>NC_062564.1:195362422-196831172 GCF_022837055.1 Prionailurus viverrinus
CATATCTAATTTTAACTTTACATATAAAAATAACTTGGAGAAAATACAAAAAAACATTTTATTTTAACATGAAAATATCACAAAAATTAGTAAGCCTGAGATGTAGGGTTTTGGTGAAAAACAAGAGGCTTGTAGTGTTTTGGCTGCTGATAAAGATGCATGTACTGGTAGCTGGGGGGAAAGCAGAAGAATGCACTTATTTCTTCCGCGTGTCGCGTCTTCAGACACAGTAAGCCACATGCACCCTTTCTTTCCGTGTCACACGGAGGCCGGTGTGCTAGTCTCAGTTCCAGCGGAAGTGGATCTGACGTGGGCGATCAGCACCTTCCTTTACCAATGGCTTATGGAACTCACGTCCTGCGCGAGAGTGGATATTTGCCCAACAAAACTCACAGTAATACTGCAGGCAAGTGACATTGGCACAGAAAAAGGGAGCAAATTTTCCACCACAGCGCGCGCCCTGGCATTCATCACACATCTGGTCATCTAGCACATATGGCTTCACCTCCACCTGGAACGAGAGGGCAAAAGAGGTCTCACGAAGGCTGCTTCAGAAACCGCTGTAGCGAATTTAAAATGTTCAGTGTTCTCAAGAAACGGGACCCGCATTTAACCTCGAGGAAGTAGGCAGCTTCCCAGGGAAAGAGCTTTCCCATGTAGTAGGTAAGTACAAAGCGAAACAAAACCAACAACAGTGAGGTCACTCTGTTCTTGCACTAATCATCTTTTTACAAGACGTTTCATGTTCATAAATGACCACGTGATTAAATGAGCACTTGGTTTTAGTTTGGGTAACTTTATTTTATTTTGATGTTTTCTTCAGAGGACTATAAACTGAGTGGTGTTTACTATGTTTTTCAAAGACAGCTAATCCTCTAAATCTAACATTCTATCCTCACCTTTGGTGAAGTGCCATCTTTAAAAGCGTGTTAATATTTTGGGGGGGGCGGTGACTGTGAGAAAGAGAAGGGCATGGAGACGAGTGGTTTTCGCACCTTCCCCTTCATTCCGATACCACCCGAGAGGCGGCCCAACCCCACGGCCGCCGGGCAGCGCAGCACTTCCGTCTGTACCCTGCTGGTGCCTCCTTGGCACACACACAGACCAGAACTGTGGATAATCTCGTTACGGGCGTGTCTAGACGTCAGTGAGTTTCTAAGATATAAAATCAAAGGCCCACTGAGAAGGCCTGACTCAGGAGAAGACCTCAGACTCTACTCAGCTTGGGGCGCTAAGTCTCTTAAAGCTCAGTTTCCAGGTCTGTCAAGTGAGAATACTAGCACCTGCTTCACAGAGTTGTGAGGACTAGATTATGCAGGTAAAAAAGCATTCAGGACAGAGCCTGGCACACAGCAGACTCTGTAAGCCAGTGCTGCCTGCTGTAATAACCTTCCCAGTGGAGGGCTACCAGCTTCGTCTGGACGGTGCCCGGCAGCCTCAGACCTCAGCCTTTCCTGGGGACGGGAGGGGAAAACTGAGTGTTTAAGTGGCTTGGTTAGAGGTAAAGTAGTGCTTGCCCAAGGTATAAAATAACAACCCAACAATTTCTATTCTGAACGTATGAATACTTGCATGTATGCAGAAAATGAATATGTAAGGATATTTTCTTTTATTTATTTAAAACAATTTTTTTAATGTTTATTAATTTTTGAGTGAGAGACAGAGTGCAAGCAGGGGAGGGGCAGAGAGAGAGGGAGACACAGGATCGGAAGCAGGTTCCAGGCTCTGAGCTGTCATTACAGAGCCGGACGTGAGGCTTGAACTCATGAACTGGCTTATGACCTGAGCCGAAGTCAGACACTTAACCAACTGAGCCACCGAGGCGCCCCTAGTATCTTCTTTTTAAAAAAATGTTTGAGATAGGGAGTGTGCGCGCGCGCACACACACACACACACACACACACACACACACACACTTGTGAATGGGGGAGGGGCAGAGAAACAGAGAGAGAATCCCAAGTGGGGTCTGTATTGTCAGTGCAGAGTCCAATGTGGGGCTCAGTCCCATGAACTGAGATCATGACCTGAGCTGAACCAAGAGTCGGACGCTTAACCGACTGAGCCACCCAGATACCCCTATAAGGGTATTTTCTGAAGCATTATTTGTAACAACAGCAACAACAAACAGGAAAAAAATCTAAAAGTTGATGACAAGAACTGTAAAACAAACATCTGAAAGAAAGGTAATGGAATTAAGTTGTTTATATTTGCATTTCATGGACTAGGGCTGGATAAACATTTTATGTACATTGAACATTTTGCTTTTCTGCACTGTCTGTATCTTTTGCATATCTTCCTGCTGGAGGGTTTTTTTTTTTTTTTAAATAATTACTCATTGCCAGTTAAAGATTTTAAACCTTTTTTTCCATTGGCCTTTGGTTTTTAAAAAGATCTTTGACACTAATTTAAAAATTTTTATGCTCAATCTTTATGTTTCAACTTTTTTCCTTTATGAATTCTATCTTGATTGCCAGGCTGCCATTTTTGATTCATTATCATCATTATAATATTTTTATGTGTATACAGTTATAACACTATTCTTATATAATATTATAACTATAATTAAATTATCAAAGAATATCTCAAAGTAGCAAGAGACTTACTGGATTTCATTTTACTAGATGATAAACAAAATGGGCACAGGGAAAGCATCTGCTCACTTCTTAGTTCCCAGGACCTAGCAGAATCTCTAGCACAAAGTAGAAACTATATTTGAGTAAATGTGGTACACTTATGTGTGCTAAGTTTCTCTCTCATGATTTTATCTCTTGCTTTTACCATAAGATTTTAAGCTAATTAAAGACAGAGTATCTGTGTGGTTTACTTCATTTCCATAATACCTCATAAAATGCCTGGTGCTCAGGAGTTACTTAATGTAAAACTGCTGAATAAAATATGAAAATGCAATGATTTCAGTTATTTATGTTTTAAAATTCTAGATATTATTTCATGAAGCCGATCTACTCACTTTCAAAATCACAGACTTCAAAAATAGAAAATTTGATTTCAAATTTATGATTTTGGAGTATAATCAAACCTTATTTTTGACTAATAATCTCTAAAAATTAATCTCTTGCATATGTGAGGAATCTGAGTTTCATCAGTTCTGTACCTATTTTTATTTTCTATTATGATGCTTTTCCTTATTTTACTTCAGAAGAACCTATCTGTAATACTTTATCATAACTAATGAAATAATATTTAGTTATCCAACTTGAGGCGTAACACAACTCCCTTCAGTAAGTACCAGAAGGCACAGTGAATGATATTACTCATGGAGTAACATACAAAAATTATAATGAATTACACCTTTGTGGTGACTGTGTTTCCTAGCAATTGAGGAGATAGGCATCAAACCCCAATGTGCTCCTGAGCCAAAAAAGTAGCCTGAATAAACTATTTTATTTTCTGAATAAACAATTTTAATCTTCTCCAAATCTTTGGGTTATCAGTTATAAATGTAAAATTAATCTGTTTTTATGGTTTCATAACTATATTCATAGTAGAGACATGAAAGGCATAAAGGTTAATGGTTTAATATATTTTTTTTTATAAATAATACAGTGCCTTACAGAATTCTTAAGGCTCAAATTCTTTTTTTTTTTTTAAAGATTTAATTTTTTAAGTACTGTCTACACCCAATGTTGAGTTCTCACAGCCTGAGATTAAGAGTCGCATACTCTACTTACTGAGTCAGCCACGCACCCCTCAAATTATTTCAAAAAGAATTCAAAATATACCTTAGTAACACATACCTTAAAAAATAAACATTTCATCCTTTTTAAGATGGCATGTATGTTTTCAGTTGCTCTTTAAGAATCAATACTCTTCCCCAAATAATTGATCCTTCACTATCATTTTGGAAACAAAGAAAGATGAGGTTTGACCCTCCACCAATTTTCCCTGTGCTTCTGCATGTTAAATAACTACAATCACATACAATGTGAGTAACTTCCTCAGTCAATAGGCTCACTTCTCCGCAAAAGTCAAGTTTAGACTAGATAGGTGGTCTCAAGCACCAATGCACACTGGAATCACTTGGGAGCTTTATAAATTCCTGCTGCCCCCACCAATTACAACAGAATTGGGGTGGAGGGAGGACCCAGATGTCAAGATTTTTTCTGAATTCCCAGGGGACTTTAACGTGCAGCTGAGGGTGAAAACCACTGGGTTAGAGGGACTCCAGTTCAACCAATTTTTGTGCATGTTGGAATTAAAACAGAGACCCTCCACTTATTTATTTTTTTGCAACATTTTAAGTAACAGTGCAAAAAAACAAACCAAACCGAAAACCTCTGCATGTATGAACTGAAACTATCCTGTCCTTTTTTTTTCCTAAATGGTAATTTAGAAATTGGTAATTGGTAATTAAATTGATGACTACCTTTAGAGTCCATGGTCTAGTCAATCCATATTCCTTAACCAGCTCCCCTGCCTCCAAAATAGTCTTTTTATATACAGACAGCTTTGGAGAAGAAACTTCAAGAAACTGTTACACTGGGATAATAAATATGCACTCAAGTTATATCTACCACTTTGGACATAAAAGTTAATTTATCTCATATTCTTAGTATACCTCATCTGTACTACAAAGCAACCATGATTGTTTAGGAATACCGCTTAGCTATATACAGGAACTATGAATAGATTTTAGTATGAAACAGATTTGTAAGTGAACAATTGAGTTTCAGTCACTCCTTTCCCCTATTTTGGATGGTAATCAGTGCTATCACTTAGCAATTATTCAATGGGCTGGCTGTTAGTTAACATTCATAGGACCTCCTAAAAAGTTCTTATTATGATGATCTAAACAATGCTATTAAAGGGTGAATGTTTTAAAGTTTAGGAGAAGCTTTTTAAAGTTTATTTATTTATTTTGAGAGAGAGAGAGAGAGAGAGAGGGAGAGAGAGAGAGAGAGAGAGAGAGAGAGAGAGAATCCCAAGCAGGCCCTGCACTGTCAGCAAAGAACTCGACATGCGGCTAGAACCAATGAACCATGAAATCAAGACCTGAGGTGAAATCAGGAGTCAGACGCTTATTAGGACTGAGACACCTGGGCGCCCCTGGGATAATTATTTTGTAGGTTTAGTTTATTTATAGTTTTATTATTGTGTATATTAAGGGAAATACACAGAGTGTATTTTTATTTTAAATTTTATGATAAATAAAAAATAAAAACACTTAAATAACACTCAATGCCAAACTCTAAGTGCTCCTGCATCTGTGAACTCACTTAATCCTCAAAATAACTGTGAAAGAGACACGATGATACCAATAGTGCTTTCTATCTGATAAGTGAGGGAAAGAAGGCACACTGAGGGTTAATTTCTTGAGGATTACAGAGCACATGGTAGAAACCGGAACCCGGGCAGTCTGGCTTCAGGGTACAAGCTCTTAAAACAAGCTCTGCCTCCATGGTAAGAAGGATATTAAGACTTCACTGGTGGATAAAAAACAAAAAACAAAAACAACAACAAAACTTGACATGCTTTTACAATGACATTTATATTTTGAATATTGTATCTAAAGTTCAAAGTATGTTCAATAATTTTACATTTCAGGGATATATTAAAAAAATTTTTTTTAATGTTTATTTTTGAGAGAGAGAGAGAGAGAGAGAGAGAGAGACAGAGACAGAGAGAAAAAGAGAGAGACAGAGCATGACCAGGGAAGGGGCAAAGAGAGGGAGGGAGACAGAATCCGAAGCAGGCTCCAGGCTGTAAGCACAGAGCCTGATGCAGGCTCAAACCCCTGAACTGTGAGATCATGACCTGAGCCGAAGTCAGACGCTTAACTGACTGAGCCACCCAGCCACTGCAGGGATATTTTGATATAATACTCTTTTAACTCTAAGAGTTAAAAAAAAAAAAAAAAGTATAAAAAAATGAAGTGTTTGAATTATATTACTGACTCAGCACATTAGAGGATGTTGTCAAATGATTTCCCAATAGGTAACTTACGCGTTTATCAATATCCCCATGCTGAAGTTGAACGAACCGAGCACTGATGGCAGCAATATAGCTCTGCTGATTGGAGAAAGCAACTCGACCAGCACCTTTTGGGTATTTTAGCTCAGGATCTGTATCGATTCCTGCATAACAAACTCCACCATACAGCCGGTCCATGATCATAGCAAGTTCCACTTGAAAAGAAAAAGAAGTTCCCATCAAAGGTGAGACAACCCAGTAAATCAAAAATATTTAAGTCTTTCTTAAAAAGGAAAAGTCAACAGGATAGTTTCATGCTGTTTTCTAAATCCAATCCTTTCACCTGCATATTGGACCCAACCTGCTATCAATACAGAGTCACCTGGCAATTCTCTTCTCTCCTTAGTGTATCACCAGTTTTTCATCTATACTGGCTTATTCCCCATCTTAAAAAAAAAAAAAAAAAAAAAAATCTCTTAACTCTATTTTTCTCCCTCTCAGTGACTGCTTAATTTCTATGTTCCCCTTTATAGCCAAATTACTAATTTTTTTTCTTATACTACCCAATCCCTGTCTTCCCATTCCTCGTTCAACCCTTTATAGCTTGACTTTCACCCTATGACTCCATTTTAATTTCTCATGCCATTGCCGAATACAATGGTCAATCAGCAGCACTGAACCTAGTTAATCTCTTCCTTTTCCTTGAAATACTTTCTCCATCTGGCTTCCAAGACACATTATTCCACTAATTTTCCTATGACCTCACTGTAATTCCTTCTTAGTCTTTCTTGCTGGTTCTTCCTCCACTCCTTGACTTTTCAATGTCAGAGTACCCTAAGTTCCAGTGTGTGGGTTTCTCTCTACACTTGTGGCTTTGGTGGCTTCATCCCATGTCATGGCTTTAAATGCCATCTACTTGTTTCCAGCTCCTAAATTCCTGTCTCCAGCCCAGGCCCCTTCTCTGGACTCCAAACTCATCTATGCAATGATGGACATTGCATATTGACATTTAACAGACCTTATCACATAGTATGTTCAAAATGGCACTCCTAATATTCCATCGTCCCATTAAATCTGCTCTAATGAGGTTTTGCTGACTCAGTTGGTAACTAATATGAAAGATGAAGCTGCCAAGAGCCTTGGTTTCATCATATTTTCTTTTTCCCCCCACTGTACATGCAATCCTATGAACCTGATTTTCAAGACCTATCTAAAATCCAATCTCCTCACCTCCATTCCTAACATCCTGTTCCAAGCTATTATTATTTTTCCTCTGGATTGTGGCAATAGCCTTATCTCTTTGCTTTTGATTTACAGTCAAAACAGCAGCAGGGCCCCTCAAAATTTATTTTCGAAACAGTAGCAAGAGGGATTCTTTTAAAGAAGATACCAGATACAAATGGCTGAACTGAAATTTCTACTTAGCTCTACAGGGTACCAGAAACTTGCCTTCAAAACCAAGACCACAATCTTCCTTCTTAGGGTCCTTTATCTCACTATCTATGTAGTAGCTGAAGACTGAAAGCTGAAAGTCAGTCTTTGTGTTTACCTCACAAATGAACAGGAACATGCATTCATTCTGCTCTCTCACCACTGCCACCTCCAATCCAAGCTCCCATTATCTGTCTCCTGTCCCGCAAAGATAGGCTGCTAACATGGTCTACCTGTATCTACTCCCAACTCAGCTGCCCCCTAAATGTGTCGCTAGCTACACTTATCTAAAACTCTTCACTGTTTTCCCTTGGCTTTGAGGGTAAATGCCTAATCAGCTTATTAAACTTATATGACCTGACCCTCATTCACATTTTCAATGCCTTTTTGTGCCTTTCCCCTCCCTCCTTATACCCCTAGTCACCCACTCTGGCCTTCTTTCAGTTCCTCCAACACATTCTGCTTCCCTCCACTAACAATCTTTGAATATGCTGTTCCCTTTGTGTGAAACACAGTTCTCAAAACCCTTCTGCCACCCCAACTCTTCTCCTTCTGTTCTTGTAGGTCAGCTAAAATTCAAGTGTGTCTTAAAGATCAGATGGCACCACATTCCTGGGCTATATGCTCTTTTACTCTCTGTGGTCTTTCTTTGTTTTTTTTTTTTTTTTTTTTTTTTTTTTTGCAAAAGCAAAGAGCCTTTATTCGAGCTAGCTCGAGCTCAATCCCCTACCTGCACTGACGCAGCGGTGAGATACCAGGGAAAGAGCTCTGTGGTCTTTCTTTGTAGTAGTTATGTTCTAGAAGTATTTACATGTATGAATGGTTCTTTTAACATGCATCTCCTATACTAGAAGAGGATGTTTTCCAGTGGTGGAAGGCACTAACACACTCACAGGCACACGGAATCACAGAACATGCTTGCACAGTGGGTATTTAGGTCCATAAATTATGTTCCTATATGGCATCATCTGGTAAATGGTTCCTGGTTATTGATGAGCAGAAATTTATTACTTATCAAAGCACTATTTAAAAAAAATCCCGTATTTCTTCTTCAGATATCTGAATCAACCCACATAAAACAAACACAGCCCAAATCCTTCTATCTTAGAGAATTATACTTAAGAAGTCAGAAGTATTTGGATTCTGCTCATAGAGTCTGCTTGGAGTTAACTATTATAATATTGATAGATGAATGTCCACTTCTCCAGTGACTCGATGGTTTCAAGAATGCTTCTCAGGATTCTGTAGTGAACAACTACTGGAACATGAGGAATCTGCCCCTGCCCACCCAATAGGGACAGGCGCACAACAGCTCCCAGATGTTTACTGAATATTTAATTTTTTTTTTTTTAAAGAAGCCACATTTGTTAACATTCTACTTACCAGCCCTTAATGGCCTAGGAACACCTCCAACAAAAATTGTTTTTCGAGGATCCAAAGGCTGAGAACCATCCATCACAAAATCACTGTCACTTAAATTCCAAGGGCGGATCTGAACCTATGAAGAAAATTACATTACTGCAATGGGTCTTATTCCCTTGATAGCTTATGCTGCTTTGTACCAATTAACAGTGGTCCTTTCAGTTTTCAAAACTTTGGATAGTTGGATTTCAAAACAAATTATTTTTTTAACCTAGATACTGAAAATTATCCAAATTTTTAAAAACTGAACTCTTAATATGGCAGTTTAACTTTCTTTTTAATTTCTTTTTTTCTTTTTTAATTTTTTCTATCACTAACAATGGTCTCAGAACAGTTTTTGGTAAAAACTTGCATTTGTAGCCTAAAGTTCAAGTAGTATTTACTTACTGGTTTGTCCTTGATGGTGGGGCTGGAAACACAGAGATAGAGTTTTCCATCCTCTTCAATACAAGCATCAATTAGTGCCTGAACTGAGCTCTCTTCTTGAAAGAGAAGGAATGCATAGCCTGTAATAACCATTAAAAATAAGGCAATTATGTGAAGGTAAGTGATTTCACCCCAAACTTCAGTACTGTTTAGAAAATACATGCTATTAGAAAAGAAAAAAGTTAACTGTCAAACAGAACTAGAATCATTACACTTTCCAAAGGAGAACATGATTATCATCCTATGGAATACACACAAAACAGATACTCATTAATTAGCTATCTTCTATAGAGTATGTGCTATTCAATATTGTGCTAAGAGCTTTACATAAATTATGTCATAGGATTCTCATAACAAGTCTAAATTACTTGCCCAAAGTCAGTCACATAAGCAAGTAGCTGGTGGAGTAATTTTAAACCCGGGACAGCCCCTAAGATCTCCCATGATACTGTCTTCTTAAAGAACTTGGCAAGGTTGGGGGGCCTGGGTGGCTCAGTCACTTAAGTGTCCAACATTGGCTCAGGTCATGATCTCACAGTTCGTGGGTTCAAGGCCCAAGTCAGTCTCTGTGCCGACAGCTCAGAGCCTGGTGCCTGCTTTGGATTTTGTGTCTCCCTCTCTCTCTGCCCATCCCCCACTTATGATCGGTCTCTCTCTCAAAAATAAATAAAACATTAAAAAATTAAAAAAGAAAAGAACTTGGCAAGATTAACACACTAACGTTAGAAGCTGAAGATTCCTATAAATGCCCTCAGGGTAAGACATGTTCTGGCGCATACTTGGGACTAGAGCATACTTGGAAAGGCCCAAGAATTTCCATGAGGAGGAGAAAAGTCCACAGCAAGACAACTTCAAAATGATACTAAGAAAACTACCTTAAGGAGGTTGGAATGAAACGGGTTCCTTCAGCGTGGGTTAGAACTTTCAAATCAAGCCTCAAGTTGGATAAGCAGCGGAACACTCCTTTCACATAGTCTGGAGACTATGTTTGGACTTTGGATCCAAGCTCTTGCTTAGTTTCTGTACCTTTGGGAAATATGCCCTTCCTCCTCTCTTTGTGATAACCAGTGGTCAATCTTTAAGCAGAATAGACTTCATTATAAAAAGAAGGTACCAAAGTTTACACTGCAAGTTCACCATTACACGATTATCCCTAGAAGCTGAGAACTAAATGACCAAAAAATACCCCTTTGCCTTGGCAAGATTTCTATGCAAACAAACCTGGAGAACTGTAATCTGGTTCCATTATGAAGAAGTCATCGAGCAGGCCATGCACATCTGTTCCATCATGCAATGAATGGTAAGTGTGAGGTCATGTTTTATGTTGAAATCTAAACACACAGCTTTATTGCTAACAATGGCTGTAATTGCCACAAAGGTCGATTGTGACACAAAAGTGCTTTATTTTAATAAAATTATAACACCTGATTGCATAAATAAAGCCATCAAACTAACCTACGCAAATAGAAACTTCCAAAGGTATGATTATACAAGATTAAAAAACACATCTTAGACCTTTTCAGTTGCTAGAAATAATTTAAATATGCCTAAAAAAATAAAAAATGCATACTGGTGAAGGCTTTAATTTTGATACAAGCTAAGGATTTGAGAGTTATAACTTCTGTAATAACTGATAGGTTATACGACCAATTTACTAAAATCATATTTTAAATTTAGTATTTTTAATGTTAAGATTTGTGATACTAACTTTTGATACTAATATTTTCATTTTACTTGGTTTTAAAGTAATACTTTATATTCAGTGTTCTTAATATTGCTTAATTATTTGTGTGATTATTAGGGACGAAACGTTTTGTATCACAAAACTAATTAGGCAGCGTGGCAGGTAAATTATGATCTAGCTAAGGCAAGCCATTTAGTATTAAAATACTCTTACCAAACACATACTATACAGCGAATTGATACCCACATAGGGTGAGCCTCATTCACTGTAAAGAAAACACATGTACATGTGTGGCTTGGTATCCAAGGGCTCATGGCACTGCCTTAATCACAAGGCAGCTTCACTAACTGGATGCTTTCATACCAGTGTTTTCCAAACCACGGAAAATGAATTACAACAATGACCACACTGCTTGAGAGAACAAGGCTTGGGAACACTGGCCTTTGGCAATGACAATTAACTATAGTTGTACCAAAAAAAACTATGATTTGCCAGTGCTACTTTTGTGAGTTTTGTGTTGTTTGCTTTCCAGTTTCAGAAAATAAACTAACCATCACCACAAAAACCACAATGACAATGACAACAAGAGCAACAAAGACAGCAATCATTGTGTTTGATTAAATTTGTGCCAACGCATCTTTCCAGGCTTCGAGTCCACCATCCTATTATATGAAAAAAACTCAGGCAAAAAATGGACACCTGTCTCCACACAAACCAATTCTCCTTCCTTTCTAAAACTATATTTCAATTCTTTCCTGGAACTCTGTTCAACTTCTTGATGTCTATCTAAATTGCACAGTACCCTTTAGATTTTGTTCAAAACTTCTCGGTGAGGTCTTAACTACCTATTTCAGGTCAAAGGAATCTCTCTATTCTATGGTATTTATTGTTGTTTATATCATTTGTTAGTCAATTATCATTCTGTGAATTACCAAGAATAGAAAGATGAGTAAAGGCATAGTCCTATAGACTAAGGCAAGAACTGTATATTAATAAAATTGTCACAGATTTGTAGAATTATAAAGATCTAACATTGCAGTTGTGACCAGTGCTATGAAAGGGCTGAACAGTGCTAGGAGAACCTAAAACAGGAGGATGTGAACCGTTAGGTCGGTCCTGAAAGTTTCCTGTGAGCAACAAATATTTAAACTGAAATAAGCAGGGGATATGTAGATAAAGACCCATGAGAAGAACCTTCGGGGAGAGACAACACCATATGTAAGGGCCCTGAGGTAGGAAAGAACAAGACCAGTTTTTGGAACCAGAAGGCAGCCAGAAGCAACAGCAGTAGAAGAAACCAGAGAGATAGGGAGGCTGGGCAGGGCAAATGCATTTTTGCCTTTATTCTAACAATAAAAGAAACCACTGAAGGGTTTTAAGTAGAGGGTCAGGGGAATAGCACTATCAGGTGAATTTTCAGAGAGATTACTCTAGCTGTACTGTGGGAGAAAAACTGGAGACAGCCAGAGGTATGGACAGACTAGTCACATTCCTGAAGTAGGCCACCGTAGTGGTAACTTGAGCAGGAGCATCAGAAACTAACTGGCATTTTTACTGAACACTCAATAAGGTTTATAAAAGGACAAGGGAGTAAAACAATGGACAACAATAGATTAAAACTCAGCTAACAAATGAACGTCTACATCTATATAGAGCGAATTTTCTCTCTAAACCAAGTATCAGGGCCTCCAAGTCCAGTAAACTCCACAATTGGGTGAAACTTTAGGGTTACATGGAAAAAGGTACATAGCTTTAATCAGATTTTTATAGAGGCCTGGGACTCAGAATCCTGCTCAAAAGATACTCTTGATTCCTTAAGATCTTAAGGTGTAAAACAAGAATCACATGAATGAATGATTTCATTTCTCTAAAAATCTACATGAACTAGTAATGGAGGTTCTAGAATTCTCAATGACAAAAAGTGGAGATGGCCCATATAATTCATTCAGAAATCTTTAACTAGTTTTTGTATGCCAGTAACTGTTCTTTCTCAGACCCCAAATCAGACCATTTAGCAGGTTTACTGGAGTCTCTTTCCAGGCTTGAAAATTCATTCAGTCATGAGTGAGTGTTTTTTTTTTCCTTCTAAATTATATTTCAACGATGTTCAAAGAAAAATCTCAGTTTCTCAACCTCCCCCTTTCATTTTATTCACTTCAGAGAATCTGCCATCAACAACCTGACTGTATTCATGTTAAATTCTCTCCCCTCACCTCCCTGCTCATCATGGGCAGGGAGATACTTCCTCTCTCCCCTGACAGTGGCTTTGCTTCGCTCATGAATGATAGTGTAATTTGTGACTCTTGTGCTATGCTGACAGGTCGCAGTAGTATCCTAGCAGTAAGTCACTAACACAACTAGGTATTCTCTTCATATAATGGGGTTTTTGGACCAGACACTTTCTCCTCTTGTTAAATTCACCCACAGAGTTAAAGTATCGCTCTGTTGTTATCTGCTATTATTTGGAACACCTGAGTAAATGTTGCAATATTTATACTACTCATGTGTTTATACACATTTTTTCTCACTTCACACAGATCTCAATTTCACTGTGTAGAGGGACACTTTTTTATATGTCTGTACCCAAGTTACTTAGAAGGATGCTTCAGACGGAGAAATTACTCAATGCTGGTTTGAGTCTGAAATCATTGTCAAATCATCATATCTTTTATAATAGCACAAGTGTCTTATGATTCCTGATTGCCTTAAAGGAAATGAGGATAGTCACAAGGACCATTCTTCCTCACTTTGACACATTACCAGCCTTCACAAATTACTCTATTAGTTTTATATAAAGGTGTGATGATATGCAATTCTAAAAGAAAACACAAAGTAATTGACAGTATCTTATTTGCTGTCATAAAACTGATTCCCTAGAAAATATCAACAATAAAAACTCTTACCTTTTGGTGGAAAATAGGACTTGCTTTCTGCTTTATGAGGCCAATCTACTACCAAAGGCCCAAATCTTCTGAAGCTGGCAGTTATTTCATCTAAAAAAGTATAATAATATGTATTAGGAATTAGTTTTAATGGTTCATTCTAAAAAAAAAATTCCTGTATAAGTTAAAGATTTAATGTTTAAAAGTACCAAGTAGCCTAAGATAAACTAGAATATGAAAACTCAAAACATGTCTAATAGCCTTACTAAAAGGATATATGAACTAAATAGCTATTTTAGTCAAAATAAATTCAATTTTAAGCAGCACATTGGCCAGAGCAGTCAACTCAGTGTGAGTTTTAAAATTTTATATAACACTGTATGGATACTAATGGATTTTAGTACACCAAACCGTAAATATTACTGCCTTGAAAAACACGCCAACAGTATATCAAATTAAATAAAGAGATTGTTACTGCTTAATAAGTAAAATTTTATAGGGAAAAGTTCTGTGCAAATAAGACATATAAAGTTATCATACTCATAAAATATACTAAGGTCTGACACATGTCAGGTAGTTTCGCTGAAATACACCTAGGTCAAATCCAATGATATGGTCTAGGTTATTTCATCACATGAAAACCTTATTATACTAATGAGTCCTTAGAATAAGTTTGTGGATATTTGAATCATAACTGAAAAATGTCTCAAAGTGTAGCAATATCCTATTAGTTGTTACTAAGAGTGGCAGATTTCCCACAACCTTACAAACATTAAGACAGTTTCAGTACTTTTAAATCTTTACCCTGAATTATTTTCTTTTATTATTATTACACATGAATATTTTTTACACATGTTTATACATGCCTTTGTATAACCTGAATTTCCTGTTTATGCTGTTTCCATTACCCTTTGGGGTTTTACTGCCTCTTTCTTACCTGCTTCTAAAAGCCTACTTATCCTTAAAGGAATTAAACTTTTGACTATCATGAACTGCAGGGAGAGTTTCATGGCTGGTTACCTTTATTTCGTGTGTGTTGTATTATGGTAATATAGCAGGTTTTAAATTTTGTAAGAAAAGATTTTTGTATGACCATCTTATTTACAAAAAAATGTTCACAGTAACCATATGCATTTTAACATATAAAGAAAAAAACTTGAAACTGTCCAATTACCGATTTAACATTTCAACAGGTGATAAAATATTGAAATAGAAATGGATGTCCATTCTGAATGAAAATCTCTAGAGGCAAAAAAATTGTATACCTCCATTCACATTATATTTTAGCTGTTTGTTTTAAACTCAAATCATCACCCTACCTTCATCAATATCTGGAGGAAGACCACCAACAAAAACTTTTCGAGAGAAGCGTTCTATTCGTTCTCCATTTTGATGAGCAGAATAGCATGTGGGAGAATTTAAAACCCCAACTTGATCATTATGGCCATCATCAAGCAGACCATCATCTATTGGAAAGAGGGAAGAACGACCTAAAATATAAGAACAAATATAACTTGAATCTTAAAGACATGACAAAGTCAAGCATAAAGATAGGAATGATAAATTCAAAGGCTTAAACAATGAAGGTGACATAGGCATAAAAAAAATAAGGGAAATTCAGATTGTTTAAGGTTTTAATTACCTGGATTCAAAAGAGAAGCAGTCTGAAGAATGACTTAGAAATAAACATAGTCATATGACAACAATTATACTGCAAACACTAGATCACTTCAATTATTTATGGAAAGCAGCAAGAATCTGAGGTATGGGGATGGTTAAACTGGATGTGTAATAGGAGAAACCTTTGAGAAATTGGTGGCAGAAGGGAAATGGCACAGACTAAATAGATAAGACATAATAAAAAGCCACTTGCAGACTACGGTAAGGACAAAGGCAACACGGGAGACTTGCATATAAGGTTAATTGGTCACACATGTGACAATTATGTAAGAGGGTAGACAGGGTTTCTGCACATGTGCAAAACAGAAAAAGGCATCCCCTCTAGGACTTTGGTCCTCATCTGAGCCCACCCTTCAGAGGTGACCCTTTATATAGGGCACATCCTGTACAACCCTCTACTGCGCAGCAATCCTGATGCTAGACTCCATGGGGATCAAAAAATTAAATGACCTAATAAAATATAGTCCCCTGCTCTCAGGGGATGTACAGTTAGAAAAGATAAGATCTATACATATAACTATGGCACATAGTCATAAGAAAGCTTCAAAGTACTTCAGAGGAAGTTTGCTGGAGGAAGGAGCAACCTGGCTAATAACTGGATAATTTCTAAAATCCTTAAATGAAACTGGATAGGAACTGTGGTAAAAAGGGAAAGATAGTGGTATTTACTGAGTGCATGCATTAGATTGGGTAAGATACTTCTAAGTTGAAATATTTGTTAGAACATGGTTTTGAGTAAATTTTCCAAGTGGAAGGAGACACACTGGACAAAGGAGGAAAATGTGAATTTATTTAAGAAACAGAGAGTAGTCATGGTTGACTACTACATGTTGGATATAAGGAGAGTAAAGGCAAGAAAACAGTTTTGAGGCTAGCCAGAATACTTAGCCTTGAATGTCGAGTTAAAGGAGATGTTTTATTTAGTGGGTGATTAAAACAAAAAACTGGATACAGGGGCTCAAGCAAGGTAACTTTTCTGGTGCTTTAGGAAGACTTACAGCAAATGTGGTTAAAGTGGTTAGAAATGAGTGGATCAGGAAGGATGGACAGAGGAGACACTGAAATAGTAAAGCGTGGATATCTGAGAAACAAAACAGAGAAAAACAACGGAAAGGAGGAACTAAAAGATGTTATAATAATAAGAATCATTAACTAAATATAAGGACAATAAAGACCAAAAGCTGGCATAAAAAAGGGTAGATATGGAAGGAAAACAATCAACAAAACTAAAAGGCAACCTACTTAATAGGAGAAGATATTTGCAAATGACATATTTGGCAAAGGGTGAGTATCCAAAATCTATAAAGAACTTATCAAACTGAACATACAAAAATGAAATAATCCAGTTAAAAAATGTTAAGACATGAATAGACATTTTTCCAAAGAAGATATCCATATGGCTAACAGACACATGAAAAGACATTCAACATCACTCATCATCAGGGAAATTCAAATCAAAACTACAAGGAGATATCACCTCACACCTGTCAAAATGGCTAAAACTAACAACACAGGAAACAACAGGTGTTGGTGAGTGTGAGGAGAAAGGGGAACCCTCTTACACTGTTGGTGGGAATGCAAGCTGGTGCAGCCATTCTAGAAAACAGTGCGGAGATTCCTCAAGAAACTAAAAATAGAACTATCCTACGATCCAGCAATTATGAGGTATTTAGCCAAAGGATACAAAAGTATGGATTCAAAGGGTCACATGCACCCCGATGTTTATGGCAGCACTATCAACAACAGCCAAAGTATGGAAAGAGCCCAGATGTCCATCGATGGATGAACGGATAAAGTAGATGTGATACACATATACAAGGAAATATTACTCAGCCATAAAAAAGAACAAAATCTTGCCATTTGGCATGATGTGGATGGAGCTAGAGGGTATTATGCTAAGTGAAATGAGTCAGTCAGAGAAAGACAAATACCATATGATTTCACACATATGTGAAATTTAACAAACAAAACAAATGAGTAAAGGGAAAAAAAAGGAGAGGCAAACCAAGAAATAGATTCTTAACTAGAGAGAACAAACTGAGCATTGCTGGAGCGCAACTGGAGCGTTGCAGGGCGATGAGCTAAATGGGCGATGGGCATTAAGGAGGGCACTTGGTATGATGAATACTGGTTGTTGTACGTAAGTGATGAGTCACTAAATTCTACTCCTGAAACTAATATTACACTGTATGTTAACAATCTGGAATTTAAATAAAACCTTGAAAAAAAGAAGAAAAAGAGAGGATCGATAAGTGCAGCTTCACATGCTGAGAGGATGTTCAGAATTCAAAATAAGGTGGGCAGATGCAAATGGAATGGAGGAAGGAAATAAGCCACATTTTCGAGAAGAGAGTCAACTTTACAAAAGTGCAGGTTATAAAATTCTTTGTAGTATCACTGATGAAAACTTCAGAGACAAATGATGAGGGTAGTTCCTTGGGAAACTTACAAGAAAGTGAGGGAACATTCAAGAAGCTCGAGAAAGGAGTGGTAAGAAAAGTATGAGGGAAGCCGAAGCATTATTATAACAGTTCCAAAGAAAAATGTGAACAAAGCTTTAAAGGAAAAAAAAAAAAAGAGCAATGAAGTATCAACGTGCGATGTTAAGATAAACACTTGAAAAAATGACAACTGTTTGAGGACATGCACGATCTTCAGAAGGGAAGCAATTTTAGTGAAGTTGGATGAGAGTCACACTGCATGTAGAGTTTTATAAAGTAAAGACATCAAAAGGAGATGATTCTTTTGATGGAAAAAGAGAAAGAACGCAGACAAACTGTTTTTCTTCCAAGATGGAATGAAGTTTGTTTTTTTTTTGTTTTTTTTTTTTTTTTTGGGTGTGGGGGGATGAAGAAACAATGCATGGAATCTGTAGCATTGTACCTTAATATATACAAGTCATAAAACGTCATTAAATAGGGATCCTGGGTGGCTCATTCAGCTAAGTGTCTGTCTCTTGATTTCAGCTCAGGTCATGATCTCACTGTTCCTGAGATCTAATAACCCTGCGCTGGACTCTGTGCTGACACTGCAGAGCCTGCTTGGGATTCTCTCTCTCCCTCTCTCTCTCTCAAAATAAATACACTTAAAAAAAAGTAACTATCTCATCCTCTTGATATGACACATAACAGTGCAAGTGATATCAACAAAGGCAATATGAAATGTGATGGCCTGCACAGACTGAAAGATGGGATGAGAAGGGGACTCACGTGCTGTGAACTGTAGCTGGCTGGATGTTGGAAATAAGAATTGGAAGTTTTTAACATCAAAACCAGGTAGAAAGATCATATTTGTACAGGAATAGGAAATTATAGCACAGATTCAAATTCAACTTAAATAAGATGTTCTGAAAGATGCCTATGTGAACTTTGTGAATAATTAACTTCTCCAATACCTTTGGTATTAGAAATAAGGGTCAATGAAAAACAAATGTCAATAATCTGTGTGATCAACAGAAAGAAAGCCCTTCAAAGTATTTTATCTAATAACTTTAACAAAAAAAATCAAGATCCATTATAAATAATATTGTAACTGGTTCAATTTCTAAGGTGGACTTCAATAATTCTATATTTGAAAAGGAATAATATGAGGCAGAAAAACACATACATTAACTAGTTTTTAGTAGAAAAATTATTCTTATTTCAGACATGCCAATGCATTGGAAATTATTTCACTCTAAAGTGCCCTAACACACATATGAATTTAGCAGTCCCATGAATATGATACGCACTCTTTTTAACAAACATTTATCTTGAGAAAAAATACAGATCATAAATATTTAGAGTCTAAATCGAAATACTAAATACGGTGACAAAGGAAATCACTACGTAAGAGAGGTCATGACCCAAAAAGGATTTAAATTTTCTGTGTTAACTATAATGTTGTAAGCATATTCATATTATAACTGCATTTAATGATGATTCTGTATTATAAAATACCACTTTAACTATAATAAATAAAATATAGTTAGTAAAGCAACTATCAAACATCCATAATCTATATGTCTAAAATCTAGTAACCAAAGCTTAGCTAAACAAAGGATGTAATGGAAAGGCTAAGAACATATTACACATACTAATAAGAACCTTCATTGCTGTAAAATCATGACCATTTTCTTTATAGAAGCCATAAAAACTACGGAATTATATGCTCTTTTAAAAGAGGAGTTAACTGAGTATACATCAACAACAAAAATATCACGTTTTTAAATAAAAAAAATTTTTTTAATGTTACTTATTTTTGAGAGAGAGAGAGAGACAGAGCACGAGTGGGGGAGGGAGAGAGAGAGAGACAGAGTCACAGAATCTGAAGCAGGCTCCAGGCTCTGAGCTGTCAGCACAGAGCCTGACACAGGGCTTGAACATATGAGCCATGAGATCATGACCTGAGCTGAAGTCGGATGTTCAACTGACTGAGCCACTCAGGTGTCCCCCAAAACATCATGTTTTATCTTGCCAATTATCTTTCCTTACAACCCAATTTAATTCAACTCGAAACACAACTTTAATACAATTCTCTAAGTAATGACCTACTTCACATACAGTACACTATGAACATGCTTTCTGAGAATGACACATACCTACATTTAGTGCATGAAAATTACAGCAAAGGTAAAAGGATGTGTGCTGAGAGAAGTAAAATTGGATTATAAAATAATTTGGACTAAAATATTTGCAACAGTTTGCAACCAAAATTCAATTAGCTTCCTCCTTTTTTTTGCTCTGAAACTAGGATACATTTTCAGGTTCTTACATTTCAAAAGAATGAAGCTGAATGATAATGAAAACACAGCATAAAATTTATGGGATGCAGCATAAGCTACATATTTAGAGGAAAACTACTTTTACACGCATGTTAGAAAACAAGAAATGCTTAAAATAATCCTAGTTTCTGCCACAAAAAGATAGAAAAAGAATAGCAAATTAAACACAAGGAAAGATGAAGGAAATAAAAAAATAAAGTCAATGACATAAATCATAGACTAACATGAAAGCAAGTCAACAAAGCCAAAAATGGCTCTTCAAAAACATGAAACTGATTTACCTCTAAGCAGAGTTTATCAAGTTCATCAAGAAAAATTAGAAAACTCAAGTTACCAGTACTAAGTATGAAAAAGGGGACATCAACCAACAAAGAGCCTATGAACATAAACAGCTAAACTTCCTACCTAGTTTTGCAATCCTGATAGTAAAAACCTGGCAAGAAAATTACAAGAAAACTATATATCAAGAATACAAGAGGCAAAAATTGTAAAGAAAATATTCACAGGTTGAATCTAGAAATAAAAAATGGAAAATACATCATGATTAAGTGGAGCTCGCCTCAGGAATATAAGACTGATTGACATTTGAAAATCAATTACTGTAATTCATATTAACACAAGGAACTAGAAATATCAATCATTTCCACAGATGTAAGAAATGCATCTGATAAAGTTCAACAGCCACTCATGATTAAAAACTCCCAGCAAACTAGGAATAGGCAAGAATTTCCACAATCTGATAAAGAGCACTGAAAACCTGCAGTTTACATCTTTAATGATAAACTATCAATGCTTTTCCCCTGAGGTTTGGAAGGATGTTCACTATTTATATTCAACATTATCCTGGTAGTAGAACTAGTGCAGGAAGATGAAAAAATAAAGTGTTTAATACTTGCAAGGAAAAAGTAAAACTGTCTGTGCTACGAACATGATTTTATATGGAAAATTCAAAAGACTCAAACTACTTGAAGTAAGTGCATTAGCTACGGGGCAAATACAAAATTAACTTACAAAAATCAATTTATTTCCAGATGACAGTAATAATAATAGGGAAAAAATTTAAAATAGTGCCATTCCTTATGCCATCAAAACTCATCAAATACCTAGGAATAAATTAAACAAAAGATATGTAAGACCTTTACACTGAAAACAAAAATTTGCTCAGAAATTCTACAAGACTGAAATAAATGAATAGAGAGAAGAAATCAACATGTGAGATGTGAAATTATCTCATGTATAGATTGCATACAATGGCATTCAAAATCCGAGCACATTTTGTCTTCTAGAAACTCTCAAGCAAGTTCTGAAATTTATGATAAATCAAAGAATTCAAAACAGTTAAAAAAATCACATAAAAGAACAAAGTCAGAGAATTATACAGCCATATTTCAAGATTTACTGGTCAGCTATGATTATTAATAATTATAATAATAGTATAAAATAATATAAAAAAATAATCATAAGCTTTGGTGGCTTAGTCAGTTAAGCATCTGACTTCAGCTGAAGTCATGATCTCTTGGTTCGTGGGTTCGATCCCCACATCTGGTTGCTCAGAGCCTGGAGCCTGCTTCAGATTTTGCATCTCCCTCTCTCTCTCTGTCCCTCCCCAGCTTGCGCTCTGTCTCTCAAAAATAAACTAATTGTTAAAAAAAAAAAAAAAATTAAAGAATGTAACCCTTAGGATAGGCAAATAGCTAACTGGAACAAAACAGAGTCAAGAAGCAGACCCATACATTTACAGTCACTTCATGTTTTCAAAAGTATCCATGCAGTTCAATGTGGAAAGGAAGATGTTTTTCAATAAATGGTTGTGAAGAGGGGTGCCTGGGTGGCTCAGTTGGTTAAGCATCCAACTTTAGCTCAGGTCATGATCTCACGGTTTGTGAGTTCGAGCCCTGCATCGGGCTGTATGCTAACAGCTCAGAGCCTAGAGCCTGGAGCCTGGAGCCTGCTTCTGATTCTGTGCCTTCCCCTCTCTGTGTCCCTCCCTGGCTCACACTCTGTCTCTCTCTCAAAAATAAACAAACATTAAAAAAATTTTTTTTAAAAAATGGTGGTGAACCAATGGATATCCAGGTGTGGGGGGTGGGGAAGGAACCTTGATCCCTATTCTCACACCACACCAAAAATACATTCAAGAAAGATCAATGACTTAAATGTGAAAGATAAAACAACAAAGTTGCCAGAATTTCTTCACGATATTTGGGGATAGGCAGTAATTTCTTAGGATTAAAAGGAACTAAAGATAAAAGAAAACAACTGGACTTCCATCAAAATTAAATATTTTTCTGGTTATCAAAAGACAGTGTTAGTGAAGTGGAAAGACAAGCAACTACCAGAAAATAGGACAAAATACACAAAGAACTCCTCTAAATGAACAAAAGACTTATACTGAATTAAAAATGGACAAAAGACTTGTACTGAAACTTGACAAAAGAGTATAATGAAATGGGTTACAAGGTATGAAAAGGTGCTTCATATGACCCTTAGTTATCAGGAAGACGCAGATTAGAACCATAATGAGACATCACACATATGTATCAGAGTAGGTAAAATTAAAAAGCTAACAGTACAAAGTCAGTCTTATATTCTGTTGGAGTGTAAAACTGGCAAGCTACTTGGTAGTTTCTAATAAAGTTAAAATATGCATTCATTCTATAAACCAGCAATTTTGCTCTTATATATCCAAGAGAAACGAGTGCTTATGTGCACATGTACACTCACACACACTCACACACACAGAAAAGAAAAAGGATACAAAAATGTTGATGGTACTTTTATTTACAATAGGTCCAAATGGAAACCAACTCAAATGTCTATCAGTAGGTTAATGGAAAAATTGTGGTATATTCATATAATGACTCTATTCATCAATAAGAAAGAAATAACTGACAGTAATTTCTGTTCTACAAAATCTTACAATTTCCCTTTGAGACTGACATTTTTAAGTATCTAAAAGCAATTACTTATGAAATTTTAAAATGTCTTTCTTTTATTTAAAAAAAAATTTAATGTTTATTTATTTTTGAGAGACAATGACAGAGTGAAAGTGGGGGAGGGGCAAGAGAGAGAGAATCTGAAGCAGGTTCCAGGCTCCCAGCTGTCAGCACAGAGCCGGATGTGGGGCTCGAACCCACGAACCATGAGATCATGACCTGAGCCGAAGTCAGACGTTTAACCGACTGAGCCACCCAGACGCCCCCAAATATTTTCTTCTTTTAAAAGAACTAGAGATGGTTGTTCCTAAGCTTCTTACCATAGTAATTAGATGTGTTTTTTGTTTTTCTCTAGATAATTAAAAAAAATTTTTTTTTTAATGTTTTTATTTATTTTTGAGACAGAGAGACAGAGCATGAGCAGGGGAGGGGCAGAGAGAGAGGGAGACACAGAATCTGAAGCAGACTCCAGGCTCTGAGCTGTCAGCACAGAGCCCAATGCGGGGCTCGAACTCACGGACTGTGAGATCATGACCTGAGCCGAAGTCTGCTTAACCGACTGAGCCACCCAGGCGCCCTACATAGATAATTTTAAAGGTGAAATTTCCATGCTGTTAAAACCAGCAGCAAAGTAAGGATATTGATCAACAAGCTCTATAGTCAAAAGAATTTTAAACTGTAATTAGACTACATTGTTTGAAGGGGTAGGGTTTTGTTTTTGTTTTTTTTCTCTATTTTAGAAATCATCATTTGACCTTGACATCAAATGCTCCATTTATATTCTCTAACTATTGTTATGACATTCTTGACTAATACTACAAGGCAACAAGTATGAATGGTTACACAAAAATCCTACTTCAGTGATTCTAACTTAAGAGGTATAGACATCCATATTTGTCTGTAATATACATAGGCATTTATAACCTACACGCTTATAAACATGAGAATTAATATGAGGTTAGTTACAACCAAGGTTAGAGTGAGCATCTAACTAAGAATTCTTTAAGAGATTTACAAAGAATGTGATAGTTTTAGAGACAAAAATGTAAAGGAGAAAAGAGGGGAAAAGCTTTATAGGTAGAAGATATTTGCTTGAGCAAAAGTACAGAAATATTCCAAAGGCCATATCAAGGTAAAATATAGAAAACTGGAGACATTCTTAACTATGTGCTTAAAAGCCCTACTTACTTCAAGTAAAATACCTTACGGTAAGTTAGTCACCTAAAATGTACAATAAAAATCTGAAAGGTAAAATAGTAGTTACAATAAAAATTACAGAGGAAGTAGTAAGAGGTGAATGAGATATGAAAAACATGAAAAAAAAGAATAAATGAAGGTTGCCTAATCATTGCCAATGAAAGGGTCTAATACAGCTTCCGTATTGCCAGGGCTTTTTAAACAGGTCACCAAAATCCTTTTCATGTGAAGGCAAAGTTAGAGGATCTATATTCCTATTACGAGACTAACAATATACCTTTTCCCAAAACAGAAAATTGGCAAAGGTTTTATAGTAAAGCAACACAGCCACTACCTCAAATATGAATGAGCCTTATTTGTTATGTGGACAATTAGGATTCAAATTATTCATTTCAAAATATTTTAAATAAAAAGGCTTAGAGAAGGCATGAGCTTTTTCCATATTCCTATAATAATGTTTATTCCACACAATAATAAAAGCCAGATTAGGAGCTTCCTTAACTGAAGATGGGGCTAAAGGCTAAATTACGACTAGGCCATGTGACAGAATGATGGTTAGCAACCAGTACATGATTTTCTGGTATGTGCTGTTAGAGGATTTGTAAGCAATTACTAATTTTACTCCACTGGCTATGTGCCTATGCCCAAACCACCCCTATATTTTCAGATTTTGACCTTATTTTGAGAGCCCAGAATACAGAAATTTCTCAACATATAAAAAAGGGGGAGGCAGGAAAGGAAAACATTTGTACAAAATTAGGCAATTTATGACTTGAATCTAGGCATAATTCTTTGATCTCAATGTGTTATCCTGTACTTTCATTTACTAACTGTTGTTCTAAAAATAAAAACCAAGCTATATAAATTAAAGATGACTATGAATATTCTTCTCATCTTCTAAGATCTTAGCAGTCACTCTATTGGAGTAGAAAATCTACCAATGTGATGGCATAATTTTTATTTAATATGAAAGGATCAAAAAAACCCACTATCAAAACAATAGAAGTAGGTTTGAGACTGCACTTTCTCAAGCACTACCTGTTTAATCAGATAGAATCACTGATCAGGCATGCTTTTCCAAAGAACTGAGAAGCTATTAAGGTACCCTTATCACCTAAAGAGATTTTGTCCCAATAATAGGTTCATCCTTTTCACATAGGGGATGGATAAGATACTTAATTTTAATAATCAATTATAACCTAGTTATTATGTCTTTGTACATTAACTTCTAGACATACTATACTTGGCCGTAAGTTCACTAAAATTTTGTTTCTTTTTAGAAACTGGTCTGGCTGGGTATAGGTGTAGAGTTAGGCAGAGTAAGTCTCTTCAAGGAGGAGGGGTAAGCAAATTTTTTCTGTGAAGGGCCAGAGAGTAAAAAATATTTTAGTCTTTGTGGGCCTCACATTCTCTGTTGTAACTCCTCAACTCTGCCATCATTATAGCTCCAAAGCAACCAGACAAAAGTAAATGAATGGGCATTGCTGTGTTCTAATAAAACCTTGTTTATAAAAACAGGAGGTTTAGCCTGTGGGCCAGTTTGCTGACCTCTGTCTTCTAGTACTACTCTGGCTTTTTTTTCATGCTTTGGAGATTTTGCCCATTCTTTGACAGGTATCAAAAGCATTTACCAAAGATGAAGAATTTCAGCCTTGATTTCATCATAAAAGGATTTGAGAGTGGTGGTATTTAGGGAGTGTACCCTTACTCGGGCTACTTCACAAGACTGTTTAAGAGTCAAACGGATTGAAACCAAATTGAACCAATTCAGAACGTCCCGGGGTCAATTTTAGAACAATACATAGTATACTGTCTTACTAATAATTCCTTGCTTATCACAGTGCATAAATCTGAATGGCTACATAGTGTAAATAAATCCAACCTCCCTAACTGAGCTTCCATAATTTCATTCCCTTTAAAATAATTTTTATTTCATTCCATATACAAGCTATTAATTCAAGCTTTGAGATTACCTGCTAGAAAAGATTGCATTATGATGTTTAGTCCTATTAACTAAAATAGGCTCTATTTCTATTTGTTAAAATATCGCATATATTTTTGTTCCTTTGGAAGCACAGTAGCCCTTTAATCCTTTACGAAAGGAATAGATGGCAATATAAAAACGTTTGAAGAGAAGGGATAGAACTTACATTACACGTCACACCTCTCTTCACACTCCCACCCAGACCAGTACGTTCACTCTTAGAATTGAAGGGAGGAAATGCCGAACAGAAAATAAAACACAAAAGATAGTGTTCCATATATTAAAGACTGCCCCCCCATATGAGAGTCTTCCTCCTTCCTAATCCTGCCCCCCAGGCAGCTCTGAGGTAGAACTTTTTTATGGCTCTTAGGGTGTAGAGACGCAGAGGAGTTGGGGCAGGTTGCAAGTGAAAAACAGGGAAAGAAATACTTGCTCTTTCTTAATTACTTCCACTACAATTAAATTTTGAATATTCCTAAGGTATATTTCATATGCTAGTATCTAGAAACAGCCTGATGTGAAGTTCTTATTGATATTATTAAGGAAATTAAAATATATAAAGTCATTTTGGTAGTAATTTGGTTTGTCTGCAGTCCAGTGGGAAATCTTTTAAATGAAAACAGCTCCTCTGTGCCTGGGCTTAAAGATGAGTCTAAGGTGGCAAGTAAGAAAAATATAGTTCTTCCCCAAGTGGACTACAAAGTCAAAATGTCTTATGAAAAATTAATGCTGCTCACCGACTATTGCAGTGGTGGAGAGCAATGTCTTATTTTTGGTACAAACTGTATCAACTTATTGTGACACATCCCATATGAGCAGATCAGATATGTGTAAGACTTTTTTTTTTAAGAAAGGAAAAATGACTAAATAAAATTAACAAATGCAGCTCCTTTGATGGACCAAACCTTAAACATGAAGCCCATAAAAGGGGGCTCTTGGAAGTTAAAAAATTATCAGTGTGATAATGGCACTGTATCTAGCACAGAAGGGGGAAAAAATGAGTAGAAAATAGGAAGAGAGCCAGGCTACTTCTAGTCTTTTCTGAGTCATTCCTTTGGTATGTGTGTGGGTTTTTTTTTTTTTTAATGTTTTATTATGTACTGTGTCAAAGTACTTTCAAATTCACATAACCTTCTCAATAGGTATTTATAATAGGTACACTTTTCATTTGATTATCAAAATTGAAATTTTAATTTTTTTTTTTAATGTTTATTTATTTTTTTTGAGACAGAGAGAGACAGAGCATGAACGAGGGAGGATCAGAGAGAGGGAGACACAGAATCTGAAACAGGCTCCAGGCTCTGAGCTGTCAGCACAGAGCCCGACGCGGCGCTCGAACTCACGGACCGCGAGATCATGACCTGAGCCGAAGTCGGCCGCCCAACCAACTGAGCCACCCAGGAGCCCCCAAAATTGAAATTTTAAAAGCAGACTCTGACTATTCACAGAGAACCAACTAAAAAATTACTAACGCCATATAACTTGAGAGGAAAATTCAGGCGTTATCCCTCCACACTAAGCCAAATAAGTATGACAGGTCAGTTCTGACCTACAGAAAGCTTCTGTAGAAGCCTTGGGACCATGTGAGAGTCTTCTTTCTTCCAAAGCTGACAGGCAGTCCTAAAGTAGAGGAAATCTTATAGATCTCTATCCTCTGGGAGCCATGAAGAGCAGTAATAAGTTTCTATCTGAAAGAAGAAAATTTTGCTTTTTCTTAATATCATAATCATAGTCTACCATTATTAAACTGAGAAAAAAGATGATAAACAACAGGACTTTCTGACACCTAGTTCCTGAGAACTTCCTAGGTCCTGATATTATGTTGGAGTAAGCCAAATTACATTAAGAATAAACCACTAGGGTTAAAAGATGAAAGTGTATAAAAGGAAAAAATCCTAAATTAAATATGCTCCATAGTTTCAAAAACACCTAAAAAGCACAGCGAAACAAGGCAGTCTACAGATATGAAAACAGGTACTGAAGTTCTAACCTTCCCCCTCTCTTCTCAGTTGCTAGCCGCAACCTTCAGAAAGTTACTCAGCTTTAGTGTCTGAGTTTTGAGTTTCTATATCCTATAATTTTTTCATTAAGAAAACTAAAGAACCAAGAGATTTAGTCAAGCATGGGAAAAAAACAGATTCCAAAAAGGAAGTTAAATTCAGACAATGTGAAATACAAAACTGGAAATACTACTTAAGAATATAGAATACTTGTTTCTGTCATCAGCGGTGGCAGAAAGATTTAGCTTGTTTGTTTTCAAAGTGCACATACTCATGACCACATGAAAAGAAAGTGAAGCACTGGCACGCAGTTATAAAATGTATCAAAAGGCACTATTATTATGGTCTATCCTCCATGGCTCAAGGGAGATTTCAGGGGTCAAGGAAAACCCTTTTTACTCATTTTGGTCCTTATGACAGCTACGTAAGTATCATGATTATTGCGCACTTAGAGGATAAGCTAGCAGGTAAAGCTACTTTTGCTTCTTTGCATCTCATGTACTTTTCTCCCTCTCAGTCTCTCTGTACATACAAAAGAGAAGCCAAGTTTAAAGCGCCACAGACACTGGCAGCTGCTTTCCAAAGAGGTTTAGTAGTCCGGCATCTCAGAGGCCTCGTTTTGTCCTTCAGATAGCAAGAACCCAGAGAGGAAGACTGTTGCGGGCGAGAGAGAAAGGGTGTGTGACAGAGCGTGTGAGTGTGCCTGCACGGTCCAGGGAGGGAGAAGGAAAGCATTATATTCTCCGAAGACACACAGAAATGTTAGCAACATGATTTCCATACACCAGTGTTAACAATAGCCTATCTGGTATTATTTACTTTCAACTGGGTCAGACATAAAACTAATAAACTGGGGTTGGAAATTATATACATAGGTATGGCAACCAGTTACAGATTTAGAGAGCAGAAAAATCGCCTTGCAAGTCACCTTCACTAGTGTTTATTAAACATTTTTCTTAAGCCAACTATAAACAGCAGCTTTACTTTAAAAGGTATGAAAATAAACAGTTAGAGTCTAGACAGTCTAAAAGGAAAACATTTATTAAGTAACCAGATTAGTATGGAAATGTGCTTTAAAGTTAAGAGATACAGGATTCAAAAATTTGACAAGTGTGCAAATCAAAATATAACTTTTCTGTGAGTTTTCAGTGCATAAAAAAAATCTAGGCTAATTATAGAGTTGATCAGTAAAACCCAATTAAAAACAGTTATACCATAGCAAACAGAAAGGAATTACCTCGTCTTCGCCCATAACTCCTTGCTGCATGTAAACAAAGGACAAATTGTAAAATGTCAGAACTAAAAACAAGCCCACACATACAAATATTTGTGATATGAAAAGCTAAGTGGGCATCTAGTAATTAGGACTACTTTGTTTTAAGAGCTAGGACAATGTCCCCATGTAATAGCTGCATGTGTTTTACCATTTACAAACCACTTTTATTATATATATATTCTGCACTGCACCATAAAATGAAATTAACAGGAAATATGCAATTTATTCTCATACATGCTCCAATTCATGAATAAATATTTCTTGCACCTGGTCAAGATGGTAATATGTAACACCTTACAGTTAAATAGCATCCCAAGTAATAAATGCAAACAACTTGAAATCCTCATTTTACTAATTATAAAGAGAGATATAGCAGATACAGTCCAACAAACAGCTATTCAAATCCAATTCACATTATATCAAGCCCTGTGCGGAGAAAGTACTGGAAGACACAGAGGTATGAAAAGATATAACAATGTTAAACTGATATTCTGAAGCCTGTAGAGCTTAGATAGAAGGTAAAGACATCAATCCATGTTCAAACTTGCTTAGTTGAAAAAATGATTAATGATACACTACAGTTACCAATGCTTTCAATCCTTCTGGTACATTTTATAACCTCTATCTAAGTGCTTATGTCTCTCTCTCTCTGGGGTAAAAGGGATTCAGATACAAATTGTTCTTAGTATCATCATAGACTAGCACAGATGTTGAATATTCAGAAGTATGAAGCAGAAAGACATTTCAAACTACCTTATTAGCAGTTTACATAATTCCATATGGAGAAAAAACACTGCAATTTATTCTCCATAATAAACTACCAGTTTGATAAAACCCACAACTTATTTTTAAATAACTCTTCCTTGCAAATCTGAGTACGCAATGAGTATTTTTACCCTGGAATTAACATATGAAATCAAAGCAGTAAACTAAAACAAAAATCACTGTTAAAATCAAGATCTTAACCCATTTTTTATGATTTTTTTTTTTTTTTTTGGCCTGGGAAAGTTTCTTTCTGAATAAATCTCAAATCGAAACATATGTTAAGAGTTGTCCGAAATGTAGTCTTCCCCAAAAGTATAAAGCAAAGACCAAAGGAAGACATTTCACATCATTAAATACATTCTACTACAGAAGTTTTACAATGTAAGTCTTTAATATAAAGAAGTGGGCCCACAGGGGAAAATACAGGATTAATACCCCTACAGTAACCCTTAGTCATTACACTTTAAGTCAATAAATACAAGGCTTACAACAGAGTCTGTTATACAAAATAACCTCATTTGCACCTCTGCCTCTCTATTGTCTTTATTTAGCTATAACTACTGCAGTTTTAACCTTTTTGAGAGCTCCAGCTACCACAGCCTAGCAGACTGTCTGAGCTGTACATTAGTTTATATGCAAGCTTACCTGTGTGTGTTTTTGTGTGTCTATCGAGCTTAGATGTACATTACCTGTATACATTACATATAGATTACCTGACATACATATTCGTTTAGGGTGAGGTAGGGGCGGAAATGGCATTTAGAATTTTGCTGTGGAAATCCTGGAAGACTTATAAAGGCCTTAAAAACACAGGGTCTCAAAGAGATAGCGGATCAACTATGGAAAATCGAGTAGGAATTTTAAAAGAGCTGTCAAAAACAGACTATACAAGAGCGAATTCCCTGCAGTCTTAATCATTGTATTAAGTGTGGAAACGGTCAATAGGCTCCCAAACGGTCACAGCACAACTCTAAGAAGTTAGGCTTCCTACTTCTCTCCAGGCATGATCGAAATGATATTAATCCAGTATAGATTTGCTTTACGGAATTTCAGTCATGGGTGTAGAAGACGGATCATTTACAAAGCAAATAAAACTACTCTCATCAAGTTTAAAGTCAAGTTATAAATTATAAGGAAGTAATAACGTGGTCCACAATTCCTGACCTATTGAGAAAATTAATGACACGACAACCAGTTTATATTCTTAGCTGTCATGTTCTCTGCTGAGGCTACTCAATGCTAAAATAGTCAAGATATGTACGAATGTTCATAGCATCTTAGGTCTCATCTCATTCCTAGGCTTGAACACATTATTTAGAAGAGTTCTCCAACTACCTCATACCTGAGGAATTTTAGAGTTCTGTAAAGAGCTATTGCACTTATTTTCTGGACAACTCTCAAATTCCAGCTCTCTACATTACCAAAAATAGAACTGCCTGCAGATGAAGCTAGATCATGTGAAACACTTCCTATCCCCTGTCATGGAAAGAACCAATCTGCTATCATCACACTAAACAATGGAGTACGGACTCATTTTCCTACCCGAGCTCTTCTTATGTGAATTTCTGTTCCACCATAACTCGGATTCAGAGTTATCAAAAGTTCCCAATGAGAAAAGAAAATCATTAAATTACTATTCATTAAGTTTTAATTAAGGAAGACTTCTTTAAACAATATGCCCCTCCAAACTCATTTAGAATAGGACTTAGGAAAAAAAAAGTGAGCGATTTTTGTATAAAAACTATTTAGAACATTCAATTTCAGTTACCTAAGTTTTATAAAACTTATTACTAAAAATTACCACGCATTCAGAAGTGAGGAACTGGCTATTTAACACACGTGTGTAAATATGTGTGTGTGTGTGTGTGTGTGTGTGTGTGCGCGTGTGTGTATGTATGTATGTTAGATTATATTTTTTTACATATATGTTTTATTTTATCATTATTTTTTAATGTTTATTTTAGTTTTGAGACAGAGCGTGAGGAGGGGAGGGGCAGACAGAGAGGGAGACACAGAATCTGAAGCAGGCTCCAGGCTCTGAGCTCTCAGCACAGAGCCCGACGTGGGGGTTGAACCCACAGACTGGGCCGTGAGATCATGACCTGAGCTGAAGCTGGACTGAGGCACCCAGGTGCCCCTCCATATACGTTTTTTAAGATAATAATAATAAGGCTTTGAAAAAAAAATTTTTTTCCTACAAGAGTGAGTTTAAAATTTGGTCCTGGGTTATCAATAATCTCATTTAGGTTCTAACCCATTGCTACCAAAAAAGAAAAAGGATGATTCTGACATTCTCTTCAGTGTCTCTGTGCCCTTACATATTGGCTCTTAGCAATGGCTGTGGTACCTGATTTACTGCAGCTGGAGTAACAGATAAGGAAACATAACAAATTAGCCAGAAATATTTAGGTTAAAGTTCTCTTGGTGTGAAACTAAAGAAATTCTTATCTCTTGCTCTGAAAAGGCAAAACCAGGGAGAGAAATATACCCGCAAATTATCCTTTTCAAGATCTAAAATAAATCTGTTATCTACTCCACTTATTTCCATTAGCATAAAAAAGAATTGATTACGTACTCAAATTTCCTATTTTCAGGACTTAATACAGTACATTTAGAGACTCTGCCCTCAAAAATACAATTTCACTAAGTTTTCTTAATTAAAAGATAAACATAACCTCTCTCCTTCCAAACAGTAGAGCAAGCCCCTGATTATAAACATAGATGTATATGGCTAATGACAGCAAATTTAAATTTCAAACTAGCTTGCATCCCCCTGTACTTCTGCTATCTGTCTCCCTTTTGAAAAGCCATATGTATTAATAAAAATATAAGCTATTTTTCCTTGGGAGAGGGGTGAGGGGAGCACAACATGATCCAAACAGAAACAAGTACCTGAATGATACATCATTTTGCATTGGTCCTCACTACTATGGAAAACAGGGTGGTTTTATTTTGTTTTTTCCTACTGAGAATAAAATATGTGAGATTTATACACTTGGAAGTACAACATTCAAGCCGTCATTCTAAATTCAGATAGTGCTTGCATTTTGGTTTTTAGACAATCTACCCATTGTTATATAATATTACTTCCCTAAAGTGCTTCTGGATGTTAGGTTTGGACCCCTCTACAATATTTATTAAATGGTAGCAGTCTCCACCAGTCAATTCAACTTGATTTCTAGTTAGATGGAGGAACATGGTCTGTTCAGGAGCCTACCTGCAGTTATATTTCTATGGCATTTTTTTATGGTTAAATTTTATTTTGTCTATACAACTTCAAGAGACATATGGATGTGGGATACTATCTCTTTTTCTGAGTTAAGAGAGGTTGAAATATAAGGATCTGTTAGAGGTATTTCACAGTTTTACCTAGTCTGACCAACTTCCTGACCTTTACCCCATTCCCTGTTTATCCGTTAAAGGAATATTTCACAGTTTAACTATAATGTTAATTGACCAGGAAGGCAGACTCATGAAAGCTTTTTACAACATTTGCCTTATCTGCATAACAACTACACTAGTATTTATAATATTATTTTTATTAAATGGACTCAAGCCTAGCACCTAATAATAGCCTAGTAACATCATAGGTTTCTTCCAGTTCTGTATTTTCTAAGGAATGTTCTCAAATTGTTATAGTCATGCATTTATTATAATATGTATTTGTGCGCCACCAAAGATTGTCTTGGGTACCACATGGGACATGTGCACCACTCCTTAGGGAGCACTGTGAGAGAGTCATTTTGCTTTTGACCCACATCTTGTTCCTATATAGCTTCTTCCAAATGGGTCTGGTTTGACTTTCTGCAGTAACATAAGACAAACCTTTGGTCACTACATATACGTTGAACATCCTTCAAATACTTGAAAACATTGGCTATGTCTTCTTTCAATTTATATTCTCCAACAATTTATGTATTCACAAGACAGGATTAATACTCTTTCAAAGTCATTTTGTCACTGTTCACCATCACCCACTGTCACAGCTAACTCTCACTTTTAGAAACTGTTCTAAACACTTTACATGAATGAATTCCCTCACTTCTCAAAAAGCAATCCCCTGAAGCAGGCAGCATTTTATCTCCTTTTGACATAAAGAATCTGAGTCTAACTGAAGTTAGGTGAACTGTCCAAGGTCATAGCAAAATTAGGGTTAAATCCAGATAATCTAGCTCCAGAGTCTGTGGTACCAACTACTGTTAACTATTAACCCCACCACCACACACATACACACACAACCACTGACTTATAATTTATTGCCAAATACTGATTTTCAAAGTCAATAATATTAGCTATGCTTATTGGTTAAGTAATACAACTTACTTAGTTGCTAATGATGAGTTCAAATCTGTGACATAATTTAAAAAGTAGGTCTATGTATTGAGATGCTACAATTCCTTTAATCAATAATATTTAATAATAATTTAGTACAGGCAGAGGCTTGGTATTGACATCACTTAATTCCCATATTTCCTAGGGAGACAATATGCTAAGAATATAGTTGAACTGTAAGAATTAAAAGCAGCTCAAGGAAAATTTCCCCTTACTCCTTCTTGCCATTTGCCCACTTCTCTCTTCAATGACCTTGATGTCTAGAAAAAATTACTTAAATTCTTAATATTCAAACACTTCCCAATCATAATAAATATACCCAATTTCTTGACCTCTGCTCCCCTCTTAACAATGCTCCCAAATGAGCAAAATAATTTTTTTTCTCTCTGGATCAAATTGCCCCTACTGACCTAAACACATTTTGATGTCCTAGTTTCATTATCTCTTCTGTCCCCTACTCCCTTGCCAGAAGAAGTTCAGAATGTCCAGGACAGCTCACTGTATCGAGCACGTAACATGGCTCTGAAGTGGCAGGCTATGAAGAGTGCTCACATAATGAAAAAGCAGATTTGTCCACAAGGTTCAACTCTTGCCTGAAATAAAATATTCATGTGTCTACTAGGTGATAAAACACTGATAACCTAACATCTAGGTTATTTATGAAGGCTTCAGGCAACTGATGAACTCAATTAGCTTAATAATATTTCGTGTAAAAAGTGTGGCTCCTAAGCTCTTTGCTCATACATAACTGATGTATTCTATTGTGATTGCAACATACTTCTGAATCGTGCTAGTGTGGTAGGCACACAGAAATCCCAGATCATCTGTGAATCATCTAACAAACTGTCTCATACAGCACCTTCCTTCAAATGGATCTTAACAGAGTATGTGAAATATACAGAAATTCAAGTTTTTCTACTGACTTGTTTTTAGAAGTTAAAATGGAAATGATCTTTATCACACAGAACGTCCCAAAAGCAAATTATTTGAGGAAGTCAGGATACATAAAGAGCTTGCTGCTTAATCCCATCGTTATTTTATAAATCAAGTCATGAGGATAATACAAAATTATGATCTATTTTCAGTTTGTAAACTCAATTTCATCAATGTAAGTTTTAGTCACAGATACAGAGTTTAGAGACCAGCTACTCAAGTGACGTGTTGTTTTAATTCCATGGTAGAAAAAAAGTTGACTGAAGAAGTCCTGGAATGCGATTTCTAGTGCCCTTCTGGTCAAAGTCTATGTAAGCACCATAATTCACTGAATTCATGAATGCGGCCTGCTGTACTGCTGTAAGGTCCAGCCCAGACACGGCCTCAGCTAGAGAGCACAATTAGGCCCCAGTGTTAGGACCTTGCCAATTTGACCTCTAACCATCCTTCAAGATCCTAACACATACCCCAGGGCTCAGATTACGCTGGCACGTGGTGGGCAACTCAATATATAACAATCTAAAGTTGAATGAAGCAATCAATTGCACCACAGACACACTGCTTCTTCAATTTTTCTGTCATTCCAAAATCCTATCTGACACCTTGCCAATCTCCCAGGAAGCCTGGACTTTATTCCCACCCCTCTGTCACTAGAGTCTTTATTACTTAGTATAAGTTCACAGGGTCTAGCTTTACACTGGCCTTTTTTCAACCTTTGTTCCCCAACCTCCCTATCATCTGTTTTCAACAGAGCTTTAGTTGAAATAGAAGAGCCAAGTCATTCTAATGATATAATTGTGTATTTTTTAAGTACTATGTCTATTCTTCCTTCTTTCTACCTCTCTCTCTTTGTCCACCCACACTGATTTAAAAATACCTGTATGAAGGATATTTTCACCTTCCATGTCTACTCCCACAGTCACGGGTGTACTAAGTACTGGGACTTGAAAACAATGTTTGTCCAACAGAAGAACAAACTTTAATGAAAGTTTATTTATCCTGTTTCTAACTCTGGTGAAGTTCACTGTGTAAACTTTCTAGTTAGAATAAATTAAGTTAGCGTGATCACCATATTTACAGAGTCACAAGTATATTCATTCCTTAGTTAACATAAGCACAAGTGCTATACTAAGTAACAAGTTCTACACACTTTGCAAACATCATCTCATTTAATTCCCATAATAATCCTTGAGATTGTTATTCCCATTTCATAGATGGGAAATGAAGGCTCACAGAAGTTTCCAAACAAAGTCATACCAAAAACTAGAAAGCCAATATTCAAACTCAGGACGATCTCCAAAATCTGTGATCAATGAATTAAATCATACTGTCACAAATACATTGCAATAATTGCTTTGACAGCTAGAATTTATATGCCAGAGATCAGAAATAGGCACATTCCAAACTCCTAATTCTGCTTTCTGTACAGGAAACGCTGTAGCTTTATCTTTATACCTATAAAATATTTAACTTCTATGTATATGCAAGGTATAGAGAACCATGTACTCAATTATATTTATTTATAAAAGTCAACTGGAAACATAAAATGTTTGTATACAACTTACCATTTAACATCAACAGATTATCAGTTCCTGGATGTGGATAGCTCAGTCGACCTTTAAAAAGACAGGAAAGGGAAGTTTTAAGATTATGGAGCTATTTGAAAGGCAAAAAAAAAAAAAAAAAAAAAAAAAAAAAGGAAAATGAATAAGGAGGAAATTACTGAAGACAGTATATTTCTTAAATAAAAAGCTAATGTTTAACTCGAAGCATATTAACCAAAATCATCTTTTGAGATTTGAAACCAAAACATAAAACAGTTAACCTTAGTTCCCAGATCATATGAGGACAATGTGATTTCAGAGCAATGCCTAGAGAATAAGGCCTATTTGTTTTTTGAAATGTAAGGACAATATAGGTATCCTAGTCCTTCACACTTAATATAGGATATAAAAATTTTTAAATATCTTCAAAACTGTTTATAATTCTCTTCACAGCTTTCTTTTTCAAAAAATAAAACCTGAAGGAATTTATTATATTCCTAACTAAAAAACCACCTAAATATTAAAATAAAAAATGAGTAGCAAAAACTCATCACAACTTGCCATTTAATTCAACAGTTTTATATATAGCTGTATATAAATAAGGAAGTTTGATAAAAACATCTTAAACATATTATTATAAATGATATTGCAAGTTTAACCTGTTCAAAGTTTACAACTGATACAATAAAAATATAAAAAATGAAAATACTAAGGTTTAAGAGCATAGTAGCCTCCTATTTCCTTTGAGTCATTCCTCATACGAGAGCTCTGCACTTGATACATGCGCAAGGGATGACAGGACCGTAGACCACTGTGGCAAAGAAAAAAGGTACGCAGGGACACACTGTGGTTTATTCAGCATTTCTACATCGTAACACTTGTTTGACTAAATGCCAACATTAAGGATGATCGTTGTTTAGAGTCCATTAAAATACTTTCCTCTAATAGAGGACTTTCCTCTAATGCCTGAATCTCTGATGGACTATTAGAAAGGTTCATTAAAATCCACTGAGAAAGTTACTAGAATGAAATGTCTGTGCGATAGCACGTCAGCAGTTTTCAGTGCAGCCCCTTTGCAGACCCTGTGATGGTGCAGGATGCACAGCCGCCAGAAGAGTGACCAGGAACTCTCCGCGTGAATCTGACATGATTAGTAAGGAGTATAGATTAACTGTGTCTAGCTTTACCACCTCAGCAAGCACCCTACACACTCTGAGGCCCTGTATTTCGCCCACACATCCCATACAAAACAGAGGCTTTTAATTATGAAACTAAAGAACTTGATCACCTGCCAGTGGGGGAGATAATTCAATTTTAACATTAAAATATACATATTAGACATATAGTTATAGATATACACATACACCTATGCATATACACACACTTCATCTGGGCTCTAATTTAACCACAGCAGATTCTGTTTTTAGACTCAACAGGTGAAACAAATGTTACTGTCCTTCAAAAGACAATGCACTCTTATTTACTTCTGCATTTCACATGACACCAGCTAAACTGATAAAGCAGCCATACTCTAAAAACACACAATAAGTCTATTGTTGTTAATATTTTAGTACGGAGTGAGAAATAAGACAGTACGTACAAAAGGTACCAAATACAGAGTTAGAAAGCAGAACTTTCCTAAACTGGATTTCAATATCATGGAGCGTTACTTTGCCTCAAGTATCGTAGCTTACTTTGGAAATATGCCTATTTCTAAACATCTTGTTGCACATGACCAAATTTAGAGAATAATTTAAGGCCATGAAAAAATGCTGTTATTTCTGACTTGAGATGAAAATCACAACCCCTACAAAAGTGGTAACCCGTACTGCTGTTCACTGTAACAAGCTCATTGTCTTGTATACCTACAAGTGTATAGGATGCAGAATATACAAATGAGTCTCTGTTTATGATGTAGTGTGAAAGACAGAGAGAAACAACTTTAATAAAGCCTGCCAAGTGTTAAAAGAATTATGTATAGCACGCTGTATGAAGAACACAAGGAATATTTAACCAAGGCCATAGATTCAGGGAAGACCTCCTAGAAAAGTAAACTGCACAAAGCTTTAAGCCTGGTTCCACTTCAAAAGACACTCAACGTTGAATCGCCACGTAACTATCCTGTAACAGGTTGATTGTTCGCTTTACTTATCCCAAGACACAAGTATATTTTCATTGCTAATAGTCTTTTGACTTCTTGGCTCTGAATGGACTTAAAAGGCACACCTTACACAAAAACTTCAAAAGATAGATACCTATTTGCAGAATGTGTATTTGTATACATGTTCTAAAATACAGTACTCCAAACAGGAAAATCTCTCAATATAATTAGCCAAACACACCAAAATGAAATAAACAAATCAGACTTGTTTTTAAATTATCTAGTCCCTTTTCCTCAATCACAGCAAAATATCAATACATCTTTACAAGTTAAATTTATAGATAATTTACTTTTACCTGGGATACCATTAAAATTACTTCCACTAAGAACATGCCAATTTATAGTAATAGCTAAAATTTGAGGGCTCGCTCCATGTCAGGAGCTTTTCTAAGTTCTTTTCAACCAATCGTTTAATCCTACGACGATGTGTGATTTAGGTACTACTATCTTCTCCTCTGAAGATAAAGACCCTGTGCAAGGTTAAAAAACTTGCTCAAGGTTACACCACTGGCAGATATGATCCTAGACAGCGTGGCTCCATACTCTTAATCACTATCTTGTAATGACTTCCTAGTTGATAAAATATAGAGAAAGATAGGTATGGTTGGATATAGGGCAAATTCCTATGCTAAATCCATTACAAAATTCATGGGATGATTATGAAGTATGTATTAGGTAACTTATACGTTAACACAGAAAAAACACACATTGGTATAAAATCGGTTCCTCCCTATTGTGTAAAAAGCCCAGTGGCGCAGAGATTGCTAGCTGCACACTGACACCTATACTTGTCAATAATGGGAACCCCAAATCCTAGATAAGCACAGAAGTGCCCAGAGTTACTCCCTTGTAGCTAACGTGTGCCCACGTGAGTAAGATCTGGCCAATGGGATGTAAAACAAAATTGTTATGTGCAGTTTCTGGGAAGTATCCTGGAAGGGAAGATCTTCTCTTTCCTTTACCTTCTTCCTGCTTGCTGGGATGCAGATGTGATGGCTAAACTGAATCAGCCATATTAGCTTGAGGCCGAAGCTGGGTGGTAAGGACAGCAGAACAAAAAGACAGGCGCCTAGATCCATGAACAACACTACCCTACTTCTAGGTGTGGTATTCTTTTGGAAGAGGAAAATACTTCTGTCTTGTTTAAGCTGCTCTGTGTTTTCTGTTGTCCCAGAAGAACCCAACCTTACAAATAAAGCCCTCTAGTACAAATTTGTGCAAACTGAATTTTAGGGAACCAGGTTATAATTTATTATTGTGAAAATATGATAAAACATAATAATTTCATTATAGTTTTAGTATGTCTACAATTAATGGGTATCTACTGCCTCTTGGCACTTCTTTTACATTAAGATACTATGAAATTTAAAATAAATAACTTTCAAAAATATGTATTTATTCTTAGCTATCAGTGAATAGAGGACCTACAGTATCTTTAAAATTATCTTACTAGTCTATTGTCATTTTAATTATCTGTATAACACGTATAAACAAAGCAATACATGTTGGCCATTTTAGATGTATATTCAAGCAGCCAAAACACAGAAGTATGACAAGTGCATACAATTCATCACATATAGACAAATCACCAATTACTAAAATTTGAAACAATGCTGTATTTAAAGACATGCAGTAAACTAAGCCAGCATTAAAAACGATTTCATACACATTTAAGTTCTTTCACCAAACTACCTACTTAGTCTCAATAAAATGCACTTAAAAATAGAGATGATAAAAAATGACATGTCACTTCTCAGATTTAAACATACTTTTAAAATTACAGAAATGTGAATTAGAAAGGATAAAATGCAGCAGTTTCCCAACATCTCTTAATGTTTGTGTAGCCTTAAGCTGAAAGTCCCAAAATAACCTCCAGCAACCCATTTGCTGAAGCATCGTATTTCCCTTCCCAGATATCACACTCTCTTGGCTTCCTCTCGCTAGCTATTCCTTAAATACTCTCTGCTGTGTCTTCCTCCTCAGCTTTGCAAAATGCTGAAGCCCCAGTGTTCAGTCCTGGGACTTTTTCCACACGGCCTCCCTAGGTGATACCATCTACTACCCAAGCTCCATGCATCATCTCTGAGCAGATGACTCCACTTGTATCTCTAACTGCAACCTCTATACCTCAACCCCATACTTCCCCAGATTAGCACAGAGCACCGTCTTCCTTCCATATGGATGCTCATCCCCAAACTCTGGGTTGCCTCCACACCTCACTGTGTGTAATCTGTGTACAAATCTGCCAACAAATCCTCACTGCTCGATTTATAAACACAGACCTAGATCTGATTGCTCTTCACGAGCTCCTTCTTGGTTTCCCTGGCCCAAGCCATCTCCATCTCTTCACAGACTACTAGAATAACCTGACAGTCTAGTCTCCATTCGGCAGCCTGAGAGATCCTTTTCAAGCCTCCATCAACTCAGGTTTCTCTATTACTCAAAACCCTCCCAGGCTTAGAATAAATATCTGGCCTCTCATCCCCTACCATTCTAACCACGTTGGCCTCTTTGCTGTTCCTCAAACATGCCAGGCATACTGCCATTTCAGGATCTGTAGATTTCCTCTTCTATTTAAAATGCATTTGTCCAGATATGACCAAAGCCTATACCTCTCACTTCATTCAGGTGTTTAAAAGATGCCATCAGAGACCATCCTAAAATAGCAGTTTCTTTCTCTATCCCCTTGATACTGTATTTTTTTTCTTCATAGCATTGACTCTTATTATCTCCACCCTTCATTAAAACAGAAGACTCATGAGGGCAGGACTCTTGTCTTTTTTATTCTCTACTGTATCTCTACTATCTAAAACAGAGCCTAGTAGAGGTGCCTGGGTGGCTAGTCGGTTAAGTGTCTGACTTCGGCTCAGGTCATGATCTTGTGGTTTGTGAGTTCAAGCCCTTGTTGGGCTCTGTGTTGACAGCTCAGAGCCTGGAGCCTGCTTCGGATTCTGTGTCTCCCTCTCTCTCTGCCCCTCCCCGGCTTGTTCTCTCTCTCTCTCTCTCTCTCTCTCTCTCTCTCTCTCTCTCTCTCTCTCGTTAAAAATAAACATTAAAAATTAAATAAATGAATAAATAAAACAGACCCTAGTACATAACAGGCCCTTAAGTATTTGCTAAATCGATGAACGAAATTATCTCATTCTATTATATGACCCATGAGCTTAATGGAAAGCATAGTACTAAACACGTATTTGTATGTGGGACATTCTCTCAGTAAACGTAAAAATTGCAGAGTAAGTTTTTATCAGTTCATTTCTACGCCTCTTAAAATGGTGAGAGGGAGGAAGACAAGTCTTGCTTTTTTTGCTCTCTGTCAAGATGAATTTTTTCCTTTCTCCACAAATATTCTTTTTTTTTAAAGAATACATCCAAAATATGATCTCCAAAGCCCCAATATTCACAGTTGATGATGCCAACCCATTCCTCATTAGTGATGATTAAAATTACTAAAGAACAATGTTACACATTCTGCCGACTACTTTCAACAGAAAAAAAAAAAAAATTAACCACATATTAGAATCACAAGGAGATTGGGTTACAATTATTATTAAACCAAATACTAAGAGAGGCAGTACGCTAAGGTGGTTAAAAACACAAACTCCAGAGTTCTACCACTTCCTAGCATTGCCACTTGGACAATTATTGTTAGTAAGCCACAACAGTCACCCAAATGGAAGATAAAATATCTACATCTTAGGTGTGAGAATCATGTTTAAGTTAATACATGTAAAGTCCTCAGAGCAGTGTTTGACATGCATCAAGTGCTTAATGCATGATATGTACCATACGTTTTATATTGTGTGTATGTGTGTGTTTCTTATACACACGAACATATTGTACAAATGAAAAGATTCTTCTTACATGCTTTAAATACAAAGCATTGTTTCCACTGGTTTGGTAGACTCTCCTAATATTTTATCATTGTCTATGCTTTACCTTTATTTCCAAATCTAATTAGAAAAAAAAAAATGGTTCGTAGGAAGTCTGGTAAAATCCACTTAGAATGTGGTCATTACCAACCTTGAATAACTCCAATCTCTGCTCAGATCCAAGGGGCAGGACAGTCATTCCTGACCTCACTCCCAAATCTCAATGCAAGCCTCAAAAAGCCTAAGAATAAGATCATACAAATGCAGAAAAGACCCTTAGATCCAAAGTACCAGATCCCAAGAGAGCAACAGAATCATTCCTTAATAAAAACCATCGATCTGAGTTTCCAGGAAAATTAATCTGGTTAACTCACTCTTAAAGCAGGGCCCCATCATAAATTTTCTTCACTGAATAATGATTTACAACTTTTAAAACTTTTATCTAATTAATATTAGAAAATAAACTAAGAAACATCATGGAATATAGAATATCAAAAAGTTTGTTTCAAGTAAAGTATTACCACAAAAAGAAAGACAACAGCAACAGAGGCTAAACTTAAGTCATTAATCATCATAATGTGTCATCATAAAGTTATTCCAATAAAACTGGTACTAATTAAGATCTATTAAATTAACATTAAAATCAGGTTGAAATAATGGTTGCAAAACTTTAACCTATAATAGTTGTATAAATGAAAATAATATTAAGAATTACAAATGGGCAATCAAGCATTGCCAGTAGCAGTGTTAAATGGCATAAAACCTAAAATTAAGTCAGCAATATATACCTAGAATCTCAAAAATATATATTAAGCCTATTCTATGGAAATAAACACAAAAAGCTCACTGATTTTCATTTAAGAATTTGAAATACCTAAATTTCCAACTGTAGGGAAATGGTTATGTAAACTATTTTAAATGCATGTAAGTAATTTTTAAAAGTTTTAAGTAGATATTGACAAAAAGTATGACTCCTTGTAGAAAAATGTCCAATCGTTCAACCAATAATTTATTGAGCCCTTTCTATTTGTTTGGAACTATAATAAATGTTGACTCAAGATAGAGCAAAAACAGAGGTGTTCACTGCTCCCATGACACAGTGTCGTGTGAAAGATACATTAAAAAAGAAAACAAGCTACTGAATCAAAAATAAATGAGCAAGGCACTCCATTTAAAAGGAATAGAATTCTTTAACAATCTTTAATAAAGTAAGCTACTACTGACTAAGCATGTTGGGGGGCTTCACCAAAAAGATAAATAGACTAGGGGTTACTGAGACTTCCAACTGAACATGGAGGACTGAATGCCTGTGTCCATTTTTGCTGCTTTCTGAAACCCCTAAAAACGGCGTCATGGAAGTTTTAAAGAGGCATAACCCCATCAGGACAAATAAAATGAGACAGGATCACAGAAGAACTATGTCACCAAATTTTTGGAAGCTGTGAACAGGAATGGTTGAGTGGTTAACCGCCTGTGTAGACCAGAAATCACTGAAATCTCTGACACCTATACTGGTGCGTGCCTGGGAAGACTATCCAGAAACAAGCCATTTACCACAATAGACACCTGGAGAGCTTCCAGAATAAGAAGCTCTAGTTATCACTACGAGTAGATGTGGGGTGGAACTGAACATGGGAAAGTTGAGGACCGCTTTTTAGTTTTTAAAAGAATCAGAGAGACACACAGCCCTCTCTCTGGCTTTTCTAAGAAGGCGAGAAGTCAGGCCTCTAGCTCCCAGACAGAAGAATGGACGACACACATCCGGTGTTCATTTCCCAGACTGAAAGAAAAGACCTAGAAACAGACAGTGTGGGAGTTCCACCTGGTTGGCTTATAGCAATGCTCACTGGTTTGTCAATCCCAACTACATACACAGAGCTTCCAATCATCATTTTTGTGTCTCATCTTTAAAAATGAACAGACATCAAAAGTCCATAAAATATGTGATGGACACCTCCAGCATGAATGAAAGAACAAAACCAAACAAACAGAAAGGAGAAACGTAGAAGTATAAACATTGCAAGGAAATGGAAAAATAATCCACAAACACTACAATATAGTGTTTAAAGATAAGCACACCAGAAAAACAGTATCAAGGAAGAAAAGGAAAGTTCAATGACTTTTTAAAAGAGGGTCCTAAAAGTTCTTCAGAGAAAAATTGTGAAATAGAAAAATCAATAAAAGGGTTGAAGAGTAACAAATGAGGAAATGTCTCCCAAAGTAAAACAAAAGATAAAGCAATGGAAAACAGGCAAGTAGATGAGTATAGGAGGTCAACTATTTGAAGAACAGGATTTCCAGAAAGAAAAATATTAAAAATAGAAGGGAAGAAATGATCAAAATGCCAAAAATGTCCAAGAATTGAAAGAAATGCATCTCCAAATTAAAAAGGCCCAATGGATGTGCAGTGAAGGAAATAAAGAAATGGAAGGAAGGAAGGAAGGAAGGAAGGAAGGAAGGAAGACAGGGCTCCCCCATGCATACACATAAGAAGATCCATATTTCGTTATTATGACATTTCAGAACCGCAGGCACGAAAATATCCTAAAAGCTTCCAGAAAGAAAGACAAAAATTTTAAAAACACAAAACAAGGCAACCGATCATACAAATTAACAGGTATCATGATGGTAATACACTTACGGTAACCTTGAGAGATAAAAGACAATGAAGCATGCTTTCAGTGTTCGCAATTACAAACGTAATTCCACACCAGCCTATCATCTTACATAGTAGAATAAACACGTTTTCATACGTATGAGATCTAAAATATATGTCCCACCTGAAGGAAGGTACTATAAAACAGGCCCAATAAAACAAAGGTATAGACCACTAAGAAAAGAGTATAGAGATCAGGACAAGGATCCCACAGGAAAAGGAACTCTCAGCATTCTAGAAGTCCCACAGTGACAGTTATGAGAGGCTGCAGAAGGATGCCTTCAACAGCAGGAAAAAAAAAAAAATCAATATAAGATTATTTGATGTTTTTAGAGGTATTGAAGGAAGCTTCAGGGTTCTATTGATAAATTTGGGGATGAATCAGTGACAAGTACTTAGATAACAAAGCAATCAAACCAAAAGAGACAATGATTAATTCCAAGAAAAAGAAGAAAAAAGTTACATTACAGTACAAAACAGATGAGGTTCACCCATGAGTATCTGCATTTTCATGGCAAAACACCTCTTGATTTAATGTTTATTTATTTTTGAGAGACAGAGAGAGACAGCATGAGCGGGGGAGGGGCAGAGAGAGAGAGGGAGACATAGAACATGAAGCAGGCTCCAAGCTGTCAGCATAGAGCCCAACGCGGGGCTACAACTCACGAGCCGTGAGATCACGACCTGAGCCAAAGTTGGGTGCTTAACCAACTGAGCAACCCAGGTGCCCCAATACACTTCCTGATTTAAACAAAAATGATCCTATAATCATTTGGAGAGGACAGAGCAGGGTAAGTGTTGGGGGATGGGCAAGTCAAAGTTCACAGTCAACAGATAATACCAAAAATGAAGGAAATTTAGAAGCCTCAGCATATTATTAACAAACGATTACATGAAGAATCCATTAAAAAAAACATTGAAAGTTAGCTACCTACCTCTAAGGAATGGGAATCTGAAGCAAAGAGAAAAGAATGAGAGAAGACTTCTACTTTTTGTTATAGAAGCCTTATGGCGCTATTTGACTTTTTAACTCAGGTACATATCAAACCAGGTTTGAGGAAAGATAAAAGATTTGACTACTGCAAATATTTTAAGCTTATATGTAGTAGACAAAGATTAGAAAAAATTATACACCAACATATCAAGCATGGTTGGTTATTTTAGTTTGTGGAAATAACTGATGATTGAAAAATTCTTCCAGATTTCCCAAATTTTCTTTAATGAACACATACTACTTTTTTTGTAATAAGAAAATAAACATTTAAAAAAGGATAAAGTCCTATACTCTAGAGGGAAATCCTTCATTAGAGATTCTCCGATACCCTTCAAATACTAAAAGCAACTAAAATTCATAGGCCTAATTATCCCAAGTACCCACTTTTACAGTGACAAATTCTATATGAAAAATGTTGTATTTCTTGACTTTCAACCTAAAAATAAGAGTTATAAGCCCATAATTAAAGTCTTAATGAAGATTTGTGGTGAAAACAGGCTTTTAGTAAACCCATATAAGCTCTGAATAAATAAATGTGATTTTAAGAAAATTCACTGTGGTTTCTGAATGGTTTTAGTTTTTAAAGAAGAAAAACTGCATATTGTTGTAATTCAAATTGCTTAAACAGCCAAAACTGCCTGAAGAAATAACAATTTGTTTTCAAATTTAGTAATATTGTTGCTAACTACTTATTGTTGCAACTACCTGAAAAGAAATATAAATAAATAAAACTTAAAAAAATCTCTATTCATGATACTATACTTCACGTAAATTTTCTAAAACAAGAACTTTTACAACCACATTTTCACAACTTCCTCTTTAATCTGCAGACATTCTCACAGAAAACAAAAGTTAAAATCTTGAAAATTGTACTTTTCTTGAGATGAATTCAATTCTGAGTAGTTTGAAGGGTAAAGTATTAAGGTATGAGGCATATTACAAGGATCAACAGCAAGCATCTCTTAACGTCAAAATAATGAAATGTGCACGGCTTCGATATAAATATGATTTTTTTCAAAGTTAATGATTTTTTTTCTTATTTATCAAGGCCTGTGGTCTGTAGGAAAAAATAAAAACAAATGAAATCCAGGGGAAAGTATGTGCAAATTTGACTCCTTTTTAAAAAGAAATATTTTGGGGATGCTGGGGTGGCTCACTCGGTTGAGTGTCTGACTCGTGGGTTCGAGCCCTGCATCGGGCTTTGCGCTGACAGTGTGGAGCCTGCTTGGGATCCTCTCTCTCCTTCCCTCTCTGCCCCTCCCCACTTGTGTGTCCTCTCTTTCTCTCAAAATAAATAAACATTAAAGAAAAAAAAAAAAAAGGAAACATTTTCTTTAAAGATTGAAAGCACATATACAGCAATCCCTCTTTGATGATCTTTTTTTCAAGACATGTCATTATACGTGATTTGCACTTTCTGGAACTCCTGAAAAGTTTACTCCAGGAAACACAAGTGGGCCGAAGACAAGTAAAATCTGTTCTGAAGGACGCCTTCCACTCTCTGCCAGAGAAATCAGTGAAGGCAGTGTACCAGGAGCTTAAGAGAATCAACAGAACTGCTCGGGCATATAGATGATTGGTATTAGTTTTACTCTGCACTTTGCTGTGTTTTAATAATGTCATTAAAATGTTTACAACTTCCAATAGATCTCTTTCATCTTGTTCCCCTGTTCCAGAGTGTCTCCAAGTGTGCTCTCTGCACAGGCCGCAGGGCACAATCTCTGGGACTGGGCTCCTGAAACCCGCCTGATACACATGCTCTCAGAGTTTGAGAATCTCTGCCCAGCTCAACACTTCTTAGGTTCAAAAATGTAAATTCTCACACCAGAGACTTTTGGAAATTTATACAAGGTATTTTCTGACTTAGTACTACAAATTTACATTACGGCCAGCTGAAGAGAACCAGAGGGAAAAGAAGAGTAGAAGAAAAGAGGCAAGAATTGATTCGGTACTACCACAACCATTTAGCACCTTACACGGAAGCAATTCCTTATCTTCTCAGTGAAACAGCACAGATTCTACTTCAGGAGTCTTGGAAAATAGGAGCTTAGCAGTCAAGTGATAAAAATAATGCTAGACGCGAAAATACATAGTAAATAAAGTTCTGAAGGCATCCACTTTCAAACATGTGTTGGCATAAAATCCTACTCTAAATCCTTTTTCCTGATTCCTTTAAGTTGTTTAGGGAACACTGGTAAAGTCATTGTGAATTGCTAAAGCGGATACTTCCAAGATCTGTAATATTAAACTGCACTGCTATCCACAGTTTTCGAATCATTTTTTTTTTTTAGCTGAAATTAATTTTTTCTTTTTTCCTCTTATCCTTTTGGGGAGGGGGATAAGCAAATTTTGGTAAAAATGCTTACACAGTAAGACATTTTTGCAGATTGTTGAGGGCAGGGAGGATAGAGGGCTTAACAATAATCACCGTCTTGTTCTTTTGTTTAAAGCAGAATGAATTGACCCACACATACATAGCAAGATCACAGATTATTTAATATAGGTATGCAAAAACAAAACTGCAAAATTGCAAAACTGCAGTTGGCAAAGCATGATTTGCTTTAAGCATTAAAAGAATCTGTATTTGGGGGCGCCTGGGTGGCGCAGTCGGTTAAGCTTCCGACTTCAGCCAGGTCACGATCTCACGGTCCGTGAGTTCGAGCCCCGCATCGGGCTCTGGGCTGATGGCTCAGAGCCTGGAGCCTGTTTCCGATTCTGTGTCTCCCTCTCTCTCTGCCCCTCCCCCGTTCATGCTCTGTCTCTCTCTGTCCCAAAAATAAATAAAAAACGTTGAAAAAAAAATTAAAAAAAAAAAAAAAAGAATCTGTATTTGTTCTTCCTTTGAAAAGGAAAATAGTTGCCAAGAATGAAGACGGTCATCAGAAAACGAGGTGTTAATGGCAAGAAACCAATGCAGAATAAATAAAAACAGATCAGTGTCACGAATACTAAGGAAAGCATAAAACGGTGTGTTAGTGCTCATGATCTGGAGAAGACAGCACCTGCTCCCTAGGGCTGAGCAGTTCTATCCAGTTATAGCCAGTCAGCATCAGGTAGCCCTAAATGAGCTATGCCAGGACTGTCTGCTTTCAGTTCCTCAAATGTGACAAGCTCTTCCATACATCCCGGCCCCTCTGTCTAGCGGACACTTTCCGCCAGTAGTTTTTCATCTTTGTGCTGTTCAAGCTTAAGGTCTTAGCTTTCTTCACTCCACAGATGAATAAAGTATCTCTCTCCCTTTACTTATGACCTACCCAAGCACCTTATCATCTCCCTCCATGGCACTTCAAACACTCTGGTTATAGATTATGTGTATATAAACATTATATTAATATATCACATGTATGTATGTACATTATACATATAACTATAAGGTCTCTTCTTTCTAGCAGGCTGTAAATCCCTTAAGAACAGAGACTGTATCTGTTTTACACAATTACAGCCAAGGTCTTGGACACTGCCTGGTACAAAAGTAGGCACACTCTATGGACTAACGTGCATCCAGAACTCCATCTTTGTTTGCCGTCACTTCACATCTGCAGAGCCCCCATGAGACAAGACCCTTCCTACCTGCTATGCTAACTCACAGAACCTTAACAGTAAATAATAGAGGTTCCCCTACTGACCTGTAAAAACCACTGGAGAATGGGAAAATGGAAACAAGCTGTAAAGTGAAGTATTCTGGACTTCACTGGGGATGGGAGGTGTTAGTACAATCAGTCAGTTCTCAGACCAGTAACCTGCCAGACTTCCTTTGGATTCCAGAGGGCTGCTTGACTGTTTCTCTTCTACTGACATTAACTCTTACCTTGAGTAGTTTCTCTTTCCTTTAGAAAAGTAAAACCGAATGCCAATTTATAGTTTCTGCCTTTATCTTTGTGGAAGTCAGCCTCCATGACACCCTCCACTTATGCTTGCCTCCTAGTATTCACATCTCGAGTAGCGGCCCCCGCCCCCCCCTCCCCCCAGTTGAGTAGGGCTGACCTATGTCACTGGTAGGATGCCATGGAAGTGATGGTGTAAGACTTCTGAAGTTAGGTCATAGAAGACCCTGAACATTAACCTCAAGCCTGGATCTTTGCTCAGGGCGGGGATGGGGAGGGGGCCATCCAGAAAATATATTGTGAGGACACCCCACGGAAAGCTCAACATGGTGAGTAACTGAGTTCTCCTACCAACGGCCTGTGCTAACTTGCCAGCCACATGAGTGAGTCACCTTGGAAAAGGAACATCCGGCCCCAGTCAAGCCTTCACATGACTGCTACCTCATGAAATCCTCAGCCAGAACCAAGCAGCTAAACTGCTCCTGAATTCTAACCTACAGAAATTGTGGAGCCAATAAATGTTTATTGTTGTTTTAAGCTGCTAAACTTAGGAGTAATTTGTTATACAGCAATACATAACAGTAAAATCTCTTATCACTTAAGTTCATGTGAAAAATTTTCTAGAAGCTTTCATCATTAATAGAAAGGTAAACAAGAAATTCATTAAAAAATTTACACTGCAACTCCCTTTCCATTAGATCCCATAAGGAAGACAAAGCACATGGCTGACCTTTGAAAACACTTAAAAAGGATAAAGTAAGATTAATTCTATTTTTTGGAAAAAAAAAAAAAAAGACTGTATTAAACTTGTATTAAACAGTGGACAGAGTTTTCTGAAAAGGAATGAAAAGATGAGATGGAAGAGACGGGACACAGGCTGCAGTGCTGCCCTGAAGACAAGGACTGGACAAACGGGGGAAGTCCGCAGACTGGTTTCTTCTGTTCTGTCACAACCTTGCTTTAGCAGATTTTTACCGAGGTCCCGCCCAGAGAAAACATGCAATGATCAGAGTACCAGGAGGAAGATACATGACAGGATGTCCCAGAAGGCAGTGAAGTCTGTACTAGTAAGACAAGAAGAGTCTTTCAGTAGTAGCTGTGGTGCATCAGGACCATTTTAATAGCCATTTGATGGCAGTATGCACAAGTACCGGTCTTCTTTCTTTCTCTATAGAGGTATCTCTCAATGTTTTTATTTATTTATTTTTTTCTTTTCTTTCCTACCATAATAAATGTAGGATACAAAACACTCCCAATTAGAGAGTTGTGAGGTGCCTGGGTGGCTCAGTTAGTTACACCTCTGACTCTTGATTTCAGCTCGGGTCATGATCTCATGGTTGGTGGGACTGACCTCCACGTCAGGCTCTTGGGAGCCTGCTTGGGATTCTCTCTCTCCCTGTTTTTCTGCCACTCCCCTGCTCACTCTCTCTCTTGAAATAAATAAATAAACATTTAAAAAAAAAAAAAGGAACAGAGATTTGTTACCATAATTCCTAAAGGTGGTACTGAGCACATTTTCCCCTTCCCATTCTAACGAAAGAATTTTGCCTTCACTTGAGATTTGTTTTTTAATTATTAAATTCCTCTTGGTCTTATGCTGCTTCCATTTTCTTTTTCAAAGTCTTCTCTAGTTTTATTATAACATAGACTTTGGAAAAAAAGAAAACTTGAAATGAGAATGGTTTCTCTTAACATCTTTAAAAGGCCTTTTTAAAGACGACTGGGAGAAATGACAATGAAAACCTTTTCATTATTTGCTGGTAACAGCTGATGATGACTTTATCTTACATTAGAATTTCTAAGAGTTTTCTTTCTACATAAACCAAAGAAATAAAGAGAGGGAACTTCTTCATAATCATAAACTACTGGATTCTATTATCAAACAGTGGATAGAAGACAGATGCCACTGGAACTGTCAGCATAACAGTGAAAGAGAAAAAGACCCCATATACAGATACTCGAAAAACTAGACTGGGTTTGGTTAGAAGCAGCTCCCTCCACCCAACCCTCCCACCCCCACCCCCACCCCCCGCCAAAAAAAAAACCCCAAATCCCGAAGTATAATAATCTTTATTAGTTTCTGAGGAGGAGAATTACCATCCCCACACATTGCTAACAATCACTAATGATGATCCCTTTAACTTCTTAAGCCCCTTAAAAATAAGGGAATTAGACAAGAAACAAAATCCAGAAACAGAACAAACCGTTTGGATAACTGACCAGTATTGCCAACACAGCCTCAAGCCACCACCTTGCTGCCGACACTGAAGTGCTACAGTTTTGGGCTAAAATCTTATAAGGGAATTCTTATTTGGCTTTATAGAATTAAAAATATGGACAAATTACCAAGTAACACATGGTTTTGATTCAGAGAGCCAGAACTAACCAGTTAAGCTGCTCCTGAATCCTGACCCGTAGAACTCTGTGAGGTAATATTTATTGTTGTTTAAGCTGCTAAATTGTGGAATAATTTATTATGCAGCAATAAATAACATATCTCTTATCACCCAAGTGCACACAGTTTGCTAGCTGTCCACTGTTACTACTGAAAGGCAAGGAGATATATTGTACAAAGAAATGTAAAATAATAAGTAATGTACAGACAAAAAAAAACAAGTATGTTAATGGAATATCTTCAGATACAGTTAACAGTAAGGCTGATACTGTGGGATCAGTGGGGCTGACTCTTTTTCCTAATTTGCCCCAACTTGTATGAAACCTCAGAGAAGCTCCCATAAAATATCCCCTTTCAAAATCCCATGATGGTAGAAGAAAAATGGGGAAAGGACAATTTTAGGTTGGAATCACTGTGAACTGTAAATACAAATATTCCAAGGCATTTTTTTTATTTCTGCATTCGATAGAATTTTGGAAAAGTTACTTCATAATTTTTTTTTCAAGTGTGTGGGCTGAAGCTAATACGGTGCATGCAGATTTATTTATGTATTTATTCTTCATTCATTTTCATTTGTGTTTAAAGTAGGCTCCACATCCAGCGTGCAGCCCTGTGCAGGGCTTGAACTCACGACCCTGAGATCAAGACCTGAACTGAGATCAAGAGTCCGACACTTAACCCAGTGACCTACCCAAGTGCCCCTGAACTAAACAATTTTAGATCCTTTCTTCAACCTCTGGTAAACTGCAAGATATCTCTAAACAGTGGCTGTTTGTTGAATAACAAGAGACACAGGTTTACATTTCTCTCTGCATAAATCAGCAGGTATCTATATAAGCTACAAAGGAAAAAGTATGACATTTCACAAAGGTTTTTATTAACAAACATAGTACAATTTTATAGATAACATAAGTGCTACTTAGTGCTCATTTTCCTACATAAAATGGTGAGACAAAGCGGTGGGTGATACAAGAAAAGAAAAAGCCACCTACCCTTAAGAGGATCATGCTCTGCTCTCATAATATCAATAAGGGAATTTTCCAAAGAGTGCATATTCAAACTGTCATACATTCTACTTCGATCCTAGAAGAAGAGAAAAAAATAGACTCAATACGATCTATACAAGTTTTCAAAAACTGATGATAAATATACCATACCATCTAAACCTTCTTACATAAAAGAGGACATCTGATTAACATATTACTTATCAGTCTGCATCCCAAGACAGTATCAGTAGCTAAAGATCTCATGAGCTATAATATCTCTTGTATTGGAGAGAATGCTACATTTAAGATCTCCAAAATCACATACCAAAAATAATCTTATTTCACTGGCAGCATTAATACAGTAAAATAATTGCTACTGTTATCACTCTCAACTTAAAAAGATTTGTGAAATGTTATACACGTAGGAAGCAGTTTTAGTTGTTCTTTAACTTCTACACTTTTCTCATATATCCAGGAAGACACTGGCACTTGAAAAATAAATATTTTGGGGGAAAGGAATTAATCCCATAATGGCACCACACTTTAAATATCTATCAAACGGGGTACACATTATTTGACTTGGTCAGAATTTCACAATAATAAATGCATAAACATCTCATACCATAAAAATCAAAAGAATGAAACTATTAATATCAGAACAAAGACTAACACCTAGAATACTTGTATTCAAATCTTGCTCTCTGAAGTTCTCGCATGTTGGTCTCTGCATTTCTAAATCCGCTTTCCCTCCAAACCCTGCAAAAAAGGCAGGGGGTGGAGGGAGGAAAAGGATGACAATATTCCCACCTTCCAAGTTTCCTGCCTCATCAAGTCCCAGAACAAAGTCTTTTGTGTAGCTGGGAGTGTTGTTTGCTAAATGTTAAATCTCTCAACTTGCTTACTAGAAGCAATCTGATTCTTTAATGCTTAATGAATTTATACTGTTATTCTGTCCAACACACCCTCAATGTACTTGAACAAATACACATAGGGAACTACCACAGCAAGCTCTGGCCCATGCCCCCTAAGTCACCAAAAACAAACAAACAAACAAACAAACAAACAAATAAAAATTTCAGTGGTGACCCCCACCCATTTAAGTGTGTGTAGGTGTTTGTATAAGTGTCTGTATATGAAGGAGAGTCAGGGCGGGCCATTTTTAACTCTCCAAAAAAAAAAAAAAAAAAAAAAAAAAGACTAACACAGAAAAAGGGAAGAATCAGAAAAGTAGGGGAAAAACTCTTTGCAGAAATTAGAATTAGGCATTTTTTAACCTGCATGAGCTCCAAGAAGGACCATGAAATCTCTGAGATTATGTACAATATCCTGTATGGGTGTGTACACATATTTTTTTTCCTGAAGAAAAGGGTTATGACTTTTATCAGTTTTCCAAAGGAGTCCACAATCTAGGTGTGATTTAGAGACAGTCTTTTGGAAAGCTGAAGATAAACCTAAGAAGCTTTTGTGAAAATATGTTGATTTATTTACTCCACTTGAGGTTTAAATTAGGGTTGTGAACTTTTTAAAACTAGGGGGCCAGAATCAGTATTATAGACTAAACAAGTTGCTGTTGAGGAATTTAGAAGTGTGCAAAGTAATACTAAAGACACAATGCTAGGCCAGAGCTCTTACTCCAGCATGACCACAATACAGCTACATCGGTACTCCTTGTCTTTTACTTACTTTATTTTTTTTTTATTAAAAAAAAATTTGTTTTAACGTTTATTTATTTTTGAGACAGAGACAGACAGAGCATGAGCAGGGGAGGGGCAGAGAGAGAGGGAGACACAGAATCCGAAGCAGGCTCCAGGCTCTGAGCTGTCAGCACAGAGCTCCACACAGGGCTCGAACCCACTAGCGGTGAGATCATAACCTGAGCCGAGGTCAGATGCTCAACTGACTGAGCCACCCAGGTGCCCCTACTTACTTTATTTTACATCATTAACATGACTTTGGTGAAGGAGGCACAGATAATCACTGAACTACAACAGCGCTTCTCACACATGAGCATATGCTTCACAATCATCTGGGACCCAGGCTGCTGGGACTCTGCTGAGACAGAGTCTGAAATTCAATAGGTTTAGAGAGGCCCCTAAGAATGTGTATTTACAGTAAGTTCTCAGGTGATACTTAGACTGCTAGTCCAGAAACCATACTTAAAGAAGTGCTGGACTTCTTGATCTTATAGTTTACTAAACCTCTTTAGGCTCTGCTCTATCTTCTAGAAAAGAAAAAAATTATTTCAGACTAGACAATGCCTAAAGTCCACCTTAATAATAGAAAAGCCACAGCAAAGCAAACAGACATATTAGAAAAGCAAAAGACTCAAAGTACTAAGTAATAAATGAAATAAAACTAGTATAGAGAAGAACATGGCCCTTGGACAAAAATTACATACAATTTTACTAATCTCTCCAAATATTTCCATCTTCTGTGCTTCCATTTTACTTTATGCATAATTAATTTGTTGATTTTCCTGCCTCACCCACTAAACTAAGCTAATTAGGGGTAAGGACCTTCTAATTATGAAATATAGCTGGCTCTCAAATATTTTTGAATGAATAGTACCCTAACTCTACTAAAAAAACTTTGCAAATTTAAGTTGAGCTCTGTGAGGGCAAAGACTACATACAGGACCATAAATCCCCCAGGAATAAGGACTCAAATGTTAACTAAGTCAAGACGTATTAAAGATGTATTTAAAATAGAATTAACAGAATTAAAAAATGTAAACTATCATGATAAAAACTGTTCACATAATTAAGCAAAGAAACCTCATTAGGTATGCTGTATCGTACAGGTTCTAAGATGTATTATAAATACTTTATATTCTATTTGCCTTAAATTCTTACAAAGAAAATACGTTATGGTTTAAGGCTATCTTCTCAGGCTGATGTTTTCTTTAACAGAATCAGACTACGCCCCATCCTTAACAGACCTATGAACTTAATGGTGACTCTCACCACCACCCAAATGACTTTTGTTTTTTGGTTTTTAGTCACACTCCAACTCCATTCAAGGAGTTTGAGTTTGATCCTGCTTTAGAGCAAAATTTAGAGTAAAATCATTGAAGTGACTCCATATGTACTCTCAATGGGCCAGGGGCAATTACTTAAGGTAAGAAGGGAAATAGCTATTCAATAAATATCAGCAATCACTAGATAGTCAACCGACAACGGTTATTCAAAAAAGCGGCACGTATTAATAGCTTTAGCTTTAATGCCTACGGTGAACTGAAATAGGGTAATGCCCACATATCAGGTCCCTATTTTCCCTTGCATTTCAAGTCTTTTCATAATGAAACAAACTCCTGCTTTAGTAAAGAAAAGAAAAAAGTCATTATACAAATATTAGCCAACTTATACTTTGGTAAGCATCTGCTGCATCCCACATGATTTTTAAAGCACCGAACACAAAATAACCTTGACCAGGCAAAGAGCTCCTGACACCTCAAAATCACTTTCTAGACTTAATGAAACCTGTAGGCTCATGTCTAAAAAAATACAGGCAATTCCATTAAATAAAGTATGGGTATTAAAATATAACTTCTGGAAAAAACAACAGAAACAAATCTGACTATAAGACAAATACTCACGCATTTTTCTAAAATAAGGATATTAGAAAAATTTGTGTTCACAAAAACTGCCATTGATTTAAAAACTAAATGAAAATCCCGAAACCATTTTAAGGAAAACATAAACACACCAAAGCTGATTAGCTTACATATGGAAAATCACAGCAATGTAACTTAACCTACGTTTATTACTACATGACTATTTGAAAACAGCCAAGAAGTTTCACAAAAGTAAGAATCACTATGAGGAATCTACCTGAAATATGAAAATTATCTGGCAAAGAATCGATTTAAATGGGTTTTCATAAACTGAGATTACAGAATCCCACAACAGTGAACAGGCAAAGCTCAGAAAACACTGGAAAACTATAATCTCTTGTATTCTAATATTTTGTTATTTTCTTAAACCCAGACTTTTGGCATAAAGACTTACAGAAGCCACCATACGGTCCTAGAAAGACTGCAGGACACAGAAAGAACAAAGTAATCTAATCTCAAATCCTCATCTTAAATAGGATAATCTAAAAAAAAAAAGATTACAAATGCTGAAAAATAACTAAAGAGGTCAAGAATATTAAAACTAGTACAACAGAAAGAACTTAATTAAAAGGGAACATTTCAATGGGATGTTACATTTTTACTTTGAAATATGCAAAACCTTGTCTCATTTCAAAAGACATGGTCAAGTAGAACATTTTCCTCTTGAAAATGAAATATTCTCCCAAAGAATAAGGAGATGGATTATGGAAAAACCCTCTATTGTCATGTTTAAAGATATACCAGATGCTTTAACATATATCCTTCTGGCTAAGTAGAGAGATCCACTTTTGTTGCATTTTTGTGTTTGGTTTTCCAATTTTTGCTTTAAAATAAAACAGCAAAGTTGTTATTAATACTGCCCTCCATTTTAAGCAAACACTGATTTTACACTCCTGATGACGCAGTGCTATTGCACTGTGGTGAATGAGCAGCAGACGACATGCTACTGTCTCCCTCTACAATGTAGCATCAGGCTCCTACTCTCTCCTGTCAGTCTCTAGTTGTTCTACACAGACACCCCTTCTTCATCCAACTGGGCTTCCACCTTCTCAAAGGCAAAGAACAAAACTTCTCCCCATATAGCTCAAGGATAATTAAAACACTGCCTCATACATAACGAACATAACAGTTTTTGAACTTCCTTTATGAATCTGAACCTTGACTAAGTGCCATGACAGGGACTGAAAAAACATTTTTTTTTTTTTTAAATTTTTTAAAGGCCCCAACGGCCAAAGGTACACTAGTATCCACAAGGGTTAAATGAAAAGGCTAGTAGAAAATATCCGGTATAAGAATGTATCAAGTACAGGGGCCCCTGGGTGGCTCAGCTGGTTGAGTGTCTGACTCTTGACTTCAGCTCAGGTCATGGTCTCAAGGCTTGTGTGTTTGAGCCCTGCCTAGGACTCTGCATTGACAGTGCAGAGCCTCCTTGAGATTCTCTCTTTCTGCCCTCCCAGCTCGTGGGTGTGCACAGTCTGTCACTCTCTCAAAATAAACAAATTAAAAAAAAATGTATCAAGTGCAATTAGAGAAGTGAATGCAGGACACAAAACTTAAAAAGCATCCATTACCTAAGCAGGTTACAAGAGAACCCATTCTCTCTCTTTTTCAGTGTTTACAGTTTGATGACTACCAATGTCCTTAAATGAGGTTCATCACATTTAAGAACCAAAATTTAAGGAATGCTTGATTAAATGAATGAAAAACTGGACTTGGTCTGCTACTATTTATTGTTTTTGTGCAAAGTGAATAAAAATACCAAATAATATATTTTTCTGAGAGACCTCCATATTATCATCTATCATGTTGTCATAACAGTCTGGATATTAAAGATTGGTGCAAAGCATCTTCAATGAATTTAAGGTAGTTTATGTGACACACTCAAGAACTTCCATAGGAACAAAAATACAGAACTAAATATATTCATAATCCCTTAGCTAGAGGACAGGCCGACATACCATCTCATAAGCTTTATGGCTATGTTACACCTTTAAAGGTACCACATTGCTAATTATTTAGAAAGAACTAATGTGCCATATATAAACCTTTAAGTAATAATCTCAGCTACAAGTATATTTACTTTTTGATTTAAAAAATTCAAGTATTAATGAATAAATAAACTGAAATCTCAGTATCTAATTGAAAATTCAATTTTAAGGTAATTAAAAATCACACATCTAAGTATAATTTCTTGCAAGGGTAACTAGCTAATAGCATTTTAAAGAAATTAAAATACCTATATTAATTTTATGAAAAACAATTTTTTTAACATTTATTTATTTTTGAGACAGAGAGAGACAGAGCATGAGCAGGGGAGGGACAGAGAGAGAGGGAGACACAGAATTTGAAACAGGACCAGGCTCTGAGCTGTCAGCACAGACCCCGACGCGGGGCTCGAACTCACGGACTGTCAGATCATGACCTGAGCCGAAGTCGGACGCTTTAGCGACTGAGCCACCCAGGCGCCCCACCCACATTAATTTTAAAGTCAGAAATGTGCATAAAACTTTACCCTTGTTTTTAAAAGTTCTAAATTTGAAGATTTTTCCATAAGGACATAATTACTTAAAATAAGAGAATGCCAACCAACCCTAAAAATGCTATATATAACTGAAATAAAACCAATTTTCAGAATGATTTCTTTCCCATTTACTGAATGTTAATTACATGTCCAGTTCTTGGTATAGGTAAGGCCTCAAGTATCCAGGTACAAAAATTAAGACTCTGGTTTTACAATTCAGTATATTTTATAGGCCTACTCATTTTGAGACTAAAAGAAATAAAAAGTTAAATGTTTTAAAATAATGTATTTGTTAACTGAGGTTTATTAGTATTAAAATGTTGTACGTGGTGGGGAAAAAAGTCAGAATGAAAATATTTCCCCAGATATTTAAGTGCTTAAGAATTTTCTGTAATTTTAACTTTGCCAAATAGTGAGGAACTCCCCAATGGTTTAAGATACCAATTGGAAGTTTACAGCTGTTGCTGTATTTTTAAGAACCTCAACTTCAAATACCTCAACCTTTTATGGAAAGATAGAAACAGAGAACAAATTTTATATAGTTAAGTACCTTAGGGTGCTCAAAAGAGAGAACAACATTGCTTTTCAGCCTATTTGGGAGGCCATACAGTACACCTGGACTGCCTCAGTCCAATTCCCACCCCTTCTCCCCAATAAACTAAGACCCTTGTATTCTAAAAATAAAGTGTGTGTGTGTGTTTGGGGGGGTGGATAAGGAGGAAAAGAAATGGCCAAAATAGATCAGAGAAAGTATAAGAGCTGGCTAAAAAGGCCTTCCATGATCTAGTTCAAGGTTTTCCTTTTATAGATCAGGAAACTATGACCCAAAGAGATGAAAGCCCATCAACAGTATCCTCCGATGTCATAAAGACTGAGAAAGATGAAGGAGGTTCAGGTTTTAGCCCTCCTTTCTTTCTAGTTCAGTTCACTTTCCACCATCTTTTTCTTCACCACTCTTCAACTTCCATCACATCACACCTCGCTTCAAGGGTCCACAGGGAATGCTAGTATTTCAGCAGTTTACCAAAAGAAAAAAACATTATCTTTACGCACCTAAATCTTTTTTGGTAAAATGAATTTATGTGAAATGCTCGGTTATAACATGGGTAAGAACAGAGTGGCTCTGACTGAAGTCTAAGTGGGAGCGCTGGAGGCCCTGCTCCCAGAGCAGCCAAGGAAGGGCACCTCTGTAGAGACCAGTTTGAAAACTTCCCTTTTTTCATCATCACTTCTATCCACTCTAGCAGTCACCCACTGACAGCATCTCAATAACCTCATTTCTCAACACGTGCCCCGCCCCCGGGGGTCCCTTTATGACAGCTAATCTGTCTTCTTTCTTCTCCATAGTTAATATCCCCCATATATGGATCCTCGTGCTGCTTCCTACACCTGCTCTTCAAGTAATTATGTCTCTTCTTCTCTAAAAACACGTCCCTTGCCACCTTCAAAACGATCACCATAATTTTCCTCTTCAAACATACCATCTCCTAGGCATTTACGTATTCAATTTGAACAACATAAAAGGGCTACCATAAAAATGTCACTAATGTGGCCTAACTGAGCCAGAGTGGAGAAGAGGGTAGAAAACAGATGGATAGCTAACTTACATTGTTAACAAAACAATAAATTATAAATTATAAATTATAAATTATGTGAGATAACTACTTATTTCTAAGTGGAGATCCTGGCAGGACCATTTTGGTAAATAGGTAGGACTTGTCTACAATAGGTGCTAATAGTAGATTACTGAAGTTACTGCTAACCCTCCAGGTTAGAAAGCTATTTACAAACATATTATTCATCTATTTATACAGTCCTTACTTGTAAAATCATCTCATGTTGACAAATTAACTAAGGAAGAGCCTTAGCTAAAGATAACACAGCTCCATTCAGTGGGATCCCACAATGTCAAGTCTATGCTCATTCAAGCTTCAGCTCTGTAGTAAAGAATCCTCATGTAGGACTGAGTTTTCTACTCATCCTGTAATAATTCTCATCACTGGGTACCCAGTTTGAATTCAAATTTAGTCTGCAGGAAAAGAGATAGCATTTTGCAACCACAAAGGGCTTGAAAGTAATATGATTAAGACGGATTCCTAGCTTTTTGATTTAGGGTTTTTCTATAGGAAACTGACTATTTAGAAGAATATAGTATATAGGAGCAGTGACAAATTTTAGAATAAAGAATAAAGAATAAAGAATAAAAACACATGAAGTTTTTTATAAAGGTGAAAAAAATTGAAGACAGGCTTTTTCAGAAATATACCTCAAGACAAATGTAGCAGATTCCATGACAAGCATTTGCTAAAAAAATTCTGTAAAATATTGATGAAACTTAAAGTTGAATGATAAGCAAATCCATAATTTTGTCCCTAGCTGAAAACAACTCTCAAAGATAAAATCTGTTCAGTTTGACTGATGTTTAAAGTCAGGTGCTCTTGGGTATATAATTCCTTTTTCCAAAAAGAAAATTTTATATTTTGGAAATAATGAAATAATTATAAATCACTCATAAATTTGAAAATGAAACATTTTATATTAAATAGTTTAAGTCAAGTGACCTTTTAAAAATAAATTGCTTTAATGCTCTCTGACATAGGCTTTAAAAAGGTATAATTGGAAAGTTAATAATAAATCTTACTCATAATATAAACACTAAACTCCTAGTCAAAATCCTGAAGAATATACACTGTGCAGCCTACCTGGTCTATTCTGGATGTTCCGGCTGCAGTGCACCAACTATCTTGGAGTGAATCTGAGCCCCAAGCTGGTAACTGCAAACTAGATCTCACCTTCAATAGCATAGAAGTTTTCATCAGAAATAAGCAGTTCTCTTCCCCACACCCACCCACAAAAAATAAAAAAAAATAAAAAGAAAGAAAGAAAATAAAACAATCAAAGTTCCTTCTATCTTGTATCTTTGGCCCTCTGAAGATCTCAGGAGAAAAAAAAAATCCCATTGTAAATAGCTTTATTAGACTATAATATCAATAAAACATTTTAAAAGGCCTGAAAAAGTGTCTAATCATCATAACTATTAAGCCACATTTAGGAAAAAATAGTCCCTGAACCAGTGAAGGCAAATTTTAATTGGATGTAAAAAGTCTTAATATTATTTTGCCATAATCACAGCTGTACTAGGTATATTTTAATATACACACAGCTGATCACAGTCAATCCTATGCACAATTGCTTAACATTTTAGTTTAGTGATATTGAAGGAGAAACTCATTTTGGTGGCCTATTAAACATTAATAAATTAAGGCATTCTTGAGCTGCCAATTAAAAGCTTCAATATGCACTGGAGAAACACAGCAGGTTTTTCTACATTTTAGGAAGCTTCTTTTCTACCGTGTGTTTAGAGAATTTTTTTTTACAGTATCCATTTTCTCTATCCTTTTGTATTTTGTCCTTAAATTAATGCTTAAAATCAGAAATTTTTTATTTTTTAATCTGTCAGTTTTACCATACCACCACCACCACCACCACCCAATTTCTTGTTTTGAAAGATCAACTTAGAAATAAGACCATTTACATACCATTCTTACCTGTAAGGGTAAGAGTGTATTACTATTGTTGTCGGTTCTGAACACGTTATCTTCAATCCAAGATTTTGGAGTCAGTGATGGAGTAGAGCGAGTAAATTTCGGTGGTGCTATGACATTACCAGAAAATGGTTTCTTCAATGGAGATATCTGATTCATAGTTCCTGGAATCCCCATGTTTCCAGTTCTACGATGGTCTCTGCCGTGCATTGCTCCCCACGACACGCTTCCAGTACCCCAGCCACTGCTCTGATGGTTGCTCCAAGGAGATTGTTTCAGAAGAGGCTGAGAAAAACACGCATGTTTAAATTACAGGCATTTAAAGAGTTTACAATTCAAACTAAAATTTAGGCCTGAGCTAAGAATATATATATAATCTTAAAAAAAAATCTCTAAAGGCAATAAAGCATAGCTTAACAGTTTACGAAAAGTAATAGGTTTGCGATCTTGCTGTTTGAAAACATACTCATTTCCTGCTAGGTGAGTTTTCATCGTCTGGTCCACTATAAATTATAATGAATCGAGCAGATATTTCATGACAACTGCTAAAATAGAACCAGGCAGTTACGTTTCTGTCCTTTCAGAATCGTGTATGGAAGAAGAAAAAAATAGTGTAAAATTGAAATTAACTTCGAAGGTCCTTGAAGATAGAACCTACATTGTGATCTTAAAACAACCATATTCTACTAGGCATACAAGTAAAAATCCGGTCTTTAATTAATTGATAGGAGTAACAATCGGAGTAAGATATTTAGACGTTAGCTTTCCAAAACCAATGGCACTGCTACAAAAGTGAATAATGGTAATAACATTTGCTGTTACTGTCTTGCATGAACTAAAAACGCCTTTCAGGGTAGGGAGTGTATGGAAAATATGTGGGTTTGGTTTTTTCTTTTTCTTTTTTTTTTTTTTTTGTATCGCGTATTCAACTTTTAAGATATTTTACTCCAATTTTAATGTAGTTTCTTTTAAAGTGTTTTTGTTTTTCTTTCACTTAATTATCCATGAACTGTTAGGCAATTATCTGATGTTACCCATAGGTGGATCCACTGAGATATACTGAAGAAAAACAACTATATGCTTTGATTATTCTAGTAGAGATCTTCATACAAGTCTCTAGTAACCTCATTCATTTTCAAAAATAAATTCTATTCCAAACTAGAACCTATGATACAAGAAGTTCAGTCGCCAAAGAATGGACAATTCAGCACGAGGCAATAAGCATAGGTTTTTGAAAAATACTAATTGCTAGCAATTACATTGCCAAGAAGCTTGCGCTAAGGCTTAGCCAAAGGAAGTATGGACCGTGCAGCTGCTCTAAGTCAGTAAGTTACTGTAAGTCAAGAATTCTTCAAATGAAACCTGCTTCTTGTAAGACAGCTTTCTCTTTCTGAGAGAACTTGACCCCTAGTACCTATTTAAAAAAATGTTTTTTAAATGCCCAGATAATCATGAATATATGCTGCCATTTCGCCCTCCCCACGGTTCAAAAGCATAGCTGGGGGGACCATGAAGAAATCACTCCATTCTTGAGGGCCTTACTTTCCTTGCTGACACAGGGTTCAAGTTCTCTTCCAGCGATCTACAATTCCACAGGACAGCTGTGTGACCTCTTAAACTTCACTGGGAGAACCATCTTCTGACAAGACGCAGATCACAGTTAAATACGAACCACCCTACGTGGTCTTCCAATGGCCAGAGCAGGGCTCCAAGAGCACAAAAGCACCTATCGACAGTTTTCTGTGGCAAGTTCCCAGCGGAAAAAAAAAAAACAACACCCTGACCCACAGGACACAGCTGCTCGAGACTGTGAAAATCATGGGAAAGCGGACTATTATTTCAAAGTGACGTGTTTTCAATCCTTGTAGGCCACGTTCTTCTTCCTCGGGGAGACACCGGGGACTCGAAAGAAAGACTGTTAACTGTTACTCTAATTTCAGAGAACTCTCAACTTGTTACTTTGGTCAGACAGCATTCGCCCTTTAAAAGGTTAACCTTGGAAAACTTTAAGTGGTCAATGGAAAAAGTTACAGGAGTAAGTAAGCACCGGTTAAGGTCCATTTCTGCTTCTGTCTCAGTCCTTGATCACGAAAATGACCTTAAACATACGAATCACTACAGGAAATGCTGACTGGATCAAAAAAGGACAACAAAATACGCTTTTCGATGTCAATGAACCAAAGCCGGCGGTCATTCAAACGTTGTACTGGGAAGATAACAAAACGGAGCCTGAATCGGAAAGGACCCGGATGAATAAAAAAAAAAAAAACAAAAAAAAACAAAAAAAAACAAAAAACCACAAAAACGGCCCCGGGTTATTTCATAATTGCATTACCCACTCAAAATATACACACCCCGTAACCCAAGAGACGGTCAAGGCCGCCAAAAAACGTGAGTCCCCACTGCGAGGTATCACACGATTCCCGGATTCAAGTTTAGTTTTGGCCTCACCAGCCACCAAACCGTCCCCAAACGCGAAGAGGCGCAGAAAGCCAGCGGCTCGCGGAGCACCTCGGCAGAGGCGGACGGAGCCGCCGCCGGCAGGCTCCCCTCTCCCGCCGCCTGACAGCTCAGCGCGGGGCCCCGGGCGCGGGGCGGGCGGCTCGTCCCGGCCGGGCCACCGCCACCCCCGGCCAGACCTCGCGCGGGCCGACTCGCAACGAGACGGACTCGAAAGGAAAAAGCCTCTCCTTTCCGCCCGTCCCCTCATTGGACGACGGGGAAGAGTCACCGGCTCCCCGCACGCACCGTCTGCGGCGATCACGACCCTCCTTCGCAAGTTCGCTTCCCCAGGCCGCTCGTCCGAGGCCGCCGCCCGAGCCCGCCGGCCCCGCGTCCCCCGGCCCGTCCTCGAGGATCGCCGACAGCGGTCCTCCGGGTCGGGGCGCCCGCTGCGAGGGACGGCCGGGCCGCCGCCGCCGCCGCCCTCGGTCCCGGGCGCCATTCGGCCGCTGCCCCAACCCCCCTCCCCCCCGCCGCGCCAGGCGTTCGAGGGGGCGCCCGACCGCAGCGGCTGCCGGCGCGACCCCCCTACCGGAGCCTCGCAGCCCACGGTGGCCGCTGCCCGCCCGCCCGCCCCGCCGGGGACTGGCGTCCCGAGCCCCGTCACCCTCCTCCGCCCTCCCAGTCCCCCGTCTCACTTGGGCGAGTGGCCCTCGTCGCCCCGGTCGCCGGCCCCGCGGCTCAGCCGGGCCGCCGCCCGCCGTACCTGGTGGTGGTTGTAGGAGTTCCTCTGCTGCAAGAAGGCGGCGGCCGCCGCCTGGTGCTGCTGCTGGAGCTGCGGGCTGACGGGCGACCTCCGGCTCTGCGGCTGCTGCGGCGCCGCGGGCGGCGGGGGCTGCTGCTGAGGTAAATTCATGGCGGGCGGCGGCGGCGGGGGCACCGCGGCCGCCGAGAAGGGGCCGCCGAAGCCGCCGCCGCCGCCGCCGCCGCCGCTCGCCGGCACGCTGAGTCCCGCGCAGCCGTGCGGGGACACGGGCGAGAAGCTCGGGAAGAAGGCCGGGTTCATGGACGACGGCAGCCCGGGGTAGAAGCCGTTCTCTGAATCGGGGCTGGGCGGCGGCATGGCGCTGAGCGAGCCGCCGCCGCCGCCGCCGCCGCCGCCGCCACCCGGGGTGGCGGCCGAGGAGCCGGGCTGCTGCGGCTGCGGCTGCGGCGGCTGCTGGGGCGGAGGCGGCTGCTGCTGCTGGGGCGGTGGCGGCGGCTGGGGCTGGGGCTGGGGCGGCGGCGACGCGGTCTGCACCGACCAGGGGGTGCCGAAGCCGGGCAGTGGCGGCGGCGACGCGGAGCCGCCTCCCCCTCCGCCTCCCGGGGGCCCCCCGCCCCCGCCGCCGCCCGGGTGCGGAAGGTCCGGGCTCTGCAGGCTGCTGAAGGCGCCCGCGCCGAGCGCCCCGCCGGGCAGGAGGTTACTGGGACTGTTGAGCAGAGGGTGGTTGGGGGACTCCATGGAGCCCGGCGCGGGGTTCACCGGCGGCGTCGAGGGGGCCAAGCCCGCATTGGGGGGCTCGGCGGCGCTGCCCTCGCCCGCGGCCGGGGTCTTGCGAGGGCTGCCCGCGCCTCCGTGGCGGCGCCGCGGGGCTGCGGGCGGCGAGGGCTGGAGCTGCGGGAGCGGGGGCAGGTCGGCCGGGCGCTGCCGCGGGGCGAAGTCCTGCGGCGGGAGGTGCTGCGGGTGCGGTACGCTGAACTGCTGCTGCTGCGGCGGCTGCTGTGGCTGCTGGCGCTGGGCGAGCTGCGCCGGCTGGAGGAGCGGGCCGGGCGGCGGCGGGCTGAACCGGCCGGGGCAGTGGAGCGGCGGCGGCGGCGGCGGCTTCGAGTCCGGAGGGTGGGGAAGGTGGGGAGGGCTGAACTCTTTCCTCTTCTGGCTGCTCAGCTGCTGCTGCTGCCGCTTACTGAAGTCCTGCGGGGAGGAGGTGCGGCAGCAGCAGCAGGAGGAGGCGGAGGAGGAGGAGGGGTGGTGCAGACTCGGTTTGAAGTCCTGGGAGGGGAGGAGGTGGGTCACACCCGCGTTCGTGCCGCCGCCGGGGTGGTGGTTGGGGAGTTTCTCCGCGGCCGCCGCCCCCGAGAGCGGCCGCGCCGGCTGCTGTGTCAGCCCCAGCAGCAGCTCATCCTGCATGGTCTGCTGATGCGCCAAGAACGGGGAGGAAGAGGAAGCGGCGGCAGCAGAGCTGCCCGCGCCGCCGCAGCCGAGGGGGATAGAGAAGGGGGAGGCGGCCTCCGAGAAGCCGGTGACAGGCAACGGCGGCGGCGAGAGCGGGCCGAAGGGCGTGGTGGAGGGCAGCGGGGCGGCGGCCGCGGTGGGCCCCGTGGCGTAGGGACGGTACGCCCCGCTGCCGAATAGGGACCTGGGGCTGCTGCTTCGGAGAGGGGCGGTCTGCAGCACCCCAAATCCTAAGTCCCTCATTTATCAGGCCGGCGGCAGCCGGAGGAGAGGCGCCCCGTCCGCTGCCCCGCCTAGGAAACCGCCGGATCTGGGGCGGCGCGGCCGTGGTGGAAGGAGGGGGAGTCAGTGAGAGAGGGACACCGTGACTGAGCCAGGGGCACCTACTTCGGCCCCGCCACCCCTCGCGGCAGTCACCGCCGCCTCCCGAGACCGGCTCGGGTGCGCCGCCGCCGCCTCTGCCGCCGCCTTCGCCGCTTAAGAACTCCGGAACGTGCGTCAGCGCCACCTCACAATCGCACCGCCCCCCGCGGTGCGTCCCGGCACGCGCGGGCGCGAGGCCGCCGCGCCCCCGCTGCCCCGCCCCCGCCCCGCCCCTCATTAATATGCAGGCACGGCCGGAGGCGCGCCTGCGCTCCCAGGAAGGCGGGGGAGCGCGAGAGCGAGCGGCTTCGGTCCTCCGGCCCCTTCGGCGTCCAGGGAAAAGGAGAGACCGGTGGCGGTGGAAGGCGGCCGACCGGAGTCCGAGCGCCCGGCGCGCGCGCGCACGAAGGCGTGCGCGAGCCGTCGGCGGCGACGGTTCCTGGGCAACGGCCCCTCCCGGCGCGGGGCTCGCACGCGCTCTCCCCCGTCGCCCTCGCGGCCCCGCCTCCTTCCTGTCACCTCCGCCCCGCCCCCGGTCACATGAGGCTTGGCCGCTGGGACGCGGGCTTCCCAGGGCGGCGCGGGCCCGCGGGGGAAACTGAGGCCTGGGAATCAGACCGGGAGCGGCTCCTAGTGACCGTGGCCCCTCTCGCCTTCCAGGCTCAGCCCTTGGGGTCCTTAGGCCGGCAAGATCGTGCGGGCTCTGCCTGCCTTGCAGACCGCCGAGCGGCTCTCTCCGCACCTCGTGCCCCACCATGTCCCAGTCTTGGACGTGTCCTCGCTTCTCGTCGCCCTAGAAAGCGCCTTCTCGGGCTTGTTTCCGTATTTAGCTTCTCGTGCTGTGTGCTGCCTTGGACCTTCCTGCAGCTGCGTGAAGGTGTTTTCTTCAGGGCAAACAAGAACCCTCAGCTGTACACCAAACGTTTTCACTATAGCAATTGAGGAGCAGAGTCCCAGGAACCTAACCAGGCTCCGGGTGGCTTTTTACACACGTATATGCATATAACAGGTTACGTACGGGGCGAGCTCCCGTGGTAACCCTGGGCCATGTCCAAGTCTTCGTATTTCACAAAAGCATTCAATGTGCCATCGTCAGGGCTGCTGTGTGAGGGACTCCTCCTCACCACGTTCATTCTGGCTCCCCTGTCCCTTCCCCCCCCAGGGAGACTCAAACATTTCCTAAGCTTTATGAGTTTTCAAGAGAGAAAGATTTCTCACATCAGGGAAAAAAGGAGGCTCTGACTCAGCAACAGACTTGTTGAGGCTTGCAAAATGGAAGGGGAAAGAGCTTTCCATGGTAGAGCTCTTGTTGGAAGCAATAGCAGAGACACTAATCCTGTGTATTTCCTTTTCTAAAGAAGCATTTAACATAGAGACAAAAATTACGTGAGGGTCTAGATAAAGAATAACAGAATGATCCTGTTTTGCAGTTTTAACTTTTTCTTGGCACTTAGGAAGGGAAACTATTTAAAGAATCCTAGAATACAGTCTAATCCCAAAAGCAGTAGAGGGGGTGTTCAGACTACTTGATATTTTAATTTTTTAAATCGGAATACAATTGACCTATAACATTGTATGGATTTAGGTGTACAGCGTAATAATTTGGTATATCTCTATATGCTGGAAAGTAGTTACCACAGTAAGTTTAATTAATATCCATCACCACACATAGTTAATTTTTTATCTTGTGAGACTCTACCTGATTTTGATTTGCAACTAGTCTAAGATTAAATAGTGTTATAAATGGACTGATGTAGGCAGAATGTACTTTGTGATGAGTCCTCATTCTCTCTAAAATTTCGTTTCTACTTTTGTTACTTCAGTGTTTCAAATTTACGTAAATCAGAATAAATACAGTAGAAAGAGAACAACATTGCAAAGGGAAAATATGTTTCATGTGTAAGGTTTATGTCTGATAGCCTGTCTAATGAACTAAGTTTGATATTGCCTTTACAATAGGAAAAAGTGTTTTTAAAAAAATCAAATGGTTCAGAAATTGGTCAGGTGTGTAGAAAATTGATTCGAGTTAATAATCTCAGAACCATTTTTAACAATCAGGCAAAATATAGAACAGGAGAAATACTTTTATTATTCTAAATTACAATGTCTAGAAAATAACCTGAGCTCATTACAATTAAAAATATAAATGGCCATTTCCACAGCATCTATTGACAACTTCTTAACTATTATTTATTAATATATTTGCTAGGCAAAAACTACTTCACAACTGAAGACTTTAAGACTGTCTTAAAAATGAACACATTTTTTTTTTCTAAGTAAAGTTATAAAGTTTGGAATCATCTGCCGATCCAACAACAAGTCTTGAAAGAGGAAGAAAATATAGGCATGAAAATTAGCTCAATCATCCACTAAAATTGCCATTAGTGCAATGTAAGGAGAGAGAGCATACATTTACAAGCCAAATGCTACAATTCTGGGCTAAAGTTTGAATAAAAACAAGATTTCTTGGTGATCTGATACTGGTTTTGTTTTGGAGGATTTAGAGACCTCCAAAACGGGAGAAAAGCTGTCATGTTTGGTATTGCATAGTAAGGTCAAATTTCATATTAAGTACACCAAATTCCAAAATCCAATTACCAGACCTTCTGCCCACCACTTTAACATCTTGGAGAGTGTTGTGACAACTCCATTTTTTTCATAGAGAGGAAAGTTACATCCTGAAATATCGATCTTTTAAGCTGGCATGCCATCACTGAAAATATTCAAGCAGAAAGGTTTCCTATAGTGGAGGTGCAGGTGGGCCAGAGGAAGGGGAGGGTGGTTGTGGTGTTCTAGAAGATCCAATGCCAAAATCTTAGGAGGGTGTACTCTCTGTTAACTATATGGTCGTCAACTCGGTCCCTGACCTTGTTTGACAGTCTCTCGATCATTTTCTACCACTGTCTTGGGCCAGTGTCTTTAAAATATTTTTGCTACAACCTAGGACATACACATATACATGTGCACCTGAAAGAAAGCTTTAAGCAATTCTTACTCTTTTTACATGCAATGAACTCTACTTTTAAATTCTATTTACTGTTTTAAATCACTGAGTTGATCTCCAATCCTTAAGTTGATTTTTTAAGTCCCACGATTAGGTCATGAGTTGAAATTTGTTATTATTTTAAAGGTTATTTATTTACTTGAGAGAGAGTGCATGCGCACATGAGGGCAGGAGGGGCAGAGAGAGGAAGAGAGAGAATCCCAAGCAGGCTGCAGGCTGTCAGTGCAGAGCCAGACAAGGGGCTCTATCCCACGAACCAGGAGATCATGACCGGAGCCAAAATCAAGAGTCAGGCGCTTAACGAACTGAGCTACCCAGGCGCTCTTGCCATGAGTTGAAATTTATTATCATTGTCCTAGAAGACTATTTCACACCTTCTCCTGTATCTCAAAGTCTCTTTACACCTTCTCTCCTACCCTCATTCTCAGCCGCTGACCTGGCTTTCTACTTCACTGAGAAAATAGAAGTAGTTACAGGAGAGCTTCTTCAGGTCTTCACGGCATCCTTTTCCAGGCACCGTGCATCTTTTCCTACACACCTTCTTCCTTCCTGCTGCGTAGAGGGCTTGCCCACACCTCACACTCCCATCGAACGCCAAGCTCCTCCACTGGCACACCAGATCCTTCCTGCACCTGCTCAGGACATGGCTTCATAGACATCCTAGCGTTTCACAGACATCCCACATTTACCGTGTCCAAAATTGAACTCCCCCATCTTGGTAATGGCACTCCGTTGTCATAGCTGCTCAGGCCAATAAATGAATAAATAAGCAAACAAATAAATAAAAAGGTCATCCTTGATTTCTATTTTTCTTACAACATATTCAAACCATTATTACCTGCGGCGTATTGCCCCTTGAAATCATATCCAGAATGCAATCACTGCCCACCACAAGCAACCTAGGCCAGGCAACATGATCTCTCCCTTGGCTTCTTGCTATCACCCCCTAACTAGCCTCCGAGCTTCTGGTCTCATCTCCCCGTAGTCTATTCACACAGTAGCCAAAAGGCTCCTTTCAAAATGGAAGACAGATCATGTCAACTTCCCTGACTGAATACTTATATTTTCCCGGAATAATAGTCAAAACATTTTCAGTAACCAAATGGTCATTCACGATTGCCTTCTGCCTCCACTAACCCCTATGACCACTTCTACCCGCAATGGAATGCTTATTTCTTTAACATACCAGGCCAAGTTGGCCTCAGAGCCTTTGCCCTTGTAATTCTCCCTCCCTGGAACACTTGTCCCCTAAATACCAGCAGGGCTCGCTCTCATGTTTTGCATGTCTCTGTCTCATTTCTTTTAGGTCTCTGTTCAGCTCATTTCCTCAGTGATATCTTCCCTGACCACCATTGAAAGAACAGCCCCATCCTTCCATTCCAGCCTCCCTATTACTCACAAGTGGTTTGATTTTTTCCCCTGTCTGGCACTCTGTGTACCGACATTGTTTATCCTCCTATTAGATCACAAACTCTACAAGGAAAGGTGCATTGTTTTGTTCACTGCTGCATCTTCGGCACCTGGAACAATGATGCCCGGCACACAGTAGGCACCTAAGAACTGTTAATTGTGCATGCACTGAATAATAGCTGTAAGTATACTATAGTAATATGAGGGTCCACTTATCAGCTGCTTATATGTTGGCAGGAGTTACCCAAACACCACCTACATGCTCCTAGGAATTCTAAGGAAGGCAAGATAGTTCCAGACGTCATCAGGGTAAATGTGTGAGGATGCACAGATAGGGCAGCTCAGGATTGCAACGCAAGGGAATAGATAAACCCGGACTCCAGGAGGCAGGACTTCTGTCTTAAGAGCCTAGAGAAGGAGTCCAGGTTTGACGGACGGGGATATTGAGGAAGGAGAGTGGAATGGAAGGGTTCATTATAGGAGCTGGAGCAAAGACAAGGAGTCAAGGCTCAGCTCATAGAAAGGGAATGAGTTCACATAGAAGGGCAACGAGGCCAACTTGATGCTGACCAGCCAAGCTGCTGGTTTCCTACTGCTTTCCAGCCTGGAAATGTTACTGACCCCATAGGGTGGGAAAGGGTTAGTGTTGAATGGAAGCTCATTAGCCTGACTTTGGGTTGGGGCGGGAGGGGAGGGTGGGGAGTAGAAATTAAGGCCCATACTGACCTTGTCCAACTTCAAGTTGCTTTATTGACACAACACCCCCAGAGTATCACCGTGTTTAATACTTCTGGTTCTTTTCCTGCTTTTCTAAACCTTCCTTCATACTCTTATCCGTTGCCTTCCTTCTCTTTACGTATCCCTCACATGTTGGAGTTCCTTAGGCTTATATTCTTGGTTCTCTTCATTACTTCTACATACTCTTTCTAGGTGACCTTATCCACTATCATGTTTGCAAATATCATCTATATGCTAATGTGCCAAACTCATATTTCCCACTGCCTTTTTAAAAGCTTGACCTTGGCTCAGACACATCAATATGTCCACACCTGAACTTACCAGCTTCCCCAAAACCTGTTCCTCTTCTTTTGCTCATTCACTGGGTTGATGGCATCATTACACAGTTGCTCAAGCTGGAAACATGATTCATCCTCTTCTTCCCTCTCTCTTACCTTCCAAAAGCAGTCAGTTACCATACTCTGTCAATTCTGTTGCAGAAATAGTGCTCAAATGTTGTCTCCTCGGTCCACTCCTCTACCTGTGTCTTAGCTCTCAGTCTTTTCTCTGTCCTTCCCTGGCGCACAGACTCTAGCTGGCTTCCCTACCATTTCTTCTTCTGAATCTCTTCCCTTTGATAGTGTCAACAAACAAGGATCATCCTGTCACACATCCTGGTCAATAAGCACCTCCCTAGCTTCCACCCGATCATGTCCAAACTCTCTGGTGAATGGGACCCTTCAGAAGTTATCTGCAACATGCCTCTTTGCCTTTATCTCCTGTCACTCCCCCATAGTACCCAGTCTTCTATATCAGACATGTCTTTTCATACCTCTGGACCTTTGCATATGATGTTTCTACTCTCTGGAATGCTTCCTACCTCTTTTCATCAGCTCATGCATCCTTACTATTCAAGAGACAGTTCAAATGCCATAGCCTTTCCTGACTCTCCCTGGACAGTGAGTTAAATCCTTTTGTACATCCTCATACAACATTGTCATGATAATTTTCTCTTATTAGAACACTTGTCACATGGACAATAATTTTCTGTCTCCTTCGCTATCTGCCCTTTGAACTCTGAGTTGCTCTAGGTCATGAACTTTCCTTTATGTATCTCGGCATCCTTTTGCCTGTCACTATACCTGAAGTGCAAGTGCTCAATACATGTTTGTGGATTAGTAATTTCCCAGTGAATGCTGTAGGAAGGAGAGATGAAGGAACGAAAGGAGAGAAAGAAGGAAAAGAAGGGAAGGAGAGAAGAAGGAGGGAGGGAAGGAAGAAAATGTACACCTAAAAGTACACCTAAAAGTACACCTAAAAGGGGATATGCCATTTTCTCGAGAACCGTAACATTAGTGACTATGTTTGCTAGAGGAAAGAAAAAAAAAAAAAAAGAATAGACTGTAACAACAACAACAGCAAAATCTCACTCTTTCCCATTGTTTTCTTTGTCAATACCTACCTGAAAACTCCATTCCAGTTATTATGCTATTCAAAGATGAATGCATTGACAAAGGAAAAATATCTAGAATATTTCCCTGCTGCTAATGTGTAGACTCCAAACACAATAAAAGGTCTTCACAGGTTATGTTACCCTTTGTGGAGCCTGGGAAATTTGTCATCCAACTCCGGTACTCCCACCTCGGAGGGAAGCCGTCAACCTCTGCAGTAATTCCTACCACATGCTCATTGGCACATAGACTGACTTAACCATTCCATTGCTTCTTGACTTGTATTTTTAGGTGTAGTTAATTTGACTAGATTATAAATCTTTGGAGGGAGTGGTTATGCCTGCCTTATATATTCCTTTCTTTTCCCGGTTCTTGATGTGTTTATGTATCCAGAAACTATTTATTGAGTGCTAGGTGCTGGGGATATCACCCTGAACAAAACTGAAGATATATGCATTCTTCTGTGGCATCACAGAGGCTGTTGATATCAGCTATGATAATTCCCAGCCCTAACTGTCCAGAAAGAGTCATAAACAGTGAGATTCTAGGCTGAAACTGACCTACTAAATTGGAGTCCTACATGAGGTGACATAATCTTGCTGGGCTGGTCATGGGTGGAACCCTGGGGTGAATATGGAATATTGAACCAAGGCAACTTCAGCAGGAAGGCAGAAGAAATCACACACTGAAACACATTGTAATCCTAGGGATTTCCATTTATTATCTCCTTAACCTGTCATAGTATACTTTGTGACTAGGTAAGCAAATAGTATTCCTATTTTATAGTTGGAAAACAAAGTCCAGAAATAAATTAATTTGCTTCCAGTAGTTTGCACAGCCTGGGTTTAAAGCCCCCATCTTCCCATTGCTCAGTCTGCTGCTCCATTAGCTGTCCATTGGACTACCACCTGAGAAATGCAACTTATCTGAGCCAAACAGAGATGCAGGGACAAGCCCTAAGAGCAATGGTTGTTACTTCTACTAAAGGATAATGGCTGGAAAGAGTAATCTTTTAAAACTTTTTAGTAACGCCTAACTAGCTGAACAGCGATGTGCAGTAGTGATCTCGGACTGAGAGCATTTTATTTTTGAAATATATAGACCACAAAACTTCAGAAATACTTTTCATATGTGCATACTAATTTTTTTCCTATTAGAATAATGAGGCCTGGCAGTATATATTGCATTTAATTATTTTCTTTCGTTCTGGAAAGCTAACTCCTTCAATTGATAAATTATTCTCTGTAGAGAAAAGTGAAGAAGAATTTGACTCAATATTAAATATTTAAACTTTATGTAGATGAAGAATATTGCATCTATCAAATCTGATCTTAATACTTTTAGAATCTTAGATTAAAAGGTTTAAACCTTTTTTTGGAAACTGAATGTTTGGTTAACAAAGAAAAATCATGAACTCTATTTGATACCACACATTACAACCCTTTTAAAAAATTCTTTTACTGTTTTTATTTATTTTTGAGACAGAGAGAGACAGCATGAGCAGGGGAGGGGCAGGGAGAGAGGGAGACACAGAATCCGAATCTGAAGCGGGCTCCAGGCTCTGAGCTGTCAGCACTGAGCCCGAGGCGGGGCTCCAACCAAGGAACTGTGAGATCATGACCTGAGCTGAAGTCGGACGCCCAACAGACTGAGCCACCCAGGTGCCCCACCCCCCATTTTTATACAAGGATTGATCAAGTATAAAGACAATGTCTGAGTAACATTCTGAGGCAAGAGGAATATTTGATATTAGCCCAGGTTAGTGCACTGTCCTTACTGCTATCCATTCACCTTTACTGTGCTCTAGGTGGGACTATAGGAGTTCATTGCATCTTTTATCCAAAATTCATGTATAAGTGTAAGTCATTTAGGAAGTTTGCAGAACATAATCCACAGTAAGAAGAAGAAAAATAGACCTCAATTTGCAACAGAGAAAAATTATAGATAGATTTGTGTGAAAAAAAAACTTTAGAAAATTATCATAAGGACGTGAATCCCATATATATATATATATATATAAATACTACTGCTAATGTTTTTAAAAAGGCCCACAGTTGATCCATATTTCTCTCACATTAGGAGACCGGGAAGAGGGACATGCTGGACACCTGGGGGCTCTTGAGTCAGAGGTCTACCTGGCTTTTAGTCCCAACTCCCTCTGTTCCTGTGTAACTTCAGCAATTAAGTTTCGGGACCTTAGTTTTCTCATCTTTGTAAAAATGAAGGGAACAACAATCATCGTCCCAAAGCGAGGGTTGTGAAGATGATTAGAAATATTTTAAGTAGAGAGTCTTCTGTAATGTTTGACACAGAACAGATGTTTTGACAAACACACAAAAACTCTTAGCTATTATGAAGCTTAAAGGAAAGAGGAGACTCCAGGGCCAGATAGAACAACTCAGTGGTAGAACTTGGCTGGGGCAGAGGATGGAGGGGTGGATAAGGTAAACCAAACAATTATTCAAAACATGCACAAAGATGTTGGTAAAGGCTTGATCCCTAAGGAAGACAATTGATGTAAATGGGACAAACTCTGGCTTCAGGGCAGAAGTGGATTCCAGTATCAGTTCTGACACCTATAGGGTGGAGTTTGTTAACCTAGGCAGGTTGACCATTCTCAGTGTCACTTTTCTCCTCCAGTAAGTAATACAGGGAGCCACGCACAAAAGATACCCTATGCTGTTTAGAGCACTGGTCTTCCAACCGAGACGCATCTGGACCATCTTTGTCCCCTAGATACATAATGTGAGCCACAGATATAGGCTCCATATGTAATGCAGAGTGTTCTAGTAGCCACATCTAAAAAAAGATAAAGGGACGGATGAAATTAACCTGAGTAATATATTTTAACTCAACACCTGCAAAATGTTATCTTTTCTTCATGTCATTGATATAAAAGTAATTATTGATTTTTCTGCATCGATTGAGATGATTATGGTTTCTGTGGTTTATTCTATTAATATAATGTATTATGTTGATTTCCAGATAGTAAACCAATATTTCATCTCTGTGAAAAATCCCTCTTGGTTATGCTGTTTAAACACACACACACACACACACACACACACACACACACACACACACGGCTGAATTTAGATTGCTGAGGATATTTGCGTCTTAGGGGATATTGGTCTGTGGTTTTCTTATGATGTCTTTGGTTTTAGCATCGAGGTACTACTGGTCTCATAAAATAAGAGAATTGGAAACATTGGAAAATGTTCCTTCTTCTAATTTTTTATAAGGTATGTGAAGGATTGGTATTAATTCTATTATTAATTATATATTAATTATAATTAATTAATATATAATTAATTCTCTATAATTCTTTATAAATGTGCAGAATTCACCAGTGAAGCCATCTGGGCCTGGGCTTTTCTTTGGGAAGTTTTATTTTGTTTAGTTTTTTTTTTTTAATGTTTATTTATTTTTGAGAGAGAGACAACACGAGCGGGGGAGGGGCAGAGAGAGAGGGAGATAACACAATCTGAAGTAGACTCCATGTTCTGAGCTGTCAGCACAGAGCCTGACGCAGGACTCAAACTCATGAACCGCAAGATCATGACCAGAGCCGAAGTTGGATGCTCAACCGACTGAGCCACCCAGGAGCCCCTCTTTGGGAAGTTTTAAAATTGCTAGTTCAATCTCTTTGTTATACGTTTATTCAGATTTTTTTATTTCTTCTTATTTCTGTTTCAGTCATGTGTGTTTATGTGGAAGTCTATACATTTCATCTAGGTTTCTTTAATTTGTTAGTCTACAATTTCCAGATCCTCTCTTTTATTCCTGACTTTAGAAACTTCAGTCCTTTATTTTTTTCTTGGTCAGCCTAGCTAATGGTCACTTTTGTTGATTTTTTTAAAAGAACTAACTTTGGATTTCATTGGTGTTCATTATTATTTCTATTCTCTATTTCATTTATTTGTGGTTTAATCTTTATTAGTTTCTTCCTCCTGCTTCTTTTTGTTTTAGTTTATTCTTCTTTTGCTAGTTTCTTAAGGTGGAAGTTTACATTATTGATTTGAAATCTTTATTCTTTTCATAAATGCAAGCATTATAGCTGTTCCCTTCTGACTGCTGTTTTAGTTGAGTCTCATAAATTGTGGTATGTTGTGTTTTGTTTTCATTTATCTCAAATTATTCTGTAATTTGCCTCGTGGTTTCTTCTTTGACCTATTTGTTATTTAGGTATGTTTTGTTTAATTTTTGCATATCCATGAATTCTCAAATTTATTCCTGTTATTATGACTTGAATTTCATTTGATTGTGGACGAAGAATGTACTTTGTTTGATTACATGCTTTTAAATTTATTGAGATTTGTCTTATGGCTTTTTAACATATGCTCTATCATGGGGGGAGGCTCCATGTGCACTTGAGAAGAAGATCTACTTTGCTGTTGTTGATTGAAGTGTTCCATAGATAATGTGTTACATTTAATTGCTTTACAGAGTTCAAGTTTTCTACTTCCTTGTTGATCCTGTGCCAAGTTGTTCTATCCATTACTGAAAGTGGGTTATTGAAGTTTCCAAATATAATTGTTGAGTTGTCTATTTTTCCCTTTACTTTACGCATCATATTTCATGTTTGGGGGACTCTCTTGTTAGGTGCATTATGTTTATAATTGTTTTGTCTTCCTGATGGATTGTCCCCTTTATTATTATGCCCCCCCTTTTTTTGTCCCTAGGAACAAATTTTGTCTTTAAGTCTATTTTGTTGGATACTGATGTAGCCACTCCAGCTTTCTTTAGGATGCCATTTGCACGGTGTATATTTTTCTATTTTTTTTACTTCCCACTTTATCTTTGAATCTAGTGTGTCTCTTCCAGATGGCATGTAGTTGGATCAAGTATGCTCCATTCTACCATACTCTGCCTTTCGACTAAAGAGAGACACGTTCTTATTAGGAGAACGAGGCTCTCATTATTGCATAAACTGTACATTCATTGCTCTATTACAAATTAGTTAATGAGAACTAGCATACTTAGTCATCTTTTTATGATTTATGAAAATGGGTTATTTATGTTGGACTTCTTTTAATCTTGACTACTTTTCATAATCTTAGAGGATTCATTTTGTAACATATTTCTCAATGTTTTTTATAATATTTCTTGCAATGCTTTTTAGCACATTGATTTGAAATAAAAAGGTAAAGACAGAATTTCTCTGCAAGAAAGTGTGATTTGGCGTATTGGTTTACCAATAAGGCATATGATGGACAATTTCCATAAATAGAGCTAAAAATGCAGCTCCACAGCTTTAATTTCATATATATGTATAAAATTCAGGGAGACAGTATAATGGGAATGTGAGTTCAAAGAGAAAAAGGAAAGGTCTAAAATTTACAAAATAAACTTTTACATATATATTAATATATTTTAATAGCTGGTCATGGATATTACATTATTATAGTATTCAAATTTCATTGGACATATTTAAAATGATAGTCATTATATTTAAATATATGTTAAAAATTACATCCTTTGCAACAATTTGAACTTAGGATAAAAATTTTTAGATGACTTAAAATGCACAAGACACTTAAAACTGTTTAAATATAGAAGATATTTTATTTTCTTTAAAAAATGTTTTTAACGTTTATTTATTTTTGAGAGAGAGAGAGAGAGAGAAATGGAGAGACACAGCATGAGCAGGGGAGAGGCAGAGAGAAAGGAGATGCAGAATCCGAAGCAGGCTCCAGGCCCTGAGCTGTCAGCACAGAGCCCGATGTGGGCTCAAACTCATGAACCGTGAGATCATGACCTGAGCTGAAGTGGGCTGCTTAACTGACTGAGCCACCCAGGTGCCTCTAGAAGATATTTTAAATGTTCAGTCGTTCTTAAAGTGATTCTTGAGGGAAAATGTTTGAAGACTAGGCACAAAGAGCAAAGGTACTCCAAATTCATCATCTCTAAGTTGCCTTATTATTGCTACATTCCCAGTGCCAATCAGATCACCATGATTGAATGAATGAGTGAATGAATGAATGAATGAATGGTAACATTACATATTATATACTTGCTGCTTAAAAAAAGGATGGCCCTGGAGGTAGATTTTTCCCTATCTGGGTTAGGGAATTATTAGTTGGTAGGTGGAGAGAGCAGGGTCCTGATGGAAATGGGGAAAAATAATCTTCACTACTGACTTGAGAAGACTGCCTTGAGTGACTAGCTTTATGTTTGCCAGTCCCCAAGAATGTGAGAGAAAGCCTGAGACCTAGATTTAAGGGGGGGGGCAGCCTGGTATTAAGATCCATACATAGCAATCACCTTGAATTCTACAAGTATTTTGTAAGCATCTATTTCCTGTCTGGCACTCTGCTGGGCAGTGGTGAAGAAGACAGGGTACATGAGGGATACATGTAAATTAAGAAGTCTAGGGGAACCTGGGTGGCTTAGTCAGTTAAGCGTCCGACTCTTGATTTTGGCTCAAGTCATGATCTCAGGGTTCAAGAGTTCCAGCCCCAGCCCCACATCAGATTCTGTGCTGACAGCGCTGAACATGCTTGGTATTCTCTTTCTCTTTCTCTCTCTCTGCCCTTTCCATGCTCTCTCTCTCTCTCTCTCTCTCTCTCTCTTTCTCTCTCATAAGTAAACAAACTTAAAAAAGAGACTAATGAAGTGGGATTAATCCTCTAAGGGGAATACATTAAGTTACTGTTACTTGACCATTTTTGACCTACCAAAAACTGCTAATTCATTTGTTTCAACCCGCATAGTAAGTGCAATTCCAGATGAAAGAACCATAAATCCTGAGGGATTCACTAATTAGGGAATGTGTTGTGCAGTCAGTGCCATTTGAACTGCACACTGAAGGATGAGAAAGAAGGAGAGTGGATGGATGGGTGGCAGATAAGACATTTGAAACACCAGGATCAACAAGCGCAAAAGCAGAGAGGATAGAGGGTACACGTGTGTTCTGGAAAGGTGCATAGAGTTTTTTTGTGTGTTGGTGTCTGAGATGTGTGGAAAAAAGTAGAAAGGAGCCTGGGACTCGTGTTGAGTCCTGTAGGCCTAAGAAAGCACTGTTGAATCAACAATAGGAAACCACTGAAGATTTCCTAAAAGGAGTGTTGTGAACAGATACAAGCTTTAGAAGAACTCAGGTGGATGACTGGGGAGAGGGGAAGTTGAGACTACAGGCAACGAGATGCTGAGGAAGCTCCTGTAAAGACAGGATATGTGTAGTCAATATGTAGAGGAGTTGTGAAGTAGGATATAACATTTCTCTGATAGAATCATCATCGTCTGGTCAATGATTAGGTTGAAGAGTTAGTTGAAATAGGTATAGGGTCAGGTACAGGGGAGAGAGTAAGCTACATGGAGATATCCCGCAATGGGAGTGGAATTCTTGGCTAGCGGTCTTCACTCTGTTGGTACACCGATGAGAGCTGAAGCCATGAAAGTGGATGCAGTTATCGGGGAAAGCTGTCTTGGGAGAGCAGGGAAACCAACTACGAGCAAAAGGACAGAGCAGGGGATTAGGAATGAGTCTGTGCCCTATGCTTTACCCCATTGTATCTCCATCATAACACTCGTTCACCTGAGTGTCCACCGTTGGCAAGTATATAAGACCTCCAAAAGTAGGATGTAGATCTTGTCCGTTCCTCGGCATCCTGCAAGTTCACACATAGTCAAGGGGTAGCCACTTGAAAAAAATCCTTTCTGGACCATACTCAAACATTTATGGAATGCTTTTCAGGTGCCAGGCATTGTTCTAAGTGCCATGCAGGGGCCCTTCCATTTCATATTTTGCACATGTAGAAACAGTAGGGTGAACTTGTTCAAGGTCACAGGTAGTGCGTGGGAGCCTGGATTTAAACTCAGGTGATCTAATACCAGAGGCCACCTGCACCTAACTCCCATGCTACGGAATAAGCAGAGTCAGAGTGACATCTGCATGTCACTTGGCAGCTTAGAATTTTTGTCTAGACAATGCAAATATCCTCAAAGTAACTGTGAGATGGAGGGAGGGCACAATATTATTACTGAGAAAATGAAAGCTAAAGCTAACTGAATCCATGAGGAAACACGCTTAGTAAGTGGCCAAACTAAGCAAAACCACTATATTCTGAGTTACACCCCATGTCCTATTTCCGTCTCGACCCCCTGAATCCAGTTGCTTACCCTATCATTCAAGAAGATGGAATGCCTCAGCAGGTGTCCAGAGGAATCTGGGGACAGGGGCTGTGGAAAAAAGCGAGAAGACTTTTTGACTAGCAGGATCTACTTCCTTGAGGGAATTAGGAACAATGATCTGGTAAGACTGTAAGATGCCTGTGGGTCTAACTTGCTGGTGAATACTAACATGGTCTCTCTTTTGTTAATGATCACGAGTATTCAAAATTTAGGCACAACACGTGTATAACAAATATTGGTTTGTTGACTTTAAATGTAAATGAAAGATAATCGATTGATTTTTTTTTTAATTTTTTTTTCAACGTTTATTTATTTTTGGGACAGAGAGAGACAGAGCATGAGCAGGGAAGGGGCAGAGAGAGAGGGAGACACAGAATCGGAAGCAGGCTCCAGGCTCTGAGCCATCAGCCCAGAGCCCGACGCGGGGCTCGAACTCACGGACCGCGAGATCGTGACCTGAGCCGAAGTCGGACGCTTATCCGACTGCGCCACCCAGGCGCCCCTCGATTGATTGATTTATTCATCCTTCTTGGGGACATAATCTGGAATCTGTCCATGGGGAAACATCAGACATCCCTTGATAGTGTAAAGGTCCCACCCTATTTAGAGGCCTCTGTGGTTGGTTCATTTACCAAGGAGCATAAGATGTGCCCTCTTAACAGGAGAATGGAAAGAGAACAACAGGTACTGAATTTCTGTAAGCATTTGTTTAATCTAATCCCCTACCACACATAGACTCTTCTCTGATGGCTGGTCTCCTTAGATAGGAGAGACTCACAAAAGATTTCAAAGGAACTGAAAATGAGATTGATAATAAGCTTTATACTTGTGTTCAGCTCATTCCAGTTTAGAAAAAAAAAAGTCCTGGTGCATCTGACAGATACTGCCTTGCTTAAATTTTATGAATCAGAGGCAGGGATGTTCTGCCATTTCTCTGCCATTATACGAGATTAGCTATCTTGCCAAGTCTCACCGTTGCCAATATAGACTCAGAAGCAACAAATACCACAGAGGATTCAAAGATGAAAAAAATCTCCTATTTTGTAGGTTAAGTGCAGACATATTTATTTATACAGAAGGTGAGACTCTATCCTCAATGTAGCCTATATTTATTTAATCTCATGACTTCTAAAATAAGCAATGTTATGATGATTAAAACAGAGGCACCTGCATTCTTCCTGTTTAGGGAAGGATGGAATGAAGAAAAGGAATTCGGTAGTTCTTGTCTATATATTAAGTAGCACAAAATACAAACTGTTAACAATTTATAATATTAAATATTGTCATTTACCTAGTACTCTCTTACATGCAAGGTGATATTCTAAACATTTAATCCACTTTACAACTCTATGATAAATTGTATTATTGTCCTCATTTCACAGGTGAACAAATGGAGGCATAGAAGTGTTAAGCAGCTTGCCTAAAACCACAGAGCTAATAGTAGAGCCAAAATCCCAGAGCTCCTACTCTTAATCTGGTGGGTTAAAGTTGTTGAGTCCAATGACTTTGTCCCCACTGAACTGAAAAGACTTCCAAGAAATGGTGGGACTTTAGAAAATCTTTCAAAGACGGGAGTAAATTTAGAAAAATGGAAAGTTAGAGAACTTACAATGCTCGTCGGTAAACCCTCTCTTGTATAGCTTTGAGGGATTCTCCTTCCACTTATCTCAGATAACTGAGTTTAATTGAAATCTGGAACAATGTTTGTCTATGCACCAGAGTCATGACTGTGTCTCAGGTCTGTGAGAAGATGGCTTTGTGCTGGGATGGTTTTTCCTGTTGATCTTACTGCAACAGGGAACACCGATTCCCACTGATACGTTCTGGACCACTGAGGGCACCCCTTGAACACCATACAAATGGATGCCATTCCTTCTTTCTTCCCTTCCTCCCTTCCTTCTATTGTCTAAGTCCGTGAAATTACTTAAAATAGACAGGCTCTGTGCCAGGTGCTGATGATTAAATAAATATATATGTAAATAGTTCCTGACCTTTATAAAGACTCAAACATGGTTTTAAAAATGGCCATCTGTTCATGGTACAAGCAGGTGCAAAAGCAGGAATGGTCACTTCAATTTGGGACATTGGGAAAGGTTTCATAGAAGAGGTTGTACTGGAACTAAGCCCTAAAAGATGTAGGATGGGGGTGGGATGATCAGAGAAGAATTGGAAGAGCATTCCAGGAAGAGGGATCGGCAAAGATAGCAAAGGATTGGAGGAGGAAAACAGTAGGACATGTCGGGGGAAGTGGAGAGAAGGCTACCTGAATGGGGGCAGAGTGTGATGTGCAGCCATTAGAACGAGGCTAGAAAGCAGGTAAGGGCCAGACCAGGAGAGATGAAGACAAATCTCATCACTGAAAATCCACTTGCATGACCTAAACACACCTATGAATAGTGATCATATTTAAAAAATTCCCTGCAGTTCATCTAAACTTCAGGGTGCCAGGAACACTGGGTACTTTTACGATCATTATGATAGCCTCCTAATTGGTCTCCTCACTTCTGCTTCTGCTCTCTTACAATCCTTTCTTATTACCCTTTCTTCTGTAGCTTCTGTTGCATCCACGTGCATCATTCACTTGCTTGTAACCTTTCAGTGTCTTACTTGCATTCGTCTACAAGGTCCTGCGTGACCCACCATGAACTTGCACCACTCTCCCCCTCTCTCACAACCACAATGGTCTTTCAATTTCCCAAACGCCCCAAGATGTCCCCTGGCCCAGAAGACTTTTCTCCCAGCTGCATGACTGGCTTCTCTTCTTTTATGTCTCATCTAAATGGGATTTCCTCCGAGAGATCTTCATGGACCATCTGCTGCGGAGTACCTCCCTTCTTCAGCCATCCTTTATTTCCTTAATAGCACTTATCCCCAATCTGTAAAATTTAGTTAGTTAATTTTATTTTCTATTTATTTCACCAAATGTAAGATCCATGATAGACTAATGCCCTACCTTGCTTTGATTTATCCCCAGCTGGTTCCTAAGCCCATGACACAGAATAGACTCTCGAAAAAAATAATTCCATGTTAAATGAATACAAATATCTATGTAATAATAATAATAAAAAAACATAATGATCTTTCCCCTCTTTTCCTTTAAAAAGAGAAAAGTCTAGACTACTGATTCCCAAGCTGTATTTTATTCAGTAATGAATTTAGGGGAAGAAAAGAAAAGAAAAGAAAAGAGAAAGAAAACAAGAGGCAAAATGTGTTGCCAAGATTTTATTGTTAAGTCAGTCTACATATAAACAAGATCAACACCGCACACTTTGGCTTCTTCTTCGGGGCTGTCTGTGGTGGTGGCAGCCATCTCTTGCTCAGAATTGTGGCCCCCCTCAGACCTCTGGTGAAGCTCAAGACAGTTAAAACAAGGACCAAGAGGGGCGCCTGGGTGGCTCAGTCGGTTAAGCGTCCGACTTCAGCTCAGGTCATGATCTCGTGGTCTGTGAGTTCGAGCCCCGTGTCGGGCTTTGGGCTGACGGCTCAGAGCCTGGAGCCTGCTTCAGATTCTGTGTCTCCCTCTCTCTCTGCCCCTCCCCTGTTCATGCTCTGTCTCTCTCTGTCCCAAAAATAAATAAACTTAAAAAAAAACCAAAAAACAAAAAAAAAACAAGGACCAAGAAGTTCATCTGGCACCAGTCAGACCAATGTGTCAAAATTAAGTGCAACTGATGGAAACCCAGAGGCACAGGGCGGACAGCAGATTCAAAAGCCAAGACTTTGATGCCCAACACTGGTTACAGGAGCAACAAGGAAACAAAGCACATGCTGCCCAGTGGCTTCTGGAAGTTCTTAGTCCACAATGTCAAGGAGTTTTAAGTGCTGCTGGTGTGCAACAAATCTCACTGTAGAGAGATTGCTCACAATGTCTCCTCCAGGAACCACTGTGGAAAGAGCAGCCCAGCTGACCACCAGAGTCACCAATCCCAATGCCAAGCTGCACAGCAAAGACAATGAATAGACAGATTTTGTGCATGTCGTATTTTGTTAATAAAACCATAAAACTACAAAAAAAAAAGCACACTTTCTATGTCTATCATCATTTCACCAGACAGATGAGTGGAGAGCTTAGGCATTCCAGTATAAAGGCATTCCAGTATTCCAGTATAAAGACACTATAAACCCACAGAGATGGAAATAGTATGATAGCTTTGAGATAAATCAATAAGATGGTTGGAGGAGGATAACCAATAAAGATTTGAAGAATTTGGTAGGTTTAGATGATGGAAAGCTTCATGTAGTATGCAAAAGTATTTGGACTTAGAGAGGGAGGAGCTCTATAGGATAAAAAGACTTTTAAGCAGGAAAACTACATGGTTCAATTTGTATGTAAAAATTATCATCTATGGCCATGTAGCAAATGGCTTGGAGAGAGATGAGATACAAATCAGAGAATCTACTTAGAAGGTTGTTACAGAACCTACTAGCAAGGTGGGGGATCAGGCAATGGCAAATGAGGATGAAAGGGAAGGAATGTGTCTTTGCAATTAACTCTTGGAATGATTTCTGCTTTAACAGTCTTGCTTCTAGTTTTAGCTTGTATCATCTAGCTACGGGCTTTCAAATAGATTTCCATATTTTTTATCTGCTGGCCTCTTAGCTACCTTTTTTGATGATGTATTTTTTTAAAAAAAACACTAAACTATCTAGCTTTCATTGTGAGGATAAAAAGAATAAATGGATGTGAAAGCATTTTGCAAAGTACTACACAAATGGAAACTATTTTTATTACTAGTAAGTCAATTTAGTCTACAAAGAGAAAAAATCACTTCCCCACATGTAAGCTCCCATAAGCAAACTCCCCAGGCAGAATGAATCACTCTTATAACCAGAGCACTTTTTTGTACTTCTATCATAACACCTCCATTAATTATAAATTGTTTATGCATTGGCTTTCCCTTGTAGCATATAAATCCTATAGAGGTAGGGAGAGAGTCTTATGAATCTTTGCAACCTGGTTTGTGGTAGACAGTAAGTGCTCAGTAAATGTTAATTGCATGCATGAATGAATGATTAGTTCCCAGGAAAGGATGAAGGCAGGTTGGAAGGAGCTGATGGGGACTTCATAAGTAAAATAAATAATAGAGTAAATGTGTTAAAGTAAGAGGATTCAGAGTGATTGGTGATCATATATTTTATTTTAGTCGTGAATATACACATAGATTTACTAAACTGCCAAAGTACCATACTAAATTGCTCTTAGTAACGTTAAATATTTTGTAACACTGATAATTAAACAGTATTGTACTTTTGCAATATTTTTGCAGTATTGTATTCTCTGTCTATTCATTTGGCAAATCTCTTTCTGATGACTGATAAGTACAAAGCACTGGGCTATGGTTTTTAATTTTTTTAATGTTTATTTTTGAGACAGAGAGAGACAGAGTGCAAGTAGGGGAGGGGCAGAGAGAGAGGGAGACACAGAATCCAAAGCAGGGTCCAGGGTCTGAACTGTTAGCACAGAGCCCGATGCAGGCTTGAAGCCCGTGAGATCATGACCTGAGCTGAAGTCGGACGCTCAACCGACTGAGCCACCCAGGCGCCCCATGGTTTTTAAATAGTCTATTCCAGTCCTCATGAAGTTCGCAACCCAGAGGAGGGGAGAGAAAAGGACCTGTTCCAAACCAAAGTGTCTTAGGGATTTTACATATTTTATAATAATAATTACCATGTATCAAGTATGTCTTATATTCATAACAGCCCTGTCAGGTAAGCATTATTATGCTTATTTTCCAAAAAGGAACCCAAACTAAGGGAATTTTATTAATTTAGCTGGGATCATCAAGCTAGGAAAGGACTGAAGCACATCTATTGGTAATAAAGGAGAGCATCCAAGGTAACTCAACAAGTAGCAATAGAATGCCAACAAGGACAGACATATAAAATTATAATGAATTATAAATGATAAAGTCCCCACCCTCACGGACTTTTTGGTTCTGGGGGAAAAGTTTAGAAAAATGAACATAATCGTAAAGTGAGATTTTCACCAAAGACTGACAGGTCTTTAGAGGGAAATGGTTCTCAGGGGCTGAACAGCATTGTGGTGTGGGGTGAAAAGTGTCCTGGACTTGGGGGTTCAAGGCCACTATTTAAGACCTCATTCTTGTTCTCCCGCTTGGGGGACTGTAGGAAAGACACTTAAATTTCTGGGCTTTACTGTCCTTGTTTGTTAAATATGAACAATAACAGGTGAGGTTTCTACCTTATTTTAAGAATTAATTGGTTGAGATAAAGGGAAAAGCAGTTTCTAAAGTGCAGAACAGATTAATGATAAAGAAAGCCAATTTTTTAGAAACATCCCTTTGGTAGAAGAGCCATCAAATAAGAGCACAGAGAAGTGATTTATGAATTCTTATCCCTAGTACATAATCTGGTGCCTGTCACCAGTGCTTAATAAATCCTTGCTGAGCTTAGCTCCTGAATGGCTGAGAGAGAACCGAGAAAACCAAACCTTCTCTCCTCCAGCTAATGGGGAGGACCCAACTTCTTCTTGCCACATTGTGAACACCTCAAGCGGTTGTCAATAAATATATCAGTTACAATCCAAAGTGCCATTTGAACTGGATATTTTTGCTTGTTCATTTCATTGTTTTTCGGAGATACATGTACTCCGTGTATGTGTGTGTGTGTGTGTCTGTGTATGTGTGTCCAGAAGAACATATTTGGGGGTTGTGATGACTGGTCCTCATTTCTATTTGATTTTGTTAAGTATCTGTTTGCTCCTCTCTACTGGTAAGCACTCACAGCCCGCAGCAGTACTGGGGTCTAGACTAGTACCATATATTCTCCACAGATGTTTGTATTTCAACAGATACTATAGACATAAGCTAACGGATAAAGCTTAAGCCTGGTAATGCTATGCATGAGCCAGAGAGAGGATTTATTTGAGGAAGGCAGGCTTACTTAGCAGCATCGAACCACACACCCACGGGCAGTTATCTATCTGCTTATTAAGACTAGCTTTTAGTTTGGATCATTGGCTGGACACGTACACGCCTCTGCTACCGATATGAGCAAATGAGCAAGCCTGAATCTTGTGTGTCATTACAATATTGTTATCAGTTAATATTAGTATGATCACCTAAAATTCCTTTTTCTAGGAGCGCCTGGGTGGTTCAGCCGGTTAAGTGTCTGACCTCAGCTGAGGTCATGATCTCACGGTTTGTGGGTTCAAGCCCCGCATCGGACTCCGTGCTGACAGCTGGGAGCCTGCTTCAGATTGTGTGTCTCCCTCTCTCTCTGCCCCTCCCCCACTGGCACTCCGTCTGTCTCTCTCTCTCAAAAACAAATGAACATTAAAAAAATTTAAAAAATAAAATTCTTTTTTCCAGCTTTCACACTTTATTTAATGTGACTCAAAATTGTTCTTACAATAAAATGTTAATACAAATGAACATTCAGAACTTCAGTTTCCATTGAATCATCCATAGATGATTTTTCCCTGTTTCTCCTACTGAGTACAACTAGTTACCCCTGACTTTATATATAAAGCAAACATAGACTGACTATTAGGCAAAAGAAGAGGAAAAACTGCCTAGGAACCTTGGAACCCAAGGAACAATGAGGTAGTGAGGTCCTTGGGTTTTCTTTTTGCCTTTTATATCCCAAAGTTGGAGTTGGAGAAGCTAGAATACTGGAAAGCCAACAGGTACAGGGGGAGAAAAGCCCCCCAAAAGTCTGCTCTCTGAAACCAAAGGACCAAGAAAAGGACAGTCTCACATCACAGACAGTTTTTAAACAATAGCTGCTCTACTCTAGCCAAACACCACAAGAAAGAGACTGTGGCCCCACTTCCTACCCATGTCAACAAAGACCAGAGGTAGCCTAGGGCCCCACTCTAGCTAGGACATAACAAGGTACCCCTCCACGCACTGGATGGCGTTAGAGAAGGACTTTCATTCCTGCTGAGTAGTCGTGGAAACGCCTCACCCCCTATTCCATCCACAGTGTCATGGGAGACCGTGTGTGAAACCTGGACTTGCACTCGCACCCTGCAATAATGAGGCTTACCTCCTTCTCCCTGCTCCTGTTGAGATATCACTTCAATTCTCCTAGTTGTAGGGCTGTGGGAAAGACACTTAGTGGGCTGATTTCAGAGGAGTTCGTGGATAGTCAAGATTTTACCAGTGCCTCATTATACAAACCCTGTGGTAACACTGGAGGACATGTGGGGAGAATTTATGAAGTAGTCTTACTCCTCCCCTTTGGGGGAGTTGGGGGAGGCCTCCTGGGAAGTTGGATATCCCACTTCTTCCCAGCAGTACCATGGAGCTCCTCCCCCCTCCCCCTCCTCAGGTGTCAACAGAGGCCAAGTGAGGAAACTGGTCAATCTCAATGGGACAGTAAGGAGGCAACACCCTCCTCTTCCTCCACCAAAGCAACACCATAGAAAGCTCACTAAAACAGAAAGCTGAAATAAATTTTTTTAATGTTCATTTATTTTTGAGAGAGAGAGAAAGAGACAGAAACAGAGAGACAGAGTGCAAGCAGGAGGGGCATGAAAGAGAGGGAGACACAGAATCTGAAGCAGGCTCCAAGCTCTGAGCTGTCAGCACAGAGCCCGACGTGGGGCTGGAAATCATGGACCACGAGATCATGACCTGAGCCGAAGTCAGATGCTTAAACGACTGAGCCACCCATGAGTCCCTAGAAAGCTGAAATGAAATCTTGAGTTTCTTAACAGAATACTAAGAATGTCCAGGTTTCAGCTGAAAATAATTTGTAATACCAAGAACCAGGAAAATCTCAACATAAATGAATAAAGACAGTGAGTGCTAACACCAAGATGACAAAGATGCTAGAATCTGGGAAGTCTTCAGCTATAATTTCTTTCAGCTTTCTTTTCTTTTCTCTCTTCCAAATTCTGGTGCTGCAAGTGTTAGAACATTTAATATAGTCATACAGGTTCCTGTCTGTCGGAACGGTGTCTGTCGGTCGGTCTGTCTCTTCAGTTTCTTCTCTCTGTTGTTCAGATTGGTAAATTGTTATTGTTTTTCGTCAAGTTTACACATTCTTTTTTCCGTCTCTTCTGTTCAGCTGACAAAATTTTAAAACAGCTGTCCTAAAAATGCTTCAATGAGTAATTATAAGCATGTTTGACACAAATTAAAAAATGAAAGGCTCAGCAAAAAAACCTAAACTTTAGAACTTCTAAATACAATAACCAAAAATAAAAAAGAAAACTCAGTGGATGGACTCAACAGCTGAATGGAGGGATCAGAGGAAAGAATTAGTCAATCCAAAGAAAGAACGATAGATGTTACTCAATCTTGATAGCAGAGAGAAGATAGACTAAAGTAAAAGTGAGCACAAGCTCAGGAACCTGTGTGATAATAAGGAGAGACCTAATATCTGTGTCACAAGAATACTGGGAGGAGAGGAGAAAGAGGCTGAGACTGGACGGTGAAGAAATATTGGCTTCCCGAGTTTGGCAAAAGACATAAACTCTATAGATTCAATAAGCTGACTGAACTCCAAACAGGATGAACTAAAAAAAAAAAAAAATCCACTCCAAGATACATTATGGTCATACATCTAAAAAGTACAGATGAAGAAAAACTCCTAAAGCATGAGAGAAGCAATACCTTAACTATACAAGAAAACGAACAAACATTCATTTAAGGGACAGCTCATTTCTCTTTTGAAATCATAGAGTCTGGAAGAAAGTGGCATGACTTTTTTTTACTACTGAAAGAAAAGAACTATTAATGCAGAATTCTAGATCTGTAAGAATATTTGATTCTTATTCTAATATTGATATTAGAATATCAATATTCTAATATTCTAAGATAAAAGAAAACTAAGGAAATTTGTTTCTAGGAGAACTACTCTAAACAAATGGGTAAAAGAAATTCTTTAAACAAAGAGAAAGAATTTTGGAATATCAGGGAAGGAAGAGGAACATGGTAAGCAAATACATGAGTAGCTTTTCAGTTTCTTTCTTTCTTTCTTTCTTTCTTTCTTTCTTTCTTTCTTTCTTTCTCTTGAGAGACAGAGAGACAAGTAAGTGAGGGACACAGAGAGAGAAAATTCCACAAGGGGCAGAGAGACAGAAAGAGAGAGAAGTGGGGTTCACCCGGGGCTTGTGTTTTACCTGAAGCAGGGCTCCTGTTAACTGGGAGCAAGGCTGAAGCTCACTGGATGTGGGCCTCCAACTCTTCAACTGTGAGATCAAGACCTGAGCCAAAGTCAGATGCTTAATGACTGAGCCACCCAGGCACCCCCTTTTGAGTTTCTAAATTATGTTAAATGATTGAAACAAAAATAGTAGTACTATCTGATATGGTGCTAAAGGTCTGTAGAGGAAATATTTAAGACAATTATATTTTGAGTGTAGGAGGGTAAAGAGACATAAAAGGAGTAAAATGTCTATATCATTCTAACTGGTAAAAATGTTGACACCAGTAAATTGTGATAAGTTATGTATGTATCACATAGAACAGCCACTAAAAAACTGGGCAAAAAGATATACTCAAAGGCACTAGAGATCAATCAAAATTGAATTCTGAAAATGTATCAGTAGCCCATGAGGAAGGCAAGAATAGAAAGCAGAGAAATGAAAAACAGAACAAACAGAAGAGATGGAATTGAATGGTGAACCTAAACACTAACATATCAATAATTATTTTACAGGAAGCAAAACTCATGGAACTAGAAAGCAAAATTGACAAATCCACAATTATACTTGGAGACTTCAATACTCCTCTCTCAACAATTGACAGAACAGCTAGTCCGAAAATCATCAGGGACATGGAAGAACTCCACACCATCAACCAACAAGATCTAATATACATTTACAAACCATTCCACCCAATGACAGAATACACATTCTTTTCAAGCACCCCAGGAGACATATATTAAGCCACTAACCATATACCAGACCACAAAACAAACTGCAGCAAATTTATGAGAATTAGAATTACCCAGAGCATGTTCTCTGACCACATAGAATCAAACTAGAAATCATTCACAGAAAAATAACAAGAAAATCTCCAAACACTTAACAACTAGACAACACACTTTTATTTTTTATTTTTTGAAAGAGGGAGTGTGAGCAGGGGAGGGGCAGAGAGCGAGGGGAACAGAGGATCCAAAGCAGGCTCTGTGCTTACAGAAGAGAGCCCAACGTGGGGCTCAAATTCTGGAACCCTTGAGATCATGACCTGAGCTGAAGTTGGACGTTCAACTGACTGAGCTGCCCACTGCCCTGGACAACCCACTTTTAAATTACCCATGAGTCAGGGGCGCCTGGGTGGCGCAGTCAGTTAAGCGTCGGACTTCAGCCAGGTCATGATCTCCCGGTCCGTGAGTTCGAGCCCCGCGTCGGGCTCTGGGCTGATGGCTCAGAGCCTAGAGCCTGTTTCCGATTCTGTGTCTCCCTCTCTCTCTGCCCCTCCCCCGTTCATGCTCTGTCTCTCTCTGTTCCAAAAATAAATAAAAAACGTTGAAAAAAAAATTTTAAATTACCCATGAGTCAAAGGGGAATTCTCAAAGGAAATGTTTAAAAAGCACACATTAGATGAAAAGAAAATAAAAGTAAAAATTTGTGAAGTGCAGCTAAAAAAGTGCCGAGAGGAAAATATGTAGCACTAACTGCTTACATTAGAATATAGGACAATTTTCAAATTAATAATCTAAGCTCTCATATCAAGAAATTAAAGGAAAAGAAAAATAAACCCAAAGCAAACAGAAGGAAGTAAATAATAATAATGAAAGCAGAAATTCATAAGATTGAAAGCAGAAAAAAATAGAGAAAATCAATGAACAAAAAACTGGCTCTTTGGAAAGATCAGTATAATTGGGAAGCCGCTAGCAAGCCTGACAAAAAAGAGAAGAGATTCAGATTATCGGTATGAAGAATGAAACAGGATATCACTATAGATCCTGCAGGCATTTAAAAGATAATAAGTGAATGAGTCCACACAGAAAAAAATTGCCAACTTAGATGAAATGTATCAATTCCTCAAAAAGCACAAACTGTCACAATTAATCCAATAAGAGAGATAATTTGAAGAGTCCCAAAATACTTAAAGAAATTGAATTGGTAATTTAAAAACCCTCAGAAAGGAAATCTCCAAGTCCAGATGTTTTCACTGGATTATTCTACCAAACACTTAAGGATAACTAACGTCAGTTGTACACAACTTCTTCCGGAGAAAAATTAGAAGGTAATACTTTCTTATTCATTTTGTGAAGCTAATATAACTCTGAAATGAAAATCCAAAAAAGACAGTATAGAAAATGAAAACTATAGATGAATATCTTTCATGAGCATAAACCTAAAAATCTTAAAAAAGTATTAGCAAATAGAATTAAGCAACATACATAAAGAATTATGGTTCATGATCAAATGATATTTATCCAAGAAAGCAAGACTTGTTCAATGTTGGAAAATCAATCAGTGTAACCATATATTAACAAGTAAGGAAAAGAAATTATATGATCTTCTCAATTGAGTGCAGAGAAAGCATTTCACAAAACTCAACACCCTTTCATGATTAAAACGTTTTTTTTCAGAAAAATAGGTATACCAGAGAACTTTCTCAACCTGATAAAAAGAACTGACAAAATATCTACAGTTAGCATTATATTTAATGGTGAATGACTGAAAGCTTTCCCTTTTAAACTGGTAATGAGACATGGATGTTAGTACTTATCACATTCAGTCAATATAATACTGAAGTTCTAGCTGGTGTGAATAAGGAAAGAAAAGGAAAAAAAAAGGTATACATATCAGGAAGGAAGAAATAAAACTGCCATCAGTTGCAGATGATACGATCGTCTACATAGAAAATCTCAGAGCAGGTACGAAAAGCAAACAAAAAAGCCCAACCCTCCTCCTAAGACCTATCCTAGAACTCAAAAGTAAATTTAGAAAGAAGATAGAATACAAGATAACCGTACGGAAACCAATTTTTTCCTATCATTTATTTTTTACTGATGTATAATTGACACCTGACATTGTATTAGTTTTAGGACTACAACATAATAATAATTCCATATTTGTATGCGTTGTGAAGAAGCGATGGTCACAATAAGGCTAATTTTTATCATAGTTTTGTAGATTATAAATTTGAGGCATAGGTAGATTAAATGGCTTACTCAAGGTTATTCAGGGCAGAGGCTGGACTTTGCAGTTCGGGTTTTTTGAGATTCCAAAACCCATTCACTTTCCATTGCGGAAGGCTGTCATGAACATTTAGGTGAGGGGCTATGTGTGTTTGTTATTCTTGGTAATCTGGAAGGATGTCATTAATGGTGTTATATCCTGTTCAAGGATTGGTTCAGTCACCAGACCTTTAGTACAAGGTGACTGCCTAAGAGCAGACTTTCCTTTTCTGTTGTCCACATCCATTGCCTTTACGTAGGCAACTGCAAAGTCCTGTCCTGGTGTACAATAAGTCTTACTTCTCCAAGAAGGAGGGTGGGCCCAAACGAACCCTCCTTTGTTGACTCATTTTATCATGTAAAAGAATTCATACTTGTTCTTCACCATCAGTTTGCAACTTGTGGAGAAACTCAGTTGCTCACAGAACTGCCTGGAATGACTTTGTTTTGCAATGTGTATCCCTGCCCTTCAGAGTCAACTAAAACACAACCTTGATCTCCACAATTATGCAGCAGGCGTGGCTGAAAAAGCTGAAGCACCGTCACATTTCAGAGCCAGAAGGGATCAGCATTCAATTAGAATAATGACCTCATTTCACAGAGAGGTAGTGACTTGTCCAAGTCACAAGGAAGTGTTTAAAATGAAAACACAAGCCTCAGATTTCTCGGGAGGCTCAGGTCTGAGAGTTGCCAGCATTACTTTCTACACTCCATACTTTGAGCTCTAGTTGCTGTTGTTCCCAGCTTTTATAAGAGTAGTTCATGTTCTATAAATTAGCCATCAACAAAATATCTATCTATTTCAGAATGAAAAAGCAAAAGTCCAAGGTCCTTAAGCTAAGAGGGATATGATTAGACGATTCTAGAAATGGCAAACATCGTGTGGCTAGAAAAATTCAAGAATTTGGATTAGCAGTTCTAAGAAGACTTGCTATGCACCTCTTAATTTTGATTCCTCCAACAGACTCTTATTGTACGCGTTATGCCTTGCACTTTGCTTGGCTCTGGGGATTCAGTACTGATCAAAATAATAATAATGCCTGCCTTTCCCTAAGTCGCAGTGTTGGTGCACGAGAGAAATGAGATAGTAAATGTGAAAGCTCTTTGTAAAGTGTACAATTCCATAAAAATTAGACATAACCTGATACCATTTCCAATTGCAAGTGTATGTGGTATCACAAATGGAGGTTTGAAGATAATGAAAACTCCCTGAGCATAAATTGAAAATACATTTATATTGTGAGATTGTGAAGTCTAGAAATCGAAATTGGACAGAATGCTTAATAATAAACAATTGCAATGTGCCAATCACTTGCTTATCTTCTGTGCTCCCCACTCAAATATAAATGTGGAAACTTTTATGTCTTTTGCTACTCTTGCTTCAGCTCTTAAAAGAGCACAGGTACATGGTATGCACAAAATATTTGCTGAATAAATTAATAATTTAATTAACCTCTTTTGGGTCACCTGGGTGGCTCAGCTGGTTGAGCGTCCTACTTCATCTAGGTCATGATCTCGCGGTTGGTGCGTTCAAGCCCCACATTGGACTTGTTGCTGTCAGCTCAGGGCCCGCTTTGGTTCCTCTGTCCCCCTCTCTCTGCCCCTCCCCTGCATGTGCTCTCGCAAAAATAAATACACATTTTTTAAAACTTAATCTCCTTTTGTGTATATATGTTAATTTTTCAGGGTAAATGACATAAGGTTATATGAATTTAGCCTTGATACACAGTGTTAAATACTTCTAATTGGCTACTAATTCATCATTTAATAGCCTAATTAATGTAAAAATATTTTTTATGCCTGTGTTTTTTAACTGCTTTTATATCTGGCCAGCACATTTTGTTGTTTCTGAGAATACCTTTCCCTTCTTTTAGGAAGTATGCCTTCTCTTTTCCTTCTGATGGGAATCGCCAAGTAAAACGAACTCATCTTCCGTTGCAGTGGGTTGTGTCAGGGGCGGGACCAGACTCAAGGTGGGCCAATCCTGGAAGCCCTTCTCTCAGGTCACCAATGATTGGTCCAGGTGTGATCATGGGTTCTAATCAGGGTCGGTGAATCCCTTCCTTAGGATTTTTGGACCTGGGGAACTCAAAAATTGAGTTAGTCATTTTCGGTTGGTTGAATCCATAAGACATAAAATTCATAGTTCTCCACTTTCCACCAAATGGAGAAAGCCAGTCAACACCAAGAAAGAGAAATCTGAAAACAACATGCAGAGAGGAAAGAAGGGAAGAGTCCAAATGCAGTTTGAATGCCTGGTTCCCAGTGTTTCAGGAGCACTGAGATTCGGCAAATATCCCAATTTGTTTCCATTGATTATAATAATAATGCCTTTTTTAAATTTGTTTATTCAAGTGAGTCGAAGCTGGCTTTCCTCCATATTTGGAACCAAGAGTCATAACAGTGAAGCCTGCTGTACAGCAGATAGATACCTTGACTTACAGTATCTCATATATAGCAACATATAAAAGTACCCATTTTCCCATATATCTGTCTATAAAGTATATTATCAATATTTAAGATTTTTTTGTCAGTATGGTGGGTGAAAACAATGATATCGCCTTATCATTTAAGTCTATGTTCCTTAAGAACTAAGTTGAGAATGTTTTCAGAGATTTATTGGCTATTTGTAATTCTTCTGTGAATTGTTGATACATAATGGTAATTTTTCTGTGGGGTTGTACTTCTCTTTAATTTTTTTTTCAACATTTATTTATTTTTGGGACAGAGAAAGACAGAGCATGAACGGGGGAGGGGGCAGAGAAAGAGGGAGACACAGAATCGGAAACAGGCTCCAGGCTCTGAGCCATCAGCCCAGAGCCCGACGCGGGGCTCGAACTCACGGACCGCGAGATCATGACCTGGCTGAAGTCGGACGCCTAACCGACTGCGCCACCCAGGCGCCCCTGTACTTCTCTTTAAAAAAAATTTTTTTTAATGTCAACTTATGTTTGTCAGAGAGAGACAGAGTGTGAGCTGGGGAGAGACGGGGGGGGGGGGGGGGGGGGCGGGGCACAGAATCTGAAGCAGGCTCCAGGCTCTGAGCTGTCAGCACAGAGCCCAATGCAAGGCTCAAACTCACCAACTGTGAGATCATGCCCTGAGCCGAAGTCAGGCACTTAACCAACTGGGCCACACAGGTGCCCCTATATTTTTCTTATTAATTGGAAGGAATTCACTAAATACTATGGTTATTGATCTTTGTTAGTTATAGACGATGCAACTATTTTTTTTCCTGGTCTGTTACATGCTTAAGAATTTTGTTCATGTATATATTACCACGTAGAGGTTAATAATTTGTATATGTTCACATCTATTATATTTTCCCTTGTAATTTCTGAACTTTCTGACTTGTTTAGGAAGGCTTGTCCTACCTCCAGCTTATTTTTAAAAAATTAAAATTCCCTGTTTTTGCAGCTATATACGTTTATTTTCTGCATTTTATTTTACTCTAATCCAATCACGATACTTTCCCTTTGATATAGAATTTAACACTTACTTCGCAAGATGGCCGGCATTATCCCTACTTCTCAGATTATGATCGAGAAAATGAGATTCAGAAAGTCGTCCAGGTTATCTACAGGAAATTCTGAGATTACGCCACTACGCGCACGCTCTTTCAACCTTGAGTTGCCATCTCTGCAAAATATAGCTGAGAAAACAGGTCACTTATAATTGCTGGAATTTATTTCCTTATCTTTCCATTCACTCTCCAAGTGATATGAATGGTTAATATTACAAATTAACATAGCAAAATAGATATTTGTTGTGTAAGGGACCTGATGTTAGCACAAAATTGTGATATAAATGAATCCTGTGCCTAATTATGTCCTTGATTAAAGATGGATGGATGGATGGATGGATGGATGGATGTAGGACAGCATCACTCAGGAACCAGGGGTGGCAAGGATCACACTGACCCTGTCTGTAGTGAGAGAGCCAAGGTGAAGCAAGAAGCCAAGGTTTAGAGTAAGATGAGGAAAAGTTGGCTGTCAGGTGTGTGCAGCAGGCTGTCAGGGCAGAGCAGGCGGCTGTCTGGAGGTCTCAGCTCATCACTGCTGTTCCCATAATCACTGCTTGTGGCTCTATTCTCTGAGTTTCCAGAGTCCTTCCAAAGACCTCTTATAGCTCTTTTTTCCTTGTCTGTTTTGCCCAATACGCTGTGTCCTTCCAAGTGTGGCATTGAGTCTTTGGGTTCTGTATGCCTGTGCCCTTGCAGTGCAAGGTATAGAACAGAACTGTGGTCAACACACAGTGTCGAGGGCCAGCTGGGGCTGCTGAGCTTCAGAATATGGTCCATGAGCTCATTTCAAGAGGGAAAACTTAGAGAGTTGCCGTGTTATTGATGCTTTTCAAAGAAATGTAGGTATTATAATTTTGGTGGCTAAAAAGCAATGCTAAAGTTAACGTTCTTCTAGTCAATAAAATGGGTAGGTAATTCAAGTTCCAAGAATAGATGTTTTTTTTCTGTGGAGCCCAATATGGCTATTTTCCTTTTGAGTGAAAGAAACATGGCCTCCAAATAATGCACACACACACACACACACACACGCCATACCCACATAACTATCCCATACATACATACATACGTATTATGCCTGAATTCGCCTTCATACAAAAGGGGGTTGCTCACCCCTGGAGTCCATGCTCAGCAAATGCCTCATCCGGTAAGGGTTCAATGCTTTAGTTTCTAGACACATTCAATTGGCAACGTAGCTACTTTCCCTATTGATGGATCCCACCAGAGGACCAACACTAGCCTCAGCTGCTTCCTCCCGGCTGGTCCTTCAAGAGCAATAAGGCGTGTGGTAAAGCCTGCCAGCTTGCCCAGTGCAGTGCCAACCTCACAGCGATGTTCTTTAAATGATGGCCTAACCAAACCTTGCTCAGCAGACATCGCATCATGTGTGAATTCCATTCGTCTAAATGCAGTCACAGGGGCGATGGCGGTGTGGAGGTATGCCACGCGGACCTTCCCTCCAGAGAATCTGCTGTGGGGACCTCAGCTGATAGCAGCTGTTGGACTTTTCCTATCTGATGGTGCCATGGCCCTGCTTCCCCTCGATTCCTAGCCAACATTTGAGCATGGCAGGGGCACAAGAGCCAGGCCTTTCCTCCCTGACATGGGGTTCTCCAGCAGGCAGTGTTTACTTGTGGAACCCCCGCTGGACTGGTTGAGACTTTCTGAGAATCACACTGTGGTCTGAGGCTCTTCCCAACGGATCCTCCTTCCTTCCCTCTCTCCTTTCAACGGCGTCTGACTTGTGTCATGGTCTGAATGCTCTCCCTCTGCTCCCTCCTCCCTTATCTTATAGGTGTTCTTTCCAGGAAGACTTCTGTGTCCATTCTTGGTGTCTGTCTCTCAGAGAGCCTGAGTTGATACAGTAGTTCACCAAAAAAAAAAAAAAAAAAAAAAAAAAAAAAGAAAGAAAGAAAAAAAAAGGAATTTTTGTCCAATAAATGTTCTGTGGCATTTATTTCATGCCAGGCATAGTTCTAAGCATTTTACATATGCTGAATCACTTAGTCCTGACCTCAGCTCTGTGGTGAATTATTTTCATTCTGCAGATGAGAACACTGAGGTACAGATAAATTATGTGAACTTTTCTCACATCACATAACTAGTGTGGCAGGGCTAAAATTTACTTCCACTGCCTGGTGTTGTCTCTTATATTAGGAGTCCTTCACTAAGCTGAGATTGAAGTATTTAAAGATAAGTATTTTTTGTATGTTTTTATTTAAATTCCACTTAGTTAACATACAGTGTGACATTAGTTTCAGGTGCACAATATAGTGATTCAACACTTCCATACATCACCCAGTGCTCATCACAAGTGCCCTCCTTAATCCCCATCTCCTATTTCCCCCATCCTCCCCACCTCCCCTCTGGTGACCCTCAGTTTGTTCTCTATAGTTAAGAATCTATTTCTTAGTTAGCCCCCCACCCCTTTTAAATATATTCACTAAATTTTGCTCCATTACTTTGCATGATACCCAGCTAAAGAAATAAGAGTTTCCCCCCAAGATGAGAAGGAAACTGGCTGCACTAAATTTGCTAAGACAGAAAATCCTCAATGTGGCAACTTCCTAAGGGATTTTCAAGAATATTTTCAAGAATTTTGGCTAATTTTCTGACGTTAGAGCCTACTCCTGCAACTCCACTAGAAAACCTTGCCTGGATGAAGCAAGTCTGTGAATTGTCATTCTGAACAGCTAACTTCTCCAGACTACTGGGGGATAATTAGCAAGCAAATGTTATTCTCTGGAAAATGCACTGGGTAATGTACCTGCTTCTAGTAATTTAAACCCCTGGACCACCTGTGAAATTGGCTGCCCATTTTAGAAAGAAGAAACCTCAGTGGTGCCTGGGTGGCTCAGTCAGTTAAGGGTCTGTGTTGGGCTCTACCCTGATAGCTCAGAGCCTGCTTGGGATTCTCTCTCCCTCTTCCCTTGCCCCTCCTGGTCTTGTTCACATGCACGGTCTCTCTCTCTCTTTCAAAATAAATAAACATTTAGGAAAGGAAGGAAGGAAGGAAGGAAAAAGGAAAGGAGGGAAGGAGGGAGGGAAGGAAGAAGAAACCTGAACTGAATATATAAAATAAATGGCCCAAAGTCAGAGCTAGCAAGTAGCTGAGCCAAATAGAAACCAACCCTTGTTGATTAGCTTATGGCTTTTGTTTACTTGTATTCATTTTCATCGTTTTTAACTTTGCCAGCTGACTAGAGTCTATCTTTCTGAGACCCCAAATTTAAATAAAAAATAGCCTTGGGGCGCCTGGGTGGCTCAGTTGGTTGAGTGTCTGACTTCGGCTCAGGTCATGATCTCCTGGTTCGTGGGTTCAAGCCCCATGTTGGGCTCTGTGCTGACAGACAGCTCAGAGCCTGGAGCCTGCTTCAGATTCTGTGTCTCCCTTTCTCTCTGCCCTCTCCAGCTCATGCTCTGTCTCTGTCTCTCTCTCTATCAAAAATAAATAAACATTAAAAAAAATAACTTTGCCTTGATGGACTCTCAATGGCACAATGGCAATCATACCCACTTTAGCCTTTTCATGATGTCACAGGGACGTCTTTATGAATCATAATTACTTTAATGCTAACATTTGCGATGCTTTTTATGATTTTAAATGAGCACATCTGTTATTCACTTTTTTCATTCAACAAATGTCTGTGGAGTACCCTGTGTGCAAGTAGGCAGAGCTCTGAAATGGGGGGCCAAGATTCCCTGCGCCCAGTGTACATGTTTTATATAGTCCCCAGGATTGCGGATATGATAGATTTTGCTCCCGTAATTGGGCTATATTCCTTGACAAGTTGACCTTAAGGTCAGGAGATTATCCAGGTAGGCCTCATTGAATCACATGACTCCTTTGAAAACAGTCTTCCAGCTGGTTATTGAAGAGGAAGTCAGATATTCAAAGCACAAGAAAGGTTTAGTGTGCAGTTGAGCCTTAAACGTGGAGGAGGCCACATGTTAAGGAACTTGGGTGGCCTCTAGGAGCTAAGGATGGCTCCTGGATGACAGTTAGCAGGGGAATGAAGACCTCAGTCTTACAGTCTCATGGGGTTGGATTTTGTCAACAGACTGAATGAACTTGGAAGCAGATTCTTCTCTAGAGCACCCAGAAAAGAACTCAGCCTGGCTCACACCTTGATTTCAGCTTCTAATGCCCTGAGCAGGTTGTAGACCTAGCCACCCTGGGCTTGGACTCCTGACCTGCAGGACTGTGAAGTAATAAATGGGTGTTGGATTAAGGAACTAAAATTATGTGGTTTGTTATGCACCAATAATACACTAATAAACCCTGTATGTGCCAAGCACAGTTCTTGGTGCTGGGGATATATGGCTTCTGCACTCATTGAATTTATGTTCTGGGAAGATGAGGGGGGTGAAAGGGATGAAGTGAAGGAAAAACCAATCCATAAACACACAGTGAAAGATCAGGCTGCAGTTACTGCTGTGGAGAGAGTTACAACGGGGTGGTATGATCAAGAATGTCAGGGTGGTTCCTTCAGATCACCCGATTAAGGGAAGTCTCTTCAAGGTCACCATATCTGGAAAGGTTTGCATGACAAGAAGATTCTGGGGAAAAAAGAAGTCCAGGCAGAGGAGGGACCAAAGCAAGAGGCTTCACATGGAAAACAACATGTGTCTGACAGAGAGAAGGGCAGCATGGCCAGGACCTAGATGAGGTTGTGAGATAATTAAAAGAGCAGAGGAGGGTTGGAGAGATGGTCAAAAGCCAGATAAGGTAGGACTTTGTGGGTCACAGGAAGGAATTTGAATTTGACTCTAAACATGCTGGGAAGCCATTGGAGGATTGAAACAGGTTATGATATGATTTACATCTTCAAGATTTTGTACAATGTGGAGGCAAATAGAAACATTCCAATTAAAATCAGGAATAGAGCAAGACTTTCCTTTTTTGTTTTCATAAAGTTGAAATATTTTGCCAGCTGTTTATGCATAGAATATATTTAAATTTTTAATGCATTATTGGGCTCAGGGATATTTTCCCTTTTAACTTATTGTTCTTTATCTTCCTTCCATGTGTTTATGTTCTTTTTATTGAGAACATTAGGATAAATTTACAGAGAATAATATCCAAATGTACAACTGAGAATTGACATTTTAACATACTTATGTGTTCATTTAAAGTTCTTACAGTTTTTAATAAAAAAAAGGGAATACTATGTGTAAAAGTAAAGTCCATTTTGTCCTTCATTCCTACCCTACTTTCTGTCTAAGAAGTTAAATGCAACATAGATTTTGTGGGTATCCTTCTAAGCCTTTGTTCAGTTTTTATGATTCTATATACACATGCATATTTTTACTGTTTGGTAGATATTTACATTAAAATTCTGTCTTTATTGTATACATTTTTTATAAGTAATAGATTTACATAAAAGTTATAATAAATGTTAAAAAATTGCAGAGGGCAATAGGTAGAGTGGGGAACTAGTTCAGAATTGATTATAGACATTCAGATGAGCAAAGATGGTGGGCTGAACCAGGGCAGTGGTGGAAGATGTAGACAGAAGTGGACAGATTTGAGATCTGCTTCAGAGATAGTGTTGCTAGGTCTTGCCGATGGATTGGATGAGAGAGAAGACAGGAAGACTGGACTCAAGATAACTCCTAGATATTTTTAGTGTGAGCAGTTCAGTGGATGGCATTGGCTAAAATAGGGAGGACTAAGATGATGAAGAATCAAGAGGTCTATTTTAGCCATCTAAAGTCTGAGATACCTATTTGACATCAAGTGGAGATGTCAAGTCTGTAGTTGGGTTTAGAAGTCTGGAGTTCAGAAGGGAAGTTAGGTCTGGAAACATAAATGTGGAGATGACCAGCAAAATGAGTCATGCTTAAAGCTTGGAGATTACCTAGGGAGAGACTGCAGATAGAGAAGAGAAAAAGAATGAGGACTGAACTCTAGGGTACTCCAAAATTTAGAGATCAGAGAGTGGAACCAGCATGGAAGGCTGAGCAGGACTAGCCAACAAATGTGAAGGAAACAGGACAGTCTGGGGTCCTGGAAGCCGAGAAGAGAAAGGGCAGGTCAAGGTGTGAAATCATGTCAGTGACTCTACAGGGCTCACTTACTTTTGATCTCCACCACAAGCTTGTGCAGTAAGCAGTGACAGAATCACTATTTTCATTTTAGAGATAGAGAAGGCCTTTGAGAGACTATATGGCTATTCTCAAGAGACCTGGCTAATCAGGGGCCCTTCAGAGTATATGGTTCCTAACCCCTGCCCTTCAAGGAAACTCTGAAGCTGCCCTATTTTTTTTTTTTTTCTATTGGGTTGTATCATAGTCATGTCCTGGGGCCTGTGATACATTTAGCCCTCTGTGCCTCTATAAGAAATGAATGCTGGGGTTTTATGGGCTTGTGACCAAGTTCTGTGGTTTTCCTGTCTCCCTTGTTTGTTTTAAGGATGTCAACTAGCACTTCTTCTACTCTAAATGTCCCTGCCTTGAGTGACCCTGGCTTGCCTTCTCTTATTTAAAAAAAAAAAATAATAAATTTACATTGAAGTTAGTTAGCATTTAGTGCAATAATGATTTTAAATTTGTTGAACACTTTACAATATACACCTGAATTTCAAATGTGTGGCAGGTAACTGAATGCTCTTATAGATGATGCTAAGTATGTATTAGTAGAATTCTTTAATTTTTACATCATGTTTGGCCCTGCTGAATAATTGTTAATAATATCATACTAAGCGAAACAGAATGCAAAGATGTGTAGGTTTTGGAATATATAATAGTACTGAATTTCGTATATTCCTTCATGGCAAACCAATTTGTACCCAAATCATCTATTTATTGCTAGTTCTGGAAAAGGAGTTTCTATTTAACTTTAACCTTTAACTCCTAAAGGAGTTTCTTTAACCTTTAGGAAGTAATCACTGGAATCAAACAGCCTCAAACCCATGATTGAGAATGTTATTCCTTTTTGGTCTCTGCTTGGTTTAAGGAACACTCAGCTACTGAGAAGAATATAAAAGAAAAAAAAAAATTGAACAATGAAAATCACACAGAGTAAGGCATTAGAAAAAAAAACACATTTGCAAGATATGGAGGTTGAGTTTACACATGCAATGATTTGGTTGGTTTGGTAGTGTATGATGAAATTAAAAACATTTGTTTGAAGTGTGAACCTCAGCCAAAGTTTATAAGGAAACTCAATGGACCAGGATTGTTTTATAATGAAAAATTTTAAGATACTAGTTTGGATGTTTAGTTCATAATAATTTAGTTCTTTCCAAAATAAAATGGCACTTATTTGTTAACCTTTTTACTCAAACTATCTCCTTGATTTTCTGCCTAATGTAGAAGGCAGTCAGCTTATAATATTAAAAGAAAAAGGTGTCTTGAAATTGTATTAAGAAGTCTGTTTATTCCTTCTGTGGGGAACTATGTATCCCATTTACAAGGTCAGCGAGAGAGCAAGGAAGGAGACTTACATTTCTGGAGTTCTATTACATATTGAGCACCATATGAGGAGTTTCTACATGCTGTACTCTGGCTTTTTATTTAGGTATATCATATCTTTTCTTCCTTAGGATGAGGGGACAGGGAGAGGTTGATCAGCTGGCCCCAAGTCACACAGCTAGTTAACATTAGAACTCATATATGAACGAGGTGGTCTATGTGCATCCATCAGATACAGGGCTTGGAACAGGGACGAAGGGAGAAGGAAGCCCTTGTTCCTGGAGCACACCTCCATCTCCCCAAACAGACTTTGCCTTGTCACCACAACAATGGCTGCGGAGAAAGGCAATGCCATCCTCACTGTCTTTGCAAAGGACTTGATTCCATCACATGACCTTTTGGAGGAAACCTATTCATGGAGGGGGCAGTCATCTGAGGGATCTGGGGCTCACTGTATTCCTTGGCTAGGGTTGCCATAATAAAGAACTGTAAATGGAGTGGCTTCAACAACAGAAAGTCATTGTCTCAAAGTTCTGAAACCAGGAGTCCCAGATCAATCTGTCAACATGGTTGGTTCCTTCTGAGGGCCGTGAGTGAAGAATCCTTTCCAGGCTTCTCTTCTTGGCTCTGCTTTCACATCATCTTCCTTCTGCGCAGGTCTCTTCAAATCCCCCCCCCTTTTTTTTTATAAGGACACCAGTCATACTGGATTAGGGTAGGGCCCACCCTATTGACCTAATTTTAGCTCAGTTAGCTCTGTAAAGACTATCTCCAAATAAAGTCACATTCTGCGGTTGGGACTTTTTATGAATTTTGGGGGGAAACAATTCAACCCAGAGCGAGCAGAAATCTTTAGTTCATTAACTTATTAATCCATTGACCCCTTATGCCAGACCAGCCACTGTACCGGGAACTGAAGTGTCAAGGCAGCCAATCCCTCACTTAATAACAGGGAAGAGAGATATTAAACAAGTAACTGCAATAAAATGTGAGGAGTGACATAATGGGAGAAATACCAGAAGGTACAAGAGGTGACTAGCAGGTGGTCAGCGAAGGGGTTGCAGGGGAAAGTGGTTTCAAGTCTTCCCCTCCACAAACCACAAGGGGGGAAAAGTGCATGATAGCCCCCCTCTGGGGGTCAGGGCATGTAACCCAAGGGCTGTTCACACATGAGGGATATTCCCTTTGCTGAGGTTTCATGCTTCCCTTTTCAAAGCATTTATGCATTTATATTCTATTCTGTATATATGTGCGTTGGTTTTTAAAAAAAAATAAACAGTTGGGGCGCCTGGGTGGCTCGGTCGGTTAAGCGTCCGACTTCGGCTCAGGTCATGATCTCACAGTCCGTGGGTTCGAGCCCCGCGTCGGGCTCTGTGCTGACAGCTCAGAGCCTGGAGCCTGTTTCGGATTCTGTGTCTCCCTCTCTCTCTGACCCTCCCTCGTTCATGCTCTGTCTCTGTCTCAAAAATAAATAAATGTTAAACAAAAAATTAAAAAAAAAAAAGAAAAAAAAAGAAAAAAAATAAACAGTTAATGTTTTAAATCCTTTATGGGCAAGAAAAAGCCAGGCCTAAATGGTTTCCTACCTATCACCAGGAATGTATGCCATTTTTAACTCCTGTTGTATCCCCTGGGGTGCTCATTTTATCCCGGTTCGAAAAATACGGCTCTGATAAGTTTAGACTTCATGCTTGGATTAATCCTAGGCATTCAAGAGTTTGGATTTGCTTTGGTGTGGATTGCAAACCTCAGAGCAGCCTAAATTAAATTTGAGTTGGCCTTGATAGATGTTTTAAAATGTGCTACTATGTCCACGGTAGAGATGTTACTAAGAGCTCCATAATATCATTTAGTGATCCTTTTTTGAAAACCCGTGGGAAAAACAGAATTTCTCTGAGGTCTTGGGGCCAGAAATAGCTTTGCTCTTCCAAAGTATACCATGACTCCTTTTAACTGATCATTCTTCCTTCTTTGCTTTGTTTGCCAGGAAGCTCAAAACTAAATTGCCATTTAATCTTCAATATCTGTATGGGACTTTTACTGTTTGGAGTCTGTCTAGTATCATTCTTATTGTTTGCATCTTACTATTTCATCTTTATTATCCTTTCACCTTTATTTTTTTATTTATAACATAATTCCATTATGTATTGTTACATAGTATATATGGTTATATATAATAGTATTGCATTGCATCACAGTGTCTATATTGTTTTTTAACGTATTCTTTAAAAAAATTTTTTTAAATGTTTATTTATTATTGGGAGACAGAGCATGAGCATGAGCATGGGAGGGCCAGAGAGAAGAGGATACACAAAATCTGAAGGAGGCTCCAGGCTCTGAGCTGTTAGCACAGAGCCTGACGCGGGGCTACAATTCACAAACCGCGAGATCATGACCTGAGCGGAAGTCAGATGCTTAACCGACTGAGACACCCAGGCGCCCCTCGCTTTTTAATGTAGTCTAAGTGCAGAGGACATTGTTGTTTATATATCTCATATCCGTCCTTTTCTTCATCATTTGTAAATTATCCCCCTGTGCATTCACTGATGTACACTTTCCCATCCCAGCCCGCGGTTTCCGGGAGGCTGGCTGCGTCCTCAGCACCAGAGATGGACTGAACAGTCCAGGGCTAATCCCTCCAATGCTGGCACAGTGGTTCAGGAATGCAGGCCTAAGACAGTCAGCACCTGGCAGGTCCCTGGACTTGAGGGCTGACCCACAAATGGGTGTGTGACCCGTTTCAGGCCAGAGAGAGGAGGGGTAGTTTAGTTTCTTGGGCCAGGCATTTCTATCTCCACATAGAAACTACTGGAGTTGGAGGAAAGTAAAAACACCAAGGAAAAGATGATCACAAAATGCAGAGGAGCTGAGCTAGAGTCTCTCGGTTAGTGAATCCTGAGGTCTCACTGGTCTCTAGGCTTCTCCTTTGCTGCTCGGCACAAAATAAAACTAAAAATTGATATCCACTCCAGAGTCTCATCAACATACTGGAGTTTTTAAAGATGCATTGGTTTCTAGAAAAGGTTACTATTATTTCAAAAATTTTAGATGTGTATGTGTATGTGTGTGTGTGTGTGTGTACCAGAATCTACAAATTAGAAAGATCTAACTCTATTATTTCTCATTGCCATCTCTTCTGAACCAGATATAGTCCCTTATTATTTAAGCCATTCTGAATTGTTGTTTTGTTATTGCTGCTTTGTTTCTATTCTTACTTAAACCACTTCAAATCCTTTTGGGAGCAAGGCAGAACATACCTAAAACAAAGGTGAATGGTATCTCTTGTTATATATCTCTTTTCTTTCCACATGTTTGTCCCAATTCTAGGACTGGCTGTTCTCTGGATGCATTCTACCTTCTTGACAGTGCGCTTGCTATTCTCCATTGTTTCCTGTTGGTTAACGAGAGTCAATCCAAACATCACTACTTCAGGAAGACAGACCTGAGCTTGCCTTTTAAAATACATCCTCAGCACCTTGCCCATCACCTCTTCATTACTGCCTTCCTGACATGGCTCATGGCACTTATGTGCCTCCTCTAGGCAGTAAGTTTCTCGATGGCAGGCACAAGGTTTCTTCACCTTGGCATCATGACTGTGCAGCATAATGCCTGACCAATAGCACATGCTCACACGGTTTGTATGTGGTTCGTTGTCCAAGGTAAGCAACAGAAATCAAGGAGCAGAGATGTATCGGGTTGTTTAATAATAGAAGAGGTTTAAACCCACAGGATAAGCTACCTGGTCCTGTACTTTGGAAGGAGCTCAGAAAGTCCAGCATATTAAGTTTGGGAGAATTCTTAGCTTACCCTTCTCATTTGTCAAATAAGAAATCTGAGGTCCACAACGATGAGGTACCTCTCCCAGGGTTGCATAGGTTATTAGATTCACAGCCAGGAAGAGAACTCAGGTCTCCTTCTCCCCAGACTGCTAGTCGTCCAGCTACTTTTCTGCCATGCTATGTGCTCTCAATACCTTGTGTGACCTTGGCTTGAGTCACCCAAACCTCGCTGAGTCCTTGCTTTTCCACTGCAGGAATGGAACTTATTCCCACCGGATAGTTGGCTAGAACCAAATGATATAAATACACGATAACACTTGGAGAACTATAAATGCACCTTCAAAGCCTAAGGTTCCACCATGGGCTGCTTCTCAACCCTGGGTACTATGCAGAAAAAGTTACGCGCTCCCTTTGGTGACAGGGAACATTGTTGAATCCTGCAATTTGGTGAGTCTATAAAGAGTAACATTCAAGACATTACAGAGAGCATCTTTCCTCATTTGTTTTAACAAGCATTGTTTCATTGTAATAATCTGTGACAAAATGTCTAGCTAACAAGAAAAGAATGCTAAATGCACGAGGTAAAAAGGAGTAAGTCAGCACTGCAGGCTTTTCCTGAAACACTTTGCTATCAACTCTTTTGTACAGTGGGAGATCAGTGCTGCCAGGGAGGCTCCTGTGGGATTTGCCAGCCTCGGGGATGTGTGAAAAGAGTTGGAGTCAAATTGGGTGGCTTACTTAGGTGACGCTCAGTGTGCCTACTTTATGCATTACAAACTTTGTTTAAAAAGGTCTCGACATTGACTATTTAGGGGCATGAGCATGAAATGAAAAGCACGTCAAACCACTATTTTCTATCCTTCCTGTACCCTCATGCTCTTCTTCAAAATGTTTATGGAGGGAATTTGAGCAGTTTGTATTTATTAGCAAAACCTACTGCGTCTGGATACTGTGGTAGGAGCTGGGAATTAGACCCACTGGGTGCTTCCCACTCACAACTATAGTCTCTCGAGGAAAAGAGATGAACGGGTAATGAGAGGTTTTGAGGCAGGTACGAAGCCCTGTAGGGGACACCGTGGAGCTCCTCATTATTCCCGGGGATTGCCTGGCAGATCAGAGTGCCTCTAGGCCAGCTTTTAAGCCTGACAGTCAATCTCCTTTGTAAGGTAATCCCAGCTTCCCACTTCTGAGCTTTGATGGTGCCTTCTTTGTCCCACTCTTACCACATTTAACAATGATAACAAAATAGCTGCCATTTAATAAGTACCTGTGTGAGAGTTTCTAAATAACACCTTACACAAGTACTCACGCTTAGTTTAACCTTTCAAATGACTCTAGTTCGGTCAGGAAACACAATCCAACGTAAGGCTCTCATATACCTCCATCGCTGACTCTTCATACAATTTTCTGCTCTGCCTATCTAAATTATTTTTGCCAGTCTCTTTAGCCAAATTTCCCTTAGTACTGTGTATTTGTGTAGATGATCCTGTGTATTTGATTAGATGGTGATGTTAATGACAGTAGTTGATGTTTATTTGGTGCTTACTATTTGCTAGTTGTGGTGCTAAACTCTTCACAAGGCATCATTTCCTTTAATCGGTTCAGCAAAATTATGAGTCGGTCCGGTTACTCTCCATGGTTGACAGATGAGGAAATGGAAATCCAGGTATTTTCCCAACAAGTCCACAGCTACACAGTAAGAGACTGGGGATGACGTGTGTATCCTTCCAGATCCTGACCTTGAAAATTGAGTGCAGGCAGAAGATCTTATCCATGGGTATATTATTTTATATATCTTCTAGAAGACCATCATTTAGAAATCGGCCTGGACTGCTCCTTCTACTCCGTCTACTTTAGATAACTCCAGTGTGCCTTTGAAATTGACACAGGCTTCTAGTAAACCATAGCACATTGTCCCCACAGGTTGATCTCTTCTCCTTCGCTTAGTCCTTAAAATAGTGGTAGCAGTGGGTAGATATGGCAAGGACAATAAAACCGGGGGCGGGGGGGGGAGGCAATAGTGAATGGAATGGCTCAACCACTATTCTGAAGATAGAAGACAGATGAAGGCACGGCAAAGAACTTGGAAGACTAGGGGACGCTCCCACTTAAGTACCTGCAGGTGACTTGCTATGGAGCCTCTAAGAGGCTCTGCAAGAAGAGCACCAGGGGCACCAGAAGATCTGGGGGGGCATGGGGGAAAACTGGGTGGCTGGCAGACACCGAGGTCCTTCCGTAACCCTTCAGAGCCAAAAGACAGTTTCTTTCTTGCCTTTGGAGAATTAAACTAGCGAGACTCTGGTCTCAGGGTCACCAGGATCTGGGGAGGGCAAGGTGGTATGGAATGGGGCCAGAGCAGAGGATTAAGGATGATCTGTGTAACAAACCATGAGACCCTCAGCACCCTTCCCTTATTGCCATGGAAGGCCAGCGTCCAAGCCTATATCCCGTTCCTGAATCTCTCTAGCATCAGATTGGAAGAAGATCATTTTGTGGAGAAACGAAGTAGCTCCAGAGAAAGTATTTCCAGAGACAGACAGATGGAGTTTTTCATTCACAAGGATGGCATGCCTTTCATTACCCCACATAAAACCCCCAGATTAAGTCTGTGCCTGTGCTTATAGTGCTTCACACAAAACTTTTGGTGCTTTACATTTAAAAAGCTAATGGACAACCCAGGATAACTAGGCATTTGAGGAAGGCCTTCGACAGGAAGTGATGAAGACAGGTGGAAAGAAAAATAGAAACAAAAAGCCACCAACCAACCAACCAACCAGTGAAATAAATAACCCAACAAAAAGTAATGAAAAAGGAACTCAGTGAAATAGAGATAATTCTGGCAGCAGAGGAAGACTTCAAAAAATCTGCAAGTAGTGTCTTCAGAAAAGTAAGAAGATTTGTGGCATTGAGAAAATTTCAGTAGGATGCTTTGGAAAAGAAAACATCAGAACAGTAAAGAACTCTTGGAGGATAAGAGATGATGTTTTTATTTCATACTCTCCTCCACCCCCAAATTAAAAAGTTCACCAAAATATTGAAAACACCTTCGTTGCCCAACAAAAGGAAAAGTTGTGGACACGAAGAAGGAAAAGATAGGAAATTTAAAAGCTCAATCCAGGGACTTCTACATCGATACATTAGGAGATTCAGAAAGAGAAAAAAAAATGAAAAGAAGGAAACAATCAAAGGAATAAGGTAGGCATGTCTTTGGTAATGGAAGTGTGTGAGCTTCCACATTGGTAGGCTCCTTGACTCCTTATATGCAAGAAAACCCTTGTACACCAAGGCATATTATGGTAAATTTTTAGAACACTTGGAATGAATCCAAGATGAAGAAAGAGAGAGACAAAAAAGAGACAAAGACAGAGATAAAGAGACAGAAACCAGATTCAGGATTCAAAATGGCTTTAAACTTAACCACAGCAACACTGGATGCTAGAACAGAAGAGCAATATTTTCAAAATTCAGAGGGATAATTCTATTCAACATAGTGTTCTGTATTCAACCAAATTATTCATTGAGGGTGTAAGGTGGCATTTAGATATATTCTGACATGAATGGCTTAAAAAATTTTACCCACTACACATCTTTTCTTGGGAAGCTACTAAAGGATGTGCTTTATAAAATGAGGAATCAGTGAAGAAAGAGGAAGACATGGGCTTAAAAAACAGGGGTGTTTAACACCTGGGGTAGAGGAGTGGAAAAAAGAAGGTAAAGCATGAAAGCTGTATGGGAGACCTAGAAATGGATGTGTCCATACAGGAACAGAGGGCTGAGGGTACTGGGAAAGAGGATGCAGGATGGGTGAGTGGAAGAAGGGAGGGCAGGTGGCAGAAATGGATGAAGTATTTGAAACTGTGGTTGAGCATTTGTGTTGGGGTAATTGGGAAAAAAGTGGTGGTAAGAATGCCTAATATAAAAAGACAAGAAAAGAACAAGGTTGGCAAGGATGTGGAGAAAAAGGAACCCTCGTGTACTGTTGGTGGGAATGCAAACTGCGGAAAACAGTATGGAGGTTCCTCAAGAAGTTACAGATAGGGGTGTCTGTGTGGCTTAGTCAGTTAAGCCTCCCACATGGGCTCAGGTCATGATCTTGCAGTTCGTGGGTTCGAGCCCCACTTCGGGTTCAGTGCTGACAGCTCAGAGCCTGGAGCCTGTTTCTGATTCTGTGTCTCTCTCTGCCCATTCCCTGCTCATGCTCTGTCTCTCAAAAATAAATAAACGTTTTTTTTTTTCAACGTTTTATTTATTTTTTTTTTTATTTTTGGGACAGAGAGAGACAGAGCATGAACGGGGGAGGGGCAGAGAGAGAGGGAGACACAGAATCGGAAACAGGCTCCAGGCTCTGAGCCATCAGCCCAGAGCCTGACGCGGGGCTCGAACTCACGGACCGCGAGATGGTGACCTGGCTGAAGTCGGACGCTTAACTGACTGCGCCACCCAGGCGCCCCGTTTTTTTTTTTTTTAAAAAGGAGTTGAAAATACATCTACCCTGTGGCCCAGCAACCACACTACTAGATATTTACCCCCAAAATACAAAAACACTAACTCAAAAAGATACATACACCCCTATGTTTATAGTATCATTGTTTACAATAGCCAAATTATGGAAACAGCCCATGTCCATAGATAGATGAGTGGATAAATATGTGATATATATGGAATATTATTCAGCCATAAAGAAGAATGAACTCTTGCCATTCACAACAACATGGATGGAGCTAAAGTATAATGCTAAATGAAACAAATCAGAGAAAGACAAATACCATATGATTTCATTCATAGTTGGAATTTAAGAAACAAAACAAACAAGCAAAAGGAAGAGGGGAGAGAGAGAGAGAGAGAGAGAGAGAAAACAAGAAAGAGACTTAACTATAGAGAACGAACAGATGGTCACCAGATGGGAGGTGAGTGGAGGGATGGGTGAAATAGGTGATGGGGATTAAGGAGGGCACTTGTGAGGAGCACTGGGTGATGTACGGAAGTGTTGAATCACTATATTGTGCACCTGAAACTAGTGTCACATTGTATATTAACTACATTGGAATTAAAATAAAAACAATTTAAAAAGTAGTGATAAATACATTAAAAATGAACACATTTTACAAAGTCAGTTAACTCTAGGAAAAGCTGTAAGTTCAATGAGAAAGGGTTTGAAACCACAGTATTTGATATATAATTAAGTATGTTTGATATATAAAAGTTAAGAAGTTGAGGATGGTGTAAAACAGCCAAATGCTTAACTTCTATAATAGGAATTCAATATACAAGGTCTTAAATTTATAAAACAAGACGCAGCAGTATAAGCATCTTATTTAGAGATAGGGAAATGATTACCAGGAGAAGTAGGTAAACTACTTGAAAGGGGTTGGCTCTAGGGACTAGGACTGGGGATCTGATGGAGAGTGGGGCAGTAGATTACCATTTTTCAGTATAAACCAATTTATTTGATTTTAAACAGGGACATTTATTATTTTAGATAAAATAAAGCAACAACCTTAGCAATTATTCTTCCTGTGTAGTTTTTTCTTGATGTTTCCCATCAGGTCTAAATTACTTCCTGTCTCCTCCCTGCTGAATCCCCCTCCCCTATTTTGTGCTCATTTACATTGTATGATTTATTATGCTATTTTATTTATTATTTATTGTCCAGTTTTTGCCACTAGATGATGAGCTTTTTGTCCACAGGGATTATGTGAGAGGTTCCCCCAAACCTCTTGGTTCACATTGCCCGTGCTGCCTCAGTCATTTCTTTATGGGATCCCTAGTCCAAAAGAAATAGCAGGTCTGTTTATTACCTAATTAGGTCCAAACAGCTTGAGATTATCCTTTATAGATATAAATGCTTTGGGAAGGAATGCCAGGAGCTTATACAGTGGAAGGTTTTCATATTAGAAAGGACCCAGGTTATGTCCCTCAGAACAAGAGCTAACTTTCTCACAACAGGAGGTTAAAAATTAAAAAGAGGAAAAGACTAACCTAGAACTCTGCCCCTCATAAAATCGCTTGTTTCATTGATCTATTCCTATCTAGTCCTTGTCCGTTTGCAGACATGATACTTTTACATACAATCAGTGAAGATGTATTGTTGTGACTTATTCACCCACTGAGGATTTTCTCCCACATAGTTTTCCTTGCTGGTACATGGTTTTCGTAGTGGTTATTCTAATCAGCTGTATATTTTATCACATTGGATTTATTTAACCATATCCCAGTGAATGGATATATTGGCGGAATCTTTCTTACTTTACAATTAATATTTTTCTACATGTTTCCATTATTCTTTTTATGTAAAATTATTTATTTACATAAAATAATTCCCTAGTGGAGGCTAAACTGGGCATAAATTCTTAAAATTCTGTAATCTTAAAACTGGAAAAAAAGTTGCTACATCAAATCTCAAATGCAAGGCAGGGATGTCTTGGAAAGCAACATGTCTCTTCCCGACTCCTTCCAATAAACCTCATTTTCTCAGGTGGATGTTCATCCAATTTGTTTACAAAACAAAACTTTGAAAATCCTTATTTTTTGGAGCCCCAAACAGCAACATTTACTCCATTTGTTGGTGCTTATTCTGCCCTCAGGAGTTGCACAAAGCAGGTGTGTTCTCTCTTTCCACATGACAGCCCTTCAAATATTTGAGGATGATGATCATGGACAAGTGACCTTTGCACGGTGTTTCAACTAAAATATTCTCCATCCGTGACTCTGAATCTTCCTACTCACTCACCTTTGCCATTTTCTGCCCCAATTACCCAAACCTCCTTCTCTCTCTGTTGATCACCCACAGTTCCCCCACCCTTCTTTACAGGCTGCCTTTCAGGTCTGTGCCACAGTAGTGTGTTAAAGATGCCATCACTGTTTCTGTGTATCACTAAGAAACAAACAAAAATCATTGCCAATTAAATTCTGACATAGCATCAATTCATGATCACTTCATTTTCAGAAATGTGAAAATGTGAAAAAAATGTATTTTAGAATCCGTGAAATATAGCAAGGAAGTTGTTTCTTTCTAGGAAAGCTTCAGATTGCCAATGTGTGCCATGGAGTGTGGCTCCTGGATCCAAAAACGGTTATTCCCAGGGTGGCTGGCTTTCCCTGACATTGGTAGCTGTTGTTGCCAGGTCTGCTGTGACCTGTGAGAGGGACTGCTCAGGGGGTGTAGGGGAGAATCAGGAGGAGGTGATTCTGGTCACGCATGATGTGGTTTGGTATTCTGTATGCCTGTGTGTGTGTGTGTGTGTGTGTGTGTGTGCTCTGTGCTCATTGTAAAGGCATGTCCCTCTGTCTTAAGGATAACAACACAGTACTATTCTAGTAGAACTAATGATAAGAATAATAGGAACAAGAATACCAAACCACTTGATTGCAAAGTCAGGGTCCAGGATTGGAGAAACTACACTCCAAAGCATTGTTGAAGAGTATTAAATCAGATTATAAATGGATCAAGTCTGAAAAACTTTAGAATTTATGGTCACAGCTCCAAACACGAATGACCCAGTTTTTGACAATGACACAATAATAATTTAACAAATATAGGGTGGGAGGTACAGGGAAGACGTGTGTGTTTGGAGCTATAAGTGTTCCAATAGCCTCATATCAGAGAGTCCAGGAAAGGTCAAGTTGAAGCCTAGTTTAAAAACACAATGACTCGAGCCTTTCAGTAAGTTCAAAATCATTTTCATCTCTTTAGATTTTTTTTAAAGTTTATTTATTTTTGAGACAGAGAGAGACAGAGCATGAATGGGGGAGGGGCAGAGAGAGAGGGAGACACAGAATTGGAAGCAGGCTCCAGGCTCTGAGCCATCAGCCCAGAGCCCGTCGCAGGGCTCGAACTCACGGACTGCAAGATCGTGACCTGAGCTGAAGTCAGACGCTTAAATGACTGAGCCACCCAGGCGCCCCTAATCTCTGTAGATTTAATAATATAGAGGGATTGTTTAGGAATTGATATTTCTTGTTGGGAAGAAAATTGAATACTTTTCAACAGTTCCTTTAATTCTACATGATTTATACTTTTACCATTGAGTCAAGTAAAAACAAATTTAATACTGTTATTAATAGGAGTACTTATAGTATAAGATTATAAAATCTTACTTCTAAGTTTTCTTAAGTACAGTCGATTCTTAATATCCATGGTAGGTATGTTCTGTAAAGTCATTGCAAACACTTAATTAACAAACATAGAACCATTGTTCCTAGGGGAAATACAGGGTTAGGTTCCTACAAGCCTCTGATCACAGCATTTTCTCATCAACCAATCATTACATTAATGTTTAAACGTTTACAAACATTTAACGTATGTTGTTGATTTACTGACAGTAAACTCAGGGCTGACAGCTTTGTAAGTCAGGCTGCAACAAGCTTATCTCACATACACATTTCCAGCATAAGGTACATTATATCCCTCTCGAGTTTAGGAGCACAGGATAGCATTTTACTGCTGTGTCTGTGGGCCATTTTAAGTAGTGAAATCACTAACAAAAAGCACAAAAATGCAAGAACTTTGGCCCTAAATGGACTGCACAAAGGACACTTATTTACTCTGAAACAGGAAGACAGAGCATTGCTTGTTTGACCTCAGCTGGGAACGTTCGAGTTGTGTGACTCAACATTTTTGCTGCTTCGTGCACGTCAGTGAATACTTAAGTAAGTGCAGTAAGTATTGATTTTGGGGTTACAACAGATTTTTATTAAAAAAATCCTTTTAATTGAGATATAATTGACATATTACATTAGTTTCAGGTGTAAACCATAGTGGTTAGATATTTATATATATTGTAAAATGATCACCACAATACAGCCTGTAGACAAATTCACCAACACAGAATCCAGGAATAATGAAATAGCACCTATTTTCACCCTTCTTCCTTCTCTCCTTTGTTCTCTAAATACCTCCCTGTCCTTATCTCTTTCTATCCATAGAGAGATGTCTGGAATCATAGCAGCAAGAGTTGGAAACCACGACTATTGGATGATGGGGTTTTACATTTTGAGTTGAAAAAAAATAATATTTATTTTTACAAATGTAATGATGTCATTATCAAAAATGGTAATCAAATATAGTATTAAATATAAAAATAAATAATAGTAAGATTTTTTGTTTGTGTATCACGATGGTATTTGTGCTTTTCCCCCATGCTTTAATTCACTAGCTCATGAGGCTGTGAGGAAAATAGACAAATGCATACTGCTGACTTTAGTATAAATTAATGCCATGTTTTTTTTGAGAAAATTAGGCAAAGTGCATTCAAAGTTCCAATGGTTTCCATTCCCTTTTATACAGCTATTCCACCTGGGGATTTCACTCAGGGAGATAATCACAAAAATTTTATTAACAATATTATTCTAATTATAAACATGTAAATCAGCTCTATATACTACCAATGAAACCTCAAAAGAAAGAAATACAGCTTTTATAAGTCATGTTCTTTAAGGAGGTAGAATTCTAAGCAACTGTCATATCTATGGAGGATTCACAATTTCTACAGTAAGTATGTCTTTATAATGAGAAAAAAGGATAATAAATATTATTTAGGAGTAATACTTGGTCCCTCAAGAAAGTGTAATGCTCAATGGTATAATTTACATAAATGCAGACACCCGTGTTTTTTGTCTTTTTTTTTTTTTTTGAGGACCTTGTACTTGCTTGGCACGCTCATAAACACTGCATCATTTAAACTAATTTGCATTATAACCTTGCGAGGCAAGTTTAATTATCTTCAATTTATGGACGAGAGTACCTAGACTCAGCGAGATTATACATATACCCTAAGGGTCTCCAGTTAATAATCAGGGACGGAGTCAGGACACACACTTTCTGACTACCAACTACAAATGCCTGTGTCAGAGTTGAGGCCGTCATCCTGCAGACAGCAGCTGAGCAATCTGCAATTTTATGACCAAGCCCCCCCCCCAAAAAGATAATTTCTGTAATCTATCTCATTTAAACCTTACAGTAACCCAATGAGTAAATGATAGCACTATTAAAGATGGTCCTTTTTGTTATTATTACAAATTTATTTCAATCAGATTATATGATGTATGATGTATGATGATATATGATGATTATATGATTCATTCTTGAGCCAGCATATTCCAGGTGCCTTACAACATGCCAAGTGCTGTTCCAGGCACTGGTGAGACTGTAATGAACCAAAACCCCTTTCATTCTTCTTTCCGAGGCACAGTTAATAAAAATACTAGTATATGACATGGGAGGTGGTGATAAGTGGTATGAACGAAAGCAAATGAGGAAGAGGGCTTTCCCGTGTTATGACCCTTCTCTGTGTATGGATTTTGATCTTTGAGCGATGTGTTGTTACTTTGTCCTGAGCTGGAGAAGCTGGGAGGGCAGTCGTTTGGGGGAGTCGGGGGTGTATGGAAAATCGAGATCTTAAATTTGAGACATTTGTTAGACACCTAAGGGAGAACGAGAAAAAGAGGAAGGTAGAAGAAACCCAGGGAACCGTGGCGTTCTGGATACTGAAAATTTCAGATGAGAATGTAGTTCTTCTCACTCCTAGTGTCGTTCCACTCCCAGTTATTGAAGACTTTTATATGCTTTTCTTCTCTTTTTATGCTTATCAGTTTTTGTCCCTAAAAGAGTAATTTAAATAATAATTGAAGTGGTATATTAGCCAGATGGTAATTGCTAAAATGACTTCCTTTACTTTTTGAGTCTTTTGGGCACCATTCCAGTTTTCTGTAACCTTCAAACATATGTGTAAATAGTTCAGTGAGTTCATTATCTAACTCCCTGAACAGCAAAGCATGATATCATCCAAAAACCAATTCTCACTCCCATAAAATGGAGCAATGAACCATTTACCTTAAAGGACCTTCACAAGAGGGTTCGTATACTTCTTTGGTCCTTCAAAATTCATGCTTTGTTATTTGCTTTTATCTTCACATTTTTTCCCATTCCATAGAGGTATATAACCTTTGTAATAATAAATTGAACCGATTTTAAGCTTAATGTATTTCTACACCCGTATACACCCATGTGCCCACGGGCAGATCAAGATTTAGAAACTTTCCAGCACCCAGAAGCCTTCATCATGTCCTTTCCCAGTCAATACTGACCCTCAATCTTCCCCCATCACTAGCCTGACTTACATTATGATTGGTTAGTTTTGCCTGTCCTTGAACACAATATAAATGAGGTTGTGAAGTATTTTCTCTTTGTGCCTGACTTCTTTTATGTAACATAATTTCTTTGAGAGGCTCCCATTTGTTGCATGTAGTAGTTTATTCTTTATAAATTGCTTTGCAGTGTTTCATTTTATGAAAATACGCCATTGATTTATCCATTCTACCAATGGTGGGCATTTGTGTTGTTTCCAGTGTTTGGGTATTATGAACAGAACTCCTAGGGTAGATACACACACGCTCATTTCTCATTTCTCTTAAATATTTCTTTGGGAGTGAATTGGTGGGTCATAGCATAGGCGTGTATATATTCGAGTCTCTAAGAAATTCAAATTAAAATAGTGTATCATTTACTGCTTATGAAATTAGTAAATATTTTAGTGTATAAAGTAGCCATTCCATTCCATTCTTACATTCATACGTTGCTGGTGGGAATATAAACTGGTATGCCCCTTTTGGAAAGTATTTTATCAGAAGATAGTAAAAATGGCCTTTATAATTTTGATACCCCTTGACCTAGGAGTCTTTTTCTTTTATTTACTTATTTATTTTTTGTAACATATCCTTTTTTTATTTTTATTTAAAAATTTTTTTAACTTATACTTTTTTTTTTTTTTGAGAGATAGAGACAGCGCATGAGCGGGGAAGGGGCAGAGATAGAGGGAAACACAGAATCCAAAGCAGGCTCCAAGCTCTGAGCTGTCAGCACAGAGCCAGACATGAGGCTCGAACCCATGAGCTGTGAGACCATGACCTGAGCTGAAGTCAGAAGCTCAACCGACTGAGCCACCCAGGCACCCTTTTTTAGAACACAGCCTAAAGAAATAATCACAAATACTGTTAAAAGCTTATGAGCCAAGGTATCCACTGGAGAACTCTTTGTAGTAAAAAACACAATGGAAATGACCTATGTCCAAAAATAGGGAATACTTGAAGTAAATTATGTAACAATCTCTCAATAGAATATATGATGTTTTGTCCATTAAGAGTTTATAATGGTGTAGGATATTGTTTGCTACAATGACAAATTTAAAAACCAGAATGTGTATTTAAGTTTGAACGTAAATTTGGGATAAGACATATATAACACAAAGAGAATAAAGCCCCAGGAGGAAATATCAACAGAATGTTAATGCTCACCAACTAAGTGGTAGATTACTTGCTGATTATTTTCTTTTCACTGTTTTGCAATTTTTCTGGAATGGTTTGTCTTGGTTTATTTAAAGATTTTGAGGGATGCCTGGGTGGCTTGGTCAGTTAAACGTGCGACTTCGGCTCAGGTCATGATCTCATGGTCCGTGGGTTCTAGCCCTGTGTGGGGCTCTGTGTTGACAGCTCAGAGCCTGGAGCCTGCTTCGGATTCTGTGTCTCCCTCTTTCTCTGCTCCTCCCCCTCTCGTGCTCTGTCTCTCTTTCTCTCAAAAAGAAATACATGTTAAAAAAATAAATAAAGATTTTGAAATTTAAGTCTCCACTTGCATTGTCAGTGGTAGGATGGGGGAGCTGGTTAAGAATATGATTCCGAAAGCCGTTATTACCCGGGTGCAACCCCTAGATTCCTGGTTTCACTGCTCACTAGCTGTGTTTCTTTGGGCAAGTCTCAGGTCCATTTAACTCACCAAGTATATGTTGAGTGTCTGGTATGTGCCGAGCAACGTTCAGCAAACAAATGGGTGAAATTCCCTGTATTTGCGGAGCTTCCAACCCATTGTGTGCTATCTGTAAAACAGGTGTCAGCGTAATGCACAGGGTGGTGACAAGCCAATACTGGGGAAGGGTCTGAAACATGAGACTTTGAGAAGTGCTAACAATTTCAAGTCTTACTGTATTTATGGAGTTCTACAATTTCCAACTTCTTTTTCAGTTAAGAAAAAACAATGCGTTTGACATGGTATGTAATTGACCACTTTTATTGGGCATTTGAGAAGAACACTGATTACTGCCCCAATCAGCGCTTTTTTGTTCTGTACTTGTCGCAGATCATGGGGCCTGGCTGTGGCCAAGGTAGAGTCCAGTTTTTCTAATGCTTCCTAAGAATTCCTGCTTCCTTATATCCTTCCCAGTAATAAAATTACTTTTGATTGTGTTTCACCATAGCATGATAATATTACTGTGTTTCACCAGTGATGCAATTATTGGTTTGGTGTTTTCAAAGCCAATAGTGTTTTAGTTTTCTAAGCTGTCATGATAAAGTGATCCGATCTGGGGGCTTGAATGACAGACATTTATTCTCTCACAGCTCTGGAGTCCAGAAATCTGAAATCCAGGTGTCATCAGGGCCTCACTCCCTCCAGAGGCTCTAGGGGAGGATATTTCTTTGCCTGTTTGGGCTTTCCAGTGGCTTCTGTCAGTCCCTGGCTGTCCCTGGCTATGGCAGCTATAACCCCAATCTCTGCCTCCATGTTTTCTTTTTTTTTTTTTTTCTTTTTTTTTTTTTAAATTTTTTTTTTTCAACGTTTTATTTTATTTTTGGGACAGAGAGAGACAGAGCATGAACGGGGGAGGGGCAGAGAGAGAGGGAGACACAGAATCGGAAACAGGCTCCAGGCTCTGAGCCATCAGCCCAGAGCCTGACGCAGGGCTCGAACTCCGGGACCGCGAGATCGTGACCTGGCTGAAGTCGGACGCTTAACCGACTGCGCCACCCAGGCGCCCCAACCTCCATGTTTTCTTGTGGCCTCTTCTTTGAATGTCTCTCAGTTCATTCCTCCTTTCATAAAGATAGAAGTTGTTGGATTTAGGGCCAACCCTAAATCCCGTGGGATTTCATCTTGGGATCCTTAACTCATTACATTTTCAAAGACCCTGTTTCCAAATAAGGACACATTGTGAGATTCTGAGCGAACGTGAATTTCGGGGAAATGCTATATAACCTACTACAAACGGCAATAATAATATTGTCAACAACACTACTCTAGTGCTTTTTAAGTCCTTAAACTTAATACGAATGATAAATAGGGGAGCCTGGGTGGGTCAGTCGGTTGAGCATCTGACTTTGGCTCAGGTCATGATCTCATGGTTCGTGGGTTCAAGCCCCGCGTTGGACTCTGTGCTGACAGCTCAGAGCCTGGAGGCTGCTTCGGATTCCGTGTTTCCCTTTCTCTCTGCCCCTCCCCGGCTCCCACTCCCTCTGTCTCCCTCAAAAATAAATACTAAAAAATTAAAAAAATTACAGATGATAAATAGAATAATGGTTTCCTGACATGTGTGCAGGTCATTGCCTTCTTTTAAAAAGTGGATGGAGGGGCGCCTGGGTGGCGCAGTCGATTAAGCGTCCGACTCCAGCCAGGTCACGATCTCGCGGTCCGTGAGTTCGAGCCCCGAGTCAGGCTCTGGGCTGATGGCTCGGAGCCTGGAGCCTGTTTCCGATTCTGTGTCTCCCTCTCTCTCTGCCCCTCCCCCGTTCATGCTCTGTCTCTCTCTGTCCCCAAAATAAATAAATGTTGAAAAAAAAATTTATAAAAAAAAAAAAGTGGATGGAACCCAGATTTTTTAACAGTGTGATTTTTGAGAGGCATTAGCTGGAAAAGATTAAGGAACAGTGTGTCCTAAGAGGCTTCAGGCACTGATTTTGTAAAGCTTTGGGAAGCCTCGTATATCTCCAAATAAACTAAGGTCTGAAAAGGTTAAGGGTTGTGTCTAATGAGAATTTACTGGAAAAACAGGAAATGAATGAGGCGCCTAAACATTTGGGCAGAGATTTTGTTTTCCTTTGCTATTTCTCTTGATGATGTAGACATTCTGAAAATCCATTATTCACACTAAATCTTTCAGTATGCCAGCCTAGTTGTAGATTGTTCCTTGTGATTCTTCTGTTGGTAGTAGGAATATTTTCCCAGTAATTGAACTCTCTAAATTCTGATACCTCAGTTGAAGCAAATTCCAAGAGCACTTACTGTAAAATTAATATTCAGAGATTAATTTCTGTGAGTTGTGCACTTGGCAGTGTTTAATAGTTTTGTAAATTAGAAATAATAAAGGAAGTCTTCAGAATCCAAATGTCTTTGTTCTGATCAAGTAGCAACACCAGTGTTTAGGTCAATGGTATTTACTTATTAAAAAAAAAAAAATATATATATATATATATTGAACTACTCTGTATCATACCCTGGGCCATGTGTTAGGAATACCGCAGTGACCAAAATGGTCCATCTTCCCATAGAGAGGTCTGTCTTTGGGGGCAGATAAACAAGTAAACAGGCATTCAAAATATAGAGAAGGAGGTGAGATAAGGAAGCATTCTAAGATATAAGCAAGCAAAGAAAGGGGCATCTAATTTAATGTCCATCTAGTGGGTGGTGGTATCATAAAATGCTCCTCAGTGGAAGTTCTCAACTAAGCAGAGATCTGTGCAGCCACGGGGCTCAATTTAGCTGCTCAATAGATTTTTGGCAGAGGGGTGAAAGAATGTGCTCACAGCCTGCATGCTTCTGAAAAAGGTGTCATGTCCATTTTTCTCACTAGAACAACTGTTTGAATCAGTAGGGGAGTCCATTGGTCTTTGCACAGGGAATCAGAAATTTAGAGAATCCCTCATAATTCACAAGCCAATACAAGTGAATTGACACCGGGCACATGTTCGATAATGTGTTGCTTAAAAGAAAGCCTGACACTGTTACCTCCATGTAGTAGGAATTCAACAAATGCTGGTTAACAGCAATGATGATTTATCGGGGTAGTCAAAACTTTAGTAATTTGATGAATCAGAGATTTTACTATAAAAATTAAAATAGCTGGACCTCCAGATAGGAGAGAATTTGTAGTGAAGTGTGCGTCTTTTAGATATCATTATTATTTTTCAAGTTGTTTGTGTATGTGGGCATGTGCGCTTACTATGATTTTTTTAGGAGCGTCTGGGTGGCTCAGTCGGTTGAGCGTCTGACTTCAGCTCAGGTGGTGATCTCAGTCTGTGAGTTCGAGCCCCGTGTTGGGCCCTGTGCTGACAGCTCAGAGCCTGGAGCCTGCTTCGGATTCTGTGTCTCCCTCTCTCTGACCCTCCCCCGCTCATGTGCTGTCTGTCTCTCTCTCTCTCAAAAATAAATAAACATTTAAAACATTAAAAAAAAGAATGATTTTAATAGAACTGTGGTGAATAAATTACGCTTTTAAAAATTAATTTGATTTTTAAAATTATGTGGAATATTTAGAGAAAGGAAAAAGAAATGATACGACAATATCCATGAGCCTACTACCCAGCTTTGTCAATGTTTACATATTTGACACATTTGTCTCAAATGTTTTTTAAGAAATAACCATCACATTGTAAGGAATGCCGGGTGTTGCATGGAAACGTTGAATCTCTATTGTACACTTGAAACTAATATTGTGTGTTAAGTAACTGGAATTTAAATAAAAACGTAAAAGAAAAAAGAAATAACCATCACAGAAACCAACTCCTTGCATGATGTGCTCACATGCCATTTCCTTTCCTCATTAATTAGAGATAACTTCTAAAACCCAGTAGAATGTTATTGTAAACTGGATGTTTGCTATTACCTCCTTGCCTACCATAATCCATTCTCCTTTTTGTCCTTGGAACAGATGAATCTCGATTTTTACAAGGAAGATTTTGTTCCCTAGTTGTCCTTGCAATAGGTGTACTCTTAGTACTAAGAATTGGCCAATAAAGAGTAGGCAGTAGTGTTTTGTCAACTATTTGGAAATCTTCTTAAAAATAAGAAAAAAAAAAAACATCTTCTTTGTTCTTTTCTTCTTCCTGCTACTGGAAGTTGGATGTGACGGTCAGAATTACAATGCACATCTTGAACCCCAAGGATCAGAGACATTCTCTGATGACAGAGGAACAGCTGGAAGAAGACTGGGAATCTAATTACTTCGGAGGTTGGCCATATAAACCTTGGATGGTCTATCTCTCTGGATATATTTTATATGAGAAAAACATAGACTGTCATGCTTGTTATTTCTTCAGTCCTTGTGTCTAACAGTTTAACTGTAATCTATAGCATATCAATAAAGAATATATTTTTTACATTTAAATATATTAGAATACTATTCTTAACACTTTACAACTTATTTTTTCTTTGGAGTTACATTTTTGACATTTATCCATTTTCATACACTTGTTATTGTTGTTTATAATTTATTACATAATTTGTTTAGTGATTTCCTAGTGATAAATATAAGTGGTTTCTAACAGTTTCTTTTTTTTTTTAAGTTTATTTATTTTGGGAGAGAGAAAGAGAGAGGGGGGGAGGGGCAGGGAAAGTGGGAGAGAGAATCCTAAGCAGACTCTGTGCTATCAGCAGGGAGCTTGAGGTGGGACTCAAACCCATGAACCATGAGATCATGACCTGAGCTAAAACCAAGAGTCAGATGCTTAGCCCACTGGGCCATCCAGGCAATCCTAGTGGTTTCTAACATTTTCTTGAAATAAACATGGATCTAGTGAGCACTTTTTTAGAGGTCTTTCTTCTGCACTTATCCTAGAATTTCTTGTTGACTTTGATATGTAGATCTAATATCCAGAAATTTTGCTGTGCTCTCCTTTTAATTCTAAATGGCCGTCTTATAAATTTTCTTGATGCTTTGTGACAGAATTTTACTGTGTGAAATAAGGACAATTTATCCTTTCCAATACTTATATCTCTTATTTCTTTTTCTTATCTTATTGCATTGTCTGAGGCCTCCAATACAGTGTCAAATGTAAACAGAGAAAGGGAACACCATCATCTTGTTTCTTCACTTAACCTGAATGCTTTTAAAGCAACACTTACTAAATATGCTATTTGCTGTTATTTTAGGTTAAATATATTTTATTTTACTACTAGTTTCTTAAGCATTTTGTCTTGAATGATTTCTGTTATTTCAGATGTTTTTCCTATATCTATTAAGGTTTTGAAAAAAATTTTAATTAAAAAGTATTGTCATTAATATTTTAATATGGTATATTACATTAATGGATTTTTGTATTTTCCCTTCTTAACTTAATTTGATTTATCAGAGTATCATATGAACATGTATTAAAACTCAAACAGTTCTATAGTAGCAGAATCCACTTCTGTTTATTGGTCTCCAGGGGCAACCTCTTTTAAATATTTCAGTGTCTCTGTATTTACCCCCATATTTCTAAATAATATTAATATATTGCTGTTTCTTGGTTTTTAAATTTTAGATATTAACATATTGCTACTTTTAAGCTTTAGGTATTATCTATTTATTTGTTACTTTGGAGAATGAATAATTTTCTTTCTATCTATCACTCTTTTAATACAGTTATATCATATTTTTTGTTTAAATGAGTATTTATATTATGGTGCATAAATATTATTCTCCACTGAGCAATGTAGGATACTAGGATTGATTTTCCTTTCTTGTTTATATGTGTACATATATACTTTATATATGGTTTTCTCTAGAGTTAATACATTCCTTATTGCTTAGTTTTTTTGTACACCTACTATTAACTCATTTTAAGACTCACAAAAGTGTAATGTAATCTCATTTTAGTATATTCATACTCTTTAAGCAATATATCAGGTGTGTGTGTATGTGTGTGTGTGTGTGTGTGTGTGTGTGTGTGTGTGAGAGAGAGAGAGAGAGAGAGAGAGAGAAAATGGTCAAACAGAAAAAGACAGGTGTGTCTTCCCTGAAGGCTTACATCTTTGTGCACTGATCTGCTCTGATCTATGGACCTGTAGAGCAGCTGTTGCCTGGGATATTCTTTTATCATCATCATTAGAATTACCTTTGCATCCTTCCTGGGTTGAAGTCCCTGTATTTTTGTATCCACTGTTTTCTTTTTTAAAGTTTACTACCTTGTTTGGTAGAACACACCTCTTGTTATCTTTCTGAATTCATGGCGGGTGAGAGGATGTTGCTGGCTTGGAAAACTTTTTGCTTTACCTCCACAGTTGACTGATAGTTTGTGCTGGTATAGAATTCTAAGTTTAAAATCACTCCCCTTACAAATTTTGAAGACAGTTCTCCATTTTTTTTCTAAAATCCAGTGTTACTAAAAAGAATTTCAGTGCCACTTTGATGTATGAGTATTTATAATTTTTTTCTTTTTCCCCCCTCTAGAGGCTTTTAGGATCTTGTATTCACCTTTGGTGTTCTAAAATTTTAAAACACGATGCGTTAGTGTGAGTCTTTTTTCATTTATTGCACTAGGCACTCAGTGGTGCCCTTCAATCTCTATGCTCATGTTCTCCAATTCTGGGAAGTTCTTGTACTATGTCTTTGGTTATTTCTTTCCCTGTATTTCTCTACTGTCCTTCCCACCCCACCCCCCAAATTCCTAATACTTAGCTGTTGGCCCTCCTAAACAGATCCTCTCTTTTAAAAATTTCCTATATTTAGCTCTTTGAGCTTTGGTTCCAGGAGATTGACTCAGCATATCTCCCAAATATTATATTGAATTAAAAATTGAAAACAGTCCTTCTTTGTTTATTTTATGACTGTCCCTTTTTCAATAGTACTCATTCTTGTTTCATAGTTGTAATATCTTTTACCTTTATAAGAATTTTTATGCTTTTGAAAGACGATATCATGATTCCTATACTTAATCCATTTCTTTGTTTTATTTTTTTATAGTTGTATTGGTCTGTTTATTATAAGTATTTTTCAAGAAGCTGGTGATTCTTTGCTGTTTGTTTATATTGAAAAAAAATCATTTAAAAGCTCATTGAAATCCAGCTTGTGGAGTCAGGACTGGTTGAGTGGTGGGCTTCACTACTGACCAATTGAGTAGATCACTATTTCCTCGTGGAATCTCTGTTTAGTAACTGTAAGTCTTTTCACTTGGATTATCCATCCTCTATGGAATTCTAGTATCCTCCAGTATCTTGTCTGTGGGCACAAGCCTGGCAGATGGCTTTGTAGGAGCTGAGTGAAAATAGGTGCTGGGCTTTTATTTTCAGCATTTTTAGTGCTGCACCTTCCCTCAGCTATGCCTGGTGTCCCTGAATCCAGAGCCTTTTCATTCAGAGCTCCAATGTTATACTTCCAGTCTTTTGTGGCCCTGGAGATGAGTGGAATTGGACATTAATTCTGTCATTTTGGATATAGAACACACACATACACTTTGGGTGTGTATATATATTTGGGTGTAGAATATATATATATATATATATATATATACTTTTAATTATTCTGTATAGTATTTGCTCCACTGTATCTCCAACCACAGTGGTATCCAGCATTTCCAATTCCTGGTTTCTATTCCATCAGGGTTAGGCTGGGAAGGAAAACTGGAGTCAGAATTAAAAAGGAATTATATTTCTCTCTCTCCCTCCATATTTGTTGATCCCACCCTCCCTAATGATTTGATAGTTGCCTTCTTCTTGCTCCCAGGCCCATGTATAGATCCCCATGTCTTACCTAAGCATTTAAGGAAACCAGTTCCACATACGACAATAAAGGGAATGTTGTAGATCCAGTCTCCAAGTTAGCATGTTTCTTGATTTCATTCCTTATTGAGAGATGGTGCCTGTGTCCTCTGGGCTTTCTCAAGCCTGAAGCTTCCTACAATCTATAGCTCTGGGTAGGGGTAGGCAGCCCTCTCCTCTTCATCTATGGGAAAATCCTATGTATCCATCCACTGACTTTGAGTCATGGGCCTAGTCCTGGATCATGGGCCTAGCTCTCCATCTTGGATGGTGGCTTCATTTTTATTTCATTCACACTGTGGAAGCTGAACCCACAGCCCTGTTTGCGACTCAGAGCCCAGGAAGCTTCTGGCTACAGTTCTCTCACTAATCTGTCTTTGTTCCTTTCCTCATCCAAGAAAGGTAATCTTTTCTTTTCCCATTTATCCCTGGCAATGTCTTTCATATGTGGGGTGTGTGTGGGTGAGTGTGTGTGTGTGCATTTTTTTTTCCTTATCACTTCTACTTGTTTGGAACAGAGGAGCAAAGTGTGAACTCCATACACTCTCTTCACAGAAAGTCTAAATACCGGTTCATTAAAAATTAGCAGAACAGCAACCACAAAGCCAACAACCAAATGAAAAACCATTCCCTTTGCTTGGTAAAAAGTGGGAAGATTTGATTGGGTGTGGTTTGGAAGGACTAAGCAGGACACTATATATGACTGTGCTCTGTGATACCTAAATCCCCTAACAAATCCTAATTATTTATTTTATATTTATGTGGCCATGCCATCTGATTAGGAAATCCTAAGCCCTTTCTCACACCACAGGCCTTATTTTTATTTATGTCCCAGACAAAAAGATAAACTTGTACAGACCTGGGATTTCTCTCTGTCTCGGGCATATTTCCCAAACTTCCAATGCAAACAGAAACACATGTTCCTGTCTCTTGAGCTTTTGAGTAGTGTTTGGCACAGAAACATGCAAGTAGAGAGTTAAAAGGGTGTTCTCGACAGGCTGGGTGAGCTAGGATGGAATTCTTACGGCACGGGCTCTCCAGTCCTGACCTACTGCCCGGAATGCAGAAGTTCACCAGAAAGACAAATAGTGAGAAGTTCATGAAACACTTGGACTTTGGCTCTTGAAATGCCAGGTTATTCTCTTCTCCTGGCAGAAATTACTGCTCCTCCCCTAACCTCACAGATTCTAAACTCTGGTCCTACTCTCAGTAGCAGTGTTCCCTGAACTTGATCAATTGGGCTCAACAAATATTTATTGGAGTGTGCCAGGCAATGTTAGGTACTGGAGTGCAATGATGAATACCGCACAGTGCCTGTATTTCATGGCCTCACGGTCTGATGTCTGGGAAAACAAACAGGTCTGGGAAGCAAGAGGATTAGCACAGGTGGCCAACCTTTGTACTTAGAGCTCTGGCTGTGGCACCCAGGTGCCCAGGTTCACACCTGCAGGGGCCATTGTTCACGGTGAGACTGTGAACAAGTCACTTAGCCACTTCGTGCTTCAGTCTCCTCGTCTGTATGAAGGACGTGACGGTGTGTCATATAGTGTACACGCAGTATATATTATGGTATCTACATACATGTATACCACATCATATGATAATATTTTGCTACATATAATAGAAGTTGACATTTATGATGCTTCCTGTTTGCCAGGCTCAATTATATACCTTTAACATGTATTGAGGTATTATAATATTTAGCTTGCAACACCATGTATAATATATAATGTAACATATTGTAACATATTAATTACATATTTATAATAACTAGCATATAATGGGATTATAAATACATATATAATTATAAAATAACGTAATATGTTGTAATATATATTAATGCAAGTTAAATATTACAGTGCCTCAATACATGTTAAATGTATATAATTGAGTATATAATTGAGTATATACATATATAAATGTATATAACAGGAAGCACCCCACAAATGTCAACTTCTATTACTAGGTACATTTTAGCTGCGGAGCATAAAGGAGAGATTGAACTAGTAATGGATGGAACGTGGTCTTTACATTCAGATATCTGAGTTCAAAAGCTTGCTCAACAACTTATCATCTTGAATCATCCTGTATGTAAAGTTCTTAGTTAATGTTAAAATCAATGTTCGTTAAGTATTATTATGCTTATGATTATGATCATTTTATGTCTCTGAAACAAAGTTTTCCCATCTCAAAAGGCATGATTGTTATCTTTATATTGCAATGTTGCTGTTTATGTTGGAGATAATAAATACATCATTCTTAGCACAAAGGGCCCATTGTAAGTGATCATTAAAGGATGAACATTTTATGTATTATTAGCTCCAACTATATGTTTTTGATGTAAAATGTCGTCTGTGTGCCAGAGTGTGGCAGGGAAGACTAAGTTTCCACCCAAAACTTCCACACTCTTCTATCAAAGAGAGCTGTGTCTGGCCCAGGCGTGGACTATATCTCCCTTGACCTTGGGCCAAGTGCCAGTTCTTGCAACAGACTATGAATATAAGTGGTGTATGTCCAGGTAGCGATGATTAGGAAATGTGTTTTTTCTTACCCTCTTTTTTCCCCTTCTATTGGCTGGAAGCAGGGAGGTTGGGGGGTCTCAAGAAATGGGAGAACCACCAGAAGGAAAGAATCTGGGCCCTTGGATTCCCACATGGAGAAAAATTGCCTACTGAGCAGGAACTCCCACATTAGATTCCTACCTGAGAAAGAAATTGTCATTGTGTTAGGCCACCAAAATTTGGGGGCTAATTTGTTACAGCAGCTGGAATTATCCTAACAAACATAATATTTGAAATGCTGAAGTTTCCTGGGATGAAACATAAGTCGGTAAAATTTAGAGTACCATCAAAATTAGGGCATTTTAAAGGTCTGGTGCAAATATTGAGGGTATTTAAAGGAGAGTGAATGCGGACCAGAAGGGATAACATCAGAGGGAAGGATTTTGTCTGGATCTTAAGGATTTGGACATGCAGCAAAGCTGGGGGAGGCATTGCAGGCAGAACAGAAGCCAGAGCAAGTGAGGACAGTGTTCAGTGCATAGTGAATCTCTCCTGCAAACTGGCATATAAAGTGCATAGAGGGGAATAGTGAGAATTAGAGGTAGTAAGGCAGACAAGATCCACATTTTCAGGAGGAGCTGGTGGGAAACAAGTGTCCGACTTTTTTCCACCAGCAGGGAGAACTGCTGTTAGTTTTTGAGTAGAGGAATAATATGATGAGCTTTGCACTGGCAGATGACTTATCAGGATGTCTTGTGAAAGATGGTCTTAAAGAGAGTGACTGAAGCCAGAGGAGTAAATTAAAAGGCTAACATGGTAGTCCAGGGGAGAGGTCACCAGGATTGAGCTAGAAAAGGGTGGTGGAAATGGAGTAGATGAGATGTAAACAAAGGTAGGATATTATATAGGATGTTTATGGACTAATATATGGTCAACTGATTGGATTTGTGGAGCAGAGACACAGAAATGTAAAAGCAGCGTCTCAGGTGTGTTAACCTGGGTGACTGGGAAGAAGTGAGGAAGGGAGGATAGTATGGAGGAGGAAATGGGGGATGGTTAATTTTATTTTGGACATTAGTGATAGGATATCCGAGTGGAATAGACTGTTGATGTTGACCAACAGACAGTTCTTGTTTTGGGACTAGTGTCAAGGAGAGAGCATTAGCCAAATCAGCAGTGTTGCTTGTAAGAGGTGGATTTACAAAGGTGACTTGAATGGAGAAGTCAGAGATTGATTGGTAAGTTAACAGACTGGAGACACATTGTCTTCAGTCCACTCAGGTTGCCATGATAAAGTACCACAGACTGAAGCATGGCTTAAACAGATTTATTTCCACTTCTGAGGGCCAGAAGTTCAGGATCAAGATGGCAGCTGATTTGATTTCTGGGGAGAGCTCTCTCCCTGGGTTGTGGGTGGTTGCCTTCTCGTTGTGTTCTCACATGGTAGAGAGAGAGAGAGAGAGAGAGAGAGGAGAGAGAGAGATACTCTCTGTGTTCCTTTTTATAAGGACATTAATTTCATTCTTGAAGGTTCCACTATTATGATCTAATTGCCTCCAAAGGCTTCCTCTCCAAATACCATCACATTGGTTAGGGTTTCAGCATATGGTTTTAGGGGAAAACAAATGTATAAGCCATCATGCACAGATATCTAAGTCAGGAGAAGGTAGAGAAAGAAAAGGTAAAGAAAATTCTTATAGAAATTCTATTAGAGAAGGCAAAAGTGATTGAAGTTGAAGATTTTCAGGCATTCTCATAATATTAAAAGAAAAAGACACATTTAGTCTAATTGATCATTAGGGAGAAGCCAGGAATGTAGAAATCCTACCTCTCCAACTTTTGAAGTTGAAAGTATCTTCCACAACAAGAATTGAATTTTGGCTTTACCTTAACTTCCCCTGCATGAGATAAACCAATTTTGAGGCTTTCAACCCAACTATTAATTTATCCAATTTATAAAATTTGTTTGCCATACTCTCCTTGCCGATGGTTGTTTTTATTATTCTGTTCACCTTTTAAAAATGCTTTTATTTATATTCCAGTTAGTTAACATACAGTGTAATATTAGCTTCAGGCGTACAATATAGTGATTCATCATTTCCATGCAACACCCGGTGCTCATCACAACTAGATCTCTCTGGACGAAATGGTCTCCTGGCTGATCTCCCTGCCTCTAGCTTTGTACACATAAGGTCTGTTCCCACCATGGCAGCTGAAATGCTCCCACTGAAACATGAGCTACATCATGCTAATCCTCTACTAGGACCTTGCCATGGCCACACACTTCACTCAACAAAGGCAGAAATGCTACCATGGCCCTGTGCAGTATACCTCCAGTCTTAACTCTCTTCCTCTTCTCCCTTCCCTCTCTGTGATTAACCTCATGGGCTTCCTGACTGTTCCTGGACTGAGCAGATGTGGCCCCACATTAGGGTTTGGTCTCTAGCTGTTCCCCTACCTGCACTATGTCCCCTCCCCACCCCATATGCCCATGGCTACCAACCTGACTGAACACTGCAGGTGAAACTCTCTGGCCCCATATTCCCCAGGCCCCTTGCCCCATTCCGTGTTTTCTTTTTCCCACAACACTTACCACCTTCTCCTTTAGTAGACTATATAATTTACTTGTTATGTTTATTGTTCATTGTCTCTCCAGCCTCAAGCCAATCAATGTCCTTGAGAGTAGAGACCTCTATTTTTTTCTACTTTTGTTTCCCTAGTGCCTTCAGCAGTGCTGGACACTTAGCAGAACAAATATTTCTTAAAGAAATTAATGAATTTGTTTCTCTTATTTAGAGGCTATGTTCTTTTTATTTTTTTATTTTTTTTAACGTTTTATTTATTTCTGAGACAGGAAGAGACAGAGCATGAACAGGGTAGGGTCAGAGAGAGGGAGACAGAGAATCCGAAACAGGCTCCAGGCTCTGAGCTGTCAGCACAGAGCCCGATGCGGGGCTCGAACTCACGGACCATGAGATCATGACCTGAGCTGAAGTCGGCCGCTTAACCGACTGAGCCACCCAGGCGCCCCAGAGGCTATGTTCTTAATGACTAAATTATATGGCCAAAGGAGTGAGAGATTAAATGAATGAATGAACGAACAAATGAACGAATGAACGAACGAACAGAATGAATTACTTCTCTACCAGTCTGGGAGTTCATGGAGGGGTAGGGTTGTCTCAGTCCCGTGAGTATGCCTGGAACAAAGCAGGTGCTTAGAAATGCTTGCAGAATTAAATTACATCCTGCAGGCACCGATTCTGACATTTGGTAGGCCCTTTTACCACATAAAATACTTCCCTCCTGTTTTGGCCTATCGTGACCACAATTAGTTCTCTTAGCCAAAAAAGCCCTTTGTCCCTTGGCTGAGGTTCAGACCCTGCTGCTTTCAGCCAGACTGGGCAACAAAAAAGAGCTTCAGAAGGAAGGACAACAGTCACTTTCTTTCTGCAGGACTCCTCCCAAGCTGTTTAAGCTTCTCTCCATGTCCCTTGATTTTAAACCTTTCTGCTTTCTTTGCTCTGCAGGATTCCAGCTGACAGCCCCAGAGGTGACTCTGGCTGGGAAGTATCAGGAGAGTAGGGGTAAAATTTGGGGGGAATCCTTCCCCCAGAAAATACTGATATGTCATGGGCTTTTCCCCCCTGCATTTTATGAAAGATATTCCAGAGCCAGATAGTGGAGCAGTGTCAAAGGAAAGAGCAATGTGGTCCCTACAAAACAGCCGTTGTGTAGCAGCAAACTTGTCCATGGCAGGTTAAGTCTGGAGTCAGAGCCCTGAAAACTCCTTCTAATACTGTCACACCTGAGCCTCTGCCCTTAAGGTTTTTCATATCAGCACATGTTGAGTGTCAGAAAACTGCAGGTACCAGCTCTGTCACTGATGAACCATGCCACACTAGACAAGTCGCTGAGCTTTTCTGAGCACCATATTATCTATTACATGGACATGCTAAATCCTGGAATTCGGAATGTAACGAGAAATAAGCAAGATATTTATTACTTTTGTGAAATCCTTTCTGATTTTAATAGTTCATCTTTATACATGTGATAGTACCTCATAGTATTATATACAGACACACCCAGAAAGCAGGTAAAAACTGGTGAGAGCTGAATAAGATCTGTAGTAGAAACTGACCAATGTCAATTTCTTGCTTTTGATGAGGCGGTCTGGTTATCGAAGATGTTACCATTGGAAGAAGCTGGGGAGGGAGACATGGAAATGCTCGGCATTATTTAGCTTTTATTTTAAGTCTAACGTTATTTCAAACTAAGAAATTTTTAGTTCGTTTCTGCTGTTTCTCCCCCTCCCTTTACACCTTCTGAATGTTTCCGATAGAAGTTAAGACTGGGGTATCTGCTTTTCAGAAGGACTCTGTGCTCCCTGAGGGCACAGTTACTTTCTTCTCTGTTATTACTCACTTGCCTGGCATAGAGCCTGGCACAGAGTTGGTGTTCAAACGTTTATCAGTTCTTTCAGCCCAGAATATCAAGATAAGCAACCTCTCATTCTAGAAACTGTTGTCTCTGGAAATATTTTAAGAAAATTCATGTTTATTGGGAGCCTTTTTGTGACAGGTGTTTTCTATAAAGTTCTCTTCGTTAATTCCCATAGCAACCTTAGGAGGTACGAACTCTAATTCCCATTTTACAAGTGAGGGAACTGAGTCTCAGAAAACTCAATCTACTTGCCCAAGAGGAGAAGCATGGAGATAGATTCAAGCTTTGAGTTCATCTGGCTCCAAAGTCCCTTTTATTTCATTCATTCATTCATTCAACTTATGTTTATGGAGCACCTGCTATTGTTGTCAGGGACCATTCTCAGACCTTAGAATATAATCAGGAACAAACAGACAATGATTGTGGCCTTTGTGTGGCTGACATTCTAGTGATGCAATACTGATAATACAGAGTAAACAGAATCTTAACGACCTGTGTGGGCACAAACGAGAAAGAAGAGAAGGGAAAGGAAATGGAGACTGTAGGGTCTGGGGGCAATTCGTAGCACAAGAAAAGATGTGCAGGGGAGGCCTTGTTGAAAATACAAGATTCGAGCAGGGCCGAGTGTGACACAGGAGTGCTGGGGTTACCCAAGCAGATCTTTGGGAAAATAACATTCAGGTAGAGGAACAGCTAAATGAAAGCCCTCAGGCCATGGATATAGGTCTGGTGTACGTGAGGACAGGCAAGGTGGCTGTTTTGGCTGGGCCAAACACACGTGGGAGGTAGCAGGAATGCTGAGGCATGGAGAGTAGATCATAGGAGACCATAAAGATCGTTGAAGAACTTTGTGGGGACTTTGGTTTTGCTCTGAGATGGTAGCCACTGCAGGGTTGGAGCAAAGGAGTGACATAAGTTGACTCAAGCTTCACGGGCTTTCTCCGATCGCTGTTCAGAGGCCAGGGCTAAAGGGGCCGGGTCGGAAGCAAGGAGACCAGCTGAAAGGCTGTTGCAACATTCCAAGCTAGACAAGCTAGATAGTGGCTTCGGCAAAGCCAGGGAGTGGAAGAGTCGCCTTTCTCCCCGCGTGGCTTCTCTCACCAGATGACAGCCGGCCTCTCACACGTGTTTACAGAACCTCAAGCAATGGCTTTCTCCTGCACAAGGTGGACTTTCCTTTCCCCCACTCTGCCTGTGTGGCTGAGATTCTCATTCCTTCTGCTCCCCCTGCCCCCTTCTGCTACTTCCCACACACCCGCCCTATGCCTGGCCCTGCACGTCCCGCCCTCTCCCTCTTCTGCTGCCCTCTTTTGCGTCCTGGGACTTGCTCGCAGTGGCCCCGCGGCTTGCTCTCGCCTGTCGGTCTTGGTTGCTTGCTGTCACCTTCTCAGACACCTGTCTGCCCCGGTGTCCCATCCGTTGTGAAACAAAAGGCCTGAGTATGCTAACGGCTGCGTGCAGGCACACGGCACGTCCTCCTTTGGTTCACCCCAAAGCCAGAGGATGGCAGACCGACCCCCGGTTTGTACTTCTGCCAGCTGATGGGAATCCGAGCCTGGCTTAGGGGAACATGTGAGCCACGGGGGCAAACACGTGCAGCACGGCACTGAACACGGGGAAGAGGAAAGGGATTTTGTTCGTGCACGGTGATGTCAGGCGCTCAGAACCCAGGATCTTGTGCAGTCTTCCCACGGACTCTGGATAGGTGCTATCCTTCCTGCTTTCCAGGTGAGGGACTGAAAGATAAAGTAGCCTGCACCGAGCCTGCCGCCAACTCTGTTATAGGGGTGCAGGAGAGCAGAGAGCAGAAGGGGATGTCACATCTGGAGGCAACGGATGCCTTTATTTTCAAAAAAAGGCAATAAAAGGAAAGGCTTGGTTTCTCAGGTCGGGGCATGATTGAGTCAACGAGTCAAACCGGCGAGGTCTTCTGTGCCTCAGCCAGTGCCAGGCCCTAGAGATGTGGACATCTAAACCAGAGTTTCCCACAGCCTGTTCTGGGTGCTTCTCTTTGGCCCACGGAGGGAAGGGGTGTGCGACTGCTTTCCCATGACAGTAAAATGCAGCTAAGCAGAAAGGACATGGGGCTCAGGGCTGGAAAAGACATTTATGACAACCTGGAAATGGAATCCATTTGGCCCAGTCCAGCTCCACGTGACAAGTTGGGGCAAGAGTCCCATCTAACGATACAATAACTCCTTTTTGTTGTACGTGGTTAGGTCTTCCCCGGGCCCCACAAGGTGCAGGGCTCCAGGGCAGGTGGGTTGTGCCTGGGGTGCAGGAGTGCTCCGAGAAGGGTGGTGCCCGGGTAGCTCTGCCTTGTGCACTAACCATCCAGTTAGAAGACCATTTACACCTTGTCAGTATTTTAAAAAACTGGTAATTCTCTCCCCTCCGGTGCATTATTTCCACCTTACCGAATCTGGAAAGGAGGCCAAAGAAGTTGCCGAAGAAGTTGGCATTTTCAAAGCCAAGAGCCCTTTTTCTTCTGCTGCAGGAGCCTTCTGGATGCTGGTGTAAGTGTGGCCATGATAGTTAATTTTATGAGTCGACTTGGCTAGAGCCTGACCATGCTCTTAAGTTGCCTTCAGAGCAAAGACTGAGTTTTCCCAAAGAAGAAATTCTGCCTCCCGACTGCAACATAGAAATCCTGCTCGATTTTCCAGACTTTGGATTTAAGTGGCATTGGAAGGGCATCTGGTAGTTGACTACCGGCTTGGAAGGGAGACCCCATGGCCCGCTGAGTGTCCAGCTGAGCGTCAAGCTGGGCTACGCAGAAAGGCTGCAGGGTTTTTAGCCGCTCAGCTTTTTGCAACAGGATTTTCATTTTGTAGGACGCAACTGATTGAGTGCGAAAGAATATGAGCGATGGAGTCAAAGAGTCCCATGGTATGCCTGTGGGCAGATTCCAGAAATTCTATGAGCCTCAGTGCCATCCTTTGAGAACTTTGGACTAAGCTGGAGTGCCCATACTTTTCTCTGCAGGACACCTCCCCTTTTATTTACTTTTGCCACACAGAACCTATGTCTTGAAAGATTTTATTACCAAATATATCGAGGGATATAACAAATAAAGTAAATAAAAAATTTGCTTTTTATTAGTTTATATTGGTTTTGTTAATTTATTTTATTTTTGCAAAGTGATAGTGGTACATGTATTAATCCATTTAACTTCGATTTAGGTACATCAGAGACTCGAATGCCAATGAGAATAGCTAGCTAGTCAGCAGGAGATGACCAGTCTTAACACTTCATTGTGTTCATAAAATCCTGATCATTAGAAAAGAGGCAATTTTAGACTTAAAGTAAGTGAACGACATACTAATATTGTTATACCTGGTTCTCTTTTGGTCAACTTTTGCCTATCATATTATTTTCTAACCTTTTATTTTTCACTGATGTTTTTGTTTTAGGAGTGTGCATTATGATACATGAAGCTATATTTTAAAAAATCTCAGGCTCTGTCCTTTAATAGAGGAGTTTAGCTCATTTACACTTTTGTGACTCCCAGCATGTTTGGCCTAACCCTCGTGCACTGTTGGTGGGAATGCAAACTGGTGCAGCCATTGTGGAAGACAGCACTGAGGTTATCCATGCCAAACTAATTTAGACAATGTTCATTTCCTCTATGGATATCTGAACTATTGAACTAGTTTAGGGACTACAATAGTTTCTTTTCAGGACTCTTTAGGATTCGAAAATTCCACAGTGTTCTTCATTGGAACACAAGGATGCTGGAACCCTGCCCTGAGTATTCCCTAAGGTAGGACCTATTCAAGAAGCAGGGTGCATCTGTAGAATGGGATCACAGCCCGTGAGGCTTCCTTTGGGGTACTTGTCCCTCTACCTTCCTCTGTGCTTCTGGAACTGTCCTGCATTGCTTTCGAATTTGTCCTTCCAGACCCTGGCTGAGGTGACGACTCTCTAAGTGAACTGTTTTCACATTACTGTCTTTTTTTTTTTTAATTTTTTTAAATGTTTATTTGTTTTCGAGAAAGACAGAGAGACAGAACATGAGCAGGGGGAGGGGCAGAGAGAGAGGGAGACACAGAATTTGAAACAGACTCTAGGCTCTGAGCTGTCAGCATAGAGCCGGATGCGGGGCTCAAACTCACAAACCGTGAGATATGACCTGAGCCGAAGTCGGATGCTTAACCGACTGAGCCACCCAGGCGCCCCACGTATTACTTTCTAAGACACAGGGTTACGTCTGAGTAACCCTGGAGTAGCATTGCACTATCATCCCTCCCTCCACCCCTCCCTCCCTCCCTCCATCCATCCCTCCATCCCTCCATCCATCAAATATCTATGCAGTGCCTTCCACTTACCAGTTCTTACTCTGGGTGCTATTAGGGCAGGTCACACAAGTGTACAAGATAAACTATTTGGGAAGTCTGTCACCCAGAGAAACTATCTACCCTTGAGGACCGAAGGTGGCAATTCTAACCTATTTATTTTCTGTAGAGGCTCAGCTCTGAAAATCATAGCCTTGTATTCATTCTGGTTTTTTCTTTGTCTCCACAGGGCAGGGCTTCCTGCCTAAGAGAGAGGGCTTCCTGTCTCCTAAGAGAGACTCCACTGGGGGTGCCATTCACCTCCCCCTCTCAATCTTCCCTACAATCGTGTGTGTGACAGCAAGGACTCGTGTTGACTCCTTATCCTTTCTGTGAGCCATTTGATCATGACGGTTTTCCTCCTAGTTGTTGAAGATTCCTTTTCTTCAGGTGTGAGCCTTTTAAGGACGGAGCTTAGCCTGGAACCATCGGGATATCCTCAGATGGACATACCTGCAGTCTCCAGAGTGGCTTTTCCCCTGGAACGAATAGCTCACGCTTCACTCTTGGGCAAAGGCTCCTGCTCTCATAAACATATGACCATGGCCTACATGCACACTGCAGGTGGTGGCACAAGCCGAGTTCCTGGTCCTTAACTTCCCTTCTGAATGTAACTTCATGTCTCCCCCCCTTGGGAAAGAGGTTAAAAACCAAAAATAAAGTAGTGTAATGAGTGCCCTGAAGAGGTAGCTGTGGTGTGCCGAATCACCTCCTCTGTCCGCGGTGGTGGGTTGGGTCGGGTTCGGCAAAGGCTTCCTAGAGGAGGGGGTGTCCTATGAGGCCCGAGTGGTCAAAAGGAATTCGCTGTACCCTGGAGAGTTTCAGGCAGAGTGAACACCTTGAGAAGTGGTCCAGTCCACTGTGAATCAGTTCTCTGTGCCAGAAACACGGGGCATGCTGGAGGACGTGATATGGGGATTCAGGAAAGGTAAGCTGGGGCCACGAAGCAGGAGAATTTCTCATTTTCAGTCCTGGTGTATTCCCACGGGCGCAGGAAGGAAGCGCCTGGATCAGTAATCCTTTCCTCTGAAAGAAATGATTTTCCTCTAAGGGGTACTTCCTGGTACCCTGGTAGGTGGGTGGGGTCCCCTGCTATTATCCTACCCCACCTTACAGAACGCCAGCCTAGCGATTGAAAATTCACGTTGCAGAATCAGCGGATACTCTGTAAAAGCAACCGTGTGGTGTGGGGACAAAAAGCCTGGAAAGCGTGTAGGCAAAAAGCAGTAACTGTCCGGGTGATGTGTTTGATGGCGGATTTTATTCTTGCCTCTACGTTATGTGTTTTCTTTGGTTTTGTTTTACCAACTTTAAAATTATATTTAAAAAGAATTGTATTTGAATTATATTAAAAAAAGATAGCTTGGGTCTCATTTCTAGGTCACAGCACGAGAAACCCATCTCCCAGGTGGCATTAGTCTTGGCCTGTACTGTATTAGCAGAGGCTCTGTTGGTAAATCATAAGGCCCCATACTGAGGTCTGTAGAAATATAGGTGATTTCTCTGTAATGGCCAGAAGTGTTATCCTGTATCAGCCCAACGAATTTGCTCTTTTCCTTTTTTATGGCACCCATTAGGGTGTTTCATTCATGGTGTTGCCATTTCAGAAAGTGGGAGGAAATTCGGCAACACTGTTTGCGCTATGGCTGCAGAATCCCCTGCTGGCTGGGGGTCCCAGAGAGCTGTGTGTCCAGCATACAATATCCTTTGTTTAAGCATCTGTATCTTTCCCTCGCACAGGCAATCAGTGCAAGGAGGCAATCACGTTTGCTACGCTCATGCAGCCCAGGGATCGAAGCACAATTTGGCATCTTTGTCATTTTCAAAAATCAAATCTGCCTAGGGACCAAGTTCCAACAGCAGCTGGTTTTGCTTTATGTTTTATTTAAAGACATTTAATTTTGAGCCTTGCATGTTTCCAATTTTTCTTTCTTTTTTTTAAATTTTTTTTTTTTCAGAGCAGCCTGTGTGCATGTATAGAATACCATCAATTTATGTGTAGTAATCCTTTTATGGGTGGTCAAATAGGAGCAAATCAGATTAAAGTTATGATAGTTATTCATGATTTTTTTTCTTATTTTACTTAAAATAATAGAAACTATACACCAAATATATAAAATACTTACTCCATGGCAGGCTTCGGGCCAAGTGGTTTATATACATTCTCTAACCAAGCCTTACCAGAATCTTAGGAGGTAGACAGAGAAGTTAATACCCATTTTATGGGTGAAGCCTTGGAGGGGTAATGACTTGTACAAGTTCTCATGTGCAATCAGTAGGAAGCTGAGACTTAAAAAAAACATTTTTTTTAATGTGCATTTATTTTTGAGAGAGAGAGAGAGAGAGAGCAAGGAAAGGGCAGAGAGGGAGACACAGAATCCGAAGCAGGCTCCAGGCTCTGAGCTGTCAGCACAGAGCCTGATGCCAGGCTCGAACCCATGGACCGCGAGATCATGATCTGAGCCCAAGCCAGAAGCTCAACAGACTGAGCCACCCAGGTGCCTCAAAGCTGAGACTTTAACTGACGTGTGTTTGATGCCATGTCATATACATGAAATATAATCTACATGATACCACATATGTGTATATATGTGTATATACCTGTATACGTACATAACACTCAAACTTTTAAACCACGTTTCCTCCCTTTCTCCTTCTCTTTCAGTGTTTCTACCTCTCAGCCTCTCTGCTCCTTCTGATTGTTGCCCAGCCCTGCTTGTCATACACAGACTGGGACCTGGGTGGGCAGAGCGTCAGACCGGTGCGCATCCTACGTGGCTCTTACAGATCACCCAGGGCCAAAGTGGAGGAAGCTCATGATCTTGATGCCGGCCGCCTGGGGGGTTCTCCCTTGGCCCTGCTGTTTGCTGGCTGCACATTATTGGGCAAGTCCCACAGGTCCTCTGAGCCTCAGCTTCCTCATCTCACGCAGGTTGGTGCTCACCAGAGTCGGTGGCCTATGCGCCCCCTATGTGAGCGTTACCCACGAGAAGGGCTGTGCATGTCACTCTGCTTCTCCTCTGGGGCCTCTGTGATGAGGATTTATCTTTCAGGGGAGACAACAAAGAAAAACAGGAACCGCCACAGAGCCAGAATCCCAGAAGAGCAGGAGTCAGAAAAGGTCACATAGGATCCAGCACGACTCCAGACACCGGAGTTAGTCACCATCCCAAGGCGGAGGCATCTGGTTTTTCCTACTCCAGGAATTCGTCATGAAAACAGCCTCACCACCTTCTGCCTCTGCTTCTACCAAACCTGCCATTACTGATTAACTTATTTCTTTTTTTTATACAGATGTTTTAACATTCATTTCTTTTTTGAAAGACAGAGAGAGACAGAGCACGAGAGGGGAGGGGCAGAGAAAGAGGGAGACACAGAATCTGAAGCAGGCTTCAGGTTCTAAGCTGTCAGCACAGAGCCGGACGTGGGGCTTGAACTCACCAACTGTGAGATCATAACCTGAGCTGAGGTTAGACGCGTAACAGACTGAGCCACCCAGGTGCCCCACTGATTAACTTCTTTCTATTCCTGTTAGACCACCGGCTGTTTCTGTTAAAGACCACCGGCTCTTTCCGTGGGTCTCACACTCAAACTGCCGAGGGAGAAGATTTAGTTGGTTAGCAGCAGTATTGTGCTGGTTAATGTTCAATAATGGGCGGTCTGTGGGAGGACTGGGTGGGGGGAAAGCCCTGATTTGTAATGTTTGCCGATTTCCATGGTGCAAATAATCCCACTGTGGTTGATTTCAGCTATCAACATGATGTCACCTGACTCCTCAAATCCTGAAAATGGAACTGAGAACCAGTATGAGTCAGCTCCAGGATATCACGGTCACCCCTGTGTGCCACTGCATAGTTTCTGGTCAGTTTAGGGATCAGCTGATCTTGAACTGGATTTCCAACTTGGTCCACATACATGTGACCAAGGGATTGGGCTCAGATGTTTAATCTGTTTTAAAAAGTCCTGTGACATGTGGGCTTCCTGGTTCATAATAAGCTCCCTAACATAAATATTATTTAACTATCATTTCATGGATGTCTCTGAGGCCTTAATACATGAAGAGGAAAGACACAAAATGAAGATAAATGAGTAAAAATTAGAAAATTAAAGATGATACAAGAGAAGTGTAAAAAATAAGCAGGGGGAGTTCAGAGATAATGCCATTTCCAGGTGGAAGCAAACCAGAAAGGCTTTTGGATTACCTAGAATTTGGACTGAACCTTTAAGGATGGCGGAACTTCGGAGCTATAGAAACAGGGAAGGGGGGAAGTATTCAAGATACAGAGAATGAGAACTGAAGAAAAATGTGGATTGGAGGAAGCAGGGAATAAATATGGAGTCAGTGACACTTCATTTCATTGGAGCAAAAGGTACGTGAAGGGAAGGACAAGGTGATCATTATTATCAAGGAACACTGTAGAGGGTCTTGTGTGTCAAAATAAGGTGATTGGTATATACCACAGTGCTTTACTCTGTTGCTGTTACCAAATGGAAGCAAAGTATGTTTGTGAAGGGTATATCAATATCATGACATGGGTCTATTGGAATAGAATTTGCAAAACTTCTGATATTAACATGGTGCTAAGTCCCATAAATTGGTTCCATACCCTCTAGATTCTTTTAAACAGCTGACGTTATTATTTCTATTAACTTTTTGTACTGTCTGTTATCAATAAGATGAGACAGATTGCTAGTGGGAATAAGGCTGGGATGAATCCAGAGACCCGGGTTCTGGTCTCTGCTTTGTCACTGACTCAAGGAGCGACGTGAAGAAAAACATTTCATTGCCAACCTTGGTCCATTCTCACATCTCTAATCTTGCAGGGTGGTTATTTGATGGTTGCTTCCCTAGCTTTTCCAAGTCTGTAATCACTTACACATAACCTCTCCAAATTATTTCAGATAAAGTCATTCTTTATTTGGGTACTGGCACAGGGAAAAGAACTCCATGCCCTTGGCGTAGATAAGCTTCCTTTGCTGGAAGCACTGTCAAAGTTCATGTGTGACATAGGGGATGAGAATTCTGGTTGATTGAGTTTTCCTGTTAAAGGGAAGATTAACTAGTGAAACTCATTTAAACTCTTGCTGTTTGCAGTATGTCTCAAGTATTCTAGTTAACTTTTTTTGGCCTAAGAAACGCAAGTTTTAAAAATAGGAAAGTAACCATTAAGGACTATGCACATGACTGTCACTGAATAATAATAAGAAGAATAACAATAATAAAGGCTATTACTTATTGAACGTTTCTTCTCTGCCAGGTACTGACCTGAGAGCTTTATATGCATAATCTCTTAAAATATCGCTAAGACATATAAAAGCCAGGCTAAATGCACCTTGTAGTGGGTTGAAGGGTGGCTCTCCCAAAAGATGTCTGTGTTCTAATCCTCGGAACTTAAGAATGTGAATGAATGTGATCTTCTTTGGAAAAACATCTTTGCAGATGTAATTACGCTAAAGATCTTGAGATAGAACATCATCTGGGTTTTCAAGATGGGCCATAAATCCAATGACAGATGTCCTTATAAAATCCAATCTCTGGGGGGAGAGATTGCAGTGATGTGGCTGTGAGCCAAAGATCTGGAGGAGGCAGGGAACAGATTGTCTCCTACAACTTTCAGAAGGGGCTGACACCTTGAGGTCAGACTTTGGGTCTTCAGAACTGTGAGAACATAACATTTTCATCTTTAAGCCACAAAGTTCGTGGTAATTTGTCACAGCAGTCATCAGAAATGAATACACACACATATATATTTTTTTACAAGTACAAAATGAGGCACAGAAGGGTCATTTAAACTTACCTCAGATCCTATAGTTGGTAAGTGACATTGCAGGAGACTAACCCAGGCAGCTTTAGAGCTTGCCTTTAACCTTAATAGAATGTTGTACCTCATAACTATCTTCATCGAGATCTAAACACTACAAGTCACAGTACACTCTGAACGGTGCTTTGAGAGCATGAGGCAAACATAAGATGCTTTAGGAGTACATCAGGGTACACGTAACCCAGCTCTTGGGGCGTATTAGCGAAGGTATCCTAGAGGAGATGATGATAGTGGGCTGAGTTTCAATGATGAAGATATTTTTTCAGAAAATAAAGTGGGGAGAGTTTTCCAAGAAGAGACATCAACCAAGGAGGGTGAGAAAGGACAAAGCACCTTTAGGGAATTATAATAGTTAGATGTGGTCCTGGGGGTTCCTGGAAGAGGGATGGGAAATACGACAGAAGATCGAAGTGAAGACCAGCTGATGGTGGGTCTTATGTACCAAGCTAGAGACCATGGAGTCCTCAGGCAGTTGGAGAGGTGGGGTAAGCTGGTGCAGGCCGATTGCATGATCAGACCAGTCTCTTACAGACATGCAGTGGAGCGTGCCCTGGAGGACAGAAAAGAGGGGGTTGATACAGAAGCAGATTGGGATGCATGTTAGAGCACTGGAGGTGGTGATGGAGAAGAGAAAGCACATTTAGCAAACATTTTTACATGGGACATGAGTAGGATCCAGTGGCCAGTGGGATGTCAAGAGCAAGAGGAAGGAGGGGCATGGGCTGCCTTGCAGGTTTCAGGTTTGGAGAACCTAATGGTAGCGTCACTGGCTGGTACATGAAATGAAGGAGGTACACACTTTGGAGTAGTGGCAGGGATGGGGTTGGAGACAGAGAGTACTGATGGGTGAGGACCTCCTGTGGTTTTTATTCTGAATACGTGAGCATCTGCATATGGCGCATGGCTTTGGAATTACTGTGGTGGTACGTATTGAATTTGCAACGTTCTCTAGAAGAAGGAAGAAGGGAGCCAACACTGACTATATATTATGAGTTGGGTGTCTAACTTACATTGTCTTATCCAGTCCCCAAAGTAAAACTTCCAGGTAAGTGTTATCCATATTTCATGAATGAGGAGGTCAATTAAAATGTTAAAATGATTAAGTAACTGGACCAACGTCACAGAGTTAGTCAGTGTCTGGGGAGCCCAGATTTTAGATCTCGTCTTCTTTCCTGCTGCCTCCTGGACATGAAGGTAGAGTGCTTTTTGAGTCATATCTTTTCCATTTATTAGATGTATGACCTTTGGAAATTTGCTTAACCGTTCCTTGCCTCAATTTTAGCAGCTGCCAAAAGGGGATAAAAATAATAGTGCTTGTTCTCTTTGACTCAAATAAGAGCCTGTGACTGAAATCTCTGCAAAAAGCCTAGAAAATATACAAGTAATTGTTTGTGTGATTAGCCTAGACTTTTTAAATTTTAGTTTCTAAGGTTAATTCCTGGGTGTAGCAAATTTTCTTGCGAGTTTTCTGATTTCCCCCTAAAAGTTTAGTAGCAATTTTTTAATAGAGTTTTTAAAATTTGGGCTTATTTAAATATTCCTATTCAAATCACTCCATGCAGTTTCTAAATGTGCTTCTCTAAAAACCTACAAAAACCCACTCCATTGAAATGGGTTTGTGTTGGCTGTGTGAACACCAGATCTAGCCATTTGCCTCATGAAAGGTGTTCAACAACAGACATACCTTCTGCTAAACTTAGAGGTGATATTAGAAGAAATGTCCAGCGTCTCAATTGAGCAAGACAGGCTTAGGTCCTTTAAAAGTACCTAGTAGGTACGGACCAATTCTCAGTCATTCTGTAAACTCGGGGGTCTAGCACAGCCCGGTGTCTTTAGTGCAGAAAACATGGGTATTTACTCGATGCTCTACTGGTTCATCCCTGACCTCTGCCCAGTTCTAAGTTGAATTTGCCTCCAGAAGCCCAGCACGGGAAAAGAACGAGAATGATAAAAACAGCCACACAGCCACATATAAAAGCTAGTAGCACTTTTCAAAGGCATGGGTGTATGTGTGTATACTGTAAAGTAACACTATCTTTTATCCTATCTTTAAAAAATTGTGTGAAGAGGTAACAGCAGAAATGTTGAGAGGACAGTTGTGTAATTAGAACAAATCTCTTTTCTCAGAAGGGATAAATGTTTCCATTACACAACTCTGCCCGAGTCTCTACAAGGGTAATGAAGATAGTAGGGTAGAGTGGAAGGAAAATTAGCCTGGGAACCAGGATAATTATATATATACTTGAATAGCTACCATATGCCAAGCACTGTGTGTTCATATATATATATACATATATATGTGTATATATATATGTGTATATATATACTTTTTAAATATATATATGTGTATATATACTTTTTTTTTTGGCTTAAGCTCTTAAGCTAGTTGGCATTGGGCTTTTATTACATGCCACTGAAAGATCACTGTGCTGGCCACAGTGGGCGTGTAGGGTGGAGGAGTGCTAAAAGTAGAGTACATTCACACTCTAGATAGAAAAAAGAAACCTTAATTAATCCTGATGCCCCAGAATATGTCATCTTAATCTTTTGAGTAATTCTTACTGGATCTTTTGTGGTCAGTGGTCCAAACTTGAACAAATCACAGAGGCTGGGGTGATAGAATCCTCACATTAGGTAGGTCTGAGTTATTTGTTCGCTTGGTAGTCAGAGTGAGGGGGTGGTCAACTATCCCTGATTCACGGTGATGTTGCGCTCCACGAGTAGTGGGCCAACAACAGCTGTCCACGGTACCTTTATTACAGGTTAGTCTTAGTGCTAAGGACACTGCAGGGTCCAAGGCCATTTGTCCCATCCTCCTCATTCCTGTGCCTCTGTGTAAATTCTTTGTCATTGAGGACTCCGCTCCCATTTCATCATTTCTAAGGCACCTTCCCAGACAGCTTGTACCCACGAAGGCTGTTTTCTCTGGTACAGCACATGCTTCACAATCACCAGTTCACCGTAGGCTGCTGAGCCTGAATGTCATCCAATCACTTTTCCGGGCCATTTGCCTCCCCTAATGTAGCTCTCATGTCCTCCTTGTCCCATCACCCTCTCCCATCACCACCTTAGTTCAGACATTCATTTCTTCTCACTTGGAAGACTGGATCGATTCTTAACTTTCGGCCTCCAGTCTAATTTCCCTTTAATCCCCCATTTCCTTTGGGGTAATTCTCCCCGAAGCACACAGCTCTGACCACGTCAACACCGCCTTTGAAAACTGAAAGGGGTCCAGCGGAAAGGCAGGCCTGAGTGGGACCAAAACCTCGCATGTGCCCGAGGTTCCTTTCCGAACAGCTGACAGCTCACCTCAGCCCCAGGCCAAAAGATCTGACAGGAAATACTACGGCAAGGTTAGAATCAATTGACAGTGGTTTGAAGAGCTGTGCTAATAGCATGCAGTGGTGGAAGGGACCAGAACTGGAGTGGGGGGCTGAGGTGGGGATAAACAGCTACCAAGAGGGTTGAGGTAAGAGAAATCCCCAAATGATGGTATTTCAAAGGAGGGAGACACAAGTTTTCGTGTGAACAGTCATGTATGGTTTGGCATGAGCTTTTTTAAAGAAAGGGTCGTGGCCCTGCCCGCTGGGACTGTGTGCCTTGATTGTGTTTGGGTATCCAGGTAGACCAATTTATTTATTCACTAAGCAAACATTGATTGAATAGCTACCATATGGCAAGCCCTGTGTATCAGAGGATGCCCATGGGAGCCTTGCAGGGTGATTATGGTTGACCTGAGTAGACATGAGTATAAAGGAAAGAGACATGTTTTTGAGCTTTGGGTTTTCCAACTCATCCAGCTGTGTGCCTTCTGCCCAGTAGGTATTCAACATAGGTTTGCTGAATTGAAAACCAGTTCGTGCCACTGAAGAGTGTTCCATGGATTCATAAAAACTAGGGGAGGAGTAATAAGCATCTTTACTGAGCAAACAGTATGCTCATGGCCAAAAATACAACTTTGGGTTTGTTCGACTTTGCTCTGTCTTGCTTATTAACTAGAAGCTAAAATCCCTCGATGTGTCTTTTTTTTCTCTTTCCCCTTCTTACTTTCCTCATTTTTCACTCTGCAAAGTTCTCATTAACACATTTTAATGAGTATAAATGAGGACTCCGTGTCCCAAGAAAGAGAAAAGCCAAGCAGCATGCACAGAGAGAGAGATGGAAAATAAGCAATTATCGCTGTGGGTTTTTATATTTCTGGGCCATCCTTGAATCTCATGTTGCTTGCCAAGTCGGCAGAAGATGACTCCTAATTGCATGAGGAAGATGAGATTGGTGATAAAAGCACAGATATAAATATAGATAGGGTGTAGATGTGGGTATCAATGTAGATATAAATATAACATCCCTGTTGTATCTTCAAGTCTGAGCCATTCATTTGACTTCCCTTTGTTCTTCTCTTCTGTGTTATTTTCATATATATCCTTTAAAAAATCATCAGACAATAAGAGATTCCTGAATCCATTTTCCTGTCACCCACTGTGAGATCCTGGGCTTAGACAATTTGACTTTGGGTGTTATAATCTCTCCCGACAGTTTTAGAATGCTAACACACAGGTGGGGTTTCTCGAATCTCTGATCAGGAATGTGGAAAGGGATTTTGCATAGTCCCTGACCCATCTCTGTCACGGAATCTGCTCTTATTCCAGAGCCCAACCCACTCACCCCCGGTGAGGCTTTGCTCTCATCGAGGGCACAGGTGGGTATGACCCCTCCCTATCTACCATAACCCAGTTCCATTTTTCTGTTAATTCTTACCACAGCCCTGTGCGGTAGGAATGGGTCTCCTTAGGCTGGGAGTTTATAGTCCTTTTGAATACATGGTCCCTCTTATAGTGCTAAAATAATCACATTAACTGTACTTTTAGTATCCATTCAATGAAAAAGTCACAAAGAGCAAAATTTATCCTGAGTTCACTAACTCTTGTGTTGATGTACACAATAATAGCAAGGCATTAAAAATGGTTAAGGTGTAGGGGGTTCTTGGGTGGCTCAGTTGGTTGAGCATCTGACTTCAGCTCAGGTTGTGATCTCATGTTTTGTGTCTCATGGTTTATGGGTTTGAGCCCCACATCGGGCTCTCTGCCCTCAGCGCAGAGCTTTGGATCCTCTGTCCCCCTCTCTCTCTGCCCCTCCCCCGCTTGCGTGCTCTCTCTCAAACAATAAATAAACATTTAAAAAAATGGCTAACGTGCATCTGGCACTTAGGATGTGCCAGGCATGGAGTCAAACATTTATGGCAATTTTCTTATTCTTATGGCAACTTTATGGGGGCATGTCCTCTGATCCACTCCATTTCACAGATAGGAAGACTGAGTCCATGAGAGAGGTGACACAGTGTGTTCAAAGACACACATCTAGCAAGTGGCAGAACAGGAATTCAAACCTACACAGTGAGGCTCCAAAGCCAGCGTTCTTAGCTATGATGTGAATTAGACGCTCATTTGAAAGAAGTAGGAGACACTTGGTTGGATCGGCAGATCCTGTTTGGAGACAGTAGGATTGTCATGGAATGAATGAGATAATGTATACAGAGAAATAACACAGGGCCTAGTGTGCTCAGCAGATGCTACTCCCAAGGATAATGAATACTTTGACCCTGATCCTCACTGCTAAAAAAATTATTTAAGTGATCTTTCTATGATTACTGTAGGGGTTGAGGACCAAGATGCCAATAGCCTTGACATGGTAGCCTTGGTCACAGGGGTGAACCCGCTTGGGTGAGTGGGATGGTGTTGTGACCCTTGGCATTCACATTCTTGGTCCTGAAGTCGGTGTCCTGGCTTTCGGCAAGAGCAGCAGGAGCAAAAGGCCCCTCGTTTGACAAGGGAAGGGGAAGAATGGCCACTTTGGTGTCTTTTGTGACTGGTAATAGCAGCATCATGATCCAGAGAGGACAAGAGAAAAAGCTAAAAGTCAGGTAATTCACAGAGTGCTTAGGAGACACCCTCCTAGGACTTGGCAGGACTCCTGTGGGTGCATTTGAAAGGGGTGGGAGCAAGAGGGATGAAATTCTGTGTACGGTCCTCTTTCTCCCAGGCTGCTTTTGGCTAGAACACAGTCATTATCACTGCAGTCATCCCTGTGTTTTGCGTGAATTTCCTCCTCCCGCTATGTGTGGACAAGATGGCCTGAAGAGCTTTTCTGCCATGGGATGCATATGCGTTGAATAAATTACAAAAGAAAGAAAGAAAGAACAAAAGAATACAAATACACACTTGCCAGTGTGTGACTGAGCCCACAAGCACTAAGGAATTTCTTAAAGCCAACACACCATGAACTGAAACCAGAGAGATGAGTAATCATAAAACAGAATAACCTTGGGTAAAATGACCCAACCAGGTACCCGAAGTTTTGAGGATTATTGATCACACAGACTATGAGATATGGATCTGGGGTGTATGCAACAGGGAAGATACTGGGCTTAAGACGTCACAAACCATGACTCTCAAAGCATCTGTATGATTAGCGAATAGCTGGTATAAGAAGATATCTTTCTGCAACTGACAAGAAACTATGTTTGTTTCTGCTGTGACTCTGGATAGAATTCAATTAATGACCGTGCCTGTCTGGAGATGGCTAGATCTGATCCAGGGATCTTCTCATGTGAACTTAGGGTTATTTTGCACCATCCATGGCATCAGGAAAAATAAAACCAAGAAATTAAAGTGGTCCTTTCTTGACAGCAGTCCCTGGTGTCCAGAAACACCACATGAAAATTCTCTTAAGGGGTTGGCATCTTCATCTCAGAGCCTTCAGGACGCCCACAGGTTAACTTCAGCCAAATACAAAAACTCTTATTGAAAATGACCAGATATGCATGGAAGCAGGCCATCATAAATAATACTCAGCAGAAACAATTACCAGCAGGTTTTGACTCTAGAGGTCTTCAGATATTGGAATCCGCAGATACAGAAGATATACTACCTGAGAATATCATGTTTGAAGAAGTAAAATATGTAATAAAGATAGCAAAGAAAAAAGAGACTATCAATCATGACCAAGCAGGTTTGGTAAAAGAATGAAAGCTGGCGAGAAAAATGCAATGATTGAGATTAAAATCCAATGGATGGGTTAAAAAAGGGATGTGTCACAATGATGATCTGACAGTTGAGAGGTATATATTACTTGTTGTATGCTCAATGTTCTTCTAAGCTCTTTGCAAATACACCCGAAGAAAAAGGGAGCAAATTAGAAGTTAGACAAATTATCTTTAGAGAGACAAAGAGATAGGAAACATAAATGGGAGCACCATGTCTCAAATTTACTAGTGTAGTGTAGTGTCTCAAACATAATTTATACAAACCATCTTATCCTCAGCTTCCTCAGATGTAAAGTAGAAATTAAAGAGGCCATTTATCCAGAATGTCTGGGATTTGGTGCATTTCATTATAGGACTGTTTCTGAAGTATAGGTTTGTCAACCCTAAAAGAGTAGATAATAACAGAGAGAGAGATTGGCTTGATCCAGCCTCAATATTTTCTGGGTACATTCTGTTGGGACTTTTTCTTGGCTTTTTAAAAATTCTATTATCATGGAGATTTAGAAATTGGGTGTGTATTACACAACTATAATTCAAAGCCTCAGAATAGATTTTATCTGTCCCAAAACACATAAGTGACCAGGAACCCTAATGGTGTGCACACAGGATGCCACTCATACATCAGACAGCCCATTGGGCTCACATTATTTCAGTCCATTGCATGATGACCCATGGCAAACTCATGCATTATTAGAAATGATTTAATAGATGGATGATCATTACAAATCCTATTTGTTAGAACAACTTTATTGTTTAGATGCTTCTAACATTTAGAATCCATACGCATCTAAACAATAGAGTTGTTCTAACAAATAGAATATTTCTATTGGAAATACAGTTAATACAGCTAATTGTACATAGCAGGTACATAGCAGTTAATATAGTTAATTGTACATTGCAGGAACTTATTTCTTTTTCGTATTCCTGGTTTGCAAAGAACAAAAATAATTTCTGGCTTATTTAATTAGAAAATAAACTCAATGGAAGACTACTTGTGATGTGAAGCTTTGGAGAATGAGCAGGGACCAAAGGAGGCAATGCCCAGCCACCAGCCCACCACAGACCCATTGGGCTAGGACGCTCACTCTAACATCTCTGAAATGGACACTTCCCACCTCACCACTGGGTTCTTTAATCAGCCTATTTGACAAATAATTTTCAGTGGCCCCTGTGCCTCTAAATCACTCTGAGGTTCAGCGTCTTAGAAGGTGGAGGCTGTAAGCATCCATCCGGTCACATGTAGGTGGTCTTATACTGGTGCCCTCCGTACTAAAGAATGGCGGGAGTATCTGTCTTCCTTTGGCTTCTGTTCCTGGAGACGCTGCCCTGATCTTACTCCTCCTGGTATTCTTAGGAAAGGGAGGGTGTTCACATGCTGAGAAGACACTGCCAGGGCTCCCCCAAATCTTCACTCCCTCAAATCAATAACTAGTGGGAGAAGTACTAGGATTTAATAGATGTAAAATTAAAAAAAAATGTCTCATCTTAGTGAATCAGGTCTTTGTTTTCGGACTGATTTCCTGGGTGTTGTAAGTAATCTGACCTTAATACACCACTTCTTGGGCATTCCTTCAGTAATATCATCAGTATAATTCAACAGTTTCTCTAACAAGATTTTCGTATGTTGTGGTTTGATATCTGCAAACACTGATCAGTTCTCCTTGGGGTTTCTCTACTGGAGAAAAACAGAGAATCTAGAATGTACATAGCACGAGAATGATGTAAAAATAGAAGGGGAGCCAAAGATCTCATATATATAAGCTGTGAAGAAGAGCAATGTATCATTCTATCATCTATCTATCTATCTATCTATCTATCTGACATCTATCTATCTATCTATCTATCATCTATATATCTATCATCTATCTATGTATCTATCTAAAATCTACCTATCTGACATCTATCTATCTATCTATCTATCTATCCATCATCCATCCATCCATCTATCCATCCATCTATCTCATTATACCACAGAAGAAAAGGAGGTTAATGTCTCTTGATCTGGGAGTGGGAGGAACAATTGGTTTAGGGTGAATGTAGGGTTTGCAAAGAACTGTAATCAATGAGGAACAGACTGGGGATACGAGAGAAGAGCATGTGCAAAAGCATATGGGGGTGCAATACAGATGGCATTTGGGAAAGTCAAGTATCTGGGGTTATTGGAGCAGGAATGTGAACTTCAAATTAAATAGCAAACTCTAAACACATTCTCCCCCAGAAAAATTAGCTATTCCTCCATTCTGTTTATAATGACAGCCTTCTCTAGTCAGAATAGAAAACACTCGTAGAGGGCTTAACATGTACTTGGTTCTGTTCTAAGTGTTCTTCATGTATTAAATAATCTCATCCTCACAACACACTGGATATACTGCCCTACTATACCTGGTCATTTCCATTTTACATATACAAAGATGAAGACATAAAGAGGTTAAATGGTTGGTCACACAGCTGGTAAGCAGTGGAGGGATTTCAAATGGTTGGTCACACAGCTGGTAAGCAGTGGAGGGATTTCAAATCAGGTAGCCTAGCAGTGATGTCTGCTCTGAACCATGACACAATACTGCTATATGCACAAGGGTATGTCACATGCCAGAAATAGAGAGGTGGCCATGGGCCTGATTTTACTCTGCTCTCAAGAGCATACATTCTTGGAAGAGGTCTTAAATGAACATCACTAGGTACAAAGTTAAGTATAAATCAGGGGGCTCTGACATAGTCTGGAGTGGGAATGGCACTGAAGGTCAGGACAGGTATACATGAGCAGATGACCGTTGTTCTGCAGCCTGTAGGATGAGCAGGAATTGTTCAGGTAAAGAGATGGAAGATGTGAGGGGAAGTCTGTTCTTGCACTAGGAATCATCCTTTGTGTAAGTCTTAAGGCAAAAAGGAGTAAGTCTCTTATTCATAGATAAGCAGAAGGAAGGCTGGTTAGGACAGTGTTAGAAGAGTCTCCCTCAGGTCAAAGGTGGTGAGGAGGTGCTTACTTGCAGGGCCTCTCAGGATTTTGATTTTTATCCTAAGGATAATGGGAAATGGGGATCCTCTGAATGGTTCTAAGCAGAGAGTTGGCATGAAATATATTTTCCAAAACTCAGGCTACTATTTGAAGAATAGTGTGTGTGTGTGTATGTGTGTGTGTGTGTGTGTGTGTGTGCTTGCGTGATGGCATGGGCAGGAAAGGAGAGCAAGAGTGGCTGCTGGGAGCCCTCTTGGGAGAATAATGAAGCGATGGTGGCTTGAATTTGGGTGGTGGCTGTGGAGATGGAGAGGTACGAAGATACAAGAGACATTTTGGAGATAGATTCCATATGATACGATGACTGATTGGTTGTGGGGACTGAAGAAAACAGATCTGCCTGAGATGACTCCAAAATTTCATGACTGGAGCAAGGGTTGGCAAACTTTCTCAGCAAAAGGCCAGATAATAAATATTCTAGGATTTGTGGACTATATGGTCTCCTGCAACTACTCATATTGTTCTCCAAAAGCAACCATAAGCAAATGGTCATGGCTCTGTTTCCATGAGACCTTATTTAAACACAGGAAGCAGGCCAGAGTTAGCCTTTGGCCATGGTTAATCAACTCCTGGTCCAAAGGGTGTGAAGGTCACTGAGATGTGGTATGCCGAAGAGAATGGACAAGACAAATAATTTCTTTTTCTTTTATGCTTATTTTTTATTTTTGAGAAAGAGAGGAGGGGGGATGGGCAGAGAGAGAGAGGGAGACACTGAATCCGAAGCAGGCTCCAGGCTCTGAGCTGTCAGCATAGAAACCGTCATAGGGCTCAAACCCACAAGCCATGAGATCATGACTTGAGCCTAAGTTGGACGCTTAACCCACTGAGACACCCAGGTGCCCCAAATAATTTCTTACATCATTTCATTTCCTTTTCATGAAGCACCATGAAGTATCTGTTGTTATTCTCCTCATTAGAGAAAATAGTCTACACTTTGGCACTGTTAATTTTAATTCACTTATCCAGTGCCATACAGCTGGGAAATGGCAAAGACAGTATTTGAACTCAGATCTTTTACTTCCAATCCCATTAAAGATTTTCCTGTTACCCATGCTGTTTCTCTTCCTTTGCCCTCGGCAACTACTCCAGGATGGTAGCAAAACTTTGTTTTGAAAGCTTTTCTCACTTTCCCCCAAGGACACTTTTCTTCTTTGAATGATTTTTTAAAAAGCCAGATAGAAAAGGACAGTGAGTCTCTAAATGTACCATCGTTGCTTTTGTTCAGTACAATAGACTTTATATTGCTTTGTCCAGTCCCTACAAAGTGGGACATAGGAGGTTTGTTTTCAAGAAATTAGCATTGTATTTTTCTCTTTTTTTTTTTTTTAACTCCCGACACAATTTTATCTTGGGGATAAACAGTGTTATTTTCATTCCCTCCATTTGAGCCCCACATTGAACGTTTTCTATTAAAATTTAAATAAGCCTCTTCAGAGACAGATGAAGATGTGAGGCTAAAATGAGCTGATTCACTAGAATTTGTTCCTGAGAATATAACTTATTTCCTTACAGCTTATGCAACGCAGTTTCATAATAGAAGTTTTAAGTGGGCCAGCATCGTGTCGTTATAGTCGTTTCCTCTAACTTTTCCACCCAGAATAGCCAACCGCAGAGGGGGTAATGAGGGCCACAAATTCTCCCTTCTCCCACCCCCTGGAGAACCAATTATTATTTCAGGAAATCGCAGGAAGCTGAAAGATTTTTGAAGATACATTGGATTCTCTTTGTGTGATCCTCAATTGGTACACGTAGCAGCAAAAGCTTTGCTGCTCGCTGGTCATCCAAATTGCTCTTTTTTCTTTCATTGAAGTTGGACACAGGGCCCGTCAATGTGGGGATGCATGTGTGGGGTGTCTGAGGGGTGCACACGGGAGATGGCAGTGGGACCAGCGAGCAGGATGAGTGCTGAGGTGGAACAAAAGGAGAGGTTGGAAATCGATGGGTGGACAAAGACTCAGGGTACCAAGAGGAGACTAGGCGACTTCTAAATTAGAGGTCTAAAGTCAGGGCACAGAACAAAGGATTCAGGGCCAAGTGGGTGAGATAAGTATAAGCAAAACATTGGAGGGGTAGAGTAGTGTGAAAGGAATTTTGAGTGATTACAGAGAAAAGCATTTTCCAAGGTATGTTCCTTATCAACTGGTGTTCTAAGAGAAAACGGTTGTTTTGTTGAGTAGCTTCGAAAATATGTAATGTTATTATATATATTGGTAGAAATAATAAAAATAATGATGATAGTAATAAACAATAGACATATAGATGATTCCTGCCATAAGCCTTATTACTACTCACCAATCCCCCCATCTTCCTTCACTTCTGGGTGTACTGAAAGAATGAATATCTCCTGCTATTGAAGTTAAGTGCAGACACGTGACTTGCTTGGGCCAATGAAATGTGAGTAGCGGTGACGTGTGTAGTTGCTAGTGCTCACTTCTACAATTTACTTTTCTCCCTCTCTTTATGGCATTCCCTCAATGAAGATGACTCCCTATTCCAACACCAACTTCTGATGGACGTGTAGAATAAACACAAAGTAATTTTTCATTATTCTAAGCCATTGAGATTTTGGGCTTGTTTGTTGCAGACGCATAATCTGATCCTTACTGATAAAATCGATAACATTTACTGAGGTAGATACCTTTCATAGTTTTTTACATATGTTGACATATTACTGTCTTATTAGAGTCACTGGTATATCTAGAGGCAAGTAAATATGGAAGTAAAGAAACCTGTGGGAGATTTTCCAAGTGTATAGAACAATGCACAATAGAAACTCCTCATTTCTACTTTTCTCATTTTTGTTTAGAACACTTATTGACACCTTGTGCAACACAACCAGATAACATGTTGGAAAATCCATGCCTCAAACATGCTCTCCTGTCCATAGCTTAATATAGGGTACCATGGACCACAGGGAGAATAGAAGCCTTACTTAGGGGGCAAACTGCGATAAAGAGCTGAAAATTCTCTTACCCTTATTTCCACATCAGAGACTGAGATGATTAGTGGTTCTTCATTAAAGCATGATTTTGATGCTTGGCTAACATTCAGTATCCAAGAAGAGGTAGGAAGTCAAGCAATGAGGAAAACGAGGCCTTATTATATTGATAGGTTGATCTTCTTAGAGGAAAACTGCCAGGATGCTAACTTCTCTTTCAACCAAAACCCCAGGGAAAGATAAAATTTCCACCTATTGAATAGCTGAGAGAGCAACTAGGACTAAGAGCAAGAGAAAAGTAAGTATGACCTTGGATAGGTGAAGGTCATGAGACTAATGCATCCATGGCCAGTGTTGCTATATTAGTCCTCATGATATGACTAAAATGCCATGTGATGGAGAATGTTTGACAAAGAAGACAGGTGTGATGACTCATTTTATGTGTCAACTTTATTGGGCCAAGGGGTGCCCAGATTAAACGTTATTTATGGGTGTGCCTGTGAGGGTGTTTCTAGATGACAGTAGCATTTAGATCAGTGGACTCAGTAAAGTAGATTGCCCTCCCCAGTGTGGCTGGGCATCATCCAATCCACTGAGGTCCTGAATAGAACAAAAAAGGCAGAGGAAGAAGGAATTTGCCCCTTTGTCTGCCTACTTGAGCTGGGATATCAGTTTTCTCCTGCACTCAGACTGGGATTAATACCATTGACTTCTCTGATTCTCAGGGCTTTGGACTTGGACTAGAATGACACCTCTGTCTTTCCTGGGTCTCCAGCTTGCAGATGGCAGATCTCGGGACTTCATTATCACATGCATCAATTCCTCTAATAAATATCTTCCTGTACATATAAATCCTATTTGTTCTGTTTCTCTGTAGAACCCTAATACACAAGGTGACCTTGGTACTGTTCTTGAAGTCACTGGGTAGTCTGAGGTCTGTCCTTCTAAACAGGTTGGCCGAGGAGACAGTACAACCTTAAGACTAGATGTAGAAGCTGCGCAGAAAGGACTCAGGGCTCTTGTGTTTATTGTTTCTTGGGACACTCTTATTCCAGGCCTTTACATTTCTGGCTCTTTCTCATCCTTCAGGCCTTTCCCAAAATGTTATTGCCTCAGAGCGGACTTTGCTAACCTCTCCGCTTTGCAGGCTCACTATCTCTCGCATCACTCTGTTTTATTCACACCCCAGAACTCATCACAATGTAATACTTTTCTTGTTGATTTATTTGGTTGTCATTTGTCTCCTCTTAATAAAATATAAATGCCATGATACCAGAGGCCTTGTCATGTTCAGCAAGAAACTCTCAGTGCCCAGCACAGTATCTGACACCTAACGGAAGCTCAATGAGTATTTCAGAATGATTAACTGAATGGTTGAATTACTGAATGAATAACAGGTACAAAAGAAACTAATGGAGCTCATACAATGAAATGTGCACAAGATGGACAAAGAGAACCCCTAGGTAGTGTGTCACCAATAGCGGCAGACAAAAGTAGACAGTCACTCAGTACCTTTTTATAACATGGAACAGTGCAGGACCACGAGTCAGAGTTTCTGGATTGCCTTACACTAGAAGGTACTCTATTAAGGCTGGGTTTGTGGTGTCCATTGGGTGCTTCCACAGCCCCCATGGGTTAGCTCTAGCAAAAGATTTATAATTCTGGATTGCAATTTTTTGTTAACTTATATACCTTGATAACTAGCCCACGTGTTCCTAAAAAACTGTCTTATTCATGACAGTGTCTAACACAGAATATTCAACAAAAATTTGTAGGATGGGTAAGCAAGTGTATAATCAGACGGACAATCCCTTTATCATCTCAACCTAGTTGTTGACTCTCATATTAATGCATACCATTTGCAGCTTGAACCTACCCCAGGCTTTGGGTTCAGAATGGTCAATTAGACTTCATTCCAATATACCATATTGGCTATTAGTGGTTACTTACAGAACTGTGGAGAGAAGGATCTCAAGGCTGACTATAGTGCCAAATGGACATGGAATACCATGATTGATTAGTAATGTCAGCATGAGGAAAGGGTCAGAGAGCTGACGGGAGTTCCACGTGTTTTCTAACCCAAACTTATGGCCTCTTCATTAGTAAATAGTGACTGAAATTGATTCAACTTTGCCTAACCACCTCTTTGTAGTCAAATAGGTGGTCAAATATTTTCACCAAATGCATACATCACACCTGGTGGTTTTTAAACTTTTTTCCCGGAACTCTCCATTAAGGGGTATTTAATATTTTAAGCCATGGGAACAGAAGAAGTATAGAAAAAAGTGGCATAGGGAAGAATGAAAGAGGGACAAGGAAGACAGGAAGAGAGAGTAGATGCAAAGAGGAAAGAAGTGAGGCCAAGTGAAAAAAAAAAGAGAACTCTTGAATGTTTATAAATTGTGAAGAGCAACACAGGAGAGAAAGAGAAGGAAGGATAGGTTAAGAGAATATCTAAAGAAAAAGATGGAATGAAAATATTTTCTTGGTTTTAATTATAAACATGAAATTTTAAAATAGGCCTAATAATACCTGACCCCTCTGAAGTGTGATGTACTTGAGATTGCATTGACTTCATAGGTTAATGAGTCTCTGGATTAAGGTTTATTTTTCTTGTTTCATGTTTCCTCTCTTTTTCTGTTCTCTTGTCCTACTTCTTGTCTTCTCTCCACCCCTTTACCCATATTTTTCATCCTTCTTTTCCTCTTCCATTCCTTCCTTTTTGCCTTCCCTCTCTTCCTTCTTCTCTACCTCCTTTCTTCCTATCCTCTTTCTTCCATCTCTCCCTCTCTCTGTTTTTCTACCTTTTAAAAAATGTTTATTTTGAGAGAGAGAAAGAGAGAGAGAGAGAGAGAGAGAGAGAGAGAGAGGAGAGAGTACAAGAAGCCAGGGAAAGGCAGAGAGAGGGAATCCGAAGCAGACTCTGTGCTGTCAGCTAGACCCTGATGCAGGGCACGATCCCATGAACTGTGAGATCATGACCTGAGCCCATATCAAGAGTCGGACACTTAACTGACTGAGCCACACAGGCACCCCATTTTGCTCCCCTTTATTCATCCTTTCTTACTTCCTTCCTTCTTTTTAAAATTTCCTTTCTCCATCAATCCATCATATGAGAAGAATATTGTGCTATTGCCAAAAATAATATAGAAGAACAAGAGAACCATTTCTTAACCTCCATTTGTTCTCTGTTCATTTGGGAGGACATGATTGGAAACAGTGTGTAGCCTAGAGCTGAAGTATCTTGAGGGCCAGAGAGACATTTTTAGAGTCCTGGCTCTGCCACTGGCTGTCTTGTGACTTTATCCTCAGGAACCTTAGTTTCTTCCTCTAATGAGTGGGGATAATAATAGCACCTTCTCTGTGGGATAGGCATGAGGAATACATGAGATAATGCTGTATATGAAACCTTAAAGAAATGTCAGTTATATTATTAAATATTATATAATGAAACCTTCTGGATCTTCACTACTAGAGTAAGATGCTTCATCTTATATCTGCTTAGAATGCTCAATTCATCCTCTTTACTTCTACTACAACATCATTTTATCCTTGTATTCTCTTCTCCTGTATGTGCAGTGTGTTGTATTCCTCTTTAAGGGAACAGTGCTTCATAATCGTGTATGAATTAGGATACTTTCAGCTATAAAGTAAACAAAAATCAAATTAGAGTAGTTTAAACATTGATAAAGCTTTATAATACATCATAAAGAAGAGTTAGAAGGTAGGAGTTTCCAGTTTAGCTATTCCAATGGTGCAAGGTGTCATCAACAGGAACATAGATGTTCCCATCACTTCCCTTTGCCATCTGCAGCCTGTTGGCATTCATCCAAGACATGTCCCCTCATGATATCAAGATGGCTACTGTAATGCTAGCCCCCCACTTCTCACACAAGTTTGTCCAGAAGAAAACAAGTTTCTTCTCACCTATCTCTTAATTTTTTTTAATGTTTATTTATTTTTGAGAGAGAGATAGCATGAGCAGGGGAGGGGCAGATAGAGAGAGGGATAGAGGATCCAAAGCAGGCTCTGTGCTGACTTCAGAGAGCCCAATGTTGGGCTCAAACTCACAAACCATGAGATCATGACCGGAGCTGAAGTTGGATGCTTAACTAACTGAGCCCAGGTGCCCCATCACCTACCTCTTTTTAAAAGAAAGCAAAATTTTGTATAGAAACTTCCAATGGATTTTCCTTTTTCTTGCCTCATTGGCCAGGGTTGCATCACATGGCCTTGCTTAAATCAAGCTTGTCAAAAGGAATAGAATTGCCTCTGTTGGCTTGAACTGATTAATATTCATTTCTTGGGCCTAGCCTGGAGCCATCTTCCTTGAGAACATAAAAAGATTAACATGAAGGGCACCTGAGTGGCTCAGTTGGTTAAGCACCCAACTTCCGCCCAGGTAATGATCTCCCAGTTTGGAGTTCAAGCTCTGCGTGGGGCTCTCTGCTGTTAGTGCAGAGTCTGCTTCATATCCTCTGTCCCCTTTCTCTCTGACCCTCCCCTGCTCTTAAGCACTCTCTCTCACTCTCTCTCTCTCTCTCTCTCTCAAAAAATAAACATCAAAAAGAAAGAAGATTAACATGAAAAAATCAGAGATTCTCCATTAAAAATGAAGGAAACAGAGTTGGGGTTTAACTATACAACCAGGAATGTCTGCTATAATTCACATTTGTATCTCAAACTCTAGCAGACTGCCACCCACATATTAGGTCTTTTCCAATAGTTGTGGCAAGAAAACCCCATTATTTCTTGTACTTCCAACTGCCTACTCAAAATCTCCACTTGGATTGCCATCAAACTACCAAGAGGTAGGCAAGAGAAATGGCACAGATTCTGCCTCACAATCCTCAGAAGGAACCAACCCTACAGAAACCTGGATCTCAGACTTCCAGCCTTCAGAACTGTGAGACAATACATTTCTGTTGTTTAAGCCACTGGTTTGTGGTACATTGTTACAGCAGCCCTAGCAAAACAGTAGACTTTTCATTGCCTACTAGGTAAAATCTCTGTTCCTTATCATGATGTACAGGGTCATCCAGGATCCAGTTCTGACCTGTTTCCTAGCATCTCCCACCATTCTGTTCTCTAGACCCTTTTCAGAGTTCTTGTGATATGACCTTGGGTGTGGCACGTGTTCCTTCATTTCTGCCCACATCACATTCTCTCTTTCAGAGTCAGCTCAACTGTCATCTTTTTGGAGAGGCCTTTCCAATCCTGTCTCCCAGAGGGAGTTTCTTCTCTTCTGTTTTCCCCTTGTACTGTGTGCAAACCTCAGGTGAAGCACTATTCCATTGAATTACTTTTGTCTTTGTTTTATGACTGCATCTGTCTGTCTAGACTGCAAGAACATTCAGAGAGTAAATGGATTCCTATTCACTGTTTCCTTTTAGTGTCACAGTCAGGGAGGTGGCTTATGAGATACAACAATCTTTGCTGGGGTGTTACTAATCAGCTGAGGAGTTGAATATGATCCAGTTGAAAGTGGGTGGAGTAAGGGTGGTGAGAACTTGTTTTACATTTACTCTGCTGCTAACTTGCTGGGTTATCTTGGGCAGATTCCTTAACCATTCTGGGCCTCTGCATTCCTACCTTCAGAGTGAAGTGGCTGATCAGATGCCTTCTAACGATTCCTTAGTGGTGGCCTATGGGAATCTCCCCCCAAAGATACTCTTTTGTGGGATTTTCAGAGGAAGCCAGACCAAAATTGTAAACACTGAATGAAAGAATTTCAGGCAGACTCAAGTCAAAGAGCAATGCTTCCTCACTGAAGGATCTGTTCAAGTCTCCACTTGTTCCCATGGAGCCAGCCCTTTCTTTTGCCCCCTGGCAAGTGTGACTGCAACCTAAGTTCACAATGGCTGGGAATTAAGTTTTAGTTTAAGTTTTATAACTAGACTTTTTAGGACCACCTTCTCTTTTTCTGGCATGGATTTCAGGGGCAGTTAAAAGGAGGCTACTTAAGGAAATGGAATAACTTCCAACAAGATACCTGCAAAACCTGAATGGGAAAACCCCCCCAGGGTAGAAGGTGGGGCTTCCTATTGCACTCAGGTTCCTCCTCCTTTCTCAGCACCTGAAATCTCTCCCAGAGCAATAAAAGGCTTATTTGGTGAGACGATGATTTTTCCATTGTGGAGCCACCTGAGCTCTGTGTCCCTAGTGGAGAAATAGCTTTGACTGCTGGTGAGCCTAATTTTGTGATAGAAAAAGACAACAATCTTTATTTTTGCAATGGAACCAAATTGTATTGGTTTCAGATTAGGTCTCACATGGGAAATTCTGTTTTTGCCCTTTGTGAAAGCTGCTCTTGAATACTGAGAATCAACTGAGGGTTGATGGGGGGTGGGGGGGAGGGGAAAGTGGGTGATGGCCATTGAGGAGGGCACCTGTTGGGATGAGCACTGGGTGTTGTATGGAAACCAATTTGACAATAAATTTCATAAAAATAAAAAAGAAATAAAATTTAAAAAAGCAAGCAAGCAAGCTCCCTTTATTTCAACACTATTCTCGGAGAGATCCATATCCTGACAGCCTGGAACAGTTATAGAAAGTGTTCCCATGGTCTTTGTAACTGATTTGTCTGAGGTATTTTGTATAGTATTTGATTCACAACTTGTTAGCTTGTGCAAATTGTTTGGTGTCCATGCTACATGGTGGTCTTGATGTAAAATGGGTATAATGATGCCTTATTACCTCTTACATTTTACTTCTAACAAAGCCATTCATTTATCTCATGTAAAGTCTTCAAGTCAGTGATGTTACCCCTGGTTTTCAGGTCTACAATTTGTTCAAATAAAATTTGACTTTAGTTTTGCAGAAGAACACTTACTTAATTGACTTCAGAGGGGAAAAAAAACCCTGTTGAACTGTATGTTGTCATAGGTCTGGTAGTCACAAACTTGGGTTCCTCAAAGGCTTTTGAGTAATAATAATTCAATAATGATTCTAGTGACATTTCTTTCTAGGTCATACTGTATTCTTTTTCTTTATATTTGCAATTTCACTCCCTGCACCCCCTTGAATAACCAAGGAAGCTGATGTTATCACATCTACCTACCAGATAAGAAAATTATAACTTGAGGAGAATGAGCAATGGTTCCAAGGTCACCCAGTGGCAAAAAAAAAAAAAAAAAAAAAAAAAAGAAAAATAAAAAAAAAGAAAAAATAGAGTCAATACCTAGATCTCCTGACTCTATATCCAGTGCTCTTTCCACTACAGGAGTTAACCATGTCTTGGAGTTGTTTAATTAAGTTCAATTATGATAACTGACTTAATATTTTATGTTAACCCAGAGTAAAAAACATATTAGATGACTGCTATGAGCCAGGCTTTCTGATATATGTTGTTTAACTCCCAACCCCTTCTGGAAGAAGCCCACAATTGAGTAGTCAAGATAAGATTCCTGCAGAAATAGACCCAGCACAAAGCAGAATGTAGATAGCTCAGGGGTAAGAAAGTGCTCAGATCAAGAAGGGCCTTTGAATGTGTAGCTAAGGAGTTTGGAATTTATTGGCAGGCCATGGGGAACCACAGAGAGTCTTTGTTGAGTGTCCTTAATAAGATTTTCTTAAACAAAACAAAACACAACAAATCACAAGCAACAACAACAAAAACATGGGAAGAATTGAGAGCAAGAATTTGCATCTCTACTCCCCCCAACTCAAGAAAACTGGAGGAGGGCAAGCAAGATGCAAGGGTCTTTTCAAGTCACAGTGAATGAGAGAGAACTGGGACTCCCACCCAGTTCACAGACATCCTCTCCCATTTCCTTTCCTTAATTTCTAGTGTGCAGACAAGGTAGAAGTTGGCTGGGCAGGAAGAACTGATGGGCCACACTTCCTTTCCCTTCTTCTCTGGGCCATTGCGTTCAAGTCTGCTGGCTCTTAGAGTCAATTATAATCATTCCTCTTTTCTTCCTGGCCCTTTGACAGTTGCCTTATCTGTGTGACTTGTTTTGGGTGGTGAAGCAGACCTGATACACGTAGTGTCTTGAAATGGCTCTGCTTGCAGGGCTTTGCTGTCTCCTCCTCTGTTGTCACCACATAAGTATGTCCAGGTTAGCTCAGAGTGAGACAGCACTGCAAAACTGAACTGCAGAGAGGGCCAGTACAGGGTACAGGGGAGAACTGGGGCTGTCATTGCAATTTAAGAGCATTTAACTATCCCCACACCTACTCTTCATACAACATCATGTTATTTTTCTGTAGCATCTATGCTGAATCCCATCCATGTCGAGGGTTATGTGTACGAGTTTGATCCTAGTTATACCCCTCCTTTAAGTACAGTCCTGATATCACCTCCTTCAGGAGACTCTGAACACTTCTAAATCATACTAGTTGTTCTTTTCTCTGGGCACCTAAAGCAAGTAAAAATGAAGACTCTGATTAGTACACTGTCTTTCAATAGACTGTTTTGCTTGAATGGCTTCTTCAAGCAAATATGTAGCAGACAGGGATTCTAGGGAAGAGGCAGAGAGAGCGTTTGGGGGACCCAAGTAGCCAGATACTCCCAAGGTAGAGAAGAATCCCCCATAGACACCTAGAGCCTCTCCAAAGTTGACTTCTTAGGAACTCCAGGAAAAGCCATTGTCCATCCAGGCAGCATGGAGATGAGGCCTGAGAGACTCATGCAGAGGGCAGAGGGTGAGAGATGAAATTGTGGGCAGATATTTGCTAAGAGGGAACTTGAGTTTGTGGACAAGCAGGGCACTGTGTCATTGTCGAAACAATAATACATACAGCTCTCTTTCACTGGTCACCTACTTTGTGCCTTTCCAGTAGACACTATAACTCCCATTTAACAGATGAAGAACATGAAGGTTAGTAGGGAAGTGATTTACCCAAGATCAAAAAGCTGGTAAGCAGAAGAAATACAATGCAAACCCAGGCCTGCTTAACTCAGAGCCCGACACTTTTCTACCCTGCTATTTCCAAGCTATAGTAGGAAGCTGAGTAACTACCTCATCTAATTAGGTTGGGCTTTCCCCCAGGGGGTCAAACCATGGGGCAGAGTTTCTGGTGGGAAAGGAAATTGTGAAGGGTCCTTGGAGAACTTGTCTGTCATCCCATGGACAGAAGTGTACCTGGTTCCTCATGTTCCACTTTCCAATGTCTCAGCTGGCTATAGCATTGGCTGCTGGAACACAGTGGTACTTGCTGGGGAGGGCATCAGAGATTCTAGCTCTGGCTTTACTGTGTGATTCACAAACTTGCTTTGATTAGAGTTACTTTAACTATAAAATGAGGGATTTGGGCAACAATCAGTTCAAAATACAACAATTTATCATCTACTAGGGCGAGTGGATGAATGAGGGTGAAGAGAGACACAGAGAGGGGTGAGTCCCGACTTCCAAGGAGCATGTGGTCCACTGTGGGCAAAAGCCCAGGCCCGGGTTCCTTTGACACAAGTCAAGCTGTAGTGAGAGCTATGGCAGAGGCGTGACCAAACTTTGGGGGCGTCAAAGAAGGAAAGACCTGGAGGGAAGGCTGGAGGGCAAGGTGGCGGCAGGCAGGAAGTTGACAGACAGGAGGCCTCAGGAATGAGTGGTGTTTATAAAGAGGGATAAGGGTCTATTTCATGTAAGTATCTCTAGAGTCTGTTAGAGTGCCCATGACAGTTCTCGATGACTGCTTACTGACTAAATGAAGAAAGGAGGGTGAATAAATGAACAGCCATTTCTGCCACAGACATGATAGTTTCCATTGCTTATAGGTTCTGCAGGGCAGCAAAAAAAAAGTAGTTTTTTCTGTTTTATGATATGGCCAACCAATCTGACATACATGGAAAAACACTGTACTCTTATTTTTCCTTTGGAGTTTAAGAGCAGTGCTTATTATAAACATTTGGAATTGTGGGGAAATTATAAAGGTGTGACTAATCTTATCACCCAAAGATGATCAGTCTTAACATTTGGTATGTATATTCTCCCAATCCACCTTCCCAGTGCTTACACACACACACACACACACACACACACACACACACACTCACACTTTCTTTTTATCCATACATAGAATGAAAATGTGTTCAGACAAGAAACAAAATGAGAGAATGTAGATTGAGTAGTCTCATTTGACTTTTATATGAAAGTGGAACCCATGGTAAAATAAAAAAGGGCATAATATGGCATTTTAGGCTAATGCTTAAAATATGAAAATCATTTCCTTTTTTCCCAAATATTCATTAACCAACTCCCCACCATATACAAGTCCATGTACAAAGTACTTCCCACTGTACTAACCTTTTTTAAAAAGTTTATTTATTTATTTTGAGAGAAAGAGAGAGAGGGCAGGGGCAGAAAGAGAGAGAGAGAGAGAGAGAGAGAGAGAATCCCAACCAGGCTCTGCATTGTCAGCTCAGAGCCCCATGTGGGGCTCAAGCCATGAACTGTGAGATCATGAGCTGAGCCGAAACTGAGAGTTGGATGCTTAAGCAATTGAGCCACCCAGACACCCCATTACTAACATTTTTAAATATCACCACAATTTTGCAAATTTTGGGTGATGCTGTCTCCATTTTAAAGAAGTGGTTTAGAAAGTTGCCAAATTTACTCAATGGAAACCCAAGTTTGTCCAACTGAAAGCCAAGTGCTTGAAGAGCTTTCAAGAATGTTAGAAGTGGTGTTCCAGAGGTCTCTACACAGGACTGAGAACCAGAATTCTAAATGTCATAGGATCCTTCCCTGAGTTTTCTGTAGAAGTGGGCTGCTCCAGCCAGATGTTGGCTGCTATGCCTGTTAATGTCCCTGGGCTTACCACTCTGACAGCATTGGCCATCTGAGTTGCTGCAAAGTGTCCTGGTCGACAATCCCTCACATATTCTTGCCAATAGACTGCATCACTTGCCAGCTACATGAGTGACCCATCTTGGATCTGCAACTCAGCAAGATTTTAGATCAGTATAGATCAGCTATCAACCAACTGCAATCACAAGAGAAACCCAATGGGAGAATGAACCAGCTGAGCCCATTCAACTCATGGGATCATGAAAGATAATAATAAATTGCTTTTTTATTTGGGGGAAGTTTTGTCACACAGCAATAGATTATCATAGCAGTGACACTGAGTTGGGTGGAAATTCAGACCTAAAGGAAGTTTTTTAGGAAATTTTTTCCAGTAAGTGCATTATTGGCTTTAAAATAAATTCATATGTGGGAAAGGTTGTTTTTGACTATTATACAACTGGCCACTTCCATTAAATGTTGGCACTAAGGGAGTTTTCTGTATATATATTGGCAAGAGGGTCTGTGGACAGACATTTCAATAGATTAAGGCTTCAAAAAACCATTAGTGTATTGAAAAAAGGGAAAAACATGGTGTCCAGAGCCAAGTAGTGTATAAATATTCCTGAAAAAAAAAAGCACAGGAAAAAATATTTAGAAAATTTTTTTGAGAATAGATTAGGCTAATGAGTAACTTCAATACAGGGTTTTAGCAAGTTAAACTTGTCAGTCTCTTCTAACTTTCTTATATGATAACATTCTGGCCAGTAGATTCAGAGGAAGCAGACTTGCATTCCTGAACTAATTTGCTTTTGCCCATGGTATATTACTCTTTTAAAGAGTAATATGGATTAAGCAGACTAATGTCATAATTAGGGTTTGTATGGATACTCTTTATTGAGATTCTGTGAGTTTTTACTTTTTCTTTCAGGTTCTGTAAGTAATTTGTTGACTTCATGCACAAATTTGAAAGTTTGTTTTAATGATCTGGAATATTTAAAGCCACCTTTGAAGGCTTGTTAGAATCCTCCTGTGAAAGTCAGCCTAGAGATGTGTATGTGTATGTGTGTGTGTGTGTGTGTGTGTGAGAGAGAGAGAGAGAGAGACAGAGAGAGAGAGAGACAGAGAGAGACAGAGAGAGATTCGGCGGGGGGCATGAAGAAGAAGAGGAGTCAATGATGACTTCTAGAATTCTAACTTACACATTTGTTTGGATAGTGCTATTGCCTAAAATAGGGAGCTCTGGAAGGTCAGGACTGAGTGAAAATCTCATGAATCTGATTTTAGAGAAGTGTCAATTTTCAGATTTTGGCTGGGGAAGAGACTAAGAGTGGTGATATATTTGCCAAAGAGAATGACTAGGAAAGTTGTATAGAACATGTACGCAAATGCTGTATTAGTTTACCAGGACTGTCATCACAAAGTGCCACACACTTTGCATACGGTTTAAACAACAGACATTTATTATCTCAATAGTTCTGGAGGCCAGAAGTCTGAATTCAGGGTGTTGGCTGGCTTGGTTCTTTTGCACAGCTCTGAAGGAGAATCATTTCCAGACTTTTCTGGTAGGTGGTTCCTTGGCTTATAGTATCATAACTACAGTCTTCCCATGTCAGTCTTCCTATGTGTGTCTGCTTTCAAATTTCTCTTTCTTATGAGGACACCATTTATATCGGATGAGAACTCATTCTAATGACCTCATTTTAATTTTATTACTTCTGTATAGACCCTCATTTTCTAAGGTACTGGGGTTTAGAACACCAACATATGAATTTTGGAAGGAGGAGTACATTTAATCCATAGCAAACATCAAGCTTGTTATTTTAACTTAGATTTTATGTTTACTTGGGAGTAGCTTATTTGGGAGTTAATAAAGATCGAATGAAGAAATGTACTCCCCTTCAACCATTCCTACTGCTGCTACCAATTTCTGCCACATGTGAGTTTGAGGTGACTTCAAGATATTCAAAAGGACCTTTTAAAAATATACATTTTTGTGTCCACCTGACACCACATATTGGATGAGTCCATTTATATTAAATGTTCTGAATAGGCAAATCCATACAGACAAATCAGTGGTTGTCTAGGACTGGAGCTGGCAATGGGATGTGGACCCACTGTAAGTGGGTACAGAATTTCTTCTCGGGGTGACAAAAATATTCTAAAATTTGATTATGTTGGGTGAACTGCATAGTTTCTGAATCATATCTCCATAAAGCTGTTACAAAAAAGCACATGTTAAGTCGGCAGTTGGATGTAAGGGTGCTTGGGTGGATTTCAAAGTCCTAAGATTTTCAGTCATGTGATTCTAAGACCCTATCTTCCTTTAGCTCCCTGGATCTGTTTTATTCTTTGTAAAATGATATTAGAGTCTTTGATAGTTGATCCCTCTATGATTCAGTGAAAAACATCACCTAATATCGTTCTTTTACCTGCAGACTAGCAGACTAGACTAGGGAAGACTAACTTAGAGCATGGGCTCTGGAGCAACAGACCTCAATTTGCATCCAGCTCTCCCATATGGTAGTTCTGGAACTTTGGGCAAATTCTGTACTTCTGTGAAGTGTGATCTCCAAATAAGAGTATGGAATGGGAATGATATAATAATTATTTTCTCACAGGCCTATCAAGAGGGCCTAATGTGATGATATTCTAAAGGGCTTAACAAGCATCTGGCGCACGATCAGTCCTATTATTACTATCAGCATGAATTTCCCAAGATCGAGACGAATGCCTCTACCAAAATGAGCCAGATAATCCTTTTTTAACAGGAGTTAAGTTGTCCTCTCACGTTGGATGCTCTATCAGTTACACATCCTACACAATTTTTAATTTTTAAATAATTTGACACAGCAGCATCTGTGTTAGTCCAGAACATATTTTCCTCACCCTGCTCCCGCAGTCTGGTAAGATCTTTGTGTTATCAAATAATCAGTTTGCCTCTGTTTTCAAGAGGCACCAAATGTTGTGTAGAATGTGACAAATCTGTGATCATTAACAGCAATGTTGATGAATGCAAATGCATCTCTTTAATATTTATTGAGCACCTACTTTGTTCAAGACAATATGCCAAGCACAGAGAAGGGCATGAAAACGAGCTATATAAGGGTGATACTACTCTCAAGAATCCCATGAATCAGTGAGGCATATACTCCCAGGTATACAGTCATGTATCAAATACTTTCTGAGCTTATGAGGGAGCTGGAAGGATTTACCTGTAACTGATAGATGTATGAACTGGGTGCTGATGACGCTGGAAGAAGGGAATGATTAACTCAATGTGGAGATGACATGGTGCCAGATGGCGAGGTGGGAGAGGGACATTCTGGACTGAAATTGGGAAACGCAGTGAACTTCTCACTATTATGCAAACAAATCATGCCGATTTATGACTTGCATTTCTGATTTGGAGACCAGGGCAGGATTCATGTCTAGGTGGAGGTGCTTCTGAAATGAACAGTGGGATTTGGAGATTTCGTGTAGGGACCAGGGAGGGTGATCACAGGCAGGGAACCTGGGGTTGGGTTATAAAAGGCCTTCATGCTAAGAGAAGACAAGAAAAACTCTTAAAGGGGAATGACAAGCCCAGAATTATGCATAAGAATAGCAGTGTGTGTGTGTGTGTGTGTGTGTGTGTGCGCGTGTGTATGTGCATGTTTACATACGCACATGTACGCACTGGAGATATAACACACAGGCTGCTTTTTTTCTTTTTTGCTTGATGTTTACAACCCTGAATTTTATATGCATTGATCAAGAAATTGCTTTTTTTTTTTTCGGTACTGAGCAACACCAAACGGCATGTAGTTTCAACATCAAGCTCACTGCTGACTCATTTGTCTCTCAGCAACTGAGACTTTTCATTGTCAATAACATTAATTACATCTATCATTCATTCTAAAATGACCCTTATTATTTCTCCTCCTTATACCATTCTCTCCACGTGGGCTTGCATTTGGGGGGCTGGAGATCAGTGACGTCAGGCCTGAGATTTCACCATCTGGCCATCAGAGCTCTGGAAGTACAAGTCAGACTCTCGGGCTCTCCTGTGGCTCTGCCTCCCACCTTAGGTGCCCAAACTGAATTGGTGAGCCATTCTCTGCTCTCAAGATGCAGAGAAGTATATTTGCTGTTTACCAAATAATTTTTCATTTCAAAGGTTTGGGGCAAGGTTTGTAGAAAAAAGAGAGTTGGAAGGAACAAGTCTTATGTTATCATTGAAAGAGACTGGTTCCCTGAGATCCAAAGGTCTAAATCTGAATCCCAGACCTGGGATTTTTTTCCTGGGTAACTTGAGCAAATCTCACTTATTTTCTGGGTAACTTGAGCAAATCTCATCCCTGTTCTGAGTCTAAGCTTCCTCCTCCTCTCCCAAATGAAGATGGTAATTTTACCTTATAGGGTTGCTGAGGGTTGAACATGAGATTCTGTAAGTAAAGCAGGCAATCAGGACCCTGGCTCAAGGTTGACCTCTGTTCTAGAAGTCCCGAGATAAGTGACAGCTATGGTCTTTCACCTTCTGTAGGCTTTAGAATGTCAGTGTATAAAGGGGGAAAATAGATTAAAATCCACCCTTGAAGATTTAAACAGGATAGCCTCGATGGTTTTATGCCAATGAGATTGCTTCTGGTTAGTGGACTACGTAAACAAAAGAACAGGTAGATAAACATATATTTGAACTTTGCAATCATATTTATCATAGAACAACATGCTCATTGCGTTAGAAATATATCAGAACCCAGAACCCCTGAGAGAATGGGAATGGGCCCATACCCAGGCCTGGCTTCCTCAGTGTGCATCCTGTGTGGTTACGAGAGTCTCCTGCTGGAAGGCTCCCATGCTCTGTTGTTACCATCTTGAAAATCTTAATTATTTTTGAACAAGGGGCCTCTCAATTTTATTTTCCTCTAGGCCCCACAAATTACGTAGTCAGTGCTGGTCACATCTTCGCATTATCATTTCCTTCACTCCTTCTCACTTCCATTTGGTACAGTTGAATTCACATAAGATAAATGTTTATATGATATGTCACCGTAGCAGTGTAACTATCGCACGAAGCACCTCAGTGCATGCTAAAGTGCCCCCTGGGACATTGGTATAATTGTCCCCACTGGAAAGACGTGTAATTCGTTCAAGGTCACACCATCCGTAAGCGTTCTGATCCCGACTGGTATATCTGCCTATTATTGCTACTGTATCATGATGAATGAGGAAAAACATGAAAAGCAATTCCAGTTCAAAATTAACACAGAGCAACAAATACCCAACAGGAGGATATTTGGACTAAACCGATAGGCCGGGCCACCCTGGACCCAGCAACACATAATTTATTTATATTCAATTTCCCCAGTTATGTGCTTTCTTCCTGACATACAGTCTGTGGGGTTTTACTCATCATTGTATTCCCAGCACAGTGCTTGGCATATAGAAGGTGCTTAATAAATATTTGTTGAACGGAGAATCTTCCTGCCATGTTCTTCTTCACTCAGCATTAACGTGGCCTTCCTTTTTGTAGACTCATACCTTTGTGCTTCTCTTTTTGAAGACTTGTCTGTTTGACGTGAGAATGTTCTTTAGCCACTTAATGTCTGATCTATGAAGCAAAAGGGCCCACAAGCATAACAAAAAAATAAAAACTTTGATGACAACTCTTTTCATGTAAAACGTGGCTGTTCTATTGTGTATTTTAATGCTGTTGGAACATTCCAGTTAGCATTTTCATTCTTCACTGCCTGGGAGTGCCTTGAAAAAGGCTTTGGGAGGGAAGGCTCCTCTTCCAGGTTGCTGTATATATACATTTAGAGCCACTTTATTGAGGTATAATTGACATAGAAAAAGCTGTACATACCTAATGTATACACTTGGACAGTCTGGAGATAAATATACACCCATGAAACTATCATCACGGTCTATGCAATAAGCATCCAGCCCTCCGGAGTGTTTCCTCCTACCCTCTCTATGTGTTATGATTATGATTATTCTTGGCGTGATAAGAACACTTAACATCAGATCTATCCTTTTAGCAAGTGTTAAAGTACATAATACAGTATTGTTAACTATGCTGTTTTTCCCCAAGCTATTAGTGTCTCCCTACCACCCTAGGGACTAACATACCCCCTCAGTGTCATTCTTCACTCGTACCTTACTTGGCCCCATAGTCAATGTGTCACGAGGGGCTACTGACTTTTCCTCTTGAATTTCTAAACACTACCCTTCCTCGCCATGAACCACTCCTCTAGCTTGGACCTCACTTGTCTCCTTTCTGGAAGGATCCAACGTCTTCCTGGCGGGACTCTTCGCCTCTTTACAGCACCGCCACCACATAGTCCTGTTGGAGAGGCCTGTCCAATCCAGGGCAGAGACCACCCCTAGGCAGCCGGCAGCCGGCAGCTGGAGGTGTGTTTCCTCAGCACCCCCCTGTAGCTGGGGCAAGGAATCCTCTCCTCCCGCGGGGAGGATCAGAAGCGCATCTCTACCTGTATCTCACTTCCCTCCTTTTGCTCCACAGAACTTTCGCTCTTTTTTGTGTGTGTTTTTGTGGCTTCCTGCCCTTGTACTTGCTTTGTCAGTGGGAAATGCCCTTTGCTACTGCTTTTTCCCTTTGATCTGATACTTTTGGTTTCTCTTTGTGACTGATGTTAATTGCTGACTCCTCTGGGAGCCCCCACTCATTCTCCCAGGCAGAGTCCCTTCTTCGTGCTTGCGTTCCACGAACGTTGCTCATCTATACAGCTGATGAACCTGGACTGGATGCCGAAGATGAATGAGACATGGTTCCTGCCCCGACCTACTGAAAAGATGCCCCCCCCACCTTGTGCCTTATCACTACTTCATGCACTATTTTATTATAGCATTTACCAGGTTGCTTATTCATTCAGCTACTTGATCCTTCATTCGTTCATTCACTGAGCTTTCATCAAGCCCTTGCCTGCCCTGTGCCCAGTGTTCCGAGAAGCACTGGGAACACAATGAACAATAGTCGGGTTTGCTGAGGGATAGAGATGAATCAATGGGTCATGCAAGACCTGCATAATTCTTGCTTGGGCAAAGGCTATGAGGAAGTTTATGGACCTAGGAGATTTTATAGCAGGATGTTTGATCTGGTCAGGGAGGCCAAGGAGATGGCCAGGGGAAGTGATAACTGTGATACAGCCTGGAGAAGGAAGAGAGGAGAAGCCTTTTGGGCAGAGAACACAGAAAGCACACCAACCCGGTGGCGGAACCACAGATGGGGAATGAGAAGACATGGAAAACCTTTGATAAGGCTGGAGTCCAAGGAGCCAAGAGAACAGCAAACATGATGTTGTTGTGGTTGGCAATGATGATGTGAAAATTTATTGCCTGCCACTGAAGCTCGGTGGGAGCCATGAGGAGGTTTTGAGCAAGGGACTGAAGTGATAGGATTACAGATCTGAAAACACATGGCTGGCCTGCATTTGGAGCAGATTGGAGGAGGGTGTGGATGCCCAGAGAGACTACGAGGAGGAGGCTGTTTTCAGTCAGTCACTGGCTTAGGGCAGCTTGGGGTAAGTTGGGGGGGCATGGAGAGAAAGGGTTAGATCTCGAGCAATTCAAGAGAAAAACTGGTGAACCTTGGAGATTGGTCTGATGTGACTGGGGATGAAGGAAAGGGGGACGTGAGAGCAACCTTTAGATTCCCATTGATCTCTAACGATTTTGAATTCAGAAACCCATGAAAATTAGAGACCGTTCAGGATATATATATATATATATGTATGCACACGTAGGACATTTTGCCCATCACTTCAGAAAGATACATAGACCTTCTAAAGCCCATTCATGAACCCCAGGTTGTAAAAGAAACTATTTCTTACTCCTTATTATACCTCTAGATCCTACTCTAGAAAACAGCATCGAATCTGGTGCTTAGTATTTGTCTGTTGAAGCAGTTAATAAAGGTAATACAAGAAGCTGATGGTTAATTCTCTCCCCTTCCTGCTGCAATACGGCTGTAGGGGTTTTAACAGATGAGCTGCAACTTACATGCCTGTGAACCAACTGCCCATTAGCTTGCAAGGGAGCATTAGGTGGAAAAGTCCACAAATGGACCCCTGAGCCTCCAGGTGGTGGAGAGGAATAAATTTTAGAGTATTAAAGCTCCAAAGACCCAAGATTTGTCTGCAGCAGATGTCTCCCCGCAATGCTAAGTGCTTTGGGCTGAAGAATAAAACCGTCTGCTGTGATTTTTTGTGGGGGAGTGCATCATTTGGAGATGAAGCCAGTCTGCCTATGGCTGAGTGGACAAGGTAAGTTCATGTCTTGCATTTCATGATTCATTTTTACCTTGTGGAAGAAGCAGAAATGGTAATTGTGTTCATAGACAGAGATTGAGGACAGAATCATGCCTTTGCAGATAAGGCATTTCAGGAGGCCAATAAAGATAAGGGGGAAAGGAATGCATAGGAGACGTCTTCAGAAAGATTTAGTTCACACGTATTAACCCAGGCTGGGCTGGATTTTTCTCTCTGTGTCTTGGGTGGCCTCATGCTTGGAGCAGGGAGAACCGTCATCTGAACCACGGACTCTTCAAGGGGTCTTAGCGGTCACCTGACTCATCCTCGCATAAGCACAAATTCCCTCTGCAGTGCCCTTTGCAGGTAGTTCCTGGTGCTTCCATTGTTGAATAAGTGAAAGGAAGTCCCGCCCTGACTTTATAGTTAATGCCAGGAATGGCACATATGCTTCAATTTGCATGACAGTTCCAGTTACTTGACAGGGTCTGCCTAGAGCAGAAGGACTCCAAAGCTGGGTCTGGATTAAAGAAAAAGAAAAAGGAATTGATTATTAATGTCTGTCAAAGAGGAAAGAGGATGAGAGTGGTACCCTGGAAGCCAAAAATGTTCTGCTCTTGTCATCCTTGGGTTAGATTCTTCAGTCAATTCATTTACCTCATATTTATTAAGCATCTACTATGTGGCAGTTGTGATCCTAGGGGCTAGGGATCTGAATCCAACGGTTATTTCCCAGTCCTCATTTTCCTGTCCTCTCTGCAAAGTAGCCAGACTTGGCCACCTTTTCATTCTTAAGATGCCTCCCACCCCCACCCCCACCCTGCTCTGGCTTCCCTAAAGCCATATCCTCTCTTTCCTCCCATCTCACAGGTGATATTGGTCCTCACTTTTCTCCTCCTCTTCTCTATCTTAAAATGGTGGATGCCACAAGATTTGGCCCCAGGTCGCCTTTTCTTCTCTGTCTTTCTTTATCTAGTCCAGGCCCATCCATGTTTCTAAATGCCATGTATATGCTAATGACACTCGGGTGTATGTCTCTAGCCACAAAGGGAAACCTCTATAACCACCTGCTACTTGACAGCTCGACTTAGATCTCTAAAATGCACCTCAAACATAACACATTCGAAAGGGAGCCATTTTCTGGAATGCCTCTATCTCCCCCAAAGATAACCTCATTTGTTTGCCAGTCTTTCCACCTCAGGAAATGCCTCTGCCTCCAAAACTTTGGACCAGTCTGCCCATGGCAGTCTACACCTTGACCGCTGTCTTCTTCCTGGCCTGGAGTGTGTAAGTAGACCCCCGTTTGCTCTCTCTGTTTCGATGCTTGCTTCCCTTCAGGCCCCTGTCTGCACAATAAGGAGAAGTTGTAAACATAAGTATTTCTAGTATCATGTGAGTTGCTCGTTTAAAACACTTCTTCCCTGTGAAGAAAACTCAAACACCACCTTCCCCACGTTTCCAGGGTGACTTTCATCTGCCTGCGTCTCAGACCTTACTGCCCTTACTGTCTTCAGCCACTCGCTAGCTCACTTTCTATTCCTCCAACAAGCTATTTATGTTTCCTCCTCAGGGACTTCACACTGTTTGTTTCTCTTGCTAGAATACTCTTCTTTCTGATCTTTCTGCGGTTGGCTCCTTCTTGTCTCTTAGATCTTAGCTTAAATCGTACCTTGCAGCGCATCTGTATCGTCTTTCGTCTGGAGGATGCGGGCACCTCCCTGCTGGCTTCTGCCTCTGTCTCCCACTCCCATCCTCTCTCCACGCCTCGCAGATTTCAGCCTGGTTGACTCAGCCTAACTCAGTCCAGCCCTTGCCGAGCCCTCCAGCCTCATCCTCGCTGGATTCCTTGCCTTACACAAGGCAAGGAATGCCTTGCCTTTGCTGAGTGGTGGACCGCCTCTGAGTCTTTTCACGTCCTATTCCTCCTGCCCATACTCTCTGCCACCCTTCCTTCTGCATAGCCTCTACTCCTCTCAGACACAATTTAGGAAAGCACCGCCTTCCCTGGAAATGCTTATCTGAGTCTCTCCTGACTTCAACTTCCTGTATTGGGTGTAGGAAAGCATGTGGGGCTCTTTTCTTGTGTTGTTGCCTGTTTCCTGGTCTCTCTTCTGATAGCTCTCTTGAAAGTAGGGATTTGGAGGTATGGCTTTATCTTTATCCCCGGGGCCCGGCACAGACCTTTGCACTATCATAAACATTATAGGAAGCTTCCTCTACAGGATTTCTGGAAGAGGGCAGTGGGATGGCTTTCTGCTGGGTGAATCAGCCAGTGTTGTACCCATCTCCAGAGTTCATGAGCTCTAAGTGAGGGCTGACCCCTGGGGATAGAATGAACGACATTATCCTGACAGTAGGTGCATCGTGGAGAATCGAGTCTGGCGCTCTTGGTACAGTTCAGCTATGAGGTTTGCATCTTGAAGCAATTCAGCTCCCAGCATTTGACATGGGGGTCTAGGAAAGGACAGAACATCAGCAGACATTGGAAATGAGCTGAAAGGACAGGAGAGGCTCAGGTCCCCCAGGAAGTATCATTGTGTCCAGCCCTGGTGGGGCTGCCCCCTTCTCTGGGTATGTCCTCTCACAGGCAGTGGAGTGTAACTGGCCATGTTGCTGTTTAGTGACCCTGCCCCCCTGGCTGCACCTGACTGAGCCAGGAGTAGGCATCCAACTCCACCAGGGCCTGTGGGACTCTCCATCTTCCAGAATTTAATAATTACAATAGAAAACACAGAGTCTGGAAGGTGGTGGTACTGACTCAAGCTAATGGCTAAAAAAGCTACAAACTCCTGCTGTTGGGATATGTCCATTTCCTTTCCCTTCCTGAGTCAGACCCTCTTGATTCTATGATACAGGTCCAGTAGCCCCGCAAAGAGAGGGAGGTAGTGCATTTGGGATGAAAGAAACTCAAATGCTTTCTGGGGAGTGGACCGGTCTTCCAGGAGTGAAGGATGTAGTGAGAAGAGAGCCAGGGGTAGATTTCAACTTACCATGTTGAGCTGAACAAGTGCCTTTTCCCTATAGCAAAATTAAGGACTTCCAAAAAACCAGGGCTGAAAGTATTCTACTCATGAAGACACTGTGACCCAGAACGGGGTCCTAACTTGCTGAGGCTCCTGCCATCAGTTAATGGTCAGGTCGGCTCTTAGCTCAGTGTTCTTCTCACCACCTCAGTTGTCCTCAGTCTGTTGAGCTGGGCTCAGCTCATCGGTCAGCAGGGATTCATTGTATTCCCCTTCAGCGTCCCACTTGGTGGCTGCAGCTGATTACCTCTGGAGTCCAGGAGCCCAGGGTTAACCACCCCTCCCAGCTGCTATGTGGTTACCAGGGGGGTGTGTTTATCTAGGGCATCTGCCAACCGAAGGACCCAAGTGACCATCCCTTAAGATTGTGGGGCTGCGAACTATAATGTGATGATCACATGGCAGGGCACTGGCACCGAGGAGCATCCATCATAATAACATGATGTGATGTGAGCAGCGTGGAGGCGGTCCTCGCAAGCTGCCCCACCCACCCACGCCCTGCTAGCCCTGCAGCCTTCCAGCAGGGCTGCATTCCTGGCCTCGGATGTCACGCTCTCGTTACATTGCTTCCAAATTTGGTTGGATGCCATAAATGAGCTCCTCTTTCCAACCAAATCAGTCTTTCCAAGGCAAGAGGATGTCTGTTGTCTCTGCAGGAAGCAGATTCCCAGGGAGACCTGTAGGCAGGCAGTGCTCCTGTCTGACTTCCCCAGTTGGTGTGAAGTCATTGTCCTCGGGGGGTGATCTGAGTTTGCTTGAATCAGAATCCCTGGGTATGACTGTGAGAACGCGGATAATTGGGCCTCTTGTGGACCTACGGAATCCTCACCTCTGTGTTATTAACACGTCCCTCAGATGAGGAAGCTCGCTGGTCTCAAGAGTTCACTGGAGTTGGAAAAAGCGAGGAATTTAGGCTGGGGAGATAGCGGTTTCCTGCCCCTGCTGTAGACTTCCTAGCTGGGTAAATTGCATGTGTCTCTCACCTTCTGTGAGTATCCTTGTAAAGGAAGGGATATGTCTTATCTATATTGATCTCTAGCCCATGCCAAGGACACAGGTGGCCCTCAACTAATGTTGAATGAATGCCTGCGTGACTGAAGACCTCGGCCCACTCTGCACCTAGTGACTGAGTTGATTCAGGAGAGACACCTGTGTGGCATCCTACATATGGTAGGTGCTCATCAACACCTCAGTACAGTGGCTTGTCCTCGGCAGGTAACCTGAGTAGAGAAACAGAACTGCGGAGGAGATGACAGGTGTTCAGAGACCTCTCTGAGACCCAGCGGTGGTAGGTGCTTCCAGAAAACTCCAGACATTCCTTCTTCCTCTGCTTCCTATGGCCTTCCGTCCACTGTCCTGGGAGTCACCAAATCAGCAAAGGTCAGCCAAGGCCGGTCACAGAGGAGAGGGCTAGAGCTGCCAGTATGCCATCTTAGGGCAGAGGAGGCCACCAGGTGGCTTCCAGGTCTGTGTCCAGAGGTGGAGGGGCATCTTGGCTGTGGTCAGCAGCTAAGAGTAGGTGACTTGTGGAGGAATGACGACGTCGGTGGTTTGAGGTTTTGGGTATGAATAAATAAATCCTGGTCTTACAGGTGGTACCACTGGGACAAAAATAGCTAATTTCTTCCAGATGCAATGATTTTATCCGTGAAAAGGTCATAATGTACATCCTTCCCTAAATATTCCCAGGATTTTTGTGAGAATTAGATGAGGCAACAGGGATGTAATGATTGTCTCCATATAGATCATATCGTGATGTTTTCTCCTCAAAGTGTGGTTCCCAGACCAGCAGCATTGGTGGGACTCAGGAGCTTATTAGAAATGCAGAATCTTAGGCACCACCCCAGACTTACTGAATCAGGACCTCATTTTAACGTGATCCCTAGGTGGTTTGAAATATACTTGAAAGCTTAAGAAGCAAAGAGTAAACGATTTTAAGGAAGTTTTGGTTCTCCAAACACCTTCTTTTTTTTTCTAGACAACCCTCTGAAGAAGGGAATGTGTCTTATTTATCTCTGTTTAATACCTAGAAAGTAATTGACCCTTAACTGGAGTAGAAGGAAGGAAGGAAGGAAGGGGGGGGAGGAAGGAAGTGAGGGGGGAGGAAGGGAGGGAGGAAGGAAGGAAGGGAGGGAGAAAGGAAGAAAGGGAGGGAGGGGGGAAGGAAAGGAGAGGGGGAGGAAGGGAGGGAGGTGGGAAGGAAGATCTTATTCTCACTCACTATTTGGAGCCCTTTACCCAATATTTCTCCTGCTGTAATAACAGGACATGTATGTGGTGATTGCAGCTGCTTCACAACCACTGATGCCAACCACAGATGCAGTCATTTAGTATGTGATTAAGGACAGAGGAATCCACTTAATGTGGGTTATGGGAGATATTTGGCAGGAACCAAGGGACAGGGGTTGGATTTTAGTTTCCAAAGATAATGTCTTTCCCAATTATTTAAAGCCCTCAGTAACTTGGATCACACCCAGACAGAAATAAGCCTTCTTAAGTCAGAACTGTGTGAACAGCTCTTCTGCTCACGTTTTCGGCAGAATCTTGACTCTAATGGTCTGTTCAGGTGCTTATGTAACATGACGTGGTGGGGTTGTCCAGCTGGATCTTTGTCAAGTTGAGACCAACTAACTTACCCTCTATAAAGGAGAAATGCTTTTTGTTTACTAGATTTTACCACCAGTGAAATTAATTAAAGGATTAATCTATCCTACCGTTCAACAAATGTGCTTGGCTTGGGGTTACCATAGTGAGCGTGCAAGCAATCCCTGCTTCTATCAAGTAATTGCTGGGTAGTGAGGTTGGGATATGAATTGAGTAATTACAGTGAGGGTTCAGGAAGTACGAGCTGATATGGGCGAGCATGGCAGGCAAACTTAGCCTCATGAGGGTAGAGGTGATGGAGAGAAGTGACCTGTAGGCTGATACCCAATGAGTAGGAGCTAAGCAGTTGGGATAGGAAGGAGGAAATGAAGCTGATACAAAGAACAGCCTGGATCAAGTTCTAGAAGCAAGAAAGAGCATGCTGTGGCAGAGGAAGAGAAGCAGTAAGTGTTTGGATAGCTAGAGTGACTGTATGGGCTGCTTGTGGATATATACATGGCGGGGGGGGGGGGGAGTGTGATGAGAGACGGGGCTACAGAGGTAAGCAAGAGTGGGACCTCCTGGGGTGTTTTGAATCCTCCTAGGAGATTTGCATTTTATCCCCAGGTCACTAGAGGAAGCCTTTGAAAGTGTTGGTGGGTCTGATACATTTCCAGTTTTCTGCTCGAATGGACCAGTGGGCCCCCCTTGTCACTAGGGCAGTGGGAAAAGATTTGTCTCTGTTCTGTGTGTCTCACCCTGACCTCAGCAGCGGGGTGGCTGCTTCTTGCTTTGCATCCCTTAAGCCTAACCAAGGGTTGTTTTGTTTACTTCTCCCAAGAATCATATTTCTCCACCCAGCCTTCATCGGTGAAACTCTCCTGGTTGCTCTGCTTCCAGTCTGTCTCGTGCAAAGGTCTACTTATGATAGTCTATTTGTCTGGGTCCCCCTGCCTAAAGGAGCAAGTTTAGCTCTGGCAGCTTTGAGCCTGAGCTGAGAAGAGCTGCCCTGCTGGGCCTCACCAGTGGTGGCCCTGTGGCCACCATCCCAGCAGCTGCGGGTCAGGCCATTACTGTGCAATTGATTTATACCCATTAGTATATCGGCTGCGTGTAAGACCCTTCATTGCCAAGGGCCTTACTATGAGCTGTCACTTTCGGAAGGTTTTTGAGAGGCAGGGTGGCCAGAACATGGGATTGAGGGTCAGAAGAACTGGCATGCATCGCGGTCCCTTCCTGCCCTCATTCCGTGACCTCGGATGAGTCACCTGAATCTTCATCACCTCAGCTGTAAACGAGGACAAGCAAGATCAAAGAAGATCGTGTGTGAGAAAGTGCTTTGTAAAGTTCTATGAAAGAGTGAGTTTTCATTGGCACTCTGGGCATTGCTGGCTTCATCCCTGGCTACACCACCCCTTTCTGGCACCGCTGAAGGCAGATAGGGCTCAGGAGCTGTGCATTTGCTCACCTTCCACAACTAATCGCTGCCTTCCTGTCTGAGGCTTGCAAATTAGGTTTCATTTTCTCACGACTCCTGCCCTCCATCGCTAATGGATAACCCAATTAGAAACCATTCGTCCAAATGTAAATATTATTTCAGCTCAAACTTGTTGAGAACAAACAATTTTCGGTGACACGATCCACTTTGAAACACTTTCTGGTGGACCTGTGGTATACACACCCAATTTGCTTCCCTTGTATGTAATTATCTCCTCAAGCTTCTGCTGGCATTTTCTGAAATGTTAATGGCATGACATTAAATTCTAGCTCATTTCAGAGCTCCTGTTTTCCTCTAAAGTTTTTTTCTCAGGGAATCTTAAAAAAAAAAAAATAGGTCGACCGATAGGTAGGAAAAATAGAAGAGCATTGACGGTCCCTCTTCAAATAATTGCCCTCCAAAATGCAAAATACTGACATGACAGCACAAAGGGGAGATTAAGGTTCAAAGCGTTCGGATGAACATGAAATTTAGAGATTTTTAATCTTTGAATCTTATCCTTGGATGGGATCCTCACCATCTCCTGGTCTCATCCATCATACACGGTGGGGGTTCCTGTCCTGGAAACGACGATAGTAGGATGTCCAGGCATTTATATCCAGGTCAACCTGAAGAGAGCATAAGGGATTCTTCAGAAAAGGTGGGGCCGCTACAGGTTATGTTCTCCCTAAAACCTCCCTGGAGTGTCCCTCCCTATCAGGTGGAGACGGTGATTCTCTCTCCTTGCTTCCAAGTGGTCCACATTCCTTTCCCCATCATTTTCCATTTACTGTCCTTCCTTAGTTATCTGTCTCCCCCCGGTAGACCACAGGCTCCCAGAAGTGAGGGACTGGGATTCATTTGCCTCAGCAGCGTGACTGTATTGGCCTTCTAACTTGTTTTTCTGACTTGACCTCATCTCTACACCATCCTCCCCATGGAAGCCAAGGAAGCCTTTAAGATGTAAATCAGATCAGTCCTTCCCCTACTTAAAACCCTTCCCTGAGTACTCTCGTTCTCTGGAGAAGTCCAAACTCCTTCACGAGGTGTAGGGGGCCTTTCATTGTCTGGACCTGGCTTAGTTCTCCAACCTCATCCGCACCCGTCCTCTCTCCATAGGGGGAGCTCCACCCACCAGTGAGCCACAGTAACTCCCTGAATACATCCTACCCTCTCACATGATAACAGCAACTGCTATTTACTGAGCATTTGCTATCCGCCAGGTACTTTCTCTTGCTCAATCTGCGTTTTTTTTTTCTTTTTAAGTTTATTTATTTATTTTGAGAGAGGACGAGTGGGGAGGAGCAGAGAGAGAGAGACAGACAGACAGACAGACGGAATCCAAAGCAGGCTCTGGACTGTCAGCTCAGAGACGGATGTGGGGCTCGAACGCACAAACTGGTGAGATCATGACCTGAGCTGAAATCAAGAGTCAGCCACTTAACAGACTGAGCCACCCTGGCGCCCTGGATTCTTAATCGACCCCGTAGCAACCCCATGTGATAGTTAGTATTACCCCCTTTTACAGATGAGAAACCTGACCTCTGAAAAGGAAAGGAAATTAGCTCCTGGCCAGACAGTAAAAGGCCATTAAAGGGTTAGAAGCAGGCCTTTGACTCCAGGGCCGGAGATATTTGCCCACCATGTTCTGTCGAAGATGTGACTCTCAGGTGGCAAGAACTTACTTCCAGCTGAGACGTGACTGTGCCCAGAGAGATAAGCGACTGCCTAAGAGATCTGCTAAATGTCCCACCCAAAGGAGATTTCAAGGGTGCTGTAGGAAGTCAGAGCAGCACAGCACTTTCAATTGCAAGGGTCCATTGTTACATTCAGAGGATAAACAGGACTTGCACGGTAGAGAGAGAGAGAGGCTGTTCTGAGCAGGGGCATCACCCGAGGAGGGCTCACAGAGGGGAAGGCCCCAAGTATGTCGGGGGTGAAGCAGAGAAGGGCTCCCTCTGGCCAAAGTATAGAATCTGGGGAAATGTGGAATGGGCCAGGAACGAGGGGACAGGTCAGCTATAGGAGGCTCCCCAAAGCTGGGCTGAGAAGCTGAGGCTGATCTGGTGGGCCATCTGAGAGATACTGATCACCTTCTGGCAAAGAGCTGCTCTGATCCCGTGTTGTTTGTGGGGGAAAACAATATAAAATCCAGGGTGGGTGAACAGGGGGAAGGAGCAAGTCATGAAGGCCTCGTGACAATGCTTTTGCAACAGTTCTGACAAGAGCAGAGGCTCTGTAATTGCAAAGCAAAGGCCTGGTCCCACAGGTATTTAAAGCCACCTGGTCTATAATTTACGTTTTCATGACATTGCTGATTTTGCTGCTACTGATGTCTGGGGACCTCTGAGGCACTTTCCGGTCACCCCCTGGGTGGCCAGAGGCCTGTGTGTGGCACTTAAAGAGCCCTGTGTTAGGGTCAAGAGCCCTGGGGTCTCAGGCCGGGCCCTGCCCCACTGATGGGATAGTCTTAGGCAACTTTTGCAGCTTCCTGGGCTTTTTCCATGTTTGTCCCACCCAACGACGGGCTTGTCTAATGCCTCAATCAAACAAGAGTTTTGGTAACATGGAAATACCCTCCCAGGACGTTTGGAGTGCCTACCGTGTGCCCAGCACTGTGGGTAACACCAGAATAAGATCCGGCCACTCGTCACCGCTTCTGCCCGAGTTTAAACGGTGTGCATATATAATAAAGGCCTTTTGAAAGCAAGCAGGCGAGAGAGGGGCATCTGATGAGTAACGTGGCCAACAGCGGGGTGAGTCAGTTTACATGAAAGCACCTGACAGAGCCCTATCTCTGTTGATTTGCAGTTTGGGTCCTTTGCACCAGAACATTTAACCTGTTCAAAACAAGTCAGAGGCTTCCATAGCTTTTAGCCAGGAAGAAAAGGAATCAGACCCCCCTGTTGGAAGACTTGATCAAAGTGGACCTCGGAGCACAAAGCAAATGCGTAGTAGGACCTAACCGAATACAATCGGAATCAACCTAAGAAAATTCATCGCTTTTTTTTTTTTTTTTTTTAACAGGCATTCATTCACTTATTTACTCAACGTTTTATAAGCAGCCACTCACTATGCGGGTTTCCTTGATTGTTGAATTGCACAGACTGTCAGCTCCTTGGGAGGAACTATATCTTGTCCACCCATGGGTCAGCAGGGCTGTCTTGGAGCAGTACCTCTCCGGCACAAGGCCACCCCGCTGAGTGGGTCGGCGCTGGAATGCAGCCTCTCTGCTCTGCTTGTTCAGAGCTGCTGGAGCCTGGAGGCCTTCGTTCTTAATGAGCACAAAGGTCCTGTCTGGGTGCTAAGCCGCCGCCTGAGGAACTGTGTGTTCCCAGAGGAAGCCTCTTTTCTAATGATGCAGGACAGAGGGACAGTTTTCTTCTTCCCATATGTGTGCTCTTTATGTGATCAGAAGCCATCTCTGCTATGGGTCTGATGTAGCACTATACCCTAGCGCTGCTGTTGGTTTTTTTTAAGACATCTATTGGGGGCCGTGTACTGGGTGTGGCGTTCAGTCCTGCCCCATCGCTCAAAGATAAATAGGGCAAAACGCTGACTTCCAGTCTCGTGAGTCATTTGGTAAGTGTCTGATAAAGACACACGTGCAGTGAGAAGGGGTGCCTTCCTCATGCTGGGTAGTTAGGGATGCCTTTCAGGAGGTACCTCCTGGTTACGTTTTGAAAGATGAGTAGGGTTGGCCTCGGAGTCGAAGCGTGGGAACATATTCCAGCCCAAGACCAGAGACCTGCCCGGACATGATGAAAGGTGGGGAGTGTGAGATCGTGTGGGTGTGCGAGGAACCCAGGTCTGTAGCCTTTTAGATATAGGTGAGATGCCTTCTTCCCCAGGAGGGCTTCCAGAATCCCTGCAGAAGAAGGGGTTCACTATCTCTTCCTTACTGCCTCTGGACCTTTTATTGGCTTCCATTATTGTATTTGCACACATTTCTAATTCAGGAGTCCCCCGTATCTGGTGGGGGATGCATTCGAAGACCCCCAGTGGATGCCTGAAACCGTGGGTAGCCCTAAACCCTACGTATACCATGTTTTTTCCTGTGCAGACACACCTATGATAAAGTTTCATTTATAAATTAGGCACAGTGAGAGATTAACCACAATAACTAATAATAAAATAGAACAAGTATAACGATACACTGTACTAAAAGTTACATGAATGTGGTCTCTCTCTCAAAATCTCTTACTGTGCTCACCCTTCTCCTTGTGATGACGATAAAATTCCATGCATGATGAGATGAAGGGGGGTGGTGAATTTTGCAGGCTCTATGACGTGGCTTCTCTTGACCTTCTTACATTAATTATGTCAGGTGGATCATCTGCTATCTGATAGCAGTTGACTGCAGATCCCTGAAACTTCCGGTAAGGTGGGACTACTGTATGCGCATTTCTGTGATAGCCTAGAGGCTTGCTGAGACCGGAGATCTTGTGTCTTCCTCATTTTTGTTTCCTTAGTAAATAGCATAGGACCTGGAATAGCATAGATGCTTAAAGCATATCTGCTCAAGTGAGTTTACTCATGGAGAACGTGGGAAGATACTTCCCTCCTAGACTTGATCTTGGGGGACTAATTAGATCTATTACATATAAGTGGCCTCTAAAATCTTTCTTAAATTTCCTTAAAGACATTTTTACTTAATCATGTGAGCATGTATGCACATGTATATATATCTATGTGTGTGTGAGTGTGTGTGTGTGTGTTATACATATACAGGAAAAATTCATATCAGTGACTTCTGGGGGTGGGTTGAGAAGTGTATGGGGGGTGCTATTTCAGGACCATGAATATGGTTGTCCATGTTGTGCACTGCACAATTCTAGGGGACCATTCATTTAGGTGTGAATCTGTACTTTACAAATTTAAACAAACAGTAATAAAAGCAGAGAAATCACAACACTATAAGTGATTTTACTTTCTTTTCAGAGTTTTTCTGCATTTTCCCAAAATGTCCAAAAGAGATGGGCATGGCTTTCATATTAAAAAATTGTTGGGGCGCCTGGGTGGCGCAGTCGGTTAAGCGTCCGACTTCAGCCAGGTCACGATCTCGCGGTCCGTGAGTTTGAGCCCCGCGTCGGGCTCTGGGCTGATGGCTCAGAGCCTGGAGCCTGTTTCCGATTCTGTGTCTCCCTCTCTCTCTGCCCCTCCCCCGTTCATGCTCTGTCTCTCTCTGTCCCAAAAATAAATAAACATTGAAAAAAAAAATTAAAAAAAAATTGTTAAAACTAGTGAGTTGTGGACCATTTCAAAAATCGAAAGTATAAAGAAGGAAATAAAAATGGCCCACCTTTCTTAACCAGAGAAAACTACAATTAGCATTTTACTTTATAAATTTTGTCTTATAATCTTTTCTTAATTTTATAAGGGTGTTCTTTGAATCATTTTGGATAATTCCAAAATGTAGAAAGAAGAAAATAAAATTCACTTCTAACTCATTACCCAGAGATGACCCACTATTAACATGTTGTGTTTTTTCTTCCACACTCTTACTATATTAATACAATCATGACTCCCATTTGGTGAGTGTTTAAATTTGAGCCAGGCCATGTGCTAAGTGCTTGCCAGACATTATCTCATTTAATTCTCACATAAGCCTGAGGTGGGAATTGTTAGTCTCATCTCACAGAAGATACAAACCAAAGGTTAAGAAACTTGGACCAGTTGCAGTTTGAACCTAATGTTGCTTGATTCCAAAGCAAACATTCTAGATGATTCTCTCTCCTCCTTCAAATTCATGTGTGCAGTTACATACACACATAGACCCACACATGTGTATACACACACACACCCATATACATTAAACACACAGACACACACAAGTTGTGGTTACATTCTGTCTTCCACTTGGATGCCTTTTATTTTTTTATCTAATATCCTATGGTGGGCATTTTATGATGTTAAATAAAAATGCTTTTAGAAAGTGGCTTGGTAAATTTTGCTTTTTTTTTTTTAAGGTAAATTGTAAGCAAATCAACCTTGAAGCTCTATTTTGCAGTAGTCGTACTGGCCTTTGTCATCAGACCTCTAGATCTACACCCCCTGTGCAGTCGTCCTTGTCCCACCTCTTGGGCACTTTTTCAATACTTCCTCCTCCATTTCTACTTCCTCATCACTCTGGGAGGAGGGGAAGCCAGGCGAGCTGAGGTCACTGGGCTCAGAAGCTGTCAGAAGAAGCCGCCACAGTGCCTGCATTTCATGACAGTACCTCATACAAGCATTGCTTCCCAGTGTTCAAGCCTTTCTTACTTGTGCGTGTGTGTTTCACGTGAATAACTCTGTATGGCTGAGAAGGCATTTTTCAAATCAAGACATTTATGGTCAGGTTAAGCAATCGGGATAATAGAGACTCTCCAGTGAGGGTTGCAACAAAAACCAGGGCATAAAGCACCAAACTTTTAGTTGAATGCAAACTGTTCACATCTAAAGTGGAACAGATCACTGCAGGCTTCCTCAGCTCCAATATGCTAATGATGCATTGGGCATTCCCAGGGGGGTGCAGAGTATGCGGTGATTCCGGAACTTACTCCACTGAGAACCTGTTGGAGCCGAGGCAGCCTCCTTGGCTGACTCGTGTTCTGTAATACAGTTGGAAAAATACCATTTTATAGGTTTTCTGTGTGATGTTAATTTGGTAATTTAATTTCATTCAGTGACTAAGTAGTTCCTCACTACTCAAAGCATCGTCCACAGACCAGTGGCATCAGTAATCTTCCAGATGCTCTTTAGAAATACAGAATCTGCACTCCCTCTCCCCTCCTCCCCCCACCCCAATCGAGACACATTCAGAATCTGCACTGTGATGAGATTCCCAGGTCATATACACAAGCACAATCAAGTTTGAGATAGAGGCACTACTGTTAAGGACATGAAGTTCTTAATGAAATGGAAGTCGCCTTACAGGGTTTCTTTAATGTCATAAAATGTGTTTTATACACGTGTTAATTTCATGGACATGAGCACAGGAAGTGGAAAATGTATTTGAATCCTGCCGGCCATGGAGCATGGCCTCTGCAGGCATGTTCTGATGCCCGTTCAACAAGGACCCCAAACAACTGTGAGCCCCCAGGTCTCTCCTAAGTCCTTTTTCTTCTCCTTTTTAGGAAAGCATGCAGTCAGTCCCCCAGCATGCCCACATTTGGAACCAGAGCGATATATGCAGCCACATCCCATTAGCTAATAGGGAGGCCCCTGGAGAGGGGTTTCAGCTGGGAACACACAGCTAAAGCCCCTTTAATGGCCCAGTCAGCTGTCAGGGCTGTAAACACATTTCTTCCCATTCAGAGCCATTTGCCCCTCTCTGTGACCTCTCGTGGCTCTCGGACCCTGGCCACGTGGCCCAGATGGCATAATCCGTCAGGGCAAAGCAGGTGACAGTGGGGCTTGCTGTTAGGTAATCAGCGACTATAATTAGCTGGGGTGGAAGCGATAATGGGACCAACTGCAGGGCTGGGGCCAGGGGAGCCCTTGGTGGGTGGAGTCAGGGCAGAGAGAAAGGCTTGCTTCCCTCACTCCCCTGTCTTCCTTCCCCCTCCATATGATGTGCCAGCACAGCGTGTGTGCTTGGGGGAGGCAGGGGCTTCATCCTCAATGAGAAGGTCAGGGCTGAGCGCTGGCAATTTAGTAAGTGAGTGATTTGGCAGCTGATGAATTTTATTTCAAAGAAGCTTCCAGAAATCTATGTTTCAGTCTGATAATTAGTGGGCTACAAGGACCTTGTGAGGCCAGGGGCAGGGGAGGGTTGTAGAGGATTAGAACATGATTCTTGGGGGGAAGACACGTAGGCATTCTGACCCTGTTTAGCCACCCACACGCTGGGCAGCCTCAGGCTGGTCAACCAGCCTCTCTGTGTCTTGAACAGTGGAGGTCACATCACTACCCTCAGGGATCCCTGTTTGGGGCTAAGTAAAAACTCCATCAATATTGCGTAAAACATACCGGACATGTAGCAGACACTTTGAAAATAGAGGTCCCCCACCCCCCCGCCAGTCCTTCTCAACAGCTATTATGGTGTACATGACTTCAGTAAAATAGAATTGACCAACTTAGAACTAACTCCTAACAGGCTGAATAAGGTTTCCGTAATAATAAACGAAACGCAGTTACGTTTATCAAAACGCAGTTGGTAAGCGATGTTGGCTCTGCTTGTAACTTCGATCAGAACAGTCCCTGCATTTTGTAAATCAAAATGGAAGAGGTGGGGGAGGACTGCCGACTGATAAACACTGAAGCATTGTTTGTTTGTCTCTGTGTTGCTGGCCCTCGATGGCTGTTTTCTGACACAGCACATATCGTGGACTTCGCCGCAAACCCACACGTTGAAGCTTCTTTACTTTGGGTTAGTTGAAGGTCTAAAGTAAAACATCTCCATCTGTCATCTACCCTACTTACCCTCCCAGATTTGGTTTCTTCTTTTTCCTCCCTTTATTAAAAACCATATATAATGCCGCTAGAGAGGCAAAAAGAAAATAAAACCACCTGTAATTCCAGAAATGACCGGTGAATGATTTGGTGTATATTCTTCTAGATCCTTCAAAGACACAGATATTATTTTTTTCATCAAAATAGGTCATATGGTCAGTTGGGACATGATTTTTTTTTTCTCCCGACTTGATATTTTGAATCTTATTCTGTATAGGCCATTAGTCTATGTCAATAGGTATAGTTCTAGAACATATTTTTCCCCCAGATTTTCTATCTGTCTATTGACTCAGTTTACAAAGACTTCTACCCATCTTTTCCCATTATCTTTTTTTTAAATTGAGAGAATTCACATGCTCTAAAATTCACCCTTTTAAAGTATGCAATTGAGTGTTTTTTAGAGACAGGTTTGGGAAATCATAACAGTTTGTAATTCAAGGACACTTCCATCACCCCCAAAAGAAGTCATTTGCGGTGACTCCCCATTCCCTCCTTTCTCCAGCTCCTGGCTAGTAGTAACCAGTGCTGTTGAGATGGCATGAGTTATTGAACTGATTCCTCACCCCTGGATTTATAAATTGCTTACAACTATGTATGACTTCAAACAATACTGTCATGATCAGTCTGGAAATTTTGGTCCAATTAAATTATATCTGAGCTGTGTTAGAGTTAATACACACACACCATTTTAATTTGAAAAGGAGTGTTACATTTTTGGATGATGTGGTTTTGGGAAAATTTAGAATTAAATCTCTAAATCTGCAGTATTTATAAACATTCTTTGGGGATTTCCCGAGGGTGGTCATTGCAAAACTGCTTTTGCAAATACTGTCTGTGGAGTTTGCCAGACGTTGGAAGTTGTGAAATTATATTACTCTGCAGTTTCACAGTGGAGGTTAATTCCTGACTCCCCCTCCTTGAGTGACAAAGTTGTGTTTTGTTTTGTGTCTCTCTGAGCAGCATTAGGACCTAGGAGAAAGAGGGGTAGGCAGAAGGGTATGGGCTAGGACCAATTCTGTTCTTAGTTTCTAGAAGGGATTAAAAAAAATTTTTTTTAACTTTTATTATTTATTTCTGGGAGTCAGAGAGAGACAGAGCACAAGTGGGGGAGGGGAAGAGAGAGAGAAGGAGACACAGAATCTGAAGAAGACTCCAGGCTCCGAGCTGTCAGCACAGAGCCTGACGTGGGGCTCGAACTTATGAACCAAGAGATCATGACCTGAGCCAAGGTCAGATGCTTCACCAACTGAGCCACCCTGGCGCCCCTAGAAGGGATTTTTAAAATTTGACTTTAGGGGCACCTGGGTGGCAAAGTTGGTTGAGTGTCTGACTCTTGGTTTCAGCTTAGGTCACGATCTCCTGGTTTGTGAGTTCAAGCCCTGAATTGGGCTCTGCGCTGGCAGCACAGAGCCTGCTTGGGATTCTCTGTCTCCCTGTCTCTCTGCCCCTCTAGCACTCTCTCTTTCTCTCTCTCTCTCACTCTCAAAATAAATAAATAAACTTAAAAATACAAAATAAAATAAAATTTGACTTAAGAACAATAGAACTTAATCTGATATAAAATCAATTTGGTAACTATCTTTTAAAAATCTTGCATACATACATGTGCATAGGGGGACCATATTTAAATATTCAAAATTCATTCTCATAATAATAATAATTATTGTAATAACTCCCATGAATTAGGAAGTCACGAGTCTTTGAAGGCCAGGTGTGGTGCTGTGTTTCATGCGCATTATTTCATTCAACAACCTTGTGAAATCACCCCTGCGATTGTTTAAGATATAGAGGTCAGAAGTATTGCACCGCCTAAACGATGGTCAAGCAGCAAGTTATTCTGGAGTCATTTTGGCCTGTCCAGCGTCCCTCGGTAATTTACCCCTTGCTAGCACCTGACTCACTCCCTGCACCCTGCCCCACCTCATCTCAATGACAAAGCCAAGCTCAGCAGATCTTCCCCAAGGCCCTACACCTGGGAGAAAAACTAGGGGTGTCCCCTGTCTTCATGGAGAGAGTGTGGTCTGAGTCGTGGTTCTGGAATATACCGTGCCACCTTGGGCAAGTTACTCAACCTCTCGGTGGCTCAGTTTCCCCATCTGTGTAATGGAGATAAGAGTATTGACTGTATGTGGTGACAGTTAAATAATTATATGAAGTGAAGCTGATAAGTGCTCAAGGGTTTTATTGCCATGGAAAAGTTGGTCCAGCCTTGAGGTGACAGCACTGAGCCTGTCCCGAGGTCACCACGGAAAAGGTGGTGGTCGTCCCCCAACTCTACCCCATAATTTTCCATCTGGGAAAACGGACACTGGAAAGAGGAAATTCTCACTGAAGACACACTGCTTACCAGCAATGGAATCTTTTCTTTTCTTTTTTTTTTTTTAAGTTATTTACTTTTGAGAGAGAGAGAAAGAGGGAGAGAAAGTGGGGGAGGGGCAAAGAGAGAGGATCCCAAGCCATGCTCCATGCTATCAGCACACAGCCAGAGTTAGGGCTCCATCTCACAAACCCTGAGATCATGACCTGAGCTGAAATCAAGAGTCTGACGCTTAACCGACTGAGCCACCCAGGAGCCCCCAGCAGCAGAATCTTTATTGTGATTTTACAAAATGATCTGCTTGGATTCTGGTTGTTTGTCCAAAGCAGAGACTGGGGCGGTGGAGTGAGCAGACCTCAGAGGACAGTGCTCTATTTCTGCTGTCCGTGCTCACGGGGCTCCTGTATTTAGTTCTTGGTCTCATCCATAGCACAGGGATTACTGGAATCTACTGTGTGTGTGTGAGCCTCAGTGAGTCAGGCACTATATTCTCAGTACGTTTTAAAAGTCATCTTGCAAGAGATACCGACCCTTACTCATTTTGCGGATGTGGAAACTGAGGCAGAAAGAAATAAGCCATGCTGAAACTTACATGGATAGGAAGAGGCAGAATTTAGGGAAATTTCATTGTGATCAAGAGCTCTGCCATTAACTAGCTCATTGTGTGGCTTTGGGCCAGTTACTTAACCTCCGTCTGTCTCCATTACCCCAAAATGGGGTAATAGCAGTACCTGCCTTACAAGGATGTGGTGAGAGTCAGTAATGCTTGCAAAGGGCTTGGGAGAACACCTGGGACGCAGTAGGAGCTCAATAAATGTCAGCCTTCCACCAAACAAAACAAAGCAAAAAACAAAACAAAACAAAACAGTATCATTCTGTCAGGCTTCCAAGCCTTGTGTTCTCTGCTACTCCCCGCTGCCTCAAAAGGAGCCAGGGAATTGAATTCATACTAAGAAACCCGAACAAGGTTCAGGATTGCAAGGCATTCGAAAGCGTGGCCTAGTTAGAAAGCACACTCACTCACATACACACACGTAGCTACTTTTAATAGCTGGTAAGAGCCAGAGAAAATCCAATTACAGATGAATCAATCGATTAAAGAGAAAGGGGGCAGAAGAAAGGAAAGAATGCTGGAGAGACACAGAGCCAAATTACAGCTGGGTAATAGAATTAAGGGTCTGTAGAACGAACTGGGGGAAATAACAAAGGCATAAGGGCGGAGGACTCCCTCACAACGCCGTCATGATTTCATTCTTTCTCGCCCCCTTGACTCCAAAGACCCCTCATTGGTCCAGCGCCCCAAACAAGTGATCGCCAAGGAAAGGGCCAGAATTGGCATTTGGCAAATTATATTTTTGCAAAGAAACAAACCGCGCGTGGCCTCTGGAACAAGAGGATTATGTCCGGGTTAAACAGAAGCTCACCGGGACGGGTGAAAGCTTGGGGCGCGGCGATCACAATCCTGGGAGGGGGAAGGTGAGAGCTGTGTCTTTGCTTGGCAAGAGGTAGCCTTAGCTCGTAATTTTCTGTTTCCTAAGAAATTCTGCCTTTGCTCTCAAAGAAACATCTCATTGTTGACAGAATTTCCCTTTTGCATACACGCACTGGAAAAAAAAAATCCCACGTGCATTTTTAACTTTATTTTCTATTTTGGTGGGAGGGGGGTGCGGAGAGGGAGGTGGGGCTGTTAATCCAGCAGCAGTCTCTACAGCTGTGCCTATTATTGGTGGGTTCTAGAATAACATCCGTTTCTATGTATTTATGGAAAGGCGTCCTTAACTAGGCCACATAAAGAGCCAGCGCATCTATAAATAAATTAAGGCGGCTGCCCCTCGGCGCAGCTGTCGCCTTTGTGACCGGCCAGGCCTGTCCCATTGCCCGATTACCCAGGGCGGGAGGGGCTGTGCACGTGGGGCGGGGCGCACCTCCTCCGGCAGGCCTCTGGGATTGACACCAGTGCGGAAGGTGGGCTTCTCAGAGATCCCGGGCAGGCCTAGCTGGCTCGCGAGTCTCTGGCCCCTGACGGCCAGCGCAGGTGGGCGGGCGGCAGTCACTTCCTGGGAGTCAGGTGCACCCAGCGCGCGCTTAGGCTGGGCACGGAGTTAACGGGTGTGGGACCGAACAAAACAAGGGGAACAACAAAAGAGTCCCGAATGTGTAAAATTAAACGGACAAGGGAGCATGAGCATCAGAGCTGTTCCCAGAGTTTGGCAGCCCAGTCTTCTCATCCCCTCCCAGGGTCCATGCCCCTATCAGGGTGATGGCTCTGAAGGGGCATGGGGCGAACCGGCAGGGTTTCTTTCCTATGCCCTCAGAGACCGAAGAAGAAAGCAACCCTTGTCCTAGGAGAAATGAAGCAGAGAGCTTCTATTTGCGTGGTAGCCATTTCTGGATTTCCTGGGCATCTTGTGCTGGGAGCGACCTCCCTGAGAGCACCAGTCCGTGGGCAAGCCATATCAGGACCTCCTGTTCAGAAAGCAGAGTCTGGGGCCTTCCAGACCCACTGAGTCAGAAGCTGCAGCCATTCAAGATTCCCAGGGGGCTTAGAGGCCATTTGAAGAGCTGTAGTCTGCTGGGTCCCTAACCCTGGCCGCATGTCAGAATCACCTGGAGTTATGGATTGACTTGCCTTCTTGAAAAGAATGTCGAAAGTCCTAACCCCCAGTACCTGTGAGTGAGACCTTGTGTGGAAATAGGGTCTTTGCAGATGAGCAGTGTTGTTGGGGCTCCAATCCAATATGACTTCTAAAAATGGGGAATGCGGACTCAGAGATAGGCATGATGCGCGCAGGGACAATGCCATGTGAACATGGGGCGCAGACTGGAGTGACGGCCTGTGAGAAAAAGAATAACCAAGATTGCCAGAAAACCGCCGGAAGTTCACGGAGACCCTGGAGCAGAGTCTCTCTAACACCCTCAGGAGAAACCAATCCTACTGATACCTTAATCTCAGGCTTCTGGGCTCCAGAAACGTGAGTCACAGAGTTTCTTTCGGTTAAGCCATCCAGTTGGTGTCACTTTGTTAGAAGCCCTAGCAAACGAAAACCTCGGGATACTTCCAAGAAAGATCTAGGTTTCTGAGCTACATCTGACATGTTTGCAGTCAGACTACCCGGGGGCGGGGCTACGGGACCTGCATTTTCTACGTGTTCTTTGGGTGATACTGATGTGGTCGGTAGTGTGGGCAAGGGGTTCTGTCCACATATCGTGCACTACCTGCCTCACCCTTTACAGCTCCCTCCCTACGAGCGGACCCTTGCACGCACCAGTCTGCTTGTAGACTTCCAGTGATGGGGGACTTATTACCTGATGGGGCAGCCTGATCCATCATGGAAACTTGTAATCTGTTCAGAGAAATCTCTAAATACAGCTAAAATCTCCTATGCTTTTCTCATTATGAGGATGAAGAAACTGAGCTCCTGGGAGCTGGAGTGACTTGTTCAAGGCCATTCAAACAGTATGGGGCTGCCATGGATTTGAATCCAGGTAGGTACTGGGGTCCATCCTCCTGACCACTTGAACTCCTCAGATGGCCCAAGAGCTTACAAAGGGCCATGACAGCTGTGGTCATAGCAAGACCTCCTCCAGCCTCGGAAGACAGAGACCCAGTGTCCCTCCCTGATCCTTACACCTAAGTGGTGGGAGGAGAGGGTGGTGTATGAGGTTAGAGGAGGGAACTGTGTGGTCCCACGAGGCACTGGGGCTGTGGGACTTGCTATGTGTGCATCCAGAACGTGGCTGAATCATGTGGGGAGGCCGCGGTGTGGATTTGGTTCTTGTGTCATGGCCTATTTCTGGCCCCAACTCCCCGAGTGACCCTGGGCAGGTGTCTTGTGCTTTCCTCAGTGTTCGCATCTGTGAAATGTGGATAATAGATGCTGCCTTTCCTACTCTGTAGCAGCCTTGAAGGGTTACAGTGAGATCACCCACAGGAAAACACCTTGGGAAGCAGAGATGTGATGATTATGACTTGGCATGAGAATTGCACTTAGGTGTTTCCATGGAAAACTCTTCTCACAAGGGCAACTTTGGCGATTTCTCTTCTTGACCAGCCATTTGATTTCTGCTCGGTTTCTACCCAGCCATTTCTAGACTGGAGTGGAGGTGGGCATAGGGAGGATGAGTCAGAGGTGAAGCCTTGTAGACAGCTCTGAGTTTGGCCACATACTTCCCTCGCCGTGGACATACCCCATAATGGACCCATTCTCCAGAACCAAGAATGGAATCCCCTTCTCTTTTCAATGCATTGCAACTGGGCTGTGTTTTCCTGGGGCAGGACTGCCTGTCCCTCTTTCCCTAGAAATCGAGATTGGCTCCACTCTATGGACCTGGCTCATTCACCAGGGTTCAAAGGGCTCGATACCATTATTACTCTCACCCCCAGGTTTTCTCATCGATTTCCTAATCAATTCTTTCCACAGATATTCCCTTAGTGCTTACTTTGCCTCAGACATTGTGCTGCAGAATATGAAATGGATTAAGATGACTTTCTGTGTTCCAGAAGCTTGCAAGCAATCCCATCTAAGGGTTCCACGTGGTTCTCTTTCCCAAAGCCGTCCCTGTTTACAGACCTCATGGTGAACCTTCTGCTCCTTCTCCCACCCTTTGTGGTGTGGTAGACCAGGAAGAGATCACAGCTGAGGCAGAAGATGTAGGCTCTCTTCTGCTCCTTGCTGTGTGACCTTGGGCAAGTCACAGCCTCTCTGAGCTATTTACACTTCTGTAAAATGAGATCAACAATATGGATATGAGATAAGATTCAGTGAGAATTTGCCATGAGCCAGACACTATTCTAAGTGCTTTACTTAGGAAAAGCGTTAACAACTTTAGGAGGGAAATGTTACTTGTGTCGTCATTTTGCAGATGAGACAACTGAGGCACAGAGAAGTTCACTAATTTATGAGGTCCCAAAACTAATCCTTTCCGGAACATGAGTCAAGTGCAGCCTCTCTGGTTCTGGAGCCCAGGTTCTTAGCCACTGGAGTGTCCTGACTCCCTAAGTTGTCCATCATCAGAGTTGGCCTTAGAGGGTGTGTGAACAGAGGCTTGACACTCTGTGAAGCACTGAACGTACGAGTGTGGGATGATGAAGAAGAAGGAGAAGAAGAAGAAGAAGAAGAAGAAGAAGAAGAAGAAGGAAGAGGAGGAGGAGGAGGGGGAGGAGGGGGAGGAGGAGGAAGAGGAGGAAGAGGAGGAAGAAGAAGAAAACAGATGTCATCTTTGATAAAGGAGTGAAATTTCTCATAGGGTCTCATCTATCCATAGACGGAGGGAGGGATGGAGGGAGGGAGAGAAGGGAGAAAAGAAAACAGGAGAGAGGGAGAGAGAGAATTATATACGGTGTTGAATTGCTATATTGTATACCTGAAACTGATATTGCACTGTATGTTAACTAGAATTTAAATAAAATCTTTAGGGGCACTTGGGTGGCTCAGGTGGTTAAGCGTCCAACTTCGGCTCAGGTCATGATCTCATGGTTTGTAAGTTCAAGCCCTGCATCTGGCTCTGTGCTGACAGCTCAGAGCCTAAAGTCTGCTTCTGATTCTGTCTCCTCTCTCTCTGCCTCTCCCCCACTCGTTCCCTCTCTCTCTCTCTCTCTCTCTCTCCCTCAAAAATAAATATATATTAAAAAAAATTAAATGACAACTTTAAAAAAGGTGAAGAAATGGTGGCTCAGAGAGGTGCTGTGCCTTGCCCAAGGTCAGTCAGCTACAGAGCTTGGGTTTCACCCAAGGGCTGTCTGATTCTGAAGCCAGTGCCCTTTGTACATGTCTCCGCTCCAGGGTAGACAGAAGGCAGCAATTCTGGTCTTCAGGTGAAATCCAGTCACCTCTCCTGTCCCCGCCTTCATTTATCAACAATTTGTGGAGCAATTTCTGTACTCATGGACAATTCACCAAGAACGATTCCACCATTCCTGCCTTTAGGGAGCCGTAGCTTTAAACTATTATAGAATCTTATGTCCTGTGAGAAAGGAGACTTTCCTAAGAAGTCCTTACTTCCCTTGAGAAGGAGGAAGCTGGTGGCCAAAGGAGAGACTTCTCCCCTCTTTGTCTCACTCTCCTGTTTGCTGGAATATGAATGAAGCATGGCTTCCAGTGCCAAAATGGACTTCATTTGGACAACCTGAAGGTCAGTTTAGCAAAGCCAGACAAGCTGTCTCCTTTTGACTTCAAGGTCAAAGAATAGGTAAGTTAAAAACAATGTTACTCCCAGTCTCTTTGTTGCTTAAACAGATTGACTTTTTCCCCTATTATGTCCTGGGCTGGTTCTAAGACATCACACATTACAAATCAGAACCAGTTAGGATGATGTGGGTGAAGTTAACAGTGGTGGGAAAAAATGCACATAAGGTACAAGAGAGAGCAAAATAAAAGGCAGATTTTGTTTTGTTTTGTTTTATTTATTTATGTTTCCCAAGGGAGACATGGACAGATCTAAACTCAGGTAAACATGTCCAGGGAAAACTTAGGTCTGAAGGTCTTAGGTCTTCCTTACAGGTTAAAGGAAGATGGTATGTATTTCACCCCTGTGTTGTGCAAGGCAGTGAGTTAGACCCTGTCACTGCATCATCCCATTTAATCCTCCTGGCAACTCTAAAATGAATATATTATTATAAAATAGGGATGGGGACTATTATTATTTTTTAAATGTTAATTTATTTTGAGAGAGAGAAAGAGTGAACAGGGGAGGGTCAGAGAGAGAGGGGGACAGAGGATCTCACGTAGGCTCTGCACCGTCAGCTTCATGCGGGGCTCGAGCCCATGAACCACGAGATCATAACGTGAGCTGAAATCAAGAGTCAGACACTTAACCGATTGAGCCACCCAGGCGCCCTAGGATGGGGATTGCTTGAGAGGATGTAAGTACCACACCAAGTCTGTTGCCTGTTCAGTTATTACTGCTGCTTAAATCCATTTGACAGACAAGGAAGCTAAGCCTGGGAGAGATTCAGCAACCTGCCTGTAGAATTATGAGGCTAAGGAGTGGCAGACAGGGCAGGGGCCTGACACAGACCCATGTGGCCCCAACGATCACTCAAGGCTCTTCCTACACTGTGTGGTGCTATTAAGCTGCACTTTTCTGAAGGGAAGACAAAAAAAAAAGACTTTTCATTTATTAATTTTTCTATAAAGTCCTACAGTTCTGGTTCCCCTGGGCCAGCCCTATTCCTGGCCTGTGTTTTTCTTTTCTCCTCTAATCATCTAGTCTCTGGAAGAAGCCACCGTATAGTTTCTTTTGTAGCCCCCGGATCAGCTCCTATCTTAAAGGAAACATGCGAGAAAGCAGAAGACCCTGTCACCGTCACCATCACCATCAGCAGTGCCATCTGTTACAGGTCTCTCTCAAGCCCCAAGCAAAGCAAATCCTCCTCTCCAGTGTGACTCATACCCCATCAGCTGCCCCTCCCATGAGTCAGTCTGGCTCTGACAGTCTCAAAAGAACTATAAATTTAAGTCCAATCCTTCAAGGTCAAGGAGCACCATAGTTCTTTAAGCCAGACCATTGTGGTTGGCACACGCCTTCTCCTTCAGCCAAGGCGAACTCCATGCCTCTGTGGGTTTTTCCTTTTTAGCTAATTGCTCCCTCTTTGGTCCCACCCTGAGAGGATCGTCAGTCATGGGGACACTCCTGGATCAGAGGTCAGGTCACAGATGCTCCAGGGCTGAGATCTTGGGTGAATTCTAGGTTTTGCAAAAGAATTAGAGACTGGGGAAGCCAAGTCCTGAGTCAAGTGCAGCTTATTAGTAGGACCAGCAAAAGCAGGGACCCCCTTAGTGCTGGTTCATCACAGGCCACTGGGCCTGTGGCTTTACAGGCAGGTTATAATTAGTAGATAGCTCATCCTGGAGGAAAGCAGAGAATGAGCCTCATAACCGGTCCTCCTGCCTCTGGTTTGGCATCCCTCCAGCCTGCCCCATTGTCATGTCACTCCCATGCTTAGGATCTTTAATGACTTCCCTTTAACCTCTGTTTAACAAGAGGAAGAATGTTTTTATGGTTTAAATAGAAATACACACACACACACACACACACACACACACACACACACACAGTCTTTCCCCCTCTGCCTCCCTACTTCACCTGCCCCACTTCTCCTGGTCTCTGCTGTCACCTCTTCTGATTTGCCAGGCTGAGCTAGGCTCCTGCTCTGTTACACTTCTTGGGCTTCCTTCTAGCCCAGCCCTCACTGCACTTCCTGGAACTCTGCTTTTCTATTTAATCATCTATCTTCTCAACATTGCAATAAGCTTTTCAAGGGACAAGACCCTGTTCATACAAACCATGTAGTAGGTGTTAGAAATGATGGGTGACATAGCAGGATGACTGTGAAACTTACCTGGCTCTCTTTTTATGTCACTGTGGCTTCATTGGACTTGAAGGAAAGATGTCTCTTTCTGTGTTATTGAAAATCTGAATTTTCTTTACCCTTAATGAAGGAAATTAATGGACTTTCTGGGGCTTCTGTGATAAAAAAAAAAGTCAGCCTACCCCACCCCAAACTCAGTCCCATGATTTCTTTTTTAGGTGATAGAAATGGACATCAGAGAGAGGATACAAGAATCTTTATAGAGACAGAACTGCCAGGCCTTCACGTGTGGATGGAGAAGGAAGCAGGACAGAGAACAAGGAGATGACTCTGGGGTTTCTGGTCTGCTTGATGATGCATTCCGGAAAAACCAGCAATTTCAGGAGGAGGGACAAGTTTGGGAGGAGTATAAATGGATGGAGATGATAAACGTGATTTTAAGCATGTTGAGTTTGGACTGCTTACGGAACATGTTAAGTGGCCATCTGAAAGACAGGCTTGGCTCAGAGAAAAGACCAGATTAGGGAGAGGGATGAGTAGGAAAGCTTAACATATTAGAAGTAAAAATAATAAGGGTTCCTTCACTGAGGAGGAGAAGAGAAAAAAAGAAATAGCAAGAAGGGAGGAGAAAAGATGATTCTCTAAAAGATCCAAACCATATAAATATTCTGGAGAATGTCACATGTGTTTCTCCTACCGAGCGTCTTGACTTGGATACATACGTGGTATTCCAAGTGCCAGGAGCTATGATTTGTGCTGGGAGAGTACCTCTCCACTCTCAAGGAGCTTAAAACTTACGGGAGGCATGTGGTTGGGTCTCCCACAGATGGGTCTTCCCCACAGCCAGCGAAAGTCTCATATCCAAGGTGAGCTAGAGGCCACCAGAGGGGTGTTTTCCTTCTATGGGCCTGGAATGCCACCATTGCAAGGTCACAGTTTTTGAATAAGCTGTTTGCCTTTTCTTTTTAGGAAGCCACATGATATGGTGGAAAGAAGGCGGGCTTTGGAGGCAAGGAGTAGAATACACTACCTAATAGTGATAGGCCCTGGACTGATAACTTGTAATCTCTAAGCTTTGCTTCTCTATTGATTAAACAAGAACAATAAGGCTAACATTGGGGACCCTGAGGGTAACCTGCAATAATGGGAAATTCTTGATATTAAATATGTAGTGTTCCTTAACAAGAATAATGGGAAGATGCTGATGGTGGTGATGACGAAGGTGATGATGGGAGCAGACAGACAGTGCTACTATTTTGTGCCAAGGCGATCTAAGCCATTTACAAATATCCTGTTAATCTTCTTAACAACCCTATGAGGTATAACTATTATTATTCTTTATTTTCTTTTGACAAGTAAGAAAATTGAGGCAGAAGAGTCCTCAGGCTTGAAGATGTGATGATTCTGGGTGAGCAACACTGGAACTAGCTCTCAACACCTCTCTGAGAACAACCAGCACTAGGGGATGTGGGATTCAGGGGGTCGGAAAACACTCACTGTCCACTGGCAAGGAACCTGGAAACAGAGAAAATGGTGTGGGATGTTGAAGTATGTGGACGCTGGTGGGAAGAAGTGAGGGGTCAAATGTCACTACTCAATATTTTGTCAAAGACTGCACAGACACCAAATGGTTCATGCGTTCATTCAGCCATTCAGTGTCTTTTTATTGAACATAACTCTGTGGCAGACCAGGAGCTGGGCTCAAGGGCGCCCCCTTCCCCCCAGCTTCTAGAAGCTTCTGGTTGATTCCAGGAATGGCAGAGTGATGAGCAGGCAGAAATCTTTAAGAGGGTTCCTTTTCTCTCCATCTGCCCTATAATAGATTCATAGGTAGATTTTTTTTGATGGATGTCCAACATCCATTTTCTTTCTTTTGATCTTATCTTTTGGGAATTACTCCTTAGCCATGTGGTGTGACACTCATAGGGCTGGCTTTTTAAAAAAAAAAAAATTAATGTTTATTTATTTTTGAGACAGAGACAGAGTGTGAGAGGGGGAGGAGCAGAGAGAGAGGGAGGCACAGCATCCGAAGCAGGCTCCAGGCTCTAGGCTCTGAGCTGTCAGCACAGAGCCCGATGTAGGGCTCAAACTCATGAACCACGAGATCAGGACCTGAGCTGAAGTCGGAGGCTCAACCCACTGAGCCGCCCAGGTGCCTCACAGTGGGTTGGCTTCTGATGCAAACCAGAGTGGCCAGGCAACTCTCTCTAGAATTTGCTTTTGAATGGAGGGACATGGTAATGAGAAATGTCTGAACCTGCTTCATCTAGAGTCCCGCACTCTGAAGAGACTTTCCTTTGGTTCCTGGAACTTTAAGACCCTGGTGCTGCCCAGCTTCCTTTCTTCATTGTGCATTTACTCATATCATATCTATATGTATATAGACATATACATCACACACACACACACACACACACACACACACACACACACACACATTTTCCCCCCTTGTATTGGCCAATTGCTTTCTGTTGCTTGCAACCAAAGACGTCTAACTAATACATACCCTTTTCTAGCATCTTTCTGCCTTGTTTTTCCTACCTGTAAAATAAGAATGGTAACACTTGCTACTTACCCTCGGGGGGTTGTATAGATTAAAGGTATATGTCAATAAAATGCTTTCAGATGCTTGGATGAAAGTTGCTGTTGCACTACAAAGTCTCCTACTCAACTTTAGCTGCACTTCCAAAGAGGGACTTTCTTTATATACCATAAAACAGCTTTTATCCCGAGAGGATGTGTCCCTCATTTTACTGTCTCTGTCAACAGTTCAAGGATTGCTCCCTACTTGCTGTGTTTCCAAAGCGACCATTGGAGATGAAAGCCCAGCTTTATTTAGCGTGAGAGGTGGCTGTATGCTACAGGGAGGAAATGTGTTCATTGTTGCTATTATGAATTATTTAGTGATAAGGAAGGAAGGTGGCTCCAATTTTCAGGCTGTCACTTTGTTGGCTCTTTAGGATTAATACTTACATTCTTACTTCAAGTTTTAAAAAAAATGTAAAACCCCCACCAATTTTAGGACAGAAAGAGCTGCATCATCTTAGAGCATCTCACAATTGTGAAAATATGGACGATGATAAAAAACCAGAACATCTTAGAGATTCTAAGATATTTTACGATTTTCAAAACACTTATACTTTCCCTTGGACTAATCTAGATTCTGGAGTATCTGGCATATGACAAACACACATAAGACTTCAGAGTTATTCACTGCAAGTGAACAAGTTTTATAATATGCCAACATGACAGTTGTTTATACTCAGCAGAGAAAATTTGGAAATGCAGAAGGTAGAAGGATAAAGCAAAATGTATCAATATTTCAGCGGGTTTACTGCCCTAAAGCAACCAGTCTTTAAATTTTCATGTGTACTATTTTCCTTTTTTGTCACAATTATTTTGTAATTATTTCATATTAGTTGATACAATTTTGTATTCTGTGGCTTTCCCCCCTTTTCTATTACATTATGACTCTATCAGTTATCTACTGCTATCCCAAGACTCAGCAGATTAAAATAAGACCCACTTACGACTGCTAATGAGTCCAGGGGTTTGCCGGAAGGTTCTTCCGTTCTGGTCTCATCTGGGCTTGCTCATGGGTCTGCCATCAGGTGATAGTGGCAGGGTAATCTAACTTCTTTGGGGGTTCACAGCTACTCTACACTTGGTCTGTTATCCTCTAGGAGGCCATTTGGGGCTTGGATGTGTGGTGGTAGTAAGATAGAGAGAGAGAGAGAGAGAGAGAGAGAGGGAGGAAACGTGACAGTGCAGTTACTGCTAATACAATCACAAGGGCTGTAGGGATAGCCCGCATGGCTCCATGGGATCCCTCCTCATTTGCAATGGTCAGAGATAGACGGGGGGGGGGGGGGGGGGGGGTGGTGAAGAACTGTCTAGAGTTTGCAGTCAGTCCCCCAGAATAACAGAAGCACACTTCTATATCACTTCATAGACTTTTTAATGACTTTATAGTGTTACCTTGAGTGGCACCATCACAGACAATTTAAACATTTCCATAGTTTAAGACATTTTGGATTCTCCATTTTGTTTTCTGGGATACAGCACACAGTTTTGTGGGGAGAAAACCTTTCTATTTGAGCTTACTAATAACATCTTAGTCTAGAATCACAGAAATTAAAAGTTTATAAAAATTTCGAGGGGAGCCTGAGTGGCTCAGTCAGTTGAGTGTCCACCTCTTGATTTTCGTTAGGGTCATGATCCCAGCGTTGTGGGATCGAGCCCCACCTTGAGCTCCGTGCTGAGTGTGGAGCCTGCTCGGGGTTCTCTCTCTCTCCCTCTGCCCCTCTCCCCCGGACTTGTATGCTCTCTCTCTGACATAAAAAAAATAAATAAGGGGCACCTGGGTGGCTCAGTCAGTTGAGCGTCCGACTTCGGCTCAGGTCATGATCTCACGGCTCGTGAGTTCGAGCCCCACATTGGGCTCTGAGCCTGGAGCCTGCTTCATATTCTGGGTCTCTCTCCCTCTCTGCCCCTCTCCTGCTCATGCTCGCTCTCTCTCTCTCTCTCAAAAATAAAAATAAACATTAAAAAAAATTTTAAAGTTTATAAATATTTTTGTTTTTCCTTCATTATGTCAAAGCATTTTGTGAGGTGCTCACGCCCATTTCAGCCCAGGCCAGTAGTACAAGTGTGTTCATTTCACTGCCCAGCAATACTGAATACTTAAAAAAAAAAAATTCTCTGCTGAAACAAAATAAGGAAACTCTCCACCCCCAGCATTTCGTTGATATAATTGGCATTCATTTAATTGCTAGTAAAGGAAGAGAGGGAGAGACCTAGAGACAGAGAGAAACAGCGATGTTTATATACTCACCCAAGTCTAGGAAACGCCCTGTCATGTTCCTATCTTCGTTATTCACAGGGAGCACGCTCTGGCGATTCCCACAGGAAAGTAACATGTGCAATTTTCTTGTGGCGTCAGAGTGTTTTCCTGATTACTTGGATCACAGAACACACTCCTTTTTTTTTGCATCGCATCAAGTTTTGCGTGGCATCAGCGCCTTGGAACTACCGTTTTGAGGGGGACATTCCTGGGGAAATGTTGTCTTGATAAACTGCGGTAGTTTTTCTTTCTGGTGGGGATTTCAGAGACCACGGAAAGGCGGGAGCTTCTGGTGGATCCTGCAAACACACTCGACTTCATGAAAGAGGAACGAAACCCGTCAACGAAGATGTACTACTTCTCTTTCCTCCAGCCTGTTCACTTTGCAGTGAGAACCTCAAGAGCTCTCCGAGGCTTCGTTTTAAGGGATGCATTCTTCTCTGCGAATAGCAGGCTGGCGATTCTCTCCTCTTCGCGGCTCTACAGCCGGACGTAGCTGACGGTGGTGCAGAGCCGAGGGGGCTGGCGGTGTGCTGGGACTTTGCTGCTGCAGGCGTCCTCTGCGGATGAATAGCTTGGTAAGGACGCAGGGTCTCAGGCCCCGCTCGGCCCTCCTGAGTCAGAGCCTGTGTTTGAATTAGGTGTCCTGGGGATTGTGCGCAAACGAGAGAGCTAGATGCGCTGAACCAGGAGGCACCGGGCTAATATAAAGAGACTCGGCCTCAACCCAACTTGCAGGGCAGTGACTTTATTGTGTGAGGTCCCTCACTCTAATCAGAGCATGACACAGGCACTGTATTCAGGAATCGTATGCATTTGCAACACAGGGTCATTTCTTAATAGCTTCTGGGCTATTAGCCTGAGGATGGCAGGAGGTGGAAGCCCATCAGGGTTATAAACTACCAACCAATGGCTTTAAATTGAATTCTCTTCTAACATCCTACCCAGAAGTAGTTAAAAGCATGGGTCAGAAGGAGACTTCCTTGTTCTGCCAGTAGCTAGCTGTGTGACTTTGGACAAGTTACTACAACTTTCTGTGCCATAATTTACTCATTGGTAAAGGGAGAATGAGGATAATTCCTGCTTCTTAGACCCAGGGTTGGCTGCAAAATTTGTAAGACCTAGCACTACTTGAAAATGTTGGGCCCCTTGTTCAAAAGTTATTTAGGATTTCAAGATGGCCCCTCTGGGCTCAGGGACCTAGGCGATATGAGGCTGTCCTTCCTCAAGTTGTTAGCATAATTGCTGTGCCTAGGACATGGTAAGAATTCAGGGAATTCCAGTATTAATAAGGCTTTGAGAAACATACATTACTTATCTTATTTTATAAAGGAAAGGACTGAGACTCTGGAAAATAGAACAACTTACCCAACAAGGTCAGACAGCCCAGTGGCTGAGCCAAGTCTCACCCTAGGTCTGCTTCCAGTGTGAATGGGGACGAATCCTTGGCAGGTGAGTAGGAAAGAACCTGTCCTTGCCCCACCAGAGGGGAAGAGTGCCTGGGGTCCAGGAATCCACCCACTGCCCTTCAGTGTCGAGAGGACAGCAGAGAGTTGCAGATCTTCCCTCTTTGGCAACTGGGGGCAATTACTAAGTCAAAGGCAGGACTGAGAGCCTTTGATTCAACGTGGGCTGTTTATGAGATCCCAGCTGGACTTTAGCTTATGTTGATCAGAAACTGAAGGCTAAGCACCGTTTCTCTGACTCCATCCTAAGTGGAGAACCATGTTCTTTCCCCCCGCCCCACCCATCAGGCGGGAATCTTTCCTTTCTTTGGGCTGCGATGTTTCCTGGCCTCCAAAAAGTGAAGAATAATCTGGAAAACTCTCTTCAGAAAACTGGCTGATTAGCCTGGTCAAGAAATAATTGCACGTCCAACCAGAAGCCCTAGAGAAGGCCATTTATGGTAAGCCCACATGTGGGGCATGTCTAGCACAATTCCTTCTCACGTGGCAGGAGTGCACTCAACAAACACACCTCGATCCTTCGCTCTGGTCCCAAAAATGTGATAGGCAATTTCCATATGAGCTCTTTTAATTCTCCTGATAGGACTGAGGGGCAGGCACAACTATTCCCACTTTGCAGATGAGGAAACAAAGGTTAGAGAGTATGGCCACATGCCTTAGTCTCACAGGCTACAAAGGGGGGAAGTCCAGTTTGCATGTGGGTATCTCTGGCCAGACCAAACCATACGATACCGTTCCATACCACACGTAAACTTTTAAGCACTGTGCAGTGAGCTTTTACAATTGGGATGGTTAATTTTACGTGTCATCTTGACTGGACTATGGAGCCCAGTTTGATCAAACGTTGGTCTCGATGTTTCTGGGAGGGTGGATTGAATGCTACAAAACAAGACTTGTTTTTTCTTTTGGAGAGTCCATTTTTCTGCACACTGTTAGTTCTGGAACTATTCTACAGCTGGAGACTGACCAAGGCTGGTTGCTGCTGTGGTAAAGGCTCTTGCTGGTGGGAGGTAGCTAGTGGTCCCTGCCTCCTTCTGTGGCTCCTAACTTCTCTCAAGATCTCTGGTGTGGCAGACTCATAAATAAGTCATCTGGCAAAGGGGAACTGTGGTTTGCAGAGTCCTAGTCCTCACTTTCCCAAGAGGAGAATATAAAAGGGTCTATTTGGAGCCTAGAAACAATGGCATAAACACAAGGGGATCCAGCCTTCTGATCTCTGGGAGGCACTTTTTCATAGGGGAGGTTAAGAGTTCTGGCCTTAAAATAATCCAAAGCTGCCAGGGTTCAAATCTTGACTTTTCCAGCTACTTCAAGATCTTTGACTTTGAGTAAGACCTTTAAACTCTCTGCTTCACTTCCCCCCTCTATGTAATGGGAATAATCATGATATCCAGTAGAAGGATACTGTGATAATAACTGTAAGATAAACATCCTCACTTTCTCCATCAAATCTTTGTTCAAGTGTCCTCTTCTCAGTGGGGACTTTCCTGATCACTCTTTCAAATCGCACCCCCTCCCCTTTACCCCTGGACTCACCACTCATTATTCCCCTCACATGATTTATCTTTCTCTAACTTCTATCATCTTCAAACTTAACGATGAATGTTTTTGTTTATTGTCTATCTCCCTAATTCGAATACGAGCTCTATGAGAGCTCAACATATTTTTAATGTTTATTTCTTTTTCGAGAGGCAGAGCATGAGCAGGGGAGGGGCAGAGACAGAGGGAGACACAGAATCTGAAGCGGGTTCCAGGCTCCGAGCTGTTAGCACAGAGCCCCAGGAGGGGCTCATACTCATGAACTGTGATTTCATGACCTGAACCAAAGTTGAACCCTTAACCAACTGAGCCACATAGGCACTTCAAGAGCTGAACATTTGTTCTGACTTGCTGTCTAGTACACAGCTGCTATTCAATAAATATTTGTTGCATGAATGAAAAACCTTGTGTAGCAAATAGCATGCGTGAAGATATGTTAGCAATCACTAATAAGATGAAAATGAGTTTATTAGTGTTTTGGCCTTCCATAAACACAGTGCCACACCTGGACCAAACTCGGTTCCATATAATGAGATGTTAACCTACTTTGAAAGTCTCTCAAGAGAACTAACTGAACAAATCCCAGGACCTCACTAATAGCTTGAAAATTTTAGTTTTGGGACATGTATTAGGACATCTCTCAAAACTGGCCAGTGGGTTTTTACTCCACGGATGTGACTGAGGTGAAACATCCTTCTTGGCCCACTTCTACTTTCAGTTATGATATAAAAAGAACCAGAGCCAGAGCTTCCATGCCTGGAGCATGCCAGAAAGACACTAGGAACATGCTAACAACTCCAGAGGAAACTTCTCCATTTGCCTTCTCACAATGGTCAGGTAGCAGATTAAAATCTTAGCATTCCAGAGAGAAATTGAAGTAGCTTATTATGTGGTACATTGAAGAAAAATGCTACCAACTGACAGTTCTGCCTACCTTGATGAACAAAACTGATTTTTTATTAGCTTAAAGAGGAAACCAGCCACTTCCCTACCTTGTATCGAGTGTGTGTATTTTTTCTCTTGGTGTGGCCAGTATGGTACATGTAGGCTAGATGGTCAAGGTTAAATACGCCCTGATAGTAGGGAACATATTGGCATTCCCTAGTGCCAACCACCTGGGTTGGCTCTCTAGTGAGAAACTAAGAAAGGGGTGGGTGGCTTGCATGGACAGTGGGTTGGCTCTTGTTTTTCATTCTTGACCTGCATTTGAAGCATCCAGGTAACTATGAGGTCACTGTCAAGTAATGGGAGTTGAAGACAGGCTTTGTCACCTGCGGGCAGGTGGATGCTACTAGTAATTGGTAGCTCATGCTGATTGAACACCCACTGTATGCCCGGCACCCTGGTCAGTGAGTGATGTCATCCACTTTCACAGCAACTCCCAAAGATCAGTAGGTGCTACATTTATCCTGATTTTGCAGATTAGAACATGGAGGCTCAGAAGAATTAAATGACTTTCCCAAGCTCACACATCTAGTAAGTAGATGTAATGGGATTTGAATCCTGTGATTTTTACCCCCAAACCATACTCTTAGCAGTTTCTAAACAAGCCAGAGTCTGTCTGTCTGTCTGTCTGTCTCTATTTATTTTTTATTTTAGGGACAGAGAGTGTGCACTAGTGACTAGTGGGGGGAGGGGCAGAGGGAGAGAAAGAGAGAGAGAGAGAATCCCAAGCAGGCTCTACACTCAGCGAGGAGCCCGACACAGGGCTCAATCCCATGACCCTGGGATCACGACCTGAGCAGAAATCAAGAGTCAGACACTTAGCTGACTGAGCCACCCAACTGGAGTATTTAGAATCTGTATCTTGCTGATGCTAGCTTTTTTTGGTAAAGTCTTTCAAAAGGAACATTTGAGTCCTGCCTCACATGTACAAACAGAGGAAATGGGTCCTTGGTCCTTCCCTGAGTCACAGCATGAAAGGAGAACAATACCCCTTGAGATGACAGGGTAACTGGTGATCTCTTCCTGAGGGAAGCAACCCATGGGAAAGTTACTTAAATTCTCAGTTCCCCTCTTTTCTCATCAGTGAAACATAATAATAGTACCCAACTCATGGGGATGTTGCAACACCTAAGTGAGATAATACATGTAAATAACTTAGCACAATGCCTAGATTTGGTAAGTCCTTACTAAACTCTTACATGTTACCAGGGAAGTGAGGGGCATCTTCTTTTGCATAAGTTACTTCCCTTTCAGTGAGGCTTCAATCTTTAAGATGTCAAAAACATCTTAGACAACCTCCTACAATCACATTTCCCAAGATGTGTTTGTTCCTTATATTCTGGGGCCAAATGCTCAGCTTGGAACAAATTCTAGGATTCACTGTGTTTTGGAAATACATTTTATTTTATTTTGTTTTATTTTATTTTATTTCATTTCATTTTTTTATATTAAATATAATTTATTGTCAAATTTGTTTCCATACAACACCCAGTGCTCATCCCAATAGGTGCCCTCCTGAAGGTCCATCACCCACTCTCTTCCTTTTTGAAAACTAGATGCTCTGAGAGTTTTGCAATAAAAACTGTGTTAAACTTGGTTTCACACAGCATCTTCCGAATGCCTTTTTTAAATAAATAACTAAAAAGTATTAAGACTGTATTTTTTAGAGCAGTTTCAGGTTCACGGCAAAATTAAGAAAGAGGCACAGAAATCTCTTATATACCCCTGGTATCACACGTGCATAGCCTCCCCCATAATCAACAGCCCCTGTTAGAGGAGTGCATTTGTTATAGATGATAGATCTACATTAACACATTATAAATACCCTAAGTCCATTAGTTTACCTTTGGGTTCACTCTAGGTGTTGTATATTCTATGGGTGTGGAATAAATGTGTAATGACATGTATCCACCATTATAGTATAATAGTGGAGTATTTTTGCTCTTCTAAAAATCCTCTGTGCTCTACTATTCATCCCTCTTCCCCACTCCACTCCCCCACAATCACTGGAAACCAATGATTTTTTTTTTTTTTACTGTCTCCATAGTTTGCCTTTGTCAGAATGTCATATAGTGGAAATCATACAGTCTGTAGGGTGTTCAAATTGGCTTCTTTCCCTTAATAGCTTATTTATTTTTAGTGCTGAATAACATTCCACTGTCTGGATGTACCAGAGTTTATTTATCCATTTGCCTACTGAGGGACATCCTGGTTCTTCCACATTTTTAGTCATTATGACATCTGAGCGCAGGTTTTTGTGTGGACCTAAGTTTTCAACCCCTTTGGGTAAATACCAAGAAGTGTCATTGCTGGTTTCTCTCATAAGAGTATGTTTCATTTTATAAGAAAATACCAAACTCTCTTCCAAACTGACTCTTCCATCTTGCATTTCCAACAACAATGAATGATATTTCCTGTTGTTCCACATCCTCACCAGCATTTGGTATTGTCACTGTTTGGGATTTTGGCTATATCTCATTGTTGTTTTAATTTTCACTTCCCTGATGACATATGATGTGAATCATTTTTTTCATATGCTTATTTGCCATCTGTATATCTTTTTTAATGGGGTATCTAAGGTCTTTGTTCCATTTTCAGTTGGGTTGTTTGTTTTCTCATTGTTGAGTTTATGAGTTCTTGGTATATTTTGGATAATGGTCATTTATCAGATGTGTCTTTTCCAAGTATTTTCTCCCACTCTGCGGCTTGTCTTCTCATCCTTTCGATATTGTCTTTCCCAGAGCAGAATTTTTCAATTATAATGAGGTTCAGCTTACGATGATTTCTTTCATGGATTATGCATTTGGTGTTGTATCTACAAAGGTCTCACCACACCCAAGGTCATCTAGATATTCTTCTATGTTGCCTTCTAGGAGTTTTAGAGTTTTGTGTTTTACATTTAGGTCTATGATCCATCTTGAGTTAATTTTTGTGAAAGGTGTAAGATCTGTGGTTAAATTTATTTTTTACATGTGGTTGTCTTGGTATTCTAGCACCATTGTTGAAAATCCGATCTCTGTTTCACTGTATTGAATTTACTCTTTCGTCAAAAATCCATAGACTATATTTAGAGGGTCTATTTCTGGGCTTTCAAGTTTGTCCTATTGATCTATTATCATGCTGTCTGGATTACTATAGTTTTATATTAACTCCTCAAGTTCTGTGGTATTAGTCCTCCAACTTTGTTCTTCTGCTTCAATACTGTATCAGCTATTCTGAAGCTTTTCCTTCTCCATATAACTTAAAAAATTTTTAAACATTTTTATTTATTTTTGAGAGACAGAGACAGAGCATGAGTGGGGGAGGGGCAGAGAGAGAGGGAGACACAGAATCTGAAGCAGGCTCCAGGCTCCGAGCTGTCAGCACAGAGCCCGACGCGGGGCTCGAACCCACAAACTGTGAGATCATGACCTGAGCTGATGTTGGACACTCAATCTACTGAGCCACCCAGGCACCCCCCCCCTTCTCCATATAACTGTAGAATCAGTTTATTGATACCCACAAAACAACTTGCTGGAATTATAATTTCCAAATGCTTTTGATATAGAAGTTATTTTTTTCACTTAGTAGTTATGAACACTCTTTGGAATACACTTTGGAAATGGCATTGTATATAATTTTCTCACTTTTTGTGCATCTTATGTAATTTCCCAATTCTTTGTCTATGATTGTCTTCTGTTAATTTTCTTTTCTTTTTTTTTTTTAATTTTTTTTTCAACGTTTATTTATTTTTGGGACAGAGAGAGACAGAGCATGAACGGGGGAGGGGCAGAGAGAGAGGGAGACACAGAATCGGAAACAGGCTCCAGGCTCTGAGCCATCAGCCCAGAGCCTGACGCGGGGCTCGAACTCACGGACCGCGAGATCGTGACCTGGCTGAAGTCGGACACTTAACCGACTGCGCCACCCAGGAGCCCCGTCTTCTGTTAATTTTCAAGTTTCTTGCTCATACTGTATATGACTCTTAATATCCACCATAGCACTGGACACATAATAAGTACTTAGCAAAACAAACATTGCTCAACCAATTCACTGGGTTCTGTATTCTATTTCACAGAAAGAGCCCTCAGCCCAGCCTTGTGTGAAATGAGCTCACCTTCAGGCAAGCAATGTGATGTTATGAAGGCAACAGTGGATCAAAAATCTCTGTGGGTTACTTTCCTTGTATAACTTGGTGTCTCAAGTTAAAGAGCACCTGCATTATTTTCTACATTCTTTGTAATAATGAATTAGGGGCATTAAAGTTGGTGACGTTTCATGATATAAATATGGCAAAATAGAAGGGAGAGGATATAACCTTGTTGAAATAAAAGAAGACTAACCATATGAGAAAAACAAAGGCTGTTTATTCAGAGCCTGCTATAGAATGGGAATCAGCCCATTGAGTTTGGCAGAGTCAAAAGCAGGCAAAGTGAAAAGCTTTAGTGTAGAAAACAGAGAAGGCTTCAGGTATGTCCTGATTGGAGGGTTTGGTTGGCATGGGGAAACTGTAGAGGGGTAACTAGAAGTGGAATATCCTATGTGATTGGTTGGGGTACATTTTTGACTTTTTCTGGTTGATCCTAAATTGGAAACAGGCGCAAAGATTAGTTAATCTGTGAGTTATTAATCAAATACTGGCCATTTGGGGTTGATTGTTAATAGTTTGGCTTCCTAGAGTATTACTAGAGATAGTAGTCTGACTTCCTATAAGTGTGACTTATAGTAGGCTGCCCTCCTGGGCTGGTCACTGTAGATAAGAATTTAGTTTCCTGGGCTAGTCATGGCAGCTTTGGGGTCAGAATTCTGTTTTTATGTATGGTCTGGCTATTGTCTGTTTATATATTTAGTCTTTTATCCTCATTAACTACTTGTGTAAAATTCTCAATTCAACTGAACTCAAAAGTTTTCCAAGTCAAGAGAGTATGCCCAGAATTATGATTTGTGTTTTTTTTTAATTTTTTTAATGTTTATTTATTTTTGAGACAGAGAGAGACAGAGCATGAATGTGGGAGGGGCAGAGAGAGAGGGAGACACAGAATCTGAAACAGGCTCCAGGCTCTGAGCTGTCAGCCCAGAGCCCGACACGGGGCTCGAACTCACGGACCACGAGATCGTGACCTGAGCCGAAGTCGGACGCCCAACCGACTGAGCCACCCAGGCGCCCCTATGATTTGTGTTTTTAATAAAGATAACAACAGATGGAACTATAGATATTTCCAGATTTATTTTCTGGTGGTTCATAAGTATTAGAAATCATTTGTGAGATGATAACATTTTCTTTTCTTGTTTGTTTATTTTTTTTAAGTTTATTTTGAGAGAGAGAAAGAGAGAGAGAGAGAGAGAGAGAGAGAGAGAGAGAATCCTAAGCAGGCTCCAAAATGTCAGCTCAGAGCCCAATGCAGGACTTGATCTAATGAGCTGTGACATCATGACCTGAGCTGAAATCAAGAGTCGGACACTTGGGGCACCTGGGTGGCTCAGTTGGTTCAGCATCTGACTTCAGCTCAGGTCATGATCTCACAGTTGGTGAGTTTGAGCCCTGAGTCGGGATCTGTGCTGACAGCTCAGAGCCTGGAGTCTGCTTTGGATTCTGTGTCTCCCTGTGTCTATGCCCTTCTCCCACTCACACTCTATTTCTCTCACGCTCAAAAATAAATAAACATTTAAAAACATCTTAAAAAAAAAAGAAGAGTTGGACACTTAACTGACTGAGCCACCCATGTGCCCCAGCATTTTCTGGAAAAGGCATCGTTTAAACACTTACGAGTTGTGAGTTTCCAAATATGTAAAGAACATTTTGATGTCTGTGGTCTCAGAATTCTTTAGCACTCTCTATCACTCCTGTGGGAACTGGAGGCATGGTCACAGAGATTTAATTCCTTGTGCTGATTTTTCTCAGGATATTAGTTAAGATTGGATGAGGCTTGGTATAACATTTCTCAGAAATTTTGGAATAATTCTCAGGATCTCTGCTTGTTTTATTTTGTTATTTTTTAATAAGAAAATAAAGAACTTCCTGTCTAGGGGTCCACACACTCTAGCTTGTGCTGAGAAGGCTTTATACAGCCTGAGCTAAGAAGCTTTTTTATTTTTTCCCCCATTTTTAAGTGGTCATTAAAAAAAACAAACAAACAAACAAAAACAAAGAAGAGTATGTGATAGAGACTGTCAGTGATTTGCAAGGTCTCAAATATTTACTCTCTGGGGGTACCTGGGTGGCTCAGTCAGTAAAGCTTTGGAGTCTTGATTTTGGTTCAGGGTATGATCTCAGGGTTCGTGAGTTCGAGCCCTGCATGGGTGTCTGGGCTGACAGCTTCAAGCCTGATTGGGATTCTCTCTTTCTTCCTCTCTCTCTGTTCCTTTCCCAGTATTGCATGCTCTCTCTCTCTCAAAATAAATAAAGACACTTAAAAAAACATTTAAAATATTTACTCTCTGGTCTTTTAGAGAAAATATTTGCCAACTCCTATCTTGGTTGATTAATAGAGAGCCTTCGTTGGAGTTTTGAAGTAGGACCCTCTTCATTTTCAGTGCAGTGAGTGTGGTGAGGTTGGGGGTACTAATGGACATGTCCATACAGTGGCTGAAGAGGAAACACCAGTCTTACTTGTCAGGCTGGACAAGGACGGAGCAATTGGAGGTATTCTCAGAGGATCTGACATCAGCTGGCTCTCAGGAACTGTTGACTGTGTCTTATGTTTTAAACCATGTACCTCCTCCCATGTGACTGCTGCCTGGGCTGGCCCTGCAGCTTTTTCAGGTCTAGCCCTTGCCATGGCTGGAGAGGAGTCAAGATTTTTTAAGGTTTCAAGGGAACCTCATCCCAGAGCCCACTACTTCTGAATAAAACTTAAAACCTGCTTTCCCTTACCTTTTCCATTTCTGCTTGGTTCAGGGCACAGAAAAAAAAAAAAGCTGAATTGCCTTTCAGAGAAAATGATACAGTGCAGTCATCAGACATGTGGGGACCATGTATAATAACATCCTCAAAAAAGCTTCCAGCATTACAGTAAGTGAACAGGTTGGGCACAAATGTGGATAAACAGCATAGTCTTACCTGTTTAAAATAAACAACAAACAACCAAATATGCATCAAAACAAGGCATCAGGAAGGAAATACTCCAAAGTTCATGGTGATTGCCACAAGGAATGGGATTTCTATGTTACATTTTATTTTCTATGTTTTTCTATACTTGCAAATTTTCCCACCAAAAAAATTTCTGGTTTTAAAATCAGATTTATAAAAAAAATAGTTTGCTCCAACACTACTTTGGTGTATCCCAGTCAGAAGAAAACATACACATTTATTCTCAAATGTCTTCCTGGGAGGAGGTGAAAAGTGGATCCATAAAGATGTAATTTGAATCAAATTGTCACAGTTACAAAAAACTGGCAGAAAATGAAAAAAAAAAAAAGATATTAGGGATCCTTGAATTATCCTGGTAACCACTTCCATTCTCATTTTACTTTATAGGCAAAGGCCTTTTTCCTTGCTTTAAATATTTTAATGTCGGAGCTACTAAGAATTATAGTTGGCCTAATCCTTAGTATATTTAATTTTCCAAACATGGAACTTCAAGTAGGAATAAAAGCCCTGAATGTATTTGAAACTCGCTGATGCCTTCTTTTTTTACATAGGACAAATCCATTGCTTCTCGTATTTATTTTTATTGCCTCTATAAATTGATTTGGAACAATAAAACCCAGAAGCCTGAAAATCAGGAAGGAAAGGAGACTTGGTCACAAGTTGTTGATAAGTCTTTGAAATACATATTTATTTTGAGCCACAAGAGTGCTGTGCATCAGCGTCCTTTTCTCCTTAATGATGGAGAGCAGTGGCTTCTCCAGTAGGCGGCCAATGAGTTGGCAATATGGCAGCCCTGCACCTTCTCAGGGCATTGCCACCACTTTATGTCCACAGTTGTTATTTTTTGTTGTAATTTACCCCTCTTTCCTCCTTGGGTCGTGTCTAGAAGTGGGAACAATCAAGACATATCATTCTCCATTTACTATCCTCAGTCTTATCTTTGGCTTCTCTCCACCACAGATGCTATACCCCTGACCTTTACTCATCCACTCACTGGCCTATTGTACTCATTAGATTGTAAGCTTTTGGAGTGCAGGTACCATGCCTTCTTCTTCTTTGTATTCTGAGCAGACACCACAGAGCCTAGAATGTAGGTGCTGATATCTTTTCTTAAATGAATGAGTAGAGTGAAACCAAACCAAGTAATAAGACAGAGCACTTACTCCGTTTCAAGCACGGTTTTAAATGCTTTGCCTATATTAATTCATGTAGCCCTCGTAAAATATAATCTGATAGTTCTATTCTTATTCTACTTACATGTAAATGAGATGGAAATACAGTCGTGATTATAGACCTTCTTTCTTTAGAGCAGAGGCTGTTGAAAGCTGTATTTCTCCCAGTACCTCCCTTCTAGATACACTGATGAGAATGGAGGAAATGATCCCATGGAATGACCCTCACCTCAGCCCTGGATGAGGGAGGATTTGGGCATGGTCATGAGTCTAAATGGAGATCTTCTGTGTGCTCACCTTACCTAAACTACTCCTCATTTTTCAACCTGTTAGTGTCTAAGCATGCCTGGTATCCATCCTGAGCCTTGTCAGTCAAACCAGGCTGGCCCCCCATATACCTTGTGAGCAGACCCATGCAAACAGGCTGCTGGAGTTTGGGCTGTCTTTGGGCATTTGTCTCAAGTGCTATGGCTTCTCCATCCCAATATGTCTCCATCCTCTTTTCTAACCTCTAGCTGGCTTCCCTCTGGCCCTCTTGCTTTTGTTTTCAGCCCCAACAGTGGGCCCTTGGCTTCCCAGGATGAACCTCACTGCGTGCAGCCAGCACTCGCCCACCCTGGGCTCTTCTGTTCCCGGCAGCTTCTGGCAAATGTCCTGCTTGATCAAATTCCAACTTGAGTCCCAACCCCCAGAGCTGGCCTGGTCCCTAAGGCAGGGATGGAATTCCCCCAGAGCTTTCCACATGACTAAACAGATAAATTGTGTGATGGGTTATCCATGTCTATTTCCAGAGCAGGAATGGGAGAGGGGGCTCTAAAGCTTTCATGAGCAGATATGGGCTCATCACCCCATCCTAACCTGTAAGTGCTCTTGATGTTTCCCCCAAATTCTCATTCTTCCTGTCTCAGGGCCTTTGTGCACCCCACTGCCGCTTTCCAGAAGACTTCTCATCCCCACCTCACCCCCCAACTCTACTCTGACTCATCGTTGGGCTTTCGTTTTAATGTCCCTTCCTTGGGAAGCCTTCACTGCTTACCTCGCTCCACTCTTGTCCTGGATCGCATAGGTGCTTTTCTTTTTTCTCCTTTGTCATCTACGGCATCTCCATCTCCATCATTATCATCATCATCATAGCTCTTGTTCACGGGGCTTCACCTAAGCACTCCTTGAAGAATTTTACAAGAGCTAACTCAGTTGATCTTCCTCCACAACCCTGACGCAGACACCGTTTTGATCTCTGTTTTACGGATGAGGACTCTGCCTCAGAGAAGTTAAATAACTTGTCTGTGGCCGTACGGGTAAGTAGGTGAGGTCAGGTTTTGAACCCATGTTGTCTGGCTCTGGAGACACTTGGTGCAGCGACTCTCAACCGCCTCTCGTGTGTGGCATTTGTCATACCACCTGGCGCTCCACCATCGCCCCTCTGTTTTATTCACAGTTGCATCCTAGCATGTAGTGCGAATCCTGATAAAAATTAAGCTCTATAAATACTTTTTTGGTGGAATGAATGCCTGAATTCTGGTTTATAGATATTTTACGTCTCACAAATTCAAATGAAACAATCCTGATTCTTGATTTGGTGACATCAGTTGACAAGGCCAGCCACTCAAGTGGTGTGGCGTCTTTGGATTCCTTAATGGCTTCTGTATTTTTAAAAAAATTTTTTTTCAATGTTTATTTATTTTTGGGACAGAGAGAGACAGAGCATGAATGGGGGAGGGGCAGAGAGAGAGGGAGAGAATCGGAAACAGGCTTCAGGCTCTGAGCCATCAGCCCAGAGCCTGACGCAGGGCTCGAACTCATGGACCGCGAGATCGTGACCTGGCTGAAGTCGGACGCTTAACCGACTGCGCCACCCAGGAGCCCCGTTAATGGCTTCTGTATTAATCAATCTCATTCAGTAGGAAGAATGTGAGCTCAAGGGAAATTGTTGTCTGGCCCAGCCCCCCGCGTTTTCCATAGCAGGAGACTGGGGCCAGAGTGTTTAAGTGACTCGTCCACGGTCACACATGAAGCCAGAGGCAAACAGGATGCCAGGTCTGCTGGTTTCCAGTCCTGTGTCCTTTCTCTGTGCCTGGCCAAACAGAAATTACTGTCACATGAGGGTGTACAGTTAAAACAAACATCAAGGCTGCAACGAATTTGATTATGACTCCAAACAGCGTGAAGGGGCATGTGGCTCCAGGGCTCCTGGGGACTATGACCGGCTCAGAGTAAACATAGGACTTCTGATAGGGAGGCATGCTTGGCCCAGAAAGGACCCAGACTCTGCAAAGTTCTAAGAGTGTTCTAAGAGTTTATTTCGTAGCCTTTTTTTTTTTTTCTGTGTGACCTTGGGTCCATTGCTTTGCTTCTCTGGTCTCTAGTCTCCTTGGTAGTTTGACAGGGTATATGGACTGAATGTTTGTGCACCTCCACCCCCACCCAAATTCACATGTTGAAGCCTTGATCCAGAATGTGATAATACTTGCAGGTGGGCTTTTGAGAGGTGATTGGGTTTAGGTGAGGTCTTGAGGGTGGAGCCCCTCCCTGTGGGAGGACACAGGGAGAGGGTCGGAAGCAGGCTCTCAGCAGGAACCGGCTGCCTGCACCTTGATCTTGGACTTCCAGCCTGCAGAGCTGTGAGAAATAAATGTCTGTTACTTAAGCACCAGTGTTTATGGTATTTTGGTACAGCAGCCCAAGCTGATTCAGACAGACTTTTATGAGCTTGACCTTGAGGGCTCCTTCTGGCTCTGCAATTCTCATGTTCCTTCTCTAGTTCTCCCCTGTTAGTGCTGTGCCCATTCCTGCCACTCTGCTGTCCCCCAAGCCATTCCTCCTCACTGGGTATGTTTTCTCCAACCCCTTGCCATTAATCAGAGTCTTTTGCTAACCTAGAGACTGAACATAAGTCTCAGCCCACGGGTGTGGAGGAAAAGCAAATGCCTTTGGGTCAAGTACAGATACTTCTCTTCATTTCTTTGTGCCTTGAGCAGTTGCTTGTTTAACTTCTCTATGCGTCTATCTGCAAAATGGGGTTGTTGTCACTCTCATGTGGAGTTAAACATGGAAAATTCCCAGGAAGATTGAGGATCAGAAGCATTTTTCTTTTCCTTTTTTCTTTTTAATGTTTTACTTACTTTTAAGACAGAGAGAGACAGAGAATGAGTGGAGATGGGGCAGAGAGAGAGGGAGACACAGAATCTGAAGCAGGCTTCAGGCTCTGAGCTGTCAGCACAGAGCCTGACGCGGGCTTCGAAGTCACAAACTGTGAGATCATGACCTGAGCCGAAGTCGGACGCTCAACTGACTGAGCCACCCGGGCGCCCCAGAATTTTTCTATTAAAGGCAAAACGGTAAATAATTCGGGCTTATAGTGTATATACAGTCTCTCAGCTTTGCCATTGTAGGGCAACAATGGCCATGCACGATATGTAAATAAGTGGGTATGGCTGTGTTCCAATAAAACTTTATTTATAAAAATAAGTGGCAGACTGGATTTGCACCCCACTCCCACCTGCGGCACTGCGCTTGGTGGTCCCTTGTAATAGATTATGATTCTCACTACTTTTTTATTTAAACAAACTTCAGGCTGTTCTGTCCTGCCTCTTTCTGTGAGGACCCCCCTTCCCTCCCTGCCTCACCCTTCCTTTCCTAGGTAGTGGATATTCTGAAGTCACTGTTTTCCTTGGCTTCTCTTCACCCAGAGCTCCAAACACAAGTCCTAGTAGATATGCTGTAAGTGTTTGTTGCAATGAAATGACAAAGAGTCCCCCATCATTCCAGGCCAGGAGTCCAGTGTCTGAGGGCCCCCAGTGCAGTGGCATGGGCCTGGCGCCATTGGAGAAGAAAGCCTTTCTGAGGTTTGAGGGGGGGCCTGCAGACTGGGCGGGGCGCTGCTTTATAAAGAGGTGCTGTGCTTTGACATTAGTGAAAAGCCCCAGCTGGCACACTGGGGAGCTGGCCAGCGGCGGGAGCTGGCGTGTGGGTCTGCTGCACAGGCTTCCTGGCCCGCCACCGCGCCTCGGGCTCTGCCCATAGGGGGGCTGTTGTTCCTTGTCCATTGTGTGGCGGGCAGGGGGTTTGGGGCTACGGGCAGGGTTGGGAGCAGCCCCTCATCTCACAGAGCTCAGCTCAGTGAAAACAGAAAGATAAAGAGCCAGAAGAGGAGGAAGAAAGAGTCCACCGTGCTAATGTGCCAGCTCGGAAATTGAAGTGACCCACCCGGCGAGGTGAGCGTTCTCAGAGCAAGGATGACATTTGCCGCGAGTTGCTCTGGGCTTGGAATGGGAAATGGGCTTTTAGATGTTGGTAATTGGAATGCACAGAAATTCAGGAACCCATCTGGCAGTTATTCTGCTAATCTCAGGATCCTGGCCAGGGGCCAGGCAGGAACAAAATCGTGTTCTCTTCTCTTAATCCCCAATGCGGTTCCCACTGGACTCGGCAGGCTCCCAGCCCTGGAGATTTCTCAGGGCTCCTCTTCCGGGCTCAACTGCTCAAAGAAACCCCTAGAAATGCCATTACATAATCTCAGAGCCTCAGACATGGCTAGACACCAGGAGGGGCCAGGAATGTGTGTGGAGGGATGGGAGACCCAGGTTCTCAGAATCATCTGGGCTTGAGTTGAATCATGACTCTATGCAGGCAAGGTAAAGGACTATGTCCCCCTTCGGTTGAGAAATGATCTCTCATTTCTCCAGCTTCCAGGATTCGCTTTTGAAATCTGTCACTCACAGACTCTGTTATACGAGCACACTACTTAATGTTCTGTGCCTCAGTGTCTTTATGTGGAAAGGGAACAGTATTGTGCCTCTTCAAGGTGTTATGAGCATCCAATGAGCAAATGAGTACACACACACACACACACACACGAAGAGGACTTGCCCGTAGTGCACATTTGTATGGGTTTATGACTTTGGTCGTTATTTCCTTACACAAAAACGGGGATAATGGCATCCACTTTCAGTTTCGTTGTAAGGATGTGATGAAATCGTGAATGTCAAACCCTCTTACCTGGGCCTGGTGCATTGTAGGTCTTCAGTGAATTCTGGTAATTTTGTGGGTCCCTTCATGACAGATTTGTGTGGCCATGAGGCTAATTGTCAAGAGTCCTGACAATTAGCCCTCTCTGGCTAATTGTCCCTCTCTGGCCTTAGATGTCCTTCCTCTAAGATCAGGACATCAGCGTGGGTTCATTCTTTCTGCTTGGATGTTTTGACTTCCCAGAAGGTCAGGGAAACTTACCATGGATGACTGTCTTGTAGAGATTTGCCTTTTGCACTAGCTTGACTTTAAATAGTTGGGGTCCCAGGCCGGATATTCCAGTGTGTGAACACTAGTGAAACACGGTGAGGCAGGGAGCCCCTGTACAACCCACTAACCTTTCTTCCAAAGAAGGAGAATCAGGCTTCCTCAACCTTTAGTGGCCCCAAACTCACCATCATCATCACCATTGTCATCATAGAGATAGTCGACATTTATTAAATATTTTACACATGTTAATTCATGCGACCCTCACAGGCACCCCATGAGGTGGATTATTATCCCCATGTTGCAGATGAGGAAACCAGACACAGAGAAAGTAACTTGGTGGGGGGTGCGGGGTGATCACACACCTGCTCAGTGGAATGGGCTTTGATCACTCACAATGGTTAGAATTCCAAGGTTACCTCTTCGCCATAGGCCCTCCCTGGCAGGCCAGTAAATCATCTGGCCACAGGCTGTAGGACATGCAGTGAAGAAGTGGGGTGGTCCGGGGGTAGGCACCCTGGATTCGTCTGGGATCCATCTCACACCTGCTGGAGGCCAAGGATAGACGGTACATTTTCCTGGGTCACAGCGGCCCCAGCCTGGTTGGAGCTTGGTGGGTCAAGTAAGAGCACTGTCTGCAGGAATCCCGGGAGAGGGGGAAGAGGAACTTAGTGCTGAAAGGGCGCACCCAATCGTCGCCAGTCTCCTTGCTGACATTCTCATGTAGGTCATGACATGTGTTGGTCAGGGTATAGGATGGTACTTGAGTATGAAGAGACCTGTTGTTTCCAGGTAGATACCTTGAGGCACCTTGAGTTCAAGAAGACATTGGACAGAGAATCAGAGACCCCACAGAGCTTTCACATTGCTTAACTCTGTGTCCTAAGAAAAACTACATTTTAACATGAAATGAGCCTTTGGGGGCTTTGGCTACTCAACCCCTTTGGATAGGTCCAAGATTAACTGCTCTGGGCTCTCTGGAGAAGACAAGCAGAAGTATGTTCATGTGATGTCCAGAGAATACCCAGAATGTGGTCCCCTGCTTATATGTGTCCTCTAGACCCCTTAGAAGCACAATCATGTCTTCAGGTGTCCGTGAGCACCTAACTTTTTGCTCAATACAGAGTTCCCATTTTCCAGGTGAGGAAGCTGAGGCCCAGTCAGTCAATTGGTCATGAGCACACAGGCTGTGGCACAGCTGTAATTTGAACCCTGGTATTTCTGGTCTCAAATTTCTGCTCCTTCCTCCTGGCTTATAGTGGAAAGTCTCTACCCCCTGGTTTAATGCACAAGGCGTTTCATGTCTTGGCCTGTCACTCCTGCTCACTCATGCCACTCTGCAGCCACAAGAGGTTCTTGCTGTTCTGATGGTCTCTGTCCCTTATGCATTCCTGCCTTGCCTGGGCTGTGTGGCTGCCAGGATTTCCCTTCACAATTTTTTACTCATCTGTTGGCACTCAGCTCATGTGTCACTGTCACAGGGAAGGTTTTAAATTATTTTTCATGGACTAGTGAACAGCTTCTAGTCTGTTCTTCCTGGATCCATTCACGCTGATCCAATCTTTTCCTCACATTTCTGCCCCAAAGAACTTTCTAGAATATCCATCTGATCCTACAGCAACCTGGCTCATCACCCTTTACCAGCTCCCTTTTGGTCTTAAGATTCCTTGCATAAAAGGCTAGTCCTGGCCCTTGCCTGCCCCTCTCTTGAATCCCACCCCACCAGCCCCTCCTACCACCCCCCCCCCCCATGCTAACCTTTCAATTCTCTAGCAGCAACTCTCTCTCTCTCTCTCTCTCTCACCTCCTTCCTTTCTGTCTCAGCCAGCTCGGGTACTGCAACAAAATGTCACAGACCAGGTGGCTTAAACAACAGAGATTGATCTTCTTTTAGTTCTGGAGGCTGGAAGTCTAAGATCAGGGTATCAGCATGGTTGGATGCTGGTGAGAGCCCTCTTCCTGGCTGTCAGATGGCCACCTTCTGACTGTGTCCTCACATGGTAGCAAGAGAAAGAGAGCTCTGGTCTCTTCCTCTTCCTATGCAGATCACGGAGGCCCCATACTCATGACCTCATCCAATTCTAATTACATCCCAAAGGTCCACCTGCAAATACCACCACGTTGGGGGCTAGGGCTTCAATATATGCATTTGGGGAGGATATAAACATGCCATCTGTAGCACTTTCTCACATGCATCTCCTTCTTTAAAAAATTTTTAATGTTTTTATTTATTTTTGAAGGAGAGAGAGAGAGCCTGAGCGGGGGAGGAGCAGAGAGAGAGGCAGACGCAGAATCCGAAGCAGGCTCCAGGCTGCAAGCTGTCAGCACAGAGCCCAACGCGGAGCTCAAACTCATGAACTGTGAGATCATGACCTGAGCTGAAGTCGGATGCTCAACCAACGGAGCCACCCAGGAGCCACTCACATGCATTTCCTTCTTTCTGGAATCCTTTCTACCTCTATCTGCACTGACAAACGTCTCCTCATTCTTGTAGTCTCAGTTTAACCATCTCTTCCCCAGGGAGACCTCCGTGTCTTGTAAACCCCTGTATGTGCTCCTGCAGCTCTCACAGTGAAACTCTCCACTCTCTACCACCGCTAAATCTTAATGTGTCTCTTCTCTGGAAGATGGCGAGCTTCACTGGGCAGGTAGCCAGGCCGCTATGTGCAGAGCTCTGGGTACATAGCAGCTGCTCAATGAATACTGTTAGATGGATGAATGAATGAGTGCATTGGCTTGCCAAGATCATGTTGAGAATTAAATCGGGAAGCTTGGGATTCTAAATTTGCCATTGCAAACCACTTCTCTGTTTCTGGACCCTGCCGGCTAGTCCATTTCCTATCCCAGACCATTTACCCTGGTTACTCCCAACTGTCCACAACATTAAAAACCATATGATTGTACACCTGAAACTAATAGAACACTATGCTTATTGTGCTTGAATACAAAATATGAAATGGTGCTTCTCTTGTTTGTGCCTTCCCAATATCTCTAGGCTCTTACACTCTTTATGTTTTGTCTGCTAGCCAAGTCATGCATTTTGGCTCCTTTCATTTTTCTCTCTTAAATAAATCTCTTCATACTCACTTTGGACCCTCTCCAATTTTCATAGTTTTTGTTCTTTTCCCTCCTCCCATTTCCTTATTGCTTAGAAAAATGCGCTTACATTGAAAAGCACTGGCTTTAAAATATAGTTTGTTTGAAGTCCATGTACAATTTTTGAGCCTGGTGTTTATGACAGAGGGATGCAAGGCATGGTCCCGGTCTTCAGGGAGTATGTGCTCTCGCATCTCTGAACTCTGCATGCCTCTGGGCTGTAGGCAAAAGGTGTTGGGGGCATTTCTTGGACATCAAGCAAATGAGAGCAGCTAGTCTCCAGCCCAGTATGTTTGGGTGGTATCTCCTAGAATCATCCTACACTCTTCTATTCTGTCTGCACACTCAGAACTGCAACTCTACACCCCTCAGGGAATATTCAGGAGAGTCTGAGTTCCCTGGCCACAGACTTGTCACGGAGAAGACCATACTTTGGCCTTGAGTCAGAAGACCTGGTTTAGGGTTTAGGTGGAAAGGCATTCTGGAGTTCGGCAGTCCTGGATCGGGATCCTGGTCATGCTTACCTGTTTATCCTTGGGTAAGATTTATCAAGCTCCCATTTACTCACCTGTAAAATGGGGATAATGATAACTACCTCATAGCATCGTTATGAGGATAAGGTAATGTGATTAAGTGAAAAGTCTCTGGCACGTGGCAGGCACTCAGCAAATGCTCCCAAACCAGTGTAGTGGCATTTTAGCTATGGCCTGTCTTTTGTGGCTGCATTGTGACTTTGTTAGTGGACATGCATGTGAGCTGTCTTGTAAAGTCTGAATTATACCATGGCCTCTGTGATATTTGGACAGGTTAAGTCATTGGCTCTAAGACTCAAAACTAGTATGGGTATGGCCATAAACGAGGTGTATTGACAAGAGTTTTATATTTAACTACGTGGGAAAGATGCATCCAGATGTATAATAACCACTTCAGAAAATGGTTTGGTCATACTGGTCAGGATACAAACAAACAAAAAAAAAAGTGCCATTTCCAGTGATACATCAGGTCTTCCTTCCACCTACACATTTAACCATTCAGCTAGGCTAAATGGAGCTCCTATGATGTGCCAAACATGAGGCAAGGGAACCATAGATATAATTCCTGCCACGTATGTGTGTGTGTGTGTGTGCGCGCATGTGTATGCGTGTGTGCTCTTAGTGTGTAGCCAGTACAGGTTGGCATAGACTGTGATGGAAATTAACAGAGGAGTTATGGCAGGGGGCAGAGAGAGGGGCAGCTGATGCCATTCAGGGGGTCAGGAAGGTTCTCTGTAGAAGATGATCTGATAGACAATTTCCTATTTATGGTGATGCTGGACCAATCAGAGTAGGTTCTGGTCAAGATGCTGGAGAGTTTCCTAGAGATTAGTTTTGCCGTGTATTAACCTTTCCATTGCTGCTTCCAGGGGCCTTAGGGGATGAGACAGGAAAGCTCCACAGACGCTTTCTGTATTTTATCATCCAGTCTTGCCACTTGCCTATTATTTCTTTTTTTTTTTTTAATTTTTTTTTTCAACGTTTATTTATTTTTGGGACAGAGAGAGACAGAGCATGAATGGGCGAGGGGCAGAGAGAGAGGGAGACACAGAATCGGAAACAGGCTCCAGGCTCTGAGCCATCAGCCCAGAGCCTGACGCGGGGCTTGAACTCACGGACCGCGAGATCGTGACCTGGCTGAAGTCGGACGCTTAACCGACTGCGCCACCCAGGCGCCCCTCTTGCTTTTTAAAAATGGTGTTTTAAGGTTTTCTTTTCCATCAAATGTACAGATATTTTTTTACAGTTTCTTGTTAAACAGAATCCCCAAAATAGTTTTGAGCATTTCAGTCACTGTGTCATTTGCATTAGTGGGTGTGTTGGTTGTCTTCTTTCCCTCCATCACAGAATCCTGCCCAATACATGGTAAACCTCTCATCTTGTCTTTTTACCCTCATTGTCCATTATTTCAAGGCTCTGTGTATTTTATTCTTATTTTCTGTGTTTATCATGCGTAATGCAGGAAGTGCCTGATGCCAATCTCCATGAAGATTTCTGGGCAGGAAGGAGACTGTCCATTTTGGAAGGTGAATGGTGTAGACTGTGATGTGTTTGAGTTGGGAGAAACTGAGATTAAGCACAAAGCCTTTCCTGGTTGACCACCTGACTGTGGGCTAGTTAATTTCTCAGGACTTAATAAAAACTAGAGATAGAAATCATGAGACTTAAATGAGCCAACCCAGTTGGTTCAGGTCCTTCATGATGCAGACACCAGGACGAGATTAAACATGCAAAGATTTTATTGGGAGAAATTCCCGTGAGAAAGGAAATAGGGAGGGAGTTTGGGAAGGCTAGGAGAGCCTCAGATATAAAGGGGAAGGGGCGAGGAGGTTGTATGGAAGCATCCAAGACTACTGTTTAGTCTAAGGGAGGGTTGACCAAGTCACAGGGAAGTCCTGCACCTAAGCTGGTCCGGAAAGGAGTCTCAGAACCCATGTCTCCAGAAAGGGGTCAGGCATAGAGTCCACACAGGGCTCTGTCATAGTGGAGAGGCAGCCTGTGAGGGGTGTGTCTTCAGTGTCAATGAGGGGGACTTCAGGTGTAGCAGCTTTAGCTTCAGGAGGTATGTATGTCCTCATGGCACCATAGTGCCTTACACAGTTCCCAGCACAGAAGTGACTCTCCACCTCTTGGATATGAGGTGATATACCATCCCCCAAACTTGGGAGGCAGGATCCCTCTACACCAAAAGGAAGCAACAAAGCCTTCACACTGGCCAGGTATGAGAAGATGCTGAGTGTAGTGGCACAGAGGAAGACACTTAAGAAACATTTGAAGGGGCTCGAGTATGAAGGAAAGAGCATATCTGCCCTCAAATCCTGGTCATATGACATTCCTTTTGGCAAGTGTTCAAAAATATTTTTATCTACTAAGGGAACTGATAAGACATCAATGCCAGACATAGTGAGGGCTGAGCATGTGACATCTCTTGGCTTTTCTTCTTTCTGTACCCTCCCCACTTTACTTCCAGTCATCGTCATTTGCTTAGGCAATGAATTTATCAAAGCACCTGTGCTGAGGTCCAAACTTAGGGTCTGTGCACCACATGCCTAATCTTGGGAGGAGTATTTATCCTTTCAGAGAATGTGCCTGCAAGGGTCAAGTTTGCTTACGATGTAGAGATCTTGGGGTTTCAGAAGCCAAGGGTGGTAATTGAGCAGGGAAGGGGCCCCTGGCAAATAGTTACCCCCTTTCACAGGCTTCTTTAATTTGGTGACCTTGCAGCCTCTTAATATTTTCCATCCATTTATCTATACAACAACATCCATCTATCTATACAACAACATTTTGAGAGCTCTATGCCGGCACGGAGTTGACTGTTGAGACGGGGAAGTTATTTTAACAGAGGTCCTGGTTTGGGTTATTCCAAAAGCCAACCACAGCACAAGGATTTGGGCACAGCTTACTTTGGAGGTGAGCTCTGTAAGCAATGCAAATAAGTGGGGAAGTGAGTCAGGGAAGGAAAGGAAACCAATGAATCTTAGCAGGGGTCAGCACACTTCTGTAAAGGACCAGATAGTGTTTTAGGCTTTGTGGACCATACAATCTCTGTTGCAGCTCCTCAGCTCTGCTCTTGTAGCCTGAAGGCAGTGATAGATGACATATAAAAGGACATACAGATACATGTGTTACAATAAAACTTTATTTATAAAAATAGGTACTGGTTGAATTGGGGCTATAAGCCATGGTTGGAGGACCCCTGATCTAGAAGATCCCTCCTCTGGACAACTGAAGCTCAGTCACATTGGAGAGTCACTGGAAATACACGTTTTTCCATCTGTCCTACTGAGGAGCAAAAGAGCTGACCTGTTTATCTGACAAATCCCTTCCGTCAGTGTGATTTGGTTCCCTCTGGTCAACCCTAAGCCCATCTAACCCGCCTCAGGAGTGTTGGGCATGCTCTGTGGCTAGAGAACACCCTCAGGCAAAGAGACATATGACCCCTCAGTGTGTGCTGAACTGTCTACAGGTGGCTTCGAGGGTGGGCCAAGGGGACCTGGGTGAGGCACTAGCAGCAAAGAGCTTCCTATCTACTGATGGGATAAAACGTGACCCTTAGAAAGTGAAATCACACTTCATGTGGTCCAGAGGCCCTGGCTAACTATTACAGAAATGCCACAAGGCATTGAGAGGTATTACCAGGCAACTATTGTATTGGAGATCTGGGATGTCACCAATACAATATTAGTTACCATTTATTAAACACGTATTATAGAACAAGTACTATGCTAAGCACTTCAGATATATTAACTCAATCCTCACAACAACTCTGTGAGGTAGGTGCTATTTTATTCTCATTTTACAGGTAGTTAAACTGAGGCTTAGAGAACTTACACAATTTGTCCAAAGTTGCACAGCTCGTAAGAAGGGGGGTGTCTTGTGAACCCCAACATTTTGTCTCCAGAACTCACTTTCAAAGATGAATTCAGGAATGCTGTTGAGTCAATGGCCATGTTGGCTCACTAGGGCTGCCCATAACAAAGTACCACACACCGGGTGGCTTAGGACAACAGAAATTTCTTTTTTTTATTCTAATTCTCTTAATTCTGAAAGTTAGGCATTCAAATCAAGGTGTCAGCAGGACCATTCTTCCTCCAAATGCTCTAGGGAAGATTCCTTCCTGGCTTCATCCTGGCTTCTGGTGGTGGCCACCAGTCTTTGGTATTCTTTGGTTTCTAGATGGATCACTCCAATCTCCGTCTCCACCTTCACAAGAAGCCTGCTTCAGATTCTGTGTCTCCCTCTCTCTCTGTTCCTCCCCTGCTCATGTTCTGTGTGTCTCTCTCTCTCAAAAATAAATAAACATTAAAAAAAATTAAATGCAGGGCTTTCTAGAGTACTTTTATTTGCAAATGCATCTTCTTATAGAGGGTACTTTGGTTTCTCTAATTTTCATATTTAACTTTATTTTTTTCCCATCATATATTGCTTCCTGAGGTTGGTTACACATTAGTGAGCAGCAGCTACAATTCAAATGGTGGCAATTGTCACTTTGAGGCAAGGATGACTCCTCTGGGCCTCAGTTTCTTCATCTGTGAAAGAGGCAGTAGGACATTGGCTTTTAACTCTAGCAACACACTAATCACCTGGGGAGATTTCAAAAACTGCTGATGGCTGGGCCCACCCTCAGGGATGCTGATTCAGTTTTCTGAGTTGGGACCCAAATGCTAGTATTTTTTTTTAAACCTTCATAGATTATTCTAATATGCAGCCAAACCAAAGTCTATATTGGTGCTCAAGGTTATTGGGGCTCACTCACCTGCTCTGCCAATCTTGGGTTCTAATCAGTTATACACTTTCCTTCCCAGGTTGAAGATGCTTCCTTGGCTTCTGCCAGACTGAGTTTAGACAGGACTTCTGAGGGGTTGTCTTCCCTGCCTGTTAGCACAGAACTGCTCTTTCCAGCAGACTATAGACCCGGGAAGGCCTCCAAAGAAGATATGTACAATAAAATGCTGAAGAACTGTCAGCAGGTCTGGAGAACAGATACAGAGATACCAGCAATTGTGAATTAGGTGTTAATTGCTTCCTGGAAAGCCAGCCTTTTGATGGGAGAAGGCTCAGGGACCATCCAGATTACTCAGGCCAGCATGCTTCCTCTTTTCCTGGGTTGTGGAATCCAGGTGGTAGAAAACCTTGGGGAAGAAAAAATCTGGTTGGTGGCCAGAAGTTGGAGTGCTAATTATAGACAGAAGGCCAGAAAAGGCATGGAAAATTTGAAAGGTTTTTTAAAGTCTTTTTTTCCTTTGTCATATTTGTAAGCCAGGCTCTTCCTAAGTAAGTTAAGAATGCCATCCTCATTGTTTGATCCATCTGGGTTTAAAATCCCCCTCCACCTTCCTTCACCTGTGACCTTGGAGAAGTTACTCAGCCTCTCTGGGTTTTAGTATAACAGGCTCATACCTTGTCGGATGGTTGTGCAACACATATAAGCTTACATACATGTGATGATTCATGTCAAGCATGTGGGGTGGTGCCTCTCACATAGAAACACATAATCAGTGTTTGCTGCTATTGAGTTATTTCTCTAAGTATTATCATCTCATGAATCTTGTAGGGGATGAGAACAGAAGCTAAAGACAATGAGATACTGACACCAAATATGTGTCGGGTGCTGGGTTAAACAATTGCATATATAGAATTTCATTTAATATGTATTAGAAATGTGTGAATTGGGTGTTATTATTTCTACTCTCCGGATGAGGAAACTGAGGCCCAGGGAGGTTAAAGATTAGACAGAGGGGTGTGGGTGGAGGCTCAATTCAGTAAGTCAGCGTGAGTGCAATCACATTTCTCTCTCCACAGCACACATGGCTGAGTGAAATTGGGTTAAAAGGAAACAGGGGGAACCTGTAATGGAAGAAAGATTCCATACAGGAATAGCCTGGGGTGTCTGAGTTTGTGTGTGCACGTGTGCTCACAGTGACCCCGAATCAGATTCTGGTGACAAACATGTTAGGGGAGATTTCTGGGTGGACAATGTGGGTGTTGGAGAGTGGGAAGGAGCAACACGGGTGGGGAGGGGTTGTGATGACAGCCTGAAATCTCTTCTTCCGTCCATCATTCCCTTGAGGCATTTGATGGGATGTGAGAGACACTTCTTTATCCAGCAGTAAGTCTATGCCCTTCTTTGTGGCAGGCAGGCACCTTCCCCAAATCACATTCAGAAACCCAACAGGGGTTTCTGGGAAGGAGGACCCAAACTGGCTTGACAGGGCTGGGGAGAGACTCTGAAGAAGCCTGGTTGGTCTCAGGAATTCCGTGATATCTTCTTAAGGGTAATCCTCCCCTCCTGTCTACAATGCCCATCCTATATGCCTTAGGTAGCCCTTCTCCCCCTTCCCCCCTTTTTTTCCTAATAAGTCAATCAGAACCATCTCCACGGTCCCTATCCTCAGACACAGCCTCAGCCAACAGAGAACCTGGAGGTAGTTGGTGTGGTCTGCACAAGAACTCTGGGAGATGTCCACACCAGAACCTGTGCATATGTTAGCTTACAGGACAAAATACCATTAAGGCTGCAGGTAGAACCAAGCATGCTAATCGGGTGGGCTTTAAGTGAGAGAGAGAGAGTAGGCTGCATTAGCCACAGGTGCCCAAGATAATCACAAGGGTCCTTAAAAGTGGAGGAAACTGACCCTGTGAGAAGCACTCAACCTGATTTTCTGGCTTTGAAGATGGAGGAACCCCGAGAGGAGGCAGGGGGAGCTGACAGCGAGGAGGCAGATTCTCCCTTAGACCCTCCAGACAGAACTGCAGCCCTGCTGACTCCTTGATGTTAGCCAATGAGACAGGTTCTGGGCCTCTAGCCTGCAGAACCTTGGATCATAAATGTGTGCTGCTTAAAGCCCCTAAGTTTGCGGTAATTTGTTATGGCAGCCATAGGAAACCAATATGCTTGGTAGTGCATGGGTGGGGGGAGGGGCAAGAACTGGGGGAGTGGAGCATGTAAAGGTGGCCCTGTCCCAGGGCCCCATCCAAGCACAGGAAAACACAGTCCAAACTGGGAAAGTGGTAACAAATATCTTATAAAACAAGAGAGTGAAAATTCTACTGGTGCGGTTCCTTTGGGAAAGGGGAAGAGCATGGGTTTTGAACCAAGCCATGTGGTTTTGAAACCTGACTCCATTATTTCAGCTCTGTGATCTGGGCAGGTTAGTTAATTAATTCCTCAGAGTCTCAGATTTCTCATCTATAAAATGCCATATCCAGGCTGTCTGATTAAGATGCTCATAATCCTGCTGGTTATCTTGGAGTTCATATGTTAACTAATGACAGAGTTGTTCTGCAGACGTATGTCTAACTGAAGGGAAGTGTCCAGTGCTGGGAACTCAGTAAATGGTGACTAATATCTTTTCCAAAGGCACATGTACCCAGGCTGACTGCAGTTTTGTTTCTCCAAACCGAACCACCGAATGCTCTTTAGAAAGAAATACAATCAGTGTTAATGCAGTGCCCTATAGTAAAAGCTTCAACTTTTCACGAGTGGAAATTCGATAGGAAGAGGCCAGGCCATGCTGAACCAAGAATCAGGATCCGGACTAAGGACTGAGATATTCTTTGTAGAAATGCAAAGTCTCTATCCCTTATGAATTTCAAGTTTACTTCTCAATTGACCAACAAAATCCCCATTAAAAAAAAATTATACTCAATAATGATCTTGACATCAGAATGGATGCTTACAATGTTGTGCATATCCACCTTTGCTCCCAAGTCAATATTCCTAGGCCTGAACTCCTTTCCTACTCACCTCTGTCCCCAGAGCTGCTTCTCCGGTGCGACTAATCTCAGTGAGGGCCACCACTTTTGTCCCATCACTGCAACCAGAAACCTGGGAGTCGCCGCTTCCTGCTGAGGACACCTCCTTAGCCATTTTGCAACTTAGCCTCCCCTCTCCATCCCTATGTCCTCCTCATTTTTTTTCCTAGAAGATGAGAAATAGCGCCACAATTTCTCTCCCTGTCCCAAATCTTATCCTTGCTCTGATCCAGTTTCAACCCAGTGACCACTGCGACTTTTCTAAATTAATAGTTTGATTGTATTATTTTCTCGCTTAAAATCTTTCAGTGGCTCTTTGCACATCAGGAGCACTGTGGATTGGATTGTGCCCCCCTCTCCCACCTACCACAGATGCATGTGTTGAAGCCCCAACCCCCAATGTGATTGTATTTGGAGGTAGGGCCTCTAAAGAGGTACTTAGGTCAGGGTGCCTGGGTGGCTCAGTCACTTAAGCATCGACTTTGGATCAGGTCATGATCTCAAGGTTCGTGAGTTTGAGCTCCGTGTCAGGCTCTGTGCTGACAGCTCAGAGCCTGGAGCCTGCTTTGGATTCCGTGTCTTCTCTCTCCGCCCCTCCCCCATTTGTACTCTGTCTCTCTCTCAAAAATAAATAAACATTAAAAAAACATTAAAAAAATAATGGGGTCGTGTTCCAGTAGGATTATTGGCCTTCCAGGAAGACACCTTCTCTAAGAAGCCCCCTCTCTACAGTGTGAGGACACAGTGAGAAAACGGCTGTCTGTATGCCAGGAGAAGAGCTCTCACCAGACGTTAACCTGGGACTCATGGCCCCAGAACTGTAAGAAAATAAACTATTGTTTAAGCCACTGAGCCTGTGGTATTTTGTTGTAACAGCCCAAACAGGCTAATGCGAGGAGATAAAGTCTGGACACGTCAGAATGGCATGCCATGGCCTTTTCCTTCTTATTCCCATTCACCTGAAGGTCATCCATGGCTGTTTTCTGCACCTACTCATAACTGAGATTCCTGACCCACAGGGCTCTTTGGGGCATATGCCCTTCCCTCTCCTGGGCACAGCCTGGTTGGTTCCCTGTCACCCTTCATGATTTCCTTTAGTGCATGTGGTTAAAATTCCATTTTGTGTTCTTGAGGTATTATGTAAAATACATAATAAAATGTATTTTAATCATTCCTTATCTATTTCCCCCAACTGACAAATTGAGAGGGAGAGAAGGGTTCTGTCTTACTCAGCTTTTGTAATGTCCACAGCACAGATTCTGGCACCTTTCAGATTTTGCAAACATATCTATTGAGTGGATGAGTCAGTGAATGAATTACACATGAAGCAAAACCTCTCGTTGCTTTTAGAATAAACCCCAAGCTCCCTCATATGGTCTCCATGATTTTCTAGCCTCATTTAATTCTGCCTCCACTGGGCACTGGCCACCAGAGCTGCCTGCCACTTCCACTCTCCGCTGATCCCCAATCTCTGTGCCCCCCTGTCCCCTCTGCCTGGAACGTGCCCCCTGCTCTACTCAAACCATGGGTGGCCTCTCATCCTTCAACTTGTAAGCTAAATGGCTCCCGGGGAAAGTCTTCTTGACATCTCGTGCCCCAGACATGGTGGTTTCACCTCTTCTTTGTTTTCTTCCCAATACTTAGTCCAGCGTGCTGTAGCACGCTTATGTGATTGCAGAATTCAACTGGCCTCCTGACCCAACAGTAAGGTCCCTGAGAGCAGGGAGGTTTTGCTTGCTTGCTTGTGTGTTTTGTTTTCAACTCTCTCTCCCCAGGTCGAAGAACAGTGCCCAGCAGAGAGCCAGCACTCATACAAATGCCACAAAGTGGTAGAATATCGAGCACACAATTAAGTTGCAAGATACAAACCAGACTGTACTTCCTTGCTGTTTTTTTTCTCTATATCGTTTCATTCACCTGTTATCTAATAACAGATCAGAACAAATCAACCTTATCTCTCGGCTTCACCCCTATATCCCTGGCTTCATCCACACTTGAACAAAGTCTACAGTGTTCGGGCTGTGAGGAATGGGCTTAAAGATGAAGGCTGTTCATGGGGCGCCAAAGTCCTGCAAGCCTAATGGAGACCCTCAGGAGCTGCTTTATTGGGAAGACTTTTGGAGGCATGCGGGCTCGTACCTTTCCTTGAAGGTAGGCAGAGTTGGACTGTAGAGAAGGGAAGGGTTAGGAAAGAGCAAATTTGCATGCCTAGTGGATCTTGAACCCACCACAGCTCAGCGGTTCGGAGTCTTGGTTGTAGAATCTGACTTCTCAGGTTCAAATCCTGGCTCTACCTCTTACTGTCAGAGTGACCCCAGGCAAGCTTATTAGCCTCTGCACCTCAGTTTTCTCATCTTTTGAAGTGGAGGTTAGAAATAATCCCTAACTGACAGGATTATTACGAGGATTAAGTGAGCTAAAATACGTAATGGGATTAGAATAGTGCCTGTCACATGGGATACATCTAGGGTCAGTTATTAGATACAAGTGTTAGCTGTTCTTGGTGTTTTTAATTGATGTGGAGAAACATGGATTGCTGTATCACACCTGACCTTCTCTCCCAGAGCCGAGGAGTAACCCCTCATTGTAGTGTTTAGAGGGAGCATCTGGTTGTGCACAGAAGCTTCTCTTCTTAGGGGCTCATTGGAGCACATGTGTGTGACTCAGCTCCTCCAGATTCAGGTTGGCCCTGGCCCAGAGATGCATGGATAATGCTGACTGGTTCCGGGACTCAGTGTTAGGAGGTTCAAATGACTGTGGATATAAGCCCAATTCTCTAATACTAACTTAATAATGATCAAACCTTGGCTCCCTCTGCCTGCCTCCTTTGTTTTATTTATCCATTAATTTGGAACTTAAGGAAGAGGGTAGCTGTCTCTTGAGTCCTCTTAAGAACCCCTGTAGGATCACATTTAAATTGAATAGAAAAGCATGGGTCAATGAATACCAGGAGTCCTAGTGTCTGAAGAACAGAAGATTCATGCTGAGAAATTAGGAAAGCAAAACAGAGTCAATGTGCTTTGGGATGATCAGTGGGAAAAAACAAACCAGCATAACCTGCACAATCATGAGTGTGAGTTCCTAAATGTCAGTCCCCAGACTAAGCTAATCCCCAGCTAAACAGCCAGGGGATGCAAGTGTTGAAACTCAAGAAAGTGTCATGCCATCTGTCTCTGTCTATAGAGGACTCGTCATGAGCTCAGACCTCCAGCAGTGAGTCGCTTCAACTTGTGTCGTGTGTGTGTGTGTGTAGAAGTCAAAGGTGTGGCATGCAGCGCAGAGATAGCACTCGGAACACGAAATGCTCAAATCAAAGAGACAAATGCATTCAGTGGGCTGCAAAACCATGCAAACGGAACCGCCATTCTCAGAGGTTTGTCCAACACTGCACAGACCACGTTATCTAACGCAGTTGTTTCCGATGACTCATAAACTAACATTGGAACTAAACTGGGAGGATGGGCCTTGAAACAAGGAAAGGACATCACAGGGTAGAGGGACATGGAAGCCTGAGGATACAGAAGGGCACAGAACTTGGTCAGGGAAAAATGGGAGAATGATCCAGTCTGGGTCCGAACAGATACTCCTCTTTCTGCCACACCTGGCTAAATAATTTTATGAGTGGTAATCAGAAATGGATACAAACATATAGATTCGAAGGAGCACATGCACCCCAATGTTTGTAACAGCATTATCAACAATAGTCAAGCTATGGAAAGAGCCCAAATGTCTTTTGACTGATGAATGGTTAGAGAAGATGTGGTCTAACACTAAAAATAGTGGCAACAGTGGGGTTTCTGGGAGTTCTGGAAGGAGAAAACATGCAGTTCATGAGAATGAGTGATCCTGCTTACTTCAGTTCTCCCTTCTCCCCTTCCCCTGCTAAGGCATTGCAGGCTGGGCTCTCTGGGACGCTGGCTCTGAAGGACAGTTCAATACACCGTGATTATTGAAGAGTTCTCCTGGGAGGAACACCTGGAGGAGAGAGAGGAAGGGAGCAGGACTGGGCATGGGGACAAGTTGACCTGTGCTATATGACACCCTCATCCCACCCCTCAAAAGAGCTCTGGAGCTAGAATGACTCTTCAGAGTTGTTCCGAATTAGGCCAACATGGCTGGGAGGTTTCGTGATCTCACCTTAATCGGTCACTGAATGTGGGGCCCCCAGGAAGGGGTGAAGACTTGATTGAGGTGGTATCTCTGTAGCTGAGGCATCTCTGAAGGGTCTGAGGGATACAGGCATCTGCCCTCAGCACTTTCAGGCTGGGATAGCAAGACTTCCACTGCCCCGTTCCATCTGGGTAGTGTCCTCTTCGTAGGGAGACCGATCTAACATTGACATCTAAAAAAGACATAAGGCAGAGGAAGGAAAAAGTACTGGGAATCAAAGCTATTATAAAAACCATAAGAATTACTAAAACAAAAATCTAGAAATAAGGGTAAGAGTAAAAAGGGAGGGAGAGTTGAGAAGGGTTTGCAATGACAATCAGGAGAATTAATCTCTCCAGCATGAATGCAGACACTGGAGTCACCATCTACTGGGCCTCCTACGTTGTCTTCATTTTCTTGATGGGAAAATTCTCTCAGAACTGATACAACCGCAGGTACAACATACAGAATATATTTCCTTTTAATGTCTTGTTTTCTTCGATCAGCTCTTGAGGCGCTTTGTATAATCATAGAGTGGCAAGAATTGATTTCAAATGCAGGCTTTGATGAGTCTTTGATGTTTGACTCTGGTCAAGATTTTAACCTTTCCCAACTCCAGCTTCCTTATCTGTAAAGTGAGAACAATGCTATCTACCCTCCTCAAGGTTGTTACAAGGTTAAAAAGGCACTAACATACATGAAAAGCATTCGGCCCAGTGCCTAATACGTAATAGTTCTTTAACAAAGTCTGTTTTATTCCCACAAAAAAAGATTCTAAACTGCTCCATTGGACCCAATTTTGAGAGAGAATCTTGTAGAACAATCTTTGCCCAGCTTTATGTACAAAACAATAATATATTTAAAAAAGCTTCTGGTTTTAAAGTGAAATAAAGGTATGAAACATTCATCTTCCAGCTCAGACCTAGCATGTTGAAATCTGCCTGCAGCAAAATTTCATGGCTGAGCTACAGCCCCAGAAAATAACATTCCAAGTTTGAAGTTCTGTATCAACCTTCACATTCCAGCCCTATTGAAAGGAATATTTTAAGTCTACCATGAAGTGGCATTTGAGTTGAAGTTTTTGGTGAAGGAGAAAAAAAAGACACAGGTAGCAAGGTTTGCGATGCTTCCCATCTGGTGAAAACTAGAAAGGATCTCAAATGGAGAATGCGAGAGGAACATTCTGGGTGAATCTCAGTTCTGCAACAGTGTCCAAAGGCCTCCCACTCTGCGGAGGCCCCCTGAATCTACAGATGTTGCAAATATAACAGAAAACCCTGTCCTGAGAGATTGACAGTCAAATGGAGAACCTCCACGAAAACGGACTTTCCTCCAACATACCAGGGGGAAAGGACTGTGGTCTGACCCAGTTCATTCGTTGGATGCTTGGAGCAGGGAATCTTGGACCTGTGAGTTTTTCATGGACTTAAATACAAATATCTGAAATTTGAGAAAAAACAAAACAAAACAAAACAGCTCCTAAGAGCAAAAAGAAAACTTCAAAAATAAAAAAAAACAAATAAATGCTGTTAAATATTTATAAAACTTTACATTATGTCAGCTGACCTAGTGTGATTCAGCACACACATGAATATACACATATAAAATATTTATGCTTATAGATATAGTGTGTATACATATGTGTGTATGCATATCTGGGTGTATATGCATGTATACATGCATGCATTATATATATATATATATGTATATATATATATATATATAACTAAACAACAAGGAAAAAAGCCAATAATTTATACTAAAACAAATTCAGAAGTAGTTTTATAATCCTTAGTATTTTCTTAGATGAATCAATATAGCTATATTGTGGATATATTTTATTGTAATGAAGTATGCAGGGAGGCCTCTGAAAATAAGAGTGCCTAAGATCCTTTAAAGGTTAAGAAGTGGTGCATCTATAGGAGCCTCAGAAGGATAATGCTTCCCTCCCCCCCAGGGAGAAAGTCCAAAGAAGGTCAGGCTAGAATTGCATGTTGTTTTCAAAGTAGGCATTGTGACATGTCACAAATTTCACAACTAAGGAGAGTTCTAGACCCACATAGTCAAGTTTATCTGTGTATCTAGCAGGTACTTTTGACTTAATTCTTCATGTCCATGGCAACTCTTCATGTCCATGGCAACTCAGGCGGACTCTTGGATTGGTAATAAGAAGGACTAGGCAAGCGCAGGGTCATTTAATTGCCTTCCAATTTTTTCATGTTTCTCATTTGTAAAGGACCAGATTCCCTCAGACTCAACTGAAGGCAGAAAGAGCAGGGACCAAGGGACAGGTCAATGGACAAGCTGGTAGCACAATATAAACAGAAGAAATACATGCTAACCTCCCAGAGATGCTGAGGGACGCTGCTTGGGGCAGGGCTCTTTCTTTAGTCTGCCTTGAACTTTCACCTGGTTCTGGTGGGAGAGAGAATCAGAATCTGGAACAGAGTCTGAATCAGAATCCAGAAAAGAATGTCCCCAAAAGTGGGACAGTTGCCGTCCCACGTTTGGTTTTCCTCAAAGGTTGGAGAAATCTTGACATGTTAAGTTTGTCTGGTTGGGATTTTAGAAGAATTCGTTTTTGGTCTGAAAGCTCAGAGGCTTCATGGCTGCATCTGTGGGAGCAGTGGTTGTGCGCAAGGCAGCTGAGGCCATCCACTCTTCCTCCGGATCCATTCAATCCCTTTAAATGGCGGTGATCCTACACAAACTGAAATTGGACCTGAGATTAGGGGAAAGAGGCCAAAAGTTGAACCTGTCTGTGGCCCAGTTATGAACGTGATATAACAGTAAACATCAAGATTATTATTGTTCCATGGATGATCATTTACTCATCTGTTCTTTCTTTCATCTAATAAAAGAAGCTAGGGGCGCCTGGGTGGCCCAACCTGTTAAGCAACTGACTCTTGGTTTCGGCTCATGTCATGATCTAATGGTTCATGAGTTTGAGCCCTGTGTTGGGCTCTGTGCTGACAGTGCAGAGCTTGCCTCAGATTCTATCTCTCTCTCTCTGCCCCTTCCCCCCTTGTGCTTGCTCGGGCTCTGTCTTTCAAATTAAATAAACTTCTAAGCAGCTTCTGTCACATTTCTGTCATTTAATCTCTGCCTCATTCCTGCAAAGTAGGTCTTATTGGCCCATTTTAGAGCCAAGGAAATTGAGGTGTAGAGAGGTTAAGAGAACTGCTGAGGTTACAGAATTGTATCAGAGCGAAGATTGAAAATCAGTTTAATGAATTCCAAAGCATTTACTCTTTTTCACAACGTGGGCTATTTATTGCTTTTGAATATTCTTATTGTCTGGCCTGTGTTCCCTGGCCTACACGTTAAAACAAATGGTGTTCTAAGAATGTGCCAATTTTAACTGTGAGCCCTGGGAATAAAGAGACGACTGTCCCTTCAGATAGGGTTTTTGCATTCCGAGACTCTCCTGGGGATGTTTACATGGGAAAAGCTGACTTTTTAAAAAAATGTTTACTTATTTATTTTGAGAGAGAGACAGAGAGAGGGAGAGAGCACACTAGCAGGAGAGGAGCAGGGAGAGATAGAGAATCGCAAACAGGCTTCTTGCCAACAGCACAGAGTCAGATCTGAGGCTCGATCTCACAAACCGGGAGATCATGACCTGAGCTGAAGCCGAGAGTTGGACGCTTAACGGACTGAGCCACCCAGGTGCCCTGAGAACAGCTGACTTTAATGCCAGGTCAGGTGAGCTAAAGTGAGCTGCCCACCCCAGTGCCTGGGGGGACAGTGGAAGAAGTCACTGGTTTGTTCTTAGGGACTTGGGAGGACTTCCTGGTGGAAATGGTGTTTCAAGTTGTACCTTAAAGGAAAGACCAGGTCCTGCTGAAGGGCCTGCTGGGCAGATGGTTCAGGAGCAGAAGGGGCAGGGAGGAGGCCCATATAGCACAAATGGGGGTGTGGAGTCTTTCAAGGCAAAGGGTTTTGTGAATGGACCTCCTGGCAGATGGGCTGCACGGAGGTTTGTAGGCAGGTGCTGATGTGTGGACTTCTTTCTGTGAGGACAGGGAGAGACAGAGGGATGTGCTTAGAACCTCTTAGCCTTACGAGACCTGTTCAAAATTTGGGTTACAATGGGGTCATAGGTGAGAACGTGGCTAGCCTTCCAGATTCCATCTCTAATGGAAAATAATTTAAAAAGTGTCCTTTAAGGACAACCAGAAAGGCCAACTTTGTCTGCATACCAAAGGCAGGTTTTGCTATGCAACCTGGCATAATTTACCCTGAACTTTGAACCTCAGCCTGCCCCTTGGTGCAGGATTCATAGTGCCTCATAATTCCTCAACAGCACACACTATCTAGATCCTGGGAACGGGGTGGCTAAAAAACTTTCCTTTTATAGAGAGATCCCCACAATACAAAGATGAGCAAGCGAAGAAGAAATTGTGATTGGTAGAACGTGCTAGGAAGAAAATAAAACACAGGGCTGTGACCGAGCATGATGGCAGGGGGGGTGGGGGGGTGGGTGTTCAGAGATGGTCAAGAGAATTAATGTGTGCATTTAATTTGATTTGGAAACACAGGCCCTCCCCATAAACTGTAAAATACTCCAGTGTGTAAGCAATGCAAAAGAGGGTCTGTCTTTGACTCCTATTCCCCAGTCTCCTTTCCGGAGACAAAAACCAAAATTGGTTCCTTTGTGTATTTTTGCAGAGATATCTTCTGATCCTGTGCGTCTGTGTGTGAAAACACTGGTGATACCAGGGTGCCTGGCTGGCTCAGTCGATTAAGCGTCTGACTTCAGCTCAGGTCACTATCTCGCGGTTCATGAGTTCGAGCCCCGCGTTGGGCTCTGTGCTCACAGCTCGGAGCCTGGAGCGTGCTTCTGATTCTTTGTCTCCGTCTCTCTCTGTCCCTTCCCCAGCTTACACTGTCTCTATCTCAAAAAGAAATGAACATTAAAACAACAACAACAACACTGGTGATACCATTCTGTCTATACTGCCTGACATATAACCTTTTCTGCTTTACGATTTCTTGGAGAACTTTCTATATCAGTAATAGACTTGCCCTACTTATTTTTAGCTGGTTTTACAACACTCCAGCACAGGTATACAACAATGACCTCTAATTCCCAAATCCCCAAAGCCCTGAAAACTTAGTTTCGCCCCATATTTGACACCCAAACTTATCTAGCAGCAAAAGTAACTTGAGCTGATATGAAAATATTTATCGTTTTGGTAATCCCACTTGGCTTCCTGGGGTATGCTTCGGGAGAATGAGTATATATATATTTTTTAATTTTTTTTAACGTTTATTTATTTTTGAGACAGAGAGAGCCAGAGCATGAACGGGGGAGGGTCAGAGAGAGAGGGAGACACAGAATCTGAAACAGGCTCCAGGCTCTGAGTGGTCAGCACAGAGCCTGACGCGGGGCTCGAACTCACGGACCTCGAGATCATGACCTGAGCCGAAGTCGGACGCTTAACCGACTGAGCCACCCAGGCGCCCCGAGAATGAGTATATTTAATAGCTGGGTGCTGCTAAGAGTCTGCTGGAAATGGGCGTATATAACATACCTGGGTTGTATAACTTTACTAAGATAAAAAAAGAATCTGTATTCTGAGTCAAAACTGACTCTGAGGGTTCTGGGTAAGAAACTGTGGACATTTATTATTTCATTTAAACTGCCCCTACTGATGGACATTTTCATTGTTTCCAATGTTTGTTCTCACAAGGAATGCTAATGTGTATGTGGTTCCATGCCCATGTGTGTTATCCATAAGGTAAATTCTTGAAAGAGAAATCTTATGGGTCAACGTATTTGTATTTATAATTTTGCTCCGTTTGACCAAACTGTTCTTATGCTCCCACTAGCACTAAGAGTATCAGTTTTCTCTGTAGGCTTTTCATGTCTGCAGCGTGCAATCAGCTTTCAGTCATCTGGTATTTCGTTAGCTGGAACTCTCCATCAGCCAGGGCCACATGCTCCTCAGCTCATGAGACTTGGTGACCGTGAGGTTTAATGACACAAGGGTTTAATGACAAGAAGAGTGGTGCTGAGCCTTGTTTGACTATCAGGTGGAGCTGACTGCAGCCGCACTCTTGGAAAATAGGCAGCCGGGTATCCTAGATGAGGTTTAATGACGAAGTCATGTGACTGCTTTTTTAACCAACAAGCCAGATGCTAGCCAGTGATAACATTGTGGGCCACAAGGCTTGTCTGAATGAAATGATTGTCATTTATTGTTTTAGCAACTGCAGGGTTATCCTTGGTCATTGAATCAGAACACAAGTCATTGCCTATCTAGTCAACAATGCATACTGTTGAAGGGACATAAAGTCAGGAAAGGATCTGGGTTCAAATCCTGCCTTTGTGTTAATTTGGGCAAGTCATGTGACTATCTAGGGATTTGGTTTTCTCACTTGCTTAATTGGAATAATACATTATTATTATTATTATTATCATAAGGATTAAGTAAGATGAATGTATCATAGATATTTGGCATGTAGTAGGTATTTTTCAGTAAATGGCTGGTTTTAATTTTAAACTCCTGAGCTATAAGAGGCTTTAGATACCTATTAATTTTTAAACTTTAAAATTTTTTTTTTTTAAATTTCTTTTTGACAGAGAGACAGAGTGTGAGCAGGGAGGGGCAGAGACAGAGGGAGACACAGAATCCAAAGCAAACTCCAGGCTCTGAGCCATCAGCACAGAGCCTGATGTGGGGCTCAAACCCACGAACTGTGAGATCACGACCTGAGCTGAAGTCGGATGCTTAACCAACTGAGCTACCCAGGCACCTCTAATTTTTAAAATCCTGTAATAAAACGACAGGCCCTCAACATTAGATTGTTGTAAAAGGTTGATTTGAACCAGGTGTGGTGTAAATGAATGAGTCCTAGGGAGATAAAAACCCTGGGGGAGCAAGAGGACAAAGCATGGCTGACAACCAGTCCGATCATCTACGGTTCCCTTGTCTAAAAGTGATCAGGCCTGCTGTTGGGGTTTTCAGCATGGATGTGCTTAAGCACAGGACAAGCTTTGGGTGAGGCTCAAAGTATGCGGTCTCAGAGAGGAGCAGAGCCAGAGGGTGCTGTCAGGCAAGCCACTTCTGTTGGTCTCAGTTATTCTGGGATGTGGGGATAACTTTACTTGTCCTAATACTTATTATTTCTACCTATGACTTTTAAATAAAAGAGTGTAAAGCAGGGACTATTCTCAACTACCCCATTTTTCATCATGTCAGGCTAAATAATTAAATGTATACTAAATGACTGGATACCCCACTCTCACCCCCCATTCCTGAGTCATCAAGTTTGTGATTCTTTGAAAAACCAAACATTTCTTTTTCCTTGAGCACTTTTACAGGTTCTTTGCACTACAATGGAAGGCAAATGGCATTGTTATATGTGGTCTTTAACCAAGCACTCAAGAGTATAGTGGCTAAGTGTGCGTTCTGTGGAGTCGCTCTGACAAGACCCAAATCCCACACCTGACACTTACTTGTGGTATGGCTTTGGGCAAGTCATGTAAACTCTCTGTTCCTGCCTCTACTGCTCTGTATAATGAGAATTCTAATACTAAAATCAGCCTCAAGGGGTTATTATGAGGATTAAGTGAAAACCAGAGCAAAGCAAAATATGTGAAGCACTCAGAACAGTGACTAGCCCATGATAAGACTTCAGTAATTGTTAGATACTATTATTCATTCCCCAACATTCATTCCCCAACATGCTGGTTACTGTGTGCCCAGCATTGTGTTAGACAATGAGATACAGGGGGTAGGGGCAGTGTTGGTGGTCTGTGATTCTGTCCAGAACCAGCACCCCTCTTCGCTGAGTTTTGAAACAGTTGAGAAAAAGGCAAAAGAATCAGCAGAGAGAGGGAGCCAAAATGTTAGATTTATTATTGATAGTCTGTGCAGAAGAACCTACGTTAGAGGGAGGTTGAAAATGGTCTTGCTAACTCCCGACTCCTGTCTTGGGCTTGGGGTAGCACCCCCTGGTGACGTTTGAGTCTGCAAGCTGGATCCCCTAATTTGAATTACTGTTCTCACTGGTTCAGATTGTGAAGGGAAGAGAGATGCCAAATCCCCAGGGCTTGAGGCTATTGTAGATCAGCTCCACCCAATAAACCAATGGACTACTGCCAGCAACTATGTGAGAGAATGTGGAAAAGGAAACCAGAGTGTGGGGGTCTTTCTATCTGCTAAAGAAGGTGCATGGTCTCTGGTAAATCGTGTGAAATCAGGGAAAGGGAGTCTGGCATGTCCTCAGAAAATAACAGTCATGTCAAATGATAGCTCTTCTCTAAAGAATTTGCATCACCATCATCTGAAGTTTTCTTCACAATCATCCCAGAAACCAAATGGACAAAAAGAGAACTATCATGGAGGGTCCATGACTTCTCAGGCACTCTCTCAGTTTGCCTCATCTGCTCAAGGTCAAAGAGGCAGGACTGGAATGTTCCACATCTGACTCCAGGCATGGGAAGAGAGAGTGGCAGGCTCATGGCAAACCCCCACACCATATGATTCTGCATTTGTATCCATGTTCTCTCCAAGATAATTATCAAAATTCACATTGTTTTGGTGCTAAAAAATGAGAAAAGGAAGAGTTTCACACAGCTCCTTTAGATACATTAAATCCTTCAATCCTTAAGACAACCTTTTGAAAGAGACTCAGTAATCTGACTTGCATTTTTGAGTGCCCACTCCATGAAGGGCATAGGGCATGGGCCCTTATAATGACAAGCAAAAGCTGACATGATCCTCTTATCTTGGGGGATGTTTCAGTCTTCATGGATGAGAGATGCCATCAAGAAGCTCCTGTGATAAACGTAAAAGGACAACTTGTGTGGGTCTACAAGGGTCAAGAGACATATCTAGGAAACTGTGTGATAAGGGAAGTGTTGGGGAGAGTATTCCAGACCAAAGGAGTAGTGCCTGCCCACGTCGTGTGGCTGAAGTCGGAAGGCATGCTTGACCATACTGGAAAGCCAGCATGGCTGAAGGGAAGAGGAAAGAAAGGCAGCAGATATGGTTATCATCTGTCTCCACTTTAGAGATGAAAAACAACCTCAGAGCAGGGCATGGCTTACCAATATCACCACAAGGGAGTGGAAGAACAGTATCTAAAAGGTTATAATTAAATCTCAAACTCTGTCACACTCATGTCTTCCTCCGTGCTAAACTTGTCTTAGCAAGAAGAAAAAGTTGGCTGGGATGCCAACTTAATTGCCAACTTAATTCAGCGGGAAGGAAGCTCACAGGTGGATTGACTATTTTGTAATATCAGCACCAAAAGGCACCCAAAGGGTGTACCAAGAGCCAAATAGTGTTTTCTTCAGCCTACTTGCCATACACGACTAATGCACAGCGGTGCCTTCTGAAATTCACAGCAGCCATATTTCTGTTTGTAATTTATTTTTCCCTTCTTTTCCCAGATAATTTTTCAGAACTTTTTGAACACCGTGAGGAAGACTAGAATAAAACACAGACTGTGTACTGGAAAAGCAAGGGTACACACACACACACACACACACACACGCACAGAGTGGTAATTTCATTTATCACTACTTTGTCCTGTGACTTGGAGAGATTCCCTAATTGCTGCTCCCACCAAATCCCACCAAACCAGTGTGCTTAACAGACTTTAATAGGTGGCTGTGAGAATCCGCTAAAGCTAAAGATTTGGTCCCTTTCCTCCTCTCCAGTCATGCACACCGGCACACATCTTTGTGCATGCATTTCTTGGGGACCACACATCCCAGCAAGCCCAGCCCTGAGTCCCTCCTCCATTCTCAGTGTCCTTTTAGACTCTCCCCCTCATCACTCGTTGATTTCTTTTGTGAATGTCAGCCCCTCCTCAGGGGCTTCAACACGCTCAGTAACTACAAAAAGCAATTGTCTGAGGATAGAAATGTTGCCTGCATCGTATGCTTTTGCCACTTATTAGCTTTGCGACCTTGACTAATTCACCTGTTCTTTCTGAGCATTAGTTTTATCTTTGAGATATCACCTATTGCTCAGATTTTTGTAGGGATTAAATGAATTCAAACACCACAGTGGATGGTGTGTGGATGATAGTTGCAACTATGAATGAATGCCTCCGAGTCTCATGTTCACCACCTGTAAATTGAAGGTGTTAGACCAAATGATCTTTGCATCTTTTTAGGTCACAAGGTCTCTGATTCTTGCCACTCATCATGCCTTGCGTCCTCCTTTGACTTATTCCCTCTCTAACTCCATCACAGTCCATTCCAAACACAACAGGCTGATCGCAAGGCACTGTGAAAACCGATTTGGTTTATAGATGACATGGGTGCTGGTAGTGTTTCTCAGCATTAAGACTGAAATGACCCATGCTGAGGAAGAACCATGGTTTCTGAAATTGTAAGTGCTAAGTCCCCAAGGATAAACATGTCTTTCTAAATTATAGAGCTAGGGGCAAGAAGTGACCTTTGAGGAGTTGGATCAGAGGAGTGTAGACTGTAGGAGCATTTGAGAGTATTAAACACCCCTTTGGGATTTGCTCCCAAATCTCCTCACTGGCCTGCTGCACTATTTTCAACCTAGGACTCAGGTTTCATTAGCATCGCTGACGACTCCTTTGGGCCTGCTTATCACTGTGCAAAGAAATGAGCATCTCATAGGAAGGCAGGGCACAGAAATAGAAAGTGAATCAGTTTCAGGGCCAGGGGAACCAGGACTCCTTCCATCCCAGCTCTGCCATTTACCTGCTGTGTGGCCTTCGGCAGATGATTCAACCTTTGTTTTTGACATTTTCCTAATTTATACATTTGAGAATAATATTAGATATGTCTTAAAGTTGCTTTCAAGATTACTTTGTACACTGGCACACAACAATCATGCGAGATAGAAAGATAGGCTTTGTATTACTTGGTATGGCTTTGGCTGCATCCAAACTTAAACACAGCAAACAAGAGAAAGCAGTATGATGGGATGTTTACATGATGACCATTGTCTTCATTCAAATCCAACTTCTGTCATTTATTAGCCATCATCATAGGCCCGTTTCTTAACCTCTTTGTGTCTTGTTATTTTCATCTGTGAAACAGGTGTAATAATAGATGTAGGTGTGAGGGGTAAATAAGTTAATTGTTATGTACAGTACTAGCTGACATATGGAAAGTATGATATGTGATACCTATTTTTTATAGGTCTAGGACAGCAAGAAGGTGAACATCCCTAGATTCTGAATTTGAATTATCAGCTCCAACAATGTCAAGAGTATGGGCGCCTGAGTAGCTCCGTCGGTTGAGCCTCTGACGCTTGATTTTGGCTTAGGTCATGATCCCAGGGTTGTGGGATCAAGTCCCATGTTGGGTTTCATTCTGAGCATGAAGCCTGCTTAAGATTCTCTCTCTCCTTCTGCCCCTCTTCCCTGCTCATGCATGTGAATTCTCTCTCTCTCAAAAAAAAAAAAAAGTATGGGTCAGAATTGTTGAAATTCCTTGTCTTTTTTTTTTTTCATGGTTATAAAATAGCTGCTGCTTGAGCTCCAAGCTTCAAGGCTTCATACAACACAACCCAAAACAGGGAGGGGAGGGATGATGGTCCAGGTTATTTTCCTCAGTCAGCTGATTTTTGGTTTTTGTTTGTTTGGTTTTAAATCCCCAGAAATTATAGACTTCCTCTTATTTCTCATTGGCCAGGATTGGGTAATTGGCAAATGTGAATGAGATTCTGTGACATAAACCAGTCATGATTTACCCTCTGGGATTGGGAAAATTGCTTCTGAATCAAATGAAAATACTGTTAGCAAGTAAAAGGGGGACGTTTGATACTCAACTAATAGTATTGGATCCATCCTTATTTTAGAAATAATGACACAGAATTCAGAGACGTAAAGTGACCTAGCTAAGGCCACCTGGTTTGTGGGTGCCGGGTTCTAGATTGGAGCATAGATTCTGTGACCACCAAATTGCTTTTCCTCATTGCCACTTACAAGTTCTTTGTTAACTGGAAAGAGCAACTAGAAGATGTCATGTATTATTTGGGGATTAAAGCATTACAGAGCACCATTTTAAATGATAAATGTGATCTTTTGGAAGTGAAATAAAAATTTGGAACTAGAATCTTCAAGTGTGGTATTGTTAGTTCATTCAAGCCGCAATTCCTGGGTAGGCACTATCTTCATCTATCCTTTTGTCCACCCATTCACCCATCTTTTCCTTCTTCTTCCTTTCATCCATTCATCATCCATTCTTCCATCTTTTTATCCATGTATCCTTCTGTACATCTACTCCATCTATTCTATCTATCTATCTATCTATCTATCTATCTATCTATCCATCCACCCATACATCCATTCATACGTCAAAGTGTGTATGTATGTATGTATGTATCATCTATCATCTATCTATCCGTCCATCCATACATACATACGTACATAATACATCCCAGTATGTATGTATGTATGTATGTATGGATGTATCTATCTATCTATCTATCTATCTATCTATCTATCTATCTATAACTGTTTTTCATCCCCCCCTTTCTTTTAATTACTCATCCACTCAGCCATCTATCCCTCACTTATTGACTACCTTATTTTGTTAAGTGTTGGAAAATGTAACAGTGAAAAGGGCCAATTAATTATTCTTAAGAAATGCACATTCTATTTGACAAGCAGGCAGTTCTATTGTAGTATATCCAGTACTAATGGGGGCTCCAATCTGTGTATCCAGCGCCCAGGTTTTAAGTGACCTTCTGGGTTAGGCAGACAAAGAGTGCCTAGTGTGGTTTTCCTGAGACCAGCTGGACCGTGCAGGTTGCTCGGTGCATAGGCTGTGGCCCAGTAGAGCCCTACTTCTGATGCAGCTGTCCTGACATCCAGAACAATGTCTTTGGAATGAGCAAAAACTCTTGCAGTTCTTCAGATGTTTTAAACACCAAGTACATTTTGCAAAGTGTTCTCCCTTGAATATTTAAAATCATGTTTTATTTAAGGGAAATGACTTTCATAAATTTCTGACCCATTTGAGCTTTATATCATTGTAATATTCTTTAAGAGCCAATTCGTGTCCAATAAGGGTTTTCACCTTGTTTAATGACTTTTTAAAATTCTCTTTTCTTGCAATCAAAACTGTATAAGCCAATTCGAATGCCAAAGAGTTCAAGTTCAGTTCAGAGTGCTCAAATCATGAATTCTGAGAGAATTCTAAGTTGGTGAAATGAATTCTGCTCATCCGTATTCAACTCTGTATTTCCAGCGATTAGCTTAGTGTGGACTCAATCTGAGGTTTTAAGAGTTAGACTTTTCACCGAATATTTGAAAACAATGTAGGCATACCTTCCCTTATACATATCTAACATGTCCTAAGCAGAGAAACTGGCTTATGTTACTAATTCTGAGCAACCAAGAAGGAAGAAAGGAAAATGCACTGTGCTAACCTTTATTATGCCATGTTTCAAGTTGCTCTTATTTGCTATCTAGAACAGTCCTGGGAGGTAGATATTTTCTCCATTTTACTAATGAGGAAACTCAGGCTCAGAGATGTTAAGGAAATTGACCAAAGTCACACAGCCAAGAAATGGCAGAAAATATTCTCAGGTCTTCTGAACCCAAGCTTTGAGGCTTCCTGAGTTTCGTCTCCTTCTGTGCCCCGCTGGCTCCATAAATTTCCACTAAGGTATGGCGGAGGTCTCCCTCCTAAGCAGTGTATCAGGTACTTAACATGAACACATTACCTTGCTTAATCTTTGCTGTAGCTCCCTTCTACAGTTTAGGAAATGAGGTCTCTGAAATGTAAATCCCAAGTTATGGAGCAGGGCCAGGCAGACTTGTGTCTGAGTCCTGGCTTCAACACTGTATTAGTTTCCTGAATCTGCTATAACAAATGACTGTAAGCTTGGTGGCTTCAAACAACAGAATTGTATTCTCTTACAGTTCTTGAGGCCAGAAGTCTGAAATCAAGGAGCCAGTAGGTCTACACTCTCTCTGGAGGCTCTAGAGGAGAAGTCCTCCCTTGCCTCCCCCTGCCTCTGGCTGCTGTTGGCATTCCTTGGCTTGTGGCCACTTCTCTGATCAATTGTCACATTGCTTTCTCCCCTGTGTCTCTTCTATGTGTCTTTTATATGGACACTTGTCACTTGATTTTGGTCCCACCCAAATAGTTCCAGAGACCCTCTCATCTCAAGATCCTCGACTTAAATCACATTTGCAAAGACACTTCTTCCAAGTGAGGTCACTTTCACAGGCTCTGGAGGTAAGGTCATGGACCTGTCTTTGTTTGGGAACAACTTATAGCTGATAACTATGGGGCCTAGACCCTTCAACTGCCTCCCCAGAATGACAATGCCAACAGTACCTATCTCAGTGATAGAGAGGTGGTAGGTACTCATCCTTCACATTGTTTCAGCACTGACTTCTCTCAGTTCACAAAATCCTCATCAAACGTCTCATGCAAAGCCACAGCGACAGGCGATTATAGCTTCAAAGACACACAGACAGATAGAAGATGTCATCCGCAATGCAAATGAAGTGAACTCATACTTTATAGGTAAAAATGTACTCCCCAACTTTGACTCAGAGAGTGCTCCTGTCTTGTATTCCTCCCCAGCCCCTCCACCTGTGATGTTAGGGAAGCCAATCCTAAAAGCTTGGTTGCTGTTCAGAAGGTGTTTTTGCTCTGAAACAATCTTTTGCCTGGTGGCTTGAAAGATGGCAGATGCTTTCCAGAACTGATCTGAGGCTAATAAATGTTCTTGACTTACATCACCATCTGCAAGCCCACAATACAACCTCACTTCAGTGGAGAAGTATATGGGTTCAGCCCAAACAGCCAGGAAGATTGTGTTTTCACAAACTTTTGGAGACAAAATCTAAGAAGGGAGAATCTTTGTATCAGGGGGTTAGTGTGAACCAACTCTGTAGCCTTAGAAACCCAGATCCACAGCAGCATAAGGTGACCCAACCTATCTCTCCTTCCTCTCTTTTCTTCCTTCCTTTGCTTCCTATTTTATCTTTCATCAACCCCCTAGAATCCCTTCATCATATGCCAAGATATGGGCTCAGCCCAGGAGGTATGTGACATGGGCTCAGAATCTAGAGCAGAGAGAGGGACATGGGTAAGTGGTCACCCTCTGAAACTCTATAATAGTGGATGTAGGGAGCTCTGGGGCAGTGGAACACTGGTCACGTCTGGGGGCAGAGCAGGGACATTGGAACTGGCTTACAGTGTTTGAGTTTGATCTCAAGAGATTAATAGTGCAAACCAGGCAGAGGGAATGGTGCATGCAGGGGCCCAAAGGCAAAAGGTAAATGCCAGTCTCAGAGAAGGTGGGCCCTTTGATATAATCAGAGGATAAAATCGTAGCAGGAATAGGACCTGATGAAAAGACCAAGCATGCTGATTTATAGGTTAGAAAGCTCAGACCTCATGATCTGACTTGGTTATTGCAATGATCTCATGAAGCAGATGAGGAGACTGAGGCTCTAAGAAATGGCATGATGGGCCCAAAGCCAGAATTTAAAGTCTAGCTCGAGCATTCCATTTTCAGGAGGTATGGGACACCATGTTATAGCTGCCTTTATTATCTTTGGGCAGAGCCATTTTTATGGTGGAGAGTGAAAATCAGGAGATAAAGCTCTTAAACTCTGTTTTAAGCCAGCAAATGTGTGGAGACCTTCTGTACAGACAGCCCACCAGAATGTCAGATACGAGGAGACCAGGAACTCTCGCAGGTGTCTTTGCTCCTCCAGACCATGTCCATCTTTCTTTCTCCCCTGTGCCTCAGAAGACTGACCTGTTTGGACCATATTGATGGGTTCCCTTATCTTCTGAGTTCTTAGTGGGTTTCTCCAACAAGGAGGCCTGGCAGGTGGTAGGTGGTAGGTGAATGATGATGGGGTATTTATTCTCCCAGTGTCTTTCCTTAAGGTTACTCAGTGTGGGCTGCATCTCTGAGGACACCGTTGAAAGGTTGTCTCCACGCAGTTACTGACCTTTTATGTGGCTCAGTTGCCTGTCTTTCTGGACCTACTGTTGGTGGCAACTGTCTGCTATGCAAAACCTGGTTGCTCTACCAACACATTTTATGCTTTATCCTCACCCAGCTCTCCCCAACTGAATCCTTCTGCTATGACCCATTGTGAAGGAATCATTTGTTTCCTGCCGTGACCCTACCTGATGGAGTGGTAGGGTTGGGGGACACCTTCATTTTCCAGAAGGAAAACTGAGTCTCTGAGAAGAAAGTGACCCATCTATTGTCCCATGGATGGTTAGCGATTCTAGAGCCAAGTCTAAAATCCAATCCCATGATAATGTTTCCTTACCAACTGGTTTTCTCTTTACCTTATTTTCCCCTTCACTCTCTTTGCACAGGTCTATTGCAAAATTAAGTCGATAATCCTAAATCTGTATTCTATTTCTCACAGAGGTTTCCTGAGTTGCATAAGCCTCAAGCCCTACACAGCCCAAAGCCTTCTCTCTGCATTGGGAAAGAAGTGTAGACATGTATTTGAATGAACTATGAATCTTAGCTTTAAGCTAAGGGAGAAGGCCAAGGCTTACTTCAGGGGCTCCAGCCCTGGAAAACCCACTGTGACTCTTATGAACTTATCCTTTGGCTTCTACGAGCAGCCTGCCTGCTCCTACCTGTTGCTTCCCCTCCTTCATGCTGCAGGTGGTACTCTATGTTCTGGCTGCTGTGGATGATGCCATGGCTGCTCCTACTATCATGTTGCTAAAGAAGCACAAGCATTCTTCTGATTTTTTACTGTTAGATTTAAGATAAAAGAATAATAATATCAAAGTCTCGGATCTTCAGGGTATGAGCTAATTTAAGAGCATCTATTGCATAATCCTGGCCCTTGCTGATTTGGAAATGGGGTGAGATGTCCTCTTTCCGGGGTCTTTTTTTAATCCCTCATTGGCCCATCTCTTAGATGTTCTTCTGGGAATTGGATCCAGAGTTACCATAACCTCTGCCAACTTCCTCCTGCCTTCTCTCCTTCCAAAAGATGCCCTGGACAAAACAATGGTGACCAGGGTGGCTAGGGCAGCCACCTAATATCATGACCACAAGGTGGCCTTGTGGAAGGTCATCCACAGTGTGGCCACATAATTGCAAGGTTAACTGACCTTCACCAAACATCCATGGAGATTCATTCTCCTTTCATTTCCTCAAACACTCTATGTCCCTATATTATGGGCGGCTCTGCCTGGAGCACCTTCCTCTCCACTTCCCTGACCGCCAAATAAATAAAAATGCCGCAACATCCACAAAAGTTGGCCCAAGCAGAAGTAAATTTTCCTCACTTCTGAGAACACACTTAAATAAAATAACATCCCCAATGCCTTACATAAAAAAGTGCTAATATCTATTTGTAGTGTTCATCTGTATATTGCTTTCACATATATTAAAACCCTGGATTTTTACTTTAGTAGATAGGTATTATTATATCAATTTTACAGATGAGGAAACTCAAAAGAGCAATGCATTTTTGTAATTTCCTCCAAAATTGTTCAGCTAGTAAATGGTTTCACCAGCATAAAGCAATAATCCTTAAACATTATCTTTGCTGTATGGCAGTGGAAGGAAGAGGTACAAAGTCTTGGATGGGGCATTTATGGAACTACACTACACTAATCTCCTCATTAATGACATGATCTAGGGTCTTGATTCCCCTAGAATAATAGAATTTGACAATATAATTTAGTATAAAGAGTGGGATGTAGAAACTCGCGCAATCTTGGGCTCAAATACGGGTTAGCTATTTACCAATTCAGCAAGTGACACCATCTCTGAGGGTCTTTCCTTCTCTGTATAAAGGGGTTTTAATAACAATGGCATAGACTGCTAGTTTTCTCCAATATCCATTCTCCCCTTCCTCCTTAGAAATAATCATCACCCAGACTACAGACTATATTTTCCATATGTTCCAGCAACTCTCACAGCTTTTGACTAAGTATTGTCCAGTGATATACAGTATATGGTAATATGTCACTAGTCTCTACTTGGATTTTAAAAAAAACAGCTAGGTGTATACTTTTTGCCCTTACTTTTTCCCTTTCTCCCCATTGCTGGGTGGAATGCAGGCATAATGACTGGAGCTAAGGCAGTCATTTTGGACCATGAGGAGACTTTGAAAATGGAGGCCACACCCAGAGGACCCTGGGTTCCTAAGAAATTTTTGGAGCAAAGTCAACATAGTTTGCCACTTTCTGTCTTAAACTTTATGATGAAAGAGGAATAAACTTTGTCTTAAGGCACTCTTAGTTTTTGGTCTCCCTAACTTTTAGCCAAACCTCACCCTAACTATACAACACTTTTCTTTTAGGATCATTGTAAGAACTAGAATACCTATATCTAAATATGTATCTACATATTTCATGTGTGTGATACATGGTAGACACCAAGTAAGTACTAGTTATTAATACTGTTATAACGCCTACTTTTGCACATATTACATATTCAGTAAATTATTGACACTTGTGTTGAATGCAACTTATGTTCCAGAGTAACATCCAGCCATGGATGACTGAGGTTGGGCCTGTGATAGATCAAATTCTAGGACTTGGTCTGCATGATAGGTGACTTTGACCTCTCTCTGAATGGCTGGATATAGAAACAGAAGGCTGGGATTCAGAATCCCATGTTTCCCATTATTCTCTGGCTTCAAGGTTGTACAGGTAATTCTGGCTAAGCTGACTACCCAGATCAACTTAGAAGAGAAAAACTGAAGAATAAGAAGTCACAGGTGGGGATGAATGGGTTGAAAGGTAGGGGTGGTATTTTTAGGAGCCCAGGTTTTTGAAGTCTCAACTTCGGTCACTTTCTTCTTCACTATCTCTAGTTGGTGCACAGTCATGCTATGTGAGAAAGAAGATATGCAACATTCATTACTCAAACATTTCTGATTTTTGCTACTAATATTTAATTTTGGGAGGCTGCTGGTTTGATGGAATGTGGACCAAACATTTGTTGAAAGCCCAGCTTATGTCAGGCCCTTTCTGGTATTTCCTTAATATGGTCCTTATAGCATCACTATAAATTAAGTATTGTTGTCCCCATATTAGAGCTGGGAAGAATGGAAACCAGGAGTGGCAAGCAATTTGTCCAAGGTCACAGAGTGAATAAACAGCAGAACTGGGATTCATACCAAATTCTAATTTTAAATTCTGTGCTCTTGAAAAATAAATTCTCTATAAAACCTTGGAAATGAGACAAAACTTTAAGAGCAATTTTCTCTCCCTCCTTGAATAAGCTGGAATTTCTACTCTTGCTATGACTGATCCCCTCCCATCCCTGAAGGCACTGGCTCTAGCCTTTCTTGTAGCCCCAACAAGTTCTAGGTCCTGGGCAAAGCTACCCACCATGAATTGGATGGCCTGTGACAAGGTTGGAATTCAGGAGCTGCATCCTGTCCATTATCCTCTCCTAGCTCTGGTAAGAGCTGCACAATGACAATGTATCTGTCCTACCACAGGCATTGGAAGGTGCCATCAGATGGTAAACTATTTTACTGACAACATGTGAGTAAAGCCAGGTTAATTCTCCCAAGGACATATGATGCAAACCACTTGCCTGACAAGTTTTTTTTTCAAAAGGAAATCTTGTAACTGATCATTTCTGAAAGGCTGTTTCTGAGCCTATGCCTGAAGATAGAGCTTATGAATTCTCATGATAAACTTGTTGTAAAATGTCCACTATAATTTATTTTGGGGAAATGAGGTAGATTGTAAAAGTGGACATGCTTTCCCCTTCCTTGGCATGTAATTTTACAACTCCTTCCATTAAAAGGTACACTCTTTCCCCCAGTCTTTGGATCCGGGCTGGCCTGGTGATGTGCTTTGGCCAATGAATGTGGCAGAAGTTGTGAAGTGCCAATTCCAAGCTTTTACTCACTCTCTTTTGGGACCTTGCCCAGCCCCTGTGTAAACAAGCTGAGGCTAGTCTGCCAGGGGATGAGAAACCATGTTTAGTGGAGACAAACCATTGCAACTGAGGCCGTCCTAGATCAGGAGAACTGCCAACCTGCAGGTGAAGTGTAGAATCATGAGCCACGCTTAACTGTTGTTTTAAGCCTGGGCTCAAACATTGATAAAGTGTTTATAGTGAAACACTGTAAAACTAATAAAAAGAGTAATAAAATCAATCACTGAGCTCTGGGTGATTGATTATGAAGCAACGGTTGATACACTCCAATGACAACAGCTTTTTTTTTTTTTTAATAGATGATGCTGGCTAAGCGTGCTGTGCAATGCCATGCACCAGCATCTTGCACACTTTTTCTTCATCTCCCCATCCACAAAACCTACCATTTTATTGAACATTTACTCAGCCATGTTTTATATGTCATAAAATCTAATCCTTATCCCTACCACTTGAGATATATCTTATCATTTCCATTTGATGGATAAAGAAGCTGATTCTCAGACAGATTGGGTGAATTAACCAAGCCTAAGATACCATCTGAAAAGTGGCAGAGCTGAGATTTGACCCCAGGTTTGATCTGCATCCTTTACCTGCATTTTCCATTCCCAGGGCTTCTATTTTCCTGGCCAGCTTTCAAGAGAGGTACTTTCATTCCTTATTTTTGGAGAAGAACTTGGTATTTCAGAGAACTTAAATAGCTTGTCCGATTAATAAATGGGAGAGTTGGTTTTGAGCCTAGGATTCACTGCCTTTAAAACGTGCGTTCAGTGAGGTTCGTTATTAAGAAATATGTCCTAAATGGAGAAGAACATGTTTACATTCATGCTAGGACCATGTTATTTCTTTGTTTTAGAAACTTGTTCTGCTCTGTTTGAATGTGTTTTAAAAGTCATGTTTTGCAAACCCCAAATTGTAACAGAAAGCAGGTTGTAAAGGAACTGGTGAGAGTTATTGCCCAGAAAAACCAGCTGGGAAGCATTTCAGTGTCAATCTTATTATTGCTTTTAAATTAGCAGTGACTTCAAAAGCCTTTGAAGTAGCTGGCAGGGAATGCTTGGATTGGAGAAAACAATCACTAGAGGGTATTCTCAGCAGGCATGTGCTTTATAAATGTTCCTCCTCTTTATGCCTTGGCACCGAGAAAGGTTGGAAAAGAGGTAGAGGGATCTTAGCAGGAAGCTTCTAGCTGACGTGAATTGCCAGGAAGACCCAATTAGCCTGTCCCTCTCAGTAGCAAAAGCCCAAGCAGAAGGAATAAATTATTTGTGGCAGTGGCCAAAGCTGCTGACAACTTCAGAGACCACCCATGAGGTCTTTCCATGTCAAGCTGACTAGAAGGACCTAAGAGGCTCTAACCCCAGGGACTTGAGGGATTCCAACCTGTGAGCAGAGCTCAGTTAAGTTAAATGGTAGCTCATAATACTTGGAGAATAAGTGTCAAGATATGCTTGTTTGCCACCTGAATCTCTGTCTGAGGACTTCCACTGGCCATCCTCCAAGGTTGGGCTCAGAGTTTTCTTCTTTCAAGCCTCTGGCATGTCCTGGTACTTCTCTCTATCCAAACAGAACTCACCCATTTCCCCATCCACCCATCCATACAGTATTTGATGATTTCCTACTTTGTGCGTGATGTTACCGAATCTTGAGGATACCATTGATTTTAAACTGGTTACTAAGGTCCCTCTCTTCCTCATGATGCTTACTTAAGTCTTGGGAAGAGCATAGAGACTGCCCAGTGAGCTGACAAAGTATGTGCCTGGGAACCAACAAAGAAGGAATACCAAGAAATTGTTAGGACATAATTTGATACTTTTACGTATACACAGCTGTGTTATCAGCATGGGAAAATATCATAACGGTCTTGAACTTTTCTACATATATTAATGCATAGGAGTGATTTTATGTTGAGTTAGGTATTAGAAGAAAAGGGACTATGATTTTTTCCAAGCTTGGGGGTCTCAAAGGTCCTTTGTTGTTGCAAAAAGGGAAAAAGGAATAGTTGTGTTAAATGTTCTAGTAAGGAATGCTTGTGAGCTGTGAAAGAAACCAGGAAAGGTGTTTAATCAGCCTTGAAGTTGGTGTGTGTGAGTGTGTGTGTGTGTGTGTGTGTGTGAGAGAGAGAGAGAGAGAGAGAGAGAGAGAGAATGAGTGATGGAGGGTAATCAGGGAAACCCATTGGAGAAGAAGTTATGGTTCCCTCCTGTCTGCTATTATAGTCCCTTGGTCATGCTTCTATTTGAGCTCCTGATTTCATCAATCATCTACATGTCCATTTGTAGCAGATGCCATAGGACCCCACCTATATATAACCTGTTGGCACACACTATTCTAGTGCATGCCCATAGCATACTGCAATGGGAACCTGCAACTTTCTGCCCGAGTAGCTTTTCTGCATCTGCAGGCAGAGAAATCCAGAAGTTCAAGAGGGTTATAGTCCCTGAGAGTACCTCATCTCAACCAAAGTTGAATGAGATTAAGGTGATAAATAGCCCAACTTTATCACCCCTTGGTAGGATCACTTGAAGGCAAGTTCTGTAACACGTGCCTGAGTTCTCAGGTGGGGCTGAGCCTAGCATTTACCAGCATAGTAACATGGTCTATATTACCTTCCTTCTCTGGCCAGTCTCACTCCCTTACTCCTCTACCAGTTGTCCTGGGATCACCTCCAAATAAAACCTCTTGCATACCCATCCTGGGCCTCAGAGTTCTGGGAGAATCAAAGCTAGGAAAATGACTCTCCTCTCCTCTCAGTGAAGGGCTGGGTCCACACAGATCACATAGGTGGACTTAATAAATCTTGAACAAATGAATTAATGAATAAATAAATGAATGATGAAGTATGAATGTTGATAGCACATTTCCAGCCTGTGTTATTTTGTGAAACTCGGATGAATCTCATTATAATGGTATTTGGGAGGAGAAAAATATAATCTGTTTGGGAGGTAACAGACAGGTGATTTGGCTTCTGAGAAATGGGAGACACCAAGGCTGGGCCTGGAGGGAAAGATAAAGCTGTGTTGATGGCCTCCCTTCTCTCTCCTACACTGGATCACCCTCCCCTACTGTACCTACAGAGACACCTTAACAGCCTGCCTTCCCTTCATAGAAATTTTGATGAAATTCAGATTCAAAGATTTCTTGGAAAATGTATTCTCGAGCTAAAGCCTAAGGAGAACTAACAAATCCAATGTAATCCTCACAAAAGTGGTACATCCATTTATTCACTTACTCAGTTCATTCGTCTGTAAATTGATTCATTCAGTAATTTACTTATTCATTAATTTGGTCATTCATTAATTGATTCGCCTCCTCCCATCTTGCTGACTTGAAAACTTTGGTTCGAAGGAACTGGTAATGAAGCACATGGTCCCTAGAGACTGAATGTTTTGATTGGCATCCTGCTATGTGACCTTGGGCAAGTTATTTAACTTACCCATGCTTTAATTTCTTAGTTTGTAAAATGGGGATGCCTGGTGTCCCTTGTTGAGAAGGGTAAGTGATTATGGTATATGTGAAGTGCTTAGAACAGTGCTCACACGTAATCAGTCATAGTCACGATCATCATCATCCTGCTTTTCGAATTGTCAGGCTGTGCTGAGGATTGCTCTCTCCTTCTATACTTTCACCTTGAGGTTCCCATTTCTGGTTTTCCTCTCCACAACAGACTGATGGCCTCAACCTGGAGGAACATAGTTTTCCGACTTCCAAATCAGTCCTGAAATTTTAACCGGACCCCTTACTTTCCTGACTGTTATTAAGGATCAAAAATACCACACAGTGGGCAGGGTGTGTCCATTTAAGCTTTTCCACTCCCTTTGGAAGCTGCTCACCCAGGGCCTTTGAGTTAGTTGTCCCAAGCTTCCGTCTCTTCCTCTGATCTCCAATAATTCCTGCTTTACTTCAGCTGCTTCCACAACGCAGCCCTTTTAGCCGTATGCAAGGGGATTCACCAAGAAGAACAGTTGACACAAAAGTGTATATAAGGTGGCAGCTTCCAAGGAGGAGTTCCTCTCAGAGCCTCTACTGTTTGGACTGTGTGTCCCCCTTCTTCTCTTAAAACAACACTAACATGGCCTCCACCCTGACACCTAATTAGATTAGTAGCAATTTAACAGCCACTCCCTGTCTTTTCCTGCCTCTGGTTTTCTAATAGCCAAAGGTCAGGGTCAGGGTGGGGAAAGGAGAGGTCAGCTCTATGCAGCCGGCTCTGGACTGGCCAAAAGGAAAGATGAGTACCTGTTTTACCAGGAGTAGGAAACAGAATGTGTGCAGAAAGGTGTCGTCCACCGTAGCAGGAAACACATTCCTACAATTCGTATTTTGTTAACCCTTTATAGTACATTCAGCTAGTTGAAAGAGCCCCTGACCGCACATTAATGTCACTATAGTTCATAGAAAAAGTGTAGGATGGATCTATGGACATGTAGGTTGTGAAAACAGTGACAGCTCAATTTGATTAGGAGGCATTGCAGGGGGCAATGCTGAAGAGCATGCATTCTGCTGCCTAAATACCTGGGTTGAATCTCTACTCTGTTATTTACTGGCTCGCTGGGGTTAATGTGCCTCAGAATTCACACATGGAAAGTGAAGATCGTATCAAGCCCATGTGCTCTAGCGTTGTTGGGACGGCCAAATGGGTCCACCAATGTGTGGCATTAGAGTGGTAATGACATCTCATAGGTATTAGCACTTGCTGTGTGCCAGGCCCTGTTCTAAGAGCTTCTCTGTTCATAGAAATGGCCATGACCTGGACACTTGCTTCAGTTCGGCACCATGTGACAGTAAACAGCAAAAATACCAGTGGCCTAGATAAGGTAGAAGTTTCTTTGTCTGTGGTCATCAGAGACTTAGGCTCCTTCAGTGTCAAGTGCTTCATTATTCAAGTACTAGTTTCTGTACTCCAGGTCACCTCGTGTTCCATGATGCTCTAGCCATCAGATTCCTCTCTCAGGCATCAGGAGGAAGACAGGGTGTTGGGGAAAAGGTGAGTCAGTTCTCCTTAAGGAGTTTTCCCAGAGGCTCTCCACACCATTTCAACTTATATCTCATTGAAAAGAACTTAGTCACCTTGTTTTACCTAGCCGCAAGGAGGGCGGGGAAATGTAATGGATCTCAACTGAGCCTTTCAGTGAGACTGAAGTCCCAGATGATACCTTGAATGCAATCCTAAAAGAATCCTTGATCAAAAGGGACCAAGTTCGACTGGGCTTGGGTTCCTAACTCACAAAAAATATGAGATAATAAACATTTGCTGTTTTAAACTGCTAAATTTTGTGGGTAATTGTTATGCAGCAATATGGAATTAGTACACTAATATTCTGGAATTTTCCTTTTTTTCTATTTTAAATGTTACAGCCTCAGTGAGTGTATGGTCTGTGTTCCAACTACCAGTAGGCAATAAGTTGTCCAAATGCTTTGCCACCACATGGCATGGGGTGCCAGATTTCTTGGCTGCAATATCCTTTGATAAATGAGTTCAGTAAAGTTGCAGGATACAAAATAAACATACAGAAATCCGTTGCATTTCTATACACCAATAGTGAAGCAGCAGAAAAAGAATTGCAATATGCTTCCTGTTTGCTTCTGGTGCGTTGTCTAATGCCATATTTTAGATTCTGTTTCTTATAGTACCTCTCTCTCAAGAACTAAATTCTGCATTGTTTTAGATTAGGTCCTGCTACCTATAACAGAAATTCTAAAATCACAGTGGCATACCCAAGAAAGAAGTCTATTTTAGTTTCATATAAAAGAAGTCTAGCAGTAGCTAGCCTAAGACCTCTTTTATTGTTCTGTATTCGTCAGTGTCCCAAGCATCTTTCTGCTCCAAGACCTTGGCATCCATCTGCAAGACCACCTCATGATCCAAAATGGCTACTTTAGCTCTGTGCATCATATCCTTATTCCAAGCCACAGAAGGATAAAACAGGTAAGTCATCTTAGTTGAGTCAGCTCCCCTTGAAGAGTCTTTCAAGCAATGTTTTCTATAAGATATTTGTGTAGTAGACAATAGGGTATTTAAAAAGTAGGAGAACTTGTAGGTCATTTACTCTATTGTTTCCCAACCTTTATACATTCTGATTCCTCTTTCATGATTTTTACTATACTTCAATGTCATCCATCCAAGCAATTACTTCATAGTCAATCATGTAGTGAAAAAGTTATTTCCCTACATTTCATACCATCTATATGATTTTTACATAATGTGTTTTTAAATCAACTTACTTTTTAAAACTTAAATATGTATATTTAGAAATAAAAATTTCAGGGGTGCCAGGGTGGCTCAGTTGGTTGAGGGTACGACTCTTGACTTCAGCTCAGGTCATGATCCTGGGGTTGTAGGATTGAGCTCTGTGCTGAGTGTGGATCCTGCTTAAGATTCTCTCCCTCTCTCTCTGCCTCTCTCCCCTGCCCTCTTTCTCTCTAAAAAAATAAAATTAAAAAATGAAGATTAGCAAACCACAGATTATGGATCTCTCCTGAATGAAACAGAAGGATTGCAAAAAGAGTAGCTTTCCCTTACACTATTCAATATAATTTAATGTCCTGTGTACCACCTAACTCATCTCAATTTACTAGAAGTCTGTGATATACATTTTGGGACACACTGGTGCATTCTGTTGACCAATGAGAAAGCCAATTTCCCAGAGGTCCAGTGTGATTCTCTGTTTGCCTCTTGGGATTCTTATATGCTTATAAAGACTTTATTGCCTGACACCACATTCAGCTGGTTTAGGGTCTCTATCTGCCTGCTAGACTGTGAGCTCTGAGAAGGCCAAAACAGATGGGTCTGTGATCCCTAGGGCAAAGCCCAGGGTCTGCCCAGAGTCAGTGCATTTAGTGGGATGGAGCAAATGGAATTGTCCAAGAACATGCAGCTCGTGTGCAAGGATGAAACCAGGGTCCATATCTTCTGGGAGCTCACCAAACAGTGCTTTCTAGTCAGGTTTCTAGAGAGAAGGATCAATTTGGTTCCAGGGAAAGAGATCAGAAAGATTTAAAATAGAGTGCTGCTTTTTATTTTTAAAAATCAAGGTTACTCTTGCTTTTTTTTTTCCATGATATATTCCTATGTGTATAATAGTAGGTTAAAAACCCATAGTGACTCAAGGTAGAAATCTCAAAGAAAGGTCATTCAATAAAGTGGTTGTTGGTGGTGATGGCAGTAATAGGAAGAATAGCTTCCATTCATTGAGCATTTTCTAGATATCAAACACAATCCTAAGTGCTTGAATTTTCTCACCGGTCAGATAATTATTATTCCCATTTCATCAGAGAAAACTGAAGTATAGAGTGGTCTTTAGTGAGCACATGAGATACAACAGCCGTTAAGTGATGAGAAAGTCTTCATTAGATGTGTGTACTTCTTCAGATCCTCTAGGCCTCACCTGAGTTTTGGTCCAGGGGTTACTACAGTAACCAGCTCAGCACCAGTTCCACCAACTTCTGGCAGGTGGGATCTGCCAGTACCTCACACTGGGCACCCTCTGTAGTGTGCTTGTTGTCTCCTGTCCTGGGACCGCTCTGTGGCTTTGAATCCACGGTACCCCTAGTCACCTGGGCATACATAGCTCAGAACTTGGGAATTAACGCCGCATAGGGCAAACGTTTGACTTGTGCGAGAGGGAAACAGACGGATTGATGTTCCTCCACCTCTTTTACTCCCTGGGATAGGCTGTGCGGTGCTCATATTTTATATTTTCTTGGAGGACAGTCTCTCAGTGTCAGACAACCAGTTGTACCTGTGGCAGCCAACTTGAGAAAGTATTTTTAATTGGCCCACCCTCCTATTTTCTCCCTTTTCTTTCACTCTGCTCTCTTAGATCATAATAAAGAAATGTCACGTAGACCCTTACTTTTGGCTCTTCTTTCTATGGAACACAGTTTGAATCAACCCAGATCTGTCTGATTCTGAAGCCCATGCCCAGGACACTGAGTTATATTGGTTCCATGTATGAATTTTCAAGATAGGCTAACTTCCTGGTGAGAAGCCCATAATTTTGGTATCTTGATGATCTGGTCCTTCCTTCTCCCCACTCTCTGTCTCAAATATTGAGTGTATTATGAGTTCTTGAGTGTATCGTGAGTTCTTTGCATTATGTTCTGTTGTTTTCAGCCCTTGGCATTTGCTTTCTCATTGGCACATGCTATCCGTCTCCTTTCTTCTGTATTCCTTTCTGCTTCCTTTTCTGGCTAACACACACTCATTTTTAGAATTCAGTCTCAATGGCTTTTTCTGATTCCCCTGGTCCCCTCAGTCTTCCCTCAGTGTGGATTAACTCTTTGTTTCCTATACTTTACTTTTATATGCCTACCTTCATGTCATTATCTGTTCTTCCAGGAGTCCCCAGCTCTTTGAAGATCAGGGTGGTGTCCCGTTGACTTTTCTGTCCGTCATGAGCATGGAACCTTCCACAGGGTCTCAGCTAACTGAAGGTGATGGTGGAATGATCAAGGGCACAGGAGTGTTGTCAGGTGGACCTGGGGTTTCAGTCCTGCTCTGACACTTATAGCCATGGACTTCCCAGCACATTGCCTGACAATTGTGACATTCAGCTTCCTAATCTGTAAAAAGGGGGAAAAAAACATAGCAGCTATGATGTTTGGTTCTTATAAGGATTAAATGACATAAAACACATTGAATTTAGTAAGACAAAAATAAATGTAAGTTATTTTATCAACAATAAGGTAATTTATTATTCCTTCCAAAAAGGTGAGAAAGTAGAGAAGTTAGATTAATTGTCACCCACATCTAAACACAGCTTTAGTGAGTGCCCTCAAGTCTTTAGGAGACTCTGAGTCTTGGCTCAGGCCACAAAAGCTTACAAGCTAAGTTTGGTCTAGTTTTACTAGGTACTCACCTTGTGCTAGGCACTGTCTGCAGGGCTGGGGCATTAGAAATGGTAATACTTGGGGACTATCCTCAGCAAGTTCAAAGTCTAGCAAGGTTATGACCTCAAAGTCTGTGATCTTCTATTATGACCACATTATCTCCAATCTTGAGGATAAATGCATTCATTCCTTCAACAAAGTATTGTGCATGTACTATGTACCCAGCCCTGGCTAGGTGGCAGGGACAGAGCAGTGAATTTATACTTTTATTTTTTGAAGTTTATCTACACTGGGAAAGATAGACAAACAGCACACAAAGAAAACAAAATAACCAGGAGAAAAAAAGCAGATGTTAAACCAGTGGACAAGAGAATTCCAGAAAGAGACATCAGATTGTGCCAAAGGATGGAAATGTGGAGAGCATGGCATGATCTGAGACCAGGAGTCTGCTGGTGATATCATGGGGTAGGGAGATGGGTGAGGCTGGAGAGACAAGCTGGGACAGAGTGCCAAGGGCTGTCCTGCTAGTCAGGATTCTTTTTCATCACAGAAACCCAACCAGAGGAGTGAAATGGGGGTGGGTTTATGTGGCATAGCTTGTGTGTGGGCAAGAAAGGGCTTGGCCCCAGAGAAACTGGACCCGAGGTTAAAGGCATCTTATTGCCAAGATGGAATTTCCTCGTGTGATAAGGAACATGGTCATATATAAGTTTAGGTTTATTTCTTTGCAACCTAATGACTTTAAGTAAAAGGAACTCCTCTGTTAAAAAAGAGTAAGTCCCAGGGAACACCAGTTGGCTTTGTTTGAGTCATGTGACCTTCCTGGATCACCAATCACAGTGACCAGGACATGAGAACATCTGGTTGGCTCTACTTGCCAGCCTTATGTTTGGTAGGGTCAGGGTCTGTTTACAAAAGGAGAAGAAGGTATCCTACCCATACCCAAACCAAATAATAGCCCCAAAGCCTTGAATCCGACACCAGGGAGTTTGGGTTGCATCTGAGGGTGGCAGAAATCGTTTTCAGGTTTTAAGTTAGAAGATGAAACGGTCAGATGTATGTTTAAAAAGAGCAGCCCAGGCATAGGGTAGAAAGATGGTTGAGTAAGTGGAGCAGATGGAAGCCCGGAAGACCTATTGTGATACTGATGTCATAATGCCACAGTCCAAGTAAGGCCCTAGAACAGGGGCTGTGCACAAGGTTGTTGGGAGTGTGGGTGGATGAAGGAGAGAACACAGGGGATGGATATTCCGTTCCAGGTTCCAGCTGGAGACAGATGAGAAAGCACTGGCCACTGCTGTGTGAATTGTTGTCAAGGCAAATTGCTGATAAGGTCTTTCTAGAAGAAGTTATTCTGGCTTAGCAGCTGGCCAGTATCCTAGACTTACTTATTCTTTTACCAAAGCTAAATTGGAGCAAGGTGCAGAAAACCTGCTTTTCTGACTGGGATGATAGGATTTCAATTTAACAAATACTGAGCACCCACCATGTGCCATGCCTAAGGCTTATTTTTTTTTCGAGGTGAATAAGACAAGTCTCTACCAGAAAAGTACAACATGGTAATCCTATAATCTTTACCATAGGGCTATGGGGTAGCATGGAAAATATCCTGACCTCCATTACACACTTCCTTGGAGAAGTGAACTGACTTTCTCAGTTCCCATAGAAGACTTCTCCTCACTTTGGTCCACTTTAATGTGAAACCCATGGGTTCTGGCTCTTTTCTATACCACAGGAACTAAGGGACTCCCTCAGGCAGCTGTGGGCTGATAAAGGTTAAACAACAGACTCTCTAAGCAGTGTTTGCTGGTCATCAGTGTGAATACTCCCACCATAGCTGGTTTCATCAGTCTTGTCTGAATGTCGACTTGGAAAGAGATTCACACAAGGAGTCTCTTGAATCTAAGGATTCAGTGATCTCATCAGCCAGACTGCAGCCTGCACCCTGGAGGGGAAGGTAGAAACTCCATCTTCTTGGAGTTTGGTTTGCATGGTCTGTCTGGGTTGAATTGTGTCCCCCACAAAAGACACGTTAATTTCCTAACCTCTAGGATCTCAGAATTTTATCTTATTTGGAAATGGGGTCATTGTAGAGGTGAATAGTTAAGATGAGATCATACTAGAGTAGGGTGGGCCTCGAATCCAATATGAGTGGTGTCCTTACAAAGAAGACAGTCATGTAAAGACACAGGGACACAGGGAGAAGATTATGTGAAGATAGATGCAGACATTGGAGTGATGCATTTATTGGCTGAGGAACTCCTGAGGTTACTAGAAACTGGAAGAATCAAGGATGGATTGTCTCCTAGGGGTTTCAGAGGGAACATGACCCTGCCGACACCTTGATTTTAGGCTTCCAACCTCCAGAACTGTGAGACAATACATTTCTGTTGTTTTAACTCTCCCAGTCTGTGGCACTTTGTTATGGTTGCCCTAGGAAACTAATGACTCCTGTGTTTTCTTGTACCCTGCACCACCTGGTTCGAAGTATGACTGCCCTTGGGCAAAATCTCATTGTGTTTGTGTTTTATAGTTCCAGTCTTCTTTCATTCCACTCTTCCATTTGGGTCAGATTACAGGAGTCTAGTGCAATGAACTAAAATGTGGGAGAGCCCATTGGCTTATAAAGGTAAGAAAGTCATGATATCAACCATAGTTGAATATGTACTAGGTATCAGGTGCTATACCACGTGTCTTTCATGTATTGCCACATTTAATTTATTCTTCACAATAACCCTACAACTAGGCATAATTGTACTTATTTTACAAATGGGGAAATAAACACTCAGTGATATTAGATCACTTGCCTAAGTTCACAGAGCTAGTTAAGGACTGCAGGATTGTCAACTCAGGTGTGGTTAGACTCAGACTCTGCAAAACATCTTAGCACTCCACCCTGTGGCCAATTTATGGAAGTCTCAATGGGATACAACTGCACAAACGCCTCAGGGATTACCCCATCTGGACCCAGAGATAAGATGGGATCTGAGGGTAAGGGAGGAAGATGAAGGATGGTTAGAGAAATCAGGTCAATGAAATAAGTTATCTTGGGTCCCCTTGGTGAGCTTATCCACGCCTCGTGGTTGCCATTTCCATGTGGCAGTAGTAATGACAGGCCCACAATGATATTGTAATTATCTTAATCCCTTATGTATACATAACACTGAATAGCTATGATGGACTTTTTCTCCAGTGGCTTTCTCAAGTTCTCGGGCTCTGGAGCCAGGCGGAGCTGGGTTTACATTCTAGGGCTGAAGTTACCAGTGGTCTCATCTTGAACAAGTTGCTTAATCATTTATGAGTGTCAATTTACTTCCCTGACTTCCAGCCTCTTAGGGGTGTTGGAACGATTAAATACGGTGGTGTGGAGGGGAACAGTATATAGTAGACATGAGGGGAGCGAGTTTACTCCTCCTGTACTTCTGGTCTCCTGATCCATTGTTACCACCCCCATGAAATGCGTTGGTTGCTGATTCATGTTTCCTGATTGAGAGAAGCAAGTCTACCAAAAGTTCCAAGCATGTGCCTTAGCTCTCTGTCTGTTTACCCCGGCACAATGCTGTGCTAGTCTGTATTTGCCATGTCTACGTCCCTCTTTTGGGTCCAAGTGTGTTCCCCCCAAAATATGTTGAATTCTTGACCCCTAGCCTTGATGAATGTTACCTTATTTGAAAATAGGGTCTTTGCACATGTCATCAAATTTAGATGAACTCGTTGGGATGGGCCTTAATCCAGTTGTGACTCGTATTCATATATATATATATATATATATATATATATATATATATAAAGAGGAACACCACTTGAAGAGAGAGCCACACAGGAGAGAGGAAATGCCATGTGACCATGGAGACAGAGACTGAGATGCTGACATTTCAAGCCAAGTGCTATTGAAAAAAAAAGGAGGTTTTCTATTACTGTCTCTATTCTGAGGTGAGTAAGAGACAGGGTTTTGAAGCAGGAAGAGCTAAGACAGAGGAAGGAACCAGTATGCACCGAGGACCACTGCAAACACCTCACTTAGTTCTGACACCATGTATGGTGAGTATTCCTTTTCTCACTTTCCAGACGAAGAAACTTTAGTCAAAGATAACAGATACCCAGCTCAAGGTCCCACGGTGAGCAAGGGGCCGAGAGAATTCCAAACAGAGGCCTGATTCCACAGCCTGTGATCTTTCTACGTTATGCAAAAGTGATCAAGGCAATAGGTAAAATCTCAGTCGGTGCCCATTGTACTTGCTCTGAGACGAGGAGGAAGGGGAGCCTCGATGAAGCCATGTAGTTAAGTTATAGAGAAGTAATAGAGCCTCATGGTCAGGGTGACCATCCTGCTGGAGTTCCAGTGTCACCTACCTTCACGCACTGACTAGCGGTGTGCCTTTGCCACGTGGCTCTGTCTCTCTTGGCCTCAGCCTCCTGCCTGACATTTGGCGTTAATGGGGACAGGGATTTTGGAGCTATTGTGAAATTAAATGAGCATCACCCAAAAGCACTTAGAACAGAGCCTGTCACACAGGCAGCACAACATAAGTGCTTGTCGCTGTTGTTATTTTTTATTATTCAATATACGACCTGTGGCAAGGTCTCCGCTTCCACCGGAAAAGGCATAATGAACCTCCAGGGTGCCTGTGTCCTGTGTGTGGTTCCCGGGACATGCTGCTTGCTGGTGTGCTCCCTGCCACTGTGATTTCCAAAATCTCAGCCGAGCGGGGATGTTATGATTCTAATTGGACAACTGTCTGCTGGGTGCGCTAATAGCATCTTTCACAAGGCTTGTTGGTGATGCAGGGCGACTGCTGTAATGTTTCGTAGCCATTCGTAAGAGCACGATTGAGAAGACAGCTAACATGTAATTTGCAGTCATGACTTCCGGCACCAGCTCAGACAATGTCTCTGTGGTTCTGGTGCTTGAATCTCTGTCTGCTGGTTCTCTGAAGGCTGTTGGACGCCAGCCCCTTGTCCAACTGCTCTGTCTTCCCATCAGGACTGCCAGCCTCTGGGGAGCTCCCTAACTTCTGAAACAAATGGTCTGTGGTGTCCCGTGTAAATGGTGTGAACTGTGAACTGATAGTTGAACCTGGGAGGCTGAGCTGATGTGGAAGAAGAACAAACCGAGTGTGATATTCTTTTTGGATATTTCGGATGCTTAATTTTTTTTTTTTCTGAATTCTGGTGAGTATTTTTCTAGGACTGCAGTGACCTGCTTGCACCTGATGGCCAACCATATTTTCTTCGTCTCCTGCGGTGTGCTTATCAGAAAAATGGACCAGACCCAATAGACAGAGCCAATGTGACTTTGGGGATTTTGCTCATTGAGTATTGTGCACAAGGGTTGGCTTAGAGTACACGGATTAGAGTTCTCTAGGCCATCTTGATGTTTCTGTCTGTCAGAGCATCCAGTCCTTGGACTTAATAATTCCAAATACAAGGCCTTTCATTTAAATGAAAAAAAAAAAAAAAAAAAACCAACCAAATCACAAATTGAACGCCACTTTCTGGATTGTTCAAGAAACATTAGGATGTGTAGTATGTTTCAGAGCTGGATTACGATGTGAGGGTATAAAAAATATGGAACAAGAGAAAAAATAAAAAAAGAAGATGCTCTAGAGAAAGCAAAATAGTCTACAAGTATGTAATGATCCCAAAGCAAAGTAATCAGGTCTGTAGATTTCAAGACATGGATTTCACACAATTGATAGAAAGTAGACAAAATGAAATAGAAAGTATTATGCATGATTCCTATGCAAATAAATTAGAATGCAGACACACTCACAACCCTATCTTCCCATCTGATACATTCACACAGATGAAAGGGCTCTATAAACACTGTTCTGTGCCTCCCATTTCTTTTATCTTCATATATATTGTGGAAGTTTTCATACTGGTACATACTATTCCTTTTATGTCATTATAGCATGTTATTTTTCATGGCTCAAGGCATTTCATTGTATAAATGCATCTTAATCTATATCCATAATCACCTATTAATGAACAGGTAGATTGTTTCCAGCATTTAATTTTTTTTATTTCTTTTCCAAGAAATACTGCGATGAATATCCCTAGCCATAAATCACTGAGTGCATATGTGGGTATGTCTATAGGAAAAAAAAAATCGTTGGAGGGGACTTTCTGAGCTAAAGTATATTGTAATAGTTATTGACCTTTTGCCAAATTGACCTTCAAAGAGGTTATGCCAATACATACTCCCATTACCACCATGTGAATATCTGTTTCTGCAAAATCTTGCCCATGCCATGTTTTGTAATCCTTTTAATTATGCCAATCAGTTAAGTAAAAATAAACACAATATCCTGTTGTTTTAATTTGCATTTACTAAATCACTATGTGAGGTTAAGCTTCTGTTCATATCATTCTGAGGGATTTGTTTTTCTTTTTCTGAACTAAGCACATAATAGATGTATAATAAATATTTGTTGAACAATTAAATAAACTGTTGTGCAATTGTTTCTTTTATTATTAGTCTGAATGGACTCTTTAGAGAGTAAAAAAATAACACCCTTTGATGTAGTTGCTGCATGTATTTATTTTCCTGTTTGTTATTTGTGTCTTAATTTTGTGGATTTTTAGTGGGAGGTATTTAAAAATTTGGTTTTTATTTTTTTTATTATGGTCACATTTATTTTTTTTAATGTTTATTTATTTTTGAAAGAGAGAGAGAACACAAACTGGGGAGGTGCAGAAAGAGAGGGAGACAGAGACTCTGAAGTGGGCTCCAGGCTCTGAGCTGTCAGCACAGAGCCTGACATGGGACTTGAACTCACGAACCGTGAGATCATGACCTGAGCCAACGTCAGACGCTTAACCAACTGAGCCACCCAGGTGACCCACATTTATTATTATTTTAAAAATACTTTATAGTTTTAAATCTGGCTAAGGATTTTCTTATTTCTCTGAACAAACACAATGCCGTTATTACACCTCCTTTCTGTTGCTGATATTTCTTGTGTGATCTTGAAATTGTACTGTGATCCCCAGACTGTACTGTTCCTTTGCCTACCAAACTCCCTTCCCTCCTTTGCCCATATAATGGTTACTACTTGGAGAATCAGGGGAATTTCTACTTGCTTGGGGAAGCTTGCATCTGATGAGTGCTCCTAGGCTTGGCCCCTCTCATTTTGTGTTAAGGGCAGAGATGATCCCAGGTTCAAGGTATTATGGAAGCCCAGAATAAAGCCAAGGGCACATTCTGCAAAATATCCTGGGTTTAGAAAGTTGCTGTCAGAGAAGGTCTTCAAAGCCAGACTAAGAAAGCTGATCTTTCTCCTGTAGGAACTACAGCAGGGATCCCTGGGCTTCCTGCTTTCTGCAGGTGATAGGTTTAGATGGTAGAACAGGGACAGTAAAGGGCCTTGATCTTGTTCAGTAGGCTCTTTTTTAGAAATTCCTTCTAGATATATTTCTCTTTGGGTCGTTCTTCATCTGAGACTTATTGTTGGTGGTTTGGGTGCATAAGAGACTCAGCGCCTATTGTGTTTATGAGGCAATGTGGTCTGAGAAGCAGGCTGCAGTAGACCTACCTTGGAACCAGACTCAGTGAGTCCTCTGCACTGCACGGGAGCTGCTTCCTCTCCCTGCTCAGTGTTCTTCAATCTCTTCCTTCTTCTGAAAACAGCACTTCTTCATCTTAAGAGTGCTTTTCCCCACCTCATACCCCCCAGCCCCAAGTTATTCATTACCCAGGAAGGCAGAAGACTCCATCTAGGTTAGGAATAGGAATCTTGACCACACACCCCCAGGCACCCAGGACTCTTGGATCATCCACTATGAGGATGCTCTAATCAAAACTCTCTCATTGCTTCGGGCCCTAATATGTTCCCTGTTCCAGTCTTCCTAAGGCCTGAGATTATTCGGGCTTCCCACGGTGTCCATCCAAGAAGTATCTCTCTCGCTTTAAAGGAGTCAGATTCTGTTGCTCGTACTCCAAGAGCCTTAGTGGAAAGAAGATCTCACCAGTGTCAGTGGGTCCCATGAAAGTGTGGGGCCAAAGCCCTGGCTTTGCTCAGTGTGCAATCCTTTGGGGATCTCTTTATTTCAACTGAAAGCCATGGCTCTTCTTTTTTGGATTTTCAATTGTCAGGTTGGGAAGAGTGGGTCTCCTTACCATATAGGAAAATTGAGTCCCCTGGAGGGTCAGGGACTTGATAGAACTGAGGAATCAAGGAAATTGAAAATTTTTGTTAAGATAAACCCTGGGGATTTTATCCAGCCTGATGGTAAGTTGGTGTTCAAGACCCTTGGTAGTTCCTTGGAGTCAGAGCCAGGAAGCTCTGTCATCTGTTTGTGATTACAAGGCTCAGCATGCCCCACCAAAGGCCCTCTGGCGCCTTTCCTCTCTGCAAACGCATTCAGCACATTTTTAGAAACCGCACTGAGAAGCCCTTCCTGAGAAAGTGACTAAACACTGCTTAATATTCTGAAAACATAAACAGCCGCTGAGAAGCCAGTCATAAGCTGTTTAGGGAAAGCTGACTTGGCTCTGGGGGGAAGCCAGCTGTTGGTGGCATTCGATTGGCGGAGGTTGTAAAATTCCTTGCAATGTCAGGATTGTCAATGAATATATATTAAGTTCATTCTCCACCTTGCACGCTGGAACATTCGGGTTGGATTTGTGTCCTTCTGGACATTTTAGAGAGGTGAACTACTCCAAGATGGATGCTCCCTTTCCACGCTTCTCTCCCAATACCTACATTATGGGCTGAATTATGACTCCTCAAAAGATATTTGAGGTCCCAAACCCCCAGTGCTTCAGAATGTGCCTTATTTGGAAACCAGGTCTTTGCAGATGTAATTAGTTCAGTTAAGGCCATGCTGGAGTAGGAGGGGCCCTTAATCCAGTATGACTGCTGTGCTTATATTAAAAGGACAGAGAGGCCCATGGCGAGAATACCATGCTATGTGATGACAAAAGCAGAGATTGGTGTGATCCAGTGGCAAGCACGGAAGGGCCAGGGATTGACAGCCACTCCTGGAATCTAGGAAGAGGCAATACAAGATTCTCCCCTGTACAGGTTTCAGAAAAAACATGGCCCTGCTGACACCATGATTTTGGACTTCTAGCTTCCAGAACTGGGACACAATGTTCGCTCTTTGAAGCTGCCCTGTGTGGTGCTTTGTTCCAGTGGCCTTGGGAAACTGATACATCGTAGTTGTACTTCCTCCCTACCTGTGCAGACTGTACCTCCCACCCCCTTTCTTTCATTTGCTTGCTCATTAAGCGTTTATTAATCACCAACCATGTTCTAAATTTTTTTTCCATTTATTTATTTTTGAGAGACAGAGTGAGACAGAGCACAAGCAGGGGAGGAGCAGAGAGACAAGGAGACACAGAATCTGAAGCAGGCTCCAGGCTCCGAGCAAGCATTTAGCACAGAGCCCAAGGCAGGGCTTGAATCCACCAGCAGCGAGATCATGACCTGAGCTGAAGTCGGTCACTCAACCGACTGAGCCACTCAGGCACTGCTCACCAACCATGTTCTAGATCTAGTATTAGGTGTTGGAAATACAGTGGTCACAGGACACAGTTCCTACCCTCTAGAGCTTAGAACTGGGAGTAGGGTACACTCAGACCTGCCAGCAGATAAATCCTACTCTGCCTTAGGTACTTAGCATTTACTCTCCTTTACTGAACTATAACATTACTGTGACTGTGTGTGCATGTGTGTGCATGCGCGCTCTTTAATCACATTGTTGGAAACTTCTCAAAAACCATATTTTCCTCAACTCTTTTTCGGTGTACAGAAGTGTTGATAAAACAGTGATCACCCATAAACCCACTGCTAGATTCAACGATTGTTAACATTTTGCCAGAGTTGCTTCTAAGGACTATGTTTTTGTTTCTTCATATATAGAGGTTACATAATGTGTTCCATAAAAGCAGGAGCTCTGGAACTAGTCTCCTTGAATTCAAATCCTGGTCTTACCATCTAGCTTTGTATCCTTAGACATGTTCCGACATTTTCTGTGCCTCAGTTCCCTCACCTGTAAAATAGGGATAGTAACAGGACCCAGCTCATGCGGATGTTATGAGGAATAAATACATTCACATGGGAAAAATACTTGAAACAATGCCTTTCAAGATGTAAATATTCGATTAGCATTAGTTCCTTTAATAGTTATTCCCCACAGTTCTTGGAAAACAGTGGGTAGCTTATTCTTAGAAGTGAGGCTAGGTGGTTCTTATGCAAGTGAGTTATAGGGGACCTTGCCCTCCTTTGATACATTGTCCAGCTTGTTCTCTGTCAGGGCATGTGCACTTGTCTCTGTTAGGAATGCACTTCTCTTCCTGGAATTTAGGCAACTTTGTGCAGGGATCTTGTTTGCTCTGTTTACACCTAACTGCCAGTGCTCTAAGCTAATCCAGTCTTATGAATTTATATATTTAAAAAAATGTTGAAAACAAAAGCAGATGCCAATCCACAACATTTCCCCCTGCGATAAAAATTTCTCTTTGCTTGGACAGGACACTAGAGGGAAAAGGATGGGCCCTTTCAAAGTCTATGTAATTCTGTTTTGCTCTGGAAGGTATGATTTCCTTGGATTTTGTTTTGGGGGCAGGAGTATAAGTTGTGTGTCTTCATTCTGGTGTTATGCAAAGACTTGCCTGTCAAAAGGCAACATAAAAGAAGTTGAAGTGCCAATAATTTAGTATCAAGTGTGTCCTTCTCCCTTTTTCCTTTTAACCAAGATGGCTGTTGTAAATCCCAGCTATACATTGGGCTGTGGTGAGAATATATGAGATATGGATTCAGATTAAATGTATTTCTGTTCTGGAATGGCCATTTGAAAGCTATATGGCCTTGGGCAACTTGCTTAAAATTTCTGAGTTTCAGTTTTCAAAGCTACAAAATGGGAGGAAATATAATAATCATTTGTTCATCCATTGATTCATCTATTTCCTAAGTACTGAACATGTAATATATGCAGTTATCTCTGTGGATATAGCAGTGGTATATCCGTCTTTTTAAAATGTTTGTTTATTTATTTATTTTATGAGAGAGAGAGGAGAGGCAGAGAGAGAGAGAGAGTGAGAGAGAGAGAGAGAGAGAGAGAGAGAATCCCAAGCAGGCTCCACGCTCAGCACAGAGCCCAACACAGGGCTCAATCTCATGACCATGAGATCATAACCTGAGCCAAAATCAAGAGTCAGACCCTTAACTGACTGAGCCACCCAGGTACCCCTGTGCTATATCCTTCTAAGCACTGTGGGTATAGCAGTGGGTAAGACAGGATTGTCCCTGTCTTCTCAAACCTTACATTTTAGTGGCAGGGACAAACAACAGATAAGTAAACACATAAACACAACTCAGAATGTGATATGTACTGTGAAGAAAATAAGACAGGGTAAGAAGGATGGAATATCACTGGGGGACAAAGACCTAAATGATGAGGTCAACCATGCAGAAATAGAGGGGAAGAGTGTTTCACACAGCGAAATAAGACAATGTAAAGTTCCTGATACTGGAACTAATTTGGTGTGTTAAAAGAACAGCAAGAATCCCAGTGTGGGTAGAACGTAGTAATAAAGGGGGCACAGGATGGGTGCTAAGATGAAAGGGAGGCAGTGGCTAGATCACACAACCCATGGCAAGGGTTTGGAATTTATTCTGAGTGCATTAGGAAAACATGGAATGAATTAATGCATTAATTAATTAATTAATTAATTATCTTTCTGGCTCCTGTGTGTGGGCAAGTGTGGAAGCATGACTACCAGTTAGGAAGCAACTCCAATATCCAGCCTCTAATATCCAGCAGAGTAATGGGCATGACTTATACTTGGGTCTAGAAGTAGAGATTATACGTGTTTATATTTGAAATATGGTTGAAAAGTGAGAAGACTAAGACTGCGTAGGAAAACAGAGGAATAGGGTTTAAAAACTCAAGTTCTGGACTTGGCGAGTCTTCCGCGCTGGATTTTATTTCCACAAAATGTTGAGGTCCTAACCCCAGCACCTCAGAAAGTAACTGTATGTTGAGATAAGATCTTTACAGATGTGATTAAGTTAAAATGAGGTCTTCAGGGTGGACTTTAATCCAACATCGCTGGCACCCTCATAGGAAGGGGAGATTTGGGCACCCATAAATATATCAAACATGTGCATGAACAGGGAGACAAACATGTGAAGATACAAATGAGAATGCGGTTATCTGTGAGGCAAGAAGAGAAACCTTAAAAGGAACCAAATCTGCTGACACCTTGAACCCAAACATCTGGCCTCCAGAACTATGAGAAATACATTTCTGTTGTAAGCCATCCAGTCTGTGATGCTTTGTTATGGTAGGTCTAGCAATCTATTAAAACAATTGGGTGGGTAGTGGTGTCACTTATTAAAGGAAGACCGGGACTAAGGCAGATGTGTGTGTTGGGTTGTAGGGATGGTGGTAGTGGTGGGAAATCGGGAGTTCTGTTATGACTTTGTTTGGGCTGAGATGCCTATTAGACATACAGTTGGAGACCCCTAATAAGCAACTAAGGGACTAAATAATTGTGGTGTTTGGGAACACTTGGGAAGGAAGTGGTACACTTGGGGTAGTGTATAGGTGGTATCTGGGGCAGGATGGGATCACCAAGGGGGCCAGTGGAGAGAGAGGAGGCCTGAGGTACTTCAAGGTAGATCCTGAAAAAGAGACTGAGAAGGTGTCATCATCTCAAGGTAGGAGGAAAAAGTAGGAAAGGGTGGTGCTCTGAAGACCAAAGGAAGGAAGTGTTTTAAAGAGGGAGGGAAAACCAACTGTGTCAAATGCTGTGGATATTGAGGAACATCAGGCAGAAAACTGGCCATTGAATTAGGCAAGATGGATATTGTTAATAATGATTTTCAAGAGTGGTTTCTATGGTTTGGTGGGGAAGTTTCTAACAAAATGTGTTGGAGGGAGAACGACAGTAAGAAACTGGAATCACTCAAAGCAAACTCTCAAGGAGCTGTATTTTAAAGAGAAGCAAAGAAATAGGGAAGTGGGTAGATGGAAATGTAGGGTAAGTGGGACTCCCCTCAAAATCAACAGAACAGGCCAACACCACAATGTATCATAGTGAAACTTGCAAAATACAAAGGGAAAGAGAATTTGAAAGCAACTAGGGACAAAAGATCCTTAACTTACAAGGGTAGACACATCAGGTTATCAGCATACCCTACTACTGAAGCTTGGCATGCCAGAAGGGAATTTCAGGAAATAGTCAATGTGCTGAATGGGAAAAAATACGCAGCCAAGAATTTATCCATCAAGGCTACCATTCAGAATAGAAGGGGAGATAAAAGTTTCCCAGACAAGCAAAAACTAAAGGAGTCTGTGACCACTAAACCAGCCCTGCAAGAAACTTTGAGGGGGACTCTTTGAGCGGAGGGGGAAAAAAAACAAAGCAGCAAAGACTACAAAGGACATCACCAGAAACACCAACTCTACAGGTAACATCATGGCTGTAAATTCATATCTTTCTTTTTTTTTTTTTTAATTTTTTTTTCAACGTTTATTTATTTTTGGGACAGAGAGAGACAGAGCATGAACAGGGGAGGGGCAGAGAGAGAGGGAGACATAGAATCGGAAACAGGCTCCAGGCTCTGAGCCATCAGCCCAGAGCCTGACGCGGGGCTCGAACTCACGGACCGCGAGATCGTGACCTGGCTGAAGTCAGACGCTTAACCGACTGCGCCACCCAGGCACCCCTGTAAATTCATATCTTTCAATAATCACTCTGAATGTAAATGGACTAAATGCTTCAATCAGAAGACATAGGGTATCAGAATGGATAAAAACACAAGATCCATCTATATGCTGCCAACAAAAGATTCATTTTAGACCTGAAAACACAAGCATATTGAAAGCGTGGGGATAGGAAACAATCTATCATGCTAATGGAGGCCAAAAGAAAGCCAAAGTAGAAATATTTATATCAGACAAACTAGATATCAAAACAAAGACTGTAATAAGAGATGAAAAAGGGCATTATATCACAATTAAGGGGTCTATCCATCAAGAAGATCTAACAACTGGGGCGCCTGGGTGGCGCAGTCGTTTAAGCGTCCGACTTCAGCCAGGTCACGATCTCGCGGTCCACGAGTTTGAGCCCCGCGTCGGGCTCTGGGCTGATGGCTCAGAGCCTGGAGCTTGCTTCCGATTCTGTGTCTCCCTCTCTCTCTGCCCCTCCCCCGTTCATGCTCTGTCTCTCTCTGTCCCAAAAATAAATAAACGTTAAAAAAAAATTAAAAAAAAAAAGATCTAACAACTGTAAATATTTATGCCCCCAACTTGAAGCACCCAAATATATAAATCAATTAATAACACATATAAAGAAACCCATTGATAATAATACAATAATAGTAAGGGACTTTAACATCCCACTTATAGCAATGGAAAGGTCATCTAAGCAGAGTATCAATAAGGAAACAATGGTTTTTAATGACGCACTGGACCAGATGGAGTTAACAGATATATTCAGAACATTTCATCCTAAAACAGGAGAATACACATTCTACTTGAGTGCACATGGAACATTCTCCAGAATAGATCACATATTGGGTCACAAATAAGCCCTCAACATATTTTCAGATCACACTATGAAACTTGAAGTCAACCACAAGAAAAAATTTGGAAAGTCCTTAAATAAATGGAAGGTAAAGAACATCCTATTGAAGAATGAATGTGTTAACCATGAAATTAAAGAGGAAATTAAAAAAAAATACATGGAAGCAAATGAAAAAGAAAACACGACAGTCCAACAGTCCAAACCCTTTGGGATACAGCAAAGGCAGTCCTAAGAGGAAAGTATGCTGTGATTCAGGCCTATTTCAAGAAGTAAGAAAGGTCCCAAATACACAATCTTGCACCTAAAGGAGTTAGAAAAGGAAGAGAAAATAAAGCCTAATATTAACAAAAGAAGGGAAATAATAAAGATTAGAGCAGAAATAAATAATATAGAAACAAACAAACAAACAAACAAAAATCTCAGTGGAACAGATCAATGAAACCAAGAGCTGGTTCTTTGAAAGAATGAACAAAATTGATTACCCCCTAGCTGGACTTATGATAAAGAAAAGAGAAAGGACCCAAATAGATAAAATTACGAATGAAAGAGGAGAGATTCCAACCCACACCACAGAAATGAAAACGATTATAAAAGAATACTATGGAAAATTATATGCCAACCTACTGGGCACTCTGGAAGAAATGGACAAATTCCTAGAAACTCACAAACTACCAAAACTGAAACAAGAAGAAATAGAAAACAGACCCATAACCAGCAACAAAATTGAATTAGTAATAAAAAATCTCCCAGCAAACAAGAGTCCTGGGCCAGATGGCTTCCCAGGGGAATTCTACCAGACATTTAAAGAAGAGTTAGTACCTATTCTTCTCAAACTGTTTCAAAAAACAGAAATGGAAGGAAAGCTTCCAAACTGATTCTATGAAGCCAGCATTACCTTGATTCCAAAACCAGACAAGGACCCCACCCAATAAAAAAGGGGAATTGCAGGCCAGTACCTTTGAAGAAACTGGATGCAAAAATTCTCAACAAGATACTAGCAAATTGAAGTCAACAGTACATTAAAAGAATTATTCACCATGATCAAGTGGGCTGCAGGACTGGTTCAATATTTGCAAATCAATCAATGTGATACCCTACATTAATAAAAGAAAGGATAAAAACTATGTTGTCTTGTCAATAGATGCAAAAAAAGCATTTGAAAAAATACAACATCCATTCTTGATAAAAACCCTCAACAGAGTAGGGATAGGTGGAATGTACCTCAACATCATAAAGGCCATGGATGAAAGACCCACAGTTAATATCATCCTCAACAGGGAAAAACTGAGTGCCTTTCCCCTATGATCAGGAACAAGACAAGGATACACACTCTCACCATTACAGGGTAAGTAGGGATTTTTTAAAGTTTATTTATTTATTTTGAGAGAGAGAGATAGAGAGAGAGAGAGAGAGAGAGAGAGAGAGAGAACATGAGCAAGAGAGGGCAGAGAGAGAGGGGAGAGAGAGAGAATCCCAAGCAGGCTCTGCACTGCCAGCACAGAGCCTGACACAAGGCTTGAACTCATGAACCACAAGATTATGACCTGAGCTGAAACCAAGAGTTTGGATGCTTAACTGACTAAGCCACCCAGGTGTCCCATAGTGGGCACTTTTTTAGGATGAGTTTTATTATGGTATGCTCCCATTCTATTAGGAATAGTCTGGTAGATGAGGGAATAACAATTCAGATGGGAAAAACACAATTATGAGAATAAAATTCCTTACCAGATGAGAAGAGAAAGAATACAGCTTAGAGAAGTGGTTTCCAGAAGGAACAGAGATATTCATCTTCTTTAACTGGAGACAAGTAAAAATAGGTACAGATATAAGCAGGGTGATAGATTTAAGGTTACAGAGATGAGGAAGTTCGCATCTGTTTCTGTTTTGTAAGAAACCTGACCATCAACTGAGAAGAGAGGAAAGGAATAATTAACACTTGAAACCATCTGAGAAGTTATAAAATGGTCATCCCAAAGAGTGAGCAAGCCAAGTCATCAAGGACATAAATTAGGGTTTCAAGCAAGGCTGAGTGGATATTGAATATCTGTGATCGTCCGTTGTGACTTTTTCACCAGCGATATTCAGGGGTAGTAACAGAGTAGTGGGGAATTGGGATTTAACAGGACCAGGGCTTTGCAATGTGGAGTGTAATGGCAGGAGGAGGAGGAGAAAGTGAACTTCATGAGCAAACAATGGGTGGCGCCATTAACGTTCTGTACAGAAATGGGCCAAGGCATCTAAGGTGTTTCATATATATGAAAATAAGGGCACATATTAGAAAAATATAGAACATAGAATATATGTATTAGAAGTATGGAGGAGAGTGTAGTATTTGTACTCATGTGCATGTATGTATGTATCTGTATATATCTCCTAAGTAGAAGGCATGCTCAACGTGGGCTGGGATTTTTACCTTTTCTTTCTTTCTTTTTTTTTTTTTTTTTTTGTCCAATTCTCTATCCCCAATAGCTAGAACTCTCCCTGACACAAAATGGGCCCTCTATAAATATTTGTTGAGTAGAATATGTATGGCGAAAGGAATACTGGTAAGGAGGACAGGGATGCATGTTCTAACACCTCTAGTGGAATAGGAGCAGTGATAACAGAGGGCGTTAGTGAGAGCAATGTGGGTATGTTGAAGAAACCAGGGTTGTTGGGAAGATTTTACTTCAGGAGGAACTGGAGTTTCTGGGGGCCAAGTGAGGACAAATGGTCTGGAAAGAGCAATGGGATGAACAGAATTTTCTACCTCTCCCTTTCGTCCTATAGTATACATTGGTGGAACAAGGTGACCGGCATGTAGAAGAGGTTGAGGATGTGGGGAAGGATTTGGTGATGGATGAAAGACAGGCCCAGAGGGAGAGCACTAGCAAGAATGTGAAACTGAATAACCACTTTGACAAACACCTGGGCAATTTCTTGGGTAGTTAAATATACTCTAATTATGCAACCAACCCTTTCACTCCTAGGTGCCTACCCGAGAAATGAAAACATGTGTTCATACAAATATTTGTCTGTTCATTTTAGCTTTATTCATAACTTAAAAACTGGACACAACCCAAGTGTCCAGTAACTAGCGAATGGAGAAACGGATTATGGTGCATTTACTCAATGGGATAATGCTCAGCAATGAAAAGGAAGATATTAGTGATAAACGCAACAGTGTGAGAAGCCTCAACACATTATGCTAAACAAAAGAAGCTAGACACAAAAGCCTATACATTGTACTATTTTGTTTAAATGAAGTAACAAAACGAAAAAAAAAAAAGCAAAACTATAGTGACAGAAATTTGGTTACTGGTTGCTAGGAGCCGTGGGGGTAAAGTAGGTAATTGACTCAAAAGAGACACGAGGTTGCTTTCTGGAACAATGGAAATGTTCTAAATCATGAGGGTCATGGTAGTCACATGACTATATTTATTTGCCTAAACCTATTTAATTTTAAATTTAATATTGGTATATTTTTGTTGTATTTAAATTATACTTAATTGATGGAAATAATTAACAAATGTATATCTTGGTTTATGTGTGTCTCTCCCACTAGAATATAGGTGAGCTTCTTGAGGGTAATGTTAAGAACCAATATGCTTGGCACAGTATCCATTATTAATATTCATTGGAAGAATGTATGTTCCACGCTTCTGACAATAGCTTATAACTCAAATATTTCTATGATTGCCTCTTACATTCATCATGTCCATTTACCAACTTGGACAATATCTTTAATGTCTCTAAACCTTGGCGTTCTCATCTATAATGCTGGGATTAAAAATTGAATTTATTTCATAGAATTATTATGAAAATAAAATAATGCCCTGGCGTAATATGCTTATAGCACTATCTGGCATGTGGTGAGCACACATTAATTCAAACAAATTTGGTGTTACTTTCCATGACTGTTCTATCTCAGTTGCCTATGACTGTTATATGCCTATTATTCTGTTCATCAATCAGAGACTTTGTATTTATTTTTTGCCTTCTTCTTATTGTCTGAAAGTCCTAGCCCACAATAAGTACTCACTAAATGTTTGTTGAATATGGCCTGATTTTTTAAGTGTTCAAGAAACATCCTTTCTTATGCCAGGGGGTTATGAATACATACGATTATCCTTTCTTTCTTTCTTTTTTTTTTTTTTTTACGATTATCCTTTCCTAGGAATGTTAGCCTCCTTCTGTCATATCAACCTACACCCAGGCATGCACATACAAATGATGTTTGTACTTACTGAGGTTTAAGCAATACTTTCACAGAAACAAATGTCCCTGACCTCAGAGAAGAGACTAGATTACCTTGTTACATGCTTTCATAGTACTCAATACTTTTCTTTTACAGCGCTTATCTATATGTGCAATGATACACTTGTATGATTATTTGGGTCATGTAATCTCTAGTCAGGCTAGGCCCACAGCTGGGTCCATTGTATCTCTAGCACCTAGTAGTCCATGAACTTACTTATTTACTTACTCACTTACATTTATTTATTTATTTATTTAAATTTAAATTCCAGTTAGTTAACATACAGTGCAGGCTTGGCTTCAGGAGTGGAACCTTGTGATTCATCTCTTACATATGACCCCCAGTGCTCATTCGAAAAAGTGCCCTCTTTAATGTCCATCACCCATTATACCCGTCCCCCCACTCACCCCCCTTCCAGCAGCCCTCAGTTTGTTCTCTGTATTCAAGAGTCTCTTATGGTTTGCCTCCCTCTCTCTTTTTATCTTGTTTTCCTTTCCTTCCCCTATGTTCATCTGTTGAGTTTCTTAAATTCCACACATGAGTGAAATCATATTATATCTGTCTTTCTCTGACTGACTTATTTCACTTAGCATAATACCCTCTAGTTCCATCCATGTTGGTGCAAATGACAAGATTTCATTCTTTTTCATTGTCAGGTAGTATTTCGTTGTGTATATATACCACATCTTCTTTATCCATTCATCAGTCGATGGACGTTTGGGTTCTTTGCTTAATTTGCCTATTGATGATAGCGCTGCTATAAACTATGGGGTGCATGTGTCCCTTTGAATCAGCATTTTTGTATCCTTTGGATAAATTCCTAGTAGTGCAAGTGCTGGGTTGTAGGGTAGCCCTATGTTTAATGTTTTGAGGCACCTCCATACTGTTTTCCAGAGTGGCTGCACCAGTTTACATTCCCACCAGCAGTGCCAAAGTGTTCCCCTTTCTCTGCATCCTCGCCAATATCTATTGTTTCCTGAGTTGTTAATTTTAGCCATTCTGACAGAAGGAAGTAGGGAGAGATGATGGCAGAAGTCTATGGTTATCACGTAGGGAAAGGTTTCTTTTTTTGTGGAATGGATGGTTTATTTGAATTATTTTTAGTTCTAATATATTTTTTTAAGTTTATTTAGAGAGAGAGAGAGAGAGAGAGAGAGAGAGAGAGAGAGAGAGACAGAGACTGGGAGGGACAAAAAGAGAGGGAGAGAGAATATCCCAAGTAGGCTCTACATTCAGTGTGGAGCCCAATGCATGGATCGATCTCATGACCTCGATATCATGACATGAGCTGATATCAAGAGTTGGACGCTTAACTGACTAAGCCACCCAGGTACCCCCAGTTCTAATTCACTTTTTATTTAACTATTAGGCCTGGGCTGAATTCCAGGTGGCTAACAGTAACCATCAAATGGGATGAAAATGTAGGTCAGCTTATCTACTAAAAGAAAGAGAAATCAAAGAGACACTCCCAGTGAATCAACAGCTCCCAAGTCATGAAAGTGAGCTGTCGTAACCAATGGTTGCTCCTGAGAGGGGTTGCCTGGTGAGGGCCTGGGAAGTGTGTTTTCACAACCCACTGAGTCTCTTGCTCAGCAATTTGCCATCATAGGAATTTTAGTGCTTTTCTTTTATGTTATCTTCAGTCAATACTATTATAAACATGTTAGACAATGTGTAAGGTCCTGAGGGGACAATGGTGACAAAAATACAGCTATTTTACAGTTGCTTAGAGAACTATTAGTCCAGTTGAGGAGATGACCCGATAAACAGTAGACTACAACATGACATGACTAGCCTTATACTAAGGGAAGCTGAGTGTCCAGAGGCAACACTTAAGAGGACAGATGGAGGGTCCAGAAAGGCCTCCAGAGAGAGGGATTGCTCATCTTTCCTGATTCTGTTGCCTTTCTTGAAGGCAACTCACTTGTTCCAGTGGCAAATTGCAGTAGAGCTTTTCCATAGGACACAGAGACTAAGCATTAGCACACGCCAAGCCCTGTGCAGAGGTGTCTTTCATCAGCATAACAGTTCTTCGGGGTAGAGGATATCATGCTCAGGAGAAAATAGAGGCTACAAGAGATTACTTAACTTTGCTGGGGACACACAGCTGGTGAGTGTGGGCCTCATTCTGTCTGGCTCCTAATACAGTGTTCTTTCCTGTCAAAGGCAAAATGAAACAAATCCCGAATTCCTACTTACGGCAAATGAAAACACTATAAAAAATTGGCCTCCAATAATCATCTTAAAAAATCCAGTAGAGTAATGGTGGTGATGACAAGCACTTTTTCCTCATTAGGACATCTGCTCTCAACCATGATGGGGAGCTTCCCTGGATGACCCCATTCGTGCTGCCCATTTTGCTAAGGAGTTTATTCAAGGTAACAAAATAACCCAGGAGGAAAGCTTTGGTGAAAATGGAGGCCTTTGATCCCTGGCTTAATGCTTATTCTTCTAACAGGCAGGGCCTCTAAAGTTCAGCAACTGATATTGTAATTACTGTGTATCACTCTTTTTCCCATTTGTACGATAAAGCTGTATTTTAATTGTGTGGTGAGTGTAGACAGATTAGCACAACAAAAAGCACCAATCTTTTCTTTGCTTGGCTTGCCGGGAACATTATGCAGAAGGATACTGGTTAAACACACACACAATACTTAGAAGGCTTGAAAAATACATGTGGATAATATGTTAGGCTTTTTTTTTACATGAACCTGAATTGGTATACAGCCACTGATTAATAACCTTAGGAATGAAAATGTCAGGTGTATTGCATAAATATTAGCCAGCAGACCTCAATTTGTTTTGGATAAGGATCAACAGTCTCGCATAAGGCACAAGAAAGACACCTCTGACATTGAAAATCCCCTCTAAATATCAAGGTCTTTTTCAACAAGACATTCGGAAATACAAGCAGTCTAATTAATAATCCATTATATAAGTAACATTTGCTTATTTTAATTACTGTGAACTTCAATTAGGTCTCTTCCATGGTGATGAACACAAACCTGTTTCTCAGGTAATGGTTTGTGGTTGATGTTCTTAGAAATCCTAGTACCTGGTGATGAGTCAGTGCTCAGGTATAGGGCAACAAGGCAGAGAACAGGGCTTGGCATGACACCCACCAGCAAAGGAGGGGCAGGTGTTGTCTTAGCAAGCTCTAGTGCCAAAATGAAATCTTGAAATCCAAACTCCACTCTCCTCTGCTTAAAAGCCTTTCACTCTTATGCTTTGGCTTTCAGAGAAGTATTCGGCCTTATTAGTAGTCACTGGGTTAGTCATGAGCTTTTCTCACTTCTCCTGACACATCTGTTGTCATTGCTTCTGCCTCCCTGTACGTTGGCTGCGTGAAAGTCCCTGATTCTCAGCATGTGTCATGCTCTCACTTGCCTTCAGGATTTTGCCCATGCAAGATTCTATATGAAATTCTCTTCTTTCTTCCATGCCTACAAACTACTCACTATTTAGGGCTGCACCACTACCGCTTGCCTGGGAATCCTTCTCTAACCTTCTACTCCCATTTCTGCCACACCCAGCTGTCACTCCTGAGCTGTGCCAGTGGCCTCCCCTCCAAGTTGTCAAAGCACTCAGGGTTTACCCCTGTCATCTGTACTTAGAAGAACAACTCCTTCCTGGGAAAATAGTCTTTCTCTCTATCTTGGACAACAGATTCTTTCCCTTCTTCTCCCTCCCTCCCTCCCTTCTTTTCTTTCTTTCTTTCTTTCTTTCTTTCTTTCTTTCTTTCTTCCTTTCAGAGATAGAGAAAGCATGAGTGGGGTAGGGGCAGAGAGAGAGAGAATCCCAAGCAGGCTCCACACTGTCAGCATGAAGCCCATTGTGGGGCTCGAACCCACAAACTGTGAAATTATGACCTGAGTTGGAGTTAGATGCTTAACCAACTGAGCCACCCAGGCATCCCATCCTACTTCTTCTTTTTCATAATATATGTTTTAAATGAACATTGGGCTAAATATTTTTAAAATATCACGAAAACAATATGATTTTAAGTCAAATATAGAAAAAAATGGGATGAGCACTGGGTGTTATATGTAAGTGATGAATCAGAGAAATCTACACCCAAAACCAAGAGCGCACTGTGTACTCTGTATGTTAGCCAACTTGACAATAAATCATCTTTAAAAAACTAATTAATTAAATAATTAATTAATAATAAATAAATAAATAAAGTGGTTTTCTTGTAGGTGGCATTAAAAAAAAAAAAGAAAAATGGTTCAAACAAAATAGGGTCAATAGCCCAGCCCCCTTCCACCAACTTCTGCAGATATATAGATTCTTACATAGCCTTCTGTGTTCTGAGATAACAGGAAAACAGTCTACCAAAGAAATGCTCTGGATCAAGGAGCAAGAAATAAAAAAAAAAAAAATTAAAATAGCTTCGAAAATTCTACTGGCTTATTGGTAATTAAGAGGTGGTCAAGGGGAACAGATGGTTCTATATGGAGCCTTATTCTCATAAATCACAAAGGACCGAGGACATTGTCTGAAGGCAAGTGGCCATTGCTCTCCATAATATTGGAAGGTGCTCTAACTAATGGGCAATACCAATTATGCAGATGTCACTCCTGTTAGGAAAATGTCCCCCTTACTTAAGATGGATTCAGATAGCGTTATGTTTGGAAATTAATGCTTATCCCTAGAAAATGTGTATTTATTTCCTTGGTATAATTAGTGTCTTTCATTTGATGATTATGAAGAATGAGGGGGACTTTTCTGTACCTCACTCAGGAAAAGAGAATTTGAGGGGGCTGAACTATTATGATAAATGTTGAAGGCCAGGGCTCATCTTGGAGTATCTTGCTGCAACTTTGGACACAAAAATTCAGACTTTGGAAAGTGTACTGCTGTGTGATGCTTGTGTGTCCTAGAGCTCCTGGGGGTAGAGTAAAAGATCAGGCACTTAGCAGGGCATAAATTCTATACAGACCAACCCTTGTGGGTAAGGGTCAGGAATTGGCGCTGAAGGCTTAAAGAAGATGGTATTCTGAACCACAGTTTAGTGAGTAGTCTGAGAAATATTAGCACTTCAACTTTGCTTATAGTTTTCCTTTGCATTATAAGGATATTCACTTATTTTTAAAGTGTATTCATTTATTTTGAGAGAGAAGAGGAGGAGGCAGAGAAAGACAGAGAGAGAGAGAGAGAGAGAGAGAGAGAGAGAGAGACACCCCAGGCTGACTGCACTGTCATAACAGAGTCTGATGTGGAGCTTGAACTCAGATTTCATGACCTGATCTGAAACTAAGAATCAGACACTCAACCAACAGGGCCACTCAGGTGCCCCAAGGATATTCACTTATTAATTGAGTCACTGATTTTTGTTAGGTATTCTGTGCTAGAGATACAGAGAATGTAGGCAGCAGAATGCATTTCCTGAAAGACTTAGAAACATGGTGGGGCAAGACATACCATAGTAAATACAAAAAAAAAAAAAAGAAATATACAAGATGCATTTAGGTCTTAATGACAGCTATGCAAGAAATATAAGTGGATACTGTTATGGAGCACCCCATGGGGTGCAGGATAATAAGCTGAGCATCTTCAAGCAATAGGGAACAACGTGTGGCTTGGATCTAAAGAGTAAGGGGTGGGGGGAAGTCAGGGAGAGATTGGAAGAGGACAGCAGGAGCCAGATCTTGAAGACCACAGTGAAGGTTGTGACCCTTAAGTGTCATAGAAATATTGGCAAGTTTATGCAATACAGATGTGTTCTAATTTATATTTTTAAAAGTTGTTCTGACTGTTAAGGGGGAATAGATTTTTGGGGTAGGAAGACAAAGAGTAGAATCTGAGAAATCAGGAGCCTATTGAATTAGTCAAATTAAAAGCAATTGTGAGTTGCTGGGATTAGGGTGATTTCATTGGCAGTGAGGAGAAGCGGTTGGTTTCGGGGTGTTTTGGGGGTGGACATGGCTGGATTTGCTGCTTTTAGTATCAAGTTTTGTATTTTGATTTCCACGCATGCTACCTTTCAGTGACATTAGATAGGTGCAAATGGCTTTGCACAGTGGTACTGTAGGGAATATGGTGTTGAGGCAAAAGCTGACCTGCCCTTCATTCACCCAGTGCCTGAACCCATCAACAGTACAGACAGCCATGGACCTAGAGCCTGAGATATAACTAGCCACAGAGTGAGAACTGGGGAGAAAATATCAGGTGGGAAACAGTTGCCAAGGGTACCCCTTTGAGGAAGACAGGAGACAAACTACTTCTTTCCAAGATATTGTAGAAGAAGATGCCACTAGGGGTGAGAAGACCCAAGGGAAGGCATGGAAGAGAACCTATGCACTAAGCGCTTCCCTCTGAGCTGTCTTTGTTTATTTGTCAAGTCCTTTACTAAAATATGATCGCTGTGAAGGCTGGAGCTGGCTCATATTCACTTTCACATCCTAGTAAGTGGCATAGCATCTGCCACTTACTGCCTGGTAACACGGAAATGAATGAATTTCATGCACACGAGTGAATGTGTGATTGCTTATTGAAAAGGTATTGGTTTGAAGAGTTGGTGCTTTTCTGCTGTATTAAGCAATGTGGCAGGGACACAATTTGGAATCAGGCATCATGCCTTTTTTCCACATTTATATCTTGGCGATCGTGTTGCTTCCCCATATTCATCACTGTAGGATGGTTGAACCTTCTCCAACAGAGGCCTCCTTTTGTGCCTGACCTTGCACGATGCACTTTGTATTGGCCAGAGGGAAGGCATACACATTGGCATGAAATGTGAATATGCCTATTAACATTTCTCTCAGAGAATGTGGTGAGCCTTAGGAATCAGCTCAGAGGTTCAGCGGGGGCCCCTGGTCAGCACATTCTTCAAGCTCCCAGAAAAGGGCAAGCAAAGAATATTTACAGCCATGGAGAAATGGCCTCATAAAAATGCATAAGGGTGTGTGCACAGAGTGATGACTTAGATGAAAAAATCCGTGTTTACATACTGTTACACTAAAAATATTCACACCTCATCAAATTGTCAGTCTTGTTTGCTGGCAACAATGGGATTTTTCCCTCTGTAAGGCAGTAAAGCTCCCAGCAGAGCACTGAGCATTATGTCTCATTAATCCTTCCCAGATCCCAGCGAGGTGGGTGGTGAGGGTTATGTTTCCTGCTGTATCAGAAGAGAATAGATTGGGATTCATTTTCTCCCCTCTCTGCCATCTCATGTTTGAAACTTTATTAGTCTACTGAGGCTCTTGGGGATTGATCTTCCTAATGTCATCTGGTCTACCACCTAGGGCTGATGACGAATCCCTAGAGGAGGGGAATGAATTCATCAAGCCCTCTCAGCTATTTGGTGGAAAATCCAAGCCCAGGTGACCAATATCCTACCCAGAGAACAGCAGAATGAGTAAGAGCATAAACCCCTATAAACGTCTACTAGATGTCAAACATTTTATATGTAATAGTTTTTGTAATCACTATGACAATTTTGTAAGGTTGTTGTTATTATTATTATAACTGTTAATTATTACAATTTTCCAGACGAGAATTATAAAGATCGTGGTTCATGTAAATTCTGTATTCAAACCCGAATATATCATTTGACACCAAAGCTGATGGCATGGGATGTCCCGGGATAATCCACTTTGTACCCATTGGACACACTGACACATAGCAGTGGCTTGATAGTTTTTCCTTCTTTTTTTTTAATTAAAAAAAATTGTAACGTTTATTTTTTTGGGAGAGAGAGCCACAGAGCGCAAGCAGGGGAGGGGCAGAGAGAGAGGGAGACACAGAATCTGAAGCAGGCTCCAGGCTCTGAGCTGTCAGCACAGGGCCCGATGCGGGCCCCAGGCTCATGAACCATGAGATCATGACCTGAGCCAAAGTCAGACACTTAACCAGGCTCCCATCCTTCTATATATTTTTTAAGAGAGAGAGAGAGTACATATGCATGCACAAGTAGGGGAGGGGCAGAAAGAGAAGGAGAGAGAGAATCTTAAGCAGGCTCTGTGTTCAGTGCAGAGCTTGACACAGGCTCGATCTCATGACCCTGATACCAACCTGAGTCAAAATCAAGAGGTGGACGCTTAACTGACTGAGCCACCCAGATGCCCCAAGTATTTCCTTCTTGATATGATCTTGGAGAGGAAAGATGCTGTGGAGACAGGCAGGCCTGAATTCTAATGCACATCTCTTCATTGCTAAGGGGGCACCCTGTGGGTGAGGCAGAAACTATGCCTAAGTGTCAGTTTTCTCATCTATAAAAGAAAATAAAATACTCCCATGGCAGAATGGATGTGAAAATAAAACGAGGGAGCTCAAAGAAACAGAATATCACCTGGAAGGACTGCTCCATACTTGGGGGTTCCCTCTGATTCTTCCTTTGATCAGCAGGCGTGGGTGTTTTTTCAAGAATCCTATTAGAAAACAAACCCATGCATTTCTGTATTGTTTTGGATTCACTCTATGAATTGACTTATTTATAGTGTCCAAGATAGTTGACATCTTTCCTATTGAATTTCACTAGTTATCAGTCTCTACTTGGAGGAGTCATACTCTTAAAGGTCATTTCAGAAGATCATTGGGTCAGACTACCCAACTTTCTTAGCAATAGGAACCATACTGCTAGTCCATTGACTACTGAATATGTATTCAGCAGCTAGAAATTGCATAGGATACTGAAAACTAGGGCATGGTGAACTCAAGGAAGCCAACATGGGCCACTTCAGTATTTATGAAACCTTGGGACTATACTTAACACCTTTGTGCTTTAGTCTACTTATCTACATTACTGACCTAAAGATTAAAAGGTCTCAGAAAATTAAGTGACATAATAAATATAAAGTACTTACTCAGCACCTCACATGTAGTAAGGGTTTATTAAGTATTAGTTATAAATATCATTAACTACAATACTTCATAAAAGGAAAAATAAGTGAATGATTTCCAATGCAAGATGGTATACAATTAAGTCATTTGCACATTCAATTTCTTTTTAATGTTCATATTAAATTTGAATAAATTAATTTAAAAAATACACACATTATATAAAATAACAATAAAGATGCCTACATACCATCACCTAACGCTTTTGAAACCCACAATATGTATCCCCTCATCACATATCTGTTCTCCTTTCAGAGGAAACTGCAAACCTGAATTTTGTGTAGAACCTACCCTTTCTGTCTTTACCATTATACCATTTGTGTTTGTCTTTTTTAACAATAGAATTTTTTCTTGGATTGCATACAACTTATTCTGCAAGGGTTCTGCAAGATGAGCAAACATTTCTCCTAAATTTTAACTTGATAAACGAGCGATGTCTTTCAATACAAGTAGTACATAAAGCCAAATGTCACATGATCACAACTGAGCTCTTTTCTCTCTCTGACTCCTTACCTCTGTCTCTGTCTCTGTCTCTGTCTCTGTCTCTCTCTCTCTCTGCCTCTTGCTGCGGGATTACAGGTTATCATCTCCTCTTTGGATGCTCAGTCTCAGGCCACGGCGTTTGGTACAAATCAGTAATTTTTCAGAACATTGGAGGGTGCCCACAACTGGCACTGATGTATTTTTTTTTTGGTCACTTCAAAGGACCTATTGACAGTCCTTTGCTTTTCCATATAAGAGTAAGCTTAGGGATGCTTTGATTCATTCTAGGTCAATGGATAGACTCCTTGTTAAAGTTGCACGAAAAGAAAAAGATTCCATTAGCCACTAGACAGCAGTGATTCCGTTAGTGATAGTGAAAGTCGTCCTGCACAACAACCCTCCTCTCTCTTGTCTCCCTCACACCAGCCACGAAGGTTTTCAAAGGTAAGTGCAGGTTTGTTTATTTTCCTTTTTTTTAATTTTATTTTTTATTTTTAAAAATTTACATCCAAATTAGTTAGCATATAGTGCAACAATGATTTCAGGAGTAGATTCCTTAATGCCCCTTACCCATTTAGCCAATCCCCCCTCCCACAACGCCACCAGTAACCCTCTGTTTGTTCTCCATATTTATGAGTCTCTCCTGTTTTGCCCCCCTCCCTGTTTTTATATTATTTTTGTTTTGCTTCCCTTATGTTCATCTGTTCTGTCTCTTAAAGTCCTCATATGAGTGAAGTCATGATTTTTGTCTTTCTGTGACTAATTTCACTTTGCATAATACCCTCCAGTTCCATCCACATAGTTTCAAATGGCAAGGTTTCATTCTTTTTGATTGCCAAGTAATACTTCGTTTTGTGTGTGTGTGTGTGTGTGTGTGTGTGTGTGTGTGTGTGTGTGTGTCTATACAACATCTTCTTTATCCATTCATCCATCGATAGACATTTGGGCTCTTTCCATATTTTGGCTATTGTTGATAGTGTTGCTGTAAACATGGGGTTGCATGCATCCCTTTGAAACAGAGCACCTGCATCCTGTGGATAAATGCCTAGTAGTGCAATTGCTGGGTCATAGGGTAGTTCTATTTTTAGTTTTTTGAGGAACCTCCATACTGTTTTCCAGAGTGGCTGCATCAGCTTGCATTCCCACCAACAATGCAAAAGATCCTCCTTCTCCACTTCCTTGCCAACATCTGTTTTTGCCTGAGTTGTTAATGTTAGCCATTCTGACAGGTGTAAGGTGGTAGCTCATTGGGTTTTGATTTGTATTTCCCTAATGATGAGAGATGTTGAGCATTTTTTCATGTGTCGGTTGGCCATCCGGATGTCTTCCTTGGAGAAGTGTCTATTCATGTCTTTTGACCATTTCTTCACTGGATTATTTGTTTACTGGGTGTTTGATAAGTTTGATAAGTTCTTTATAGATTTTCGATACTAACACTTTATCTGATATGTCATTTGCAAATATCTTTTCCCATTCTGTCGGTTGCCTTTTAGTTTTGCTGGTTGTTTCCTTTGCTGTGCAGAAGCTTTTTATTTTGATGAGGTCCCAGGAGTTCATTTTTGCTTTTGTTTACCTTGCCTCCGGAGATGTGTTGGGTAGGAAGTGGCTGCGGGCAAGATCAAAGAGGTTTTTGCTTGCTTTTTCCTCGAGGATTTTGATGGCTTCCTGTCTTACATTGAAGTCTTTCATCCATTTTGAGTTTATTTTTGTGTCTGGTGTAAGAAAGTGGTCCAGGTTCATTCTTCTGCATGTCGCTGTCCAGTTTTCCCAGCACCACTTGCTGAAGAGATTGTCTTTATTCCCGTGGATATTCTTTCCTGCTTTGTCAAAGATTAGTTGGCCGTACGTTTGTGGGCCCATTTCTGGGTTCTCTATTCTATTCCAATGATCTGAGTGTCTGTTTTTGTGCCAGTACCATACTGTCTTGATCATTATAACTTTGTAGTATAGCTTGAAGTCTGGGATTGTGATGTCTCCTGCTTTGGTTTTCTTTTTCAAGATTGCTTTGGCTATTTGGGGTCTTTTCTGGTTCCATACAAATTTTAGGATTATTTGGTCTAGCTCTGTGAAGAATGCTGGTGTTATTTTGATAGGGATTGCATTGACTATGTAGATTACTTTGGGTAGTATTGACATTTTAACAATATTTGTTATTCCTATCCAGGAGCATGGAATCTTTTTGCATTTTTTGTGTCTTCTTCAATTTCTTTCATAAGCTTTCTACAGTTTTCAGTGTATAGATTTTTTAACTCTTTGGTTAGATTTATTCCTAGGTATTTTATGGTTTTTTGTGCAACTGTAAATGGGATAGATTCCTTGATTTCTCTTTCTGTCACTTCATTGTTGGTGTATAGGAATGCAACCGATTTCTGTGCATTGATTTTACATCCTGCAACTTTGCTGAATTCATGAGTCAATTCTAGCAGTTTTTTGGTGGAATCTTTGTGTTTTCCATATAGAGTATCATGTCATCTGCAAAGAGCGAAAGTTTGACCTCCTCCTGGCCGATTTGGATGCCTTTTATTTCTCTGTGTTGTCTTATTGCAGAGGCTAAGACTTCCAATACTATGTTGAATAACAGTGGTGAGAGTCGACATCCCTGTCTTGTTCCTGACCTTAGGGGGAAAGCTCTCAGTTTTTCCCCATTGAGGATGATATTAACATTGGGTCGTTCATACATGGCTTTTATGATCTCGAGGTATGATCCTTCTATACCTACTTTCTTGAGGGTTTTTATCAAGAAAGGATGCTGTATTTTTTCAAATGCTTTCTCTGCATCTATTGAGAGGATCATATGGTTCTTGTCCTTTCTTTTATTGGTGTGATGAATCACGTTAATTGTTTTGTGGATATTGAACCAGCCCTGCATCCCAGCTATAAATCCCACTTGGTAGTGGTGAATAATTTTTTTAATGCATTGTTGGATCCAGTTGGCTAATATCTTGTTGAGGATTTTTGCATCCATATTCATCAGGGAAATTGGTCTATAGTTCTCCTTTTTAGTGGGGTCTCTGTCTGGTTTTGCAATCAAGGTAATGCTGGCTTCATAGAAAGAGTTTGGAAGTTTTCCTTCCATTTCTATTTTTTGGAACAGTTTCAAGAGAAAAGGTGTTAACTCTTCCTTAAATGTTTGGTAGAATTCCCCGGGAAAGCCATCTGGCCCTGGACTCTTGTTTTGTGGCAGAGTTTTGATTATTAGTTTGATTTCCTTACTGGTTATGGGTCTTTTCAAATTTCCTATCTCTTCCTGTTTCAGTTTTGGTAGTGTATATGTTTCTAGGAATTTGTCCATTTCTTCCAGATTACCCATTTTATTGGCATGTAATTGCTCATAAAATTCTCTTATTATTGTTTTTATTTCTGTTGTGTTGGTTGGTTGTGATCTCTCCTCTTTCAATCTTGATTTTATTTATTTGGGTCCTTTCCTTTTTCTTCTTGATCAAACTGGCTAGTGGTTTATCAATATTGTTAATTCTTTCAAGGAAGCAGCTTCTGGTTTCACTGATGTGTTCTACTGTTCTTTTGGTTTCAATAGCATTAATTTCTGCTCTAATCTTTATTATTGCCTGTTTTCTGCTGGTTTTGGGTTTTATTTGCTGTTCTTTTTCCAGATCCTGAAGGCATAAGGTTAGGTTGTGTATCTGAGACCTTTCTTCCTTCTTTAGCAAGGCCTGGATTGCTATATACTTTCCTTTTATGACTGCCTTTGCTGCGTCTCTGAGGTTTTGGGCTCTGGTGTTATCAATGTCATTGGCTTCCATGTACTTTTCAGTTTCCTCTTTAACTTCTTGTTTAGCCCATTCATTCTTCAGTAGGATGTTTTTTAGTCTCTAAATATTTGTTATCTTTCCAAATTTTTTCTTGTGGTTGATTTCGAGTTTCATAGCATTGTGGTCTAAAACTATGCACAATATGATCTTGATCTTTTTGTGCTTGTTGAAGGCTGATTTGTGTCCCAGAATGTGACCTGTTCTGAAGAACGTTCCAAGTGCACTGGAGAAGAATGTGAATTCTGCTGCTTTAGGATGAAATGTTCTCAATGTATCTGTTAAGTCCATGTGGTCCAGTGTGTCATTCAAAGCCATTGATTCCTTGTTGATTTTCTTTTTAGATGATCTGTCCATTGCTGTGAGTGGGGGTGTTGAAGCCCCTACTATTATGGTATTACTATTGATGAGTTTCTTTATGTTTGTGATTAATTGATTTATATATTTGGATGCTTTCACATTTGGCACATAAATGTTTACAATTGTTAGGTATTTTTGGTCTATAGACTTGATTATGATAGAATGTCTTTCTGCATCCCTTGATACAGTCTTTAAAGTCTAGATTGTCTGATATAAGTATGGCTACTCTGGCTTGCTTTTGTTGACCATTAGCATGATAGATGGTTCTCCCTCCCCTTATTTTCAATCTGAAGGTGTCTTTAGGTCTAAAGTGGGTCTCTTGTAAACAGCGTATAGATGGATCTTGTTTTCTTATCCATTCTGTTACCCTATGTCTTTTGATTGGAGCATTGATTCCATTGATGTTTAGAGTGAGTACTGAAAGATATGAATTTATTGCAATTATGATGTTTGTGGAGTTGGAGTTTCTGGTGATGTTCTCTGGTCCTTTCTAATCTTTTGTTGCTTTTGGTATTTGTTTAATTTTGTATATATATTTTCATCTTTTCTCCCCTAAGAAAGTCCCCCTTAAAATTTCTTTTAGGGCTGGTTTAGTGGTCACAAACTCCTTTAATTTTTGTTTCTGGGAAACTTTTTATCTCTCCTTCTATTTTGAATGACAGCCTTGCTGGATAAAGAATTCTTGGCTGCATATTTTTCTGATTCAGCACACTGAATATATCCTTCCACTCCCTTCTGGCCTGCCAGTTTCTGTGGATAGGTCTGCTGCAAACCTGATCTGTCTTCCCTTGTCTGTTAGAGACTTTTTTTTCCCTTGCTGCTTTCATGATTCTCTCCTTGCCTGAGTATTTTGTGAATTTGATTATGATATGCCTCGTTGATGGTCAGTTTTTGTTGAATATAATGGGGGTCCTCTGTGCTTCCTAGATTTTGATGTCTGTGTCTTTCCCCAGATCAGCAAAGTTTTCTGCTATGATTTGCTCACATAACCCTCTACCCCTATTTCTCTCTCTTCCTCCTCTGGGACCCCTATGATTCTGATGTTGTTCCTTTTTAATGAGTCACTGATTTCTAAATCTTAAATTGTGCTCTTTTGCCTTAATCTCCCTCTTTTTTTTCTGCTTCTTTATTCTCTATAAGTTTGTCCTCTATATCGCTGATTCTCTGTCCTGCCTCGTCCATCCTTGCTGCCACTGCATCCATCCATGATTGGAGCTCAGTTATAGTATTTTTAATTTCATTCTGGCTATTTTTTTAATCTCTTTTATCTCTGCAGAAAGGGATTCTAATCTATTTTTGACTCCAGCTAGTATTCTTATTATCGTGATTCTAAATTCTGGTTCATACATCTTGCTAGTATCTGTGTTGGTTAAATCACTTGCTGTCATTTCTTCATTCTCTTTCTTTTGGGGTGAAAAGCTTCATTTTTTTCATTTTGAAGGGAGAAAAGGAATTAATGAATTAGAAAAATTGAAATTAAAAAAAATAAAATTAAAAAATATTAAAATTAAAAATTAAACACACACACACACACACACCAAAATCGAATAGATGATGCTAGATCCTAGGTGTGTTTTGGTATGGGTGTTGAACGTGGTTTGACAGATTAGAGAAAAAAAGGGGGGGGGAGAAAAAAGGGAAATCGTTTGAGAATTTGAAAAAATGAATACACGGAAGTAGACTAAAATGAGATGATGGGAGTAAAATAGAATTTGAAAAAAATATTTAAAAAGTAAAGAATATAGTAGAAAAAAATTAAAGAAAAATATTTTAATAATCAAAAATAAATATAAAAATTTTCATTTTCTGTATTTAAGAAAAAAGAAAGCAAATGAAAAAGAGAAAAAAAGATTAAAAAAAAGAAAAGAAAAAAGAAAAAAAAGCATTGAAAATTTGAAAAAGTGAATACACTGTAGTAGACCAAAATAAAATAATGGAAGTAAAATAGAATTTTTCTTAAATGTTTTTTATTTATTTTAGAGAGAGAGAGACAATGAGCAGGTGAGGAGCAGAGAGAGAGGGAGACAGAATCCATGAAGCAGGCTCCAGGCTCTGAGCTGTCAGCACAGAGCCCAATGTGGGGCTCGAACCTGTGAACCACAAGATCATGACCTGAGCCCAAGTCAGACACTTAACCGACTGAGCCACCCAGGCACCCCGGAAGTAAAATAGAATTTGAAAAAAAATTTCATAACAGAAAAAATATAGTAATTAAAATTAAATAAAAATACTTTTAATATAAATTGAAAGTAGAAATGAAGTTTTTCTCTTTTTGCATTTAAGAAAAAGAAAAGAAACAAAATGGAGAAAAAAGAAAAAGAAAGAAAAAAAGGAAATTTTTTGAAAATTTGAAAAGGTGAGTACACTGAAGTAGACTGAAATAAAATGACAGAAGTAGGATTTGAAAAAAAATTACACAAAAGTAAAAAATATAGTAATAAAAAAATAAAAATATTTTTAATAAAAATTGAAAATAAAAATGAATTTTTTCTCTTTCTGTATTCAAGAAAAAGAAAAGAATTGTAAAAGAGAAAAAGGAAAAAGAAAAAAGAAAGAAAGAAAGAAAATTGAATAGATGACCCTGCTAAGCCCGCAGTGAGACTTGTGATCTTGAGGAGCGAAGTTGGCCCAGTTGCGGGGAGGGGGGGGCTCAGTGTAATGGCTCTGCTCTCCAGTAGATGGCGCTGCTAGCCTACTGGGGTGGAGTGTTGCGGTGCTTGTAGGTGCGTATGCGCATGCGCAGTAAAAATGGCGCCACCTAGCCACCCAGTCTGTTCTCCCAGATCACCAATCGAGCACCAGTCCTCTGTCTTCAGCTCTGGTCCACTCTCCGCTTTTCCATTCTCCATGACCAGGCTCCAGGCAGTACCTCTCTCCCGAGTTTTGTCTCAGATGTGGCTGTTTTCCCCGGCCCCTTACTTCCGGAGGACGACGGCTTTGACCCGCTCCGCCCCTCTGCGGGAGGGTCTCACCGAGCAGTGGCTGAATGAGCAGTGGCCTAATATTGGCTGCACCCAGGAATGCCCGCTGGACCCTGCTGCTGCCGGTGCCCCTAGACTGCGGCCAGGTGCCGGCCCGTCCCAGAAAATGTTCGCGAGACAGTGTAGCAGCAGCATTTCAGGGGTTATGGAAAATCACAACTCACATCTGGCACCAAGCTTCACCCTTAATGACCTTGTTCCAGCATCAGAGAAAGTGGCCGTTCTCTGGGGTCTGCTGGGACCAGGTGGCTTCAACAGTCTCTACCAAATGTCCTTCCAGCGGTGGACCCGCTTTTCCCCGTGTGGCCTGAGAACCTCCCGGACCCCACTCTGCTCCTGGGGATTCGCCCTTCCCACCAGAGCACCGCCAGGTATGGAGCTGCGGAGTTGCAGCCTTTGCGTTCCCCTTGTTTACAGTCTTAATGGAATTTAAACCCTCTCCTTTCTCCTTTCTCCCTTTTTAGTTTAGTCCCTGCGGCTGTTTCCAATTTTCCACTTTTTCTCCAGCTGCTTTTGGGGAGGGGTGCTTTTCCCGTATTCTCCCCTCCTCCCCAGTCTCCGTCCTCTCTCCGCCAGCAAAAGCGGTTCCTTACCTTTCGAGGCTTCTTGCTCCCCAAGTTCAGCTCTCCGCGCCGCGTACCTGCTGAATTCTGTGGTTCAGGTTGTGCAGCTTGTTGTGTTAATCCTCCAATCAGTTTTCTAGGCGTGTAGGATGGTTTAGTGTTGGTCTGGCTCTATTTCATGGATGCGAGACACACAAAAAGCTTCCATGCTGTTCTGCCATCTTGGCTCCTCCCTCTGTTTATTTTTCTTTATTTCTTGTATTTTCTTTATTATTTTGTATTATATTACAATATTGTAATCATTTTTATATGAATATTTTTGGGTTGTGGAACAAATCATCTGAGTTTCCTTCCATTATTTCTTATGGGGAAACTCGTTTAAATATACAAGTGCTTTGGATTACAAGCATGTGTCTGGAATGAATTGATGAATTATGCTCACAAACCAAGGTTTTACTATACATTTACTATGTATATGGAATAACATTGCCATTAATCCTGTTATTTGCTTTTGTTTGCTTAGCAAGGGAAGGAAAAATAAGATAAAAACAGAGGGAGGCAAACCATAAGAGACTCTTAAATACAGAGAACAAACTGAGGGTTGCTGGAAGGGAGGTGGGTCGGGGGATGGACTGAAAGGGTGATGGACATTAAGGAACGTGCCTGTTGGGATGAGCACTGGGTGTTGCATGGAAGTGATGAATTACTGGGTTCTACTCTTCAAGCCAAGACCACACTGTAAGTTAACTAACTTGAATTCTAATAAGTAAACAAAGTAAATTAAAATTTAAAAATAAAAAATAAAACAAACAAAACATTGTATTCTGAGATGTATCCATGTTGTTCATGTAGTTTTAATTTATTCCCATCAGTACTGTAGAGTATACTAGTGTATGGATATGACAGAATTCACTTATCCATTTTACTCCTGATGGACATTACAGTTGCTTCCTTTTAAGCTTTTTTATTATTATATCATGCCTCTATCAACATTATTATATAAATTCTTGGTGTGTGTGGGCAGGATTATCTAAAGGAAAGATAATTGGGAATGAGACATGGGTTATAGGACTGGAGCACGTTTGACATTACTATATGATACTATTGTCTTGTTTTATAAAGTAACTATAACCATTTACAATCCTACCTACAGTATATAAGGGTTAATAGTTGCCTCCAATCCTTGCCAATCCTTTATACTCTTATTCTTTAATTTTAACCAATCTATTGGATGAAAAATGGTAAATTCTTGGGGTTTTAGTTTGCATTTCTTTGATTGCTGGTAAATTGAGAACATTTAAAAATGTTTGCTGGTCATTGGAGTTTCTGCTTTCATAAAGTGCTTATTGGAGTCTTTGTACATTTTTTGCCTATTGAGTTGTTTGTCTTTAATTTATTGATTATGTAAATTATGTTTACTGTATGAATACTAATTTTGTCATTACATATGCCCAAACATCTTCTTTTACTTTGTGGTTTGTCATTTCAGTTTTCATATTATGCCTTTGGATGGGCAGCTGTTCTTAATATTGCTGAGCACATCATCATTTGTTCATGATTTGTACTTTCTATTTCTTGTTTATAAATCCTGCTCTATCCAAAAGTCATAAAGATATTCCAGTGTTCTCCTAAAAGTTTTATAGTTTTATTTTTAACGTTTATATATTTAATCCACCTGGAATTGATTTTATATATGGTGTGAAATAGGAGTCAAATTTCATTCTTGTCCATAACCAGTTGTTCCAGCATCATTTATTGACTAGTTCATCTTGTGCCATTGATATGTCATGCTGGCCCTGTCATAAATCAGATTTCTGTACATGCGGGGGCCCGCTTCTAGGCTTTTCTTTTCTTCTCATGTACTTACTTATCCATGTGCACACCAACCCCAGCCTGCTTTAATTACCATCAGATAATACTGATGCTTGGTATTTTGAAAGCCAAATCCCATGATTACTTTTCCTCAGGACAGTTCCTTGGCCCTTGTTGCACCATATAACACGGTTGAGTCAACTTGTCAAGTTTCTTAAAAAATAACCTGTTGGCATTTTCTTAGAATTACATTGACTTTATGTATTTATAGATCAGTTAAGAAATGACATTCAGTCTTACTGTCCATGAACATGATGTAAGCATGTCTTTAATTTTATTCGTTAATGTTTTTCAATAAAATTTTATAAGATTTTCCATAAAGCTCTTTCCTCTCTCTGTTATATTTATACCTATGTGCTTGATAATTTGTGCCATTATAAATTATTTCCTTTAAAAATATATATGTAAAAATGTATATTAAAACATGTTAATATATGTATTAAATATATATACACACATATGTGTGTGTGTGTATATATATATATATATATAAAACGCTTATTTATTTTGAGAGGGGCAGGGAAGGGGCAGAAAGAGAGGGAGAGAGAGAATACCAATCAGGTTCTGTGCTGTCAGCGCAGAGCCCCACATGGGTTTAGATCTCACGAACTGCGAGATCATGACCTGAGTCATAATGAAGAGTCAGAGGCTTAATCGAGGCAGCCAGGCATCCAAAAATATATTAATTCTTTGCTATTAATTTGTATCAAGATTCCCTGATAGGGGTCCCTGGGTAGCTCAGTCGGTTAAGCGTCCAACTTTGGCTCAGGTCATGATTTCATGGTTTGTGAGTTTGAGCCCCACATCAGGCTCTGTGCTGACAGCTCGGAGCCTGGAGCCTGCTTCAGATTCTGTGTCTTCCTCTCTCTCTCTGCCCCTCCCCTGCTCACACTCTGTCTCTCTCAGTCTCAAAAATAAATAAACATTTAAAAAATTAAAAAAAAAGAATACCTGGTAATATATCTGTGGTGTTAAATAACCTGTCAGTTTCAGTTTTTCTGTGCAGTGAATCATTTCATACACAAATCATAAGTTTTGTTATTTTATTTTTATAAACTCATGACATCTGTTTATTTTTCTTGACTTTCTGTTCTAAGATTTCTGACAAACAATGATTGAAAGAGGTGATAGTAAGCTTTGATTTCTTATTTCTGATCTGAAGAATTATTTGAGGGCTGATTTGAAGCTGGATTCCCCCAGGCAAGATTTGTTCTGCTGCTCTGGGAATACTTTAAACCAAATTTTCAGTTAGCAGTGTTCAGACCACATAGTTACTGAGATTTGGGGTTGCAAGTATGATTAGGGACCAACTTGTGGTAAAGAACTTTCAAGGACAGGGTGCTTGGGTTGCTCAGTTGGTTGAGCATCCAACTCTTGATTTCAGCTTGGGTGATGATCCCAAGGGTCGTGGGACTGAGCCCCATGTCATGCTCTATGCTGGGCATGGGGGTTGCTTAAGATTCTCTCTCCTGTTTCTCTCTCCCCCTCTGCCCCTCTCCCCCACTCATGCTCTCTCTCTCTAAAACAAAAAAGAAAGCAAGAAAAGAAAGAGAAAGAAAGAAAGAAAGAAAGAAAAGAAAGAAAGAAAGAAAGAAAGAAAGAAAGAAAGAAAGAAAGAAATGTTCCTTTCAAGGAACAGTTGAAAGAATGTTTTCCCCTTTCCCTAGTGTTATACTAGAGAGATTGGTACTGGAGAGAGGTTGGGGGGTGGAATTATTTTGTGTTCATCCTTAAATTAAGATTAGACCCCAACTTTATAAATGAGGGGACTCTCCTATCAGACTCCCTACTTTGGGTGGACCTTGAAGCTTCTCTTCTTGCTAACAAGGGTTCAAGGCCACTGGCGTTAAGCAAACATTCTTGACAGAGATCCACTGATAAGCTCATGAGAGGCCATCGGTAGCAAACTGAAAATCTGGTCTTTTGAGCAGAAGAGTCTACTGTTCTTTTCACTGTGAATATGACTGGGCCTGAAAGATAAGACACTGAATCCTTCTGATATGTTCTTAGAGCTCCTGGTGTGCTGATCTAGCTTCAGAAGGTACGTGATCACTGCTCATCTTTGACCCGAAAGCCGCTATATTTGGAGAATTTATTTGTAAAGTAATTTTACTTTGTTGTTTTTCTCTCTATGAAAACTGTTCGGAGAAGGAGGGTGCTCTAGAAAGATGGCTGTATCACAGCTGCCAGGGAGCCTTAAGTTGGGCTGCTGATAATAAAGAGAGGGAGGCTTCTGCAGCAAAGAACTCCATCCTCTGCAGGCGCTGAGCTCCAGCCTATCTTTGATTAATAGTATCTCTTAACCTTTCTGAGTCTCAGTTTCTTCATCCCAAAAGTGTGACTAATAATACTATACAAAATGTGGAATTTTGGAAAGGTAAAATTAAACAAGTAATATGTGTAAAGCTTCAAGGTAACATCTGGGCATAAAATAATTGCTCCTAAGTTATATTATTATGTCTAAGACCCAGCGCATAGCCTCCGTGGTTCTAGACAAAGGTAAACATGAAAAGGTCCCTGCCTTCAAGAAACATGAGAAATGTTGAGAACTTTAAAAGCTAACAATTTCGTATTTGGCTCTTCTGACCTCCTCCATGGTGTCATTTAGCAACCAATGGGAAAAAAAGTAATATGCATTTTTCTTGTACTCCTCAGATGCTGATGGCAATAAGCAGGGTCCTCAGCCCAGGCAAAAATTAGTCTTGGTAACCCACCTTCCCTGTCACTCTTTCTTCCAATGTCCTTTTTCCCTGTTTCATCTAAGACCCTATACCATTCTTCCGCCTGTATCTACTGTTCATTTTGTAATCACAAACCGTCAAGTTAAAATCTCTCATTGGGTTTTTTTTTTTCTGTTTTTGTTTTGGTTTTGGTTTTTTGGTTTTTTTCTGAGAACCAGAGAGGTAAGCTTTATTCTCACCTATATTACTTGTCACCGAACTCCATGGGGCTTTTCTGAGCTCCCATCTTCTCAGCCTATTTTGAAGAGTTATTGTGAGGGTTAAGGTCATGCTAATTTAGTAGGAATTTACTGAATCTTACATGCTGTTGAAACTTTTTCTTTTTAGTTTTTATTATTTTTATGTATAGTTGACAAACAGTGTTATATTAGTTTCAGGTGTGCAAAATGATGATTCAACAATGTTATACATTACACAGTGCTCCTCACAGTAAGTGTACTCTTAATCCCCTTCCCCTATTTCACCTACCCCCCTCCCCACCTCCCCTCTAACAACCACCAGTTTTTTTTCTCTGTATTTAAGTCTTTTTTTCCCTTTGTCTCTTTTTCCTTTGTTTATTTGTTTTGTTTCTTAAATTCCACATATGAGTGAAATCTTTTTGTATTGTTTTTCCTTTGACTGACTTATTTCACCGGTGAAATAAGTCAGTCAAAGGAAAAACAATATATACATTATATATATTCCATTATATGTGTGTGTGTGTGTGTGTATACGTATATACGTATATATATATATATATATATATATATATATATACGTATATATATATATATATAGTTTTTTTCAAGTATAATTGACATACAGTGTGTATATATATACATTATACACACACACACATATAATGGAATATTACTCAGCTATAAAAAGAATAAAATCTTGCCATTTGCAACACCATGGATGGATGTAGAAGGTATAAGGCTAGGTGAAATAAGTCACTCAAAGTAAAACAAATACAAAACAAATACATGTACATGTATATCACTTCTTTATCCATTCATCTAATGATGGACACTTGGGTTGCATCCATATCTTAACTATTGTAAATAATGCTGCAATAAATAAACATAGGGGTGCATATATCTTTCAGGATGAGTGTTTTCATTTCCTCTGGGTAATATTCAGTGGTGGAATAACTGGATCATTTGGTAGTCCTATTTTTACATTTTTGAGGAAACTGTCTGATATTTTCCACAATGGATGCACAAGTTTGCATTCCCACTCCCAGTGCACAAGCATTCTTTTCCTCCACATTCTCACCCACACTATTTCTTGTGTTTTTGATTTTAGCCATTTTGATAGGTGTGAGGTGATATCTCATTGTTTTGATTTGTGTTTCCCTAATGATTAGTGACGTTCAGCATCTTTTCATGTGCCTGCTGGCCATCTGTATCTCTTCTTTGGACAAACGTCTATTTATGTCCTCTTCCCATTTTTAATTGGATGATTTGTTTTGTTTTGGTGTTGAGTAATATGAGTTCTTTATATATTTTGGATATCAGTCTCTTATTGAATACATCATTTGTAAATATCTTCTCTCCTTCAGTAGGTTGCCTTTTTGTTTTGTTGATGGTGTCCTTCACTGTACAAAAGCTTTTTATTTTGTGTGGTCCCAATACGTTAATTTTGGTTGTGTTTCCTTTGCCAGAGGAGACATATACAGAAAATTATTTTTGTGGCTGATGTCAAAGAAATTGCTGCTTATGTTTTCTTCTAGCGATTTTATGACTTCAGGTCTCACATTTAGTTCTTTAACCATTTGAGTTTATTTCTGGGTGTGATGTGAGAAAGTGGTCTAGTTTCATTCTTTTACATGTAGCTATCCAGTTTTCCCAACATTATTTGTGCTGAGAGACTGAGAGACTGTCTTTTTCTCATTTTATATTCTTGGTTCCTTTGTTGCAGATTAATTGACCAGAAAAGTGCTGGTTTATTTCTAGTCTCTCTGTTTTGTTTCATTGATATATGTATCTATTTTTGTACCAGTGCTATACTGTTTTGATCAATACAGCTTTGTAGTGTATCTTGAAATTTGGGATTGTGATATCTCCAGTTTTTTTTTGTCTTTTGGTTTTAGCTATTCAGGATATTTTGTGGTTCCATAAAAACTTCAGAATTATTTTTCTAGTTCTGTGAAAATGCCTTTGGTATTTTGATAGGGATTATATTAAATCAGCAGATTGCTTTTGGTGGTATGGAGATGATAACAATATTGGCTCTCCCAGTTCATGAGCATGGACTATCTTTTAATTTGTGTTATTTTCAATTTTCTTTATCAATGTTTTATAGGTTATGGAGTACAGGTCTTTCACCCCCTTGGTTAAGTTTATTCCTAGGTATTTTATTTGTTTTTTGATTCAAATGGAAATGGGATTGTCTTTTCAAAAACATTAAAACAGAATTACATCAAAGAAAAACTAAGTTCAGTCAAAAAAATCTTTCATAAGTCAGAAATTATTCTGATAGATCCAACTCACTTAGCTAAACGCTCAAATCTTTTTTTTGTTTTTAATTTGTGTATAGTTAACACAGAGTGTTACGTAAGTTTCAATATACCACTTAATGATTTGATAAGGTTATACATTATGCTATATTCACCACAAATATAGCTACCATCTGTCCCATTACGTCGCTATTACAATATCATTGACTATTGCTATGCTTCACTTTTTATTCCCATGACTTGCTAGTTCCATAACTGGAAATCTGTGTCTCTCTCTCCCCTTCACCCCCTTTGCCCAATATCTCACTCCCTTCTCTGGAAACCATCAGTTTATTCTCTATTTATAGTTCCAATTTTGCTTTTTGTTTGTTTATTAATTTTTAGAGTCTGTTTATGACTGTAATTATATGATATTTGTATTTCTGTCTGACTTATTTCACGTAGCAAAGTACCCTCTAGGTCCATTTATGCTGTCTCAAATGGTATGATCTTATCCTTTTTATGGCTGTGTAATATTTCGTTATATATATCTTTTCAAGTTAGTGTTTTTGTTTCCCCAGGATAAATATCCAATAGTGGATTTATTGGATTACATGGTATTTCTGTTTTTAATTTTTTGAGGGGTATTGTTTTCTTAATTTCTCTTTCTGATACTTCATTATTAGTGTACAGAAATGCAACAGATTTCTATATATTAATTTTGTAACCTGTGACTTTAAATTCACTTATCAATTCTAGTAGCTTTTCATTGAAGTCTTTAATTGAAGAATTATGTTGAAAATATAACATTTTGTAAATTCTAGACTAATATTGTACTTAAGCATAGCCTCACACTTGCATAATTGGGGCAACACAGAATCCTTGATCCAGGGCTAGAGAAGAACTTTCTATGCTGTAAAGGGAAGAAAGATCTAACACTGAGCACACATTAGGCTACTTATGTGCTATATATTATGTTATTACCATTTTTTAAGGCAGTGGAATATGGTTTGGAAATGTCAATTAACTTGAGAAATGTCACACATCAAAGAATTCTTTTATAGCTTTTTTCTTCCTTTGTGTCCTTATTTCACTCATTCAAAAAACTACCCTTTTGATCATACAAATGGCATCATCGTTTTTACTAAACAAGAGATAAAGATAATTCATAAAAATAGTGAAAAGCAATAAAAAAAATAGCAATTTTAAGCAGCATTCAAGTCTCTTGTTTAACAAGATGGCAGATATGTTAGCCAGAGGAGTGTCATGATGGTTGGAATGTATTATCCCCATTATGTTTTTCACAATATTCAAATTAGTCTAAGGCTTTCCTAATCCAATCTTTTTGAACTTGCAGTGTCCATAGGATCTCAAGAGGGTAACACCTGGTATGGTCTAATCAACTCACATAATACATTCAACAACTGCCACAAATATGTTTTGAATTCTTATGTATTGGATTAAATTCTGGACCAGGAAAATCTAGCTGCATCTATGTGGAGTTTGCACTTAAGCAGGGAAGACAGTGAACAAAATTAATAAGTAAATTATTCAGTATATTTGAAATGAAAAGTACTAGGGGGAAATAAAGTGAGGAAGAAAGATAGGGAGGGCTGATGTGTATGTTTGTGATTTTAAACAGAGTGAGTAAACTGAGCAAAAAAAGAAGTGGAATAATTTGCTAGCAGTCATGCCTTTAAAAGGTGGCAGGCAGACAAGGAACCTGTCCTCTCTGCCCTAACTCATGATCTCACACTCTTGATTTGATTAGTTCAGCCCTCTGAAGTTTTGCATTGAAGCCAAACCCGGGATAAATCACCAGCATGACTTTTTTCACTGGTGCATTCTCGAAAATTTTTTTGGTTTCAAGAGAAAGGTCTTTGATTTGCTTAAGCAAAAATAGATGAGCTTAATTAGTGGAAGGCTACAAAGGTGTTTCATGCTGTGTATAAGGGCATGGGGGCAATCTGGGAATGTGAACGCTGTCGAGACTTTCCATCGCTCTTTCTCAGATCGACCTGCTCTACATGATTAGACATCTGACTAATAAAATGTATTGTCTCTATGCCCAGGCAAGAAGGGCCCCTGTTCTGCCCTGAGCGTTACAGGTTGTTGAACTTTTGGAGCCCTTGTCTCCAGGTCCAGTCATGCTGTCTGGTTGCAATGTACCCCCCTGATTCTTTGAACCGTATGTGGAGTGAATTAGACTTGGACACACAGGGCTGAGCTGGGACCCAGAGCCTGCAAAGTTTCCAAGAGATAGCCTGGCAAGCAGACCACTCCAAGTGGCTGGCACAGCATTAAGTTTGAAGGATTGTGGGAGTTTGGGCCACTGAAAGGGAGCCGACATTCTGGTTTTGGGTGATTCTCTCTCAGGTCAGAAAGAGAACGAGTTTAGGACAGGTCTGGACTACAAAGATTCGCTGTCAACATTGCATTCCATTCAAGGTTAGGGTCCATGAATCAGCATTCCTAGGCTATGTCCTGATAGTGCTACTATTTCCAGTTTGCAGCGTCCAATGAGTAGGAGTAGCAGTGGAACTGGAATTCTGCTGAATCAGTTGGGATCAAGATTTTACTGTCTACTAACTGTGATATTAAGCACATTATTTGACACTTTTAAGCCTCATTTTGCCTTATTTCCAAAATAGGGAGATGAAAACATTTTTAAGTGAGATATTTCAAAAATACTTAGAACAGTGCCTGGCACAGAGTAATCATTTAAGACTTATTTATTATTATTGTTATTATTACTATTATTATTTTGGAGAGACTTAGAGTAAAACATCTTACCAAATGTCCCACAGACAGTTTCTATGGACCCAATGTTCTTTTGATTATTCCACACTGCCTTCTCAAATTAAAAAGGACAAGGAGTCTAAGAGGAAACCCAACGTTATGATAGAAATCACTTGACAATTAAGGCTCTTACTCTAGAAACACTCTGGGTTTGCTAATGCTGACACACACATTTCTTAAAATAAAACTCAAGTCCAAAGTGTTTGACAGAAGCAAAACAAGAGAACATTTACAATTGTGTTGAATGTTGCTTTTATTAGAAAAAAAAACACACACATAAAGTTAATTTGTACTTTGAATTGCAAAATATGGACAGTTAAGTCAATTTAACTCACAAAACAGAAATTATATCAAAGCAGAAAATGCTGGGGGGAAAGTAATCATCCCTGGTATTGCTCACAATAGTAAATTAAATTCAAATAGTTATTCCTAAGCATTCAAGCTGTGATTTTAATTATCCTCAAATCTTGGGGCTCTGTGTTAAAGTTTTCACAGTCACTGTAATTTTTGTCCCATTAACCATGTAACAGAATCAGTTTTATGTTAGAGTTTTCCAGATTATAAATGGTGTGATGCTGTTGGGTCGGGGTGGTAATGACAAATAGAGTTTCAAAGCTGCTCTTGTGGTGTTGAAATGTTCAGCTGTGACTCTTCTTAAGGGATTAAAAAAATCTTGCTTCCTTTTTAAATTTGTCCACTACATCAGTTAGCCAAGAAGTACTTATTGGGTGTTTATCATATGCCAATCTCAGTGGTACATACTTAGAAGGAAGAAAGGAAAGAATAGAGGAAGAGAGGAGGAGAGGAAGGAAAAAAATCATGTAAGATGTATATTTTATAAGAATTCACAAGAGCCCATATAAATTAGTAATAGAATGTGTATGTGTGTGTACACATGTGTGTGTAATGAACATCACCACGGAGGAATGTGCTTTGATGAGAAAGTGACACTAAATGAGAACTGGCTTCACTATTAATCAAATATGGCAGTTGTGGAGAAAATATGTCATTTCTAGTGGCAGATGTCAGGGAATGGCCTTTGATGTTTTAAGTAAATAGGTAACATCACAAGGGAGATCCAAACTTCCATCATCTTATTTCAGCAAGATGTCAGCTGCTCATGAAAAGAATGTAGGGACCCACCAAGTTCAAAGGTCTACAGAATTAGCAGAAAAATGCATTTTATTATCTTAATAAATGCAAAATGTAATCATAAGCTTAGCCTGATGACTTAGGTAAAGTAGATCAGAGAGTGGCCTTGTGTTGAGGACAAGGGCCTTGAGACTGGCCCTTCTCTAATTTATGAAGCTCCCATTGTACACCATGTATGAGACTGAGAACATCTCAGTTTACAAATCGGAAGTGCTGGGGCACCTGGGTGCCTCACTCGGTTAAGCGTCGAACTCTTGATTTCGGGTCAGGTCATGGTCTCATGGTGATGAGATTGAGCCCCACATTGAGCTCTGGGTTAGGCATGGACCATGTTTAAGATTCTCTCTCTCTCTCTCTCTCTCTCTCTCTCTCTCTCTCTCTTTCTCTCTCTCTGTCCCCCCAAAAACACAAACAAATAAGTAAATAAAATTATAGAAGTTCTGAGGAAAATTGAGTTTCTTATTTTTGTGTGTGTGTTAAGAGCTCTAAGCATATTTAGTATTTTAAATACATATAATGTTTAAGAGAATTTAGTGTGAGACTACATTTCAAATAATTAAGGACATTCTTCTCACTAAGACATGTTTTAGTAAGGGAGAGAACTTTGAGAAGCTGAACATAGTCTGATCTCTTTAGGCCACTGTTGAATACAAGAGATCTTGTCACAGGCCTGGGTTCTCTAGTATCAAATAAAATGATGGGTTTCTGGAATAGCAAAGGCAAGGTGGCAGCACTTAACTACTGAAGCAAGGTGGACATCATGACCATATGCGCATCAAAGTCAGAGTGGTACTCAGAATACCTTGCCCCACAGGACAATGTGCAACAGACTCAATGGCTAAATGATTGTGTTGTTGCAAGAGGCCACATGGATGAATAATTACTCCCTTCCTTCTTTCTTTCCATCCTTCCTTCCTTTCTTCCTTCTTTTCTTCCTTCCTTCCATCCCTATGTCCCTCCTCCCTCCTTCCCTCTTTTCTTCCTTTCCTTCTTTCTTTCCTTCCTTCCCTCCTTCCTTTCCTCCCTTCCTCCCTCCCTTCCTTCCTTCCTTCCTTCCTTCCTTCCTTCCTTCCTTCTCTCCTTCCTTCCTTCCCTCCCTCCTTCCTTCCTTCCTTCCTTCCTTCCTTCCTTCCTTCCTTCCCTCCCTCCCTCCATCCCTCCTTCCTTTCCTCCTTCCTTCCTTCCTTCCTTCCTTCCTTCTTTCCCTCCCTCCCTCCCTCCTTCCTTCCTTCCCTCCCTCCCTGCTTCCTTCCTTCCTTCCTTCCTTCCTCCCTTCCTTCCTTCCTTCCTTCCCTCCCTCCCTCCCTCCCTCCCTCCCTCCTTCCTTCCTTCCCTCCCTACCTCCTTTCCTTCCTTTCTTCCTTCCTTCCCTCCCTCCTTCCCTCCCTCCTTCCCTCCCTCCTTCCTTCCTTCCTTCCTTTCCTCCCTCCCTCCCTCTTTTCTTCCTTTCCTTCTTTCCTTCCTTCCTTCCCTCCTTCACTCCATCCCTCCATCCCTCCTTCCCTCCCTCCCTCTTTCCTTCTTTCCTTCCCTCCTTCCTTCCTTCTTTCCTTCCCTCCCTCCCTCCTTCCTTCCTTTCCTCCCTTCCTTCCTTTCCTCCTCCCTCCCTTCCTCCTTCCTCCTTCCTTCCTCCCTCCCTCTTCCTTCCTTCCTTCCTTCCTTCCTTCCTTCCTTCCTACAACAGAAAATTGTGGTATCTCATTCAGTTTAAAAATGTAAGTTATTTCAAAGACTGAGAGTCCATTAATTGAACTGAGTTGCAATTTCACGAGAAAATTAGAATGGGTTATGGATGAAGGTGACAATAAATCTCAATTATTGCCTTTAGACTTCAACAGTGGGAACTATAGCATGTTATTTCTTATATTAAGTTTTTAAAGGCAGAATTGTAAGCTACCACTTGGAAGGGACTCTGTGCCTGTCTGCTCCCAATGGAGAAGTGCATGGTCTAGTATGTAGACATTGCCACATGTGGCTGTTGAGCACTTGAAATAGAGCTAGTCCCTTTTGAGATGCACTGTAAGTAAGTTTTGAAGACTTAGTATGAGTGGAGCAATATAAAATCTCCCATGAATATTATCATACTCATTACATTTTCAAATTATAATAGCTTAGTTATATTAGGTCAAACAAAGTATACTATTTATATTGATTTTGCCTGTTTTTACTCTTTCTGATGTGGTTCCTGGAAAATTTTAAACCACATATATGGTTTGCATTGTGGTTCTGTCTGGACTCTAGCAAAGGGAAAGCATGGAGAGAATGATGGGATGTCAAAGCCCTGCCCTGTACAGGGCAACTGTACTATTCATTCCTCAAACCAGGATATTTGGGGAGAAGAAGTGGGCACTGTAGATTATAAGGCCAGAGAAAAGGGCATGAGCCAGAACTAGGGCAACCAAATGTGTGAGGTCACCCTGTGAAGGATAAGGTGAGTATAAACACCACACGAAAAGGGCAGCTGAGGGCTTCAAAAGCAGGACTTATTCTAGGGGATTTTTTTTTCTTGCATCAAACAAAAAACTGAAGTTTTGTGTGCCTGTTTACACGCTCTTTCTACTCTTGGAAAAGCCTGAAGTTTCTTGTTTCTAAGGGGAAAACTTGACTGAAACTCCAAGCTCTAAGAAGTTGGATGGCAGAAATTATTATGGAGTATTTGGGCGTTTTCAACCTAAGTACATCAGAAATATGTGGATTGCATTTCCTTTATAACACACACAAGCTTAAAACTTCATGGGAAAAGTGCTAGGCAGGGGCTGTCTTGGCTTTTCCAAATCCTACATGTTTTTATACATTTACACTCACGCACGCACTTCAGAGAATGTTATTCAGGCTGAAACCCAACCCATCATCTTTTGCCCAGAGAACTCGGCTGTCTCTTTTAATGTCCATCCTGGGTCCCCCACTTAGGGGTAGGCTCCCAAAGAACCCAAAGAAATAAGCACTTCCTCCAATCTGAAATTGGGGGAAAGAGCCCAAAAGAAGGCGAAAGAATCTAAAACGTGAGGGGAAGTATGGACTTTTGTAGCATATCCACTCAAAAGAGTCACAGAAGCTGGAGACATTGGTGTGGGGGGTCATGGAGGCAGAGAAAAGGAACATTCTCAACAGCCAACCTCTGCGTTTCTGAAAGTCAGGGGAGGGAAAAATCTCTCCCTTCTAATCCCATTCCTGGGCCCTGAACTAACCTCTAAGTATTTGTGTTTTAATCCAAGACTCTCAGCCACACAGTATGAGCTTGGGCCCATGTGATGTGAGAGACACAACAATTATTGTCACACCTGTCCTTTTTGATTTTGAACTTGGGGATTCTTATGACTGAAATATTCTATCCTTCCTTTTCCCAGTGGGGTACTCTTACCGCCTTGGAGATTCAGCTCTGATATTTCTCTCCCTCAGGAAGCCTCTCTTGATCTCCTCAGAGGGGGTGGATCCTTCCCCCATGAGTCCTCATAAAGCCTTTATGGGAACACTTCATTGCAGTGAGCTGTGGTCACTGATTTCTTGGAGTCTCTCCTTATTCCACGAAAGCTCCTTTGGGGAAGGAAGGGCTATGTCCCCTTATCTTAGCATCTCCAGAGTATGTCGTGTTGTAGCTGATCACCAACCTATCTTATTCACATGGTCCTTTTTATCCCTGGAAAATCAGTTTGCCATACAAGATATGCGACCTAGCAAATATCAGAGGAGGTTGGCAGGTGACTAGTAAATCTCCATTTGATTCATAGTGACTTTCCCAGGGTCACCCAGTGTGGCCTGCTGGAACCAAAAGCAGAATCCAGCATTTACTCCAAGGACCGAGTTTTTGTATTTTTCACTAAATTCGTCTGCTTGTTGAATTAAGCACAGACATATCAGGCCACAGACAAGCACATTTTGAATTTTGGATCTGATCTTACACACACACACACACACACACACACACACACACACAAAAGGGTCTGACTTTAGGGAAGTCTGCCAGGAAGAAGCATGTGAAAAACAGTAAGACTCTAAGCAAAAAAAAAAAAAAAATCTCAAAGTTTTAGGGCAGGAGGGCAAGGTCTGTGGGTGGGACACATGAAATCCTTGAATCCCCTGAGGTTTTTGGCAAAATCTCCGAGATGTAAGTATTTTTCGGGGGGGAGGATGGGAAGCTTTATCACATTCTCAAAGGGTGAATTTACCTAAGGCCTCGGTCCACCCCTGGGCAGAGGGACCATTTTGCACTTCCTTGGGGATCTAACTATTGCCTTGTGGGCCAATTTCCTCCACAGGCCCCCTCCCAGGGCGGGTGGATGCCAAGGCCATGTGGAGGCGTCTGTGGGGCCTGCTGGCATCCTGTGTATTAACACTTCTGCATTGCAGGCGAGCTAATCCGTCTCTTAAGCTGCTTGACTGAGCTCCTTTGCCAGATCTGATAGAAGGATTTAACCTTTCCTTTTTCCCTCTTGGCACACACTCAATGGAATCCAAATAAAGAATTAAAGGGACTTGAAAGGGACTTTCCATTACCAAACAATTCAGTTTAAATTTCCGACCTTTCCTCTACCTTTTTCTTTGTTTTTCCATTCCCTCCTTTCTTCCTGTTCAACGTTGGAGATTCAAGGCTGGCATAAAAGCCCCTGGGGACGTGTGGAGAGCCAGAGACCAGGAACGTGAGTGGAATTTTCCGAATTAAGGCAGCTTATTGGCCTTAGTTGCCAAGCGAACTGGGGAGGCCTGGCTTTCGGGTTATGCCTGGGGGCAGGAGTGCTCTGACATCTGGGGGAGAGTTTTGGCTTCCCTGGCTAGAGCAACTTGTGCTCTGGCCTCACGGAGCTTTGTGAAGTTTTCACAAGCCACCTCACACTTTTCTTGCTGAGTCTTTCTTCTGCTGCTCATAGAACATAAATTCAGCAAGTCCCAACTGAACAGCCACAGGGCCAGAAATTGTCCTGAGGGGCGATGGCGTGGCTCAGTCCATTAAGTGTCTGCCTCGTGATCTGGGCTCAGGTCACGATTTCACAGTTCGTGAGTTTCAGCCCTGTGTCAGGCTCCATGCTGGTGGTGTGGAGGCTGCTTGGGATTCTTTCTCCCTCTCTCTCTGCCTCTCCCCTGCTCCTTTGCTCATTCTGTCTCTCTCAAAATAAATAAAGTAAAATAAATAAATAAATAAATAAAAATTGTCCTGAGATCTCAGGATGATAATAGCAGCTAGAATTTATTGGGAACTTATATATGCAAAGTGTTATTCTGGTCCAACAACACTAAGGGGTGAGCCAAACATTCTCCCCCAGTTGATTGATGGAAATACTGAGGCACAGAGAGTTAAGTACATTTCCAAGTTCCCATAGAGAGAAGGTAGAAGAACCAGAGCACAAACCCAGGTAGTCTGGCTCAAGAGCCAGAAAAAAGTAACCAGAGTGAAAAGGGAGGGTGGTTAGCAAGGGCCTGGAACATACAAAAGAATCGGCAAATCTTAACTATGATGCCGAAGAGGAGAAGGAGTCAGGATAAGAGAACCGATGCATGTTTTAAATCATAGTTTTAGAAATAACATATCTAAAATAACATTTCTAACATTTCTTCTTACCGTAATAATAAAACAATAATCCATGTTCATGGTAACAACTTTAGAATTACTCCCCCAAAAGGTATGGAGGGTTTTATAAGATGTTTTTTTTTTAAATGTACTAGGGAAAGCTAAATCACATGCTGTATAAAAGGATTTAGAGTTCAGATGGAAATATTTAATATTATTTTTAATAAAAATAACTAACACTTCTTGAGTGCTAACCAAATGTCAATTACTGTTTTATGCTCTTTACTTATGTTAGCTCTTATTATCCTTCCAATAGTCCTATGAAATACTTACTGCTATTATTATTATTCTCCTTTACAGATAAAGCTAGGTAACTGACAGGTGAAATAGCTCACCTAGGACTGCACAGCTATTTAGCAGCACCCGTTTCAAATCCATGTAATCTGGCTACAGAGTGGATCCTCCTAGTCACCTGTCTATACAGCCCTCCTTACATCCCATGGGTTCAGGAATCCCTACTTTTGTGCTTCTTCTTCAAGCCTATTCAGCTGGCCAGTGTAACCATGCATGCTAATCTCTGTACAAAATCTGGAAATAACAGAATGGTTTTGTTAGGGTACTGCAGCAGAAGCTAGACACAATTCATAGCAAAGACTGAGGGCAAGAGGTGAGAGATGCAAGGGGAAATAATTAAGATTATCCTTTTTTAGTGGAAATGAATTCCATCCTGACTCTGCCACCGTATAGGATGTGCTCTATCATTATTTGTTAAATGAATGCATAAATAATTTATGTAGCTGGTTACAAACACTGAGAGTAGGATATGGTAAAGACCTTTAAATAAGTGGTGTGGGATTTTTGTTGCCATCGTTCATCCCAATAGCCTTCTAAGAAGTTTATTTGGGGGCACCTGGGTGGCTCAGTCAGTTGAGCGTCCGACTTCAGCTCAAGTCACGATCTCGTGGTTCCTGAGGTCAAGCCCCACATCAGGCTCTCTGCTGTCCATTCAGAGCCTGCTTCAGATCCTCTGTTCCCTCCTCTTTCTGCCCCTCTCCCACTTGCGCTCTCAAAAACAAATAAAAAGAAGGTATATTTGGAAAGTGTACCTCAGAGCACAGGTTATAATAGATTGATATAATTACAAACAAAAGTTCCAACATGATTGACTCGTCAGTCTGAAGATTGTGACAGTAAAGGGTCTGGTGCCTTCCTGCTACACTGTCTGGGGACATTAACCTCTGTATCTCCCCAGTGATGATTATAGTCCTAGACCAAACCCTTCAGAACAACAAGGCATCATTTGTCATGTGGAGCTAACTCTTTCATATTGAATCTCGCTTCCTTTAAAGTTGTATCTTACATCACTATGACAGAAACAAGTAAGTGTTGCTGTGTCCTAAGGGCATGTCCAGAGTAGCCCAACAGAGCTGAGCCATGATTCCAAATCTTAACCCTTCTGCTTTCCAAGCATGGATCCTCAGTTGAATTTCTCAACTTCTTTAGATTTCTCTGTTTATTTTTTCTGGCTTATTGGAGGTACTCAATTTATTTGTTGAAAAAATAGATGGTAGTTCATTAAAAAATAGTTTCTGCTTCTTGGGGTTGATATAATGAGAAAAAAAAAACAAAGGCAAATCTGGCTATGGGAAGGCTATGTAAATAGAGTTCTTACTCAGTGTTGTATCCAAGGAGAGCTCTGTGCATGGAAAGACAGAATTCCTTTTAGTTTGCCATTCAGTGCTTCTTTTTGTTGTTGTTGTTGTTTATTTATCTATTTTGAGAGAGACAAAGCATGAGTGGAGGAAGGGCAGAGAGAGGGGGAGAAAGAGAATCCCAAGCAGACTCCAAGCTATTATCACAGAGCCTGACACAGGGCTCGAACCCAAGAACTGTAAGAACATGACCTGAGTGGAAGCCAAGACACTCAACCGACTGAGCCAACCAGGTGCCCCTGCCATTCAGGGCTTCTGTTGATGGGATCAGCATCATGACATTAGCTTTTCTGATGACATTTGGGGTCTAAGGGAGAAGCCCCCAAACATTGACAGTGTTAGAGAAGGAGTAGTCTTTACTCTGAAAGTATTCTATTTTGACTCATTAAATAATTTCTAGATATATCCAGCCTCATCCTTTAACAGCTAATGAACCAGGTTATAAAAGATGTGTTTATGAATTCATCTCAGGCTGAATTCCAACCGGCTGTAAGATTGACTTTTAAAAGCATGTGCACATTGTATCATGGCTGTTAAACTGAATGTTTGCTACTATTACCCAATCTGCCAAAAATTGTCATTTAATTTAATAATATGATGAAAAGCTAAAAAGAAGTGACATGGCTTATTATATAAAGTCTGTTCTCACCCACTCACTCCACAGAGTCCTTCTTTTTTTGGAGGCCCTTAATATTTCAGGTGTAGTTGAATCTTATACACCCACAGCCTCTCTGAGACCTGGTTACAGGATAGCTGCAAAGGGCTTGAAGAATGATTCTTTAACTTTATACCTTATCCGGGAGAAGTTAACTACTAAAATTCTAAAAATACTTTTTTCCTTAACTGTATAGAAGGCACGAAGCCAATAACTACACTCAGATCATTTTGCAGGGATATATTATGCATAAATAAAAATCTTTATAAACATTTGTTTATTGATTGATATATAGAGAAGATAACAGCTAACACAAACAGGGCTCTGTGTCAAATGCTTTATATGCATGCATTAATTGTTTATTGCTGCATAAAAAATCACCACAACTTATCAGCTTAAAGCAACACATTATCTGTTAGTTTCTATGCTTCAGGAATCTGAGTAGGTCAGGGACTCACAGGACTGCAGGCAAGGTGTCAGGTGGGCTGTGTTCTCAACTGGAGGCTCAGTTGGGGAAGAATCTGCTCGCAAGCTCATTCGGATGATTTCACTGTGGCTTTATGACTGAAGGTCACAATTATTACTGGCTGTGGGCTGAAGGCCATGTTCAGAATCTACATGCCACCCATAGTTCCCTCATATGTACCCCCCACAAACCCTCTCCCCAGGTAGTTCACAACTGGGCTGTTTGTTTCTGTGCTAAAACAAAGTCTTATGTAATAGAACTTTATCATGGGAGTGACAGCCTCTCACTTTTGACATATTCTCTTGGACAGAAGCAAGTGAGAGGACCCACCCACGCTCAAGGGGAAGGGATTGCACAGGATATGACACCAGAGGGCAGAGATCATGAGGCCCTGGTAGAGTTCTACCTACCAAATACGCAGCCCCAGTTGACTCTCCCAGTAGCTCTGGAAGTTACATTCTATTGCTGGTATAACAGGTAGAGACAGGGAAGCAGGAACAACTTACAGAGTGAAGACAACCCACACAGCTGAAAATGCCATCTTCAAGCACATATTTAAACACTTGTATTTGTCTATAAAACCTGGGAATTTAGCCACCTGCATCCAAACCACATCTGATCCTCTGCTTTCAGTAACAGACTCAAGACCTGTTATTTGTTGTATGATGGACTCTTTTCTATATACATTTTTTTCTTTTCATTTTGCCATCAACCCCAAGAGGGGGCTGTTATAAACCCTGGTTTATAGAGGAGGACATTTATGCTGAGAAAGCTTCCTGTTTTGTGACTTTGGACAAGTTATCTACCTCTCTGAGCATTATTCTACTCATCTGTAAAAGGGGAAATCAGAGTAATTATTTCATAGGGTTGTTGTGAGGATTAAATGAGGCAGTATATGGGGCCCCTGGGTGGCTCGGTCGGTTAAGTGTCCAACTCTTGATTGAGGCTCAGGTCATGATCTCACGGTTGGTGAGTTTGAGCCCGGCATTGGGATTCACACTGACAGCAGAGCCCTCTTGGGATTGTCTCTTTCTCCCCCTCTCTCTCTGCCCCTCCCCCACTCTCTAAATAAATAAATAAATAAATAAATAAATAAATAAAGCAGGATAGGCAGATATCTAACTCAATGCCTGCCCCAGATTATTAACTCAGCAAATTCTGGTGTGTGTGTGTGTGAGTGTGTGTATAAATATTTATATTTATATTTACATATGTATAAATATTTACATATGTATAAATATTTATGTATATGTTTATATATATATAAATTCAAGTATAGTTGACACATGTTACATTAGTTTCAGGTGTAGAACATAGTAATTGGGCAAGTTTGTATACTACGCCATGCTCACACAAGTGTAGCTGCCATCTGTCACCATACAATGCTATGACATCATTGACTGTATTCCTTACACTGTACCTCTTATTCTCATGACTTATTCATTTCATGCCTGAAAGCCTGTTTCTTTCACCCTCCTTCACCCATTTTTACCAATCTCCCCACCGCCCTCACCTCTGGCACTTTTGCCTCTCTCTATCTTTAAAGATATAAAATTTCACAGTGTGAGAGTAGAACAAGTTATTTTTAAGAACCTGTGTTTCCTCTGCCTCTAACTGTTTCTCCTGCTGATATCCAGGGATATTCTGCACCAGCTACTCTGCTCCTGATGACTTTTTGTTTTAGGCCAGCTCTTCTCATCCTCGTCCCATAAAGTCTTCTCCAAGGTCAACCAAAGCCTAAGTGGGGTTCATGGGCACCATATGTCATGACTGGGGACACATGGGTTCTCTGCCCACCCCCCCCCCCCAATTCTCCATACCTTCCTCTTCCCTTTTCCCCTTTGCTTTCTCCACTGGGGCTCAGGACTAGACTATAGTTCTGCATCTCTGTTTCCTGGTTCCCTTCCAACAAGACTCAATGAATGTATGTTAAATAGAGAACTCAGTTGCTCAGTCAGAGGTGTGCCAATGGATGTCAGACCTTTTGTCGGCTCTGCAGAGTAGACAGTAATGAGAATGGGTCTCTGTCCTTCAAGCCAACAGGAAATGAAAGTAGGAAGCCTTTCCCTTTCATTGCAGATTCTCCAGGAGGGCTCATGAGGTTAACAAGGAGACAAAGAGTAGGGACCTATGAGAGTGAGGACTTTTAGAAAAGGCATAAGTTTTGGTGCCAGGCCACCTTGGACTCCAATCCAAGCTCTGCTTCTTGCTAGCTGTCTGACCTTGGTCCAGAAATTGCTCAATTTCTAGGCCTCAGTTTCCTCACCATAAGAAAGGGATAATAGTAATTTCTTCCTCAGATATTATAAAACCCAAATGATGAAATCACAGTAGGAGTGCACTGTGAACTGAAAAACATCCTGCATATGGGATTTAAGATACAGGACTGGGATAAATTGCAGGAAAAACAATTGAGAAAATCTTAACCTTAGAAAAAGACATGGCATTTACATTTTATCCCCAAGTAATTGTCACCTCATCATCTTTTCTTTTCCAGTGCAAATCTTTTAAAAATTATTATCATATCATGTTCATATGATTTCCAAGCACGGAAAAGCTTACTTTAAAACCATGAACCATCTTAGTAGTTTTTAGATTAAGAGGCAGGAGAATGTTGGTGTGTGATGAGAAATGCTCCCCATATCTGGAGATATAATTTATACTTCCCATTTATGGCTTCACTTGTGGTTATTCAAATCTGAGTCTATGTTAGAAGAGTCATCAGAACTCAAACAACAAAAATAACAACAAAACAAAACCTAAAAACAGAAAACATTTTATGTGTCTACCATTTAACCAACTGTAAGTACCCGTTATAGAATGTTCATCCTCAAAAGGACACTTTCCAGTAATTAGTTAAAATAAGGGAAAATAGTAATGCAATTTGTGGAAAGAATCTAGTATGGCAAACTCTTACTTGATTTTGGAGACAAAATTAGATTGCTTTTGTCCAATGTGTGATTGTGTCACCAAATTGAATTTGAGTAAGCCCCACACTATTTCCAATGACCAGGAACAGATGGGCCAAATGCATATTTTGCTTTGTTTTGCTTCAGTTTTGTTAAACAAAAAAAAAAGAAAGAAAGAAAAAAAAGAAAAAAATATTTTTTTCTGATCAGATTCTATAGTTGGATCTGGTTTCACAGAGCTTTTCATCACATATTCTCATTGTTTATTTTAATGACAAATGTAATTTTTGTCCATTTTTGACACAAATGCCAAAAGTCATTTTATCTAAATTGCTCATTTGCTCCACTCTCAACCCTCTCATGAAGAAAATAAAATGATTCAAATTCAAGTAGAGAAAGGGAAGATTCATACTGCTCACCAATGGAGAAAACACAGAAATGTTGATGGTAGTACCCTTCTAAACTGAAGACTGTTTTACGTTTATGAAGGAAATAAGTCTCTTCTGTTTTGTTCTAATTTTTGTTTAACTCATGTGTTGTTTGATGAATTCAGGTGGTTTAATATGAGCTTGATTTGGAGGTGAGAAGAAGTCACATCGGAAAAGCAGGGCATGACTGAAACTTTTGGACAGGCTGGGGACAAGGATGGTGATTTCTTGGGCCTTGGGTGTAAACACAGTTCAGAGCTGGTGAAAAGAATCTGGACTAACTTTGTCTAATGAGAAGGGTTGGGGGAAGTTGGGACTTTCAAATGTATAGGCAGAGAACAAGAATGAACAAGAACCTCAGTTCTAAAAATTTCCCATGCAAATTGTCTTCTACAAAAGTGTCCTAACCTGTCACCTTCTTAATTTTTGAGAAAATATGGGAAGGGCCTGCTGAAGGTAGGGGGGCTGAGAGAGACACAGTGATGATGGCTATCATGCATTGGATACTTACTATGTGCCAAATGTGTTTGTAATACACTTTACAAGCAGATTTTACTTACTTCTCAAAATTATCTTATTTGACTTATACTAGGAGGAAGGTAGTCTTATGTCTTCATTATAATGATTAGAAAATGCAAGCCAGGGGAGTCAAGCACATTCTGCAAGTCACAGAGGTAGTCAGTCTCAGCATTTAACACTTGAGTTTTCTGGCTCCAGAGGCCAGGCTCTTAACTGACAGTCTTTATGTCCTGCTAGTGAGTTAAGCCTGCTTTGCCTCACTGGGGAAAGAATAAGATTCTTTCTACTCTCTTTTATGTAAATTAGTTTTTTATGTACACACATAGCTTATGTCATATGAACATTTTAATTTGCCTAAATCTGGTATCTTCCACTTGGGTCTCTTTCTACTGGCTACCAAAGCCATTCCAAAGATATAAAATTAATTTTTCTTTCCATATCTCCCATTTGCATTTTGCTTATTCAGCTGCTCTTCTACAAGATCTTGGTATTATTAAAGAATATTTTGTTCTTTTCTATATAACCCTTGACAAGGGTCAAAGTTTTTAGAAAGCAAGATTACTGTATTTATCTCATATTAAGCTATCATTTCTTAGTATCCCAATACCAAATCCATCTTTCTGTACATTTCCTTTTAATTTTGGAGCTGGGAACCTACAAACTATGTTTCTGCTTTGTTACCTAAGCACTTATTTCACTAATTCCTACCACCTTTTTTTTTTTCCTGGTGAAATACCTAGTGTGGCTTCTGTTTTCCTGATTGGGGCTGATACCTCCCTGAGATTTATTGCTCCCATTGTCCTTTTCAGGGCCTATAATAGATTACAGAATCTTCAATTCCGGAATGATCTTAGAGGGTGTCAAGCCCCAATTCTGACACAGTGGAGAGGTGATCTATTAGGACTAGATGTCCACTCAATGGCAATTCCCAGAAGAGAGTTTCCAGAGCACTGTGCTTTGGAGAAGTATGAGGATATATAGGATTTGGAGTGAGAAAAGTTTGTGTTTAGTCAGGGGTATCTGCCAGTGGTGTTGTCAGGCCAAAACCGTACATCTCAGTCTGGAACACAGATTCCTTATATGAATTTGGAAGAATAGATTCTTTCTCTCATTTTGATTCGTGTTGTTGGATCACTTGTACATATAATAACATCTTTGAAATTTAATGTACCAACCAATGAGATGAGACCAGGAATATTTACCCTCATCCCCACTGCAATTTAGAGGGATTTCCAAGAAATAGATCCATTCATTTTATCTGTTTTTTATTTTTCCATTGTTTTTCTGCCCACCCATCTTTCCATGCATCCACCTATCCATTCATTCTTTTATTTACATCATTTATTCATTTTTCTGAGATTCTCATCTCTTATGCTAGATTGGGAGATAAATAAGAAAGAAAATGGGTTTCCATTCCATGTGTTCTATAGAAAAGTGGGGAAGTTTCAGTTGAATTAAGTCTGGAAGCTAAAATGTGGAGATCTGATAAAACTGAGTATGTACAAGGTCTTTTGAAGGGAGAAAACTCAGGGAAAAATGTAAAGTTTCTGATAGATGAAAGGCTGGAAGGATCAAGAACAAAAAATTGTTTGTTTCAAGCTGGGGAGTACAGGGAAATGAGAAGGTTAGGGTGAAGCAGACAGATGGCTATGGGCCCTTTTGAAGGAAAAGGAGAAATACATCAATATATTTGTGTATGAGTATGTGTGTGTTATTTTTAAAGTCTGTTGCGGATTCCATGATGAAAATGGGGATTATTAACATTCAACAATAGGCACTCTCTAGCAAAGATATTAGCAAGTATGACCCACATCCAATACTAAATATAAATCTGGGTAAAATTGCTACTTTCCTGGTCAAGAACCCCCAACCCCCACTCATTCCCACTAACCACGTGTAATTATGGTTATAGACTTTTTCCAAAGAGTAACTGGAAGTCCCTGGATGATGTAAGTAACAGAGACCTGATAAGATTTGTAAATCTAGTTGCATTATAGACAATTAGTCAGAGGGAACACTGTGAAAGCAAGTGGACCTGTGAGGAGCTGTTTTGGAAGTGACCTCATCTGGGGTCACTTCACTGGAAAGGAAAGAAGTGCAACGATTTCACAGATGTGCTCCTATGGGGATATCTTGGGCTGAAGATATAGGTGTATACAGATAGATATATGGATTGCTAAGTGATCAGTAAAGTAAGACAGAAAATATCTTCTCAGTGGAAGTAGACAAGTATTTCAAGACTTTGGATATGAAGATGTAGAGAGAATGGTGCCTGGAAGATGCTAAAGAACAATGGACAGCTTGTAATTCAATTGGGCAAACTTGAAATGTTTCCCTCTCGATGGGGAGTGGGGTATAAGTAGAAGAGGAGATTGGAAAGTATGTTAGAGAAAAGGAGGAATAATTGATGATCTCAACCCCTAAGAAGGTTGAATGTAATGGTATTGGACTTCAGATGGAAGAAGAGGCACCAATTCCACTGTTAGAGAAAGGGAGAAGAGTGGGCAGATGAAAAGAGTTAGTTTCTAGGTTTTTGTTTGTTGATTTGTTTTTGTTACTTACATCATCTTCACGAGATAGGATGTGAGGTCATCTGCTTGGGAAAGGGAAGGGGTTTGAGGGCTAGTCAGTTGAAAATGGTGGGCCAAAAACAAGTAAGGTTGACCCTCATAAAATGTGCATGTGTACTTGAAAGAGAAAAGATGAAGACTCTAAAGGAAGCATCAATAAAGGCATATTTCTGAGCTCAAAGATTTTTCCTTACTAAGCATTTACTAAGCCTTCCTTCTTTCTTTGTTCTCTGCCTTCCTTCCTTCCTTCCCACTAGTAATATTAAAACCCTCATCACTTAAGAAAAAGTTAAATACATTTTTAGAGTTTTAAATAGACTATATTCCCCTCTAGTGAACACAATATTAACTGATGTATTATGTCAGAGAATTGGGAAATCAATTCTATGCCTTTTTATTACTATTGGTAACCGCTGAGAGAAAGCTAAATTTGCCCCATTTATAGAACTGGAAAGATATCAAGGTGACTATTTTTACTCTATTGCTGGGACTTGTTCTTTGCTTTACATAAAAAAACAAAAACAAAAACAGATAAGCCAGGGAATAAACACACACACACTCACTCACTCACTCACTCACCCAAGAAAGACTGATTTTATGTATCTTTATTGATATATCCATTTACCCATTCATCCATCATTTAATAAGCATCTCTGTGTAAGAGACTCTGTCCCAGAAACTAAGAAGAAAGCAGATATAAGCCATAGTCCCTGTTTCAAGAGCTGTCAGTCTAGTTGGGAAGACAGACCAAGTGTAGAAACATTACAACCAATTATAACACAATGTGCCATGTGCTGCATATATAGCAGCCCTACTTACAGTGTTTTTTGGGCAAAGAGTTTGCAGTGCCTCCCTGGGAGCATTGCAGAATACTCCATTGGGTCTGGTGTGGTGAGGAAATAGCCCTTCTCTGGCTCCAACTCTGCTTCATTCCCTTATAACACAGCAAACACACAAAAAGCTGTGTTTAGCACATAAGACGTCCCCTACAGGGACCCAGTATCTCAGTACAACCTAGGTTGGAAGCTAGAAGATTGACAGATGGGAATTTCAAGATGTTCAAGAGTAATCTGAAAGGACAAAGCAGTCACCATTTATTGAGAACTAACCCTATGACAAATAGCATGAAGAGCTACTTTTGGTGCATTATTATTATTTTTCACAACAATAATCTCAAGAGGGAGAAACTTAGCATTAGCACTGTTAAGATGAAAAAACATACATGCATATATGCATTTATCATACACTTTCCAAAGTTGATAGGGAAACAACATGTTGTGTCTGGTTAAAACTTAGGGATCTGACCACAGCACCTGTTGGCTTCTCCATGAGGCTGTACATGCCTTCATGTTTTGTTTTTTTGTTTTTTTGTTTTTTGTTTTTTGTTTCTCTTTTGTATAGGTGACAGATGACAAGTTTATTAAAAGCAAAATGAGTATCATTACAGTTTGGTCAACATGAAGATTTGGTTGAAATTAAAACCCCAGTCTTTTACTTTCCAAGTGCTATATTGGTAATTTTCATGTTCTATGGAATATGTTAACAATATTAATGCTTTCCTAATAAATTTGTCCTTTTCTTTCCCTAGAATTTTGAGTATTTTTCTACTCTATTTCTTTTTCAATTCTAAAATATTTTTAGCCAGTGATTGATTCTATATTCATTAAAAATAATAAAGTGAAAGAATTTAATGCCCAATAGCAAGAGATTAGTTGAAACACCCCAAATAACCTTCAATAGAATTATTTTAATACTCTTATTATTGCATCTAATTACATTTCTCTTATTTTTTCTTATTAAAAAGTAATGAAACTCATTAAAGTAAAATCAAAAAGAACATTCATAATCTCCCCCACTTCAACACCTACTGTTAAAACTGCCATGTGCAACTAAGATCTTCCCAGATATTTCTCTATATATTATTTTACTATAACAATAATATTTAATATACTCTCATGTTATCTTCCACAATTTGTCAGTCCTCTAAATAACTCCTTGACATTTAAGTTATTTCCATAAATTACACAGAACAGAACAACTTGGCAAAACCTGATTTAGAAATGGAGAAGTAGAGGGGCGCCTGGGTGGCTCAGCTGGTTAAGCGTCTGACTCTTGATTTCAGTTCAGGTCATAATCTCACAGTTCATGAGATTCAGCCCCACATCAGGTTCCGTGCTGGGCATGGAGCCTACTTGGGGTTCTCTCTCTCTCTCTCTCTCTCTCTCTCTCTCTCTCTCTCACACACACACACACACACACACACACACACACACTAAATAAATAAAATTAAAAAAAAAAAAAGAAATGGACTAGCAGAAAAGTAAAACTCAGAGCATTCTAAGAAAGGCACATTTTTAATGACCAATAACCTTACAATGTTCCAATATGACCAATTATGTATCAGAAAAGCCAGTTACTAGGGATATTTTCAAAACGACCTTCCTTTCCATTAAATGACTGCAGCAGGGGTGTGGCATGGACCATCTTCAGCGACCCACCTCCTTCTTCCAGGTAAGATGAAGGCCATGGCCATGGTCCACTTCTAATTTCCAACAATCCTAGTCCAAACAAAGATGCTTTTGGGAGGTGTTTGTATCGCAGTGGCCATCCTCATTCCCTCACCCTACATCTACCCTATTATCAAATCTTTTCTGCTCTATGTTCAACTTGTCCATGGCTTGGTCAGTTCTCAACACATGCACACATACAACTCTAGTGCAAGCCATTATCATCTGTCTTAGTTAGTCTCCTCATATCCAGCTTCCTCCCTTCCTCCCTTCCTCATACACAGACCAAAGGGATCCTATTAAAGTCTAGGTTAGATATCTCACTCCTTTGCTCAAATGGTCTTTCATCCCATTGAGAGCTAACAACAAAGTACTTATATGCCATGCAATGCCCCATAGTTTCTGCCTTTGACCCTGTGCCCTCTCTGCCCTCATCTCCTAATATTATCCTCTACGCCACTGGGCTCCTGGCTCTTCCTCAAACACATGAGACATTCTACTACCTCAGAGCTTTTGTGTTGGCTTTAATACACTCCTGGAATGCACCCCTATACGTCTACATTACTTGGCCCTTCACAGCCTTCAAGTTATTGCTTAAATGTCACCTCCACACTGAAGGCCTCCCCCAGTGACTCAGTTCACTTGCAACCTTTCCCAGCTCCTTTTCCATGTCTCATTTTTCTCATAGCACTTACTAGCTAGCATCTTTCACGTTGTGTGTTCAGTTGATTCATTGCTTGTTTGGCCAGTCTTCCCTAAGCAGAGTGCTAGCTTTATGAGGACAAGGATTTCTATTCTAGTTCACTGTTATAATTCCAGTCACACAGAGTAAGGTCAACACATCTTTGTTGAAGAAGTAGCCTCCTTTCCTTACCTCAAGCTGTAGAATGCCTCTTATGCTGTTACAACCTATCTTATTCTCTGTTGAGGACAAAAGGAGTGGTGATAAAAAGAAATGGTTCGAGTTACTGGGGCCTGGTAGGAAGGAGGATGGGGATGAATCCCTTGTGAAGACTTTTAGCCAATCTACTTTCGCTGGGGAGATCAACATTTTTGTCACCAAGATTTAAAACTTGTCTCAGAAACAATGACCCATGTATTGTTATGTCCTTTACAAAAAGGGGGAAAAGATTATTACATGTTCTCAATTGAATATAATATTCTTGTTAAAAATGTTTACAAGAAAGAAGCAACCCATAGACACAGGGTTACAAAATTTAAAAATATAAATAAACAATAGTTAAGAACTCTTATTCTGGGTCATGCAATAGGGCTTGAATCCTTTTAGCTGTCTGAACTTCAGTATGTTTTTTAACTTCATTTAGGCCTACAAATGCTGAACATAATAACACTTGCCCAATAGAAAGGGCTGAGCAATAAATTGAGATATGCCTGGAAAGTGCATAATACACAATGCTCAATGTTCAATAATTACAACTATTGTCATTATCACTATAACTGTGCTAAGTGAAAAAAGCAGGACACCAAATTGTATGTAAATATCATGAAGTGACTACATAGAGTCTACATTAGCACAGGATGTTGAACTCTGCTTCCGAGTTGGGGGACTGTCACCCACTCACTGCTTCACACCCCATCTCAACCAGCCAGTTGCATGTTTTAGCATCTGCCACTTGTACACACCAACCAATTCTAGTATCATTCAGTTTTCTTTCAATTGTGAGTGACAGACACTCAATCTTAATCAGAAAGAGCATTTATTGGTTCATGAAAAACTAGGAAATCTACTGGGCAGAGCTATCTTTAAGAAAATTTAGGCTGAGGCACCCACATGGAATGATGCTTTCAGGTTTCTGTCTCTATCACTCTCTTTTTCTCCATTTCCTTCTCTCTCTTAGCTCTGTTTGTTTAGCTTCATTTTATTTTGGGGTAGACTTTCCCCCACACGAAAACAAGAGTCAGTGGCCAACCTGATACAGAGACCTCATGTTTCAGAGTAGAGACACCCTCGCTGGCAACTTTAGAAAAAGTCCCAGAGAGGACTTCTCTTGGCTAGCCTTCATTAACATGGCGATGCTTGAACAAATCACTGTGGCCTGGGAAAGATCATTTGGAGACTAGTGGAACAGAATGAGGTCTACTGGACAACAGTGATATTTTATTTTTATTTTATTGTTATTATTTTTACATTTTTAAAATTTTATTTTTTTAAATTTACGTCCAAATTAGTTAGCATAGAGTGCGACAATGATTTCAGGAGTAGATTCCTTAATGCCTTTTACCCATTTAGCTCATCCCTCCTCCCACAACCCCTCCAGTAACCCTCTGTTTGTTCTCCATATTTAAGAGTCTCTTATGTTTTGTCCCCCTCTCTCTTTTTATATTATTTTTGCTTCCCTTCCCTCACGTTCATGTGTTCTGTGTCCTAAAGTCCTCATATGAGTGAAGTCGTATGATATTTGTCTTTTTCTGACTAATTTCGCTTAGCATAATACCCTCTAGTTCCATCCACATAGTTGCAAATGGAAAGATTTCATTCTTTTTGATTGCTGAGTAATACTCCATTGTATATATATATATATATATATATATATATATATATATATATATACTACATCTTCTTTATCCATTCATACATCGATGGACATTTGGGCTCTTTCCATACTTACTATTGTTGAAAATGCTACTATAAACATTGGGGTGCATGTGTCCCTTTGAAACTGCACACCTGTATCCCTTGGATAAATACCTAGTAGTGCAATTGCTGGGTCATAGGGTAGTTCTATTTTTAATTTTTTTGAAGAACTCTATACTGTTTTCCAGAGTGGCTTCCCTACCTTGCATTCCCACCAGCAATGCAAAAGAGATCCTCTTTTTCCACATCCTTGCCAACATCTGTTATTGCCTGAATTGTTAATGTTAGCCATTCTGACAGGTGTAAGGTGATATCTCTTGGTAGTTTTGCCTTGTATTTCCCTGATGATGAGTGATGTTGAGCATTTATTCATGTGTCAATTGGCCATCTGGATGTCTTCTTTGGAGAAGTGTCTATTCATGTCTTTTGCCCATTTCTTCACTGGATTATTTGTTTTTTGGGTGTTGAATTTGATAGGTTCTTTATAGATTTTCGATACTAACCCTTTACCTGATATGTCATTTGCAAATATCTTCTCCCATTTATCGGTTGCCTTTTAGTTTTGCTGATTGTTTCCTTTGCTGTGCAGAAGCTTTTTATTTTGATGAAGTTCCAATAATTCATTTTTGATTTGTTTCCCTTGCCTCGGGAGACATGTTGAGTAAGAAGTTGCTGCGGGCAAGATCAAAGAGGATTTTGCCTGCTTTTTCCTCGAGGATTTTGATGCCTTCCTGTCTTATATTGAAGTCTTTCATCCATTTTGAGTTTATTTTTGTGTCTGGTGTAAGAAAGTGGTCCAGGTTCATTCTTCTGCACGTCGCTGTCCAGTTTTCCCAGCACCACTTGCTGAAGAGACTGTCTTTATTCCATTGGATATTCTTTCCTGCTTTGTCAAAGATTAGTTGGCCATATGTTTGTGGTCCATTTCTGGGTTCTCTATTCTATTCCAATGATCTGAGTGTCTGTTTTTGTGCCAGTACCATACTGTCTTGATGATTACAGCTTTGTAGTATAGCTTGAAGTCTGGGATTGTGATGCCTCCTGCTTTGCTTTTCTTTTTCAAGATTGCTTTGGCTATTTGGGGTCTTTTCTGGTTCCATACAAATTTTAGAATTATTTGGTCCTAAATATGAAGGTGAAGAATTCTGGTGTTATTTTGATAGGGATTGCATTGACTATGTAGATTGTTTGGGTAGTATTGACATTTTAACGATATTTGTTCTTCCTATCCAGGAGTATGGAATCTTTTTCTAGTTTTTTGTGTCTTCTTCAATTTCTTTCATAAGATCTTATAGTTTCCAAAGATTTTTCACCTTTTGTTTAGATTTATTCTTAGGTATTTTATGTTTTTTGGTACAATTGTAAATGGGATTGATTCTTTGATTTTTCTGTCACTTCATTGTTGGTGTATAGGAATGCAACCAATTTCTGTGCATTGATTTTATATTCTGCAGCTTTGCTGAATTCATGAATCAGTTCTGGCAGTTTTTTGGTGGAATATTTTGGGTTTTCTATATAATGTATCATGTCGTCTGCGAAGAATGAAAGTTTGACCTCCTCCTGGCTGATTTGGATGCCTTTTATTTCTTTGTGTTGTCTTACTGCAGAGGCTAAGACTTCCAATACTATGTTGAATAACAGTGGCGGGAGTAGACATTCTTGTCTTGTTTTTGACCTTAGAGGGAAACCTGTCAGTTTTACCCATTGAGGATGATGTTAGCATTGGGTCTTTCATATATGGCTTTTATGATCTTGAGGTATGATCCTTCTACCCCTACTTTCTTGAAGGCTTTTACCAAGAAAAGATGCTGTATTTTGTCAAATGCTTTCTCTGCATCTATTGAGAGGATCATATGGTTCTTGTCCTTTCTTTTATTGGTGTGATGAATCACATTAATTGTTTTGTGGATATTGAACCAGCCCTGCATCTCAGCTATAAATCCCACTTGGTCATGGTGAATAATTTTTTTAATGTATTGCTAGATCCAGTTGGCTAATATCTTGTTGAGGATTTTTGCATCCATATTCATCAGGAAAATTGGTCTATAGTTCTCCTTTTTAGTGGGGTCTCTGTCTGGTGTTACAATCAAGGTAATGCTGGCTTCATAGAAAGAGTTTGGAAGTTTTCCTTCCATTTCTATTTTTTGGAACAGTTTCAAGAGAAAAGGTGTTAACTCTTCCTTAAATGTTTGGTAGAATTCCCCGGGAAAGCCATCTGGCCCTGGACTCTTGTTTTGTGGCAGAGTTTTGATTACTGGTTCGATTTCCTTACTGGTTATGGGTCTGTTCAAATTTCCTATCTCTTCCTGTTTCAGTTTTGGTAGTGTATATGTTTCTAGGAATTTGTCCATTTCTCCCAGATTACCCATTTTATTGGCATATAATTGCTCATAAAATTCTCTTATTATTGTTTTTATTTCTGTTGTGTTGGTTGGTTGTGATCTCTCCTCTTTCAATCTTGATTTTATTTATTTGGGCCCTTTCCTTTTTCTTCTTGATCAAACTGGCTAGTGGTTTATCAATATTGTTAATTCTTTCAAGGAATCAGCTTCTGGTTTCACTGATGTGTTCTACTGTTCTTTTGGTTTCAATAGCATTAATTTCTGCTCTAATCTTTATTATTTCTGTCTTCTGCTGGTTTTGGGTTTTATTTGCTGTTCTTTTTCCAGATCCTTAAGGCATAAGGTTAGGTTGTGTATCTGAGATCTTTCTTCCTTCTTTAGCAAGGCCTGGATTGCTATATACTTTCCTCTTATGACTGCCTTTGCTGCATCTCTGAGGTTTTGAGCTGTGGTGTTATTTTCATTGGCTTCCATGTACTTTTCAGTTTCCTCTTTAACTTCTTGTTTAGCCCATTCATTCTTCAGTAGGATGTTTTCTAGTCTCGAAATATTTGTTATCTTTCCAAATTTTTTCTTGTGGTTGATTTCGAGTTTCATAGCATTGTGGTCTAAAACTATGCATGGTATGATCTTGATCTTTTTGTGCTTGTTGAAGGCTGATTTGTGTCCCACAATGTGACCTGTTCTGGAGAACGTTCCAAGTGCACTGGAGAAGAATGTGAATTCTGCTGCTTTAGGATGAAATGTTCTCAATGTATCTGTTAAGTCCATGTGGTCCAGTGTGTCATTCAAAGCCATTGATTCCTTGTTGATTTTCTTTTTAGATGATCTGTCCATTGCCATGAGTGGGGGTGTTGAAGTCCCCTACTGTTATGGTATTACTATCAATGAATTTCTTTATGTTTGTGATTAATTGATTTATATATTTGGGTGCTTTCACATTTGGCACATAAATGTTTACAATTGTTAGGTCTTCTTGGTCTATAGACCCCTTGATTATGATATAATACCCTTCTGCATCCCTTGATACAGTCTTTAAAGTCTAGATTGTCTGATATAAGTATGGCTACTCTGGCTTGCTTTTGTTGACCATAAGCATGATAGATGGTTCTCCCTCCCCTTATTTTCAATCTGAAGGTGTCTTTAGTTCTAAAGTGGGTCTATTGTAAATAGCATATAGATGGATCTTGTTTTCTTATCCATCCTGTTACCCTATGTCTTTTGATTGGGGCATTGAGTCCATTGATGTTTAGATTCAGTACTGAAAGATATGAATGTTTTGCCATTATGTTGCTTATAGAATAGGAGTTTCTGGTGGTATTCTCTGGTCCATTCTAGTTGCTTTTGGTCTTTATTTATCTGTTTTTTTTTTCATCTTTTCTCCCCTCAGAAAATCTGCCTTAAATTTTCTTTTAAGGCTGGTTTAGTGGTCACAACTCCTTTAATTTTTGTTTGTCTGGGAATTTTTTTTATCTCTCCTTCTATTTTGAATGACAGCCTTGCTGGATAAATAATTTTTGGCTGCATAGTTTTCTGATTCAGCACATTGAATATATTCTGCCACTCCTTTCTATCCTGCCAAGTTTCTGTGGATATGTCTATTGCAAACTTGATCTGTCTTCCCTTGTAGGTTAAGGACTTTTTTTTTCCCCCTTGCTGCTTTCATGATTCTCTCCTTGCCCGAGTGTTTTGTGAATTTGAATATGATATGCCTTGTTGATGGTCGGTTTTTGTTGAATGTAATGGGAGTCGTCTGTGCTTCCTGGATTTTGATGCCTGTGTCTTTCTCCAGATTAGGAAAGTTTTCTGCTATGATTTGCTCACATAACGCTTCTACCCCTATTTTTCTCTCTTCCTCTTCTGGGATCCTTATGATTCTGATGTTACTTTTTAATGAATCACTGATTTCTCTAATTCTTAAATCGTGCTTTTTACCTTAATCTCCATTTTTTTTTTCTGCTTCATTATTCTCCATAAGTTTGTCCTGTATATCACTGATTCTCTGTTCTGCCTCATCCATTCTTGCCACCGTGGCAGCCATTCGAGATTGCAGCTCCATTATAGCATTTTTTTTATTATATCCTGAGCAGCTTTTACTTCTTTTATCTCCACAGAAAGGGATTCTAATCTATTTTCAACTCCAGCTAGTATTCTTATTATCGTGGTTCTAAATTCTGGTTCAGACATCTTGTTTGTATCTGTGTTGGTTAAGTCCCTGGCTGTCGTTTCTTCCTGTTGTTTCTTTTGGGGTGAATTCCTTTGTTTCATCATTTTGAATTGAGAAAAGGAATTAATGAGGTTAACAAATTAAAATTAAAAATATTAAAATTAAAAACAAACACATATACACACAAAAAATTGAATAAATGATGCTAGATCCTAGGTGTGTTTTGGTCTGGTTGTTGAAAGGAGCTTGAAATATTAGAGAAAAAAGGGGGGGGGGAAAGAAAATTGTTTGAAAATTTGAAAAAATGAATACACTGATGTAGACTAAAATGAATGATAGAAGTGAAATAGAATGTGAAAAAATTTACACAAAAGTAAAATATATAGTAGAAAGAAATTAAAGAAAAATATTTTGAATAAAAATTGGAAATAAAAATGATTTTTTTCTTTCTGTAATCAAGAAAAAGAAAAGAAATGAAAAAGAAAAAAGAAAAAAAATAAAGAATGAAAGAAAATTGAATAGATGAACCAGTGAACAGATTGAAATAGGACTGAAATTACTTCGTTTTCCCCTAGAAGTCAAACTATGAAGCACTTTATAGTCCATAAACTAAGCAGGCCGAGAGACTTGTGTTCCTGAATATTGTGGTTGGCCCAGTTGGGTGGGGCTTAGTGTAAGGGCTCTGTTCTTCACTAGACGGCGCTGCTAGCCTACTAGGGTCGAGTGTTGTGGTGCTTGTAGGTGTGGATGCGCATGCACGGGAGTGGTGCAAATGGCGTCACTCAGCTACCCATTCTCTAGGATCCAAACTCTGATCTTCTGATCAGCAATCATGCACCCGTCCTTTGTCTTTAGCTCCCGTCCACTTCTTGCTTTTACACAGTCTGTGACCGAGCCCAAGGCAGCACCTCCCTCCTGAGTTTTATCTCAGATGTGGCTGTTTTGCCTGACGCCTTACTTCTGAGGGTCTGCGGCTTTGACCCATTCTGCCCCTCTGTGGGAGGGTCTCACTGAGCAATGGCCGGGTGCCAGCTGCACCCAGGAACGTTTGCAGGACTGCCCTGCTGCCGAAGCCCAGAGATTGCGGCCAGGTGCCTGCCCGCCCCAGAAAAAGTTCGCAAGATAGTGTAGCAGCAGAGTTTTAGGGATTATGGAAAATCACAACATGCATCTGTCACCAGGCTTTACCACCAGCGACCTTGTTCCAGCACCAGCAAATGTGGTTGTTCTCCCCGCTCCACTGGGGCCTTGCCTGGGGGACCCACACAGCCTCTACCAGGTGTCCTCCCAGAAGGGGAACTGCCTCTCCCCATGTGGCCTGAAAAATCCTGGACTCCACTTTGCTCTTGGGGATTTGCCCTTCTCACCAGAGCACTGCCAGGTTTCAAGCTGTGGAGTTTTAGAGTCTGCCCTCTTGCTGTTTATAGTCTTAATGGAATTTAAACCCTCTCCTTTCTCCCTTTTTAGTTCAGTCCCTGATGCCACTGTTTCCACTTTTCCACTTTCTCTCCAGCTGCCCTTGGGAGGGGTGTTTTTCCCATATTACCCCCCCCCACCCCGCCCCTGTCTCCATCCTCTCTCCACACACAAAAGCAGCTCCCTGACCTCCTCGGCTTCTCTCTCTCCCAGTTCATTTCTCTGCACCGCGTACCTGCTGAATTCTGTGGTTCAGGTTGTGCAGATTGTTGTGTTAATCCTCAGATCAGTTTTCTAGGTGTTCAGATGGTTTAGTGTTGGTCTGGCTATATTTCATGGACACGAGACACACAGAAAAGTTCCATGCTGTTCCACCATCTTTGCTCCTCCCCTGATATTTTATTTTTGATATATAAAGGGAGGGATTGGTTTCTCCAAAGAATTATTATGTAGATATAGGGAAAAAAATTGGAAGGAAATTCTTCATAATATTAATGGTGATTCACATGTGGAATTCATGAAGGATGATTTCTTTTTATTTTTACTTAAAAAAAATGTTTCAAATGATCTTTAGTCATGACCCATTATTTTTATAATTAAAAAAAAAGGAAAAAAAAACCATCCTTCACAGATGGTGTGCAAATAGGTGTGTGTGACTCAAGGACTCTGCACATGGACTTGACCTTTCAGCAATCTATCTTTTACCTGGGGCAAAGTCTGTCATGTATATGTAATATGTCATTCCATATCTGATGCTTCAGTTTATAGGGAAATCACCTTGTCATGTTCAAACTTCTGGGGACTGATGGTCCTTTAGAAAGTATCCTACACCAGCAGCTGGGAGACCTGGGTGTTTGTTCTCTGTCCCTTACAGCTGTGTCAGGTGTCATACATTTCTGGGTTGAAGATCCCCCATCTATAATCGGAAAGTTTATTTTCACCTTTAACAGTCTGCAATTATTATTTCCGTTTACTGATGGAGTAGCTAATTACTTCATTATGGGATTTCTCAAGACTAGTTACCTCATGTTTGGTTCAATTAGCAAAACACCAATGTGTTTGTCATTCATTCTGATGGTGGGGCTGCCAGGAGAAAAGCCCAATCGGGGAGCATTTCAGGATCTTAAGTAGATTTTGTGTTTATAATTCCAAAGTAGTATATATAGGAGCGGATCTTGTTCTGCTTTTGTTCTATCTTCTGCTTAGAAAATGCTCAGTCCCCATTATTTTCTTCCATTCTGCAGAATATCCCAGGATTCTCTCACATTTCCCCTTTAGTTTAGAGCCAAAGAAGAGAAATCCTCAATGGTAGAGACTGCCGAGAACTCAGCCTTTGCTTTTTTTCTTGAACACAGAATATCAGACACAAGGTAAACCTCAAAGATAATTCAAAACAACCTCCTTTGATTTAGAGAAAACACTAAATGAGTATCTTAATATTCTACAGAAAAAACATATGTTGCAGAGTGTCAAATGGAGGGTGGTTTGAATTTTTGCTCTTTCACTCACAAGTGTGTGATCTTTGGAGAATTTCTCAAATTTTCCAAGTCATATTTTTATTATTTTTTTAACCTTTGAAATGAGAATGATGATACATACCTTCTAGCCTGTATAGATGAGGTAGGTAGAATAATACTCCCTCCCTGCTCTCCCCCCAAAATATATCTACATCCTAATTCCCAGAACATGTGAACATATTATCTTCTATGGCCAAAGAGACTCTGCAAATGAGATTAAGCTAATGATTTTGAGATAGAAGATTATCCTGGATTATCCAGGTGGACTCAATGTATTCACCAGGACCTTTCTAAGTTAAAAGGGAGCCCAGAGAGTCAGAGAAAGGGATACGGCAAAGAGGCCAGGAACTAGAGTGATGCTGTGGGGGTGAGGTGGTGTAGGGGCTAGATCCAAGGAAGGAGGGTGGCCTCCAAAAGCCAAAAAGGCAAAAAATGGATTCTCTCCCAGAGCCTGCAAAAGGAATACTGCTGTGCTCAATCATTTTAGACTTCTGACGTCTGGAACCACGAGATAATGCATTTTTGTTGTTTTAAGCCACTGCCTTTGTGATAGTTGGTTACAGAAGCAATGAGAAACAAAATATATAGTGGAGATTGTCCACTATGTGGACTATGTCTGCTCTGCCAGAACAACAGCATACGGGTCTGGGCAGACACACAGAATGCATTTGTTTTTGCTGCAGTTACGGTTATCATTCTTTTTTTTTTCTTCCCCTCCCTCATCCTTCTCTTTCCTTCTGCTTCCTCATACTTCTTTCCCATCCTCTTCCTCCTTGTCCCCCTTCTTTCCTCTTCCTTCCTAGCTCATTAAAAATAATAGGAAAGGAGGAAAAGTCTTGACATTCAATAAGGACCTCCTATGTTCCAGGTACCATTCTCAGGGATTTCATGTGCATAACCTCATTCAATCTTTAAAACAATCCTTTGAATAAGGTTTTAGCATTTCCCTTTTACAAATGTAGAAATCAAGATCTGCTGAAGTCAAGTGAATTGCTTCCACACACTTACACACACACACAGAGTAAGTGATAGTCCTGAGGCTGATTATCCTACTCTCTCTCATCATTAGCAGCTTTATTTCCACTCCAGACAAAGAGCTGTTGACCTGAATCCTGCGTGTCCTGGATGACCAGAGCTGGACTGGGCACGAAACTCCATCACCATGGCAACATCATTACCTGCCTGGGTTGTGGCATGGTACCATGTTGGGCCAGGATGGCAGATGTCAGGGAGGGGTATTGTGCCCCAGGAAGGTGCTACCGTCTGTCTGAAGACATCCCTCTTCTCAGGACTGCAAAGAGCTCCTCACACCCTGCCTCTTCAGAGAGCCCTCTATTGCTCAGTTCAGGAGAAAATAAGAATGACTATCATTTATCAAACACCTACTGGGTGTCAGACATTGTGCAAGCTTTTCTTTTGTGATTCATATTACAATTCTGTGAGGTGGGTATTGTTTCCCCCATTTATAGTGAGGAAGGAGGCTCAGAGAGAACTGCCCTGCCCAATCACACACAAAGCAGCAGGCTGGAGTGAAGCCAGGTGTGCTCAGACACCAAGGCCATGCCCTCCCTCACTGGCTGCACTGCTCCCCAAGCCAAGCAAAGACATTCACAGTTGGTTCGCAAGGGCCTTGAGTCTAATCTGGCATGGTGTTCATTTAATCATTTCCTTTTCCTTCTTGCCCCTTTTTCTGCCTCTCTCTCCTTGGCTGCTCAGATTGTTTGACAGTTTTTACATCAGCGCTGGCACCAGGGACTGGGATGGGGGGCATAGTGTATCTTGGAATAAAGAAGCTGGAGAGTGGAGGAGTGAGGGTTGAGTAAATAAGTGCAGAGGTCCAGCCCGGGAGCACAGCTGACCACCTCCACCACAGCCCCACCTGGAACTCAGAGCCCTGGGCTGTTGTACTGTCAGCAGCACACCAGCCTGTGGGGCCTTTGCTCCAAGCCCCAGCGAAAGCAGTGTGACGGGGAGGGCAAGAGCCTGGCTTGGGAACTAGACAGATCTGCACTTTATGTTTGACTCTGTTGCTCAAGGGCAGTGTGGCTTGGGACAGGTTGCCTCAGGTCCCTGAGCCTCAGCTTCCTCTTTTGTAAAAACTCTGTGACAATGCAAGGTTGGTTACTTATAGAGTTGCAAGGACCCCACAGATGGAAGGAGCCATGGAGGCCACTTACTCCACTTGGCACCTAGATCCAAAGGAACTAAGACTCAGAAACAAGGAATCATTGGCCTGAGACCACTTGGCCACCAGGAGGGGCTCCTCCAGGAGAGCATCTAAAATTCTTTCCTCTAAAACATGTTGCTTCTGTGGGATCAAATGTGATAAGCAGTAAATGGCTGTGTTGATGCCAATGTCAGGATGTGAAGCATTGAGAGGAGTTTCTTTTCTTCCCCTGCCTTCTGGGAAGGCTTTCTGCAGCTGGTTGGACCGGGACACTGGCAAGCCCAGGATGCCATCAGAGATTGCATACCCTCCCTGAGTCTACTTTCAAACACATAAAAATGGCATAAAGACATTTAGTATCAGACATGATATGAAATGAAGCACACTTGATTAATTGACAAGCTCATAAAATAAGGTTTTAAAATAAAACCATTACAAAATGTAGAAATTCTCTAGACTATGTTTAATAAGCTTAATTAAGCTAAGGCAGGCAAAAATGTGAGGTACCTCCCACAGAAAATGGAGCCTTCAGGTGTGAAATCCTACCCACACCTCATTTTCAGCATCAAAATAAGAGGTTTCCCTTTCCCTGGGTAATTTCACTCCCTTCCTGCGCTTCTACTTCAATTTCCTTTTCATTTCCTCCAGGTTGTTCCTCCATAATTATTCCATCTCTCTCCAGTTCCTCATTAGGGAGTCTTTTAGCAGGCAACCCATCTATTCATTCCTAGCATGTGGCAAGGATGCTCAAGACACTGGTGATACAACATCAAATTAGTCCTTGTTGTCAAGGATTTTGTATCTAAGAGAAGAGAGATATACAGCTTTAAACAAGCCCGTGGTATCTCATATAACATTGAGTCGTGCAAGGTGCTGGGAGCAAAATTAGGTGGAGGGCAGTGGCAGGGGGCTGGTTGTGGCAATGTTGAAGGTTTTGGTGGCAGTGAAGGAGATGGTGGTGATCATGGTGGTGGTGGGGGTGGTAGTCTCATCGGAGGTGATGTTGGTGTCAGTAGAGGCAATGGAGATAGCAATTATCATGGTGATGAGGGTAGGTGGGGGAGGTAGTGATGGTAATTGCAGTGATGGTCAAAGAATTTATATTAGGTAGTTAGCGAAGGATTCCATGTGAAAATTTGAGTAGAGACCTGCATCATAAGGAGCTAGACTTTTAGAAACCTAAGAGGAGAGCATCCCAAGCAGATAAAGTAATAATAATGCAAATGAGGGAACACGAGGCTTCATCGCATACCCATAAACCCTGCCCCCCCCCCCCATTTTGGATATTGTGAGTTGTGACTTGCACAGTCTCTGTGGCTCTGTGGGGGACTGAGCCAGAATTACCTTCTGTGGAAATCAGCCTTTCTGGGCAGAAAGATGAACACTTCCTAGTAGGACACTTTCACACAAAGCCCCCTCTCATGGTATCCTGCTGTGAACCCTAACCTGAGATAATGGGTATAAATACCTCTTTTAAGGAGTTTATTTTTGTTTGTTTGCTTTGTGAAGAAAGGAAATTGGGGTTAAGATTATTAAAGTCCCAAAGACAACTGACACCCAACATTTCAAAACAGCCCATTAATATTTTCTCCTCCAGCTAGCTTCTCTGTCAATGCTGCCCTTCTCAGAGAATGCCTACATTATTTATCCTGGCACAAAAGCAGAAACTTGGGTCATTCTCAACTCTTATCCATTCAGAGTCCAAATCTCCAAATCTTATTTCTATCTCCTTTACATGATGCACATGGAGGCTGGAAAGGACTTGACCAAGAATAATTTGGGTGTCATTGGTGACAGTGAGAACCACTGAAGCATGTTCAACCTTGTTTACCCAAAAAAGAACTTAAAATAAAAGCATATCCATCCCTTTGGGCTTTGTTCTTGGCAGTCCTTTACAAACTGTGTACATGTGCATAATGTCAATTTCATGCAGGGTTTTTGCAAAAATGGAAAGGGGGAAGGGCTTTCTACCATGCCCTGGAAGATTGTTGCAAAGGGTGAAGAATTGCACATTTATTGTCCTTCCTCCAGGCTCTGAGGAAACAAACATAATCTATGGGGAAATTCAATAGAAGCTTAACAAAGAGCAAAGGCGATAGGTGAGACATTGGAGGGGAAATTAATTAAGCCAAGCTAAAATTAGTGGTTTTTGGTTTGTGATTCTGTGAGAGTCTGGGCTATGGAGAACTGGAACAGAGAAAGGAAGCATACTGGCAGGGAGCTGATTCAGGGCCCAAGATTAATTATCTTTCACCATCTAATTATGAAGTCTGAATCACTACCCTGCCAGTTGAGTTCCTTTCCACTAACACAGAGGATGAGAAAAGGATGTGGTTCTGGAAGCTGGAGGTCTTTCTTCCAATTTTCACTTAATACAGATAACAAAAAAGCTCCCCTTTGTCCTTTTTTGATTACAATTTATTATTTGTATCTTTTTAAGGGCTCTTCCCTTCCAGATTACTTTTTTCATCCTTTTCAAATAACCATTTTTCATTCTGATCATCTGAATATAAAAGTGCCAGGTGTATTCCTACTAGATATATGATTTATACAAGGTGGGATACTGGATGCAAACTCTTTACTCAATTTACTTACTTATATTCCTACTGCGTTCAGGGAATCTCTTAAGATACTTCAGTTTTGCCAATGGGTTCAGTTAAAGGTAAATGTGTCTGACTTGTAGTCATCTATTTCTCACACTCAGAGGCAGAAAACAATATTAGCTCCATTTAATAGGTTTTTAAACTGGGGATAGAAAGTTTAAGTAAATTTTCTAAAATCACATGAATAGCAAATTAATAGAGCCCAAGATTCAAAGCCAGGCTTTGTGTCTCCTCTAACTGATCCATCATCTTCCCTTTGGTGAAGCCTACATCTGCTGTAAAGTCCAGCCACACATCTAGGCTGGTCTTGCACAGATATACCAACCCCAGTCTCATCAAGAGTTAAACAACAAAACAAAAGTTTATTTTCTGGTTTCCCTGGTCTCTACTGAAAATTATTTGCTAGCTCAATATTTTCTTTGAATAAATATCAAAATAATTCCAGGTATGGCACTTGAGCCCCTTCAAGTTATAAACCCATCTAACTTGTCCAAACTTAACTGTCCTCACTTGGTATCACTCCTGACCAAGTTGACACAAACTGGACACATAAGGAAATATTGACAATGATAATTATGACCATAGAGATATTAGTAAGAGCAAAATGAAAGTCAAGAAGAAATGTGGGAGCCCCAGAGAGCAGGTAAGTGGTAGTTATAAACATGGACTCTGAAGCCAAACTGTTTGGCTTTAAACCTTGGCCCCGTCATGAACGAACTTGGGTAATTTACTTAACCTCTGTGCCTCATTTTCCTTATTTGTAGAATTGGGGGTAATAATAGTAGCTTCTTCACAGGGGTGTCTTCTGTGGTCAAGTGAGATAACATACAGAAATTTCCCAGGACAATGTCTGGCACATAGTAATTGTTATATAACTATTATTATTGTTGTTATTACTATTTATTGTCAGACTGACCTGATCTGGAATTCTCTCTCAAATTTTATTTCTTTATTTAGGTCAGGATATAGTTCTTACCTCTCTCATCCAACTGATATGAGAAAAAAAATAGGATAATATATATCATAATTAGTTTGTGGAACATAATAAGTGTGAAATATAAAATGCTATTCCTCTAAACATGACCTTTCTTCCTGAATTTCTTGTTTCATACTCTAGACCCTTGAGTGTTTCCAAACCGTGCTGAGATCTCATCCTCTCTAGAAGAGTATTTATGATCTTATCCTACCTCATTTCTCACTTGGACTCCTTCTTTCATTGTGGTTGGGTTCTGTTCATTGGCCATCGTCCTGCTGCAATCATCATTTGTGTATGGTGACACGTGAGTGGATAAATGCGCACTCTGAAATACCAAGAAATCACTCTAAATACCCAGGAGTAGATAATCTTTCTCCTTAAACAGCTTGTGACATAAATGAGGAGATAAGTTAAGTTCACAGAAGATAGCCAGAGACTGTTGCAATGTTCTTTAGACTCTATTGTGAAGCAGACTTTAGAGATCTGTCATCTGACCATGTACTTGGAAACTATTTGTACTGCACACATTATGATCCTTGTACTTTGATGAGCACTCAAGATATAAATATTAATATAATACTGCTTTAAAACTACTCACAGTTTCTTGGGGCAAAACTGACACTTTTTTAAAAATTCCACTGGTATTAATTGAGAGCCTCGTGTCCCATCAGTGCTCTGAAAACAAACAAATAAAACAAACAAAAAAGAGACCCACCATTATGAAACTTGTACTCTAGTAAAGATTGGAGTGGTAGTAAACACAGTAATTTCCAGTTGTGACAAACATTAGGAATAAAATAAAATGCAGTGGGATAGAATACTGGGGAATGAATGTGGGGAACTAGTTTAGATTGGGTAGACAGAGAAGGCCTTTAATAGGAGGACATATAGGAACTGAGACCTCAGACTGAGAAGGAGTCACTCATTGAAGGATTTATAGGAAAATACTTTCCACATCAAGAGCAAATTACTGAGAAGCAGGTAGCAGATTCTAAGAGGATGTTGAAATTGTCTACAATAGGGGTCAGTGAACTTTTTTTGGCCCAGACAATAAATATTTCAGGTTTTGGCCAGACAGTATCTGTCACAAATACTCAATTCTGCCACTGTAACACAAAAACAGCAATAAACAATATATAAAGAAACAGTCTTGAGTGTGTTCCAATAAAGCTTTACTTGCAAAAACAGGCAGGGGGCCAGACTGGTCTGTCAACGGTAGTTTGCCAATCCATGATTTACAATATTAGACAAAGAACATGGTGGCATATTGTGTTTTCCAAAGTGATCACCCCATTATATCCCAATTCATATGCTTCTATTACAAATTTTTGTCAACATTCCTTTCCAGAAAAAGGAGTTTATAATCCCTCCCACCTTGAATTTGAGTTTGCCTGGGAAGACAGCAGATGTATGTGGCATGACTTCTGAGGCTAAATCATAAATGATAAGGCAGCTTTCACCTGTCTACCTTGAGACAAACAGCTCTAGAGTCTTGAGATTATACATACAAAGTACACTTGCTCTGAAACTGTCAAGCTGGAGACATCTCATGGAGAATCCAAAAGAGTTCCAGGTTTCACTCATTTGAGTCTCCCCAACCCAAATTCTAGCCACGTGCATGAGCGATATTTTAGACGTTTCCAATTCCCTCAAACTCTATTCCAGTTTTTTTACTCTATTCAGGTTATTTTATTTTTTGAAACTAAAATTTCATTTGATTCTTATTTATGTTTACTATTTATTTGTGGAGATTTATTGTTATTGTTTCAAGGGTGTTTGTAATTGCTCACTGGAACATCTTTATTTTAGTGGTCTTTAAATCCTTGTATGGCAATTCCAATATCTGTGTCATCTTGGTATTGGTGTCTGTTGATTTCTCAGAAGTTTATATCTTTTCTGTTTCTTGGCATAATGAACAATTTCGACCTGGTCGCAGATGTTTTTAATATTATAAGACTCTAGTTCCTATCTAATCATCTATTTTAGCAGGCTCTTAGCTTAGGCTGCCATAACTAAATATCATAAACTGGTGTGCTTATAAACAACAGAAATATATATCTTACAGTTCTGGAGGTTGGACATCTGAGATCAGGGTGCCAACATGATCAGGTTCTGGTGGGAATCCTCTTCCAGGTTGCAGACTGCCAACTTCAACATGGCAGAGAACAGAGAGAGGAAGAAGATCTCTCCTGACTCTTTAAAGCGCTAATCCCATTCATAAGGACTCCACCCTCATGACCTCATCTCATCCCAATCTTCCAACGGCTCCATCTCCTAATACCACTAAATTAGGGGTTAGGGTTTCAACATACGAATTTGAGGTTGGCACAAACATGCAGTGCATAGCAAGTAGATAGTCAACCTGTTTAGGTTCAGAACTCATGTCCTGGTTCCTTTTTAAGACTTGAATGTCAAATTTAGTGTTTAAAGTCCATTCTCATCTACTCAACTTGTGTGTTACCCAAATGACAAGACTCCAACCTACACTGTCCATGGTTCTGACTGGGCAGGGGGAAGAATACCATCTAGTTAATTCAGGGATGGAGTAGAAGTCATAACCCTACCCATAGGCTTCAACCAGGAGTGGCACTTAGTCCTTACTCAAGTCCCAAGCCCACTAACCAGTCCTTTTATGCACCTTTCAGAGTCCTCTACAAATGGCTTATGTGTTTTTTTCTAGGCTCTGTGTGTGTGTGTGTGTGTGTGTGTGTGTGTGTGTGTGTGTATGATTAGCAAAGTAAAATGGAATATGTTTAGCACACATTCAGAACCAGAAGTCCTTTTCACTCTAAAGTCTGTACTTTTTCCACTATTTCACACTGCTTTTGAGGCTGTGATATTTGAAACAGTATGTGTTCTGTCCACTTTTAAATTGTATCCTGAACATTCAGACACATTTCTTCCACTGTTCTTGTCCCTTCAATTTTCCTGTTTTCCTCTACATAATACCATGTCATGGTTATATCCAGAATATTTTCTCTCATGTGTGGCTCTTTAATTCCCCCTCATATCACATCCCTAAAGAGAAGGACACTACCACTTCTAGTCACTTTCAAACCACTGATTGACCCAGTTCACTAGAGGGAATCACAGTATAATTTATGGATGAGGCATTCTCTCATATACTGTTTTTTTTTATGGGCCCAGCACACTTCCGCTGTACTGTGTTTTTTTAATATGAAATTTATTGTCAAATTGGTTTCCATACAACACCTAGTGCTCATCCCAAAATACCCCTTACCCCTCCTCAATACCCCTTACCCACCCTCACCTCCCTCCCACCCCCCATCAACCCTCAGTTTGTTCTCAGTTTTTAAGAGTCTCTTATGTTTTGGCTCCCTCCCTCTCTAACTTTTTTTTTTCCTTCCCCTCACCCATGGTCTTCTGGTAAGTTTCTCAGGATCCAGATAAGAGTGAAAACATATACTGTTAAAGCAAGAAGAGTCAGAGTACAACCAGGAGGAAAGAGGTTTCTCCATTTCTACTGATCTTTTTCTTCCTCTTCAGTATATTTGGTCTCATTGATAGTTGATACAGAGATTATAGTCAGAACAGGCATTTTATTCTCTCTCTCCCTCCCTCTTTTGAATCTCTCTTCCCTGTAACTGAAATGAGGAGAGCTATTTTTTCCCAAATGGAAGGAGGTCTTACCATTATTCTCTTGTTCTTCTTTGCCATAACCCAGAGTACTTTAACATTTGGGACTAGGGTTTAAGCATTAAGGGAAGTAAAGTAGAGCTGAAAAACTAATGGAGTATTTTTTTCGCTGTGGTCCAGTCAACTTTGTTGGGTGTTACAAAATCAGTTCTAGCTCCACCCCAGCCTTACCTTGGTCCAACCCAGCCAGTCTCTCCCTCTCTCTCTCCCTCTCCCTCCCTCTCCCTCCCTCCCTCCCTCTCTCTCTTTCTCTCTCTCTCTCTCTTTCTTTCACTCGTGTGTGTGTGTGTGTGTGTGTGTGTGTGTGTGTGTGTGTGTGTTCCTATGTCTCCCTCATAGTCCTTGGAAGACTGAGTTCACTCAGCAAGAAGAAATGTTCTTATACACTTGTGGCTGTACAAGGACATTTGAAACAATGGGCATTCTCCAGAGTCTCGAGACCCTGATTAGAGGTCTCCTCCTACTAACACCAGGGAAAAGAGTCAAATGAGAGTGGAAGGTGTTTCCTGTTTTTTGTATGAGGAGTGATAAGTGAATGTCTTCAAAACTGAAGGGCTTACATCTGGGCAGTGTCTCAGAAATCATTTGTGAAAATGAAGATAATCTTTATCTTCTTTCTGGGTACCAGTGTGACCAGCTGTACTATCTGTCTCAAAATTGTCCCCTTTTCTCTCCTGCCTTCTTCTTTTCTCCTGATTATATGCAGGGTTCTCCTAAAACCACCTGAAGATGCAGATATTGTCAGGGAAAAAAAAAAGACTATTCTAGGGAACTAAGTAGCTGAGTTCTACTGTTAGACCATCCTAATTATTCAACCATCAGATTTATTTCTGCTTGTTATAGAAGAGACAACTCAGACACATAGCAGACTGAGGAATTTAGGGAAGATAGATCTTCCTCCTGCCCACTATGAAAAACTTCCAGCTGTGTGTGTGTGTGTGTGTGTGTGTGTGTGTGTGTGTGTGTGCAGTTTTCCATAGGTAGCAAAAAGACCACTGCTTCATAGATATTAGGCTCCAGGAAGTTGAACTTCTACCTCTTTACAAAAGAAAGATAGATGCTTATGGCCTTCTCCAAAATTGAAATCCAGACTACTGCAGTAGTTTAGGTACAGGATTAACCAGTTTAATGAGCCCTTGAAATTAGATGAAAGGTCACAGACATCAGATCTTATTATTAAACCAGTCCTCCTCACTATTCACCTTTCTCAATGTATCTTAGGAAAAGGTAGTTCATTTAGTTAATCAAATTCAGCTTAGCTGAAAATTTGAAAATTAAAGAAAAAAGCTGTCAAAAGTTTGTTTTCCACTCCCTGTCTCCTCAATCCCTCTGCCAGTTTCATTTTCCAGGTTCCCTTCAACAGACCTCGATTTAGCAAGAAACAGTGGGCTCGCTTATCCAGCAGGGGAGGGCTTGTCATGTTTGAGCTCTGTAATGAAAATTGTCTTTGAGAAGACTTCTATCAGCTCCATCCAGGAGCAGTAGGCCCTGTGACTATCTATGACTATCTATGGACTTGAATAAAGGAGGCAAAGCCTCAGAAGGCAGTAGGGATGGAAAAAATTTTTTTCTGGGTAGGGTCCTCTGCTGGTGGAGGGCAGAAACCAAAGGTGATAGAAATACAGTGCTCCAATTAGTCTGAGTAATACCATTTGATTTTTACAAGCTGTAAACATTAAATGAATAGCCCTTGAGGTTCCTAACCATAGACCTTAGAGGCAAATGGGACCATTGATCTCAGCCTCTATGCCAGAAGGATTTAAATCCACATTATTATGCGACATGTCTATAGATGTTCTTAAAGTAAAAAGTGGACACAGGGATAGATATATTTTTCCAGGACAGACTGAATTGTTTCAAAACATTTTAACACCTATTTTTAGCTTCTTCTTTTGAGTAGGAAGTGTACAAAGGTGAAAATGGCATGTTCCCTTTTCTGTAAGGATTCATAACTCGCTAACACAGGTAGTCACAGATATGAGTAATTATTGGGTTCATAGTAATCAGTAATATTCTACCCAGGATGCCAACATATACTGTACAGGATAAGAGCCTATGCATTAGAATCGCCTCTTAACTCTGCCTCTTGACTCTGTGACTTTGGGAAAGTTGCTTCATCCCTCAGAAGTGGAGAACATCTGTAAAATGAGAATGACAACATCTCATTTTGTGAAGATGAAATCATGTTATGCAAATAAGCAATTGGCATATATCTGACACGTGCAGTAAATGCTCAACAACTGGTAATTCTACACCAATAACTGAGATTGTGGGGCACAGAGAAAGACTTTCTGACTAAGGAAACATGAAAAGGTTTTTTGAAGGGGTGGCTCTGGGGGAAGCTTTATTTCACTGGAATGAGGTTGTAAGAAAAGGAATTTCAGACAGAAGTTTGCTGAAGAAAGCAGACATAAAAAGTACAAGGTTCATGGTGGACTGATGTGCAGTGGGGGATTATTTCATGAAAATCATATGGGGCCAATAGAGGACTTTGAGTGCCCATCAGAAGAATACGCACTTGACTGAACAGATAATGGGATGTCGTTGAAGGCTTTTGAGTAGGAAAATGACAGACTGAAAGCTTCTCCTCCTCAGGAAGATCACTCAGGAAGCTGTGAGTGGGGTGGTTGGATTTTGGGGGGTGGGGAAGCCAGAGAAAGACCTCAGGGTCAGCACTGTGGTGGGGCAGTAGAGAGGGAGTGGATGAATATCATATCAGAAATGTTACGAGTTTAGTTTCACATATGAAACATGATTCTGATTTTGTTTTTATGGAGAAAAAGTTAATTCTTGGAAGCAAATATCAAATGTAAATGCTAATAACAGAGATGAGGATCAGGGGGAGATGAAATGTTCTTTCTTAGTCTACTCTTGGAGTGTTGCTCTAGTAAATCATTTTGCAGAAGCAATCAGCACACCTGTTAGTGAGGCTTGGCATTTAATTGGCATTATTGGCTCCTGCACAGAGGCAGACAATGGATGTCACTGGTGTGTGAGTGGAACACATTTGCATTTCATAGACGATTGAGAGGGAGCTAATCATGTCTTTCTGCAGCCCTCCTAGGGAGGACACATCTGGCTAGGACAAGGAGCCACTTGCCTCCTGGAGTCAAAGGAGTGTAAGAATTCTGAGGCAACCAGACCTTCACTCAGTCTTTGATAAGCCCATGTAATAAAGGAAGTTGTCTACAAGACCAAACTGCCCCTCAGAGCTGACAAGTGGAAAAGGTCTCAGGCTGAGGTCTGGAGACTTCAGCTCTTTTACTGGTTCCCCCACTAACTTGCTTTACACTTTTGGCCTCCACACACTTTTGTGTGTTTCAGCTAATTTTTCTGGAAAATGGCTTGAAAATAAGGAATCTACATTGTTGTCATTGTGGGTGACTACCTTGGGTCTGATTTGGTCAAGTTGGGTATCACCCATGTAATCATTTCTCAGACTCTTATTGAGCATTCCATGCCCCAGGATCAGCAGGAAGCACAGTTCCATAAGATACTATTCTGTTTTCAAGAATCTCATGGTATAGTGGGACAATGTTTAAACAACTACATTGATTCGAGTGTAGAAAATAATATGAAAGAAGTGGATGCAAATCTAATAGATGTATGGCTGGCAAGGAGGCTGGATGTGGGGCATGAGAAATATTTTCTAGAAGGACAGAAGAGGGTATGGCTTTCTAAGTATATACATAAAACATAGAGACAAAAATACAGCATAGACAAAAAACACAGAAATATTTAAGTATACATACTTGTTGGAAAAGTTAGTACTCCAGTATGTTAAAGGACCTTGAGGGAGATTGTGAAGGATAAGGTTTTGAAAATGGATTCTGGGTCTAAGTTATGAGAACTCAGAGCCCTCGGTTAAACATCTGAGACTTCTTTAGTCAAGATTAATTTTTGATGGGAATCAATCAATAATACAGTATGGAGCATTTACTCTGGTCAAGGCCCATGAAGTACAGGAGAATAAAGATACATTATCTTCACTTTAGATGCTCTGCTGAGGAACAAAGAGGCTACAGAAACAACAAACCCAAAGCCACCAATTCATTTGTTCATATAGTCATTCAGTCATTTACAAATCTTAGTAAATCGCTATGATGTGCTGGGGTTCTGGGAAAATTCTTGCCCGTGGAACTCAGACAATGAAATAGATGATTATATTGTTCATTGTTACAGGTCACAGCACAAATATGTATAGAGGTGTGAGGAGGTCAGAAATCTAGTGGGAGGTTGGTCAAGGAGGGCTACCTAGAAGAGCCAGCAGCAGCACAACCCCTTAGAGTATAGCTATGTCAAGCCAAGGACAGGAGTGTTGTGCATGTCCTAGAGGGTGCAGAGAAGACTGTTTTGGGAAGAAGAAGGAGTATCACATGTATGTCATAAAGTGAGGATATCCTGTGGCTGGAACAAAATATGTGTAGGGGGAGGTGGGTGTAGTAGGAAATGGGGTGTGCAGGGCTAAAACTGGGTAGGTGGGGCTTCATATCCCAGGATTAGGCATCTGATGAGGGGCTGTCCATGGTACTGAGGAACACAGAGGAGCCAGCCTCTCAGTACTGAGACCTTGCAAACCTTCAGAGACAGAAGAAACTTTTCATAGAAACAGGAAATTTTTTAGAAGGGCTTCTAATTTTATTCTGAAGAGTGACTTATGAGAACCCTCAGTTCAGAGAAAGAGAGGAGACAAGGAGAATTTATTTTGTACTAAATATTTTTCCCATCCCACCAACTCATTCCAGAAGGATGGTTCCTTTAGTCTTTGTGGAATGCCCAGAGAAAATGCCCAAAAACTGGTGGAAGGGTTGAAGCCTTCCCCCACTGCCCCGTGAAGGCAAGGCTTTATTCTCCTTAAGTGAAAGGTGAGATAGCATCCCTGGGAGGGGATTGGGCTTGTCTACTCTGGGAATTGGCTGGAGGTCTGAGCTATGCAAATGGGAAGGGTCTAGACCCCACATGCATTATTCACCCAGTCTCTCAGAAGCCCTGTCCAAAGCTGTCCCAAGGTGGTCCTTAGAGACTTAGTTTAATAATATGCTAATTTTATTGTGTTCCTACTGAAATTCTTTTCAATCAGGACTCTTAAGATCAGTGGCAGAGTGGTTTTACTGTTAGAGAATGATGTCTGACAGGAATTTGATCCTTACTCTTGTCTCTCTAAAACATTTAAAGGAACCATTACTGGAAGGGACTATAGCAGAGTTGTTCAAGGCCACTCAAGTCTGACTGCCTGGGTGTAAGAGGGCTTAGCTATCTACTGCATATATTAATTAAACTCTCAGACCTTGGGTGGCTGTATTAATCTCCTGTGACTGTTACAACAAATTACTACAAACTTGGTAGCTTAAAACAATTGAAACCTATTCTCTCTCAGTTCTAGAGGCTACATATATGATATGAATATCCCTGGATCAAATCAAGGTATAACCAGGGCCATATTACCTCTGGATTCTCTAGGGTAGTGTCTATCCCTCACCTCTTCCAGTTTCTGGTGGCTGCCGGCATTTCTTGGCTTGTGGTTGTGACTATCTAATATTCAAGGCCAACACCTTCAAATCTCTCTCTGCTTCGTCTTCACATAGCCTTCTTTGTGTGTCAGAAAATCTCCCTCTGCCTCACTCTCACAAATATATATGTGATTGCATTTATGGCCCATCTGGTAATACAAGATACCCTCTCAAGATCCTTTATTTAATCATATCTGAGAAAACCTCGTTTTTTCCATACAGAGTAATCTTCAGGATATCTGTTTGGGTGGCCACTTTTTCAGCCTACCACAGTGTTCTCAAATGTAACCCAGATCTAATGAAATCACCTACGTCATTGGGTAATTGTGAGGATTAAAGATGGTATCCCCATCCCCAACTCACACACACACACACACACACACACACACACACACACACACACCAGTGTCTGCATTATATGGTAAATGGCCAATAAATATTAACAATGACTGTCATTTCATTAAAAACAAAAACAAACAAACAAAAAACCTTTCCTTTCCTTTTCTCTGCCAAATTCCTAGAGGCCTTTCTTCCTCCTCGAATCCTATCTTTCCTACCCTGTTTTGTTACTTTCTCAGTACTTAAGCATCATTTTGATAACATCATCCTTTTCCTATAACCACTTTTCTTTACCCAAGATGAACTTTCTTCTAGGAATTGAATTTTAATTCCTCAGTGAGTGAGGGGTAAGAGGAGGAGATGGAAGAAGGGAGAGAGCTCTGGAAAAAGGAAAGAGAAAGGGGGGGCATGAATTTGCACACATTGTTATATTCTTTTCTTTTGAGAGCTCACTTTCAACCTCACTCATACCCCAGGGGATCACTCACATACCAATGTATAGGTATACCTATATACCCACATAGGGGGACTGGAAGGCATCTTAGACTCCTTCCCTCATCTATGTATCTCCTGATCCCAATGCCACTCCCCACTTTTCACCAGCCCAGACCCAGGAGAAAGATCTCTTGGTTAGACCTTGTCTCTTCAGTCCCTACCTAGTTAAGGTAGTTAAGGCCCTCATGGTCACCACTGCTCATGCTGATAATTAAAATGGCCTCCTAATTGGTTTTCTGTTTCCTAATTTGCTCCATCTTTTACACATGCCCAAAACTCATTTTTGTTTGTTTGCTTGTTTGTTTTCCTCTTCAGAGGAGGTAATATGTGTCCAAATGAGAGAATTGAATTATCTTTGGACTCAGATAGGCGAATACAAGCTTTGGCTCTGTACTCAATACATGTAATGTTTCTGAGGCTCAGGCATACTCTAAAAGAGCTATTGTAAACAACTGTGTAGAATAGTGAATACAAAGCATTTCCATGGTGCCTAGCATCTAGCAGGTACCAAATAACTAGTTCTTTTCTGTGTGTTTTATAAAATAAAAACTTCTCCTATCACACTTCTATTATATACACATCTGCTATCAAGGACCTTGCTTTACCAATTCTTCCCTTTATATGTTGCATCCTAAATAAGTGTTCCTTTCTATTGGATCATTCCAATAAGCATACATTATCATTTGACTCTACTTCTGGGAGTGTTCACCCATTTCTATGTTTTCCTTTGTTTCAAATCTTGAAAGAATTGTCTCTTTTCAATTTCTCTCTTTTCCCTTAAAAGCACTTTAAAAAGGCTTTCTTCCCACCAATCTGTAGGAACTGCTCACTTTAAGGTCACTACTGACCTCCAAATTGTTAAATCCAGTGGTCAATTCTCAATCTTCAGCTTACTTGATATAGCAGCAGCATTTGACACAGGTGATTCACTTCCCAATGATATACTTTCTTTAGGATGCCCAGGACTCTAAAGCTTTGTGATGTTTTTCTACTTTACTAGTGTTTTTTTTTTCTCACTTTCCTTTATTGGTAACTTGTACTCATGACCTGTTCATCTGAGGCTGCCCCGAGTTCAGCATTTGTCCTTTTACTTTTTCCTTACATGTTTACTTCTTTGATGACTACACAATATCAGATTTTAAATACCATTTGTGTGCTAAAGGGTTAAGACCTCTCTCCCAAACTCCACATCCAATATTCAACTGTTTGTTTCACACCTCTATTTGAAAGTCTAACAGACCACTCAAACTCAGTATTCTAATTATCTCCCAACCCTACCCACTGTCACAACCTGATCCACTCTGCCACCTTATCATCTAGGATGACGATAAATCTTTCCTTCCTTTGCTAAGTCCAAAAATCTCTCCCACCCAATCGCCTAGGATATTGTATTTGGTTCTGGCAAAAATTTTTGTGCTGTCACAGTACATTGTATAGATTGTCAATGTGATATTTTAAAAGTTTATTTATTTATTTTGAGAGCAGGGGCAAGGAGAGCAGAGTAAGAGTGAGAGAAAGAATCCCAGGAAGTCTCTTCACTGTCAGCTCAGGGCTTGATGCGGGGCTTGAACCCACCAACTGTGATATCATAGCCTGAGCTAAAGCAAGAGTCAACCCTCAACTGACTGAGCCACCCAGGCACCCCTCAATGTGATATTTATTACACTATTTCTAATTTGCATCTTTATCTGTGTCTCCTTTCCTTTCCCATCTAGTTGTACCATACACTCCCCAACTATCAACCTGGGGGCCTATTGGTTGTGTTTTCTAACTATTCAGCACAATGCTCCATATATCATGGTCCATGATTCAAGAAATCAACTTAAAATCTGTTAAGGGTGATCAATAAATACATAAAATATAAGAAAATAAAAATTAGGTGGAAAACATACAAAGATTTGTTACTTTTTAGTCTTGATCCAGGTTTAGGGCAGAATGTAGTAATTTTTTTAAAAAAAATATTTATTTTGAGAGAGAGAGGGAGAGAGCATGACCAGGGGAGGGCTGGAGAGAGAAGAAGAAAGAGAATCCAAAGCAGGCTCTGCACTGTCAGCACAGAGGTGCACACGGGGCTTGAACCCACCAACCTTGAGACCACGACCTGAGCCAAAACCAAGAGTCAGAGGCTTAACCAACTGAGCCACCCAGGTACCCCCGTAGTGATTTTTACCAGTGTCTGATGAAACAGAAGAGAAAAGGAGAATAGATCAATTAAAAATCTCCTCAATAAAATAATGTTAAAGCAGAGCCAGAATGGATGCCGAAGTTGGTATACATTGGGAGGATCTGAGCTCTCAATCAGAGGGACATGGAATTGAATCTCAACCTCGTCATTCACTAGTTGAGGACTTTGGGCAAGTTACTTAACCTCCTTGAGCTCAAACTTCCTCATCTGTGAAATGAGCAGAATAAATACTCACCTCAGATAGTTGTATTGAACATTTAGTGGGAGAAAGCCTGGTTCATCATCAGTGCTGAATAAATGGTAGCTATTATTGTTAACATCAAGAAATTGTCTCAATAACAAGAAATGACCTTCAACTGAGAATTTTTAACTCCTAAGTGTTCTGTTTTTCTCTTTTTCTCAAAATTCTTACTTATATATGTGTGTACATGCATGCATGCATGCGTGTGTGTGTGTGTGTGTGTGTGTGTGTGTGTGTGTGTATGGCCATGAGTTAGAGAAAAAGGAAAGGAATGGAGGCGTTTGATCAAAAGGTCTCACCATCTAGCTTTGGAACCATGTGTGGCCACAAAGACTCAGGTTGGCTTTTTCAACCTACTGTCCAGTCTCGCCTGACATCATCCTCTCTTAAATCTACTACTATCTACTTTGCTCCTTGCCAGCCACTATTGCTAGAGAAAGCCACATGGAGATAGCCATGTCAAGGCTATTATCTCTAACCTCAACTTCGAGCTTTGCCCACAGTTTATCATCTCTGTGCTTTATCGTGATTCGTATTGCTATGTTGTGACTCCACTTGGAAAATGAGCAATAGTTACAGTCCTGAGTAGCCCCAGTAGTCCTCATTTGTTTATCCTCAAAGACAACATGTGGGAACAGTTGCATGCAAAGTATGTTATAAATGTTACATTCTATATGAACACAGAGAGTCCCAACAAGAAAATCTTAGCCTTGTAAATGGCTAACTGCCCCATTTACAGATGGAGAACTTTTCATCCCAATTCTGATGTGTTCATTGTTTCCAGAATCCTAGGCTTGATACTTTGCCAAAGTCTTTAGCCTGGCAGCAACTCAATAGGGTGCATCAAGTGGCTATGTTCTTTCCTCCACTCCACTTTATACATTCCCAATAGAACCTTTTTAGAATGTTGGCAAATGTTGTGTTGAATGATAGCCAAAACAAAACAAAACAAAACGAAAACAAAACAAAACAAAACAAAAAGAATCTTCATTTTTGTGCTTTGTACACTAGGTTTACCTAAAGACATCTAATGGCAAGGCATAATTAATATTTTGGAGCACAGCTATTCAATCCTCAGAATTCTAAGTCCAATTATTGGCTTTCTTCTGCTCAATGATCAGAGAATCCCACATGATGTCACAATCACTAGTGTTTACACATTGTTTTCCCTTCCATAGAATGCAACCTTCTCTAAGGCAAGAGCTGTGTCTAATTAAGCTTTGAAGAAAAAGTGTGTGTGGAGGAGTAGACCTGGATTTTAATTCTATTTGTGTGACCTTGTGCAATTATTTATTAAACTGGCCCTCACTTTGTTTCTGTTTAATAGGGCACATGAATATCTAAACCACAGAGTTGTTGGGGAAATTAACATGATTCTGCATATAATGTGCATGGGAGCAAATGGAGATCCAGTTAATACTTGTTCTATTCCTGTTCTATCTCTCTCTCTCTCTCCTACTTTTATATCCCAACATCCTGCTTCATTCATGATAAACGCTTGATGAATGTGGGTGATCTTGGTTAATGAGGAGTCAGTAGAGATGATGATTAAGCCAGCTACTGTAGCCTGATCTCATATTCTATTTACCTTTTGACATTTCTTGTCCTGGAATCCCCTTGTGCACTACTTCACATTCTTTTGGCCCCACCTTTATGCAGCCACTTACTGTAGTAACTAGTTACATGGAAGTTGTGCTAGTTTGACCAGGTGAAGCCTGACAGCAACTCACCTAAGCCTACACTGAATACCTCTTACTTCCTGCCCTTGAAATTCTCTAACACTGAAAGTTGGGAAGCATTGTGCACATAATCTGAAAGTGTAGGGGAATTAATGACTGTGGGAATATATTTGACCTGGGGAATAAATGCTCTAATCATCTACCCTCTGTTTAGAAATATTCCATAAAACTCCTTGGAAAGCCTTGCAGGACTGATGACCAGTTGGCATGCCCTTGTTTCCAGACCCTAATCTTCACTGCTCATTTCTGGGATTACGTTTCTAAATAAACTATATGGATTCAAGCCATTGCCTCAGTCTTTATTTACAGGAAACTCCAGCTAAGCCCCTTCAACCAACTCAAGCACATTGCAGTTCCTGGCACATAGTACAATAAATAGTAGGGACAATTGTTTACTTTATGCATCCATTGCTTTGCAGTAAGAACAAAGGATTCACCAATATTTTGCCTCTAAGTCTGACCTCTTGCACACTTTTTTTCTTACTCTTGAGTTTCTTCACTATTTACATTTCCTTATGTTTTGGACAAGTAACCTTGCAACACTTGGCTGTAGTTGATTGACTCAAGGGTGGACGTCCGATCCAGAGGAGATCAATCCCTTGGTAGGGTGAGCCAATCAAGTTTCCCCCCTAGAATTGATATCAGTATGTGGTGACATTACTCTCTTTTGGTGGGGTTATTAACTGGGAGGTCCTAAAGAATCAGCAAGAATATATAAGAGTATAGAGAAAACCAGACTGCAGATAAAAATGACTCAAAGATATCAGAGATGAGAGGACTCAACAAAAATAGGAATTGAAAAGGTAGAGCTTTCCTATTTCTGCTCTTAGTCCTTATAGAAGAACAATTGTACTGCCTGCCCTTTGGTTCTGAGTTATACTCTTGTCCTTATAATAAATTCCCTACTGAGTTTAAAGTCAGTTCAGTGGGTTTCTTTCCCTTGGACTTGGATACTGTCTAAAACACTCAAGGTGATTACTAATCCCTTTATCCATTGGATAGAAAGATCTTTAAAGGCCAGGGCTGTGTTCTGCTCATACTTGTTTCCCCAGTGTCTCACTTACAGCCTACATGGTAGATTTGCATGTTTAATAAATAACGAAGAGAATAACTCATTCCTTTATTCCTTTTATTCCCCCATATCTTCCCAGCCGACCTGAATACCAGTTTATAGACCACCCATGCACCCTGCTACCATTCTGAGGTTTTCCCTTCCAACTTTAACCTTCTTCATTCTTATCTTTCTAACAAGCTGATCCATATTATCCACTGTCTAGTCTATTGGTTTTTCTCTGCTTCATGCTGGCTATTGCTGCTGAAGAAAGCCACATACGTGTGATGGTCTCGACAAGTCAATTCCATTTAACCTCAGTTCGAGTCTGTCCACAGCTTAGCAGCCTTTATCTCTAAAGTGATATGATATATTCCCAAAGCAACAACTACAAACCCTTTACATTATCACCCCAACTCTTTACCCACTTACTCACCACTGACTCACCTTCTGCCTCAGTGGAAAAATTGGTGACATCTGGTAAGGGATATCTTTGCTATACTTTATAGCTATTCTATATCTTCACACAGCTTTTCCTCCATCGTTTCTCTTCCCCTGTTTGCCCAAATTAATAATTTTACTTCTGCACTAGGTCGCCATGCCTATCTCCCTTTTAAGATGTCATCCCATCTCTCTACTTAGTTTTGCTGTAAGCATCTTAAAAATATCTCATTCGTCTACTGCCTCAGTATCATTACGTTCCATGGGATCCTTTGTGATCTGGGTTCCATTCACACAATATTAAATTGATGAGTTGACAGTGCCCTTAAAATTACCAAATTATTCTGTCCTAATCATCCTCCAAAACATCCAATTTTTCTGACTACCCACCTCCATTCTTCAGGATTTTATAAAACTTCTTTCTTTTGGTCATTCTGCCAACTTGATGGGTGGCCCTTACACCTTAAGGAAGGAAAAACTTCCTTAAGCTTTAGTCACTTTTGCTCTTTCTTGAGGATCTCTTTCTCAGTGGTACTGTTACAAGATGGTTGACTCCAATGACAATAAGGGAATTAGCTTCTCTTGTATATTCTGGTCTTGAATTTTCAACTCTCTGCTGGACAGCTCCCTTGGTTCTTTCCTAAATTGTTATATACAGAACTTATCCTCTTTGATCAAAGACTTAATCTGTATGATTTTGTATGACTGATTCAGAGGGAGAATGTCAGAAAAGAGAGAAAAATGGAGAAAAATAAAAAAAAATGAGTCTCAGATTTTTACCCACTGACTTAACTAGAGGTAATGTAGATAGAAAAAGCCAGAAGACATTGGGTCATCCCTTTCTTCACTCTCATTTCCAAGATAATTGGTTAGGAGGCAGATGATTATTTATTGAATTCCTACCATGTGTCATATAGTGATATAGGCATTTTATTTTTTAGAAGTCTTTTAGAAACTTTAATTCCAGTATAGTTGACATACAGTGTTACATTAGTTTCAGGCATTCAATATAGTGATTCAACAATTCCTTATATCACACAGTGCTTATCAGGACACATGCCCTCCTAATCTCCATCACCTGTTTCACCCATTCCTCCCATCCATGTACCCTCTGGTAACCATCAGTTTGTTCTCTATAGTTTAGAGTCTGTTTCTTGACTTCTCTCTCTCTCTTTTTCCTTTGCTCATTTGCTTTGCTTCTTAAATTCTAAGCATGAGTGAATTTATATGGTATTTGTATTTTTCTGACTGACTTATTTCACTTAGCATTATACTCTTTAGCTCCGTCCATGTTGTTGTAAATGGCAAGATTCCATTCTTTTTATGGATGAATAATATTCCACTGTGTACATATACCACTTCTTTACCCATTCATCTGTTGATGGACAGTTTGGTTGCTCTCATAATTTGGCTATTGTAAATAGTGCTTCAATAAACATGGAGTGCATGTATCTCTTTGAGTTAGTGTTTTTGTATTTTGGAGGTAAATATCCAGTAGCATGATTACTAGATCATAAGGTGGTTTTATTTTTAACTTTTTGAGGAATCTCCATACCATTTTCCAGATGGCTGCACCAGTTTGCATTCCTATGAAAAGCTCAAGAGGGTTTTACATAGGCATTTTAAATAGGATATTTCATTTAATTTTTGAAATAATTCTGTTTTATATATTTTCTATTATTGATCTTATTTTACAGATAAGAAACCAGCACTACAATATATTAAGTGAGATTTCTCAAGATTATGTAATGAGTTATAAATCCATGATTTAGTCCTAAATCTATTCAACTTCAAAAACTGTCTTCCTCATCATAACTCATAATATGACAATATAATGAGTTGCTTAAATCCTTGAAGATTAAAGCAAAATTAATGACTGACTTACTTTAAATTCTCACTTACAGCTGAAGTCAATTTTTTTTTTTTAATTTGTGATGGTCAGTTATAACTCCTCGTCAGTCCTTCTATTTGGGAAATTCTTTTCTCAGATATTATTGAGACAAAGCTTTTATTTTATTCAGGGTTCCTCTTCAATTAGAATTCTAAAACACAACTTTCTCTTCTGTACTCTTCTTTATACTTTGTATGTGTATGTATGTGTATCTGTAGGTGTGTGTGTGTTTTAAGATTTTGTTGTTAAGAAATCTCTACACCAAATGTGGGGCTTGAACTTACAATCCTGAGATCAAGAGTCACATGTTCTACTGACTGAGCCAGCCAGGTGTCCCTATACTGTTTTTTTTTTTTAAACACACACACACACACACACACACACACACACACACACACATCCCTATATCAGGATTTCTCACCATGTTATTGGCAGTTTGGGCTAAATACTTCTTAATGTGGGTTAGGCTATTCTGTGCCTTATAACAAGTTTAGCAGCATCCTCGGCCTCTCCCAACTAGCTGATACCATCTTCCCCTAATATGACAACCAAAAATATCTCCAGACATTATCAAATGTCCTCTTAGGGGCAAAATAACCCATGTTGGGAATAACTGGTCTGTATATACATATATAGATACCTATATCCATATCCAAATACATCCAACAAAAATGCTTGTGTGGTTCACGAAGGCTGAGATTTATTATTCTTGCTCACATCTCTATCCCAGTGCTTGGAACAATGCCTGACACATACTTGGCATAAAATGCAATAAATGTTTATTGAGTAAATAAATAAATGAGGAGGAAGGGACAATTTTTATGGAGAACCTACTTTATGCCAGATCCTTCATTAAGAACTTTTCTTCGTAACAACTCTGTGATGTGAATAATAATAAACTTGTTTCCTAGATGAGAAAATAGAGGATAAGAGAGAATGGTTTCCCTGATTCACACAGCTAGACAGTTTGAGAGTTGACATTCCAACCCAATTCTGTCTATAGTAAATTTTACCCTTTATTCCAGGACAGAAAATTGTGATATACAATTATGAGAGTGAGAGTTTAAGACTGAACAAATTTACCATTTCAGCTTTTGCAGGGAAAATGGCTTACAAATCATGTGCTGGCCAAAATAGAATTTTTGAGCTCTGTTTCCCAAAATTTTCCTATCTCCCACCTTGTTTCTCAAGTGAAATGTTTAGTAATCTGCCTTGATTTCTTTCTTTTCCTCACTATGCATCCGAATCACAAAAACTTAAAGCTAAATTGTTACCTAGCATGTTCTGCCCTGATACTTCTTCGACTTCTCATATGGTTATCCTCCTTGTTCATGAATGTCTGATCAATTGATTTTTTTCCCACTGAATGTGCCACTCACATTAATGCCACAGATTTGTTGCACTTAATTTTCCCTGTCTTTGAAATGATTGTTTTATAAATAAACAGATTTTTTTGTAAATAAAGTTTTATTGAAACACAACTATGCCCACTTATTTACATACTGACTGTAACTACTTTTATGCTATAGTGGCAGAGTTATGTAGTTGTGACAGTGGATGATGAATGATAAAAAGGAAAGGGAACTCTTTTTTGTACTTACAGCAAATTTTGCAATACAACCACCTTGACTTAGATGCAAATTTTGAGTCTATAAAGACAAGCTCATAGATTTAGGAGAAAAAATCAAATAACACCCAATATATTACCCTGGGGACAATGGACTGATGAAATATTGAGAAAATGCCCTCTTACGAGTTTCAGTGAGCTAAGATTACGAGAAGAGATCGGCTTTTGGGGATCCTCTCCAAAATGGTACCCAATACTCATTTCTGTTTCTTTCCAGACAACATTACAAAATTCTGAACCTACATTGCTGTCTGAGAAGAGCAAGTTTTTCATCTACTTAGCCATTCAGTGATGTGAACATGTTCCCAAATTGTTTATGACACATTAGTTTCCCAGATATAAGGGCTCGATGAGCTTCATCAGTTAGGTCTAGCTGCCACCTTATCTACAGCTGAGAATCATAATCTGAAAACCAGCAATCTTCAACAAAAGTGTCATTTCCAAGCACTTCAGGGAAAATAGGCTCTTCACTCTGTTGTTTGGAAGGGGATTGGAAAGAAAATGGACAAATGCATCAAGAAAGATTTTTCTCTTGTCCTAAACTTTAGACATTAGAGACATTGTAGTGAGTTCACAAGCTGCAAAGTTTCTTTGGTTGGGATGGCTTCAGTGTAACAGTGGAGTTTCAAGTGTCCATTCCTTTCTTTTAAAACTGAAAAGTCATAATAATTCTAATGATGAAAATAATAATTATAATTCAAGGTGGGATGCATGCTATAATAAAGAATCCCAGGGTGGCTTAGCAATGTAGACATTCCCAGGGGAGCAGCCCTCCTGGGTGCCTCCAATGAACAGCACAGGGATGCAGGCATCTTGCGGCTTAGAAAGTGCCCCCTACTCATCACTGGGCTTCCAGTGAGGTGGAAGGGAGGAAGTGTGAATGCATGCCATTTATTTTAATTCCTTGGCCTGTAATTGACACATATCACTTCTGCTCTTATTGGCCAAAGTGAGTACCAGGGTCCACGTAGAGTAAATGTAAGGGAGTTGGAAAATATAATCCCTGTCTTGGCAATGACTTCCTGGCAACAACTCTGTATCATAGAAAGGGAACGTGAATCTTTGATGGTCTGCATTAATTGCATATTTTAGGTACATTCTAAGGTTCATTTCCATAATACCTTTTTACTCTAAGTAAAAGTAATTTTACTTTTACTCTAAGTAAAAGTAATTGGTTCTTTATTTCTATTAAATCGTGTTGTAATGTGAATTAAATAGGTTAGTAAATGCAAATACTTAGAATAATCAATGGCATATAGTAAGTATAAGAATTGATATCTATTATTTTTGTTATATTTTCTGAAAAAAAAAAACAGGCTTTTAGCTTTATTTTTTTAATGGTCATTCAGGGACTCCAAAGAAGACACTGTTCTATGTTGGTCTTCAGTTCAGACAATTCTATTCCACAGATACTTATTTAATGCTTACTAAGCCTGAAGAGTTTGTTTCCCAGGAAAGACTGTGGGTGTCTCCACCTTCTTTAACTTATTACAAAGTCTGCAAGCTATCTGAGGTTCCACTGAATAGAAGAGATGAAGGAATATTCCATTTTATGTTCAGTAATCAACATGTCCAAATTCATAAGACTAATAAATCTTCAGAGTAATATGCTTTCTGTGATGTGGAGGCTGCTTCTAGCAAAGTTCACCAATTGCTCCCATACCTTTAACTATATTAATCTCCTATGGCTGCCATAGGAAATTACTACAAACTTAACTTGGTGGCTCACACAGCAGAAATTATTGTCTCACAGTTCCAGAGGCTAGAAGTCTGAAGTCAAAGTGTTGGTATGGTCAATTCCTTCTGGAGGCTCTAAGAGAGTTTGCTTCCTGCCTCTCTCCTAGCTTCTGGTGATTTCTCAGTTCCTGGTATTCTTTGGCTTGTAACTGTACCACTCTGATCTCTGTCTTCATCTTTCCACATCATTATTCCTGTGTCTCTGTGTCCAAACTATCCTCTTTGAATTAGGATTGAATTAGGGCTCACTCTGACCCAGTGTGACTTCATCTTAACTTGATTACATCTACAAAGATTGTATTTCTAAATAAGGTCATATTCATGGATGACAGGTATTAGGATATTAAAATACATTTTTGGTAAACACAGTTCAACCCACAAAATTAACTGAATTGATTATACTGAGATGGAAAGGATGATGATGTTGATGATGTTGATGATGATGATGAAGAAGAAGAAGATGATGATGATGATAAGGCAAACATTTATTATATGCTTGCTATATACCAGGCATTAAATTAGGTATTTTATAAGGATTGTTTTATTTTTTTCTTTCCGGTGTGTTACTTAAGTTCGAATTAGTTAACATATGGTGTAGTATTGGTTTCAGGAGTAGAATTTAGTGCTTCATCACTTTGATATAATACCCAGTGCTCATATCAACAAGTGCCCTCCTTAATGCCCATCACCCATTTAGCCCGTCCTCCTACCACCTCCCCTCCAGCAACCCTCAGTTTGGTCTCTATAGTTAAGATCCTTTTATGGTTTGCCTACCTCTCTGTATTTATCTTATTTCATTTTTCCTTCCCTTCCCCTATATTCATCTGGTTTTTTTTTTTTTTGTTAAATTCCACATATGGGTGAAATCACATGGTATTTGTCTTTTTCTGACTTATTTCTCTTAGCATAATACTCTAGTTCCATCCACGTTATTGCAGATGGCAAGATTTTATTTTTTTTTCATGGCCAAGTAATATTCTGTTACACACACACACACACACACACACACACACACACACACACACATAAATGAGATCATGACCTGAGCCAAAATAAAGAGTTGGAAGCCTAATCGACTGAGCCATCCAGGTGTCTCTCATCATCACACCATTTTTATATGAGTTGACTGAGATTCAGAGAGGTATGGGGTAACTTACCCTAGGTGAAGAAATGAATTAACAGAGCTGGAGCTAGAATAAAGTCAATGTGAGTCCAGAGCCAATGCTCTCATTAAATATCTTGTATAGTTAACATCTGTTTGTAACTCAGTAATTGCTCCTGAAACCAGTGGAAATGTAGATCTTTCCTCCAGTTCCAATCCAGCATGCGGGACCCTGCTTTTGCTGCTGTTCTCTTTTTATGTTTTCCATTTGAACCTTCCTTTCTATACGTATATGCTTTTCCCATTTTCATCCCAGAGATCTCAGAAGAATGCTGCTCTTCTCCAGCTCAGTTAACCACAGCCAGAGAAGATTAGCTGAACCCTTTCCTGAAGCTATGCTCTTGCTCAAGGCAAAGGTTCAATACCAGCTTCCTTCTTTGGACTCTCTGGCTGATAGGTAATGAAATTGCACAACAGAAAGTAGCCTTTTTACTGTTCTGGTTTGGTGTGAATGTTTGCACAGGGCTTGGCAGAGAACTTGGATTAGTATTCTACCCACCTAGAGAGAAATCAGAAATTACCATTTTGGTGGGAAGAAAACTTTTGTTTTCTTCATTTAAGGTTTTATAAATTATAATTACCTGTTATAATAAGTAAAAAATTAAAGACAAAGGCAAAGATGTATAATGGCCTAACCAATGATCCTCTCCACAGTGATACCTACATTTCCATGTTCCTGAGGCAGCCAGTATTAATAAGCTCATGTGTATCCTACCATTTTTTCCCACTGTGCTTATATACATATATACAATAAGTCTTTAATTAATCTTATTTTAAGCCAAACAGAATCATACTGTACACATTACTTTGAAACTTGCTCTTTTTTAAAATATATCATATATATATCATGAATATATAACATGTATCATGGATATTTTCATCCTGGGTTTAGTCCCTGGACCTCATTTCCAACCCATTATTCTCTTGGAGATATCATTCAGTACTAAGTCACAGAAAGTCTCTAGGTTTCTGACTCCCGAATTTGTACCTACAGACTGAATCTTTGCCTGAATATCAAACTTGCATATTTTAATGTGTAGTAATCATCACTCTTTGCCTGTATCATAAAACTTAGCATGTCTGTCACAGAACTCCTAATGTTCTCCTCCAAACTGACTCTACTTGTGCTCTGCCCCTTCTTAGTTTATGGAAATCCCATCATTCCATTGACTCAGCTCCTGCAAATCTTGTAGCTGCCTATGTATCCTTTCTTTCTCCCCAAGAAGAAATGCCACACCAAATCCTTCAGCAAATATTTTTGTCTCTCTTTTAGTGTATATTCAGAGTTGATCACTTCCTACTCCTTCATCATCTCCATTCTGGTTTAAACCAGAATCTATATAATATATAGAGATATATATTTATAAGAAATATTATATTAATTATATATTATATTCCATAATAACATTATATGTATAATACATATAATATGTAATTTCTAAAGTGACATTTTACCCAAGTGGGATTACACTATATATGTTGTTTTACTGTGTCATCTTTTCTCTCATTCTCCTATTTTTATTTTCAATTTCTGCTGCTTTTCTTGCCACACATTTGCCTCATCCACTCTCCCTTAACTCAGGCTAACAAAAATGTATCATTTTATGCATAGTTTCTCTATGTTTCTGTAACCATTTATAAAAATATAGATATTTATTAATTTATAAATATAAAAATCTATAAAGAACTTGTCAAACCCAATACCCAAAAACAAACAACCTAGTTAAGAAGTGGGAAGAAGACATGAATAGACATTTTTCCCAAGAAGACATCCAGATGTCTAACAGACACATAAAAATATACTCAACATCACTCATAATCAAGGAAATACAAATCAAAACCACAATCAGATACCACCTCACACCTGTCAGAATGGCCAAAATTAACAACTCTGGAAACAACAGGTGTTGGTGAGGATGCAGAGAAAGGGGAGCCTTCTTGCGCTGCTGGTGGGAATGCAAACTGGTGCAGCCACTCTAGAAGCAGTGTGGAGGTTCTCCAAAAACTAAAAATAGAACTACCCTATGGTCCAGCAATTGCAATTTAGGTATTGACTCAAAAGATTCCAAAATACAGATTCAAAGGGATACCTGCATCCCAATGTTTACAGCAGCATTATTGACAATAGCCCAAATATGGAGAGAGCCCAAATGTCCATAGACTGATGAATGGATAAAGATATAGTATGTGTATGTATAATATGTGTATGTGTGTGTATGTATACACACACACACACACACACACACACAATGGAATATTACTCAGCCATCAAAAGGAATGAAGTCTTACCATTTGCAATGACATGAATGGAGCTAGAATGTATTATGTTAAGCTAAATTAGAGAAAGATAAATATACGATTTCACTCATATGTGCAAGTTAAGAAAAAAAAAACAAATGAATATGTGGGAAGTGTGGGGGGAAGAGAAGAGAGGAAAACAAACCACAAGAGACTTTTAAACTGAGGATTGATGAAGGGAGGTAGATAGGAGATGGGCTACATGGGTAATGTGTATTAAGGAAGATGCTTGTGATGAGCACTGGGTATGATGAGTCACTGAATTCTACTCTTGAAACCAATATTGCACTGTATGTTAACTAATTAAAACTTAAATAAAAATAATACATACATACATACATAAATAGGAATTGGGAGTTCTTTATTTGCTTTAGGAAAAAAATGCATTATGTCTCCCATATATTTTTGTACATCTTATTTTCTTAATTGTCACTAGTTAATAGAAATGACATCAAGGTAACTGTTATAGCTGAAATTCATTTTAATGACTGCTCTATTTTCCATGAAAAATGTACTAAAATTTAGTTAATCTTATTCTATTGATAGATATGTCTTATTTCTGATTTTTTTTTGCCCCTGTGAAACAACGCTGCAATAAACACAGTTACATTCAGTTCCTTTTATTTCTATGATATAGGTTCCTGAAAGTGAGATTTCTGGCTTAAAAGAGATTTCTTGGATCAAAGTGGCATTTTTATTTTGAATAGATGTCTTCAGATTTCTTTACAAAGTGGTTGTAATAAGTAATATGTCTACAGCGATGTATTTGAGTACATTGCCTCCATCGTTGCCAGCAATCAGTGCTATTGTACTTTTTAAGCCTTGGCAGGAAATGGATATATAAGGTAATACTTCATTGTTCGCTGTCTACCAATGAACATGAGCATCTTTTTCTATGTTTGACGTACATTTGAATTTTCTCTTCTGCAATTTACATATACGTAGACTTTACTATTTTATTTTTTGATAAGACACAATAACTTCATATGTTACAGATACTGTAACTGTGTTATTACTCCCCATCTCTCCCATTTTATTGACTTTATAGTATCTTTGGAATGGATATATATATATATATATATATATATATATATATTATTTTTATGGTCAGTTATGTCCATATTCTTTTGAGTACATCTGGGTTTGTTGTGTTTATTGGGGTCTTCCCAACTCCCACGTTGTGTGCATATTTATGGTCCTTTGATTTTCTGTTCACACTTAAATAATTTATCCATTTCCTTTTTTTTTCTTTACTTTTGGCATGAGATAGACATCTAACCTTACTTTTCCTTAGAAAGATAACCAACTGTGTTAGAACTATTAAATAATTTATCATTTTGTTCAGTCTTGAAATGCCACCTTTGTCATATATTACATTTTTTATATATAATGAGATTGTTTTCTGGGATATTTTTGTAGTTTCTCTACTTGTCTATTATTGTTCCATACTATATTAGTATGAGTGCAGAAGAGCTGACATTAAGGTCTCACATTCCATACTAGTTGCTTAGTGGCTTACAGCCATGATCTTTTTAAACAAAATCACTCACCTATTTTGTTAGTTGGATGGGTGTCTTTTCTGGTCTGAGCCACTTCTGATCTCTGTTGGGGTTGCCCATGGACCTGTGGTCAGCTGGTGCATTGGCTGGTGGCTGGATGACCTAGGATGGTCACACTCACATGTCTGACTGTTGTAGGCTATTCACACTGGTGTCTCAGTCTCCTCCACTTGACTCCTCCTACTTCAGCAGACTAGTTCAGGCTCAGGTCCATGGCAGTCTTGGGATTTTGAATATGGTAAGAGAGAGAAAGACCTAATGTGTAATCACTTTCAACTTTTTAAAATATATCATTTTTACTACTGTCTTAGTGGTTAAAGCAAGCAGAAGGCCAAATTCAGATTCAAGGCAGGTAGGAGGGGTGGGGGAAATATACTCTGCCCCTTGATGAAAGAGGTGTGCATATAGGAACTAGAAGAATTTGTGGCCATTTTCAGAATCTTCCACATTATAAGAATCTGAATCAAACAGGATCCAGCCATTCTCTAGGTTATTAATTTCCCTTGGAATTCTTTTTCTTCAGAATAAACTCCAGAACTATCAGTAAGATATGGTCTAGCCCCTGCCCACATCAGCAGTGCCCATTCACAATACCTTGAACTCCATCATGTAGGACTGTTTTGTCTTCCTCTCTTCTGTATTTTTGCCCAACTTAAGCCAATAGTGAGGGACTGTTATCTTCCTCTCCCCATTTTTCTGCTTTGACTCATACTGGAACTAAAAATTTCCCTTAATTCAACATGCTCTTGCTTGTTCCTATCCCCCCAAAAAAGAAGGGGCTATTTTTCTTAATACCAGTCTAACAGCCACAGGGCTTTACATTTGTGTGGAGATCCCTAAGTGAAAGGTCACTGTTCTCTTGTGCCTGCAGCACTTGGGAGGGGCAGCCTCTCCCTTTTCACCTCATCTCTTGTGGTCTCTCCACCAGCCTGGTCCTTTCCCTGAGGAGGAAGCCCACCTGTGACTGGTGAGATACGAGGTAAAAAGAACCCGTTACATCTTCCAATAAGCAGCTTCACCTATGCAAAGGTTGAGGCCCATGCTTGCTATACAATAGGAGATAATCCCACCTTCTCTTAGGTAATTGATTCTCGTCTCTATTAAGTAGACTCTGGACTGGAGGAGGGTGATGTCCGACATCCTGTGTGCCTGTGTCTGGAATGTCTTCTTCACCTTTTCATTAATTTGTGCTTTCACTTGATACTCACTGACTACCTGCTGCATGCATTGTGCTAGATGCTGAAGATAAAAGGACGAATTAGATCAACCCAATCCCTGTTCTGATGATGTTTATAAATCAAAGTGGTTCTCTTGTAAAGTCTTTCCTCACTTCACTCCCATCCCATCCCTACTTCCTATAGCCAAGTACATCTTTTAATCTTTGGTGTTCCTACAACTTTAGCCCATTTGTCATTTCCCAGGGGAAGTATACACACACACACACACACACACACACACACACACACACACACACACAAGCTTGCTTCCCTAAGCCATACCTTCCAGGAAAAGGATGATAATGCAACATAAGGAAGTGGCACTTTTGAACCAGAGCTCACACACAGGAGAATTACTATAATTCCAATCCCTTTAACTTTCCTTCTTTCCCCTTCAAATCCCTGAAAATCCACATATTCTTTTGGGTGATTAGTATAGTGCTTTTCTGGCAGTGCTGGGACTGATTTCTATTTTCTTCCCTGTGGCTGTAGCCAGAGCTGCTGATTCTGTCTTGGATTCAGCTCTCTGAGACCACAGCCTCTGGACCCTGGCACTCACTGCAGCACTGTAGCTCTGGTTGGGGTGGGAAGCAGACATTTCTCTGAGGTTAAAGCTGTCTATTTAGCTCCTCAATGTAGCAATGCTTTAGTTTCAGTTTTCTTGTGGGATTTTTTTTTTTAGAGTTTTGGAGTGAGTTAATTGAGATCTAATTCAGAGAACACTAATGGATCCATCCTTTTTTGCACTTTAAAGATTATTATTATTATTATTATTATTATTATGTGCCAAATGTATTTCCTTTTTTTTCTGTATGAATTTTATTTTTCAATTAAAAACAATGGAATGCTTCACAAACTCGTGTGTCATCCTTGCATAGGGGCCATGCTAATCTTCTCTGTCTTGTTCTAATTTTGATACATGTGCTGCTAAAGTGAGCATTAGAGATAGTTCCTCTTTAATGCTTAGTGACACTAACAAATGTACCCATTTTATGGATGAGAGATTAAAGGCCTAGAGAAGAGCCTTGCTCAGAGACAAGTAATCCTCTCCCTTTCCTTCATTCTTATACCCTGGTGTCCCAGGCTGGATTTTCAACCTGAGTATTCAACAGATGCTAAAGCAAAGAGGCTTGCTGTGGCCTTTGGGGCTGTCTAAAAGAGCTTATGTCACCAAACAGATTAGGTCTCATATCTTCCTCAAGAGAGTATGATATTCCACTGTCAGTGGAATTATTATAAATTATTATAAATGATTCCACATTTGTGGAGAGGACTTTGTCTGGCTGATCTGTGAGGGAGCACTCTGCCACCTTCATCTCTGGAGTCTTGGAGCCCAGCTCAGTCTGGCAGATTGTAATGAACTAACCTGCCGAAAAGTGTGAGCCTGAGACATACTTTGGCTCTTTGCTCTAGTGTAAAACAGTGATTTGATCCAAGCCCCTAAAGAAGTGTACCCACGTAATCCTGTGAGTATCGTGGGACACACAGTCACCCTCCTGGTTCCCAAGCCTCTGATGCTTCAGTGGAACCACCTTGCCTACTGATGCATCAGAAATGAAAGACCAATAATAATAGCCATTCTTGATGATATGGTGATTGTATGCTCAACCCAATGGTAAGCTAATTACACATATTGTCTCATTTAGTCTTAATACATCTTTTTTTAAGCTTATTTATTTTGAGATAGAGAGAGAGAGAGTAGGGGGAGGGGCAGAGAGAAGGACAGAGAGAATCCCAAGCAGGCTCTGTGCTGACAACGCAGAGCCCAACGTGGAGCTCGAACCCATGAACCATGAGATCATGACCTGAGCTGAAGTGAAGATTCAGATTCTTCACCAACTGAGCCACCCAGACACCCCTAGTCTTAACATCTCTTAGGAAAACACTGCATTTTTCCCATTTTATAAATGAGGACACTAAAGTGCAGAAAAACTAAGTAACCTGCTAATGTCAAACTTCAAATGACAGAGTGAGGCTTCAAATCAAGACAATATGACTCCAGTACCCAAGTCTTTAAAAGAGAGATGACAAAACAATCACTTCATGACATTTCAGAAAATGTCTTGAAAACCTCATGGGGCTTTCCTTGTTTTGGCATTAACAAGGCAAGGCAGGAGGACTGGAGTTGACCCAATAGTGAGTCAGGAGTCCCAGATTCTCATCCTGACTCTGACAACTCGCATAAGCTTCTTGGACTGCGACGTCTTTATTTGTAGAATGATAGACGGAACTAGTTGCTCATGACAAAAATGTCATGGGCTTTGAAGTCAGACAAAGTCGAAAGTTGATTTTACCACATACTAACTGTGCCTGCTAGGGCAGGTGGCTTAATCATTCTAAATGTCTTTTTTTTTTTCACACGTGGAGTGGGCATGTAAAACCTTATAATAAAAGCGGTTGTGGTAGATAAATGTGTTATATAAAGAGAGAAGCTCACATGGGGCTTGTGGCAGTTGCCCAGATCAGTGCTCCATGACATGGTCAGGCCCTTCAGCAGGTGGGTCTGGAAATAAGATATGGTTCCCAGAGCTCCTGTCTATTTATTTACTCCCACCTTCATTTCCATTGGCCTCCCAGGCCAAGCAACCCTTCTGATCTGTGACTATGGGGTTTGTGGTTTGAATGTTTATGAAATGTGTCTCCCTGGCAGCCACAATCAGGGCCAGGGTTCTCCCAATGGCTCCTTGTTTTAACAACTCATTTTTCTTGGCACAACCTTTGACTGCTGTGGGTATACGATTTTTGTGATCTCTCAGTATCCTCTGTCTGAAAGCATTGAGGGAGTCTGAACTAACCACCTTTCATCCTTTTGCCTTCTTGGGTTCTTTACTAAGAGAATACTGCACAAAAGGAAAAAAAAAAGGAAGAAAAATACTTGGTTAATAGCCAAGAATTTAGCACCCACTAATATATAGATATCTGATAATTTTGAGTTAGAGTTGATAAATAAAAGAGGAAGTGAGGTGTCTTATCTCCCCCAAATTTACATGTTGGAACTCGTGGATTAAAGCATGCCTACAGGGGAAAGAACATGTAAATGGACACCAAGCTGAATATATTCACTCAACCAAGGACATGGGGTGGGAATAAGGAGGCTAACAAGGAGGAAGTATGCCCTAGAACTGAGGCTCTGCCCAAGGGATATTTTTTCAGAAGACAAGATGAGAAAGAGATGGGGCAATGTGGGTTCCTGCCTTATAAGGGTATAGTGGCCTCATCCTCCAGTAAGTGTGGCTCAATGAATATATAATCTCTGATCAGTCAGGTCAACAATGTTTCATTCAGAGAGGGATTCAAGATGGAGTAGAAACATGAAATAGGCCTGCCATGAAAAACAATTCCAATATTTAAAGGAAAAGTTCTAGAAGTCTTCTCTTCACAAGTTATTAATCAGAAAGGACTCACATATATATATTTTTTCAAATTGCCGGATGATTCACTTAAAAAAATTCTTGTTAAATTTCCAGATTATCTAGGTGGAAAGAATTATTGAGGGCATCTAGTCAATCAACCAATCTATTGAATGGATAAATAAACAGGTCTCCAGAAAGAAGTGACTTGTCTAAAGTAGAAGAATTCCAGGGTCTTATATTCCTTAACCCGTATTCTTCCCCTATACTAAAGCATCTATTTAACTTTGAAATGCTATTATATTGTTTTCTTTATTCTCTTGTCCTTTTACGCTTATTCCTTCTTGTCTTTTTAAAAATGTTCTTCCAATACTAATGTACATCCCACCTATATCCAGAAAGAATTTGCTTGTGTACACAGAAGACTACTAAAGGAAGAATTCATTCCAGATATATACCCAGTAGAAATAAATATGCATATCCACCAACATAATTATATACAAATGTTCATATTAGCTTTTTCTACTTTGAGAAACAACTCTTATGCATATTGACAGAAACATAGATAAATACATTTGTGATATATTTATACAATGGAAAGATACACAGCAATACAAAAGACAAACTACTGGTGAACACAATGACATAGACGGACTTCAAAGACATTATATTAAACAAGACACCCAGACACAGAGGATTGTGCACTTTATGATCTTATTTATAGGAAGTTCAAGAATGACCAAAGCTAATCAATGTAACAAAAGTAATATGATGGAGTTGGGGTTGGGAGCTATTGATTGGGAAAGGGCACAATCTTATGGGAGCATGAAAATAATTGATATCTTGTTCTTGCCAGTGGTTATAAGGGTGTGTAAAAATGCAAACATGCATCAGCCTGTATACTTTATAGTACATGAATTATACCCATGTTTAAAACAAATATTAAAGACCACTAGGAGGGTGCCTGAGTGGCTCAGTCGGTTAAGCATCTTACTTTGGCTCAAGTCATGATCTCATGGTTCGTGGGTTCAAGCCCTGCATTGAACTCTGTGTTCACAGCTCAGAACCTGGAACTGTTTCCAATTCTGTCTCTCTCTCTCTCTCTTTCTCTCTCTGTCCCTCCCCTGCTCACACTCTGTCTCTCAAAAATAAATAAATGTTAAAAAAAAAAGAGAGCACTAGAAAAGCTGAACTATGGTAATGGAAAGAATGGTTAACATACTCCAAAGTTAGGCTAATAGAATTAGGGTCAATGAATATAAAATTTAATTTTGAGGTAGCAGCCAATGAAAAAAATCTTAATCATTTGTCACTCCCATTTTTAAAATTAAAAAAATATCATCAGGAGAGAGATTTTAGAAATTACATTTTCCTTATAAAATTAACTTATCATGTAGTCCTTTAAATGAAAGATGTTGGGGGGCGCCTGGGTGGTGCAGTCGGTTAAGTGTCCGACTTCAGCCAGGTCACGATCTCGCGGTCCGTGAGTTCGAGCCCCGCGTCAGGCTCTGGGCTGATGGCTCAGAGGCTGGAGCCTGTTTCCGATTCTGTGTCTCCCTCTCTCTCTGCCCCTCCCCCGTTCATGCTCTGTCTCTCTCTGTCCCAAAAATAAATAAACGTTGAAAAAAAAAATTAAAAAAAAATAAATGAAAGATGTTGGGCAAAATAATGGACAAAATCTGATAGTAACTCAGCAGAAATGTTGAAATGTCTTAATATGCCCATTTTTATACAAGTCTTTCATCAAATTGACATTTATGATAAAATGTAATGAAGAGATTTCCTTAGAGAAGTAAGGAAATTCAGGTGATCATTACCTAACGGCCCAGAGACAAAGATGACCTAACGGCCCAGAGACAAAGCTTTGACCAACATGTCTCAACTATGACATGTACAGGAATCACTTGGGGGTCTTGTTAAAATTTGGTGCAGATTCAGCAAGTTAGGAACAGGACTACTCGTTTGAATTACAAGGGCTTAGACTACTTAGGAAGTCTTAACTCATCATTTGTGTTATTTGTATTGGAGTAATTTGTTTAAAATAAGATTTCTGGGCTCTCTTTCCATAGGAGGTGAGACCAAAGATGCTTTTTCTTTCCTTAATAAATCTCAAGAAGATTATGGTATACACTAAAATTTTATAGCCACTGACTTAGAGAAATGGGTTTGTGACATGCCCCTTACAATTTTCCAGTCATTATAATTGTTGCATCTGGTTTCACATATCAGGAGAAAGGAAGAGAAAGGGAAAACACATATTTTCTGTATCTTACATGCATTAGTCACTTAATGGATATGCAATTTAACCTTAGTTCATTTAATACTAATGAGTACCCAATGAGGTGGGATTTACTTTCAATATTTTAGAGTTAAGAATAATAGCTAATCATTATTAAGCATATACTATGTCCTAGACACTGTAATAAATGCTTTAGAAGTACCATATCAATATCTATACTACCCAAAGCAATCTACACATTTAATGCAATTCCTATCAAAATACCACCACCATTCTTCACAGAGCTAGAACAAACATCCTAAAATTTGCATGGAACCACAAAAGACCCCAAATAACCAAAGCAATCCTGAAAAAGAAAAAAGAAAACAAAATTGGAAGCATCATGATTCCAGACTTCAAGCTATATTACAAAGCTATAGTCATTAAGACAGTATGGTACTGGCACAAAAACAGACACATTAGATCAATGGAACAGTTAAGAAGATCCAGAAATGGACCCACAACTATATAGTCAACCCATCTTTGACAAAGCAGGAAAGAATATCCAATGGAATAAATACAGTCTCTTCAGCAAGTGGTGCTGGGAAAACTGGACGGTGACATGCAGAAGAATGAAACTAGACCACTAACACTATACACAAAATAAATTCAAAATGGAAGAAAGACCTAACTGTGAGACAGGAAACCATCAAAATCCTAGAGTAGAACACAGGCAGCAACGTCTTTGACCTTGGCTGCAGCAACTTTTTACTAGACATGTCACTGAAGGCAAGGGAAACAAAAGCAAACGTGAACTACTGAGACTTCATCAAGATAAAAAGCTTCTGCACAGTGAAGGAAACAATCAACAAAACTAAAGAGCAGCATAGGGAATGGGAGAATATATTTTCAAATGACATGTCTGAAAAAGGGTTAGTATCTGAAATCTATAAAGGACTCATCAAACTCAACACCCAAAAAACAAACAACCCAGTTAAGAAATGGGAAGAAGACATGAATAGACATTTTTCCAAAGAAGACATTCAGATGGCTAATAGACACATGAAAAGATGTTCAACATCACTCATCATCAGGGAAATATAAATCAAAATCATGATGAGATTTCATCTCACACCTGTCAGATGGCTAAAATTCACTACACAAGAAACAACAGGTGTTGGTGAGGATATGGAGAAAGGGGAACCCTCTTGTACTGCTGGTGGGAGTGCAAACTAGTACGGCCACTCTGGAGAACAGTATGGAAGTTCCCCAAATAATAAAAGTTGATCCAGAAATTACATTACTAGGTATTTACCCAAAAGATGCCAAGATACAGATTAAAAGGGGGGTACCTGCACCCCAATGTTTATAACAACATTATCGACAATGCCAAACTATGGAGAAAGCCCAGATGTCCATCAACTGATGAAAGGATAATATCTTACCATTTGCAGTGACATGGATGGAGCTAGAATGTATTATGCTAAGCGAAATAAGTCAATCAGAGAAAGACAAATATATTATTCAACTCATATGTGGAATTTAAGAAACAAAATAAAGAACATATGGGAAGGGGAGTGAAAGAGAAGAAAGGGTGACAAACCACAAAAGACTCTTAATAATAGAGAACAAACTGAGGGTTGATGGAGGGAAGTGAGTGGGAGATGGGCTAGATGGGTGGTGGGTACTAAGGATTCCCCTTGTGATGATCACTGGGTGTTGTATGTAAATGATGAATCACTTAATTCTTCTGAAATCAATATTACTCTTTTTGCTAACTAAAATTTAAATAATGATAATAATAAAAAGCACCATCTCAAAGAGCAGCATAATGAAATAGGTTGTGTTGTTTCATCTTAGTTGTATAGCTCAAATTATGACACCACTCTAGGGTGTGTCTGACTTTCTAGAGCTCAAGCCTCTGCCTCTACATATAGGGCTTCTCTCAATTGTCATAACATAAGAAGCAGTAAGGCCAGCTTGCAACCCAGATATTTTTTTTTTTTGCTTCCACTGTAACAATTTGACCAACTGGCACACCTTATTTTCCTACTCCATCCTTCAACTATTTTGCTTTGAGGAGTATCAGTGAAAAGACTTAGGGTCTTAGATCACAATTGTTAACATCTGTATGGTATTTTCAGTTTATATGTAGATTGTGTACAGAATACTTTAGCTGATTTGGTTCTCCAAACCACATGTATCCTCATCTTATGAATGAGGAAACCAAGTGCCAGGAAAATGGAATTAATTCTCTGTAAGGCAGATGTGAAACTTCTCACTCCAAATCTGTGACCTTCCACTAGGCCAGTCTGCCAAGGGAAGAGAGAGACAGTGGGACAGTGGGAAAAGTAAGCATTTGGGAATCAGCAGCATTGCATTCTGGTCCTGGCCCTGCCAATAGCTAGATGCAACCTTGGACCGTCTGATTTCTCTTTTTGAGACACAACGTTTTCAGTCTTAAAGAGTTTGAGTGGACTTGCTATTTTTAAATAGCGTCAGCTCATTTTTATCAAAACTCCTTCTTTAAAAGAAATCTTAGTGGCTCTTGGTAGCTCATTCGGTTAAGTGCCCAACTCTTGATTTTGGCTCAGGTCATGATCTCATGGTTCATGGGTTCAAGCCCTGCATCAAGCTCTGTGCTGATGGTGCAGAGCCTGCTTGGGATTCTGTCTCCCTTTCTCTCTGCCCCTCCTCTGCTCACTCTCTCTATCTCTGTCTCTCAAAATAAATTAATAAAAACAAATATTATAAGAATTCTTACAATGGAGCACTAACTCATAAAGCAAATCTTATGGTACACAGTTAACAATTGGAACACTGAGAACCCATCCTTTCCATTCTAGGGCGGGGTAGGAATTATGTCTTTTGTTCATTAAGTCCTAGATGAGTGTCTGACACACAGTAGGCACTTATTAAATTCTTGTTGAATGAACAAGGCTCCTTTAGGGATTCCTTGTAGCTATCTGGGGCACAGTGTAAAGACAATTGGATCAACAGGTGTCAAGATTTTTTGTGGTTGTAAGAGGACACATTCTTAGAAACTAAAGCTGCTCATAAGAGTTCAGACCAAAAGTGGAGATTTCTCTGAGTATCCTTTCATAAAAAGGGGCCTCAGGTGTTTCCAGGAAAGTCAGTTCTATCACGAAAGAATTGTGAAGTGCTATTTTTCACATTTTGTTGTATAATATGCTTAAGGATTGGGCAATTTGTTCTACATTCTTTCTCAATAAAATATAAACTGAATGACACAGCAAAACAGACAAAAACTAGATTTCCTTAGTGATTTTTTAAATTTTTTTCTTTTCTGTGAACTCTGTGTACAAATCTTCACCCCCCCACCTCTTCTGCAAAATTTGTGGGTCCTCATGGAAACTAGTCTTCTTTGTATGTTGTCTATACATCTGACTATGGCACAGCTGTGACATTATTGTATTTTTAGATTAAAAAAAAAGTTTTATGAAAAGTTCCAAAAATACAAAAAGTGGGATTAATTACTAGCACAATATTTAGAATTATTTAGAATTATGAATCAATAAACTCCCATACACTCTTAGATTCTACATTGCCAGGAGCTTATCACATTTGTTTTACCTATTCCCATTTTCCTTTGTGAAGAATTTCAAAGCAGATCAGACACCATATCATTTCACTCCTACTTCAGCACACTGTCAAGATTTTGATTTATTTTATTTTGGTCAGAAAGAAAATTTAAACTTTGGGGAGGAGAGTGCACATAGCTCAATTTCATTTATATTTTAAATGAGCTCAGCAAAAATCATATGACTTCACTCATATGAGGACTTTAAGAGACAAAACAGATGAACATAAGGGAAGGGAAACAAAAATGATACAAAAACAGGGAGGGGGACAAAACAGAAGAGACTCATAAATATGGAGAACAAACTGAGGGTTACTGGAGGGGTTGTGGGAGGGGAGATGGGCTAAATGGGTAAGGTGCACTAAAGAATCTACTCCTGAAATCATTGTTGCACTCTATGCTAATTTGGATGTAAATTTTAAAAAATAAATAAAAAATTAAAAAAATGAGCTCAGCCATTTAATTGCATAAATTGATAAGACTGATTCCTCACATTACTGAAATATGTATACACATATACATATATGATATATTGTACCTATACACATATATATTATACATATAGCATTTAATACATAATAAATATGTATAACTTAGTATTGTGTAAAAGTCACTATATTTCCTTTTTTAAAAATCCCTATAAATTCTTCCTAAGGCAGGGACTACTGCTGTATTTTACAGATGAGAGAACAGAGACTAGAAAATAAGTGGATGTGGACTTGATCTCAGAGCCTATGCTGCGCACAACCTGCCATATTGCAGTTGAGATTTAGATTTGGCATAACATGCACAGCTTTCTTTTCCTTCAGAGTTGCAGCACGTGCTATAAGGACCCTAGACATTATCTGATGTAATAGCGTTTATCCCTGGATCACCATTAGAATGACCCCATGCCCAGGTGCTTTCTCAGACCAATCATTTAAATCAGGATTTCTCAAGGAAGGTACCAACTCTGGAATTTTTAGAAGCACCCCAGGTAATAGTCAGGATGGAGGACCATTAATAAATCCTAGGGACGACTCTTTATAATCAGAAGAGGAGACCAAGGCCCGCTGAGATAGAAGGGATTTCTTCAATATTTCATTGTTTCTTCCTGGTAGATCTGAGCCCAGTCTGGTTATAGGGAAGTGAGGTTCATCCTTTTGTTGCATGGACGAGGTTTACAGAGAATATTTTTATTGTAATTTTTGAGAACACACTATCTGCTTTCAGACACTTAATAGTTCAGTTTACTATGACCCCTAAGTCGGTGCTGGTCAGGCTGTTTATTTTGTTCCTTGCCATATGTGCATCCCACTGACCCTCTGTACTGATGATCATTGTGGTTTAGAAATCTCATGTGCTTTATAATTCTGTCACATAATGCTTTACTATTTGAGATTCGCCTGTTTTTGATTAGGGGTGTAGTAATGGAATTTTTTGTTTAATTTCTGAATCTACATATTCAAAGGGACATGGTTAAGATAGAGTTGATCTGATGCAGTGTTTCTCAAAATACTGGTTGTTACACATTAGCAGGTTACGAAATACATTTGTAAGTCATGACCAACATCTGAAGAAAAATAGACTAGACTGGAAAACATGAGAATTGATTGCAGATAATAATTAAGGGGTGCGTGTGTGATGTGCGTGTGCGCACACGTGCATATACGTGCATGCATACTAGGTCACAATGTGAATTCACTTGTTTTTGGTAGAATGATGATGTAAGAAGTTTGAGAATCATTGTTCTAGAAGATGTGACTGAAAAGTATAGGATCTTGAAACTGTCTTACATAAGAAATGGTATAACAAAGTGAAAACATTGGTGCTTTCTCTCAGAATCACTTCTTATTTTCATTTGTCTTCCTTGTATCTTGTGTCCTCTTTTATCTTCTCATGCAAAAATCACACACACACATTTTACAGACACATGCATATATAGTTATGCTTAAATATAAACATTAATACAAAAATATGTGAGAGTTGACTTTCAGTATTTGGTAATATAATACAGCATTGTGTATAAAAGAATTAGATTTTTTCTAAGTAACTCCAGAAGGCAGAACTGAGAGTTTAGGACACCAGCATGAATGGAAGGAAATCAATGGGACACCAGATTTCAGTGCATGTGACCATATTTATAACTTTTGCTGACAACTGGTATTCCTAATAAGAGAATAGGCTTCCTGTCTTTGTATTGTGCGAAACTATCTCAAGATGGTCATTTGCCAGTCTTGTTATGTCAGGTCGAGGCTTTGGGGCTACAGCTAAGCTGTCTTCCAGTTCTTTGGGGTCTAGGATCAAATGTCATCTGTAAAGACCCAGAGGTAAGAAAGAGTGTTACACATTCATGAGACGATAGATGCAAATAGTTCAGTGGGTCTCAATATAGACTGTGAGGGGTAGGGGCTGTAGAATCCAGTAGAGATGTGCCCATGTAAGGCCTTCTAAAGCCAATATAAAAATACTTGATGTTATCATGAGGTCAGTGGTATGTGCCATTAAAGAGTTCTAAGTCTGAGCAAATTTGATCAGATTTGTATCTGGTGTCTGTTTTGGAGGAGGATGGTGGTGGTTGTCATGGTCCAAAAGAACCGGATGACAGTCTTTAATGATGAGTAAAATAAAAACAGATTCAAGGGCTATCTTTAGGGTTTAAGTGTAAATGGAGGGCAATGAAGAAGAAAACACACATATGGAAGTGTGGTTAAGGGCCCAGGCTTTAAAGTTAGAGTAAAATCCACAACCGTTTACCACTTCTGAGTTCTGTGCCTATAGACAAGTAAAGCTTCAGAAACTTTATCTATAAGATGTGAATAATAGTAGCACTTATTTCATAGAACTAATGTAAGAATTCAATAGAGGAAAGCATGTCAGTGTTTGAGAGCTATTTTTTCTAAAGACTTTAGTTTTCAGAGAAGTTTTAGGTTTACAGCAAAATTGAGAGGAAGGTATAGAGATTTTCCATATACTCTCTTCCTTCATGCATGCAAAGCCTCCTTCATTATCAATATCACTTACCAGTGTGCTACATTTTTTACTGAGGATGAACCTACATTAACACAACATAACCTCCCAGAGTCCATAGATTACCAAAGGGTTTACTCATGGTGTTGTAGGTTCAATGGGCCTTAAAAAACATATAATGGCATGTATCCATCATTATAATATGATACAGAGTATTTTCATTGTCCTAAAAATCCTCTTTGCTCTACCTTTTCTTATCTCCTACTATCATCCCTGGCAACCACAGATATTTTCATTGTCTCCATAGTTTCTCCTTTTCGAGAATGTTACGGAGTTAGAATCATACAGTATGGAACCTTCTCAGATTGACTTCTTACATTTAGTGGTATGCATTTAAGTTTCCTCCATGTCTTCTCATGGTTTGGTAGCTCATTGCTTTTTAGCACTGAATAATATTTCATTGTCTGGATGTACCACAGTTTGTTATCCATTCACCTTCTAAAGGACATCTAGGTTGACAAGAGCTATTTTTTATATTGTGAAATGGAAACTGTATTAAATTTTCTTTCCACTTTGTGGGTTCAGTCATTATCAGAAAAACCTCCCATCATTTTTATAATATTCTAAGTTACAAGAATTGACATGAGGAAAGAAGTGAGCCATAGTGTGTGGAGGGGACACAATCATTCAAGCAGATTCCTTTAAGAATTCTGTCTTAACAAGGTTTGACTTTGTCTAGGTGTGCCAAACATTATGCAAAAATTGAATACTGAAATCCATTAAGATTTTAGCTCCTTGAATTTACTTCAATCTTTGACTTTATTTATTTCTTGCTGTGACACATAGATTTAAAACCCAAATGTTAAGAAAAAGCTAATTTTAAAGTTTTAAAAATGAGGAAGCAAAGCATTATTTAGCTTGAAGTCACAATAAAAACTATTCCAAATCCTTCATTTGGAAATAGGATTTTCTTCTCTGTTGTTCTCTAAACCAAAGGCATAAATAAGTGAAACAAAATACAGGTTTCTACAAATGCTATTTGGTAAAAATTGTAAATAGAATCTTAATTATGATGTATATTCACAGACAGTGACCCAAGGGTAAAAGAAGAAAAAATGTTTGTTATATTTGTTATTTGTTTAACCAATTTTTGTTGGCAGAAAATTGGTCTTTTCTTTCAATATTCATCATGTTTGTATCATCCAATGATCTGATAAGAATTTACCATATGTTCGTATTTGCATAAAGGTAAAGAATGGTAGGAACTCCTTAAATTCTGGCCTTCCTTTTGCTTCTCCACTGGCATGGCCCTAATTATCCATTTCTGAACTATTCCCACAGTCTTTGAACCTGATATTTATTTGTGTTCTCAGATTCTTAATCCTGCAACTGTCTTCCATGTTAATGAAAGATCCTTCTAAAATGCAAGTCTTGTCTGATCACTCTACAGGTTAATCACAGAGAGCCAGGTATATGTGGGAGGTGGGGGTGGGGGCAGGGAGGAGATGACCACACTCCCTAGCATAATGCACCAAACCTTCATGACCCTTACTTCACTGTCTTCCCCGTGAGGGTCATGCGCTATGTACACACACTATGGGCCATCCTGAGTCAGCTATAAATAACATCCTTCTCAGAAATGTATTTATCTTCCTTTCATGACTGAGAAAACACTCATTTTCAAAACCCGACCTCAATGTCTCATTTTCCGGATTGGATCAGTTCTATTTCCTTATTGATAATGTACTCTATAAACAAATGCTCCAATAAACTTACCAAATCTTTAATGCATTATATTATAAATCATAAAAATATGTGATGCTTATGAACATTTATAGCTTATTTGTATAGACAAAGCATCTATTCATTCTACAGGTAGATTCTAGGGGCGTGTTTATGTCCTACTGGATCCCTTATAATGTCTCTCAGGATATACCCATCGCCACTTGTGTTCCTATGACAGAAAACTGATACATACACTCATTGGTAACAGCAGATCAAGACAATTTCTGCCTGTGTTCTCTAAAGAAATCTTGGCTTACAGCACAGATATGCTGGAGATGGATCTCATCTACTTATGGCAGGGGGCTTATGGTGCCCCCTTATCTATTCCCAATTTCCCCTTGGTGACATCACATTGGTAGTTTAACATAAAGTGTGGTGGAAGTATTTGTACCATGAAGATGGGCAAACACTACATACACATCATGCTTTTTCGCCTAGAGAGTTGGGTACTCATTTTTCACTTCCTGATCTCTCAAATTAAAGCCTCCCATTACATGTTGTCATAACCACACTCCTCTTCTTTGTAGCACTTACCTTAGTTATAAGTTGCTGTTCACTTCCATTGGGAAGATTAACTAAGATCATGGATATTAAATACTGATTGCAGGTCTTGAGACAAAGGATCCAAACTATCTAAGTTATTAAGTTTAATTATTACTATGTAATTACCTGATAAGTATTATTCCCCATCCCCCCCATGCCCTCCCCCCAAGGCACACGACTATAAGTTCCATGAAAGCAGGACAATATTTGTTTTTTTATCCTCAGGATCTGGCATAGTGCCTGGCCCATGGTAGATGAATGATTACATTGAGAGAAATGAATAAATGAAATCACTATTTTCTTTTGCTGCTGGCAACAGCTCTCTGATCTAACATACATTACCATACACTCAATCATTTTCATGTTTGCTTCTCAGAGTAATTTGGGATTGGATTCTGCATATTACCTGTTGTAGGGGGTATGGATGAATGTCCTACCCATGATTCTGTCATATTACTCATAAGTATTTGTGTCTGTCCCTGTCTTTCAGTGAATTATAAATATGAAGACAGGTTTCCTGAGAGACTAAGTAACCTTTAAAAAATATTTAGTGAGTAGGAACAACAAATGCATCTTGGGGATTCATGTGTAGGAAATAGACTTAATTAGGTACTTAACCATTCACTATTATCCCTTCCCTTCTATGCAATAATGTGGCTTTGATTTGGTTACTATGGCTGTCCCCAAGATGTCCTTGTTTTAAGAAAATACATTTTTTTCCCCAATTGTCTGTTCTGAGGTTGTTACTAAAAGATAGTTATAAAGTATTTTTAGCTTTCTTTTTTCTCAGTTGATTCATTAGTGGGAATGCAGCTAAAGTGTGGCTTCATTAAGTCTTTTCATTGATGGGAGTACATTCACATAAAAAAAAACCTTGGCCTTCCAACGCTAACTTTCATCATGACAGGTATCCAGGGCTTCCTGCTCACAAGTGGATCTTGCATCTTTAATAAGAACATCAGGGTGCTTAGCAGCTAGGGCTGCATAGTCAAGGCAGCATGTATGGATTTAAAGGTCAATCTGGGAAAAAGAAACTGTTTTTGTTTTTCAGTGCTTTGCTTTGCAAACAGGTGATTTGGAACATCTCAGATCTTACAGCACCAGAAATCCAGTGTGCAAGTTTTCATAATTCTGGCAGCTACCCATGACATTGTATTCTTAGCATAAATGTATTGCTAACATGAGAGGCTTTCTGGGATTCTGGAAAGGGCATTTGGCTGGAGGTCAGGAGTCCTGAGACCCCAGTCTGCCCCTGGTATTAATAATAATAATAATAATAATAATAATAATAATAATAACAACAACAATAAATTTTAAAACATTAAAATAAAATAATGTAAAAATAGTTCACATACCTTGAGTTCTTGTTTGTGCCAGCTAAGATTTTAAGAGATTTGTAATATGGGGAGGTTGAAGGGGTTGAAGCACTAACTCACATGGTAACTCAGATATGCAGACACTATGTAATTCTTTTGCTTGTTCAATGTTTGCGCTCATGTTCCTGCTAAATCCCATGCACTGGTGTCTAGGAGAGAAACCAAACATTTAGTCCAATCTAAATTTAGTCATAATTAATACTTTAAACTTAATCTGTCCAATATGGTAGCCACCATCCACATATTTTTATTTGAGCACTTGAAATTTGACTATTTTAGATTGACATAGAATTTCTATAAAATATTATCAGATTTTGATTAATTTGTATGAGAAAAATAATGTAAATATATTTCATAATTTTTATACTGATTGCATGTTTAAGTATTTTAGATAATTAGATTAAAATACATCATTCAAATTAATTTCATTGCTTATTTTTAACTTTAACTTAATGTGGCTACTGCAGGGGTGCCTGGGTGGCTCAGTCACTTAAGCCTCTGACTCTTGATCTTGGCTCAGGTTGTGATGTCACGGTTCAGGAGTTCAAGTCCCATGTTGGGCTCTGTGCTGGCAATGAGGAGCCTGCTTGAGATTCTCTGTCTCCCTCTCCCTGTGTCCCTCCACTTCTCTCTCTCTCTCTCTCTGTCTCAAAAATAAATAAATAAACATTTTAGTGTTGCTACTGCAAGGTTTAAAACTACATATACATGTCCACTATTTGGAAATAGTGTTCCTCTGAGGAAATTGTTGCTCTGAGGAAATTGTTAAGGCTTTGGGGAAGAAGATTTTGAAGAAATGGAAGGCAACACAGTATTTTGGAGCACGGTGAACAATTCAGAGAGTGTATAAAAGGCAGGGAGTAGGATATTCTGCAGCTTTAGGATGATGTGTTCTGAATATATTCGTTAAGGCCATCTGGTCAAGTGTATCATTCAAAGCCATTGTTTCAGTGTTGATTTTTCTGCTTAGATGATATGTCCATTGTGGTAAGTGGGGTATTAAGGTCTCCTACTATTAAAGTATTATTATCAATGAGTTTCTTTATGTTTGTGATATATATATATATATATATATATATATATATATATATATATATATTCCTTGAATGATAGATGCTTCTCCATCCCCTTATTTTAAATCTGCAGATGTCTTTAGGTCTAAAATTAGTCACTTGTAGGCAGAAGATAGATGGATCTTGTTTTTTTTTATCCATTCTGATACCCTATGTCTTGATTAGAACATTTAGTCCATTTACATTCAGAGTGATTGTTGAAAGATATGAATTTAATGCCATTGTGTTACTCGTAGAGCTGGTGTTTCTGGTGATGTTCTCTGGTCCTTTGTAGTCTTTGTTGCCTTGGTCTTTTTTTTTTTCTTTTTTCTCCACTTGGAGAGTCCTCCTTAAAATTTCTTTCAGGATTGGTTTAGTGGTGGCAAACTCCTTTCGTTTTTGTTTGTCTAGGAAACTCTTTATCTTTCCTGCTATTCTGAATGACAGACCTGCTGGAGGCATCACAATTCTAGACTTCAAGCTATATTACAAAGCTGTAATCATCAAGATAGTATGGTACTAACACAAAAACAGACACATAGATCAATGGAACATAATAGAAAATCCAGAAGTGGACTCAAAAATATATGGCCAACTAATCTTTGAAAAAGCAGTAAGGAGTATCCAATGGAAAAAAAAGACAGTCTCTTTAGCAAATGGTGCTGGGAAAACTGGACAGTAACATGCAGAGGAATGAACCTGGACCGCTTTCTTACACCAACACAAAAACAAATTCAAAATGGAAGAAAGACCTAACTGTAAGACAGGAAACCATCAAAATCCTAGAGTAGACACAGTCAGAAACCTCTTTGACCCTGGCTGCAGCAACTTCTTACTAGACATATCTCTGGAGGCAAGGGAAATAGAAACAAAAATGAACTACTGGGAACTCATCAAGATAAAAAGCTTCTGCACAGTGACAGAAACAATCAACAAAACCAAAAAGCAACCGATGACATGCAAGAAGATATTTGCAAATGGTATATCTGATAAAAGATTAGTATCCAAAATCTATAAAGAGCTTATCAAACTCAACAACCCCACAAAAAACAAATAATCCAGTGAAGAAATAGGCAGAAGACATGAATAGACACTTTTCCAAAGAATAAATCCAGATGACTAACAGACACATGAAAAGATGCTCAACATTACTCATCATCAGAGAAATACAAATAAAAACCACAATAAGATACCATTTCACACCTATCAGAATGCCTAAAATGAACAACTCAGGAAATAATAGATATTGGTGAGAATGCAGAGAAAGGTGGGCACACTCTTGCACTGTCGGTGGGAAGGCAAACTGGTCAGCCACTTCAGAAAACAATATGGAGGCTTCTCAAAAAATTAAAAACAGAACTACCTTATGACCCATCAATTGCACTGCTATGTATTTATTCAAAGGATTAAAAATGCTGCTTCAAAGGTACATATGCACTCCAATGTTTATAGCAGTTCTAGCAACAATAGCCAAATTTGGCAAAAGCCCAAATGTCCATCAACTGATAAATGTATAAAGATGTACACACACACACACACACACACACACACACACACACACACACAGGAATATTACTTGGCATTCAAAAAGCATGAAATCTCACCATTTTCAACAACTTGGATGGAACTAGATTAAATTATGCTAAGCAAAAAAAGTCAGAGAAAGACAAATATACAATTCCACTCATGTGTGAATTTAAGAAACAAGACAGATGAACATAGAGAAAGGGAAGGTAACATAAGATAAAAACAGAATGGGAGGCTAACCCTAAGAGACTCTTAAATACACAGAACAAACTGAGGGTTGCTGAAGAGGATGTGGGTGGGGGTATGGGCTAAATGGGTGATGGGCATTAAGGAGGGCACTTGTTGGGATGAGCACTGGGTGATATATGTAAGTGATGAATCACTGGGTTCCACTCCTGAAACCAATACTACATTGTATATTAACTAATTTGAACTTAAATAAATAGATTCTGTACTCTTAAAAAAAGGCAGAGAGTAGGATAAACATAGAGGAAGTGAGGGGTTATATCATGCAGGAAATTGTAGTCTCTGGTAAGGAGTTTGAATTATTCTAAAAACAGTGAGAAAATGTTGAAGGGTTTAGGCGGCAGAGATATGATATGATGGATGTTTGACATCACCTCTCTAAATTCCCATTTCCCTGTCTTTAAAATAGATATAATAATATTAATGTCTTAAAAATACCATTAAATAAGATACTGCATGGATAATCACTCTGGAAGCTTCACAATGCTGCAGAGATAGAAATTAATCTCATCCCTATGGCTACTGCTCAAAACTCTTCAATGATTCCCTGACATCAATCGCATAAGATCTTCCAACGATTTGTGCCTTTTATCTGTTAGCCCCGCCTGATGATATAAACATTTATCTCATGTTCTGTCCCAATGTATCACCTCCAGTTTTCTCCTTGTTGTCCCCCTGCTCCTACACCTGACCTTTACTCACGATGGACAGTGGTTCACTTGCAATGTCCTCATCATTTGTCTCTTCCTATCCTAATCCAATTCACATTTGCTCTTGTATTAGGACTTCTGGTTACAAGGAACAGAAACATCTCAAATTGGCTTTATCTGTGAAAGAAATTTGTGAATGGTATAAATGAAAAGTCCATAGGGATGTCTAGTGCCTTCAGGAATGAATGGATCCGAGAACTCATGAAACCTTGCCAGGAATTTGTATTTTGGGTCTCCATCTCTAAGTTTATCCCATATGTTGTCAAGAGGATTTTTCATAGATTCAGACTCACCCCAGCAGATTAACAACTTCAGTAGAAAGATAATTTTTCTTTCCCATATATTCTAGCAAAAGCCTCATGTTTCACTCACTTGGCCTAAATATATTACACACTCTGAACAGATCTATGTGATACTTATTGGCCAAACTCTAGGCCAGAGCCCACCCATGGATTGATGGTACTAAGTAGAGTCCCAATTCAAACCAAATGGGTAAAGTAGGGTTGAGGAAAGTTCCCAAAAGAAAAAGAATTAGGAAGTGGACACTGAACAGGCAAAAAGAAAACAGAAAACAAAAAACCTACCCAGATATCCACCATAATGATATGGCTCATGTCCCATGTCCTCCATGAAGCCTACCTATATGACTTCAGGCAATAATTATCTTTTTTCTTCCTGACTTTTCTTCATACTTGGTCTCTGGAGCATACATTTTTGGCTCCTGATATTCCATTCTGTACTTTATTACAACCATAAAATTTTTATTGCTTGATTAGACCTTGGTGGCAATCTCATCCTGGAGATGTGAAAGCCCAGAAGGAAAAATAATAAATTTTGGATTCTTTTGAAAATATTTCTTAAGGACCTTTAGGTTATTTCTGGAGGTGGGGGGGAGAGTACAAAAATTCTTTTAAAAACCCTTAACATTCTTCCCAGAAATGTTCCCTTACTTTTCTCATTCTTAAAAATTCTAAATATGTCAATAATGACAATTTTATGAACAAACTAAGTCATGCATGGTGTAATTTTAAATATCTAACCCAACTGTGTCTTTTGATCTGTAAAGAATGAATGAATTTATACTTTCAATGAATACATATGTGTGTGTGTGTGCATGTGTGTATTTAATTTCTTTGTTTCCTTTTGTCTTGACTGCCCAACTTTTTTTTAACACTCTTTGGGTCTAAATGTGCTTAAGTATGCCCGTCTCATTCCTGGCATGTTCTTGTTTGTGTGTTACAATTGTCTCTGAATTGAGAGATGTCTGCCCAAGGACAATTGAGTATCTATGTTTATTATGAATCTATGAGCTGCTCTGTGCCTAAATATTTTCCCCAGATTTATTGAGATATAATTGACATATAACATTGTGTAAGTTCAAGATGTACAGTGTGATGATTTGATACATGTATACATTCAGAAACGGTTCTCACAATAAGATTAGTTAACACATCCTTCACCTTACGTAATTACCATTTTGTTGTTACTGTTTATGGTGAGAACATTAAAGCTATACTCTCATAGAAACTTTTGAGTATGTAATACAGTACTGTTAACAATAGTCACCATGCTGTACATTAGATCCCTGGAATTTATTCATCTTATAACTAAAAGTTTGCCCCCTCTGATTAACTTCTCCCCATTTCTCTCACCCCTATGTGCCTGGCAGCCACCATATTACTTTCAGTTTCTGTGAATAGGATGTTTTCCTTTTCACATATAGTTATATGATGCAGTATTTATCTTTCTTTGTCTGATTTATTTCACTTAGCATAATGCCCTCAAAGTCCATCCATGTTGTAAATGGTTAGATTTCCCTTTTATGGCTGAGTAATATTCCACTGTGAATAAGTGTGTGTGTGTGTGTGTGTGTGTGTGTGTGTGTGTGTGTGATATATATCATTTTTTATTTTGCCTGTTCATCTGTTGATGTGCTCTTGGGTTGTGTCTATGTCTTGACTATTATGAATATTACTGCAATAAACACGAGAGTGCAGATACCTCTTTGTGATAGTGATCTTATCTCTTTGGGACATATATCCATACATGGGAATGCTGGATAATATTAAACTTTTTCAATTTCTAATTTCACAGATAGGAAAAGAATAATAAGACCTTAGGTTGAACACTCCTGGGTGTTAACACTTACTCTAACATTAAGTAATTCTGAGTATTCAAACAATGTCTTCACTCTCTACACCTTGATGTTCTCATTTTCAAAGTAGAGCAAGTGGGACCTATTTTATAGGATGGTCATAAAAATTAAATTAAGTAATACATATGAAGCACCAAGAACAATTCCTAGCATATAGTAATCCATTTACTTCTTTATTCTATTTACTAACTGTTTCCTTGATAGTTTACTGTGAAACTGGATATTATTCTGGGTCCTGAGGATGCATAGGTGAATAACATAACAACATCATGAAGCTTAATTTATAGTGAAAAATTGACCAATGAATGATATTTATCTTCCTAGCACACCTTTTCCAACATCCAATGGCTTATTAGTAGCAATCCTAGGACTAAAACCAACATGAAGACCCAGTTGTCCTGAATTCCAGGCAAATTCTTGAATCACTGAATTTTCCTATCTTATACTAACAAATACAAGTTAGTATTGTCTGGGTTCTTTAATTAAGTTGCTTGAAAGGTAGCATAATAATATGAGGAGTGGGGAGGCTTAGAGGTATAGAGAAAGCTCAGCTGAGTGGAAAGGGCCATAACAAGATTTAGAGTACCCACACTCTAACCCTGCTCCTCTATTCCAAGCAAACTGTGAGAGCCTTTTCTCATTAGGTTCTGCCACTCTGGACCTTCATTTGCCTCAATTTTAAATGAGAGTTTTGGATTAGATGCATGTGCATCTAACATTGATGTTTCTAATTACAGAAAAAAAATTTATTTTAGTATCCATGACTTCATTCATGCAGTCCTTCATTTAATAGTTATTGAATCGCCCTCTTTATGCAGGGCAACTCGGTAGGCATGAGTGCAAAAGAGGATAAAGTACATGACTCCCACATCCTTAGAGATAACCTTTTAATTAAGGAGGTTAACAGGTATGCAATTAGTGATAACATAATGTGAAGAAACCTATATAGTATAGGTGTGAAGAAAGGGTATTGTACTCAAAGCATGACTGGGCTTATTTCAATTTGTAAGGATGGTGGGCAGCCTTGACAGAGGAGATGTCAACCGTGAAACATGATAGATGTTGATGAATACAATTTAAACAGGTGAGGAACTGAGGGAGGAAAGTCCAGACAAAGACAATTCTGAAAGTGTATGTCACCTTAAGACAATGGCTGATAGTTTGGTTTGGTCAGGTAATATTGTACTTTAAGAGAAGTAACTGACATCATTAGATATGTAAGTTGGAGCCTGATTGCAGAGTATATGGACTATCATATTTAGAAATTTGAACTTCATCTGCTAGGTAATGGTTAAGTGTTGAAATATTTTTTTAGGTAGAGATAGCAACATGATTAATTTATTTTGAAAAAAATAGAATTCTGGTAGTAAAGTTGTAGATAAATTGGAGGGCAGTGAAGTGCAAGTTCAATTAGGAAGCAATAAAGATCCCAAGTAGGTCAGTGAAAATTGAAGTGAGGAAGTGGATTGGAGGCAAAATTAAGAAAAACAGTTGATAGGCTTTAGCAACTAACTGGGTACAGGGGCAAGGTACAGGATAAGCTGGAGCAGAATATGTTATGTCTCACTTAGGCAACTAGACACTCCTAGTTACAAAGGGGACAGAGAGGAAAACTTTGGGAGAAAAATAAAGGGTTTCAGTTTGGAACCGAGGAGTGAGAACTTTTGAGAGGTCCCATTGTGATGTCTAGCTTGATGAACCTGATATGTTTGGACATTGGGGTCTGGAGCTAGGAAGAGAGACTTTGAAAGTCACTGGTATATAGGAGACAGTTGAAGTCACGTAGCATGCTGAGAGTCATAGCTCAAAAAACTAAGAACTTGCAGAGTGGAATCATTTGAAGAACTTGAGAAGTTTGAGCCATAAATTTTATACTCACTGTTGGTTCTAAATCAGCTTTAGTACTGCTTTGAAGAAAGAAAAAGGCAGCTTCTGTTGTCAATATATCCACACATGAAAATAAATTATAAGATAGGCAAGAAATTAGAGTTTAATCAGTATAGAGGAGTTAAAATATAGCCCTTGTCCTCCTCAAACTATAAATTTGGACCCTCTGAAATCCTTGATATTGTGATATTGTGTCTCTGCCTTATAAAACTATATAATTTCAACCCCTTTGGCCTGGAATGAAATGAGCTGTCTTTATGTTGCTACAGAGAATAAAGCGAGTTGATGACCCTAAAATATGGAATTGACCCATTGATCTGCATCTAGAGTGACTAGGATAGTATCCTATATGTAGCAGGTGCTCAATCAGGTTTTGACAAATGGACAGTTATTGTCATATGAATAATTTAGTGTTTATAAGACAGGGATACTGAATGGGGGCCAAGATATTGGGCTCCATTTTGGCACTAGGCTAATTCTCAGTGTGATCTCAGGCACGTGTAGGGAGGCTCTGAACCTCAGCATTCTCATCAGTTAAATGAGAAAGGTGGCTCTGCCTCTGAGGTCCCTTTCTGCTCTTTAAAACAAGGATTCTATGTCAGTCAATGAAATATAAGTAGCCTATTGATTTTTCATTTGTTTGTGTGTTAGGCTACCTCACTAAGATTTTTACAGAGAGTTAGGTAGAGAGAGTTGAAGCTTCTACCTCTGACGCCAAACAACTTAAAGTATCGTAATTTTTAAAAATGTTTTAGTTAGTTTTGAGAGACAGAGCATGAGTAGGGGAGGGGCAGAGAGAGAGGGAGACACAGAATCAGAAGCAGGATCCAGGCTTTGAGCTGTCAGCACAGAGCCCGATGCAGGGCTCGAACCCACCAACCATGAGATCATGACCTGAGCTGAAGTCAGACACTTAACTGACTGAGTCACCCAGGCGCCCCAAAGTATCACCAATTTTAAAGTTATTAACTTTATGGTAGTCGATTCCTAAGCTGAGAAACTCTTTTTTTTTTTTTTTCAAAAGATGATACAATTGAAATAAGTGTAGAAACCTCTCTAAATGTTTTGTTCCCTGGTAGGCTCCACTTCCCACCTTGCTCATAATCCCTCTTTACTGAGGAGAAATATGTTCATCTCCACCATGTCCTTTCCAGGACTGACTTCTGACCATAGGGACATATCCATCAATGTGATCTCATTTTTTCTTCTTTAGGGGTCTTGGAGGACAGGTATTTCTAACTTTCTCAGGTCTTGTTGAGTGAAATAGGAATTGTGTGGACCTCTTACATCCAGCCATATAGTGTGGCATCAAAGTCCCCACAGTGACCCTGTACCCAAGGGGGTTGCTCAGTGTCATCCCAAAGAGGCAAGCCCAAGTGAATTGCTATAGGTAGAGATTTCTGGGGTATTAAATTCTGTGGGTAAGAATGAAGAAGATCGAATTGGAGAGGGGGGTATACATGAGGTAGAGCAAAGAACAGCAGTATGGAAAGCCTGGCTGGGAAAAGTCTGACAAGTCCCAGAAATGGGGTCAAGTCCTGAGGCTAGGATAGTCTGAATCACTAGTGGGATACTTTCACCGGCATGTTAGGTTCACTTAAAGGGCCTGGTGTGTGATGAATGGTTTAATGGCTTATACTTATTATGCTGTAAGAACAAACAAATATTCAAAACAGCTAAACCATAAAGGGAATTTGGAAGATCAAACAGCTGGAAAGCTCAGAGGTATGGCTTCATCTAGACAGCTCAAGTTTAGGTCATCAGCATTTATTTTATCAGACCTGTTCCCTTTTGTTTATTTTTTAATAGTCATTGTTGACTATTTTAATTTTAATAATAAATAGGAGAGCACATCACTTAAGGAAAAACAGTGAAGAAATGGCACAGTGAAATTCTATGCACGGTGGATTATTTGTGGTTATGTGAGCTGCCATTCTTGTTGATACAATCATGATGTTTATATTGGCTTTATCACTAATCTAGCTCTTTTTATTGTGGATAAGCCTTATGTCTTTTCACTGCCAGGAGCAGAAGAGAGGTAAACACTACTTCACTGTGGAAACCACAGCATGTCAGAGGCTCTAAGCTGGTTAGGAACTGATGGTTGAGCTGATCTTTGTGGCCAGAGACCTGGCCAAATGATGTGATGATTGCTTCAGGCCAATGGGGTCTCCCTCACTTCTGGAAGTAGGTTAACCAACCTGAAACACATTGGCTAAGATTAGGTGGGCATGCATTCCCAAAAGTAAAAGAATGTCAAGGACACAAGCAACATGACCACTCTAATTTATCAATGTTATTACCGGTTAATTTGAAAGAATGCTAATCATAGTCTGGAGTTAGTTTTATTTCTTCCTCTCTGTCTCCCGTTTCTCTCTCTGTTTTCCTTGTTGAAGATAGAGGTAAAGATGTAAAGCTGCAGAAGAAGCCAAGGCAAAATGCATAGATAGAACAAGTTTAAGACACAGGGAACCAGTACATCAATGTCATCTGAGACTGCTGGTAACTTGAAATGTGAGAGACAGACTTTATTGTGACTTCTTAATGGCTACCTGAAGCTCTATGACCACTTCTGGATTGTACTCAATAGTGTATTCATTGTTTCAGATTTATTTTAGCTTCCAGGAAAGAATCATTGGCCTGAATACTTCATTTTCCAACCAACCTCAATAGCAATGATATTTGGCAAAATTTTTGCATGTTGGCTTTGTTTCAAACCATCAGCCTTCCATCAACACATTTTGTCTCTGAAGGCAAAATCAGAGTTTCTGCCCTCTACATTTTTATGAAGGTTCTCATCTCTGGGGATGTTATATTCAAAGTTACCAGATGTGCAAATACAGCCTCAGGCTGAATCTGTGGCCCCATTATAATCGGACTTCCTGTTTTGACAACTCTCTGCTCATACAAAGAGGAACAGGTAGCATCTTGAAGTGAATTCACTGCAACCATTTGGAATGAAGCCTTCCAGGTGCAGCAACTGACAACTAACTCAATAGAGAAAATGACAGCATTTGCAGCTTGGAGAGTCACCTCATAAATCTGCTGTCCCACTTTTGGTATATACAGATTTTAATTTAGACTTGATTTATTAGAAATTTTCCAAGCTACTGAGAAATTAAGCATGGACTGAAATGCCTTTCATCAAAGAATTAATGTCAGGATCACTGGTGATGTAACATAGAGAAGAAATTATAGCTCGAATATAATGAAAAAAAATACCTTATTTAAAATCAAGAGAATTGAGTTCTAGTTCATGAGTTGGCCCTGAGCAGCTGTGTGACCTTGGGCAATGTCCTTGTAGGGTCTCATTTTCTTTACTTGTAAATAAAAGGCTACAGTTGGAGAGCCTCCAGGGCTAGTAATCTATACCACTTTTGCTTTTGTTGCTAACAAGCTAAGAGAAAAAGGAGATGGAAAAGAATGATAAAGACACATCAGCCCTGAATCTACTCAACACTCACCACCATAATGAAATATACAAAAAAATTGCAACAGAAAGGAGAAAAAAATCCATTGTACTTTATTTTTTACTCAGTTACCTAATTTCACTGAATAAACAACCTCTAGTTACATTTACATATACCTAACTAGCTAAATTATGTGGAAGCTTCATTTCATTTCAGAGGATCTCAGAATTTTTATTTTGTATCAGTACATCTGTGGAGTAGCATCCACTAACAATGTTTAACCTGGAAAGTGTGTCTTTTGTGGCTGGGCCACCTTCTTAGGTCACATCAACCACTCATAGTGTAGGAACAGTGGTAGACATAGAGATGTACCACCTGGGACCTGGGACCTCATTTACAAGACCCAGTGCAAAAAAAAAATGCAGGGATCCATGTTTTAATTATCAAGAATTTCAGGACAGCAACAGCAGAGCATTGACCCAAACAAAGGTCTCTTTAAGGAGGGGGCCCTGAGTGACTGCAAAGATCATACACCCATAAAGCAGGCCCTGGTAGTACCCAGATGTCCTTTCAAAGAAGGACTTGTTGCTTCACCTGTGAGAAATGACAAAGATGGCCTAGCTGCAGTGAGCCGCCTTGCTTAAGATCACAAAGTTTCTTGGGGTGGACCATATCCAACTGTGCCAAGGATAAAAAGGGCTGGTCTCTTTAGCCCCATGTGAGACAACTTGGATGAGACATGTCAGTTCCACACCTTCTCAAGGGTCTGCTGAGACTCTGGTCCGCATCACAGTCTACTTGCTTCCTCTACTTATTTCTGCATCCCCTGTCTGGTCCACGGGTGTTGATTCCAAGGGTACTTCCTGCACCCTGCACTGTCTCAGAGTCTGCTTCTGGAGACCCCATATTGTTTTTTATTTTAAGACTAAGAACTTTGAAAAATGGGGCACTGGGTGACTCAATCATTTAAGCATCCAACCCTTGCTCTCAGCTCAGGTCTTGATCTCAGGGTTGTGAGTTCAAGCCCCATGTTGAGCTCCATGCTGGGCGTGAAGTCTACTTAAAAACAAACAAAACAAAACAAAATAAGAATAGGAACTTTGAAAACAATGCATTTTTAATTAAAATCATATGAGAAGAAACTATACAGGAGAAAATAAGAATAAAATCACACAAACGTTCACATCTAGTAAGGATCAACATTTGTGTTAGTTAAGCCTCATCTCAGGTTTCACTCTGTGCTTATGTATGGACAGGAGGGTCTGATGGCTGGTAGATAGATTGATGCAGATAGGTATAAATAGAAATAAAGTAAATGTGAGAACTAAATAATGTCACATACTGAGTCCACACAAGGATTCAAAGCAGTATTAGGCACATAAGTGGTAACACCCTTAAATCACTCCCTGCCTGCTCTTTTCCTGTACATATCTCAATCACAATTCTATTATATCTCTGTATCCCCATTGCAAATATCATTGAATGTTCACATATAAATGAGGTTCCTGGGAGAAGTTTACAACAGTAAAGGAGAGAAGTATAGGAGATGCTAGGCCCTTTTGTTGCCTCTCAGTTGATAGTTCCTTTACTATAAGATGTAATAGCTCCCATGTGTTAACTATAATAACAACTGATCCTTCAAGATCAAAATCTGGAGGAGGAAAACATTTCAAATTAGTAGCCAGTATAAGTTATAATGGTCATTGGTGCCATTGGCCTGGATAATAAGCTTTTGCAAGCTGAGAAGCCTTAATCACCAGCAAAACCATAATAGAAACAGAAATATAATTCAGAATTCTCTTCTTGGAAGCTCTCTTCACTGAGCTGAATCATAAGAAAAACCATTTCTGGGGCGCCTGGGTGGCGCAGTCGGTTAAGCGTCCGACTTCAGCCAGGTCACGATCTTGCGGTCTGTGAGTTCGAGCCCCGCGTCGGGCTCTGGGCTGATGGCTCGGAGCCTGGAGCCTGTTTCCGGTTCTGTGTCTCCCTCTGTCTCTGACCCTCCCCCGTTCATGCTCTGTCTCTCTCTGTCCCAAAAATAAATAAAAAACGTTGAAAAAAAATTAAAAAAAAAAAGAAAAACCATTTCAGGTAAGATAATTTGTTGTAGGAATTGGGGCTACCCCAACATTGCAAGTTTCTTTAACAGCCTTGCAACTATAATGGTACCTGGGGTCTTTGTCCCTCTTGAAGTGCATCCTCCAAATCTGAGGGTTTGGCTGAGTTTAGTAGTGTGGATCAAGACTCAGAGACTTTGGAGGTCCTTGCTGACAATTTATGATCATTGCAGAGACCCAATACACAACCAAACAATACTAGACATCAAATATCAATTTGAAAGAAAGCAAGCTAGTCAAAATGATTGTGTGTTTATCTGAAATAAGAACAGCACTTTGAAGCAAAGCAAATATGAAACATCTTCTTCTGCCCAGATGATGTCCTGGGAGAATGCTTTGCCAGATGTATGTTTAAAGTTAGAAGGAGTGTGCTAGAGGCTCACACTAAAACTGTCTTGGTGAAAAGACAGAAGAGTTCAAGGGACCATGTGCTGTGCTGATTGAAGCTCTGTGATGCCGAGCCATGTGGGAGTGGGTATGAAGCCTAGCCCCACCACATTTCATGTTTAAGAGTGGGCCAGTCACTTACCCTCTCTAACCCCCAAATTCCTTATCTGTAAGTGGTGACGAAGACACCACATCAAGTATCATTGTGAAAGGATGCTTTCAGAATTCAGCCACATATGGGAAAGAGGGAGAAAAAAACAAAAACAGCAAAACTAAATAACATGAAGTTTGAAGCTTTGGAAACATTTTCAGATCCACAGAACAGCGTGAAGCACAAAGTGGTCCAGGGAGAAACAAGACACGTAAACCTGGATGCTTAAAAGATAGGAGAAGGCTTTCAATGCAAATGAAAATATGTATAGGAAAATCTATAAAGAACACAGCCCCACACAATTCTTACCAAGAGTGTTGTTTTGGAGTTCAATAATTTTATGTAATTAATTTACTTATTAACTTATTGAGAAATAGAGAGCAAGCAGGACAGCAGGAGAGGCAGAGGGAGAGACAGAAAGAATCTTAAGCAGGCTCCATGCCCAGACTGATGCAGGGCTCTATCTCGTGACTGTGAGATCATGACCTGAGCCCAAATCAACAGTTGGTCACTTAACTGATGGAACCAGCCAGACACCCTTGGAGTTCAATTATAAAGAGAGCATCACAACAACAGCAACACTGGCTGGACATTAACAAGAGTTTATTATGCATAAAGATGTCTAAATAGTCACCATGGATGTCTTATTTTATATTTGTATATTTTATATTTTATCTTAACCTATATTTTATAATTATGTTTGTAGGTATTCCTATTTATTTTATATTTATAATTTTTATATGAAATGTATTATTTATTTATTTATTTATTTATTTATTTATTTCTATTTAAAATTTTACTTTCATAACGGGAAGTCTCAAGACATTGGATTTTTTTAAGGTTTACAATGTGATGTTTTGCTACACACATACATTGTGAAGTGATTACCACAACCAAGCTAATTAACATATCCATCACTTTGTATAGTTACCATTTTGAAACAAGGGTGAGAACACTTAAGATTTAACCTCTTAGAAAATTTCAATTATACAACACAGTATTATCAACTATAGTCTGTAGGCTATGCATTATATCTCCAGAAATTATTCATCTTCCATAACTGAAACCTGCCCTGTGAACCACATCTCCTCATTTTATTATTATTGTTATTAACCCTATTTAACAGATGTGGAAACCAAGGCACATGTTCAGCAACATGCTCAATGTCACCAGCAGAAAATGGTGGCTTGGAGTTACCAATTTGAGTCCCAACTGCTCAGTTCTTATCCCCCATCTCCTGTCTTCCCCTACCTTCAGGAACTTACTTGGAATCTTGGCACTACTTACTACATGCTAGTTGTGTGGTTCTTGGCCAAATGGTTATTCAATTTTTCTGAACTGCTGTTTATTTATTAAATAATGAAAATAACAACTTCATCCTTGCAGTGTTATTGTAAAGTAACTGTTATTATTAGTGCTTTTATTAATGTAGAAAGTATTTACTCATATTGTTGTTGATTTTATTGACTTTTAAGGAACAAAAACACTTTTCATAACACTTTTCAAGCAGAAATCACTCTCCTGGTCCAATGTTTTCTGTTTCCTTCCTCACCTGTGGAACATACATTTATATGTTCTTCTTGTATCATTATTTAGTTTTTCCCCCTGTACGTTGACTAATATACAGGTTGACAAATTTAAATATCTATTATAGTCTCATCTCAAGCAGTAGTGTCTGTGAAATCTCAGAGCAGATAAGATGCTTTGTTTTTTGGTTGTACTAAAACAACCAAATGACTATCACAATTTAAAATTTCCACTCTCTCCTGACAGGCTAGCCTGTGTGCCTGCAGTGGTATGGGCACCATGCTTTGGAAAATAGCATTTAATCAACATTCTTTCTTTTTTTTTTTTTTAATTTTTTTAATGTTTATTTTTGAGACAGAGAGAGACAGAGCAGGAACGGGGGAGGGTCAGAGATAGGGAGACACAGAATTTGAAACAGGCTCCAGGCTCTGAGCTATCACCACAGAGCCCGACGCGGGGCTCGAACTCACAGACCGCGAGATCGTGACCTGAGCCGAAGTCGGCCGCTTAACCAACTGAGCCACCCAGGCGCCCCATAATCAACCTTCAAATAAGTGTGCTGAGGCCCAGAGATGCAATATGCTCCTGGGCATGCACAGAACTCATGGTTAAGCTTGGAATCCACACCCCACAAGGGCTCACCAATTATGCAAGATGGCAACTCTGTTCCTCAAAGCCAAGTTGCTGGCCCATGGACTGAGTCTATTCGGAAAGTAAGTATGGGATTGTTGAATCACTCTGTCCAAGGGGAGAAGCTGAGTCCCTTGTGTTGTGAAATGTGTCTCTGAAACTTAACACAGATCACACATTTTCATTCCTATTAAAAATCATGTCAGAGTTTCCTTAAACTGGGCCTTGAACTATTGGCTAAGTTTGAATTACACATGCTTTGGCACTGTTTAGAAGGAAATGTTTGGATAATGTTCCTCTGCTAATAGAGAAAGACTTTCAACACTCGCATGGAAATGTTACTGAATTGGAATCCTTTCCTGTTCATTGTGTTTAGAAAGAAAGACACGGTGTTGTTTTGTTTTGTTTTGTTTTGTTTTCTTGCTGTTGAAATAGTAAATACATACAACTATTACTATGTATGTCAAGACATACTCATTCTTGTGAAATGTCCACGTGTGATGCTACTTTTCAGACCCAGATTAGCGTTCAGAGTAGTGGTTCCCTGTGCCCTTCTGGATACGGTCTTTCAAAGTCTGACAGACCAGTGAGATGAAAGAGGTCAGGCTTTGGAACTGGAAAATCAGCTCTGATGCTAAATAACCATATGACTTTGCACATTCATATGACCTTGGATGATGAACTTACCTCATCTGAATTTTTTTTCTTTGGAAAATGAAGATGATAATAGTAATGCCTGGTCAATGAAAGTCACACAGATATTATGAGGGTGAGGAAAAATATGTATAGAAGAGTCATTTATCAAAGGCACAATGCCATGCAAATATTACCAAGGATACTATTTTGGAGTTCAATTATAAAATTGGCATGCACTGTAACACACTTTTCAAGTGTGAAAAATGTAGGTTGAAAAAAGGGGATATGTGCACTTATGCTCTCACTCATTTTTTCTTCTATAAACTATGTCATTGACTCCTCCAATTTTTAACTTTTTTTTTTTAATTTACTGGGCTTATGCTGAGGCAGAGATGCAAAGGAAAGGTTCCTGGTGAATTGTTTTGTTACTTAGTTCAGAATAATAACAAGTTGCCAAATTCATTAAATTGCATTTTAGATTGGTACAGTATAATTTTCACTGTACTTGAAAAAAATAGAAAGTACCCTTTTAATTTTTATTTTTGCCAAGAAATTCATGTGCATAGTGTAAGTAATTAAATATTATGAAAAAGGCTCTAAGTGAAATATAGCAGAAGCCTTGTCCATCTCTTTCTACCCACAAATCCACTACCTTGAGGTACCTAATTCCAGCTCTTAAAGCCATTATTTTTGGCATTTATCTCCAAACCTCTAAATAACATGTTTATACTTTTATTTTCATTGATTAATTGTGAATGTTATCTATTGACTTTGTATCATGGTAGTTGATGAGTATTTACCTCTCTTACATCCAGATCTCTGTATTCTTTCCCTAATTTCTCTTAAATAGTCATGGAAGATTAGAGCTGACTACAAAATCTGTGTCACCCCTTCCATTTGGGAGATAGGATCTATTTGCTTCCCCTTAAATATGGCTAGCCTATAACTGCTTTGATCACTGGGATGTAACAGAAGTGATGCTATGCTAATTCTGAACCTAGCCTTTAGGAAGACTGGTAGTTTTGCCTTGATCCTCTTGGATTGATTACTTGTCAGCTCTTCTTTGCTAAATATGAGGACTCTGAAGAATTTTAAACATGTTGTCTCACAGAAATTTTACAGTCAAACAAAAGTATAAGAGAGCCTTTGTAAAAAAGATTTATAGATACAAATATCATCTCATGTATTAGACCCTAATAAGATTCAAAGGAAACCCATGAAGTTTTAAGAGTCAGAAAGAGCTTATAATAAGAAAAATTGTCAGAACATCTAATCTCTCAGCAGGAGCCAGACTAGAACATATATTATTAAGTGTCCTTCTTATGGAAAAAGAAAGATAACTCATGACAGAACCTAAAACCCAGAGGGCAGAGTCAATAGCCATGGCAAATATTCTCAAGAAGCAGAACTAGGATGGAATATAACAACTGGCAACATGTGTCTAGTTAGATTTCAAAACTTCTCCAGATTAGTGACTGCAACATGAGTCTTAATCTCTTCTTTTTAAACTGGAGTGTCTATGGTAGTTATTCTGCCTCTGTTCCATCACTGTATATTGGATGTCCCGGGGTCATATAACTTTCTGTTTGGCTCCTAAGTCTTTAGATTGAAAGGACTGTACTCAAAGAACAGTGCCTGAAGAGTCTCACCATTTTTTCCCTTATTTATTGATTTTCTCCTCTTATAGCAGTATTGACCGGTGTGTGATTAGATTAATGGAGCATGGGGGGACTGATGCTATGCCAGTCTACACCTCACACTTGAGAGAACTGCAAGCTTCTGCCTTAGTCACTTGGATCTCTGAGTATATCATATGAAATAGACCATATAGGGAGTTCCTGAGACTACATGGAGAGACAAGAGGGTCCAGTTCATCTAGGGAAGGTCCAGGCATGTGAATAAAACTATCTCATATTCTCATTTTTGCTGTTTTTTGGAAATAAAGAATGGTGCTTGGTTTTCCCCATTTGCTACTCAGAGTTCTACATAATCTGCATTTTCAGTGTCTTACCCTAAACTTCTACTAGACACAGTGATTCTGCTTTCAAGACCTGTCTGGTTATCATTTCTTGAAAGAATAAATTCAAGTCTCTTAGAGAAGCAGGAAAAATCAGCTAGTTACTTCTTCATGTGGTGGGAGAGGGACTATGGGTGCCAAACCCACATTTAAGTCCCAGATCTTATCTAAATTTTTCATAGTACATAGTGCACCAATTTTGAACATTTCTGAGATTCTTTGCATTTAGTTAAATTACTTTTCACAATCATTCCCTGCTCAGGTGTTTAGGTTCAGATTTATAGTGGTATTTCAGTATATAAACAACATAGCAAATGTATGCCATCTATATAGAGACTCATGTTAAGAAGTCAACAAATTGTAGCTTTGCTTACGTTGTTGTCTCTATCTGTATTGTAAGGGAAGTAACTATAGTTTAGGGCACAGGAACTATACTGTCTGGATTCAAACCTCTATTCTTTTATTTCATAGTTGAGTTGAGCAAGTTACTTCTCCTCTTTTTGTATTCTTTGCATTAGTGACCCTGTCTGTAACAGTGGGACCAATTTAACTATATCTTAGGGTTGTTATGAGGGCTATATATGGCAATCAATATAAATTGCCAAGCTCTTAGATAATAGTGAATGAATATTAGCTACTCTTATTAATAACATCTCTAGGTACTCTCCAACTCAATGATTCTCAAATGAAGTATCTCTATAATGACATTTATTTGATCAAAATAAAGTATTGAATGTGATGGCAGAGTTACTGTTTATTCATGTCCTTGACAGCTCATTCATCATCTCTGTGGGTTGTCTGGATGGCTGGCTTTTGAGGCTTCAGCTTCTAGGTCTTTTATTTTCTTGATCTGAGAGGCTAGTGTGTACAGAAGAACCACAGGCTAGTTGCATTGCCAGTGTATTTGTTATTAAGCTGGGATATAGAATTTTCTCCCAGAAATCTGACAAGACGTTTCACATTGTTATGGTACCAAGGGTTTTGTAAGTCATTTGCTATTTGTAATGGAATGAAACCTGATCATTGTTTCCTTTAGGTGGAACTTTATTAGCAAACAAAGCATACTCCAAACCACAAAAAGAATGTTGCCCTTTAAAAGTAGTTGAACCTTGGAAACAAAAAAAAAATGACTCAGTCAACCTTAAACAGAGGCATACACTTGGGTCTCACTTTGAGCAATAAAAGTCTTATGTAAAAATCAGTGTGACTCCTCCTTTAAAAAAAGACAGGGATAGCATCCAATTGTCTTTTGGTTATTTTTAATTTTCAGTGGGCAGTGGTTACTCACTGACAAGGAAACAAAAATTTGTTAACATCTTCAGAGTCAGTTATGTTTCTCATCACTGAGGATATGTGGTTCCTCTCCCCAAGGAGCCCATAATCTAGTGGGGAAAATTGGCACAGAAATAAGTAACACTCAATGTATTTAAAAGACATAGAAAATTTAGTAATCACACCCCCTCTTGTCATCTACTCCCTTCTTTCATAATGACTTCCTCCTTTAGGGTACCTTCTAAGTTTTTCCTTTATAATGGTTTTCATTCATTCATCAATAAACCAACATTCTAAGTCTACTATTTCCAGACCCAATGCTAGTTCTGGGGGAACCAAAGCAAACAAGTCTATGTATTAAATAAGTAATTCCAATAACATTGAATATTTAGAGACGTGGGACTACGTAGAATGAGATCTGTATACGATCAGGGAAAGCTCTGTGGGAAAGACAGTAAAGTTGGGATGTATAAGACAAATGGGATTTACTCAAAACAGAGGGACAGGAGAAGGGCAAAAGTGCAAGAACTCAGAATATTGGGAAAATGGAATAGAGATCATTTGGCCAGCAGTGAAAAACTCAGGATGTGGAGTTGGAGGAGATGAGGCCAGAGAGGCAGATAAGGGCCACATTGTGGAAAATCTTACATGCCATATTAAAAAAGTGAGAGATTTATACTAAAATATACCACATCTTTCCTATTTATTTATCTATTGATGGACACTTAGATTGCTTCCATATCTTGGCTATTGTAAATAATGCTGTAATGAACATAGGGGTACGTGTGTCTTTTCACATTAGTGTTTTTATCATCTTTGGATAAATGCCCAGAAGTGGAATTGCTGGATTGTATGGCCATTCTAATTTTAATTTTTTGAAGAAACTCTTTACTGTTTACCATAGTGGCTACACCAATACATTCCCACCAGCATGAGAGTTTCTTTTTTTCCAGATCCTCACCAAAATTTGTTCTTTCTTATCTTTTTGTTAATAGCCATTCTGATGTCTGCAAGATGATAATTCATTGTTGTTTTGATTTGCATTTCCCTGATAATGAGTGATTTTGAGCATCTCTTTGTGTCTGTTGGCTATCTGTTTATCTTCTTTGGAAAATGTTTATTTAGGGACTCTGTCCATTTTTAAATCAGATTTATTTTTCTTATATTGAGTTTTATTGTTTCTTTATATATTTTGGAACTTAAACCCTTATCAGATATATAATTTGCAAATATTTTCTCTTATTCAGAAGATAAAAAAACACTTTAAATTGTTATCTGACTTTGGGTAATTTCTTTTATTTTTCCATACCTTCATTTTCTCATCTGCAAAACAAGCATAATAACAGTACTATCACTTTCCTTACAGAGTTGTTGCAAAGATTAAGTTAGGAAATAATTTAAAAATACAACTGCCCTTAACACATAACAAGGGCTCAATATGTATAATCTACCCTCATTTTTTTTAAATGTGAAATTTATTGTCAAATTGGTTTCCATACAATACCCAGTGCTCATCCCAACAGGTGCGCTATCATCATCATTATCATGAAAGCCTATCCTTTGGAATCCATAAAAATGAATGGAAGGAAACTGAAACTCATGAAACAACTTTCAAAAGTGTCAGAGAGTTAGTGGAAGAGACAGGGTATCCTTGAAAATTTTTGAGCCAATGGTTAAAAAGGTGGATGGTAATAACTCAGGAAAGACTTATCCAACTTCACTATGGAAAATGAATTAGTGAGGGTGGAAAGAGAGAGAGAAAGTCAGAAAGAGAGCACATACCACAGAGCTAATAAATAAATTAGAAACAGCAAAGAATAAAATAGAGTGGTTGAAAATTGAATGGCTGTTGGGGCGCCTGGGTGGCGCAGTCGGTTGAGCGTTCGACTTCAGCCAGGTAACGATCTCACGGTCCGTGAATTCGAGCCCCGCGTCAGGCTCTGGGCTGATGGCTCGGAGCCTGGAGCCTGTTTCCCATTCTGTGTCTCCCTCTCTCTCTGCCCCTCCCCCGTTCATGCTCTGTCTTTCTCTGTCCCAAAAATAAATAAAAACGTTGAAAAAAAAATTAAAAAAAAAAAAGAAAATTGAATGGCTGTCATGGACCAAAGTCTTGGTATAATCACAATGAACAGAGAAGAAAGAAATAACGACTAAGCAAATAAAAAAGAGATGATAGATGTTGAAGGCAGAAAATAAAAGGGTAAATGGAATCATGCAATGAACTTAACAAATGAAAGAAAAGACTGTTAAAGATATAATTCAAGCAAACTTCTTGAAAGCAATACAAAAGTGAATCAGTAGATAAAAAATAATATTCTGATTGACTAATATTGGGAGGGATTCTAATGGAATTATTGGTTGTCAGAGATAAAGAAAGAATGCTTCAGATAGCCTGGAAGAAAAAAATGAATGGTCTGGACTTCTATTTCTTGGCAGTAACATTCAGTGCCAAAAGATAATGGATAAATACCAACCTGGTTTTAGTAACATTAATAGACATTACAGTGATGTTAAGCACAATTACTCAAGAAATACAATAACCAGGGGCCTTACAACAAAACAAGTAAAATATATAATTAGGGTAGAACACACAAAGTTTAAAAATGAAAAATCTGTGTTAAAAGACCTGGAAATGAATATTAAATTTACTTAATATATAACTAAAGCTTAGGTAATTATGAATGCAAAACAGAATGTGAATATTATAAACCTTGATAATATAAAAAAAATAATATAGCTTACATAGATTAGAAGTGAAGAAAGGCTAGGGTGGATGAGTTGTAGGCAGGCTGGGCTCACTACCTGATGTGACATGTTTCATAGTAAAGAAGGAATTAAAACTTTCTGAACTTAAAGCATTAGTTAAAATAATTAAAAAATCCAACCTTATCATAATTTTGTCTCAAATTATTTTTTTCTTCACTATAGAAGAATGTTTTAGTACATGGTATTACTTTTTGTGAAGGAATTCTTATGTGGCATTCAACAGTTTAATTTTACTTGTTTATTCAAATTAAGTTCAATATTATAAATTTTTTAGAAATTAACAAATAGTATTTATCAGAATGATTCTTTCCCCTAGAAACAATTCCGTTTATTCATGTTTTTATCCTTTCCACTATATTTGCAGAAAGTGATACCTAGAATTATACTAATACTAATACTACTAATAATACTAATAAATTATAGTAAGAGCAGCTAGCACTACTTACTGAGTGCTTTCTCAATGCAAGAATTTTCCTGAGCACTGTGCATATAATGCTTCATTTAATCTCACAACAACAGGGGCACCTGGGTGGCTCAGTTGGTTAAGCCTCCAACTTGGGCTCAGGTCATGATCTCACAGTTGGTGGGTTCAAGCCCCGCATTGGGCTATGTGATGATAGCTCAGAGCCTGGAGCCTGTTGAGGATTCTGTGTCCCCTCTCTCTCTGTCCCTAACCCACTTGTATTCTGTCTCTTTCTCTCTCAAAAATAAATAAACATTAAAAAATTAATCTCACAACAACATTAAGAGATAAGTACCATTATCATCATCCCCATGATAGAGATGAGAGAATTGAGGCATAGTAGAGATTGGCAAATTAGCCAAACCAACACAGGTATTGATGCTAACGCCAGGATTCTAACCTAGATAGTTTTTAATCACTAACATTAAACATTAACATCAGTAGGTACTGAGATTTTAGGATTACTTGTTTCTTTTTTTTAAATTGAAGTATAATTGACATACAATATTATATTATTTCAGGTGTGCAGCATAGTGATTCAACAATACTATACATAACTCAGTGATCATAAGTGTAGTCACCATCTGTCACCATGCAATGTTATTATAATATTATTTACTATATTTCCTATGCTGTACTTTTAATCTTGGTGGCCTATTTATTTTATAACTGGAGGTTTGTAGCTGTTAATCCCCTTCACTTATTTTGCCTGTTCCCTTCTGGCAGCTGCCAGTTTGTTCTCTGTATTGAAGAGTCAGTTGGTTCTGTAGAGTCTACATACAAGTGAGATAATATGATATTTGTTTTTCTCTGATGTATTTCACTTAGCATAATACACCCTAGGCTCATCCATATTGTCACAAAGGACAATATTTCATTCTTTTATATGGCTGAGTAATATTCCATTATATATATATACATATATATATATATATATATATGTATATATATATACACACACACACACACACACACACAGTGTTGGTTGGGTTCCTTCCATATTTTGTATACAATGCTGCAATAAATACAGGAATGCACATATCTTTTCAAATTAATGTTTCTGTTTTCTTTGGGTAAATACCCAGTAGTAGAACTAGTGGATCATATGGACTTCCTTTTTTTCTAATTTTTTTAATGTTTATTTATTTTTGAGAGAGAGAGAGAGAGAGAGAGAGAGAGAGCATGAGTGGGTGAGGGACAGAGAGAGAGGAAGACACAGAATCCGAAGCAGGCTCCAGGCTCTGAGCTGTCAGCACAGAGCCCGATGTGGGGCTCGAACCCACAGACTGTGAGATCATGACCTCAACCGAAGCTGGACACTTAACCAACTGAGCCATCCAGACACACCATGGATCATATGGACTTTCTGCTTTTAATTTTTTTGAGGAAACTTCATGCTGTTTTTCACAGTGATTGCAATATTTCCATTTTTGTAGTTCCTTACTTTTTGAATTTTACATTATAAATATATATATTTATAAATGCATATATATTTTTTGTGTGAGATTATGTGTATTATATATATATATATATATATATATACACATATGTATGTATAGAATTATTCACATGTGAAGGGGAGAAAAGGAAATGCATGAGTGGAGAGCTCTGAGGGGAAAGAAAGTTGAGGGAGAGAAGAAAAGCACAGAGAGCTGGAAAATATCTTTAGGCTAAACCTGACTTGCTAGAAAAAAAAAAGCCTTAAAAATATCAGGTAAGGGGCACCTGGGTAGCTCAGTCAGTTAAGCATTGGACTCTTGATTTTGGCTCAGGTCATGATCCCACAGTTCATGAGTTCAAGCCCCACATCAGGCTCCATGCTAGAAGGAGACTTCTTGGAATTCTCTCTCTCCCTCTCTCTCTCTCTCTCTCCCCCCAACCCCCTTTCTCTCTGCCCCTCTCCCACTTATGCATGCATGTGCACATGTGTGAGTGCTATCTCTCTCTCTCTTCCAAAAATAAATAAATAAACATTAAAAAAACACAAAAGCATAAAGGATATCAGGGAAATTCAATATTCAATAGAAATGAATTTTCTATATGGTATTAAAATGTGAATCCACTAAGGAATAATAATCTACTAAAAGCATCTGAGAAGATAAGAGAAAGACACATGTCAAAATTTGGATTTGCAGAGGAGCAGAAATAGATAGCCAGCCACAGGATGTGGAGTAATGATTGAGAGTCTAGCAGAAGATAAAAATTAAAGTTGAAGGTAACTGGGAAAGATGTCAAATCTTGGGAGTTCCCAGAACATTTGTGAAGGATTTTCCACAAGATATAGGATCAGTTATGATGAGGTTCAATTATTCAAAGGATTCAGAGACACTGGTATATGAGTCACACACCCGTTCTCACACCAACACTGTCTGGTACTTTATTATCCCCATTCTGACATAGAGGAAAGCCAGTGAGGCTTAGAGAAGGGAAAAGTCCTGCCCAAGTGTACCTCAGCCAGCTTAGTGGCAGAGGATGAATTTACATCCAAGTCTTACCATATGCAAAGTCTAGAATCTTTCACTATTTCTTCTTCTGAGTAGTGGAATATGTTTTGTTATATCACCTCAAGAGATACAAAACACATCAAAAGTGATATAAGCTGTGGCTGCTGCTGTATTCACAGCCAATTCAATCTCATCACTTCAGAGAAACTCTCAGATCAGCCCAGTTATTCTTCAAGTCAGTGTGAGCCTATAATTCAATAACTTTCCAGTGTAAAATTTAGTTTGATGCAAATTCCCAGGAGGTGGCAATGAATTGCCCACTATGTGATTAAAGAAGAAAAAAACTGATCTTAAAAAAATGAAGAAAAAATCATTTGTGATGAACAAGTATAGAATTCTCAAATCACTCTGTTGTATATCTGAAACTAATATAACATCGTATGTCAACTACCCTTCAATAATAAAATTAAAAAAAAATTGAGATCATGACTATAGCCACATAAGTTATAAAAGAGAGATGTCCATCAAATAGCATAATTCTGTCCCTTGTACATCCTGAGGTTACGTTAGAATCCCATGATGCCTTCTTTAGAATTCAGTCATTTTCCTTTGGTGACTCTATCTACACCTCTTATATGGCTTGGAGTTACTGCTGCTCTGAGATTTGACCACCACCACCAACTGATGCCTGTCTTGGACGATCCCTGCCTCTGTTCCCTTCCTCTGGTACCTCTGGCAAATAAGTGCAATACTATGAGGCATACCTTATAAATATACAGTATCTGTGATATAATTTTATGTTATATTATACTAATTACTGTGTTATTGTTATTAAATGAGGTAAACTAGGCTCTTGTGCTTAGCTGTCTCCACTTCTGGAACATGGGCCATGGAAATTATTCAGATCTCCTCCGTGCTTCCAGGGAGAGCCAGGAAAGGATGATGGGGGCTGCCTTGAGAAATTCTTGTGCCTAATCAGGCTGTGAACTCATGCATACCATCTTGTCCTCGGTATGTGGAATGGAACCATCAATGGTACCGCCACTTTCAATGGCCCCAGGAAAGACTGGGGGTATCTGTTTCTTTAACTTTCAAATCTCTACCCTCAAATGGGGGTTTCTTCATAACCCCATGCACTTCATATCACATTCCATTCCCTTTTACTTCTCTCTCTGTCATGTGATTAGTTGCCAAAAACTAAGAAGTACTTTTATTTGAGTGATTTTATTATTTATTGAGCTCATAGAGTGAAGCTGGACAAAATTCTCTAGAAATAAGACCTATGGAACTGTATGGGAGATGTCTAACTCTTTATGATCTCGGAGTTCATGCATTTTAAGAAGTCTAATGGACCCTATCAAATATCAAAATGGTGGAAAAGCCCACAGAAATGTTAGCTTGTAAAGAAATTTAGTATCTATGAAACTAAACTAAGAAAAATTAATTCTGTGTGAATTTAGTGGTTTAATTGTGCCTAGATTAGTTAATTAGGTAATTAACATAAGAATGTGCTTTTAATATTAGATCTCTGTATATTAATAATGGAACTGTTCATAAGAAGAGCAAACCAGGCATAGAGAAGTGCTAATTAACTTCAGAAATGGAACCTTTCAGTTGCTAAAGTACTTTCTCCTTGTCTCCTTTAGAGAAGTGGCCTAGCACACTGCTGGACCATCTTTTACCTTGTAGATTGCATCATTTTTCACCATTTTTTTTCCTTTTCACATTCTTTTAAAAGCAAATATAAACATAATCAAATAATTTTTCACACACCTGCCATGAAATAATCTATATAATTCCTTCCTTGGCTTTCTACAAAGAATTTGGGTAATTCTTCTCACCTCTATCAAGTTGTAAATCTCACCAAAAAGTAACTTAATTCATGAGTTACACTTGTTAGTACCAACATGGAGCTACTGATATACAGACTCCTAAAAGTCAAGTTGTTTAAATAAAGAGAAAATTATTTTTTTAAGGTAACAGTGCATTCAGTTTCACTTCCACTTTCTTTCCTCCTGGGTCGGTTGTGCATGGCCAGAGGCGTGGTGAACCAGCCTTTCCTAACCCAACAAAGTGCAATTGCCTTCTTAAGACAGAATGGCATTGACAGTTCTTCCTTTATTGATTTTATGATTGGAGCAGTGGTTGAGGATTCAAAAAGACTGAATAAACAACATTTCTTTCTCAAGTTCTGAAACTATTAAAAATAAAATAAAAAAATGGATATAAGCAATCAAAATATCACTTTCATTATTGATAAAGGTGATATTGGAGATAGTGGTTTATACACGTGAGTGAGTGGATCCATTATACTGAACTCAAAAATCATATAGACTTGCAGGGGCACCTAGGTGGCCCAGTCGGTTGAACATCTGACTTCGGCTCAGGTCATGATCTCAGGGCTTGTGGGTTCAAGCCCCACATCGGGCTCTGTGCTGACAGCTCAGAGCCTGGAGCCTGCTTTGGATTCTGTGTCTCCCTCTCTCTCTGCCCTTAACCCACTTGCATTCTGCTTCTGTCTCTCTCAAAAATAAATAAACATTAAAAAATTAAAAAAAAATAAAAATAAAAAATAATCATACAGACTTGCCTACTTAATTATTCAAAAACAAGGAGATATGAGAAATTATATAGAAGAGTTTGCCCCTAACATAGAGAAATCAAGGAGCTTAAAAGGACTCATGTTTTGGCCAAGAAAGATTAAAAAAAAAGATAAGATGTTTATAAGTGAATCTTTAAAAGTAAAAGTCACTTTGAAGTACACAAAAGGTTTTTTTTTTTAACATTTATTTTTGAGAGACAGAGCATTGAGCAGAAGAGAAAGACAGGGAGACACAGAATCCGAAGCAGACCCCAGGCTCTGAGCTGTCAGCACCGAACCTGGTACGGGGCTTAAACCCACGAACTGTAAAATCGTGACCTGAGCTGAAGTCAGAGGATTAACCAACTGAGCCACCTAGACTCCCCACAAAAGGTTTTTTGCTTTTTTTTAACATTTCTTAAAGATGCCAAATTCTACAGATCTGGGACTGTGAAAAACAGAAATTTAAAGCTTTTTATATTGTTGACCAGTGTGCCATTTTTGAGCTCTTTTCCTTCTAAACATTTTCAGAAATTTTTTTTTAGGAAAAATTTCTAAATTTACAGCATAGTCATTGGAGGTATGTACATTTTTTTTATTTGGATGCTAATAATTATTAAAACCAATTTATTTGTGTTACATAATTTAACATATTTTTATTGACTGATTTGAAAAGATACATGCACCCCTATGTTTACCGTAGCATTATTTACAGTAGCCAAGATATGGAAGCAACTCGGGTGTTCATTGATAGATGAATGGATAAAGAAGAAGTGAAATATTACGCAGCCATAAAAAAGAATAAAATCTTGCCATTTTGAGACAAATACCATATGATTTCATTTATAATATGTGGAATCTAAAAACATAAAACAGATGAATAAACAAACAAACAAAAAGCAGAAACATATTCATCAATACAGAGAACAAGCTGGTGGTTTCCAGAGTGGAAAGGTTTGGGGGATGGGAAAATGGGTGAAGGGGAATGGGAGAAAGAAGCTTCCAGTTATTAAATAAGTCATGAGAATAAAAGGTGTATCAAAGGGAATATAGTCAATAGTATTGTAATACTATTGTAATATGACAGATGGTAACTACATTTATGGTGAGCATAGCATAACATGCCGACTTGTGGAATCACTATTGGTAAACCTGACCTTAATGTAATATTGTTTATAAACTACACTTCAAAAAATTGTGTTGGTTGAAAGCTTTTTGCCTACTCAATATTCTTTATTTGGTGTTTCTTATTTGATCTGTCTCTCGCTATCTCTCTTTCAGTCTCTATTTCTCTTTGACCCTTCAAAAATTCAACTCATGGTATTATCACTTCCAATGTTCATTTTATTTTATTATTTTCTATTTAATAGTCTATGTTTTTATATTTATGTTTCCATTTCTGTTATTTACTCTCTTATTTTGGACTATACTGAATAGTTTGGTTATTTATTCTTTCCTGTTTTCTAATAAATGCATTTAAGACCATCTCCACAATTTTGTACTTCGTATTTTTTTTTTAAATTTTATCCCACGCTCTATAAATTAAGTTTTGATTTAATATTAAAATAATTTAGGGGTGCCTGGGTGGCTCAGTCGGTTAAGCGTCCGACTTCAGCTCAGGTCATGATCTCACAGACCATGAATTCGAGCCCTGTGTCGGGCTCTGTGCTGACAGCTCAGAGCCTGGAGCCTGTTTCGGATACTGTGTCTCCCTCTCTGTCGGACCCTTCCCCATTCATGCTCTGTCTCTCTCTGTCTCAAAAAGAAATAAATGTTAAAAAATAAAATAAAATAAAATAATTTAGCTTATCATTTGATATCTTGCTGAGTTATCAAATAGAATAGATTGTATATGCAATACCTCTGAGTTTTAATTCTGGGTATCTTTTCTTAGAAGTAGCTCAATAAAGAAGTTGATGCGGAATCTTAGAGACAGAGGCCCCAAATTATTAGTGGAATAATTGAAAATCTCAAAACAGCCACTGTACAACTTTGCTAGAAGCCAATGATGATATATTTAGTGTTTATGGCTTGTGTTGGAAAATCACATAAATCTTATTATATGTTCAGGATTGTGTATGCTCTTTCCATGTTCCTCTAACGTTAACATCCCATTAAAAAATAAATGTATAGCCTTCAATGTGGCTCACAAAGTCTTGCATGCTCCACATGCCAAACTGTTTCAAGCCTTGTAGTTTTCCCATCAATATACTGTTATCTCTTCACTATTCTAGGTATAGGGGAGACTGTGATAAAGAACACCTACAATGCAACTTCTCCCAAATAAATTATTGTATTCTAGAAGGTTAGAGAGGCAAGAAGTTATTTAAAGAAATGATTAAGATTGCTTCAATTCTTTCAGAGTATTAAAACATATTAAAAACATTTTAATAACGATGTGAAGATATAATAGACCTCCCTCAGGAAGTAAAGTGAGACCAGAAAGACAAGAAGAATCTAATCACTTAACTGTCCAAGAACAGACTATTTCAAGCACAGGGGTTAAGTAGAAAGAACAATAAGTAGAAAGTCCCAACGACAGGAAACCTCTAGGCTTGAGCAAGGAGATGAAGGAAAGCCAGGAGTGTAATTAACAGTGAGATAGAGCTTCAGGGAATGAGACCAAAGAGGTAGGCAGAGGCAACCACTAAACTTATAATACTTATAATACAACCACTAATACTTATAATAAGAGCAATGCAAAAGTAACCAATGAAATACTGAGTCCCATCTTCAAACTGGAGAAGATTTAAAAGCTTGATAATATCACCTTTTGAAAAGGAAGTTTGCTCACAACTACTTGTTGTGGTACAGGCTGGTATGGCAACTTCCCAGAGTGAGTTTCAAAATATCCATTCTTATGATCCAGTACCCCAGAAAAACAATCTCATGTATGCGCCAGGTGGTTCATCGCATTGCTGTTGTCAATAGTAAAACAAAAGAACAACAGTATCGAATGGAAAAAACTTAAGTGTATCTTCATTGGGAAGATAAATAATAAGTTATGGAATTGTACACAGTGAAAATGCTATAGCAATGGAAATGAATAAATAAGAGCTTTAGGTAGTCCCCTGGATGAAGCTCATAAATACTGTTGAGGGACAAAAATGTTACAGAAGAGTATTACAGTGTAATTCCACTTATGTACATTTTTTTGTCTTTTTTATTTTGGAATAATTATAGGCTCTCAGAAATTTCAACAGGGGTCAGTGAGATTTAATGTAGCCATGGCTTGGATTCCCTCAACAGAAATATTGTGTGTACATATAGTACATTATTAGAATTAGAAAGTTGACATCAGCCCAATATAATTAACTAGAATAAACACCATGATCAGATTTCATCTGTTTTTATATGCACTCATTTTTTTATGTCTATGGTTTACATGTATAAGTTCTATGACATTTTATCACCCACATAAATCTGTATAACAACTGCCACAGTCAAGATACAGAACTTTTTCTTCACTACATAAAAAATTCTTTATTCTATCTCTTTATAGCACACCCTTCGTTTAAATCTTGACTAACATTAATTTATTCTCCATCTCTACAATTTTGAAAGTGATATATAAATGGAATAATACAGCATACAATCCTTTGAAACTGGCTTTTTTTTATTATTCAGCATGATGCTCTTCAGATCCATCTATCTAATAATTGGTTTCTTTTTACTGCTGAGTAGTATCCCTTTGTGTGATGCACCAGGGTTTGTTTAACCATCTACTCTTTGAAGGATATTTGTGTTGTTTCTGGTCTGGGGCTATTATAAATAAAGCTGCTATGAATGTTTGGGTTAAGGTTTTAATGTGAATATGTATTTTTAATTCTCTTGGGTAAATATCCCAGAATGGAATTACTGGATCAAATAGTGAATGCATGTTTCACTTTAGAAGAAAGTGCCAAATTGTTTTCCATAGGAGCTGTACAATTTCCATTCCTTCTAGCAGTGTATGAGAGATCCCACTTCCTCCACGTGGCCTCCAGCATTTGCTACTATCAGTATTATTTTGCACATTTTAATAGATTTTTAGTAGTAACTCATTGTGGTTTTAGTTGGCATTTCTTTCATGGCTAGTGATGTTGAAAATCTTTTCATATGCTTATTCACCATTCATATATCTTTCTGACAAAGTGCCTGTTCAAGTCTCCCCCCCACCTCCCATTTGCTAATCTGATTGTATTTTCCCCCCACTATACATTCTGGATAGATGTCCTTTGTCAGATATGTGATTTTTCAAATAGTTTTTCTCATTCTGTAGCTTGTCTTTTTAGCTTCTTACCAGGGTTTTTCACAGAGGAAACATTTTAAATTTTTATTAAATCTAATTTATCCACTTTATGTTTTTTTGATCTATCATAGATCATTGTGTCTAAGAATTCTTTGCCCAACTCTTGGTTATAGAGATGGCTCTCATGTTACCTTCTAAAAATTTTATAGTTTAGCACTTTTTTAAAGTTTATTTATTTTGAGAGAGAGAGAGAGAGAGGTAAAGGGAGGAAGAGAAAGAGAGGGAGAGAGAGAATACCAAGCAGGCTCTACACTGTCAGTGCAGAGCCCAACGTGGGGCTTGAGCTCATGGATCATTGGATCATGACCCAAGCCAATACCAAAAGTTGGACACTTAACCAATTGAACCATCCAGGCACCCCTACATTTTACTTTTATATCTGTGATTTCTCTTGAGTTAATTTGTGTAGAATTAGGTTTAGTTCGAGGTTTATTTTTGCTTTTTGATGTCCAATTGTTCCAGTACCATTTGTTGAAAACAGCATTGTTCTTCCTTGAGTTGCCTTTGCACCTTTGTCAAAAATCATAGTTGTATGTTTTTATGGATCTTTTTTCTGAGTTCTTTGTTCTATTGTCTATGTGCCAATCCCTCTACCAATACCATGCTATTAATTATCATACTTACATTTTAAATCTTAAAATGGGCAATTGTGACTCTTTCCACTTTACTCTTCCTCTTCAAAATAGTTTTAGGTATGCTTTGCCTTTACGTTTTAATTTAAAATAAGTTTGCCTATAGCAATAAAAATTTTGGTTGGGGGCACCTGGGTGTCTCAGTTGGTTAAACATCCAGCTCTTGGTTTCATCTTGGGTCGTGATCTTGTGAGATGCAGCCCCACATCAGGCTCTGTGCTGACAGTGCTGAGCCTGCTTGGGATTCTCTCCCTCTCCCTCTCTCTCTCTTTCTATGCCCCTCCACCAGTCACTATCTCTCAAAATAAAAAAAAATCTTTTAAAAAGCTAAAAGTTTTTTGATTGGATTTTAGTTGGAATTGCCTTAAATCTATATATTAACATTGTTAGAATTGGCATTTTTATTAAGTTTTCCAATGCATTTATGCAATATGTCTTTTTGTTTACTGAGATCTTGTTTTCTTCCCTTCATCAGAGTTCTATAGTTTTCTACATATATATCCTATTTGTATTTTGTTAGATTTGTGCCTAGATTTTTATTTTTTGGAGTGATTCCAAAAGGTTTGCACTTTGAATTAGTTTCTGATAGATTATTATTATTTTTTAATATTTCAAGGTTTTATTTAAATTCTAGTTAGTTAACATACAGTGTAATATTAATTTCAGTAGTAGAATTTAATGATTCGTCACTTACATGTAATAACCAGTACTCATCACAACAAAGTGCCCTTCTTTTTTTTTTTTTTTAATTTTTTTTTTAACGTTTATTTATTTTTGAGACAGAGAGAGACACAGCATGAACGGGGGAGGGATAGAGAGAGAGGGAGACACAGAGTCGGAAGCAAGCTCCAGGCTCTGAGCCATCAGCCCAGAGCCCGACGCGGGGCTCGAACTCCCGGACCACGAGATCGTGACCTGAGCCAAAGTCGGACGCTTAACCGACTGAGCCACCCAGGCGCCCCCAAAGTACCCTTCTTAATGCCCATCACCCACTTAACTTACCCTCCTACCCCCGGCCTGTCCTCCAGCAACATCCAGTTTGTTCTCTATAGTTAAGAGTCTATCTTATGGTTTGAAACCCTCATATCATTTTTTCATTTTTTAAATTTTTTAAAAATTTATTTATTTATTTTGAGAGAGAGAGAATGCAAGTGGGGAAGGGGTAGGGAGAGAATCCCAAGCAGACTCCACACTGTCAGTGTGAGATCATGACTTGAACCAAAGTTGGAAGCTTAACCGACTGAGCCACTCAAGTGCCACCCCCCCATCTCTTTAAAAGAAAATTTCCCCCTATGTTCATCTGTTTTGTTTCTTAAATTCCACATATGAGTGAAATCATCTGGTATTTGTTTTTCTCTGGCTGATTTATTTTCTTAGCCTAATAACTCTAGCTCCATCCACATCATTGCAAATATTTTTTAATGGCTGAGTAATATTCCATTGCATATATATATATATATATATATATATATATATATACACCACATTTTCTTTATCCATTCATCCGGCAATGGACATTTGGGCTCTTTCCATAATTTGGCTATTATTGAAAAAGGTGCTATGAACATTGGGGTGCATGTACTCCTTTGAATCAGTATTTTTGTATCTTTCAGGTAAATACCTAGTAGTGAAATTACTGGGTCATTTTTTTGACCCAGTTCTATTTTTAACTTTTTGAGGAACATCCAAGAGTGGCTGCACCAGTTTGCATTCCCACCAACAGTGTAAGAAGGTTCTCCATTCTAGTTATCCTCACCAATATCTATTGTTTCCTGTGTTAATTTTAGCCATTCTGACTTGTGTGAGATGATAACTCATTGTGGTTTAGATCTCATTTGTATTTCCCTGATGGTGAGTGATGTTGAGCATCTTTTCATGTGTCTATTGGTCCTCTGAATGTCTTCTTTGTAAAAATGTTTATTCATGTCTTCTGACCATTTCTTAACTGGATTATTTGTTTTTTAGACATTGAGTTTGAAATGTTCTTTAGAGATTTTGGATATTAACCCTTTATCAGGTATGTCATTTGAAAATATATTCTCTCATTTCATTGGCTGCCCTCTAATTTTGTTGATTGTTTCCTTCATTGTGCAGAAGTTTTTATCTTGATAAAGTTCTAATAGTTCATTTTTGCTTTTGTTTCCCTTGCCTCAGAGGGAAGAAGATGTGTCTAGTAAGAGGTTTCTGTGGCTGATGTCAAAAAAGTTGCTATGTTCTCCTCTAGGATTTTGATTGTTTCCTGTTCTTTCATTTAGGTCGTCCATCCATTTTGAATTTATTTTTGTGTATGGTGCAAAGAAGTGGTCCAGTTTCATTCTTCTGCATGTTGCTGTACAGTTGTCCCAATACTGTTTGTTTAAGAGATGTTTTTTTTTCCATTGAGTAGTCTTTCCTGCTTTGTCAAAGATTAGTTGACCATACAGTTGTGGGTCCATTTCTGGGTTTTCTATTTTGTTCCATTGATGTATGCATCTGTTTTTGTGCCAGTACCATACTGTCTTGATGACTTTTGATGGTATAAAGAAATGTAGTTGAATTTTGTGTATTTATGTATCTTGTGACATACTACATAATAGGATAATATCAAGATAAATCAGTTCTGAAATTAATATGGGAATGGTAACTTAAGACACAGGAACAGTTGTTTCACTGGACATTAAGGCATAATTTATGAAATGATAGTAATTGACACAATATAATATTGGCATAAGAAGAGGCAAATTAATGGGTTAATTCTATATTCTCTATTTTAAATAGAGAATCCACAGACTTATGCATATATTCCTCAGACTTAATGTATATATTTCATGTGGAGAGTGAAATTTCAAATCATTGAAGAATAGATGGACTTGTCAATACATGATTTAGAAAAATTTAAAGATTCTCATTTTAAATTTATTTTAGAAAATTTAATTTATATTAAATCTTAACTTAGAGGGGCGCCTGAGTGGCTCAGTCGGTTGACCATCTGACTTTGGCTCAGGTCATGATCTCGTGGTTTGTGAGTTTGAGCCCCGCGTCCGGCTCTGTGCTGACAGCTTAGAGCCTGGAACCTGCTTCAGATTCTGTGTCTCCCTCTGTCTGCCCCTCTGCTGCTTGCACTCTGTCTCTCACATTGTCTCAAAAATAAATAAACATTAAAAAAATTTTTTTAAATTAACTTAGAATGCATTCTCACAAAAATAAAAAATAAACAACAGATGTCTTCAAGTAAAAAGTAAATAGAACTATTAGAACAAAAGTATTAAAAAAATAGAAAGTAACATTTTCTGATAATTTGGGAATTGGAGAGCCTTCCTCACAAAGACATGAAACTCAGATGACATAAAGGAAAGGAATGATAAGTGTAACCTCTTAAAAATTAAAAACTTCTATTTTTTTTAAAAAAGTCATCAAAATGAAAATGAAGGAACAAATGGAATTGTAAGAAAAATATTTAAAATAATACAGATTTAATATGCAGAATATGTAAGCAATACTTGTAAACTAGTACTGAAAAGACAACACAATTAAAAGTGAGAAAAGATATGTGAACAACTTATTGAAAACAATTATAATGATAAATATAATTATTTTTACTAGTAAATAGAAATATTTTTTTCTATAAGTTTGTCAAAAAAAAAAAGAGAACCGGTACTTTCTATGATGATGTTAGGGAGAGGATAAAGCTATTCTTAAAAAATATTATGGGAAAGTAAATTTACACAGCCTCTATAGAGGCAATGTTTAAAAAAAAAAAGGGAGAAGAGAAAAGATAATAATATGACTAGCTTAACAGAAATCAGGAAACATTAAAAAACAAAATGAAAATGGCATAAATAAAATAAAAAATATGTGACTACAATAAAATTCAGTGGGTTAAATTACTATTTAAAGGACAAAGACTCTCTTTTAAATACCTTTTTTAAAAAATGTATTTATTTATATTGACAGACAGAGAGAAAACACATGCACAGGCAGATGGAGAGAGAGAATTCCAAGCAAGCTCAGTGGTGTCAGTGTCGAGCCCAATGTGGGGCTCCATCTCTCAAACCATGAGATCATGATCTGAGCTGAAATCAAGAATAAGATGCTTAACCAACTGAGCCATCCATGTGCCTGTCTTTTAAATATCTTTTTAGTTAAAGAAAGGAAAATTGAAGCCAATTGCTTCACAGTTTTCAGTACTTGGTATCGATGCTGAGAAGAGTCACAAGGCAATAGTCTGATTTTGTTTTTTTTGTGTGTGATTTATGCTTTATTTTTAGAAAATTAATCATTGATGTTCATTTCATAAAGATGTGTTACTATGTGAACCCTTTTTGTTTGATTAATTATGCTGATCTGTTAGCCCTTTTAATTTGAAGAGTTATTCGTAATTTAATTTTGAGGTTATTCTGAATTAGGTTTATTTATTTGTCTTAATTTCTTCTCTTCTTTTATCATTCTAGGACCTCACCTAAGGAATTCTGTAATGATTCTTTTTATTTGCTTTATAATACTTTAATTGTGTTTTCCTTGGTGTTTTTGTTCTATGTTCTGGAAAATTTTCTTTATTGTATTTTTCAGACATTCTAATTTTTTAACCCAGGGTTTTATTCTCTAAGAGATAATCGTTTTCCTCTGATAATTTAATTAATTTTTCATTTTATTTGGTATCTTATTTGTAGATATAATATATTTTTCAGTCTCCCTTTAGACACAACTTAGAGGTTTTTAAAAGCTCTCCACCGTTCAAGTTATTTCTGTTTCCTCTCATTGCAGCACTTTATTTCTTCAAGTCTTTCTCTGTCAGGATGTTGTTTTTCTATATATACCTAGTAATCTTTAGGTTTATGTTTACATTTAAGAAGAAAGTCTGAGCAGCTACTGTGGGTTTTCCCTTCATTTTTTCCCATAAGATTTCACATCTGTGTAGACGTTTTGATAGAAAGGAGACCTCAATGCAAATCTCGTTTTAGGATCATTTGGTAGGAAACGTGCTTTAGGGCTATTGTTCTCCTAATGAAGGTTGACAAATTGATTATTTTTAGCCAATACCCACATAAGAAGCTTTAGATTTTTGCATGTGGTTCACTCAATTTCCTCAGACAACAAACCTCACTTCATGACTATGGGTAAATGTCAGCCCACTTTTGTGCTATGCAAAGGGAGAACCATAGTTAAGTGGATTTTGAGTGGTTTCCCCTATATTCAGGTCCACTCCTCATCCCAATCTTCTATTGCACATGTTGACCTTGACTGGTCTAGTGGATTTTCTGAGTCTTTATGAGCAGAGAAGCCCTCATTTCCTCTGTAGCCTCCCTCAGTGTATTTTATATTGCTACTTTATTTGAGTATTTATCTATGAACTTTTTTCTATCTTCGTCTAGTTGGCAATTCACTGAAATCTCTCCATTGTCATCAGTAGTGATTCCTCCAGTCTTTTCTTTTCTGAAATAAATGTATTCCTTTTTGTACTTCTTGAGTTTTATTTCAGTGGAGTCTTAGGAGAGACAGAAACTAAATGTAGAAATTGAGTCCCCCATCTTGAAGCAGACAGTACTTGTCTATGGAGTGATGAGTGGATGTTCAGATTATGAAAAAAATGTTGAATAAATGAATGAGAATTAAACAGAATTTGGAAACAAAGCAAATATCCCAGTAGAGAGTATAGTCAATTTAGATAACAAAATTAAAGTAAGATTTTTCAAGATATGATAAATTTAATTCAAGAAGTGTTTTTCAAAATGTTTTATGTACTTTGTTCTTTGCTTTGAACAGACACTCAGTCCACGAGGTAGAATTAAACTTAACACATTCTGCTTTGGCTGTACAGTGATTGCAGAGTAATTTTTGTCCCAGTGTTCAGCAACAACGCTTGAAGATCCCATCAAGAAGAATTTCTTTGATGGGGCGCCTGGGTGGCTCAGTCAGTTAAGCATCTGACTTCGGCTCAGGTCATGATCTCGCGGTTCGTGAGTTCAAGCCCCGCGTCCGGCTCTGTGCTGACAGCTCAGAGCCTGGAGCCTGTTTCAGATTCTGTGTCTTCCTCTCTCTCTGACCCTCCCCTGTTCATGCTTTGTCTCTCTCTGTCTCAAAAATAAATAAACGTTAAAAAAAAAAAAGAATTTCTTTGCAATAATCTGTCTAAATGTCTCTTGTTCCTTTCTGATCTCATCTCTTGCTTACTCTTTATCCAAAGGATCTTGACTGCATTTTTGGAATAGATTCAGATTCTGGATCTCATCTTCTTTTTTCTCTCTTTCATAAACCCTACAATCCGGCCATGCTTCACACATTTATCTATTTTTGAGCTTTCTGACCTCCATGCTACTACTTGCTTGATCCCTCCCCCTGGAATGCATTCCTTCATTCTGATCCATAATCAACACAAATTGGGGTGGTTGCCATGCTTACAAAGGTATCCCTAATGACTGTATCCTCCCCACTGGTCATTTTTTTACTAATATGCACTGTGCCAGTTGGACCCTTTCCTCAGAATTTGAGCACAAGGACAGAGATGTCAGATTGTGAAATGCAACTAAAAAGTAGTTATTTCTTGGCTGATTCCTAGAAAGAAGAGTCATGTGCCTCTGTTGCTGACACATCCAGACAGATTCTTGTCTGGTTCTTGGTCTTCCTCAGTTCTTGGTCTTCCTCAGGCTTGACATTCACCTCTTCCTTGTTTGTTTGTTTGTTTTAAATTTATTTTGAGAGAGTGTGCACATGTGTGAGTGGTGGAAGGGCAGAGGGAGAAGGGGAGAGAGAATCTGAAGCAGGATCCATGCCCAACATGGAGACCGAGATCTCAGAACCTTGAGATCAATGACTCTAGCCAAAATCAAGAGTTGGACACTTAAGTGACTGAGCCACCCAGGCATCCCTCAATTCCTTCTGAATTCCTTTGCAACAAATCCTTTCTTTCCTTTAAGATAACTATTCAAAAATTCCCTCTCCTCCCTTTTTTTGGTGCATACAACCAAGGAGCTTTAACCTACATTAAACCCTATCTCCTCAGATCCACCCTTGCCTGCCATTTAAGGCCAAATTCAAAGTCTTTCTTTCCCTGTAGGGAACCTTCATGGCCTTACACAAGGAGAAGTCTTCTCCAGCCTCTGGAATTTCACAGTCATTTGTTTTCACCTCTTTCATGGCAATCACCACTTATCACTTGCCAGAGTATATTAAAATCTGATGAATATCACTCCATGTGAGAATAGTAGTTCATTGACAGCATGATTTGCATTTTTTTTCTCCATGGTTCCTGATAGGATACTTGCACAAAGCAAATGCTGAATAAACAATAGTTGGCCTATTAACTTATACATTAGAAAAGGGCTTCCATCTAGGCATAAGACACAGAGAGTGGCCTTTGTTCAGAAGCCATTTTATGATTAGCAGCTACCTTCTTCTTAAGTGTACCTTTGTGCTAGTTCATGCTACTCTCTAAACTTTCTGCTAAGTAGATAACATTGTGCCCACTTTCTAGATAAAGAAGAAAAAGTACAGATAAGTAAAGTGTCTTTTCCAAGGTTGCATAGTGATTCAGAAGTGGACCTGGGCTTGAAACTTAGTTCTTTTTTTTCCCCTAATTAAAAAGAAATTCATGTTTATTTGTTTTCTGGAGAGAGAGAGTGAGAGAGAGAGAGAGAGATACAGAGCACAAACAGGGGAGGGACAGAGGGAGAGGGAGACACAGAATCCAAAACAGGCTCCAGGCTCAGAGCTGTCAGCACAGAGCCTGACCCGGGGCTCAAACCCACACCACAAGATCATGACCTGAGCCAAAGTCGGACGCTTAACCAACTGAGCCACCCAGGCACCCCTTGAATCTTAGTTCTGATTTATGTTCTGCTTTGATATGGCTTGCATGTTCCCTTATAAAAGGCTGCTTCTTTCCCAGCCACACCTACAATTTCTGGGTATTTAAAGAAGCAGGAATGCTGGAAGCAGGTGGGAGGGGGCAATTCCTTGTCTGATCTGCAAGCACTCATTCTTTCGGCTGTGAAACAGACTGACAATGCTCAGGACCAGTGATCTTGTTGTAATGAGAGAATAAGTGCAATCAGATTCTTTAGCCTTCATTATTCCACAGTGAAACAAGCCATTACTGCAAGAGAGATGTTTTGAAAGATGTCACTGACAAAATGTCCCAGAGGGATTAAACAAGTGATGGAGGAAAATATTCTAAGTTATTCAACACCTGGAAATAAGAAGAAGCAGTGGTTATTTTTAGGCCTGGCCCAGTATCCATGTCAGTACGAACATCCACAAACACTTGTATGTTTGTGGGCCTATTATACTACAGATATTGAGAGTCAGTGAATTACATTTTTAAACTATTCCTCCAAGGAAGGAATTTTTATCTCCATTTTAGAGATTAAGTAACTGAGGCTCAGAGAGATTGTCTGGCCCCTCTGCATACAGACAGTGGCAGAGTCAGAATCCACAGGTAAATCCTATCTCATTCTCTGGTGCTTTTCTTTTTTTTTTTTTTTTTTTTAATTTTTTTTTTCAACGTTTATTTACTTTTGGGACAGAGAGAGACAGAGCATGAACGGGGGAGGGGCAGAGAGCGAGGGAGACACAGAATCGGAAACAGGCTCCAGGCTCCGAGCCATCAGCCCAGAGCCTGACGCGGGGCTCGAACTCACGGACCGCGAGATCGTGACCTGGCTGAAGTCGGACGCTCAACCAACTGCGCCACCCAGGCGCCCCTCTGGTGCTGTTCACTGTGTGGCATTGTGTCGGCAGAAATCATGTAACTCAAGAGTAGTAATGGAAGTCACAGTCAAAAATGGTAGATCAATCGTACACAGAGTCTGTTGGTGAACAATTCTGTGTGGTCTCCCAGTTACCCCTCTCCTGGGGCACCACAGTATAACCAGGGCACAGGGTTGCAAGAGCACCTCGCTTCAGGGATCCAGAACAGACTGGGTTTGGCCACTCACCACTGACAAAATCCAAAGGCAGAGAGAGATGGGTAGAGGCGAAACAAGAAAGGAATTTATTCCAGTGAGGCCACCGCTGGGAGGACAGTGCAATAACATCTCAAAGACCTTCTCCAAAGTGATGAAAATACCTTGCAGGGGGGTGCGTTATGTAGGGAAAATGTGGGACAAAGGTTGGTGAATACCTGCAGGTGGGCAGTAAAGGTCAAGTTGATCATTGTCTCCGGGCCAATCACAGGGGTCTTGCCGATGCCAGGGCTTAAGGGGGTGGTTTAGGTTCCCATCACAGGATGCTTTGCCTGCGGGTCTTTTGCCTGAGTTAACAGTTAAGCTGGAAAGAAGAGCTTAAATCAATTAGAAAGTACAGACTGAGGTCATAATGAAGAGAGTTCAAGTCCTCTTTCAAACGGGTTTTCCAGATCTCTTCCTGGGCACGTTTTATAAAGGATGTACACAAACATGGAGACAAGCTTGCTAAAAGAACCAGAGAAGAAGGGATTATAATTCATATGACTAAGCAAACAAAAAAAAGATGAGATTAAAATAATCTCCAGAGGCACAAATGCTCTGAAACATAGTAAAAGTGAAAAACAGTAAAGGTGAAATTGCTCAAGAGAAGAGGCTTAAAGATAAATTTCATCACTTCAAGAAGGAAGAGGACTGACCAGACAGCTGCTCACTGGAAAATAACTGAGGGTTCGCTTGCTTGCCAGCTTTATGGACACCTGCAGAAGAGTGGCAGATTGAACAAGCAGGGCCTGACTGCTATAGCCCCTCATTTGTGTGCAGTGGATGGTTCCAGATGAGATACACCATTCCTGTGCCTTTTGAGGAACATAAACCAGAGACTGAGAGATTTTGTGCTTACTCATTTGCACAGTCCGGTTCTTCTGCTTGGAATACTTTTATCCTTGTGTCACCAAGCAATGTCAGCTTACTCTTCCAGATTGCCCTTAAATGTTTTCTCCACTATGGGGTATTCCTTGTCCCCAGGAAGGAGCCACTTCCATGAAAGTAATTGCCATAGGCTGAATTTGTGGGGGTATCTGTCTGTCCACTGGGTGGGGAGCCTTGCCTGATAGATTTATAGATTTTCCAATCCACGTCTTGTGCCACATGACCCTATGAGGTGCTCCACAAGCATTGTAAGTCATTGTCTTTATGTATCAGCTCATGCACCAAGCAATACATTTTCTGAAGATTTAATTAACACCCAGTATGTCAATGAACCAGCAATGGCAACTCAAGATTTTGTTTATGCCTTGGGCCTTTAAACCTCTCTTTATCCATGTAATGTAATAAAAGGGAATGTTTTCTGCGTGTGCTACAAGGCTTCGATTCAAATCAACGCAATCTGAGCTGTGTCAAATAGTATATTGTGAAATATTGGATTTCACAGAAAGACAGAGGTTCAATTTATTTTTCTGCTGGTGTGCCCATCTCATCAGAAGAATAGGCTCACCACAGATTTTTTTCTAGACATGATACCTAAGGAAGATGAAAGTGCAATTACATTCTGCTGTTGCGTGGCAGTTTGAAAGGAGTTAGAGCAGGTGTTTGAGAGAGAGAGAGCCTGGAGACAATGGATGCCCCACAAACAATGAATTGTGGGACTCGCAGCCAGTGAGAGAGACGGGTGATGTTTAAATGATGACAAGCAGCAATGGGCCTCAGAGTCATTTCACGTGTCTGTCGGGCATCGGTCAAACAATAATTCTCTGTTTGTTTTTTGGGAGTCCGTGAACTTACCGAGGAAACACTTTCAACTCGACTGAACATAATTGCTTCCTGAAAATAGACTCTGGCAAGTGAATTGAGACTACCCCCCTTCTAGGCGTAGCCTTTTAGAGTTTTTAGAGTTTGCAAAGCATTTCTCCACACACTGTCGCAAGCGTTGTTTTGAGCCCTCTGCCAGGTGCTGGCAGTGCTGCACTGAGCAGAATCGGACATGGTGTACGCCCTTGGGAAGAGACCAGAACAAGTGAGGCAGGTAGATATTAAGCAAGTAATCACACAAGGAAGTGTGCTGTTGAGATTATTTTTATTACACCGGTATTTAAAAACCTTAGGTCCATTAGAGGTGCTTCCCCAGCAGCTATGGCAGTAAGGGGGTTCGAAGGATGCCCAGAGAGCCACTTCTCCTCACAAGAGGTAGCTCATCTTTGCAGGACAAGACCTCCCTCCTTACAAATCTCTGTGCAGCCTGAACACCCTCACAATAGTTAGCCATATTATTTTGGTCTTTGGCTGATCTGAACTTTGGCTTTCCCTGGGGCTTTTTTTCAGGGTGGGGTACAGGGGTTACTTAGCAGTAAGAGAAGATAATCACACTAGGTTCTTGGCTTCAGTGTGTTTTCAAGGTTTGGCAGGGTCACCGACAGTATAAGGTGCAGTGACTAAAAACAGCACCCAGATCAGCTTCTGCTGATCCCATAACCTTCTGAAGGATCTCACTGGAGATAATCAAAGACTGTTGTCTGTTGTGTCGGTCATCTAAGGAGTCACTTGAAACACTAAATAGGCATGTGGGCAAGGCTGGGCAACCAATAAAATATCTCTGGACATTTTCCCTTTGTCTGTAAATGGATGGCTAGACCAGGTGGTTCTGAGCCAGCTATAGCAGCAATATGTTTCAATGGCTTTTTGACACAGTCTTTAACATTTATAGCCCTCATATCTTCAGCTCAATCCATTTAATATATCTTACTTAGACACTTTGACTATTAGTCTTTTTACCTATTAGATGAGTTGCAATGCAGGTTTCACAGCACTGGGAAAATCAATTAAGATGTTAAGTATGAGTTTGTCCTCCTCATTATCAACCTCATTCTGGTTCTCCTTGTTTTCTATCTTTTTTCACCTGTCCTTGTTACCCTCCTCCTCCATCATCAGTCACTCTATCCCTTCTCTTTGCTTTCAGTGGCCCTGAAATCCTTCCATCTTATTTGTCTCTGATAGCGTTGCATTTGGAGCTTACATCACATGATTTATTATACAACTTGCAGGTCATTAATGCCTATTGTCACTCATTGGTAATTTATATATTGAACATCTTCTAAATACAAGGCCCAGAGCCAAGCCTGGGATAGAGTAGAAAGTAACACTGCCCTCAAAGAGTTTACAGTTTTCCAGGAAGGCCAACTTCAAACATATAATTTCAATAATGAGTGAAAAGTGTTCAATAGGACATTCAGCAAAGGGAACCTATTGTTGTTTATAGGTTGAGATATGAATGGTTCATTCCACATTAATTCAACACATATTGACTTAATGCCACTGTGTACCAGTGCCTAAAATAGGAAGTACTCAGCAGTTAACAAACAGACAAAGTTCCCTGCCCTTTTGAAAGTTTCATTCTATTGTCCACATGCCCCCAGAGCATGGAGAGGGAAAAGAGTGGACGAGAAGAGACAGACCTTGACCAGAGTATGCCGAGTTCCAGTTAGAGCCACCAGACGGGTATATAGATAGTTAGGCCATATGAGTTCCTCCCAGGACCCCTTTCAGTTAGTTAGACTTTAAGACTATATCATTCTGAAAACTATTTCTCCATTTGCTCTGAAATTATCATGGAGGATGGTGTCTACCACACAAGGGAGTAGCCCCAATAGAATGACCCATATAGAGATTAATTCTGAAGGTTGAGACAGGAAAACTGTTATTGCCTCCAGGAAACTGTGACCTTCCTTCCTGTAGTAATGAAATTTAGTAACTTTTAGTTACTTTTAGTAACTTTTAGTAACATTTCCCTTATTACTCTGGCTGCCAGAAAGCTCAGGGACAAATTAGTCATTGATCTTTAGGTCTCAAATATTTGCTTCCCATTTACTTGTTTGTTTTAAAGTTACATTTTGTTAACATTGCTAGTATGCATGTCCTTTGTTTGGTTAGTCTAACTCCCAAATACGGGCTCTGGTTAGAAAACTATCAAGAATGAAGACTCAGAATTTTGTTCTTTTTGCCTTGTATTAATATACCTCCAATAGCATGTGATGTGACAATAATGCCAGGGGCCGAGAGGGAACAGATTATTCTTCTCTCACACATGAAGCTTTGACATTTCTCTTTGTTTATATCTTCACTTTTATTTCTCTACCAGCTGAGTTTCTTTGACTGTTCATACTTCTTTCCCCATGCTGACTTTGTTTTCCTTATGGCTTTTTATCCCTCTCTCCTTTTCTCTGACTCCTGCTGCTGATAATTCTGGATACCTCCTTTTGGATTTTGCTCATACTACTCACTACTTCTGTCCCTCTGTTTTCCTATTTTAAGTTAATGAGTGAGGTATCTGATTGAAGCCTCTTTTGATATCAGCGTGTAGGTGCAGATGTCACTGGTTATTTTGCCCATAGGCCAGGTACCCACTGAGGTCTAATTGGCTTTTGCTAGCTGAGTTCTGGCCGTGTGGGACAAAATAACACTGGTTGTCCTTACCACAGCTGGAGAAGATATGTTTAAAAGGGCTAAGGGTGGAGCTGGAGCGGTGATATCTTTCGTTAAGTGGCTTTCCTGATGCAGCCTAAGAATAGGGATAGAGAACCTTGATAAATACACCCAACACTGCAATGCTCTTGCCTGAGCTGTGCTATCTGCCTAGAACTTGGAGTCCTCTTTTTTTCTGCACCTCCTTTTTTCTTCAGTCTTCTCACCTGCTGATCTCGTGCTCATCTTCTGAGACTCGGTCCGCTCATTGCTGATCAAGGAAGGTGGGCTTAACTTCTGTCCTTGTGCAGGTCTTGCCACTCTGATCTCAGAGAACCCTGTGCCTGCATCTGTTATAATCTTTATCCATTTTGTTAGTTGTCTTTTCCTTTATTTGGTTCCCCTGATAGGGCTCCACGAGGCTAAGAGAGTTAGCTTCTTATTTATGTATGTCTGGCCCACGCTATGATACACTATGAGATGTGTCAGGAACCAAGGCTCTCCTTCTGTCCCAGGTCAGGATGAAAAGCCCTTTTCTGGAGCAGGTATTAATCGGGTGCTCACATCTGTGTAACAACTCTCCAGAATGAGATTTAAAAGTCCTAGTCCACACATTGAGACTACAACCGAGCATTTCTTTCCATGGACTTCCTGAAAATTTCTTCTTTTGCCATTTTCTTATCCCTTTTCTAGATCCACCCTCTGTGTCAACTTGTCCCACATTTAATCATCACCTCCTTATAATTCACCATCCTTTCTCTTCTAGGTTTTGCATATAACCCCTACTGATCTCTATTGAATTCTAAGCCTCTGTTGAGCTCCTCTGCTGAGGAGGTTTGTCTTGGAAGGTGTGGGGTGTGAGACCCAGCTCCACATCTCTGTAAGTAGGTGACTCCAAACAAGTTACTTGATTTCCTCATCTCTAAAGTGAGAATCAAAATTCCTTTTCTTACCACTTCAAGAACTGCTAGGACTATCCAGTGACATAAGCACAGAAGAAGGTTTTTAAATTATTTGCCAATGTTAGTGACAACTATTATTCAGCTTCCTTTCCTAGTCTCATCCCATCTCTCATCTTTGTTGCTGATTTACAAGCTCTGACTTCCAGAAAGGATTTGAGGCAATTGTCTCAGCAATATACCTTTCTAAAACCATGTGGATTCAATTTAATAAATATTGATCTCCTGTTATATAACTTTATTGAGCACTTGCTATGCCCCGGGAGCTGCATAAATCGTGTCACTGAAACCACACACAAAACACTTGAGGGAAATACTTGTATTTACCTTTGTTTGCCAATGATCATGTTGAGGCTTACGGGTGTTAAACAACTTGGTCCAGGTTGTGCCTATAAGTTATGGAGTCCGGACTTAACTCAGATATTGATGAGTCCAAAGTCTATGCACTTACCACCCTTCATGTCCTGTGCCACCCCCCCCCCCCGCAAAACATCACTGTTTTGATGCCCCAGTAATATTATAAAAATAGTGGATGAGGTTTGTACTTATAGGCACATACACTCAATGAACCTGACCGTGAGTTCTGTGTTCCTTGAGGACGTGACTCATTTTCTCCCTGGAATTTTCATCTCACTTGTCATTTTATCTAATTAAATTCTAAGCTCCTTAGAAAAGATTGGAAATGATATCTACATACTGTATTCCCCACCTAGTTCATTTTTTGACACAAGTGAATGTAAAAAGGTAATTACATTGTAATATGAGGGTTCAAAGTTTATTATGTCATACATCACAGTGTTTAATTTTGAAATTCAAAATCTTACATTCTTTTCCTTCAGAAGAAGAAATCATTGACTCATAAAATGGAAAGTAGAACTCTTGGGTTGTGAGGGGGTGGAGAAAGTCCCCTAATCAAGAGTTTTCATTTTGGGAGGTGAGAAGAAGGTAGCCCAGATCAAGGAAGTAACTGGTCTTGAAAAGACATGGATTTTGAGTGGTTCAAATTCTTATCTTATGATTCATCATTGTGCATCTAAGAATAGCAACACAGAGGAGTTAAAATGAGAGTAGATTAGAATAGGGGAGACTCAATACTGGGTTTTGCTGTCCTCACCTGCTATTTGATGCTGGGTGGGCTACTTCATGCCTTTGATCCTCTTTGAGTTACACTAGAAAATGGAGAGCAATGTCTAGTGTTAGGTGATCATCAAAGCCTATCAGACTTATATGTTCTGCTCATTGAGGTTGACATTGTGTTCTATAAGGTGAAGAAAACAACACAGAAAACTGAAGGAATTTCATTAGGAGCTCCATGTTGAACATGCACATATGTACAGATACAGCAATACTCACTTCATGAAGCCAAGCACAGCATACTGATTTTATTCTGAAAGGCATGAAAATGATAACTCACGTTGTACAAATTTAGAAGCATAAAGATCATTAGAGGTGGCATTATCAGGTCACTTCCTATGATAAAAACACGTCGGGGGCACCTGGGTGGCTCAGTTGGTTAAGTGTCTTAATTTGGCTCAGGTAATGATCTCACAGTCTATGAGTTCAAGCCCCACATTGGGCTCAGTGCTGACAGCTCAGAGCCTGGAGCCTGCTTCAGATTGCCCCCGCCACCCTCTCTCTCTCTCAATAATAAATAAATAAACTTAAAAAAATTAAAAAGAAATCATGGAAGTAGCCCTTGAAGGACCACATAAAGAAGTGTGAGGATTGTGGTCCAAACAGAGAGGCTGGAACAGGAAAATGTGGAAAGTGGGAATGAACACAGGCAGGAAAGGGATGGAGAAGAGATCATATAACGGGTGTGAAAGCCAATTGTGAGAATGGTGATTAAAATGTTTTATGTTGGTGCTTATATTCAACAGGAAGTTATAGAGTTCTTCCTCTGTGTGAGGGCCTGTGCTAAGCTGCAAAATATGCAGATCTTTGACTAGATCTTCCATTGGGGAAAAGGGAGCACTAATTAGAATGATTAAAAATTAGATGTGATATACATTGTGGAGGGAAAGCCCCAAGGGCTTGGAATAGAAACAGAGGGCCAGTCAAGCTGTTCTCTGTAATATTTGCCACATCACTCACTCTCTCCTTTGCCTCCATGTTCTTTAGGGTTCAGAGATGGCCATTCCTGCAGTCCTGCACAGCTTTGGATGTATAGCTATGTAATTACACCTTTTCCCTCTGTTATATGGTGAAGTCATAGAGACCAGGGATGATGCTCTACTTATATTTAAATCTCCAATGCCTAACCCAGAGTTTGACATACACTAAGCAGAATGAGAAAATAGAATATCATCTTTCCTCCTCTGTGAAAAGCACATCACAATCCTCAGATTTTCTCTAAATGGGCTCTGCTGTGATAGTTCCAATGCTTTTGTGAACTATCAAGCTAGGATGCATTCACATAAGGGCCAGCCTTCTGTGTCCCAGCACCATATGCATACTGTTGCTTAGCAATTCTGTGCAGGAAATATTACTGATCAGCGGGCAAACACAAGCTTGGTTTGAAGACAGAGCAATAGTTTAATGCATGCACGAATGTTTGGGGATTTCTCGTGCAGTAACATCATTAGCTGCAAAGAGATGTGGACAAGCAAGAGATATCTACGAGTCTCTGATTATTGTTTTGGAATATTGCATTGCCATTTCTCCTTTTCTAACTTGAATCTTAGGTTTGTAATGAGGAGTGGATGGGATTTCAGATGAGGATTAAGTAAACAAGTCATATTAAAATGACAAAATGAGTAAATAGAATATAACATGGAATGAAATGTAAATTGGACTTAGGCAAACACTTTTGTAGAGCCTTACCATCCAACCCTATCCGACCGCTTCAGATTCCTACAGTGGCTTCCGTGCACAGTTCTATTACATGTTGCCACTCAAGGGCATTTGATGTTTTCTCTCTCTGGAAATTCATTTGCATTTAAATGATTTGAAATAATCATAAAAGCCAAGTGCTATGAAGTTTGAAATTAGTTACTGTCTATAAATTGCGATGCCATTAAAAGATGATTGTGGAGAGCTTTGCTGTCTCAAATGTAGACAGATTAAAATCTAACAAAGTACACCTTGTTACAAACCTGTAAAGAATGATGGGATACAGAGTTAAATTGATTTATTCCCCTACCAGTGCCTGTAAACTCAATGCACTTGAGTTTATTCTTAGAGTAACAAACTTTTTCTTCTGGCCTGTATCTGTCCTCTTTAAATCTATGGATGTTTTATAGGACTTATGAGATTCCACCCTTATCCTTTATGGAAAAGTGAAAGGAAGGAGAATGGGGTTGCACTTTCTTTTTAAACCTGAGGATCTGGGCAACATGCTTTAGAAGACAAGTTTGGATACCAGCAGGTACATGTTTGAAAGCCTCTGACCAAAGTTATTTCCAATAAAACTCCTAATCTAGCCATCCTGGAAGACCCATGCAGTGGCTAAAAGTTCAGGCTCAGAGGTCAGAAATTTGGTTTCAAATGACAGTTCTGAATGCCACTAACTATATGACCCTGGGTAAGTTGTTTGATCCTTCTTATTCCAAACTATGAATAATAACAACAATATCTATATTGTAGAATAATGGGTAGAGTAGAAAGAAATAAAGAACATAAGAATTTAATACAGTGGCTAGGGCATGGAAACTACTCCACAAATGTTAGTTGTAATTTTTTATGAGGCATGATAAAGATGCCCCATCCTTGATTTTGTGTCCTAGTCTGAATACTTGAGATGCTTTGACACATGGTGTCAATACTATTTGATACCTTTTCCAACAACAAGTGAGGTAACATTTATGTTCTCTCCTTTCAAATCTGGCCTCTTGATTTTTGACCAATAGAACACAGATGAAAAATGGCACCATGCCAGTTTCTGTGCCCAAGCTGGAAGAGACTGGCAGTTTCTGCTTTCCTGTTCTTGGTGTGTTTATTCTTGGAACCCAGCCAGCATGCCATGGGGAAGCTCAAGTCACTCCAGGGAGTGCAGAGCCTCAGCCTGTGCAGAGAAACTAATAGCTAGCTAGATTGCTTTCTTAGGGCTTCTGTTAAAAACTACCACAAACTGCATGGCTTAAACAACATAAATGTACTGTCTGACAGTCTGGAGACCAGAAATCTGAGATTAAGGTGTCAGCAGGGTTGGCTCCTCCTGGGGGCAATGAAGGAGCATTTGTTTCAGACATCTCTCTGTCTTGTAGATGGCCATCTTCTTTCTGTGTCTTTCCAGTCTCCCCTTTATATATGTCTGTACCCAAATTTCCCCTCCTTATAAGGACATAAATTATATCAGATTAGAAGCCACACTAATAACTTCATTTTAACTTGATCACCTTTATAAAAATCCTTTTGCAAAGTAGGATCACCTTCTGAGGTACTAAGGGTTAGAATTTCAACATATGAATTTTGGGAGAATACAATCCAGTCCATAACACTTACAAGAAAGAACTTGCCAGTCAAGTGAGTATGCTATCTTGAAAGTAGATCCTTCAGCCTCTATAATGCCACACGAACCTGGCACACATTGCTAATTCATGAGAGAAATAAATGATAATTTTTCTAAACCACGAAGTTTGGTGTGAGTTGTTATGTAGCAATAGATAACTCAAATATGCTATCATTTTTACTGACCCTTTTGTTCAGTTGACCCATTTTATTCCTGCCTGCCATAGGTAGGGTTTATAATCCAGTTTTGGCCCCCAAGAATGAAACCTCAGCTCTGTATAGAGTTAAACTATACAATCTGCTCCCCATACCCCGTCAGTCCAAAAGGTTGAGTTTGGACAACTGGTCACCCACCTAAAGCAACCCTAAAGTCTCTTAAGGACACAACTTGTTACAAGAAGATGCCACTGAGACAACTCTTGAGGAAGACAGGCTAGTGTATCAGACAAAAAGTGAGATTAAGATTAATTTTGCAAAATGAGTCACTGCTTCTCCTGACCTTTATTATCCTAATGTCTAAAATAGCCTGTTCACATAACTAGCCTACCAACATATTCCCATGGAGATGACCCCTAATGGTATCAGCATGACTCTTATTCAACTTCATTCTGTCAATTTTCCATCACCCTTCCTAGATTTTTCTCTTTCTATTTAAATATAACACTAAGGAGTGGGCAGGCCTTGTGTGTGTGTGTGTGTGTGTGTGTGTGTGTGTGTGTGTGCGCCTGTCCCCAAGCAGGAGTGAAGATAGTCCCTTCTACCTGAGGCAACCAGGAGTGGGAACATCAAATGACACATTTGGCCAGAGTCTTAGAGAGTACCAGGGTGGAAGCTGAGAAGACCCACATCATATATCAAGTTCAAAGGACAGGACCAGAGTTAAACTGGAAGAAAAAATGATCCTCCAATTTCTCTTTGTTTTTTGCTGTTTTCCCATCAATTTTTCTTCTTGGAATAGACACTGAGGGAAGATGGGGAAATCTAATTGCCTTGGAGGGTTTGAGCCCAGGGCTCCAGGCAGAGGAAATCCTGGAACCTCCAGATGCAGGGACTTTGATCATTGATCCCCTGTGGCTTCTGAGTGCTGGTTCAATTGCAGGAGATGTCACAGAGATTCTGTAAGATTGAAGACTGTGGACAGGATTACCACATTTTGTAGAGTCGCTCAAACTACAGTTACTGATTAGAAGGTACATTGTTGTAGCTATGGAAATTTTTTTGCAAAAAAAATATTTATTCTTAAGTTCAAAGGCTGGAGTCATAGTGAGAAAGAAATAATTGAGTGACTCACAGGGATAGTGCTATGTATGATTATCAGCGCACAGTAACTAAGGGAGAATGTGGTAATTTTTTTTTTTTTTTGGTGATTTTGATCACCTTAGGACAGCCAACCAGATGTCCAAACCTAAAACCTTTCTCTTTACAATAAGCAGGGTGATTGTCTAAGGCAAAAATATCTCTTAGTTCAGACTACCATTTGCCATGTAGAATGTTTGTGTAGCTTTCTTTTTCCTTAGAGTTTATTTTATGTAGACGATCTTCTCCCAATTTAAGATGTAGCAATTCTTCTGTACCTGAAAAGCAAAGAAGTTCTCCATTTTAATTGGTTAGTTTTGGTCTTCACAGTTCATGAAGAACCAAACTCACAGTTTTGGGAACCAAACTCAAGGGTTTATATATTGACAGATGGCATGATTATACTCATTAAATGTGTTACATTCCTATAGATTTTCCTTAAACACAAACTTGTCAACTCGTATGTGATGAAGTAAGTCCAGGGATAAACAGAAGGGAACCAGTGAGTGTGTACCTTTTTTTTAAAGAACTCAACAAAATAAAATGTATATTTTTACAATAGTCTATAAAAAGCATATTCCTATCCACCAAAGAGATAGTGCATGCAGAGGGACATACAGAGGAACAAAAGGGAGGTTTGAAGATGCCTTGTGGCACTGACCTCAAAAGGGAGCAAAACAGGGCTGATATATCAATTGTTTCCTTCATAGTTAGCTTTTCCTGTATTAAATATTTACTTGTGATATTTGTAGACCTGTGTTCAGGGCCAGAAAATTAAACCTTCTGACCAGAGTTACAGTCAGTGTTGTGATTATGTGTAGTCAATATGTGATTGTATAATTTGAATCCCCAGCCTCACAATCAGATAAAGTAAAAACAATACATTACCTCCAGTATAGCTTCATTCTTCTCCTCTAGTGAGAAGAATGCTTTATTCACTGGTAAGACAAGACAGACTAGAGTAAGCCTAATAGAAGAGATACTAAAAGTTCACGAAAAAATGAACTCAATCTGGGTAAGCCTTATGATACTTAGAGGAATTTGACACAGCCTAGAAGGATGAAATTAATTTTAATACTTAGCACCCAGACTGTGAACTCTTCCAACAGATAAGAAGCTCCTAGAGGGCAAAGAGCTGTTTATGTTTATGTCTAAGGGTTATGGACCATTTATGTCTAAGAGTTATGGAATTTTCATGGGAGAACTCCAGTAAGCTTGTTCCCCACAACTCATTGACCAAAATTGGGTCACAGACCTCCCTAAAACCAATCATTGCTAATCAGAAAAGGATTGCAATGTTTGGGTGAAATAAGTAGAATTTGTCTCTGAGTCATATGGGGAAGGGTTGAAACAAAATCAGGTATTCTTGTTCGGTAGGCAGCTAACAGTGCTTGACTCATTGTCCAATATATACTCAATTAGAACTGAGATGGAATAGTAAATCTGGGCAGAAAGTTCAGCATTAGCAAAGGTAGAGGGAGATCCTATGTTATCCTTTTTGTACTATTTCCATTGCTTCCTCACTGTCTTCAATCTCTTCCCCTCCCGTCTCTCTTCCAAATGACTTCCAGAGTGATCTTTCTAAAATGCTAAACAAGTTGTCCTCCTATGCTCAATAATATAAAAATACAATAAAAGGGCTTGAACTTAGGTTTTTATTCCTAGTCCAATATTTTTTTCTAAAAAAAATAAAACTATGATGTTTCCTTTCTTTAATTATATATTTTTGTAGTAGAACCATAGCATGCTGTTTTAGTCTATTCTGGTTGCTATACCAAAAATATCATAGACTGGGTGGCTGACAACAGCAAACATTTATTTCTCATAGTTCTGGAGGCTGGAAAGTACAAGATCAATGTGCTGGCAGATTTGGTGTTGGTGAAAACCCACATCCTGGTTCATAGATGGCTGTCTTCTGCCTATGTCCTCACAAGGTGAAAGGGTGAGGGACCTCTCTGGGACCTCTTTTATATGGGCACTAATCCCATTTATGGGGGCTCTGCCTTCATGATCTAGTCACCTCCAAAAGTCCTCACCTCCTAATGCCATCACACTGGACATCAGGTTTTCAGCATAAGAATTTTGGGGGACACTAATGTTCAGACCATAGCACATGCCAAACTAGAAGAGGAGAAGAAAAAATACATGTGTTTCACAAGCAAACTGGAGTGCAATATACACAGAATTGGACCTGTGCATCACTTCCAAGTGGGCTCTTTAATGGTGTGACCTAGGAAGGGGCATGCATTGAGAAGATGGAATGTTTGTTATTGATTTAGAGGCAAAACATCAGAGACTCTACTCTCCAAAGGGATTTTTAAAATTTTTATCTATTTTTATTTTTTTAATGTTATTTATTTACTTTTGAGAGAGAGAGAGAGAGAGAGAGAGAGAGAGAGAGAGAGAGAGAGCACAAGCGAGGGAGAGACAGAAAGAGAGGGAGACACAGAATCCAAAGCAGGCTCCAGGCTCTGAGCTGTCAGTGCAGAGCCCGACGCAGAGCTCAGGCTCACAAATCATGAGATCATGACCTGAGTCAAAGTCAGATGCTTAACCCACTGAGCCACCCAGATGCCCCCCCAAAAGCATTTTAGAACTCATCCCATCACCACGGTAGGAAGACAGTGTGTCTGGTGGAGAACAGAGCTGATGTCCCCAGGGAACGACAGATAGCAGTTTCCTGGAAGGAGATGATAGTTGTTGGATCCGACGGATAGCTGTTCCTAGAGCTAATGAGTCAAGATTCAAAAAAAATGGTTTTTCATAATCCTTTTGTTTTTAAATAACTACAGATTCACAGGAAGTTGTGAAGGTAGCACAAAGAGGACCCGTGTACCCTTCACCCAAATTGCTCATGGCTATATCATATATAATTGTAGCACAATATAAAAACCAATAGTTTTATATTAGTCCTACATGTGCATGTGGTTTTATGTCATTTTATCACATGGGTAGATCTGTGTAATAACAAAAGAAACAAGACAGAGAGTTATTTCACCACCACAGAGATTTCCGTGATGCTTCTCCTATTAAGTTATATCTACCCTCACCTTTCCTTCAATATCCCTAAGCCATTAGTGGCAGCCACTAATTTGTTTTCCATTGCTATTTCATTTCAAGAAGGTTCTATAAAAGAGAAGAAATCATACCTAAAGTGCACTTTGCTACTGGATTTTTGTTTTTTTTTTCACTCAGCCTTGAGAGTGACCTTGAGATCCACCCGGACTGTTACATGTATAAATAATTCTTTCATTTTTAACACAGAGTAGTATTCCATGGTGTCTTAATCTGCTCAGTCTGCTAAATGGAATACCATAGACTGGGTGGCTTCAATAACAGAAATTTATTTCTCACCGTTTGGGAGGCTGTGAAGTCTGGGAAGTCCAAAATCATTGTGCTGGCCTATTTGATGTCTGGTTAGAGGTCTCTTGCTGTTTTGCAGAAGGACACCTTCATGCTAAATCCTCATGTGATATAGAGAGGAAGCAAGGCTCTGGTCTCTTTTTAAAAGGGTACTAATCCCATTATTAGAACTCTGCCCTCATGACCTACTTGTTTCCTGAAGGTCCCATATCTAAATACCATTACACTGGGGGTTAGGATTTCAACACAGGCATTTAAGAGTAGATGCAAATATTTAGTCCATAGCACATGGTATAGATGTACCACACTCAACCACTAACCAGTTAAAGAAAATTTTGGTTGTTTCCAGTTTGGGGCTATTATAAATAAAGATGCTATGAACTATCATGTAAGTGTTTTTGTTCAGAAAAAGAATTTTCATTTCTCTAGCATAAATGCCTAGGAACACAGCTGCTGCATCATAAACTTCATGTACACTTAGTTTTTGTTGTTGTTGTTGTTTTAGAAATTGTAGTGTTTTCAAGAGTGGCTGTGCCATTTTATGTTCACGTCAGAAATTTATGAAAGGTCTACTTTTTCTGTATGTTCATCAGCACTTGGTATTGCTATTATTTTTTAATTTTAGTTATTCTAATAGGTGTATAGTGATATCTCATTATGGTCTTACTTTACATTTTCCTAATGACGCAAAATGTTGAACATTTTTATGTGCTTAATTTCATTGTATATCTTCTTTGGTGAAGGTATGTCTTTTGCCCAGTTTCTTTTTTTTTTCTTTTTTAAGTATAATTTATTGTTAAATTGGCTTCCATACAACACCCAGTGCTCATCCCAACAAGTGCCCTCCTCAATGCCTGTCACCCATTTTCCCCTCTTCCCCACCCCCAATCAACCCTCAGTTTGCTCTCTGTATTTGAGAGTCTCTTATGGTTTGCCTCTCTCCTTATCTGTTTGTAATTTTTTTCCCTGTCCCTTCCACCATGGTCTTCTCTTAAGTTTCTCAAGATCCACATGTGAATGAAAACATATGGTATCTGTCTTTCTCTGCCTGACTTATTTCACTTAGCATAATACCCTCCAGTTCCATCCACATTGCTGCAAATGGCAGGATTTCATTCTTTCTCATTTGCAAGTAGTATTCCATTGTATATATAAATCACATGTTCTTTATCCATTCATCAGTTGATGGACATTTAGGCTCTTTCCATAATTTGGCTATTGTTGAAAACTCTGCTATAAACATTGGGGTACATGTGCCCAATTTCTAATTGGATAGTTTTATTACTATTGAGTTTTGACAGTTATTGATATATTCTATAGATAAGTCCTTTGTCAGACATGTAGTTTACACATATTTTTCCAATCTGTATCTTGTCTTCTTATTCTTTTTTTTAAATAAATTTTAACATTTATTTATTTTTGAGAGAACGAGATAGAGCATGAGTGGGGGAGGGGCAAGGAGAGAGGGCAGTGGGATGTTGATTCTGAAGCAGGTTCCAGCTCTGAGCTGTCAACACAGAGCCTAACATGGAGCTTGAACTCGTGAACCATGAGATCATGACCTGAGCTGAAGTCAGACATTTAACTGACTGAGCCACCCAGATGCCCTCATCTTTTATTCTTTTAACAGAATTTTCACAGAGCAAACATTTCTAATTTTGAAGTTCCATTGATCAATTTTTTTACGTGGAATCTTATTTTGCTGTCATGTCTAAGAACTCTTTCTCAAACCTGATGTCCAGGATTTTCCCCTATATTATCCTCTAATTTTTTTTATAGTTTTACATGTTACATTCTGTGATCTATGTTGAGTTGATTTGTGCAAAAGAAAGATAGGAGGTTTAAATTAAAGTTTTTTTTCTTTGTTTTTGTTTTTGTTTCATTCTGTTTTGTCTTTCCTGGGAATGTACAATTGTGCCTTCTGCTAAAAAGGCTATCTCTGCTTTGTTGAATTGCTTTCACATATTACATTTGTAAGTACTCCTTATATATTAAGGATATTAATAATCTGTTATGCAGACTGAATGTTAAAAATCGTTGACTGTACTTGTGTGCAGCTATTTATAGGTTTTCTGTTCTGTTCTATTGGTTTATGTGTCTATCCTTCCACAGACACCACACAATCTTGACTATGGTAGCTACATAATAAGCCTTGAAACTGAGTAGAGCAATTCATTCTACTTACTTTTCTTCCTTAAAATTGTTATAGCCATTCTAGTTTGTCATTCCATATAAATGTAAGAATGATTTTGTCTATATCTATATAGTCTTGCTGATGTCTTATAAAAATTATGTTGAACCTGTTCACCAGCTTGGGACAACTGGCATCTTTACTAATTCTCTTTTGATCCATGAGTATAGTATGTCTCTCAATTTATTTAGAACTTCTCTGATTTTTTCCATCAGTATTTTTTTTTTTTTTGGTTTCTAGCATACAATTCCTGCACACATTTTGCTACCTTTTAACACCAGTATTTTATTTTTTATTGTATTTGGAAGGAGAAATAGGAAAGTTTACATCTACTGAAACTTCCTGGAAGTGGAAGTTTCCCTATATTGTTCTTTGAGAAACATATAGGCAATACATAAGACTGACAAACTAATGAATAAAAGCAATAAGCACACATTCACCATGGGTGACACCAAACCATGTGGGAAAACAGCAGCATGGGATACTTCAGAGATAATCAAGCCCCACATTGGGCTCTGCACTGACAGTGTGGAGCCTGCTTGGGATTCTCTCTCTCTCCCTCTCTCTCTGCCCCTTCCCTACTCATACTAGCTTGCTCTCTCTCTCAAAATAAATCAATAAACGTTAAAAGAACTGCATAAGTGTGTGTGTGTGTGTGTGTGTGTGTGTGTGTGTGCATGAACGTGTAAAGGCATGACTAATACCATCCTATATACACTGCCTAACATATCTTTTTTCACTTTACAATGTATCGTGGAAAACATTTCCATATCAGTAATAGAATTGCCCCACTTCTTTTTAGCTGGTTTCACAGTGTGCCATAACACAAGTCCAGAACACTTACCACCAACTGCCAAATCCCAAAGCCCCAAACTGATCTAGCAGCAAAACTGACTTGAGCTGATACGAAAATATTTTTTGTTTTGGTAATCCCACTTAGCTTCATGGGGTATGCTTCAGAAGAATGAGTATATTTGATAGCTGGGTGCTTTTAAGAGTCTGCTGGAAATGGGAGTATATATCATACCTGGGTTGTATTACTTTACTAAAATAAAAAAGGAAAATCTCAATTCTGAGTCAAAATAGGCCCTAAGGGTTTTGGTCAAGAGATTGTAGACATTTATCATGTTTTATTGAACCTGCCCCTATTGAGGAACATTTTAATTGTTTCCAATATTTGTTCTTACAAACAATGCTAATGCACACATGGTTCCATGCCCATGTGGGTTATCCATAAGGTAAATTCTTGAAAGGGGAATCCCATGGGTCAAGTGTTTGTATATTTATAATTTTGTTCAATTTGACCAAACTGTTCTTATGCTCCCACCAGCACTAAGAATATCCATTTTCTCTGTCTGTATACTTTTCATGTCTACAGAGTGCAGTCAGCTCTCAGTCGTCCGGTACTTCGTTAACTTGAACTCTCCATCAGCCAGGGCCACATGCTCCTGAGCTCATGAGACTTGGTGACCATGAGGTTTAACGACACAAGGGTTTAATGATGAGAAGACTAACTGGTGCTGAGCCTTTTTTGACTATCAGGTGGAGCTGACTGCAGCCCCACTCTTGGAAAATAGGCAGCCGGGTATCCTAGATGAGGTTTAATGATGAAGTCATGTGACTGCTTTTTTAACCAATAAGCCAGATGCTAGCCAGTGATACCATTGTGGGCCACAAGACTTGTCTGAAGTGAAATGATTGTGTCATTTATTGTTTTAACAACTGCAGGGTTATCCTTGGTCATTGAATCAGAACACAAGTCATTGCCTATCTAGTCAACAAAGCTTACTGTTGAAGGAACACAGGGTCAGGAAAGGATCTGGGTTCAAACCCTGCCTTAGATGCCCAGCAGGTGTGTTAATTTAGCCAAGTCATTTGACTATCTAGAGATTTGGGTTTCTCATGTATTTAATTAGAATAGCAATACTCACATTTCATTATTATAATTATTAGGGTTGAGTAAGATGAATTTATTTTAGGTAGCTGGCATATAGTAAGTACTCAGTAAATGGCTGGTTTTTATTTTGAAGTTCTGAGTTAAGAGGCTCTAGCTGCCTGTTAATTTCTAAAATCTTATAATTTTTAAAATCTTACAGATAGTCTTTTCATTAGATCTTTTAAAAAGATTGATTTGAACAAGCTTTGGTATAAATGAGTGAATCTTAAGCAGATTTTCCAGATTGTGTTATAAATAAATTCATTATTTTTAAAGTTTATTCAGAACAGAAAACAAATATATAGCATCAGAAATTTAAAAGTGGGAAATACTATATATGGAGAGGAATTTTATGAATGATAAAAAATATATAGTTACATTTTATGATAAAAATTGGAGTAGCTCAATGGAATGAATACTTTTATAGGAAAATATATATGACAAAGTTTAATCATGAAGAAGTAAAATATTTGAATGGCATATTACTCAGAAAAGATAAAAATGCATTGAGCCTATTGATGTGTTAAAGGAATAATATCATATGTCCCAGAAGAATTTTCCCCAGACTCAAGAATGGTTCAACATTAAGAAATTATTAATCGACATTTATTGCAATAGGAGAGAAAAAATAGGTTTGAACTATCTGATAGGTTGCCATAAGTCTATTAATAAAATTAAACATCTATTTTTTTATTTTTAAATTTTTTTAGTAAATTGATCATGAAGGGTAATAACACTTCTGTAACATGATAAAATGTGTTATCAGAACCTAACAGTTAATGTAATGCTTACTAATCGCTGTTATACTGAGCATTTGCTACCTGCTAGGAACTGTTCTAAGTACTTGTACATATATTAGCTCACTTAATACTCAAAGTAGTGTTATTTTCCTCTTTTTACAGATAAGAAAATTAAGGAACAACAAGGTGATGTAAATTTGCCGACATTCTATATTAGGAAACAATAGAGCTGTCATTTGAACTCAGGCAGATTGGCTTCCAAGTAGGATTTACTATTCAATAAGCCTTTATGAGTATTACAAGCAACTTCTACTAAAATCCAGACAAGAAAGATATTAGGTGTCTGGCATCAATATTAATATTCAACATTTTGGGAAGATTAGAGAAAAATACAATAAGATTCTATGTGTCTGTATATACCTTCCTTCTTGTAATTCATATGTAATATATATATATATATATATATATATATATATATATCTTACCCAAAATAGCATTAGAATTTTAAAATACGTAATTATTAATTAACAAGAAAGATGTAAGATTTTGACTTTGATGAAGAAAACTACAAAATTGTATCCAAGTGTGTGAAAGAAAACCTGATGGACTTACTTATAATATTACTAGATAATAAAACTCAGTATCTATTATGTAGTTCTTTGAAAAAAATAAATTTAATCATATTTCTTTAAAAATTTTTTAATGTTTATTTATTTTTGAGAGAGAGAGTGAGACAAAGTGTGAGGGGGGGAGGGTCAAAGAGAGGGAGACACAGAATCAGAAGCAGACTCTGGGCTCTGAGTGGTCATCACAGAGCCTGATGCAGGGCTTGAACTCATGGACCACAAGATCATGACCTGAGCTGAAGTCGGATGCCCAACTGACTGAGCCACCCAGGTGTCCCTAATCAAATTTAATCAAGATTTCTACTTGACAAATTGTTTATCTAGATAAATAAGTGCATAATAATATCTAATAAAGTTCTGGGAAAGAATATAATGGTATGGGGAGCTATGTAGGATAACTTAGGGGATTATTCTACCAGAGACCTACTACAGAGACACAGAAGATAAAATAGAAAGGTACTGGCACAGATAGAGAGAGGCAGGTAAATTGACGGGAAAGAACAGAACATACAAAAAAAGACTTTTATGTGTATAAGACATTGGCATATGAGGCACCTGGGTGGCTCAGTCAGTTAAGCCTCTGACTTCAGCTCAGGTGATGATCTTACAGTTTGTGAATTTGAGCCCCACATCAGGCTCTCTCCTGCCAGGGCAGAGCCTGCTTCAGATCCTCTCTCTCTCTCTCTCTCTCTCTCTCTCGCTCTCACTCTCGCTCTCTCTCTCTCTCCCCCCTCTCTCTCTCTGCTGCTTCCCTGTTCATGTTTTCTTCTCTCAAAAAAATAAATAAATAAATAAATAAGAAATTGGCAGATGTTAATAGCAATCCTTGAAATCCCTGGGGAAAGAGGGACAATTTGAAAAATGGTGAGACGGGGGCACCTGGGTGGCTCAGTGGGTTGAGCGTCCGACTTCGGCTCAGGTCACGATCTCGCTGTCAATGAGTTCAAGCCCCGCGTCGGGCTCTGGGCTGATGTCTCCGAGCCTGGAGCCTGCTTCCGATTCTGTGTCTCCCTCTCCCTCTGCCCCTCCCCTGTTCATGCTCTGTCTCTCTCTGTCTCAAAAATAAATAAACATTAAAAAAAAAAAAAGAAACATGGTGAGACACATGGACGCAGAAAACAAAGGCAAATCCATCTATCACACTTGCAGTTAAAATGAATTCTAAATGGATTTAAAGTATAAATCTAGGGGCACTTGGGTAGCTCAGTTGGTTCGACATTTGACTCTTGATTTTGGCTCAGGTCATGATCTCATGGTTTATGGTTTGGAGCCCCACATTGGGCTCTCCACTGACAGTGTAGAGCCTGCTTGGGAGGCTCTCTCTGCCTCTCTCTGACCCTCCCCTACTCACACTACTTGCTCTCTCTCTCTCTCAAAATAAATAAATAAACTTTTAAAAATAAAGTATAAACATAAAAAGGCAAATATTAAAAACCATATCATGAAGAGGTAGAGAGATATATAGAAATCCAAGAAGTTGTGAAGGCAGACATCACAAACATGGTATCTGGCTCAGCACTGCTGACAGATGCATTCAGCTTGGACAGGGGAGGGATTTCAAAAAAGGAAGGAAGGAAGGAAGGGTGGAAGGAAGGAAGGAAGGAAGGAAGGAAGGAAGGAAGGAAGGAAAGAAGGAAGGGAAGAAGGAAGGAAGGAAGGAAGGAAGGGAGGGAAGAAGGAAGGAAGGAAGGAAGGAAGGAAGGAAGGAAGGAAGGAAAGAAGGAAGGAAGGAAAGAAGGGAGGGAGGGAGGAAGGAAGGAAGGAAGGAAGGAAGGAAGGAAGGAAACATGAAACAAATTGAGGTGGAAGCCCCAAAGACACATCATTTCTCATTTGTTTCAGTAGCAAAACATTAGGTGGTCTTATATATAATCCTTTTACACATGTCTGTTACCAGCTTGATTTCTGAAGGCATTTGTTTTTTTGTGACCCTCTTCCCAATCATAAAGGAATAGATTTAAATAGCTTAGTTCAAACAATATGTGTATGTATATATGACATAAGATGATACAATTAAAAGACAAATAGAACTAAGTAAAATCCTTAACATGAATGACAAACTGAGTGGTAATATCCTTAATATATAAAAAGTACTTGCAAATCAATTTACAGAAGATAAAAAATAAACCCTCAATACAGTAATGGGTAAAGAACATAAACAGGTCAATACAAAGATATATAGAAGACAGATAACAAAAGCAAAGAAATTTTATAGCACAAGAGATCTAAGAGATGAGTATAACATGATTATTTTGACTATAATTTTAGAAAAAGTTGAAATATTGGCAATGTTCAATATTAGGTAGTGCAAGGAAGAAACAGCCACCTCCAGATATTCATGGGGTATAATTAGTCTATATAAAACTTGACAGTGTATATTAAAATATAAAATATGCATACCTTCTGACTCAATAATTGCACTTCAGGAAATTTTCATTTAGGGATGCCTGGGTGGCTCAGCAGGTTAAGCATCTGACTTTGGCTCAGGTCATGATCTCACAGTTCATGAGTTGGAGCCCTGCGTCAGGCTCTGTGCTGACAGCCTGGAGCCTGGAGCCTATTTCAGATTCTGTGTCTCCCTCTCTCTATGCCCTTCCCCCACCCATTCTCTCTCTCTCTCTCTCTCTCTCTCTTACTCTCTCTGTCTCAAAAATAAATACACATAAAAAATTAAAAAAAAATAAAATTTAACTTAGTCAACAAATAGATATTGAAATTGTATTATATGCTAGATACTGTAGTTTGATACGGGAGATAAAAAAATGAATAAGATCTTTAAACCTCCCTCCTTTTCACATGGAGTTTCCATTTTCATGGGAATATATCCTAAATAGATGATTGGACAAATATACAAATATACAGGTACAAGTATATTATTTTCATGTACTTGAAGAGCTAAATTTGGAACTCAAATATCATCAATAATATGGATTGGATAAATTAATTACTTCACATTCCAGAAAAGCACTCTAATGCAGCCATTTACAAGGTGATAGCAGAGCCAATTGAATTGACATAGAAAATGTTTATGATGCATTACTAAGGGAAAATGCAGATTATAGAACTGTACAGCATGGTTTATCAACCAGTTGAAATGAATCATCCCTAAATATTATAGTGGTGACCTCTAGGCAGTAGAATTATAGACAGTTTCACTTTCTTTTTACTTATGTGCATTTCCTATGCTAAACATAATTATACATGTTACATATCAAAGTGAAAACTTCATTTCACTAAAATTACTCTCATCTAACACATCACCCACTTTTTCCCTGTTACATAATGTCTTCCTTTTAGAAAGAGGTCAGGTACTCAGCTGGGTATGGTGCGGCATAACAGAGAGAGGTAGTGTGTGTTCCCCCCAGACCAGAAGTAGCCAGAGGTGATGTGAACAGCAGCTGAGGACAGATCGTGCCTCAGCTAGGTGTGCTTGGCTGGCACCAGAGCGTGCAAACTGGAGCTGGGCAAAATTTCAAGACTGATGGAAAAATCTATCACCCAAGGAGATAGAGAGCCCTGGTTCTTTAAGTGACAATGCCAAAAATCAGCAGTCCAGAAGCCTGAAATTTCCAGGAAAGCCTCATAACGGTCCAGATTTTTTAGGCTGGAAAGGATTTTGGAAAGGAATTAGCTCAACAATTTGGCTTTGTCATTAAGTAACCCGAGGCTCAGTGGAGGGGGAGGGTGGAAAGGGCATGTGAATAACTTTCGCCATGAATTAGTTATGGTGAAGAATTAGAACTTCGTGTGAATTACTCTATTCCATGTTCCCTTGAAAATTGTCCTGCTGTTACTATTTTCAACTCCAACAGGAAATAAAACTCAGAATGGGTTGAATTGTTTGAGGCCACAGAGTTAGCAAGAGATAGGCGGGCTCATCTGCTCCCACAGCTGGTGCCCTTTAACCCACCCCACACCACGTAGATCACTGAGGGCAGAGGAGATGGCCCTTCAGACTCCCAAACCAGGGCTCCCCTGAGAGTGTTCTTACCATAAGAGTGTCAGACCTATGAAGTGGGCTCTGCTTTCTCCTAGATGCTCTGCATGTCTTAAAATTCCTTCATCCTGGGCCCTGGGGAGCTCCACGTCCCAGCACAAATTAGGTTGGATGGCCACAGTCTGACACAGCTAGTTCTGTAGGGGCACATATCCTGGGGAGCCACTATAGCCAGGTTCTGGGGGGAAGCCCCTTGTCCTGTCTTGTTCCCTCCTCTGGAGAGGCTACCTAAGTCTGTCAGAGCATGCACTCAGTTAGCATTAGAGCTCCATGGAGGTTTCCAGCCATGGTCTGGTTTTATCAGTTCAGGGCCTCCATTCTCAAACCAACCAAAAGTTGGCACTATTGACATTTGGGGCCAGAAAATTCCTACTGTTGGGGACTGTCCTGTACATTGTAGGGTATTTTGACAACATCGCTGGTGTCTACCCATAAGACGCGAGTAGCTCCCTCCTCCAAGTAAGTACAAGTTGTGACCCCCCAAAAATGTCTCCAGACATTTACCCTGAAGGCAAATCTCCCCCAGTTGAGAACCACTGGTTTAGGAAAATGTCCACATTCTTCCTCCTCCCAAAAAACCCTTATAAAAACTAAATGAAAACCTAGGAAACAGAATCTTACAGTTGTTCTGTTGGACTTATTGCTAGATGCTATATCAGCATCTGTCAGACCATATCTGTCTCTTGTGTGCATACAGAGATGGCCAAAAGCTGAAGGTTCTACCTGATTCAGTGAGATAATCCTTCCTCTTTTTCTCTTTTTGGGCTGTCGTTACTCGTCCTTGTCATTCATCTGCCTCTCGATGTTTTACTTTCTGAGCTTTTACATGTAGAAACCCCTCGTTTCTTAGATTTCTTTTTAAATCCTTCTCCCCGCCCCACCCCACCCCTACACCATCACCCTCCCCTCTGTTTTCGCAGCCATTTTTTTTTCCATCCTTTGTGAAGACCAAAGGCTGGCTGAGGCTGGGTTCAGGGACCTGCATGAAGGTTGTGCCCAATCTTTGTCACCCTTGCATTGTCACACAATCTCGGACTACTCACAACCGCTCTCTGAGACCCAGTTCCTCATCTGTAAACTGGGCAGTCTTGCCTGCCTTTCTTACTTGACTAGATTGTACTAACGGTCAAATGACAGAGTAGATGTGAAAGTGCTTTGTAAAGAATAAAGTGACATAATTTATTAAAATTATCATTATTCTGACCAATTGCCCACATCACTTAAGTTACAGATGGTACAGATGGGCATTTTATCATGTGGCCTCAGCCCATCCCTTCAGCCTTGCTTGGCACAGGGAAGACACCCAGACCAGCAGCCTGAGAGCTGGCTCTGTGACCTAGACTTGCCCTGTGTTTGTCACTGCCCTTCTTTGAACTCTAGGTTTCTTGTCTGGCTCAAGCAGAGGATCTGGCTGGATGCCTTGATGTCTGCTCTTTCTCCCTTGCAGACTAATCTGTGGGATGAGGTGTTGCCTCCAGGGCAGTTTTACAGTAACTGGCCTCTTCAAGATTACCTCAAGTTTTATTCTCTCTTCTAAACTGCATTTGGGATGCTGACACATGGAATAACAGTGAGCTGCTTTCCAGGAGACCCTTGAAGGGGAGAAGGATCACATCAGAATTCCCTCAAGAGCACTTTTCAAACTGTCCAATTCCATATTCCCTTCTGACCTCTTGGATGGCAACATATTTTAGGTTCTACTAAAATAGAATAACATTTAATGAGATATGGAAGCAAGATAAGAAGACCATCCCCCAGGAGTTTCTGTAAGATTATGTGGGAAGTAGGTAGAAGACACCAGGACAGTGGGTGGAAGGTGTGACCATTACTAATTACTAAGGGCATCACTAATGCCCTTAGGATGTAAGAGAGCAGGAGCAAGGGGTGGCTAGGCTGAGGTCAAGGAGTTGATGACAGGTAAGATGCAATCCTAGGGCTCATCACTACGCAAAAGAATTTCCTGAGATGATAGGAATGTTCTAATCTACTTTCTTTCCTGCTTGCTTTTCCTTCCTCTTCCTTCCTTCCTTCCTTCTTTCTTCCTTTCTTTCTTTCTTTCTTTCTTTCTTTCTTTCTTTCTTTCTTTCACAGCCTTATTGAGGTATAATTGATACACAGAAAACTACACATGTTTAATGAGTACAATTTGATGACTTTAGATGTATGCATACACTCATGATATCATCACCACAATCCAGGAATTAAAACATCCAACACCCCCAAGAGTGACTTGTGTCTCTTTTTGTTTTTCCTTTTCTTTTTTTTCTTTCTTTCTTCTCTTCCTTCTCTTCGCCCTCTCCTCCCCTCCCCTCCTCCTCCTCTTCCCCTCCCTCTCCTCTTCTCCTTCTCCTTCTTCTTCTTCTTTTTAATTTTTATTACTTTTTATGGTAAGAAACTCAAGATCTACTCTCTTAAAATTTTAAGTGCACAATATGGTACTGTTAGCTGTAGACACTATGTTGTGTGGCAGATCTCTAGAACTTATTGTACTGAACCTTTGTATCAACTGAGCCAAATCTCTCCATGTCCCTCTCCCTCCACCCTCTGACAACCACCATCTACCCCTTGCTTCTATGAGTCTGACCATTTCAGATATCTCACATAATTGGAATCAGTGGAGTATTTGTCCTTCTATGACTGGCTTATTTCTCTTGGCTAATATCCCCCAGGTTCATCCATGTCATCACAAATGGTAGAATTTCCTTCCCTTTTAAATTCTGAATAATATTCCATTGTATTTATAAGCCACATATTCTTTATCCATTCATCTGTCAAAGGACATTTGTGTGGTTCCCGTGTTTTGGTTATTGTAGTCACTGGCCACATGTAATACTGAATACTTGAAATGTGACTGAGGAACTGGGTTTTTTATTGTATTGATTTTTGGTTAATTTTATTTAAATTTATTTTTTTAAGTTTTATTTGAGAGAGAGAAAGGGAGAGACAGAGTGTGGGAGGGGCAGAGAGAGAAGAGAATCCGAAGCAGCTTCTTCACTGATGTGGGGCTCCATCTCATGACTGTGAGATCATGACCTGAGCTGAAATCAAGAGTCAGACATGTAACCGACTGAGCTACACAGGCGTCCCTAATTTTATTTAAATTTAAATAGCCATGTGTATCAGTCAGCACTGTACTCAACTTTTTGGACACCAGGGGCCAAAACTAGGGGATATAGTGCTCAGTGAAGGGAGAGAATGCTATCAATGCTGGCACTAAAGTTTGGGACTCATGTCTATCAGAGAGTGGTGAGATGCCAGCTGATATAGAGCTCCTAGAACACTCATGAAAAAGAAAATGGCTACCAAAAAGCATATTTACCCACTGCAGTGACATTTATTTGTATCTCCTTTTATCTAGTCCCTATAATATACCAAATCTACAAATGAAAACAAAAAAGCCAATCAATCATATCCATCCTATAGATCAGCCTGGAAGGAAGAAAAGCGGGACATTAGGGCATCTAGGCTAGTCTTCTGGTTGAGCTAGAAGAGAAAAAACTTGGAGCTCAAAGAAAGGAAGTGACCAGCAAGTGTAGGTCACAAATTCATGCCTCCAAACACTCAGCAAGTGTTTTCCTCATCATCTTCAACTTCAAATGTCAAGATAAGAATGTCATGTAGACAGATATGTGCTGTCTTTGATAGAAGCCCCGTCAGCTCCCAATATTTAAAAAAATGACCTTCTGGAATCTACAGATATAAAAAGAGAGGGGGGAAATAACTGGAAAAAGAGGGGGATAAAAAAATCAAAATTTTTAAAAAAGCAAAAATCCAGGATGAGTATTTATGATATGTTCATTCATATTTTCTCCAAGATTTGAGGAGATATCAAATCAATAAAGAAATAAAGGTGATTATGGAATGGAGTGATTTAAAACCAAAACATTTTAGAAAGTTGAGAGATATGATTTCAGAATTGGAGAAAAAGTAATGGAGACAGTGGGTAGAATTGGATTCTATAAGAAAAGTAAATATATCAGTATTTGAGAAGTTGGTTTAAATATACTTCCATTATTCAAGGGAAATAATAGACATATTATGAAAGAGAAAATAAATGATATGTAGGATCAGGTGAGAAATGAAAGAAATCATAAAATGAGGCTGAATAATTAATGATCAAATCAGAAAGTGTCACCCATGAAATTAATGTTATGAGGCTCATAACTGAATACTTACATAAGGCCTTGTGACATTCACCAGGAAAAGGGAAAGGAAACAGAATTTGTAATTTAGGCAGGAAATAAACTGGGAGTATACCTACAATGGCAAAAAGTTTCCTGCTTCCAGTTCACATGACCACAGTACTAAATGGGACAAGTCCATTCGGATGATTCAAGCATGACACCACCTATTTAAACACCTTCTGTTTCCTTCCAATGCAGTTAGAATAAATTACAAACCCATTACATGTTTTGAAAGAAAGAAATTCAAAGTCAATGTCCCCAGGAATTTTTATAGTGGATTTCCAACTCTTAAGGAATAGATATGTCATATGTTATCTAAATCATTCCAGATCAAAGTGTTTTATGAGGCAAACATAACCTTCTGAACTGTGAAAGACAGTCCAGAAAACAAAATTCCAGTCCAATCTGCTTATGAACATATGGGTTCAAATACACACACACACACACACACACACACACACACACACACACACTCACGTTACAAAAGAAATCTATCATAGTATTTTCAGGAATAATGCCCATTATTTACTTAAGAAATAGTTTAATATTAAGAAATAAATTGACAATTTTTTCACAATTCTTGACACACAATAATAATAGCTCACATTTAACGAGTACTTACTGTGTGCCAGGTACCATGCAATGTTATTACACCCTCATAACACCCTTTTGAGGTAGGTGTTATTGTCCCCATTTTATAAAAAAGAATAGAGACACAGAAAGGCAAGGATTTTGTCCAAAGTCACACACATAGTAGAGTTGGAGGTAGAGTATGGATACAGGCAGCCTATTCCTTAATCTTGGGGTTCTTAACCCTTGGGCTGCACAAAAGGCATATGATAAATATTTGTTCACCTACCTTTTATTATGTCTGCTAAGGTTATCTCTTGCTGTATCCCCCCCCCCCCCCCCCCACCAAATGTAACTTCTTAAAATGCCTTATTGTGACTCACAGGTTTCTGTGGCTTCACTGGTAAGTCCCACCTGGGGGCTGCCATTCAGCTTCAGTGACACGGGGGCTGCCATGCAGCTTCAGTGACACTGGAGCTGAATGTGGGCTGCACTGGACTCCCAGAGGCTTTTCCACAATATGTTAGAGGCCCTGATGCTGTTCGGCCTCTGCACTAGGCTTGGGCTTCTTAGAACACAGTGGTCTACAGATAGCTGCCCATATTCAATAGCCATCAGCTTCCTAGAGGTGAAAAGTGGAAGCTTTAGGCTAACTGACGGCATCCAGAGTGGACACAGCATCACTTCCACCACAGTTTAGGGGACAAGCAGTCACAGACTCCCACTGGATTCAAGAGGACACAGAGGACATAGGAAATGGGCTTGCCCCCAGGTGGAGAGTGGCTGTGGCACAGGACAGATGAGCATGTGTGACCTCCCACGGTTACTATTTTTATTTCATAAAGCACTCACTCAATGCAAAAGCAAAGCACCATGCGATGTTACTCAGTGAAAAGGAGGACTCCTTCCTTCCATATTTGCCCTCTTTTAGTTTTCCCCAGCTCTCTCCAACTCGTTGTCACTTTCATTACATGGTTATGCGTCCTTCACGGTCCTTTGTGGACATATAAACAAAAGCAAATGTATATCCTTTTCCTCCTGGTTCTTACACAAAAGGGGGCACACTGTATACACTATTTATCATCTTCTGTCTTGGAGAACTGCCTTTATTCATATGTACAAAGAGAGAAAAACTGATAGAAGAATAGAAGGAAAGGAGGGAGGGAGTAAAGGAGGGAAAAGAAAGAAAGGAGGGAGAAGAAAGGATATAGATTTTAGATACTAGATATCAGCAAAAACATGGAGAGTGTACCCTGCATTATTAACAGCAGTTATCTCTGTATGGAGTGATTAATGCCACTTTTTTTTCTCTTCAGTTTTCTGCATTTTCCAAATTTTCTGTAATGAACATATGCTACATGTGAGGTAAAAATGTTTTCAGTGCCCAAACCACATGATTCAATTTTTACATTGCTCTGTATTTTGTTGCTGTGGTGGTTTGCCTCTTTGAGAAACTGACCTCCAGCTGTGGCATAGATAGGAAAAGAGGACTGATGAGGCTTTCTTGGGGGATTTCTCAAACACACCTGCATTTGCTTAGACAGGTGTGCCAATTGTGCCAATTGTGTTATGCCAATTTCCTTTTTCTGCAACCTAACCTTCCCTTAAATCCATGGCCTTACTTTATTATCATGACCATACTCATTGACTTATGTACCTACCACATGCAAGGTAAGGTACCCTGCTATATATTAGGGATCCAGAGATGATGAAGAAGGACACATATGCATGTGTCTGGGCTATAATTTGAGAAGTGTCATGGTAGCAGCCTAATTTGGGATCACAAAAGCAAAGACCTATCAGCTTTGCCAAGACGATTTAAGTCTTGCATAATGAGTGCTATTTGAGCTGGATCATCAAACAACCCATCTTTGAGAAAGGTAGGATAAGGCAGTCTACATAGGAGCTGTGAGAGCCACTGGGGAACTTGGTGAAGCACCTTTGTGGGTGAAGCGGAAGTAAGAGATGCCGCAAATACAGACCAGGATCCAAGGACAGAAGCGCTTGTAGTGAAGATGAGAAGTTGCAAGGTGTGCCCTTGAGAACCAGAGGGACAGCCAAGGGAGGAGGGGAAGGTGTGTCAGGCACCAGATCTGTCTCTTCCCTGTTCTAGGTGCCTTTTGCGCAATACACGGAGTGTTAATATTTGTTCTTGTAACAGGTACTTTCTGACTTCAAGGAAATAGATCTTTAAGGTTTTTATTTAGCTTACACTCTCTGCAAACTCAGAAGAAGACATTGTGTCTGCTAAGGTTTCAGTGAAGGTGACTGGACAGGGAGGAGGCTGGGTTGAAAGCTCTCCTGAGATTCCTCTGGGGTTAACTTCCCCTCCCAGAACTAAAATAAAAAATAAATCATCACACTGACTTGTAATTCTTGGTGTCCCCACTTCCCCACGGCTAAGAGCCTCAAGAAACTAAGCAGGACTTGCATTGGTCACCAGGGTACTCAGCCCCATGCTTGGCCCATCCTGAATACTCAAAGCAAGTTGATTAGCACACACTGTGCAGAAGCATGACCAAGGGTCGTATCCCTAAAGGACTAATCTGCAGGAATGAGCCTTACACCAGCTTCGTCTCCCTGTTGGCCCTCATGGGTATCTCTGGTAGGTGGGACGCTAGACAGTGGGTGCACAGAGCTGGTGTGGCATTTAGGTGGAAAAGCCAAAATCATGATTCCCACTCTCCTCTTTTCGCTGGAAGCCACTTTTCTCTGATGGCCATCAGGGAAGGGGAGGAAGCTTGCCAAGGCCATGGGACCATCTGGGGAGCCTGGCTTGTCAGAGGTGTTTAATTTCTGTCCTTCAGGACCCACTAGGGAGATAGGGGACTTAGAAGCTGCTTGAGCCCCTCACAGTTAGAGGCACCCCCTCTGAGATTCCACAGGTTCATCCAGTGCCTCACCAGCAAGTTACTGCTCAAACCAGAAGCCTCCCTTAATTCTTCACTGGACCTGCACCCCTGTATTTTCTGAATCAGCAAAGTACTTTGTGTTTAAGGATCTTAGAGCACTGTGGCAGGACAGAGAGAACACTGTTTGTTTTTTGTTTTTGTTCTTAATTCTATTAATTTCTTTTGAGAGAGTGAGGGGGTAAGGTGGGGAAGAGGGAGAGAGAGGGAGAGAGAGAGAATCCCAAGTAGGCTCCACATTGTCAGCAGTGCGAGCCCCATGTGGGGCTTGAACCCACAAAGCATGAGATCGTGACCAGAGCAGAAATCAAGAGACAGATGCTTAACCTACTGACCTACTCAGGTGCCCCAAGAACACTGTTTTTTAACCCATATGACCCTATTTTTGATATCTTGTAGTGCCAAATGTCTGCTCTGTGACCTTGGAAATATATTTATACATGTGAGCCCATATTGATTTTATCAATAAAGAGAAGGTACTATTGGGGCACTGGGTGTCTCAGTCAGGTAGGTGGTTGAGCATTCAACTCTTGATTTCGGCTCAGTTTATGACCCCAGGGTCGTGGCATTGAACCCTGCATCATGCTCCGTGCTGAGCATGGAGCTGCCTCATATCCTCTCTCTCTCCCTCTGCCCCTCTCCCCTACTCATGTTCTCTCTGTTGCTAAAATAAAACAATTTTAAAAAATTAAAGAGAAGGTATTATCCACTGTGGGATTGTTGTGAGAACTAGCCAAAACTCTTTGTAAATGGCTGCTTAATTATTATAGAGAGAGGGTCTAAATGATGACTCAGCAAGGTCTAAATTCAAAACCCCATTTCTACCACATAATCTCTAGGTAAGACTTTAGGACAGTTTCTTACCCTTTAGATACTCAAGTGTCCTCTTTCTGAAAAATGACTTTCATCTTGTATATTGATTGTAAGAATTAGTGGAAATGCAGATAACATGCCTAGCACAGTTTCTGGTGTATGCCAGATACCCGAATATGACCGCTCCTCTTTTTATTTCTGTAGGATGTTGCCTTTTCTCTCCCACTATTTAGATGGTAAAGAGACAATAAAGGCTCCTTGAAGGCTGGAGACATGCTTGCTCCTGGATATCTCCAGTCATGTACTGAATAAATAAAATGCAAAGGTATGCTAAATAATTAGTTCAGCGACCCTGGGGTGTAGGAAGAATAAATCCATGGCTGGTTTCCTATAATATTTAGATAATGGTTAACATTCCCTGAGTGGCACAAACCAGGCCTTGTGCAAGCTGTTGCTTCTGTCACAGCCATGTAGACACAATGGTGTCATGAGGTCCAGAAGCGGGCAGTACCTGCCAGACTCAGGGTGTTTGTGCATTTCCTTTGCCTGGGATATTTGTCCCATGAGTTTCCATCTGAATGTTTCCTTCTTGCCCTTTGAAAGATCCCCTCTTGCTGAAAGATCACTTTGGGGAGTTTTTCGCAGCCCGTGCTCTCAGAATTAGCATCTTCTCCAATGTGCTCTACCCCACTTGTTTGTTTCTGCCATATAACTTACCAACATTTAAATTATAGGAGAGTGTATTCTTGAGTTTTACTGCCCAGAATCTCCTTGGTTCAGGACAGTTTGAATTTAGCTTTTGAGAGACCATGAGCTTTTGGTGGAGCTGACTTCATCCCAGGACTCCAAGACAGGATTGCATGACTTAGAACAAAGCAATCATTGAACTTGGCCCATCTGCTCATGGTGATGGGTTCAAGGATATCTCTCACTCTCAAATGAGAATAGTGTAGCCACATGAAACTCAATTCTGGGCCATAAAAGTGATTGTAGAAGTAGCTTCCTCTTTCCTATGGACATATTAAGAAAGATGTACAAGCCAGAGCTAGAGTAGCCATTTAACAGTGAAGAAAGAGAGAGAGGAATGTGTGTGTGTGTGTGTGTGTGTGTGTGTGTGTTCATGTGTTCTTTATGATTATCATTTAAATACCTGAGTCAATCTATACCTAAACTGGACCTACTGACAAGAGCCTTCAGTTACATACCCAATATACAACTAATCTTTGAACAATACAGGGGCTAGGGCACTGATTCCCTGTGTAGTTAATAAAAACATATATAACTTTGACTTCCCCCAAACTTAACTAGTAATAGCCTTCTGTTGACTGAAAGCCTTACCATTATATGAACAGTCAATTAGCACATACTTTGTACGTTATGTGTATGATATACTATATTTTTACAATAAAATAAGCTAGAGAAAAAATGTTATTAAGAAAACCATAAAGAAGAGAAAATTCATTTATAATGCGATGCTGTATTTATCAAAATTATCTTCTTATAAGTGGATCCACAGAGTTTAAACTCAAATTGTTCAAGAGTCAACTATATTTCTTTTGCTTATCCGTTTTGAGCTGAGTTTTCTGTCATGTTACAAAAATCATCAAGATAGATGCACTTGTTTCGTGTCTGTCTTTAATATTAAATTAAAGCTTCAGAAGAGAAAGAATTCATTCTCTATCCTAGTTACATCACTCATACCTTGTATGGTGGTAGTTACAGAATAAGTTCTTAATAAGTATTTGTTGAGTGGGTAAATACGGTATAGTGCCAACTCCCAAAGGGCTCCAGGCTTCTCTAGATGTGGTCTCATTCAGACGTTTGTAGTGTTGAAAAGGCCCGGAAACAGTTGTCTTTCATAATAGTGACAAGTGTGGAGCATTCAGAATACCAGCATTAGCTTGGAGATTTTTATAAAGAGTTTTGTACCTGGGGAAATCTAAAGGAAGGCTCCATGTTGAGGCAGTTTCAGAGCACCCAGGGTAGGACAGGAATGTTCAGCTTCACCAGAAGTCCTGCCTTTTTCCTGCTGCTAAAATCACTCTGGGACTGCTGACACTGAGTCAGAGAATCAGAATTTTCAAATCAAAATAAGCCCTAGGGATCCTTTAGAGCTTACTGTCCAGATACAGAAATGTATGCTCGTGTAGCTTAAGAATTGGTCATCTGTGGGGAGCCTGGGTGGCTCAGTCCTTTAAGTGTCTGACTCTTGATTTCTGTTCAGGTCATGATCTCACAGTCTGTGAGTTCGAGCCCCACGTAGGGCTCTATACTGACAGTACAGAGCCTGGTTGGGATTCTCTCTCCCCCCTACTCTCCCTCTGTGTCCCTCCCCCACTCATCCCTCCCTCCCTCTCTCTTTCTCTGTCTCTCTTTCTCTCTCTGAAAATAAATAAAAAAAGTTAAAAAAAAGAGAATTGGTCGTCCAATCCACACACTTCCCTCTACACCACAATTCTTTATTGACCCTTCTCTTCTTTAACCCTCCTTTTCTTCCTCCTCCTCTTTCTTTCATTTAAATATTGTCACAGATGACTTTTTCTTTCTCTGCCCGCCACATCTATAATGTTGGCACTATACTTGTGCTGGCAAATATAACATGATGTTTGCCCTTAGCACCTCATAATCTATTAGAAGATGGAGAAAAGGCAGCAGTACGTGGTAATTATTAAAGGCTGTTGAAACCCCTTTGTAGGGCATCGTATTTGGTCTGCTGGCTGAGGTGGTTGGTCAATGGATGGTTACGGGAGACTATGAAAAGGCAAAGCATGGACTGAGTTCTGCATTTTGCCTCAGGTAGAAGTTACCAGAACATTAAGATTGGAGTTAAGGTGACTTTAAAATTAAACACAGTAGGAGTCTGGCCTATCAGATGGGTAGTGTTGAGAGATGAGATTGTAGAAGTACATGGAAGTTGGGTATGAATGCTCTTGCTGGTCATGCAGGGACCTCTAACCTTATCACAGGGACAGGGAGCCTTGGAGAGGTTCTGAGCGGGGAAGAGACATGGTGAAATGGCCATTAGACAGTGACTGCTATAACGGCCCAGAATGACGGGTGGCTAGGACAGGTGACAGGAAGCGCGTTAGGAGGCTGCGTCGGGAATCAGGGTGGGGGTGAGAGGCTGGTGAAGGCTGGCGAAGGTGTGACAACACAGACTGCTATGACAAGACACCCTGACAGTGATGCTTCACTAGCCTCCCTCCTCCCTCCTTCCCTCACCTTTAATGATTTCTGGATGTTCTGAAGTGGAACCTGGCAGATGGCATTTTAAGAAAAAATGACTTCACAGCCCCAGGTTCTGATCTGATTTATATATTTTCCTACCAGAAGGAGACGAGAATGCAGTACCTTCTGAGGTAATTAATGATTCAACATGGTGCCTTTGCAAAATGAAATTGAAGCGGCTGGGAGCCTCATTTGCAGCCATAAGAATTCAAAGGACACAAGAAGACTGATTTGTGATTGTTGCTTTTCCTCAATAAAAATTAAACTGATTACAAAGAGCTGACAATGAGACAATGTCTTGCGGAAGTAATGTTTCTGACATTTCGCTGAGTGTTTACCGCAAATATTCAAATTTATCATTCTTGACATTCTTTAGAAAAACAGAGATAAAATATTATTTTGGTCCTGCAATATTTGCTTGCATGCACATTTATATGCATGCATAATTGATGGTAAATTAAAAGATTTCTGAGCTCCCCTCATATTCATTTTTTTAAATTAAGGGCTTTGATGAGAGATCATGGAATTAAGCCCCTGGAGCTTGCACTTTGGATATAAAAAGCATTTAAAGAGTGATATCTATTTTCTGTAGAGAAAATGTGCCTGTCACTAAAACCCTGGGATTCTTTTGTGAGTTCAACTTTTGGAGAAGAATGATTAACAAAAATAATAGTAGATAACATGCATATGGCCCTTAACAGCTTATAGATACGATCTTATTTAAGTATTTCGATGATCATTTTGATAATATTACTGTCCCATTTCACAGATGGGACGAGAATTCTTCCCCCTATTTGATATCAGGCAAGTCCCCAAGCTCTTGAGCTTAAGTTTTCTTGTCTGTAGTTGGAGCTGATTGCCCTTGTGTCACAGGGCTACTGTCGGGATCACGGGATCCAAATAAAACACAACATGACCACTCGTTAGCAGTACTTGTTGATATTATCATTGCAACCACTCCATCTACAGAAGACCATATTTTACTTTTATTATTTTTATTTTTGAGAGAGAGAGAGAAAGAGCACAGGGTAAGGGACAGAGGTGAGAGAGAGAGAGAAGGAGAGAGAGAGAGAATCCTAGGTAGTCTCCCCACCGTCAGCATGGAGCCCAAGAGTCGGAAGCTTGACCGAATTGAGCCATCCAGACACCTCTACCAGTCATATTTTAATTCTGACTTTCTTATTTCTGTTTTAATAATCTTGGGATCATCCCAAATCAAATCATTCTATTGGTACATAGGCTCTTCCTTCACGATATGTTTTTGTTTTCCCTTTATTCCACTCTTTCTACCATTGGCACTGGACACATTTTCACAAGGTTTCTCTAATGCCACTTACCTGGTCACTCCACCAGCCTTTCCATTCATTTCATCCTCCACTATCACATTATGCAGACCTTCCAAAACATTAGCTTTGGTTATATTACTTTCCTGATGAATTGTTGTTGTCTACAAAATTAAGAACATATCCGATCCCTTCCACTCAAGGGCTCCTGTCTCCAGTGACCTTCTAATTTATCCCTAAATGTTTTTGTGTTTTGGTTTTTTTTTTAATGAACGCTAAAACAAGAACAGCTTTCACTGATGTGATGTTTTGTAATTTATCAAGTGTTTGGGGGTGCTCATGACATTTGATATGAAAATGTCACACTCTTCTGTCATTGACATTAGAGACATGTTTAATTGTATTACAGTGGGAATATCATGGTGTTGTCTCATGGAAACATGCATTTTAGCTCATATTCTTGAAAAATGTGACTATTTCTAAATAGGTAGATTCATGTTAAAATGGCTACAATTAAAGAAAAAAAACCCTGACAGTTCCAAGTGTTGTGGAAGATGAGGAGATACTTGATTTCTCATACATTTCTGTTGAGAATGTAAAATGGTACAGTTATCCTGGAAAACAGTTTGGCAGTGTTTAATAAAGTGAAGAATGTATTTCTTAAATGACCTAACAATTCCATCTCTGAGTATGAAACATAAAGTAATGAAAAGTTTTGCACACAAACCTGGTCACAGACGTTCAGCTTCATTGATAGCAAAAACAGCAGCTTTGTGTGTAATGGCCAAACCCTGGAAACAACCTAAATGTACTTCAGAGGCTGAGAAGTTAAACAAACTCAGGTACATCCATACAACAAAGTACTGCTCAGCAATGAAAAGGAGCAAATTATTGATTCATACAACAGCTCGGTGGCTCTTCAGCACAATAAACTGAGTAAAAAAAAGAGCCAATTTAAAATGTTACATACTGTATGTAATCAACATTCTCAACCTCACAAAATTAGAGAACAAATGAATGGTTACCCAAGGGTAGAGGGAAGGCATGACAATAAAGGAGTATTAGGGATTTCCTTTGTGATAACAGAATAGTCCTATATCTTGATCGTGCTGGTGGTTTTACAAAACTATACAGGTTATGAAATGTCAGAACCATCCACACACATAGACACGAACACAGAGATGAGTGTATATGGAAGCTGGAAAATTCCGAATATGGCCTATGGTTTAGTTTGTATTATTAGGGAGTGAATGGTTACCATGGTAAATGAAGATGGTATGTATCATTGGAGGAAACGGAATGAAAAAGATACCGGAATGTTCTTTACTATTTTTGCATCCTTGATGTCAATCTAAAATAATTTCAAAACTTAAAAAAAATGTTTTAAAATGTGACAGAGGTAGTAAAAATATTTCCAAAACCGTAACAAAGACTAAAAAGAAAATTATGCAGAGAGAACTTAGATATAAAACCGTCTGACCAGCACAGGGGAGGGCTGCCATAATACCGTCTTCATTTTCATTAACAGCAACAGCCAGCATGTTAAAGAGAAGCAGGGCTTTTTAAATTTTATTTATTTATTTATTTTGGAGAACAACTCATATAGACTCAGTCATTAAAGTCTATATTTTGGGCATTTGCTTAAGTGTAGCCTAAGAGCTTTCTAAAGCAAGAAGTACTTGTCTCCACACAAAGAGTAGGGAGACATATTTAACCTGTGACCCAAAATAGAAACCAATCTGAAAAAAAAGTCAGGTTGTTCTACTACAAAGGTAATTTGTGAGCTGATTGAGAAGTCCTAGTCTAGAAATTGTTTTCAAACTCTTGAAATGTTAGGGGAAAAAAAATCACACTCACAGTATGACACAAAGCAAGTTGGTCCCATAGGCTCGATAAACTGAGCCTCTACTGGGGTGATAGATGTTACAGATTATTTTTTAAATCTTTTTTTTACAAAAAAGAAACCAGAAACTATCAGCACACACAATATCCTCTAGAATTTGTATTATGTAGCTTGGTACTATAACCCATGTTGTAGCGGAGATTTCTTATTCCTAAGGATGAATTTAATCTCAATCAGTGGATCCTTTTGCTGTCATTCATTCATTCAATTATCCGTTCAATTTATTGCCCAATATTAGTTGCTTCTGTATTATGTGTCATGAACTATGCCAATAACTGGCAATACAACAATGAACAGGAAAGCAAGAGTTCATGAAGCCATTATATTACCCAATAGTTAAAACGATAATTGCAATTGTGACAAGTACAACACAAGAAATGGGCATGATGTTATAAAAACGTACAAGTATGCTGATTGATTCTGGAGTTAGTGATAGCTTCCTAAAACCAGTCTCTTCCATGGTATTTCCAATTGTGGAAAGACAGCAGGGATCCAGTGGAGTAGAGATGTTTGGTCTCAAGGAAGTGTCTCAATCCCAGTCATGATCCAGGGCGGGAGGCGTCCTTGATGAGGGGTATAAGAGCTGGAGGGTGGAGGCTGCTGATCTGGAATTACGGTGGATAATTTCACTCAGAAATATAGAGGGACAGGTTGCTAGTTTCTGTGAGATTTTTTAGAGTAGCACGTCTAATAACTTAGGTAGTCCTGAGTGATACATCAGTTCCCTGATGAAGAGAGAGAACTGGGGAGCCAGCAGACTTGTAGTTGGAAACATAGCAGACATCAATGAACTGAGCAGAGAGTATGTACATAGTCCCAGGAGGCTGGTATCTGGTCTGGGAAACTGGCTGGAAGGAAAAGTGTCCTCCCTAATGCTGAACTTGAAGCCTGTGGGTTAATACCAGCTAATACACATGCCCTTTTCAACTTAGAGTAATCCCTCAGCCTCCTGACTAATTTCTTCAACCTTTTCCTCCATCTATAGGCGGTATTTAATCCTAACTTGAAGCAGGAAAAGCTCAAGCTGTGTGAGCTTTTTTTGGCCAGCTTTTGAAGATCAGTTTGATAACTGACTGACTGCTTCTTTATAGACCTTAAAGGTAAACTGGTTCTTCCAGTGTGATCTTGTTTGCCAAGGAATAAAAACAAGTTTCCCAGAGGTTATTAAGTGGCAACACTGTCGAGGACACTTGAAAATGACCTTTCTGACCAATTCTGAACCACCTTTACTCAGCAAACTGTACTCTGCTTGTCTACTCAGGATACCAACAACAGAGCTCCTTAATATGGTACCAAAAGAATCTTAATTTTTCCTTTACTAAATTTCTCACCATGTTTCCTCTGCAAAAGTGTGGATGTCTGGATGTCATTGAGAATGCTGATATCCAAGCATTACCAAGATAAGGGTGCAGGTCAAACTCCTCCATCCCACCATGAATAAACAAAAATTCAAAGTCATGCAGAAAAAAGGAAAAGACAAGTGCCAAGAGTTTTAGTGGAGGAAGGCACTGCCAGGTGGGGTGAGTAAGGAGCGTTTCAAAGTGGAGGTCTAAATAAATAAAGCATTAAAGACTTGGTAATGCAGAGGCCATGCAGTTACATTACTCAGAGTGCCTTGCAAAAGAACCTGCCACACAAAAGCAGCGTGGATCGCCTCACCCTTGAGTCCATGCAGCATCCACCTGAGGCCATGATTCCCAGCCAATGACTAATGGGGCTACTAGGGCAAGGCTATTTCTTCCCAGTGTCTGACCCCTCTAATGAACAACCTTTGCTCCCAGACTCCCCTTGACCTAGTTGAAATTTTCTTAGCATTGTAGTGTAGTCTGAGGATTCTTTATATCTCACCTTCTTTCCTTCCTTTTTCCCTTTTATGGGTGCAAGAGCCACAATCATAGTCTGGAGACTCTTCTCACTTCTACGCACACAGCAATTTATCCTTCACAGGTGTTCCTGCAGAGGGATTTATCTCCCCAATAAATTTCTTGTACTTCTAATCCTGTCTTGGTGTTCGCTTCATAAATGGCCTGATTCAGATAGGATTTTTGGATGATTGATTTGATTAATGGTTGGATTAATCAGCATGATCACAGCTCTGCTTAATTTGATGGACCTATCCACACCCAAGTCTCAGTCGTGTATGCCACCTCCTTTGGTTTCTTAAGAATTGAAGCTGAGAAACATCTAGACCTGTAACAGTACTTCAGCTGGTCTGAAGGGTTAACATGCTTCAAGGTAACATACTTCTTGCCTGCCAACTTAAGGTCCTTGATCTCTAACAGCACTCATTAACTTTCTTGAGACTTGCAGACCACTGGCCTTGGGAAATGAAGGACCAGACTGTCCCCGGGCCAACGAGGTCAGCAGGTCTGTTTGAAGGCCCCTTAGCTTTCTGATTAGCTCAGCAATCTCTTAGAGAAATGTTTTGTCTTTTTCTTTTTAATTTTTTTTATGTTTATTTATTTTTGAGAGACAGAGAGACGGAGCACAAGTGGGGGAGGGGCAGAGAGAGAATGAGACAGAATCTGAAGCAGGCTCCAGGCTCAGAGCTGTCAGCACAGAGCCTGATGCGGGTCTTGAACTCACAAATCGTGAGATCATGATCTGAGCCGAAGTCAAAGACCCAACTGACTGAGCCACCCAGGGGCCCCAGAGAAATATTTTTCTTTTTTAAGGACATGCAAATGACTTTACTGACCTCCCTTTGAGCATCAGTAGGCCTTGACCTCCTTTGCAGAAAGAACAGAGTACTGTTGCACAACCCTCCAGCTACCAAGGAATTAGACCTTTTTGCACAACACCCCACTGGACACCAAGGAACTACAATTTCTTGCACAACCTCCAAGCACCAAGATAACTCTGCAGCTGACTTCATTGATTCTGAACATAAGCAAGAAATGTCACAGACCACTACACTCCCTTAACTGATTAAATCAATTTTAAAAATCTCCGGATGAGGAGACACCTCAACTGACTCAGACACCTTAACTGACTCAGTCAGTTAAGCATCTGTCTCTTGATTTCATGGTTGCTTAGTTCAAGCCCCATATCAGTCTCTGTGCTGATCGAGCTTCTCTCTCTGCCTCTCTCCTGCTCATGTGCCTTCTCTCTCTCTCTCTCTCTCTCTCTCTCTCTCTCTCTCTCTCATAAATAAATTAAAACAAAAATTAATAAAAAATTACATAAAAATCTCTGGGTCAGGCAGAAACCTGGGCATTGGCCTTTGGACAAGAATTTGCCTTCTCCCTAGGTGGCCGGACTCTTGAATGAAGTTCATATTCCTTTGCAATCAAAACTCATCTCTTGAGTATTGGCCTTTTGAGCCATGGGCAGCCGAGGGTTTCAGTAACAGAACCTGCCAAGTGGAAAAGAGCAGCTAACACTGAAATCATCTTGTGTTTTGTCTGGGCAGTGGCCTTTGAGACCTCTGTCCTGCTTACCCTCAGATTTCCCTCAGACCCTCTCAACCCCAATCCCATCTAAGGAGCAGAATCTGCCTCCATTCTCTATGGACAGTTACTGCTTTTATAATATTTCAGAACGTTATCCCCTCAGGCTGGTTCTGTCTCAGGTGCTGGACCTCAGGAGACATTATCTTGGCCTCTCATCAACCTATTCATTCATTCAATAAGTCCTACCGGAGGACTTATAAAAGTGACAGTCATTTAATGCAATGAAGAGAGTAGACTGTGGAGCCCAAATGCCTATGTTAAGATCTCAGCCCCACTGTTTCAATCAATAGGACTTAAATTCCCCATGACTCAGTTTCCTTATCTATAAAAAGGAATAATAAACTAGCTATCCTATGGAATGATAGTGAGAATATAAAATATAATACAAATAAACATTTAAAACAGAATCTGCTACACAGAAAGTATTCACAGGGTGCCTGGGTGGCTCAGTCAGTTAAGCGTTAGAATCTTGGTCTTGGCTCAGGTCACCATCTCAGGATTCATGAGTTCAAGCCCCACTTCGGGCTGTGTGCTTATAGCATGGAGCCTTTTTGGGATTCTGTCTTTCCTTCTCTTTGCCCCTACCCCCATATTTCAAAATAAATAAATAAACTTTAAAAAAGAAAGTATTGGCACCTGGGTGGCTCAGTCGGTTAAGTGGCCAACTTCGGCTCAGGTCATGATCTCACAGTCCGTGAGGTGGAGCCCCGTGTCGGGCTCTGTGCTGACAGCTCAGAGGCTGGAGCCTGTTTCAGATTCTGTGTCTCCCTCTCTCTGACCCTCCCCCGTTCATGCTCTGTCTCTCTCTGTCTCAAAAATAAACGCTAAAAAAAAAAAAAAACACAAACATTAAAAAAAAAAGTATTTACAAAAAAATGATTATTAGTCATTATTTCTACGTACCATAACCTGTGCCAAGATTTGAAGATACAATAGTTAATAAAAGAGACAGCCCGTGTCCTCAAGAAACTTTCATTTTAGTGGAAGAGGCAAACAAAACAAAACAAAACAAAACAAAACAAACCCAAAAGTAAATTAAATACTTTTTAATTAAAAATTATAGGCTTTTTCACAGTGTTAAGTGCTGTAAAGGGAAGGGAAATCTAGGCTGGTATGGTGCTACACAACTGGGGGTGTCAGAGGCAGCCTCTCCTCTGGGGAAGAGCGTATCAGGAGGAGACAAAAGCATGTGCAAAGACCCTGTGGCAGAAAGAAGCTTAGAGTCTTAGAAAATGGAAAGAAAAAGGTGTCTTAACAAATATATGCATCCTAGAAATCTATGCTGGCACACATTGTAGACACACTCTAGGCTGGCTCCTCGGGGCCACCTGCACATTTGGCCTGGTTCCCTGCAGAGGTTTAGTATTGTTAGAATCCGCCTGACCTTTTACATATAACAGCCACATCTTTACTCCCACATTACACACAGGTAGGCTTTGAAGTCACTGCTCTAATTATTCCCTGCATATGATCCGCCTTGTCCCCGTTTGTCCCACAAGCTTGTCCCTTTGTTTCTCCAACTCATCACTCTGAGAAGCATCCAACTTGGAAGAGCATAACGTCTGGATCCAGCTCCCTAAGTCCCCACCATCACTGGACCTGGGGCTAACAGCTTTATCCACCTATGCTTCAGATTACTCATCTGTAAAATGGGGCTTAAAAATATCTTCCAATCCACGAGGCTATTGTAAGCATTCGATAGCTTAGCATAAATAAAATAGTCCTAAACCTGAAGCCTATAAATGTTAGCTATTATTATTAAAATTTTTTTAACATTTATTTATTTTTGAGAAAGAGAGAGAGCATGAACGGGGGAGGGTCAGAGAGAGAGGGAGACACAGAATCCAAAACAGGCTCCAGGCTCTGAGCTGTCAGCACAGAGCCCGACGCGGGGCTCGAACTCACGGACCGAGAGATCATGACATGAGCTGAAGTCGGATGCTTAACCGACCGACCGAGCCATCCAGGCACCCCACTAGCTATTATTATTAACACCATCATTACTGTTTTATAGGCTCCCGCTCTTCCTTCGGGCTCTATCCTTGGGGACACTGTCAGTGATTCACTGGATCTTAGTGAGCCTCTCCTCCCTCTGCACTCATGGACAGTCTCCCATGGACTTCCCCAGCCTGGGTTTTGGGCCAGCCAGGAGAGGAAAATTCTGAGTGGCACTGGGAATGCCTAAGTGTTCACATGCACTCATCCAAACACACCCTCTACCTCTTTAACTCCTCAGTGCCACCTGAAATGGTGCATCTGTCTTCCCTGTATGTTCGATTTCTTGCTGTGTTGATATTCTTCCCTATGTTCCATCATAAATGATAATTCTAGGGAGAAGCAACTGACATTTTAAATAATCATGATCTTCAGCAAAATGGCACTAATTTTAATGCTTTCAACTGCTGCTCCTTTTCAAGGCACAAAGCAGCCAGACTTCCTTTTCACTGAAGAGATTGCTAACATGATGACATCCAAACCATCAGCTGCCTCCCACACGGATATTGACAGCTGGGGTGCTTTCAGTGTTCTCCACAGCTATCGCCCCTCTCCATTTGCCTCTCGTAAATGAGATTGAAATGGTAGCATTTCACTCCAGTTGAGACCAGGGGGTTCTGCAGATTGACAGATATAATTATCATGTTCGCTTCCCGGCATGTGGTATCTAAGTAATAGTCTCCATATTTATCCAGCGTTAATCAGGAGAGAGTCCAATCAGTTGGAGAGGGTGTTTTCAAACCAGGCTCTGCCTAGAGAACTCATCCAGTAATGATGGTTCTCATTGCTGATATGAGGCTGGAGTCTTGCCCCAGTTCTGTCTCTGAGCAACAATTAACACCCAAAGAGCCGGGGCCTTCATGAGAGCAATGGGGTCGGTACAGAGGACCTGCAAAGAGGCCCGGCTCCATTCATCCTGAGGAGTTGGAGCTATGCAGGCACTTCCATCTCCAACGGAGATATCGATGATTGATAAAAGCAAGAAAATAACATATGCAGTTTGGGAATTTAGTTAGTAAAAGCAGTAAGAAGGGTACATCAACACATTCCTTTGTTGTTGGTTTATTTGTTTACTTGTGGCAAAGGAATGGGGATCATGGTTTCGGGTGCTATGATGAACTTGAAAGATGATCTAGCCTGCCCCCTTTCTTCCTTTTTATAATGAGAAAATGTCAGACCTTTTCCACTAACCTTGGGTCATTTGGCTAGATAGGGGGAGCCCAGAATTTACATGGAGGGAGAAGCCAAGACATAAAGCAGTGTCATAAATGGCTGGTGCATTCGTCGCAGCTATTTTGATTTAGATCGTCCTTGACTTGAGATGGAGGCACCCTTCCAACATATGTGGTCTAACACCCATTCTCAGACACCCTGAGAAGGACAGTCCAATCTCTCCTTCGATGTCTTCCATGGTGTATGGCCATCCAAAAATCAGGAAGAGTCAGAGATGAAACAGGTAAGTGTCAAGGCTGGGCCAAGGAAGGAGCCCACCTGGGTGCTGCTCCTATTAATGGTAATGATCTTGGTGGTAGTAACAAGCAGTAGTGATTCTGGGAAGTGGGAAACAATCCACTATTGGACCATTGTTTATTCCAGGGCAGGTAACTTCCAAGGGCTTTACAAGAATCGTCTTATTTAAATTTCTCTATAATTCCATGAGTCAGGTGATTTGTTTTCTTCAGTTAAAAAATGAGGCCTAAAGTATTAAGAGAATTCTTCCAGGGTCACCGGGGTGGCTCAGTCGGTTAAGCGTCCAACTCTTGATATTGGCTTAGGTCATGATCTTATGGTTTGTGAGTTCAAGCCCTATGTGGGGCTCTGCACTGGCAGTGAGGATCTTGTTTGGGATTCTCTCTCTCTCTCTCTGCCCCTCACCTGCTCATCTCTCTCTCTCTCTCTCTCTCTCTCTCTCTCTCTCTCTCTCTCTCTCTCAAAATAAATGAGTAAAACTTATTTTAAAGAAAGAATGGGGGGTCTGGGTGGCTCAGTTGGTTAAGTGTCCAACTTTGGCTCATGTCATGATCTCAAAGTCCGTGGATTTGGGCCCCGTATTGGGCTCTCAGTGCTGACAGCTCGGAGCCTGGAGCCTGCTTTGGATTCTGTGTCTCCCTAGCTCTCTGCCCCTCCCCCCCCCCCCCCCTCTCTCTCTCTCTCTCTCTCTCTCTCTCTCTCTCAAAAGTAAATAAACGTTAAAAATTAAGAAAATTAAAAAAAGAAAGAAAAAGAAATTTCCTCTGGGTCTGGCATTGGACAAGTGACAGAACTTCAATTGTATAATTGAAGCTTTTTCTTAGCTACAATACCATGCTGTCTTTCGTGTACCACGTGTGCTCAGATCACTAGTTCAAGGAAAACGTGCAAGGGAGGGAGAGGGAGAGAACAAAGGGGAGTTTGGGCCTGGTGTTTCTTTAGGGAAAAAGTCCATAATAAACAGTGAAAGATAGCATGTGCTCAGGCAGAAATGAAAGCTCAACCCAAACAGAAGTTAAAAGTAGATAAACACAGCCAGCTAATTCTGATTCTGCAACTGCTGTGTGTCTTCTGGGGAGGTTCATCAAATGGCCCACTGCCTCCTTGTCTGTTTATTTTGTTTTGTTTGTAAGCTCACTGACCAGAAACCAGTATCTTCTCTGTGGCACACCCATAAAAGTTAAATAACACTTCTCTTAAAAAAAACCTGGGGAGGGCTCATTCCATTTTCTTTAGAGACCTAGTCACCACTATCCTGCCTCTAGTGTGATCATCTTAAATAGGTTTTATTTTCCCAGTGGGTATGGTAAGTCTGCTCCAATTAGTTGGGATGTTTTCCTAAAAGAAGAAAGTGGGCAATCCCAACCACACCATATCTTTTAAGCTACCTGGAAAGGGAAGAGTGAATGTGGACATTCCTTTAAACAATAGTTCTTCATGTCCAGGCACTGTTCTAAGTAGCTTACCCGCTTTAACATATTGGCCGCTCACAGCAATCTGTTGAAGCAGGTGTCATGATCACCCATGGTTTAGAGAGGAGGAAACTGTAGTGCAAGAGGGTATATGCTTAAACAAGGCCATAGTGCCTGTCTGCAGCAGAGGCAGGGTGCTCATTCATCTTGCTTTAGAAGCAGGTACAGGAACTACAAAGAGAATGCCATTTATGTGTAAAGGTGGACAAAGAAGTCCTCTCTGAGGAGGGAAAATCTGAACTGAGACATGAAGCATGTGGAGGGGCTGGGAAAAGAGCATTTTGATCAGAAAGAACAAGTACAAAGGCTCCAAATTAGAACTACCACTTTCAAAGAAGAGCAAAGATGTCATGATCGCTCCAGGAGGATATCTGAATAAACAGCAGAGCTGAAATCCCACTTTACACAGTGTGCTTTCAAGCCCCACCTAAACCGTGCTGCTAACTGACTCTTTAAAACCTATCAAGTGCTGCAGAGACCCTCAAGACATAGAACCACCCATTGCTTTTGCATTTTGGAGATCTTAACAAGAGTAAATCCATGGCATAGTGGAAGAAACCACATAGGCAAGGTGGGAAGAGTAAGTAGGAGACTGGGAAGAATAGACAGCAAGTGTCAACATCTTTCCCAAAAAGTTTTGTTTTGTTTTGTTTTTGAGAATGCTAGAGGAAAATGCGAGATCAAGAAGTTTTTTTAAAGAACAACAACAACAACAAATGTGTGAATGCTTGATAAGATTGATCCCAGAGAGAGAGGATGAGTCATGATACACAAGAGAGAAATTGATTATGTCCAGAAACATTGGTGCATGGTTTGATTCTTAGCCTTTGGCTAAAAAGGATTTATGGACATCTAGGAACTATGAATGTGTGTTCCAACCTGTTTATCTTGTTCCCATACTGTGCTCATCCCTCACTCAGTGAAGCCAAGCATGATCAATGTATAATATACATGTTGCTTTTATTGGCAGTGGTTTTATTTTTTCCCCCCAAAGCTCATTGATTGATTCTCTCCTTTGTGATAATTAAATGTAATGATCAGCCAATTAACTTATTATCTCATTCTTTCAACAAATATGTTTGACCATCTTCAATATGCCCAATACTATAATAAAAGGAGTGATATAAAGATGGAGAATATAAACATGAGATGGCTGCTTCTAAAAAGATCTCACTCTTAAGGGATAAAATGCAATATAATACACCACACATAGCACTCCTTTGCCCAATCAGTGTAAGTTTTCTTTTCAATCTGTGGGATTGGAAAGAGACAGGTATGTAAATCAGTGAATCAGAATTTTAAGCATTTTTAGAGCTCTTTTCCTTTATCTGCTGTCCCTTTATTTTTATCTCTTCTTTTCTTGAAAAAAAAATATATATACAGAAAGAGAGAGAGAGAGAGAGAGAGAGAGAGAACAGATAATGAGCTTTTACAAATAAATTTAAAAAATGGATTTCCCAATTACAAACTGGGCAAATGACTTGTACAGACACTTCACACACACACACACACACACACACACACACACACAACACACACACACACACACACACACACACACACACAAGATATATAAATGATCAATGAACTTATAAAAAGGTATTCAGGATAATTAGCTATCAGGAAAATACAAATTGTAACTGCAAAGAGTTACCAATACACAGCCTGTGGAATAGCTCAAATTAGAGACTGATGAAAAATGTTGGTGAGGATATGGACCAGCTGGAATTCTCACTCATTACCAAAAGACGGGAGCGTAAAGTGCTACAAGCAATTTGGAACACTATTTGGCAATCGTACATATACCTACCTAAAAATGCAGAAATCTTCACACCTAGTTATCTCCCCAAAATAAATAAAATGTTATCATCACACATTTTTCAAGAATGTTTACGGCAGCTTTATTCATGTTAGTCACAATTTAAATGTTCATCAAGACTTGATGACCAAGTTGCGGTACCGTGATACAAAGGAATACTATTTCTTAATGAAATGGAACAAACTGCTGATGTATATAAATAACATAGTGGATGAATCTCAAAAATATTATTCTGAGATAAAGAAGCCAAACGCAAAATAGTACACACTGTATGATTCCACTTATATGAAGGCAAACCCAATCTATGGTGAAAGAAAGTAGGACAGTGTTGGCTGGGGCTCCTGGGTGGCTCAGTGGGTTAAGTGTCTGACTCTTGATTTAGTCTCCGGTCATGATCTCATGATTCATGGGACTGAGCCCCGTGTTGGCTCTGCACTCGTAATGCCAAGCCTTTTTGGGACTCTCTCTCTCTCCCTCTTTCTCTGTTCCTCCCCTCTCTCTCAAAAATAAATCAATGAACCTTAAAAAAATAGCAGTGTTTACCTTTGAGGTTAAGATTGACTAGAATGAGCACAGGGAATCTTCTGCTGGAAATGGTCTGAATCTCAATTGCGGTGGTGTGACAGACGTGGCATAGTGCACAGAATTTCGAGAAAACCTCACGACCTTTGTCTTTGGTGTGGCTCCTATGATTTCCTTACAGTATACGACAAAGGAGAGATTATTTAGATGAACATAATATCATCGCAAGAACCCTTCAATAGAGTTTTCTCCATTTGGTAGCAGGATGAAAAATCAGAGATCTTTGAAACATGAGAAAGATTTTTTAATATCTTTTTAAATTATTATTTGTAAATTTATTTACTTATCTATTTTGAGTGTGTGTGTGTGTGTGTGTGTGTGTGTGTGTGTGATCGGGCTCATGTCACGAACCATGACATCATTACCTGAACTGAAATCAAGAGTCAGACCCTTAACCGACTGAGCCACCCAGTGCCCCGAAACAGGAGAAAGGTTTAAGGCACCTTTGCTGATTTGAACATAAGGGAGGTCACATGACAGGAAATGCAGAGGGTCTCTAGAATTTGACTGACAGCCAGCAAGAATTTGGGGACGTCAGACCTACCGCTGCAAAGATTGCACTCTACCGTCAACCTGAAGCGTTGGAAGTAGATTCTTCACCAGAGCCTTCCAGTTAGATCCTGGTCAGCTGACAGTTTGATTTTGGCCTTGTGAGAGCCCAAGTAGAGAACCAGATTGACCCCACGCATACATCTGACCAACTGTAAGACAAATAAATGGGATCTGTCTAAAACTGTTAACTTAGTGGTAATCTGTTATTAAGCAATAGAAAACTAACACACTTATGATCACCATATGTACATATTACCTCTCTATGTGCATATGTCTATTTCAAGGAGTTTAGGTGGATCTAGAAACATGTTGATTTTTAAAATGCAGATGACAAGCTGAGTTCATCTCATGGATGTAGGTAGAATAAGTGGCCCCTGCTTCCTCAGCTGGTAAGGTCTAAGAAGTTGATGGGGCGCCTGGGTGGCGCAGTCGGTTAAGCGTCCGACTTCAGCCAGGTCATGATCTCGCGGTCCGTGAGTTCGAGCCCTGCGTCAGGCTCTGGGCTGGTGGCTCGGAGCCTGGAGCCTGTTTCCGATTCTGTGTCTCCCTCTCTCTCTGCCCCTCCCCCGTTCATGCTCTGTCTCTCTCTGTCCCAAAAATAAAAAATAAAAAAAAAAAAACGTTGAGAAAAAAAAAAAAGAAGTTGATGCAACAAACACAGGACTAGAGCTCTTCGCATTACTAGAAAAAAATAAATTTATGTTTAAGGGCATCAATATTTTTGTTTTTCGAGACAGAGAGAGACAGAGCATGAACGGGGGAGGGGCAGAGAGAGAGGGAGACACAGAATCAGAAGCAGGCTCCAGGCTCTGAGCCAACAGCCCAGAGCCCGACGCGGGGCTTGAACTCACGGACCGCGAGATCGTGACCTGAGCTGAAGTCGGACGCTTAACCGACTGAGCCACCCAGGCGCCCCTCAATATTTTTGTTTTTCTAAATGTGCCCTTCTCCAGTTTTCCCTTAGCTAATATTTATTGGGCTCTTACTATGTACCAGCAGTTTTCTAAAGTTCTTTCCACATATTAACTTATACAATCCTCACAAAAACCCTGGAAGGTAGATAGGTACTTTTGTCATCTCCAGTCGACAGATACCTCCAGGATAACAGATAACTTATACAGTGAGGTGGTCTTCTTCTGGAGCTCCAGCTTTTCACTATAATGCTATATCTTGCCCCATTAAAAGTGGAGTTGAGTTATATTTCTGTCTTTCCCTCACACCCCAAACTCAACCCATCAAAACATCCTGATGGCACTGCCCTCTAACTATATCTTACCGTATTCAGGCTACCGTCATGTCTGGCCTGGACGATTGTGACAGCCTTCTCACTGCCCTCCCTGCTTTTTGACCTTGACCCATCACCCTGGCTCTTTTCTCTCCTTTCTCCTTTTTCTCTCATTTCTCTCCTCTGCTTAAAACACTCTGATGGCTTCAAGTGGAGTTAGAATAAAGATCTTGGGGTGCCTGGGTGACATAGTTGGTTGAATACCTGACTGTAGATTTCAGCTCAGATCATGATCCCAGGGTCATGGAATTGAGCCCCACATCAGGCTCTACACTAAATATGGAGCCTGCTTAAGATTACCTCTCTCCATCCTTCTGCTCCTCTCCCCCACTTGCTCTCTCTCTCTCTCTGTCAAATAATTTTAAAAAATAGAATAAAGTTCTTACAATAGGTTTCAGGGAACATTTGGCCATATCCAGAGATGTTTTTGGGTGTCATGCCTTAGGGGCAAGAGTGCTCCTGGCATCCAGTGGGTTGGAGCCAGAGATGCTATTAAGCATTCTACAATGCACAGGTTACCACCCCAAACAGACAATTATCCAGCTTACAATGTCAGTAGTGCTGAAGTGAGACCCCCTTCTTTGCTGGGCATAGCAACAAATTCAAAGCTGAGAGTATCACATGCCTTCCAGTCCCAGTGTTTAAGAGCTCCTGGGCTCTCACCAGATTGCCATGGGGATACAGCACTGTGCATGCCAGGGAACCCCAAGACGAGGGCTCACTTCGGCATAGAACAGTGAGCTTGCTCAGGGACTGAGGAGACTCATTGGGGGCTGAGACAGAGATCCTGAGATTCGGCAAGTGGCAAATTGAATTTTGAAGAGTGATGATAAGAAAGAGGAACATTCTTCAAGGACATCATACAGGAGTGGCTGCCGCTGTTTTGACCTCCTGTTCTCCTGCAGTTCCCGATCGTTGCTCACCCACACTGAAATGTTAATGACTAACATGGTAGCACATTTATATAAGGATCGATTTTTAGCAACATTCTTTTCTCATAAAATAATACAAATTTAATGTAAAAAAAAACGGTTGGGAGATAATCTTTTTTAACTAAGAATCTAAAAGAACTGGGAAGGAGAAAAAAATATTTAATTCCACTACTCAGAAATAACCACTGATGCTACTTTGGGGTGTGTACATGTGTGTGTGTGTGTCCCTGTGTGTGTGTGTGTGTGTGTGTGTGTGTGTGTGTGTGTCTGTGTGTATAAGGGCAATGTTTTATCACGAACATCCTCTCATGTCATTAAAATTTTGAAGACTATTCTATAATATTCTACTTTATGGCAGTGTTGTTGGCTTTCAGATTCTTCCCCGTTTTCCTCATTGAGATGGACAGCTCCCACTTTAATGATGAGTTGTCAGAATGAATGTAGAGACTGTTTATTCAACAAACACTTATGAGATGTTTTCTATGTGTCAGACCTTATACTAAGTGCTGTGTGTAAAACATGAATAAAATAGGACTTCTGCATTCCAGATGAATCAACTAGCAGCGTTGGGTAGTGTGTGGGCAGAGAGCTGATGAGAAGCTGGAGTCAGCTTCTGCAAGGCTCTTGAGAATCACTGCTTTGGTGGTGAACTTAGCCAGGAAGACCATTTTCAGGGTCCTCCCGCTAATCCAGAAGCTTCTCACTTTCACTGAGCCCCACTCCCCTGCCTATCCCAACTGCGTGTGGGCCTCTAAATCCCTGTATGGAAAACTATCCTACTTGGGTTACGTATTAGTCTTCTAAGACCATTATAGCAAATCACTATAGACTGAGCAGCCTAAACAACAGATTTATTTCTCACAGTTCTGGAAGCTGGGAAGTCCAGGATCAATGTTCCAGTCAGTTTGGTTCCTGTGAGAGCTCTCTTCCTGGTTGCAGATGGCCACCCTCAATACCGTCACGTGAGCCTCAGCCTCATGACCTCCACTGGCTCTCATCACCTCAACCAACCCCATCTCCAAATACCAATCACACTGGGGGCTGCAGCATATACATTGTGGAGGGGCACAGTTCAGTCCTTAGCAGGCTACCTAAAGTGTATTTATTTTGTGATTTGTAAAATCTTAATTGTATTCCCTAAAAAAAAAAATGTGTTCATGCATAATGGAGATAATCTGTTATCCAGCCAGTGTATATTTTCCCTTTATCACTTCCTGGGGGTTCATGTTACACATGTTATATATAACATATTACTCTTTAACATTGGTTCACATGTTTATTGCACAAGCATTTACAAATTCTCATTCTATGCTGGTTGCTGAGGCTAGTGGCAGAGAGGTGAATCTGATCTTACAGAGCTCAGAGTCTAACATAAATTGGAAGGTTTTTTTTCCAAGTTTCGCTGTTAAACAAATGTTTCACTGAATATTATTTACATCTACCTCTGCATCTAACTGGCACATGTGTTTTAAGAAGAATTGTGTGTGTGTGTGTGTGTGTGTGTGTGTGTGTGTGTGTGTAAGCTAACATGCACTCTGTAGTTTCTTTGAAACATTGACAGTCTGTTAGTACCTTCTTTAGGAGAGTCATGTCTTTGGGACTGGGATGCTTGTCACATGAGTCTTTAAATGCCCTGCACCTTTCACAGAGGTGCATGCATGGTAGACATTCCACGATACTGATTGAATAAATGAGGAAGGCATTGGCATTTCCAAAGTAGTTAGCTCAGACCCCCATAACAACACCACAGACTTGGTGGCTTAAATAAGAGAGGTTATTTTCTCACAGTTCTGGAAGTGGAAGTCTGAGATAACAGTGGCAGCCTGGGCATATTTTGACAAGGGTATTCTTGGCTTGTCCATGGTCATCTCCTTGCAGTGCCCTCACATGGCAAAGATACAGAGAGGGAGAGTAAGACCTCTGGTGTCTCTTCTTATAAAAGCTCTAATTCTATTGGATCAGAGCACTAACTTTATGACCTCACTTAACCTTAATTACTTCAGTAAAGGCTTTCACCAGATACAGTCACACTGAGAGTTAAGGCTTCAGCATATGACATTTTTTTGGGGGGAGGGGGGGTGGACACAAACAGTCCACAACAATTCCCATTTTACAGATAGAAAATTGGGAGGTGACAGGATGTAAACTGTGCTTTGTCCCAAATGCTAACTCGCTCTGATGGGTGGTGGCTGCTTGGAGCCTGAGAGAGGAGGGATTCTGGAGCCACACAGAGGCGCAGAGGAGAGCTGGGCACGAATCTGTTAACCGTGCGTGTAGGAGCACAGAGCAGGAACGAGCAGCTGGTGTTCGCCATCACTCTGCCTGGCAGTGCACAGCATTATCTTACTCTTTAATACTCACACCCTGCAAGGCAAGCGTTTTCTTTCCCAGACTACAGTGATTGCCTTAAAGCTAGGGAATTTAAATATTTTTACCAGAGGACAGTTAAAGATAGAACTTCTGTTTGAACTGGTGTAAATGCCTTTTTATGGTACCACTGACTTAACTTGGATTCCTTTAATACTGAGGATATGGCAGTTTGTCATTTCACAATACATTAAAAGAAAAACATATTCATCAGTCAAATCACAGTGTTCAAGAAAGTAGGAGCACAGCTGATTCGTAGAGATCATTGGAATTTAGTGAGATATATACATATATATATATATATATACACACATATACATATATGTGTATATATGTATACACATATATGGTTTTATATATATATATATATATATATATATATTTGTGAAATTCTTTTGTCAATGAGGTGTTACTAGACTCCAGTATATGAAATAGATGAAAAACAGAGTTGAACAGGACAAAAGCTCCCCTTTGCCACTCCCAGATCCCTGGAAACATCTCCAGGAAACCCCAGAGTTCCATGGGACATAATTTATAAACCACTCATCTCGCTCACCCTCTTTATTCAGTTGAGGAAGGCACCAATTACTTACTGAAGGTCACACAGCTAATTAATGGCAGGACCAGACATCTAGCTCTGGCCTCTTGGTTCTTAACGCAATGCTGCTTAGAATACACAGGTGTTGAAATATTTTTAAAAATCATCTGTCACTTTGAGGCACAAGCTCCTCTGGAATCACAACTGAATTATGTAGGGCACGTGAGGTTTCTTGAAAATCCCAAAGAAAACAAAGGGAAATTGGGAAAGCACTGTGGGATTGACTGCAAACAATTGAAATTCTTCTCAGTTAAATGTCGAGATGAAAAGGCCAAGACAAGCACAGTTCTGCAAAGAGGAGAAATGAAAAGTCAAGTCAGAGAGCTTTACAGATGTCGATATTTTGCTGAGAAGACTTAGTTCCAGAAGAAAAGAAAAGCTCTGGTTACTGAGCACATGCCAGTGTCTGGTTCCAGTATAAATGCCCAATCTGACTCTGGCTCAACTTGGTGTGTGTTTAATGAATATTTCAGAGGTTCCTACAGAGCTGAAGGACTTTTGAGGTCAATGAGGCCCATCTACCACCTCATGCAAGAATCCTGTCCATAGCAACTCATATTCAGGTAGGCTATCAGCTCTCACACTTTGTTGGATAGCTCTGAACACTGGAAAGACCACACTGATATAGAGAGCTTAAAAAGAAAGGGGAAAGGAAAACCCTTTCTGTGAAATTAAATTCACCTCATTCAATTTTCCCAACAATCTGTTGAGGATCGTATGATAGTCATGATTTTACAGATGGGAAAAAAATGAAGCTCAGAAAAGTTAGATAATTGGCCCTATGGTACATAGCTAATTATGTCACAACTGGCACATGAGCCTAGGTCTGCCTAAAGTCTTTCTACTGTTTAGGAGAGACGACTTGTGAGCACAGATATTATTTTCTGCTTTCCTTCATGGGCTAGCCAGTGGAAAACATGCTCTAGACTCTCTTATTCAGTACAGGTGAGCCCGGAAAACTGTGATCAGAAGTGATGGGAACCACGTCCAAGGCTGGTCCTTAAGGGCACCTGTTCCTTTCCACTAATGGGGGGAAAAATGAAAGAAAGCTCTGAGGATCTTGAATGGGATAAAGCTACAGGATGAAAGGAGTTTGGGTCCTTAATGACTTCATGGAACCAAGCCAGTCATTATTTCCAGTTGTGACTATGGAGTAACAGACCCTGGGATTTCAGTTGTTTGTTAGTTCTTGCAGTCAAACACCAGGAGAAGGTGGCTATAACCACAGCCGCATGGAAATTCAAGCCAGCATTGTGACTTTCCAGGCTAGAACTTTCACCAGGTCACCTACTGCATAATTATGGGCTAAAGTGCACATCTGGATTCCCATCACATTTTGATGAAATTGGCAATAACTGTGATAGGGAAATGTGCTACTAGACCCCGCCCCCATTCCAGGCTGAAAAGCTCATTTCCCAAGATGAAGGAAACATTGACAGGTTATAGCTTGCATTTGAGCCTCTGTCAAAAGATAGCTCTTAGATGACAAAATCCACCTCAGATGACATCATAACTCCTTCCAAGGCACATCATTTATCCAATGATTAGTCCAGTGCTGGAATACAAAAGCCCTGCCACCTTATCAAAACTCAGGGCAATTTAGTAGCGTGTACCAGTTCCAGAGCCACTTACCCTCCCCCACCCTCAACCATGAGATTGGCAGAAGCATTTGTTATCACGGTGTCATAACCCAAGATCTTCTTCCCCTTGACCCTAGTGAAGTGTCCAAATTTTGTAGTTATAAAAGTGATTTTTAATGATTATATATTTCTAAAAGCATGCCCTTAGGATAAGTGAGACACAATTTGTTCTATAAAAGGAAAGAAATGATAGTATGTTCAAAGCCATGTGACTCCAGGGTATTGTGGAACTGCTTTAATCTCCTTTGTGATATTTAGTTTGCTCATTTATGCTTTGCCTGGTAATGATATGTTTAGATTTAGTAGGAAACCATTGCCCTATCTCAAATATTGTCTGCCCTATGACCCTATCACTCTTCTTCCTTATCATCACAATTAATCCAGTTCCTTTCTGATGTCTCTTCTGTGTCTGGCACATATGTATTGTCATTGTTCACATCGTATCATCACAGTCTACTGATTTAAATTGTGATTATCTATTTACATGTCCTTCTCCACTCATCTAGGATTTCCTTCAGGACAAAGAAAGACAGTGTCTTATTAATTTCTGACCTCCCCTGGTCTTAATATTAAGTGCTCCTCAAGAATGACTTCTTCAATGTTGACGGAATGAATTCGCATCATACTGCTTGACACATAAAGACCAATTGCAATGATTTTATTTACCACTTTTCACTTGTTGTCTTGCTTAAAACAAACACGAAATGGAGAATTTTATAAAACCCAATCTAGTCATAAACTGGAACAAGAAGACATGAATGTAAAAATATACTCTGTTCATCTTAACAAAAGGGAGAGGATTTCTGAAAGAATAGCAGTTAGCCTGAAGGAGGAGTTTGAAGATGGAATTTTTCATCTATTTGGCCTTGAGTAGGTCTGTCTTTCTTCATCCTTATCAACTCCCTGCACGGGTATTAACATCTCATACCCTAAATTTATAGAATGAGGACGAAGCGGTTTTCCTTCTCATGCAAACACAGGGCCTAGCGCATGGTAGGGTCACTGCATAGTAAATATGTGCTTAAGGAAAGAAAGAAAAAGATAAATAAAAGAAGAAAGGTAAGAAGAAAGGAAGATGGAGGGAGGGAGGGAGGAGGGGAAGAAGGGAGGAAGGAAGGAAGGGAAGTAGGGAGGAAGGAAGGAGGAGAAGAAGGGAGGAAGGAAGGAAGGGGGTTAAAGAATTAGGGCAATGTTAAAAAAAGTAACTTGAGGTATATCTTATAACTTTCTACTTTTCTCATACACATACTTTAACAAAATTTTCAACTATGCCATACTGTCTCTCTGATAGGTTAAATCTCTTTTAGAGATATAATACATATAAAAACATAATATATGTAATATATATAAAGTAGGTCAATTCAACCTAACTAGGAATTCAGAGGCCAGTCTAGTCATGCTTGGTGCTTCAGTCTTCCTAGAACCTGGCCTTCCCTCCATCTATGGTCTGACTCCCACCCTCAAGCAGTTGACTCCGTGATAGAACTGGAGACAATCTGATGTTCCTTTAAAAAAATTAAGTAGGAAAAGAATAAAAGCCCAGATGGTGGGTGTGTGAAATCAAACCAAGCCGTTAAATAAAAGATGTTCTGATTCCAAGTAAAATAGAACAGAATCTGCTATAGTAAGGAAAAAGCATATAAGTTAATCCTCAGGGCAGGGACACACTGAAGTATGAAATCTGATATCTCACAAAAAGCTCCAAGGGTCAAAGTTATACAAACAGGCAACCCTACAGAGAATGGAAAATCTCATGACTTGATGCTCTTGTCATTAATTGCTGAACTCCCAGTTACCCTCATGAAACATTATATAATTTTTGCTCTGGGCATGGAAGTAGCAGTGCTTCAAAATAAACAAGACAATCAATTAGAATTAATCTGTTAAACATTACCCTGCCAAGACAAGCTGTAGAAAGTGGAAACAAAAATAAAACAGTGTTGGGGAACAAGGGATACATTTCTGAGCCCAGCCATGATCACTAATCTCGTAATTCATAAGGTCCAACTGCTAATATGTCCATCCATCCATCTAGTCTGAATTACTCCCCTAGAGACTGGTTAGACATGCTCAGGCACTGGCCACTGGGTTGGGGCTTGGCCGCAAAGTTCTGAATGAGGGATGCAAATGGTCCAAGAAGGTCTAAGCAAGGGGAGCCAAGTTTAAAAGTTAGAGGCTGAATTAAACACTAGTTTCAAAGGAGAGAATACAGTACAATGATGAAGGCTCATGCGTAATACACGTAATATATCCAGATACTGGTGGGTGTCTCACTCATGAAAGTTTGGGCTTCCCTCTAAGGGCTATCACATGTGTATTATATGGGCTCAAGTGGGCTCACCTACCTTAACAAGTCAAGTGTTGAGATGGATTGATCTATTCATCCATTATTCTACCATCCATCCATGCTTTCACATACCCACCACTTCTTCAGTTCGGCAAGTTGGATTAGGAGGAATGGACCAAGACATGGCAAAATGCCTGCTGATCTGGCCCTATTCACCTATAGCCATGCAGCACATGCTACCAAAGTTGAGGAAAGGACCAACCAGTTTGTACTGTGGTATTAGCTTTGTTCTTACCATCCCCATTAAGAGGTAAGAAGACTTTTCATAGTAATTAGACAGCCTGGTTGGTGTAATTCAATAGCAGCAATACTTTGACTTCCTCACCCATAAATGGAGTCCGCAGAAGAACTTTTGCAGGGCTATTGTGAAGGTTAGGACTAACAAATGTAAATAATACCTACCACCATTATTACTTTAAAGAGTGCTTGTAAACAGTAATTTATATTTTAAAGAGTATTATCACAGACAGTATTTCATGGGGTTCTCCCCAGACACTTGCAAATAAAGTGCATTTCTTATCATTTCATAGCTTAGAAAATACCGGACAACCTTTTTTTTTGCTCTCCCTGAAATAATTGAGCTCCTCCAGGGCAAAGCTGGGGCTTTTTCCTACCTAGTCTTCCCAGGGAAACTAGTAAGCAGTAGACAACTGAAAACAACCAGTTGAGCCATCTAAGTTGCAAAATCCCCCAGATGCGTCTCTGATCTACCCCCTTGTCTGCCTCTCTTTGGCCACTGCTCTGGTTTAAGGTCTCACGTGTCCTCTGGATTGTTGCCATAGCCACCCAGCTAGACTCCCTGCTGCTGCTGGATCCATTTTTCTCTAGTGAGTTCAGAGTCATCTGTTCAAAATTAAATTTGGTCACCCTGTTTCTAAAGCCCTCAACGGGCTCACCCTTGCACCAGGAGGTAACCATCAGTCCTCACTCTTGCTCACCAGGCTCTTACCAAGGGGCAGTTCTCACCATTGTTGCTGAACAACACCAGGTGGCAGGTGGTAAGTGTGCCCGTCCCCTCTATTGTCCCAGCTCTCCCACCTGGCATAGAGGATTCCCCTCTCTCTCCTCACTCTCAGCCGTGAATACTGTTCTCTGCGGGACCTGCTGGGTGAAGGTCCCTGTGCTAAGCCCTGAAGGCAGAGAGGATGGGGACATTTCAGGGGCAGAGGATGCTTTATTTTCATTCCACTGTCTTTAAAATTTAATAAATGGGAATTTCTGCTCAAAAACATACACATCACAGGATAAGATTATTCTTTCTGCATCCCAAGCAAACCACATGGATCACATGGCAGTTGATCATTTTGAGAAGGATTAATGGCAACAGTGGGAACCCTAGTGGGCATTTTTGCTACATTGTATAATTTCAGTCCTTGCAACAACATGTGAGCTTATCATGACAATCTAATTTTACAGATTAGAAAACTGACCTTCAAAATGTTAAGTAGCTTTGCTAGGATCATCCATCATGTATGGGCAGAGTTGGGATTTTAATGCAAATTAGGACCATGTTTACAGTGAAACATATAAGCATCAAATCTCACTTGTGAAAGACATCATAATTCTTACTAGCCCTTCTTTAAGTGAACCCACCTTCTGTCCCTAGGCCAACCTCACCAAATTTTCATCTACCTGTAAAAGGTAATATATGTAAATTCTCAGGGATATTACAAAGCTTTTCAGGGGATACTTATATTTCCTCTGGAACACTATTGCATGTTCTGTACCTCATCAGGTAGTAAATAGTTTGCTGGCTTAATTTAATGTATGTTGGGATAGAGAATGTAAGAGCGATTATGTTGCCACATGAAAGACTATGATACCTGAGAGGGGCTTCCTATGTGGGCAATGGAGACCAGAGAGACTTGGCCAGACACCTAGAAGGAAGCACCAAGTGCAACAGGAGGTGGGGATGGTGCCAGAAGGACCTGGGAAACACTGTCCACATTGAAATGATTGATTTCTTTACTCATATGCTTCCTCCTGCACCATCAACTCCTTGGAAGCGGGGGCCATGTCTTAACTGAGCTGGATGCCTAGTTCCTAGCAGTGCCCAACACAGAGTATGTCTTTATTACACAATGTGAGACAACTGGTGACTTCTAGGTAAGATGAAGATTCCAAAAGAGTAGAGTCTTCATGGATAGTGCTGGTGCCTCATAATGCAGGGGTTCTGTGGGATCGACTCCTGCCTCTCTATACAGCCTCATTCACAACATGCACCCTCACTCACTGTGCATGCTCCCACCACACTGAGCTTCTGCTAGTTTCTGGAATAGGACAACATCCCCTCTGCCTTAAGGTCTTAAGGCACGGTTGCCTGCCTGAGATGATCTTCTCACATTCCACTGCATGACTCTCTTCCTCTTAAGACCTCAAATCATACCCTTCTCTGACCCAGCTTTTGTTCCTCCCTCCTTTTATGAGCTCCCAGAGAATGACATGTTTTCCCCACAGCATTTACACAATTGTAAGCTCAATCCTCCCATAGTAAACCTTTGTCATTAGCTGTTTCTTGCACTAGACTAAAATCTCCATGAGGTCGAGAGACTGTCTAGTTAGTTGTTGCTTTATTGTTGTATTTATTATTTACATTATTATTGCTTGCCACAGCGTTAAAGACACAGTAGATACCCATCACTTGTTGAATAGTTGATATTCAATAAGCTATGTGCCAGAAATGATGATGCCCAAAGGGGTAGGTAAATGTCCCTGCATTTATGCTCTTTATGATTGAAATAAAGAAGACGAAAACCATGGGGAATTGAGTAGTATAGAGAACAGAGGACTTGTGGTGCCATGTACTAGATACTGTGTTAAAGGGGATGGGCATTACTTTTTGTTTAATCAAAAATTTAATATAGTCATGTGCCAAGGGCTTTATACGAGATCTAATGTGTGAGTAAAGAACATTGCTGCGTTGACAGTGTTAGATATTCCTACATACAGCCTACCACAGCTATCGATTCAAATAAGACAGAAAAATCTAGCACAGAGAGTTTTGTAGCTAAAATGGTGGGTGCATCAGTTACAGTTGTTGGATGGTGTGTGCACATATTATGTTTTATGATTCACACAACCTTTTCTTAATCAATCATCAATGCTCTTGATCCTAAGGGTATTAAGATACAACACATGCCTCTTGAGAGTGAAGATCTGTTGATGCTCACTCACCAATGGGAGCCATTTCTGTGAGGGTTGGGATTCTGCAAAGGGAGTTGACAGGACGATTTCATTGGTGCACGTTCACAAAAGATCTTAAATTTAGATTTTTTTTAAATGTTACCTACAAATAGAGGTCACTCTGTGTGTCTTTGCATTTATTGTTCATAATCTAGTCTTGACATTTTTTTTTAATCTTTTAGTATCCTGGAATCCTCAAATATATCCTATGTCCTGTGATTTTGAGAGACCCTGTGTCCATAGTCCTTTATAAATTGAACAGAAAGGACCCATTCGACAGGCACTAGAACCAGTAAGGCTCTAACTTCTCCTTCCTCTGTCCCCAAGAGTCTCTGGGAGCACGAGTGTCACACTCATTTCAAATTTCAGTGCCATTTTTCTCAGCTCTGTGTTTACTGGTGGATCATGTCACCTGTTTGGGTGTCAGTTTATCCATCTATTCAATGGCAGTGCAAATTACATTCCACAACCCCTATTCCACAATTCCGAAATCCAGGAAAAGTCCTGAAATCTGAAAGATTTTTTTTTTCATAAGTTTGGGGCAAAAGCTATTTTTGTCAGCAAAACCTTTTCTGAATTGGCATACAACTATTTGTCATCATTTATCACGCTTTGTCTCAATATTCACAACACGAGAGTAGAAATATTAACGCGATTATGCTGGAGATGTTATATATTATACAACATATATATTATGCTTTTATATAACCATAAACTTCTGAATCTCAAAAGCCTGCAGGCTCCATCAGCTTTATGTGAGGGATTGTCGCCCTGTTCTTCACGGTATTCTTCTTGAGTTTGAAGAAGATAGAGTCCTTGGCTCATAGCAAGAAGTCAACAAAGTATATTCACTTTCACAAGGTATTCTTTGGGCTCTCCCTCATTAAACGTTAGCACTGCTGCCCCTTTGCTGTCTGTCTGGTTGGTAAACATCTGGCTTTGGATCAAGCTTTCATTCCACTTGTGTCGGAATATAATATTAGCAATTGACTGTGTAAGAGAGAGGAAGAATACGAAGAGAGGAAGAAAGATGAAGAAAAAGAAGAGAAGTGAAAATATAAACAAAACAAAACCAAGGAGAGACCAAAAAGAGGCAAGGATATAAGAATGAAACATGCCTCAAGGTGCCTGGGTGGCTCCATTGGTTAAGGGTCCAACTTTGGCTCAAGTCATGATCTCATAGCTCCTGAGTTTGAGCCCTGCATTGGACTTGCTGCTATCAGCTCAGAGCCTGCTTCGTATCCCCTGTCCACCTCTCTCTCTGCCTTTCCCCTGATCTCTCTCTTTCTCTCTCTCTCTTTCTCAAAAATAAATACACTTAAAAAAAAGAATGAAACATGCCTGTAACCCCATGAGTGGAATGGGTTTCCCCTCATCAGCCCTGTAAAACTGTACTCTCTTGAGTCTCTGGTGATATCCATGTTGCCACATAAAGATTATTAACAGGACATATTACCTTGGTATGATTTAACATCTTGAAAGCCTTTACAAAATTTTGTTCTTTTCATTTCCCTCCTAGTTTTGCTCCTATATCTCAGTCTCATTCACATACTTTTCTTCTCTTTAGCCCTTCCATCAGGATCCCACCTTCTTGTCTGCTCACCTTTAGCATCTCCCTGAGCACTCCAGGGAAGAATTCCTTTCTCTTGCCCATAGTATACCTGAACACTTCTAGAGAACTAGTTCCCTGCAGACCCTGATTGAGTGGTTTTGCCAAAAAGGAATGAGAAACTCTAAAAACAAATGATGAATTCATGTAACAATAGTAACAATTGCAGGCCTCCAGTGCACCTAAGACATTGTCCCAGGTGCATTCACATTGTGTCATTCATCCACACACCTGTCCCATGACATTAGAATAATTTGCACCAAGGAAAGAGAGGTGAGTGTCAGTGTGAGCAAAGGAAAGAGTGCTCGCCTTGGGAATAAACCTGGTTTCAAACCCGTCCTGTGTCTCTTGACAACTGGGTGACCCTAAATATGTTGTTTAAACTTTCTGATCAAAACAATGATAGGAATATTCATATGGATGGTAGGTAGGTACAAAAATAAAGGACAGACAGAGAAATAGGTCATAACTAAAAAAATCGGACAGACCTTGCTGGTTGATGGAGAGGGATACATGGCTCAGGAAACACACCTGTGTTCCAGAAGGCCTCGAGAAGGTCTGGTGTTGCTGATTTCATCCATCAAGAGGCTGTGATTTAAAGATGCTAAGTGAATTTTTAAGGCAAAACTCTTGGTGCTTCATTCTTAAAGCCTTAACACGTGCCTGGATCCATGTGTCCACTTTAACACCTGATAATGCCAGTGTTTCTCTTGTCATCGTGTTCAGTGATGTCTTGCCATAAAAACCCATTTATTTTAGGATCCAGTTACCTCTGACTGGATGGAAAGTTAGTTATATGACTCTGTAAGGAAGCAGGGTCTGAGAGATCCATAGAAAGGATTTACCCTAAAGGAATAGGTAGCCAGAATGCCCAAGTAGAGTCTAAGGAAAAGAAGTGAGTGGACAAAGGACTGGGGACTCCCATGATCCTTATCTACCTTTGGCCACCTTCTATTCCCTACCTACGATGCCCAAATTCCAGATACTTTGGGCATGGGAAGAAGAGGTCGTAGAAACAAGGCCAATCTCACTAAAATCTCTATAATTCTTAGAGAGAGAAGACATCCCTTTTTACTTCAGTGTGAGGGTGAGGGGCTCAGGAGTCTGGTCCAAGGGAAGATGTTTTTGACTGTCTCTGATCATGACAAAGCAGAGAACCGGGAAAGAAGACAATCTCAAGCACCCCTGAAGGGCGTGCTGAAGCAGCTGTGAGGAATGTGAAGCTATCTGTATATTCTTCTGACACAAGTGAAGGTGGCGAAGTTCTGTTTTCTATACGTAGAAATGGTGTGCCTCTATAAATATTTTTACATATAGAAAGTTTGTATTTTGGTGACCATTGGGAAAAAAAAAATCCCTGGATTAGAGAAATCCTGAAAACACGCTGATACACGAACTGTTGGACCACGTGCAGATAATGAGTGCAATTATGTCGGTCGATACAGCGGCAATCGGTAGCGGTATCTGCTCACTTTGTAAATGGCTAGTGAGGACAAGCTGTATGCAGCTGAGTCGCGAGTCAGGGAAACACCCGCATGAGCAGGAAGGTAGTGACTCCAAAAACCAGCACTGTGAAAGACCTAGTTTCAGCCACCAGATAGCACCTTTAGGAGATTATGTGCTGCTTATTCAAGAAGCTGGGTGGCTGGCCCTATAAACAAATCCCTTGCCAGCAAGAACTCTTTTCCTAAGGTAAAGCTAGACCATGCCTTATCATCCCCGGCCTGGTTCCTACTTTTTATTTCTTTCTATTACCATATTTGAACCTCAATTCTCATCTATGACTCCAGCTGTTATCTTCTGCACTGGATTCTTTATGCCGTGTGCCCCAGATGCCAAGAAATTGGCTTTGCATCAATGCCTGTCCTTGTCCTCAATTCCCAGACTGTGCTTGATGTTTGCCTGCAGCTCAGTTGGAATGGTGACCTCTGAACTACCCTTTAGTCTGCCTGTTCTCCTTGTGGAAGGTCTTCGCTTGTCCATGCACATGCAGTCCCAAATTCGGCATTGAAACAGGGCAAAAAGATTATCCCTCCCACCCTATCCTTCTCTTAAGATATCTCTGGGCTTTTCTTGTCCACTTGAGGCTACTGACAAATAGGCCGTTAACCTGAGTTTACAACATATTTGCAAATAGGGGTTGAGGGGCAGCCTGATTTTTCTTGAGAGTAAAATTCCATAGGGTAGTTCTTTGAATGAAATATTATCATTACCCCTATCAGAAGGAGAGAGAGAAATCTGATCAGATTTAAAGGCGGAAGAACCCAAGCCAGTGGAGAAGACGCTGCAAAGAACACAGAAGAACTTGATGATGTGATCTGAAGTAAATGACTCTAAACCTACCCAGCTGTCTATTGTAATCAGGGCATTTTGCTTCTGAAGATGGTTCACTGATACACATAAACACATACAGACCCATAAAGGGTGCCCTTTTGGTGAGTAAGTCATTACTAGCCAGTGATGAACCAGTTGCAATTGTACCTGAGTTCTTCAGTATTTCCCATATGAACAACAGTGACAGACATTTATATACATGTATAAAAGCTCTAAAACCAACCAAAGCAGTAGGATTAATAGTTACAGTGAAAAAAAAAAAGAGTGGCATTTCCAGTGAACCATAGAGCACTTTAAAGAAGACTAAAGACCTAACAAAGGTTGTGAGGACCTCCTATTTAACTTTCAAGTCTCCAAGGGCCACCAATCATCCTCAGTCCATTTCAGATTATTTCCTGAACTGTTACTTCTCTACAGTCTATAAAAACACTATTTCTCCCTTCATCTAATACCCTTATTAGGATTGATTTATGTCTCAACAAATTAGATTGGTGTCGGCATCTGGTTCATATGGTTCTACTCTATTTGTAGGAAATCCAGAGTCATGGGAAACATCTGGCAGATGTGTTTCAGGGTATTCTGAATGGGTGGCTATGGTGACCGTTAAGAGTCCTTTAAGGGAGGTTGTAAAATTTCTTCTCTCTTGATCATCATTCCACAGACTAGAAATATTCTTCCATGCCAAAGCTGACATGAACTAAAGAAATCCTTTAATCTAATGGATTCCTTGTGCTAACAAGGAAACTGAGGCTCACAGACACTGTGGTATGTATACATCATCCGTGTTTAAGAAATTTGAAAAAGTGCTGTTTCAGACGTCATAGTAGAGATAACAAAATCGTTCTCAAACATTGCGTGCTGCCTTTTTTACCCCTCTGGGTGCCTGGCACGCTCCATGCATGCTTACCACATTCACATTTCCTAGCAAATAAAAGTTTCACTCTTCCTTATGCATTTGCTCAGAATAAATCCTTCATACCACAATATTTGCTTCTGTGGAAGACGTTGTCTTGTCTCCACATGTGTTGTAGTATGTTGGTCGTTGGCCTCACCGCTGAGTCCAAATGACAGTGTGTTTCCACAAGCCCTCTTTCTGAACCAGACTCTCCCAGCCATTTTGTTCTCTTTGGTGAAAATCTTCTCTTGGGGCACTCAGTATTGTCTGCTCACTCCAGTAGAGGGAGGGGCACTTTAAAATCATTTTGATACGAAAACGTGTTTCTTGCATGCATTCTGAGCTAAAAGTGGATCAATACTTCCCCTTCCTAAAAAAAAAAAAGCATTACAATGACATTTCCAGTATTCATTCTGTAAACAACCATCTCTGTGTCCTTACTGACCCACAACAATTGTAATTTAAGGTATTTCCCCCTAATCACATCCTGCCTGCTACCATGTAAGTCCCAGGGATCAGTAGAACTTACGTGATTGTACCAATTGTACATGGCAGGAAAAATGAGGAAGAGAGCTAGTATTTATTGAGGTTTCCATACATGGTGTGTGGGTCACCCCATCCCCATCATGTGAATAATTAGTTCTTCCAGACTTGTGTACTGATATATTTGTATTTGGTATTTCTATTTGGTATTTTTGTCAAAAATCAATTGGCAATATTCATATGAGTTATTTCTGGAATTCCTTTTTCTCTCTGTATGTCTTCAATTATCCTCAAAAAAAAATTTTTTTTAATTCCAGCACATAGACCTAGACATATTTTATTAGTTTCATATTTTCATGTTATTTTATTTATTTTTAAATTTTTAAAAATATTTTATTTATTATTGAGAGAGAGACAGAGAGACAGAGACAGAGTACAAGCTGGGTAGGGGCAGAGAGAGGGAGACACAGAATCCGAAGCAGGCTCCAGGCTGTGAGCTGTTAGCACAGAGTTCCACACGAGGCTCGAACCCATGAACCGCAAGATCATGACCTGAGCTGAAGCCGGACGCCCAACTGACTAGGCCACCCAGGCATCCCTTTATTGGCTACTTTAAATGATAGTGTTTTTATTTTAAATTCTAAATCTTCACTGCAGTTTATAAAAACAAAATTAATCATTACTATTAATCAAAACATTATTAATTACATTAAATGCTAAAATTACATTGCTAAAATCACTGATCATTTCTAGCTCTTGTAGATCCCTTTTGATTTTCTACACTGATGGTATGTCTTCTTTAAATGGACTGTTTAGCCTTTTCCTTTCCAATTGGTGTGCCTTTTATGTTACCCCAATACAAAGTTGAAGAAAGATGAGGAAAGTGAACATACTGCCTTGTTATTGATTTTAAGGGAAAAGCATTCGGTCTTTCAACATTGTACATAATGTTAGCTAGAGGCTTTCTGGTAGATGCCATTTACTAGAATGAGGAAGTTCCTTTCTATTCCTAATGCTCTGAGGTTTTTTGTTTGTTTGTTTGTTTCGTTTTAGTCTCATAGGGTGTGGACTTCTACCCAATGTTTTATTTTGCAATGGTTTAGAGGTTCATATTATTTTTTTCCCTTCATTCTGTTAATATTGTGAATTAAGTTGATTTTTTGAAATGTTAAATCAACCTCATATTCACCAGGATAAACCAAACTTGACCATGCATTATTATGCTTTTATATGTTGCTGGATTTATTTCCTAATATTTTTGCTATGAGTATTTGTGTAATAGCTTTATTGAGGTACAATTAAGAAATAAAAATTGTATATATTTAAGGTATGCAATTTGATGTTTGATCTACACATATGCATTGTAAAATTATTACCACAATCAAGCTAATTAACATATCCATCACCTCACATAATTACTGTTTTCTTCTTCTTTCCTTTGTGTGATGAGAACACTTAAGATCTACCCTGGCAGCAAATTTCATGCATACAATACAGAATCATTCACTATAGTCACCATGCTGGGTGCTAGATCTCCAGGGTTCATTCATCTTTTATAACTGAAACTCTGTACCCTTTGATCAACAGAACCCCATTTCTCCCTCCCCGCAGCTCCCCCCCACCCCGCCCCACAAGCACTATTCCACTCTCTGCTTCTACAAGTTTGACTATTTTAGATTCTACATATAATTGAGATCATGCAGTGATTGTCTTTCTCTGCCTGGCTTATTTCACTTAAAATATATAATCTCTTCCAGGTTCATCCATGTTGTCACAAATAACAGGATTTCCTTCTTTCTAAGGCTAAGTAATATTTCATTATATATATATATATATATATATACACATATATGCATATATTATACATGTTATACACACACACATACACATGCAGACCACCTCTCCTTTATTCAACTGTCAACAGACATTTAGTGTGTTTCCACATTTTGGCTATTGTGAATAATGCAGCAGTGGGTGTGGGAGTGTAGATCTCTCTTTGAAGTCCTGATTTTCAGTTTCTTTGGATACATACCCAGAAGTTGAAGTCTATGCTGAGGGATATGGGTCTGAAATTCTTCTCACGATGGCCTTGTCAGGTACTGGTATCGAGGTAATGATGGTTGGAAAGGATTCTTTTGTCCTCTATTTTCTGGAATGTTTATATAGAATTCACTTGTGAAGCTCTTTGGGCCCAAGGTTTCCTTTGTGTGGGAATTTTTAATATTATGAATTCAATGCTGTTAATAGTAATAGGGGTATTCAGATTTTCTATTTCTTCTTGAATCAATTAGGGGGATTTGTGTCTTTCAAAGAATGTTTTGCTTCATTAGTGTAGTTTAAGTAACTGGTATCATTTTCTTCCTTTATCATCATTTTTTTTTGACGAAACTATAATGATTTCCTTTTCATTTCTGATATTGACAATTGGTTTCTTCTCTCTTGTTTCCTTCATTAGCCATATAGTCTAGCCAGAATTTAATCGTGTATTGATCTTTCCAATAGACCAACTTTTGATTTCATCGATTTTCTCTAATATTTGTTAGTTTCTTGTTTCATTGGCTTTTGTACTTATTTTTATTATTTCCTGCCTGCTACTGACTTTAGATTCTCTTCCCTCCACTTTTCTAGGTCCCTATTGTAGAACTTTTATAATCGATTTTGTGCCTTTATTATTTTGTCATATGTGCACTTCAAGCTTAAAATTTCATTTTAAACATTGCTTTAGGTGCATACATACATACATATATATATATATATATTTTTTTTACTTTTTACTATTTCAAAGTATTATTTAAATTCTCTTTGATTTATTCTTAGATTCAAGGACTATTTAGAAGTGTGTTGTTTAATTTCTAAATATTAAATGTTTTCTAGACATGTTTTAAAAATTATTTTTAATGCAATTCACTTGTGGTCAAAAGACATAATCCTTTGAATGCCTTAAGATTAGTTTCATAGCCAGGTGTATGGTCTCTGAGGGAATGTTCTTTTTGTGCTTGCAACAAATGTTTACTTTTCCATAGTTGGGTGGAGCTTTCTGTAAATGACAATTAGTTCAAGTTGGTTGATAGTCTTATTCAAAACTGCTCTGTCTCTTCAAATTTCTCTCTACTTGATTTATTGATTTACTGAGAGAAGTGTCAAAATTTCCAATCATAATTGTGATTTGATCTATATCTACTTTTGCTTCTATCAGTCTTTGCTTCATATAATGAAGCATTTTTATCAAGTGCATACACACTTAAGATTATTAGTTGTACTTTATAAATTCACCTTTTTATCATTTTGAAATTTACCTTTTTGTCTCTGGCATTATTTTTTATTCTGAAATCTATTTTTTCTGGTATTAATATATACAATGAGACTTTCTGAAGATTAATGTTTGATGGTTTATATTTTTCTAATTTTTTACTTCGAAAAACTATTTATGATAATATAGTGGAAAAAAGATTCTTAAAGACAATTATATTTTGACATTGCTCTTTGATCCAGTCAGGCGAACTCTGTCCTTTAATTAAAATGTATAGATAATTTATTTTAAAAAAACCCTTGTTCAATATTTTTATCTTTTTTAAATTGAAGTATAATTAATATACAGTGCTAGATCAATTTCAAGTGCACAATATAATAATTCAACAATTCTATACATTACTCATCTCAGTAAGTGTGCTCTTGATCCCCTTTATTTTTTCACCCATCCCCCCACCCACCTTCCCTTTGGAAACCACCAGTTTGTTCTCTACATTTAAAGTCCTTTTGTTTCCTTAGATAATTTGTTTTGATAATTTAGTTTTAATATAATTGTGATATGGTTTAAATCTACTATCTCATTATTTTTTAATTTATTTCATATATTCTATTTTCCTTGCTTTCTCTTTCCTAGTTTTCTTCATGAATGAATTGACTATTTCTTTAGTGTTTACTTTTACCTCCATTACTGACTTATTGGCTATATTTAGTTGTGTTATTTAGTAATTTTTCTAAATTTTCTAAATTTTTCATTTAACCTGCCAAAGTCTAACTTCAAATATGTTAAGAATTTTATTAAGATATACTTCTTTTTCCTCCTCCTCTCACTTAGACAACGTGATACACCACATTATAAAAGAAAAAAATCAGAACCATATGATCCTCTCAATAGATACAGAAAAACCATTTGATAAAATATAGCATCCATTCTTGATAAAACCCTCAACAAAGTAGGCATAGAGGGAACATACTTCAACATCACAAAGGCCATATACAAAAGACTCACAGCTAATATCATCTTCAGTGGGGAAAAACTGAGAGCTTTCCCTCTAAGGTCAGGGACAAGACAGGGATGTCCACTCTTGCCACTGTTATTCAACATAGTATTGGAAGTCTTAGCCTCAGCAATCAGACAACACAAAGCAATAAAAGGCATCCAAATTGGCAAGGAAGAAGTCAAGCTTTCACTATTTGCAGACAACATGGTACTCTAGAAAAGCCAAAAGATTCCACCAAAAAAATTGCTAGAATTGCTGATGCACAAATTCAGCAAAGACTTAGGATATAGAATCAATGTACAGAAAATTATTTCAGGGGGTGCTGAGTGATTTATTCAGCTGGACGTCTGACCCCTGGTTTTGGCTGAGGTCATGGTCTCATGGTTCATGGGTTGGAGCCCTGTGTCATACTCTGTGCTGACAGCACAGAGCCTGCTTGAGATTCTCTCTCTCCCTCTCTCTTTGCCCCTTTCCCACTTGTGCACATGCTCATTCTCTGCCTCTCTCAAAAAAATAAATAAATTTAAAAAAAGAAAATTATTTCATATCTTTCACTTCATATATTCTATAAATCCCTTAATACATTAATATTATTCTTACACCATTTAATTACCTTTAAAAGGAATTAAAACATGAGAATAAAAACTTTTTTTAACTTTTTTTTAACATGTATTTATTTTTGAGAGACAGAGAGAGATACAGAGCATGAGCAGGGGAGGGGTAGAGAGAGAGAAGGACACAGAATCTGAAGCAGGCTCCAGGCTCTGAGCTGTCAGCACAGAGCCTGATGCAGGGCTTGAACCCATGAACCGTGAGATCGTGACCTGAGCCGAAGTCAGATGCTTAACTGACTGAGCCACCCAGGCACCCCGAGAATAAAAACTTTTTTTATATTCACCCAATATTTGCTATTTCAGTGCTCTTCATTCCTTTGTGTTCATCCAATGTTCCATTTGGTATTATTTTCCTAAAGCCTGACAAAATACCGTTAACACTTCTTATAGTGTAGGTCTGCCAGGAATGAATTATCTCAGCTTTAGCTTCTCTGACAAATTCTTTATTTCATCTTTATTATTAAAGAATATTATCACTGGATGAAGAGTTGTAACTTGAGAGTATTTTTGCAGTACTTAAAAAATATCTTCCCATTAGTTCTGGCTTGCAGTTTCTGATGACCACTTATCTGAATCTTTGTTTAAATATAGATGATGTATATGCCTTGATATGAGATTTTTTCCCCCTATGAATCATGTTCTGTAATTTGGTTATGACACATTTTGATATTATTTTATTTGTATTTATCTCACTTGATGCTCACTGAGTGTTTTGGATAATAAATGCTATCAAATTAGGAAAACATTTGGCTACTTCTTCAACATTTTTTTTTTAAACATTGCATAATCCCTCCTTTAGACACTGTGGTTACATTGTATGTTGAGCTGTCTGATACTGTTCCCTGGCCCACTCATGCACAGCTGATTTCTTTTCTTTGATATTTTGTTTTCTCTTCATTCCTTTTTGCATGATTTATATTGATATTTTCCAAGTTCATTGGTATTTTCTTCTGCCATGCCTGATACCACATTAATCCCATCCTATTTTTTAATCTTACTATTAATTTCACATATTATATATTTTCATTTCTGACAGTTCTATTTGGTTATTTTTTTGTGCCTTCTGTATCTTCCCTTGTCCGTGTTTAAATAATCTTAGATGGTTACATAGTAGCCAGTTTAATCTCTTTCTTAGCTAATTCTGTCTTCTCTTACATTTGTCTGCTTCCATTGACTGTTTCCCCCACCCCACCCCACCCCACCCCACCCCCCCGTTGTGGTTTATTTATTCCTGCTCCTTTGCATGTCTAGTAATTTTGATGGGATTCTGGATGCCATGATGTTTCATTGTGTATTGCCTGGGATTTGTTGTTTTTATTTGATGAGCATTGGGCTTTGTTCTCAAACACTGTTAATGATTTCCAGTTCAGTGTGAGTTTTTAGGCTTGCCTTTAACCATAGTTAGGGCAGATCTGAACTGTCTTTACTTTGCAGACTATATACTCCCAATAATAAGATGAGGCACTTCTGGGTTTTCTCTTGAATGCCCTGAGTTATCAGAGTACTTAGTACCCCGGTAGGTCAGAACTCAAATATCCTGCCCTGAATTTGGCAATGGGACCATTATGATCTCTCTGTTCCTTGCCCTTCTTCACGGAGTTTCACCCTAGACTTGTGTGTTGTGGTGTTCAGCAACAAGCATAGCTATACAGACTTCTGGAACTTTCTCTTCCTTCCTTCCTTCCTTCCTTCCTTCCTTCCTTCCTTCCTTCCCTTCTTTCCTTCTTTCTTTCTTTCTTTCTTTCTTTCTTTCTTTCTTTCTTTCTTCTTTCTCTCCTTTGCTCTCTTTTCTTCCTTCCTTCCTTCCTTCCTTCCTTCCTTCCTTCCTTCCTTCCTTCCTTTTCTGCTTAGCTCCCTCCTTTATGAACCCCTGCAGCTCTCATTTACCTCAGTCTCCTTGAAGTCCAACCTTTGTTACCTAAATTCAATGAGACCAGCATTCTATTTTTGCACTACTCCTCCTTCTATCCTTGTTCTGTGATCTGGTCTGTGCTTCTAGTCAGAATGCCAGGATGATCATAGGAACCACCTTACTATTGTCATTCTCTTCAGGAGCCACAGAACCTTGCTGACTTTTTTTTTCAATACCTGAAAATAATTGTTTTATGTGTTTTGTCTAGTTTTCTAGCACTAAGTGTTAAAACAATAATTAGGACTTTGTTATTCCATTATGGCCAGAAAAGAAAATCGTTCGTACATTTTTCAATTTGCCCCACTTGTGCAAAATAGTTTGATGATGATATTATTGGTGGTATAATGAATGACTGAAAGCCACCAATAAAATAGCAAGTATCGGGTGAGTACTATAATGAGATAGTTAATTAATACTGCAATACTAGATTTACTAAATAATTCAATTCAGCAGTCTCCTGAAACTAATTCAGTGCATTAATAGAGAAGTCTTAAAGTCTTAAAACATTCCCATGGACTTAGGTTAGCAGGAGACATCATCAAGAGATAAAATCACAAGAACATTACATTTCTTTATTCTGTATTTATATAAAAAGCTGATTTTCAGTAAGAACAGCATCAGAAACAATCGCTAAGACATTTTTTTTTCAAAAAACACATGCTCCTTGAACATAAGATATAATTTATTATTGAATATGTGCCCTGAATTTGAAAGTATTTTTCAGTATTTTTCATAAGACCTCTGGAGTTACGTTATATATAATATATAATGAATATGTCATATGTTACATAGGCAAAAACTTAAGTGGTTATAAAAATAATTTTAGCTAACTTTGTGTTTCATTTTACCAGGAAAAAAAATAGTAGTAGTTGTACTTCAGGAATTGAGATTTTGCTTTCAATACACTTTTGTTAACTAGATCTAAACTATGTCATATGGGCATGTAGAACTCATGAAGAAACATAACTTATCAGAAGGTGTCATAACAATGTCACAAAGCACCAACCGAGAAACATTTTACCTATTTGTACTTTTACAAAGCTTCGTGGTGGGTATGTCCCATTTACAGTACTTACCAGCTCAGTAATATGAAGGAAATTATTTTGCCCTGAAAGATACCCTTTCAGTATCTCTGTCCTCTTCTTTAAAAATGGCAGTTATAATGATTCATACCCTGTAGACATACTGGGAAGGCTAAATGTGCAAGTAATTGTAATGTACTTACACAGACTCTCTCCCATAACAAGTAGTAAACCCACGTTGACCCTATTATTATTGTTATTAAAGCTAATCCTTCATCTGTGTCCTGATATTTTTATTTTCTTCATTCTTTTCTCTTAAATCATCATTTGGCCTTGATTAAATAAAAGCAAAACCTCTCCCTTGACCATGTGTGTCCCTGTTACCCCAGTCTTTCTCCTTTCTGCACTGTGATTACCATTCTATGATTCTTGTGCTTTTATTTTCTCCCGAACCCTCACCTCACCCTCAGTTACCTACCTGTAATACCAAACTTTCAGTCTTATCTTCTTAGAATCAAGGGTTTTCTTTTTTCATTGTTGAAAAGTTTTCTAATTTGTGAAAGAGCCATGATAATATGTCAAACATGTCTCAGTCTCCCGGATGGAGGAGATGAATGTAACGATACTGAGGACACAGAGTCGTCCCTTTTCGGTTCATCCAGGCCCCAGCTCTGGGCCACACTTCACCTTCCAGAAACACATCATGCATCCTACTGCCATCTTCTCTTCTGTGCTAGTTCCTCTACCTGGAAGGCATTTGACCTTGGAGGAATGTCATCTCACTCAGGAAGACTTGCTGACTTAGATGTTCCTCTTCTGTGCTTATTTCATTTGTCACAATGTAACACAATTTTCCAATTATGGCTTTTTTTAAAACCCTGTAGTGAATGAGTTTCAAAAGCAGGGATTGTGACTTACTCATCATTGTTTTTTGAGCACTTTACTAAATTTCTGGATCTAGTAAGTGTTCAATAAATGCTCACTGAATGCATGTATGTGTAAACACTTTACTAAGTAAAAGCTTAATATGTGTCTAAATTGTACTGCATTTTTACCATCAAATTATCTCTTAAAATCCTTCTGAAAGGATTATGAATATTGTCCTTGTGATGAAGAAACGGAGTCTGAAAAAATCTATATAATTTTCTCCAAGTCCAACTAGTGACCAGAGAGTGAATCAAATGTGTAGAGCTAACATTTTGTTCCAGCTATGCATAGGTTTCAATAAAAGGGTTCTCTGTCTGAGCAAGTCCCACTGTTGTTTTCTGTCCTTGTGATCTAGCCATGTCCTTCATGGTGAGCCACCCAAGGTTAATGGCGTGTTCATTTATGTGTTTACTTATGCGTCTTCTATCTCTAACGCTAGATTTCAAACTTGTCTCCTCCATGACTTGATTTAAAGAGTGCAGCTCATGTTTGTTCTCTTCACTGATGTACCCTAGCACTTAGCAGAGCTCCCAGCACGCAGCAAACACTCAAGATCAAGGCAAGTCGTATTTATACCCACTTCCTTTTTTGTTGTTTTATGTTTTCTTTTTTTCCAAACACAATGCCATTTTTAGGGTGAGTGGGAACGCAATGCAAAGGACCTTTAAGCCAAATCGAGTCCAAATAGCTTTTCCACCAATTTCACCAACTACTTGGAGTAAGACATTTAATCCCACATTTTTCTTCTGTCAAATGGTGCTAACAACGCCTAAATGTCATGGCTAGTATAAGAAACCATTAAAATAATAAATGCAATCAGCCTCAGTTCCAGAACATACTTTATCCCCACACCTTCAAGGATGTTTCATCCATATATTACACTCAATGTGGAAAGAAATTTCATTTAAATTGTGAAAACAAAATTGTCATTTTAAAGAACAAACATATTGCTGATTAAAATCATCTGAAAGAATTTCTAGCCTTTAAAACTGAATGAATTCATGAAATGAACATTACCACAGTTTTCTGCCTGTGCTCTGGATAGAATTATTATGAAGGGGGAGATTATTTTAAAAAGAGAGAAGAAATTCCAGCTGGCCCCCATTTATGAGTTGAAGGGAATGCATACCAAGAACCTATGGAGATGCGTTTAGCAAACGTGGATGGGGCATCTATTTTGTGCCTCGTGCAAATTGCCCCTCATCTAAAGGTGATTGTCATGTCCAGAAAAAAGCCAGGAATTTACATTCCCTTTCTGCATGGTTTTGGGCAAATATGTATCCTTTCATGACTTAAGCTTTTACACTTGTAAGAGAAAAAAATCATTCCCAGTCCATCTTCACAAAATGATGGACAATTCCAAGCAAAATGTATGTGAAAGAGTCATTCATCCATTCATAACACAAATATTAACCAAGTGACTCCCACATGCTAAGTGTTGGCAATACAAGGGTCGACCCCGCATACAAGTTCCTATCTTTCCGGAATTTACACAGTTGCTAAGACAGAAAGTAGTCGACAAATCATGAGTATTTCATAGAGGCTCAGGTGGTAGAAGAATTCAGCCTAGTTGCAATACTGTGGTAGCAGCATGCATGCATTTGCCCGGCATTATCAAGGGTCCAATATGTAACAGCATTTTATTAGCAAAACACAATTCTCCTAGTGAAGAGCATCAATTTCTCAACTTGAGCATTTAGTTTGTATGGTCCAGCTTCCAATGAGCTGGTATAATTTCTGGGACCTTTAGAATGAATTTTCCTAGACTCAAAGTATCCTTCCGAACTATTTAAAACTAGTTATACTATTAACACTGACTTGATTTTAATAGAAAAAAAAATTCATCTTTGTATTAGCCAGGGTCATCAAAGTATAGTTCTCTAGGGCTGAGGACTCTTCATAATTATTGTGTAATGTACTCCTGGTTTCCTTTCCAGGGGCAAATACAGATTGGGAGTGTTTATTGGTTATGCCATAGACAGATCTCCTCAAAGGTCAAATTTTGCATTGCAACAGATAGTTTTATGAATCAGCAATGTAGTCTTTTGATGATGGCTATACTCCTTTACGCGTTGACACATTTCCACATTTGCCTTTCTACCTGAGCAAGATTTAGCATAGACACTATAAGGCAGGTAGAAATCAGCTTTTGTTGAATTAATTGTATTTTCTGAATTCCAGGCTCCCACAACAATCTCTGTGTAGCTCTCTTTCAAACCGTTTTCCCTCTGTATTATAATAATCCATTGTCAATGCTTGTCCCTCAAATCTTATTTCCACTACTTACCATCTGTCCCATCTCCCTATCTTGTAACACGGTGGTAACAACATGTGTCTCACAGACATGTGACTATGAAATGGTACATACAGTGCCCAATGGAACTATGAGCCCAGCCGTCTTTTTTCTTTTCTTGTTGTTTCACGTAAAAATGGGTCTAGTTAGGGAGGGAAGGTACGTGTGGCAGGGAGGATTTGAAAAAAAATGGCTCTTGAAAACTCATGTGGTGTGTGTCACCAAATGGTAGACCTGCTCCCTTCCACGACAGACACTATCGTCTCCAGGCAGGCTGGTGGTTTGTACCGTCAGCTTTTATTCTTTTTAATTTATTTTTTTAATGTTTATTTTTGAGGAAGAGAGAGAGACAGAGTGTGAGTCAGGGAGGGGCAGAGAGAGAGGGAGACACAGAATCTGAAGCAGGCTCCAGGCTCCGAGCTGTCTACACAGAGCCCAATGTGCTCCTAGGTCTGAACCTATCAACCAGGAGATCATGACCTGAGCCGAAGTCGGACGCTTACCTGACTGAGCCACCCAGGTGCCCCTGTACCATCAGATTTTGAACTCTGCAGTTCTCAACATAAACACAAGAAGGAGCCAACAATTTGGAACCACACCCACCTACACTATGAGGGCTCTCTCTGGTCCAGGGCTCAGAGGTTTGCTCACCTTGGAAGCTCAGTTCTAAGATAAACCTGACACATAGTTGGTGCTCAGTAGATATGTGTTAAGTGGGAAAAATACAGACTTGAATATTATTACAAGATAAAATAAAGCGTAGTTCTAATGACCATGTTGACAAATATAAGAATGATGTATTTGAGAAACGAGGCTATTCTGCTGAATGGTGTTTGTTACATAGTAATTGACAGTTTACCAAAGCAATTTGGTTTTGATGTACATTTCACTGTGGAAGACCAAGTTTGTGATTTTTGTTCGTTCATTTGTTCATTTTTGTAATTGCAAGTCAATGAATACCCATTATCGTTAAAAAATTAATAGTTTAATAGCTAAGTTAATTTTATTAACTTAGCAGAAAGAACTAAGGGGTTAGTGATTGATCTATGTTTAAAATTCACTAAGCTGCCAAGTACTCTCTCACAAGTTATTTGGAAGGAGAGGATTTTACCGGGGAAATATGAATTTTGAATTTTTAAAGGTCAGGAATGGAATTTCCTACGTCTCATTTTCCTGCTTTGTAAATGGCATTAGTGATTTCTGCCTCATCAGGTTATTAGAAGGATTAAATAAAATAATGACTTGTTAAATGCACTAGGCATTCATCCCTCTTTCAAGAATGATTGTCTGCATTGTAAAGCAAACATCTATTATAGAGTGATGGGGATTGAAGTAATGTATATGAAGTGCATTTTAAATAATAAACTGCCACTAAAAATATAATAAATAAATAATAAATGGCCATTAAAATGTGTCATTATCAAAATTGAAATTATCAACAGAGTGGAAAATATTTTATTCCAAATATTCTAAAGTCTTCATTTGAGGTGTTTTTTAAAAAAATTGCTTTGGGCATAAATGGGTTTATTTTTTAATTGTAAAAATAGGACAAGTATCAAATTAGACTCCTTGCACTATTTTTAGAACCCACAAAATTTATGTTCTGACTGACAAGGTCTGTGCCAATTTTCTACCAGATGGGATTACCATTGCTCGCTTCTAAATCATGTGCAAAAGCAGATTTTACTGCTGAGTAAATGACACCTGATATGGTCAATAGGGCACTCTTGAAGGAGAAGAAAACTTTTTTTTTTCTTTTGTGACCACAAAGATATTATTTAATACATTATCCCTCAAGTGTGCCCCATATTAGTAGAAGCCTGGAACTGTCCCCAAAGCATGGAATAACAGTTTAGTCGCAGATGACCTCGAGCATATAATATTACAGTTGTAGCTCATTTATCCAACATCACTGGAAAATGTGCTTTCTGATGAGGCAATTTTGCAGACTACTGAAAGCTGTACATTCAATACAGCAACTCAATTGGGTTAATTATTTGAATGGAAACTTTATAAATGAATTTTCTCTTTCCCTACTCCACTGGCTAAAATGCTATCAATTTTTATGTTCTGCTGTAATTTAGGGGCATCCTCCTGGATGGGAAGGGTGAAAGCCTGTCTTCCCTGCACCAAATGGCCCCAGTTTGCTGTGTTTGCAAGGATCATGTCTGGCTTTTTACCGGTTTTGGCTTCTCTCTCTGCCAGATCAGTTTCAACTTGTACTGATGCTTCATCCACCGCCACCCACCCGCCGTCTCCTGCCAATACTCTTGAAGGGCGCTGAGAATAGAGTGTCTGACCTCACTTTCCCCTGGTGTCCTGGTTTTCTTTCTTTTTAATCTTTTAATTTTGTAACTTTTTATTTATTTATTGAGAGAGAGAGAGAGAGAGAGAGAGAGAGAGAGAGAGAGCGCGCGCGCGAGCATGGTGGGGGAGGGGCAGAGAAAGCAGGATTCAGAGAATCGGAAGTAGGCTCCGGGCTCTGAGCTGTCAGCACAGAGCCCCATACGTGGCTCCGACTCATGAACCATGAGATCATGATCTGAGCTGAAGTTGGATGCTTAGCCAACTGAACGTCCCAGGCGCCCCTGGTTTCCTGGTTTTAGTACTGGAAGCCCACATCCTAGACCCCCTTAGATCAGGGACACTGGGCCAGTTGGTCACTCCACTTGCAATTTTCTTAATGAGATCACAGTATGTTAGAAATCATCTACAAAGGCTGAGTAAGTAGAATCCAAATAAGAGCCTGGGGTCTTCTTCATAAGTACAACTAATGAGTTCTGTCAGATGGGTTATCACTGTAATTTTAAGGCCATTTTTTTTAATTTCCATATTCATCCTAAACTTAGATCTGGATTGCTGATATTATACGGCTTCCATTTCCCTCCAGACGGGGACCTGTGACCCACACCATCTCAACCAACTCCAGTCAGTTAGATTTTGCTAGTTCATAAGCAGTTGCTTAGATGTGCCCAGATGGTGTCCACACAGTGACAAATAACTGGTTACAGAGTTACAAGAAAATCAGAAATCTGGCATTTGTGACTATGTGAATGAACCTGGAGGACATGATGCTTAAGTGAATTAAATCAGCCACAGATGCGCCAATATTGTGTGATTCCACTTACACGAGGCACCTAAAATAGTCAAACTCATAGAAGCAGAGACACAATTTGGTTACTAGGGACTGGGAGGTTGTGGGGGGGGGGGGCGCGGTGAGAAGCAGGAATGTGTTCAATTGGTATAGATAGATATTCAGTTACACAAAATGAATGAGTTCGAGAGATCTGCTGTATAGCACGGCACCTAGCATCAACAATTCTACATCATGCACTCAAAAACGAGAGTTTAGACCTCCTGGGCTCCCCATTGTGAGAGTATTTAGAAATATACTGCTAGAAATTTAAAACTTGAGTGATTACAGACATTTATGGAAATGTGTGGAAAAACGTAAGTTTAAGATAGAATTTGTCATAGACCTTGCATTTGCAATGGGGAATGGGGAGATATTGCCCCCAAAGGGGTGAAAATTGGTTCCTGGTGAAGGGGGGCAGGGTTTTCCTCTTTTCATGTGCAAAGCACAGATATATGTACAGTACACAAACAGGTGCAGAGTATCTGTGGTAGTGAAATTTCATGTCAATTAATTAGGAAAAAAAAAGTCTGAAAAATCTCCTAGAGGGTGTTAAAAATAATTTTTTTAAAGGTAGAAAAAGTCCTAGACACTAAAGTGACATAAGTTGTTTTCAAAATGTAATGCGGTTCAAGAGAGTTAGGTAGAAGCATTTAAAATGGAACCAAACTATGTGTAAATACTTCAAAATTGCAGTGTTTACAGCCGGGGAATTCTAGCTTGCACTTTACTTGAAAGGCAAGGACAAAGATAAAATCTGAAAAGCATACTTGTGCGTCACCATATAAAACCACTCCCAAATTGCAAGAACCGCTGATATGGATAATAAATTGTATTTATTAGGGATTTTGGAGGCTTTGGAAATGCTTGTAAATACACAGTCTCATTGGATTTTTACCACAACTTCATGAGGTCAGTATTAATTGGCACCCTAGTGTACGAATGAGGAAACTTCTGCTTCTGGAAGCGAAGGAGGAGAACTCAGCCCCCATGCTTTTACCTTCAGAATGTTGCCTTCCTCAGTAAGCGCAAACATTTAAAGTATTTTCTTCTTGAGTATGTATTATAACAGTGTAACATCAACATTTGTATTATAAATCACTAAAGCAACATAAATTGTTCATCACAATTTAGAAAATTCACTTTTTTCAGCCGTGCACTATAATATTTTAACACTATTATTTTTTATATGGTAGCAATAATATCATATCACAACATAATTATTGCTAATTTGAGTACTTTTCCTTGAAGTGTGTATTGAATGACTGATCGTTTTCATTAGTGGACTTTTTTTAATGTTTTTTTTTTTAAGTTCATTTATTTATTTTGAGAGAGACAGAGACAACACGTGTGGAGGAGGGGCAGAGAGAGAGAGAGATGGAGAATCCCAAGCAAGCTCTGTGATATTAGATGCAGGGCTTGAACTCACAAAACCTCGAGATCATGACCTGAGCCAAAACCAAGGTCAAACATTTAACCAATTGAGCCACCCAGACACCCCTAAAATGTGGACTTTTTAATTGAGACCTGACCATTGTTACTACCTCATATCTGCTTCACAGACAGTGCCTTGTCAGGACCCCACCATGTGGTGTCTGGGGAAGATGGGCCCTAATACATGAGTCAGATTGAACCTCTTCCTTATCACTAAGGCTGTGGCAAGATGGCTTATTGGGAGACTTCTCTGATCAGATGTTTCTATTTTAACTGAGTCTCTTCCATAAAGAATTGGGAGATTAATTGAGGAGAATCAAAACACCCTTATGAGTTGGTCATCTGACACTCTGCTTCCTGTGTGAATCTGACATTTTCCACCTAAGTAGAGGCCATGATTGTCTGGACAACCATTACTCAGGCTACTATGGTTCCCAATTTCTTTTTGTTTAGTTAGTGTTTATAATTCTGAGGCTCAAGTAGGTATGGAATTGCCTCCCCCGTCAGACTGGAAATTCCTCATAGCAAGCAAGGGTCCATATCCTATCTGTCTGACTGTCCCAGTGAGTATGTATATATTAGTTTGCTAAAGCTTCCATAACAAAGTATTGCAGATTAAGTGGTTTAAACAAGAAAGACTTATTTTCAAAATTTTGGAGGCTAGAAGTGCACAACCAAAGCATCAATAGTGTTAGTTTCTTCTAAGGATTTTTTACTTGTCTTATCAATGGCTCTTTTCCCTGTGTCTTCACAGTCTTTCTCTGTGTGTTTCTGTGCCCTAATCTCTTCTTTTTTTTAATTATTTTTTTAAGTTTATTTATTTTGAGAGAGAGAGAGAGAGCGCATGCACAAGTGGGATAGGAGCGGAAAGAGAATTCCAAGCAGGCTCCATGCTGTCAGCGCAGAATGTGACGCACGGCTCAACCTCATGAACTGTGAGATCACGACCTGAGCCGAAATCAAGGGTCAGACGCTTAAACGATGGAGCCACCCAGGCTCCCCCATAATTTCTTCTTGTAGGGACACCAGTCATATTGGATTAGGCCCACCCTAATGACCTCATTTAAGTCTAATTGCTCAAGTAAAGATTCTATCTCCACGTACAGTCACATCCTGAGGTTCTGTATGTTAGGACTCCACCACATGCGTTTTCGGAGAACATAATTCAAACCACAACACAATCATAATAGAGGGTCCATGGTACACTCTTTTTTTTTTAATTTTTTTTTTAACATTTATTTATTATTGAGAGACAGAGAGACACAGAGTGTGAGCAGGGGAGGGGCAAAGAGAGGGGAAGACACAGAATCTGAAGCAGGCTCCAGGCACTGACCTGCCATCACAGAGCCCGACGCGGGGCTTAAACTCATAAACTGCGAGATCATGACCTGAGCAGAAGTCAGTCGCCCAACCAACTGAGCCATCCAGGCGTACCATTAAGAGTGGTACACTCTTAATACATGGGTATTGATTGTTTTTACAATCTTATACAAAACACCACAAGATAGTAGGGGAGCTATATATTTTCCTTTTTCTTTGATAAGCCTGATTCCTGAAACATACTATATTTGCATGACATGTACATTTTCAGATTGATCAAGTTATTAAAACGTAGGCAAACTCATGCAACTACCACCACAAGTCAAAATACATAATATTGCCAGTTCCTCTCTGATTCTGACTTCTAACATGGTAAGTTAGTGTAGCCTGTGTTTGAATTTCATGTAAATAAAATCATTGACTTCTTTCACTCCCCATTATGTGAGACTCATTCATATTCATGCATGCAGTGGGAATTTGTTCACTTATATAAATATATGGCATTTCATGCTGTGAATATACCATAACTGGTTTCTTCTATTTACTCATTATGAATATCAGGGTTGTTTCCAGTTTGAGGCTACCATGACTAATACCTACTATGTGCATTATCACATATGACCATTTTCACATGTATTCATCCACAGTACATTTCAGCATATACCTAAGGGAAAACATGCTGAGTCATGGTCTTGTTATGTTTGTTTTCAGTAGATAATTATAGTTTTTCATTTCTATCAGCAGTGTTTGAGACGCCCAGGAAATTCACACCCTCTCTAGCACACGGTATTGTCAGTTTTCAACAGTGGGTGTGCATCACCTCATTGTGGATTTTATTTGCATCTCTGATGATTTCTGAGGATGAGTGCCTTTTTATATGTTTATTGAAATTTGAATATTTTTTGTGAAGTATCTGTTCAAATCTTTTGCCTATTTTTAATGGAGTTATTTTTTTTTCTTATCAACTTTTCAGGAGTTTCTGTATACTTGAGGTGCTAGCCTTTTGTTAATGATATTGTAAATATTTTCTCTCCCTCTGTGATTTTTTTTTTTGGTTTTATGTTGTTTTAGTAGCTTTAATGAGGTCTATATGGACATACCATACACCACACAAGTTTACAGTATAAAATTTGAAATAAGTATATAACAGTGCAAATATTACAATGGTCAAGCTTCCATGTGACCCTTTGTAATCTCTCCCTCCGGCCACTCTATGCCCCTTTCAGTGTATATATTTTCCTTTGACCTGACTTCCATCTCACCAATTTTTGTTAATTGGGTTTAATCTGCTGTTAAGGGTTTTTGAAACCATGTGACATTGACATTTGGGGCTGGCTAATTCTTTGCTTGGGGGGCTACCCTGTGTATTGAAGGATATTAAATAGCATCTGTAGTCTCTACTCACAAGATGCCAGTAGCACCTCCCTTTTGGTTTACCCCCAAATGTCTCCAAACATTGCTAAGCATCCATCCGGGGTCAAAATCATCCCTGTTTAAAAAACACAAAACATATCTATTAGGTTCGTAGCGTTACTTGTTATATTGCTACATTTCAGAATTTCCATATGATTCCCTTTTCTATAATTTCCAGCTTTCTGTTGTTTTTTTTACATTTGTTTATTATTTATTTTTGAGAGAGAGAGAGAGGAGGAGGGGCAAAGAGAGAAGGAGAGAGAGAAAATTCCAAGCAGGCTTCTCACTGTCAGCACAGAGACTTATGTAGGGCTCAAACTCATGGACCACGAGATCATGACCCAAACTGAAACCAAGAGTCAGAAACTGAACATACTGAGCCACCCAGATGCCCCTAAAATTTCCAAGTTTCTGTTCATTCTGTTTGTGTGTTTCTATTTCATCAGTGTATACTAAGAATTATAAAATATATCTGAAAACTCCAAAACAAGATCTCCAATGATTTCTTTTTTTTCTATTTTATCTTGTTCTTTTAGTCAAATATTGGTCTATCAAGCTATTTGTCTGCCTGTCATTTCTTAAGGGAAGAAGATATTAGTTTAATCAAGCACTAAGGTAGCTGAACTTTAGTTTCAGTCCTTGTGAGGGCAAGCTTTTTTCACGTTTGCCCTGATTTCTAAAGTGTAGCCCTTGAAAGTATTAATAAAAAGCTTGTAATAATATAAAACTGTATCTTAATAATACTTCAATAAAAAGAAAAGAGGGGCACCTGGGTGGCTCTGTCACGTAAGCATCCAACTTTGGCTCAGGTCAGGATCTCACAGTTTGTGAGTTCAAGTCCCACATTAGGCTGTCTGCTGTTAGCACAGAGCCCACTTCGGATCCTCTGCCTCCCCCTCTCTCTGTCCTTCCCCTGCTTGTGCGTGCATTTCTCTCTCTCTCTCTCTCTCTCTCTCTCTCTCTCTCTCTCTCTCTCAAAAATAAATAAATATTTTTTAAAAAGAAAAGGAAAAAAATACAATATTTACTAGGAACTTTTTTCTTTGCTGGGTCTAGAACTTTCATCTTTGCGTCCAGGTTCTGTGATACTGACCATTTGTGTCCAGCTTTTTTAGTCTGGAGCCTCTGTTTTAAGAATGGACACTCATCTTGGGGCACCTGGGTGGCGTAGTCGGTTAAGCGTCCGACTTCAGCCAGGTCACGATCTCGCGGTCCGTGGGTTCGAGCCCCGCGTTGGACTCTGGGCTGATGGCTCAGAGCCTGGAGCCTGTTTCCGTTTCTGTGTCTCCCTCTCTCTCTGCCCCTCCCCTGTTCATGCTCTGTCTCTCTCTGTCCCAAAAATAAATAAACGTTGAAAAAAAATTTTTTTTTAAAAAAAGAATGGACACTCATCTTATGGAGAAAAGCACCACCAAATGCAAGCTCATCTCTCTCCGCTTTACTTCTCTTTCAGATTTTGACTCAATATTCCCCACTGCCTCGCAACCTCTGTGTGCCTTAAACAGACGCGATGTATTTTCCAGCCTTCTAGTTGTTCTCAGAGGATTGGTTGTTTCAGAACTATCTAGATAGCCAGTGCCAGAAACCCACCGCGCACTTATTTTCCCTTTGTTAAACCTCTATCTGCAGAATTCTGGAATGATTTAGGAACTGGATATGCTCTTACGTTTGTTTTTGTTTTTTTTTTTTCCTTCTGTACAGTTATCTCTTGTGTAATCAATTTTAGTTCACAGCCGTAGTTTTATTTTCTCATCTTTTTGTTTTGTTTTTCCAAAAGTATTAAATGATAATGACAACAAGAAGAGAATCCAAATACAAAATAAGGAACAGCTAATCACCTTCCCCCACACCTTTATCTCTCATACCCCTAAAATAAATAATATCAATAGCTTGGTCTATGACACTCCAACTTTTCCTCATGTTCACCACCCCCCCAAACACACACACTCACTCACTCACATATGCATGTACTCCTACATGCAGCACCCACAAACACAAAGAATTTCAAACTTTCTCAAGTTTATAAGAGTAGAATAATGTAAGTATATTTATGTATATTCAAGTTTTACATAGGATAGACATATCACACTTTTTTCAACTGCTGTCTTATTGAAAGACAATGAGTTTATGTCATATGATGCTGTAATATCCATTTATATAAATATATTTGTAGAAAAGACCTACCATCAGAGGATTACTGAATCAAAGGGTCTGTATATTTTAATTGTAATACATATTGCCCCATCACGTCCCAAAAAGTTTAAATCCATTAACATTATTAACAGCATTGTTGGTGAATCCATTCAGCTCCCCAAATTATCAGTTCTTCAGGACATTCTTGTGTTATTTGTTTGTGTGTGTTTTGTTTTTTTTTTTAATTTCAGGCAATCTGAAGATTAAAATTTTGTTCCTTATCTTTAATTTGCAATTCCCATACCAATAAAAGACTGCTGGAAACCGATTACATATATATAGCCATTTTTTTCTTTAGTCAATACTAAAATCTCTACTAACAATATAAAGTCAAAAATACCTACTCTAAAGTGCCAAGAAAATGGCAAGATGATTTCAGTGTAAATCTATAGAGAGATCATTAGAATGTCAAAATCAAAATTTTAAAAGTCAATACATGTTGAATATACTGACATCTGAGACTGACTCACGATGTCAAGGTGAGGGAGGTTGCGACTGTCTGGGGGGCATTGGGGAGATCAAGCTGGGGAGTCAAGCTAAGTTAGAGGCACAAAGATCTCCTTGCATGAGCTACATTATAAAATTGTGAGATTAGGATGAAATCGAATGTACAAGATTTCTCTCCATAGGGATTTATTCAGTGTAATATTCTAAATCTAGATTTTTCATCTGTCACTCATCTGAAATGAACAGCCTTCTCAAATGGAAATTTATTTTGTTATTACAAAAGACTCAGAGGGAATTGCTCCTGGTCTTACTCATGCTGGACAACTGATTTTTTTTTTCCAATTGCCATATGGCATCCACCCAAGTAGCTATGTATCTATAATAATTCATAAAGGATTATTTAAGTCAGGACTTTTTCTTAGAAATAACCGAGTCCACAGTTCATAACAAGAACCCTTTATTCCTTATTGTAAACACTATTATACAATCTTATATCATAAATTCAATAGAGAGTTCTCGTTAGCAAATTAATTTGCATTAAGTGATCCTCTATACAATTCACAGGTGTGGCTAAAGGAATGCCCCCTGGGCTGCACAAGTCTCTATTTTCTTCTTATGGCTTGTTATACCCTTGTCTGACAAGTTGGTCTACTAGAATGTCTGGACTGGGTTTCATAGCCTTTATTTTAACTTTGTTTAAACATTTCCTTAAGTTTTAAATTATTGATTATACTTTTCTTTCTAAATCTTTTAAAAGTTTTCTCTCACCTGGAACCTTATTATCAGCATTTAAATATCCTCAAGTATCTCAAAACATGAACAATATCAATAATCTCTAAACCCACACCTGCCTCTAACCCCTGCTCTCTCCCACTGTCCCCCAACAATGAGCCTATCCAAGGAGGGGGTCTCTCTTCTTCCCTTCCTCCCCCACTCATCCCCACTAACCCCAATGTATCTTCACCCCCTTCAAATAATTCACACTAAGATCACCAACAACTTCCAGCAGTACTTGATCTCTCAATGGGCACCGTTCCTCAATCCTTTTTCCTTTGTCTCTTGAGCATAATCATTTCTTCCACTATCATGAGGTCATATTCTCAGCTTTTCAATCTAACGCTCTAGCTTTTGCACTGTTCCATTTGCAGGCTCATTCTCGTCAAGCAACCTTCATCTCTCAGCAGGTGCATGAAACAGTCTCTTCAGTAAGCCCCTCATCTTCACTCACCATCACTTTCCTCCCACTCCATAAGGGGTCCAGCATGACATTTCGAAAATGAGCATCTGATACCTTTTTTTCCTCTGAAGCCTTTTCAGTGGCGTCCGATGGTAAGACCAAGGCCACCACCTGTTGCACAAGTCCAGCCTGGTCTGGCTCTGTCCCTTCTCAGACTCACGTGTTTCGTACTTCTCAGGATCCCTGTCTGACACCCAAATTCCGCCACATCCTGTTTCTGTGCTGTCTTGGCAACATGCACCTTTCCTCCATGCCACTCACCACAGTAACTAATTGTACATTCCTGGATGTGAATTTTCTGATTTCTGCATATGTGCTGGAAGCACCCTGAAGACAGGATCCGTTTGTTTTTCATTTATGAGACTGTTTGATCATCGTGCTTTGGGGAAGTTAGAAAAAGCTCTTTAGAAATTTATTACTTAAAAAAGAAGAAACTTGCTTATTACTTTCATAGTAATTGATCTAACAATATTTCACAAACATTTTGAAAAAATTGGTTAAATTTTATTTCCCTTAGTACTATTTTATCCATAGTTCAAACATATTTCTATATAATTCAGAAAAAATGCGATTTAAAAAATACCTCTATAACTTTGATTTTTCACATTTGTAATTTATTTCATTTATTTGTGTTTTCTTCAATCATTGAAACATTCATAGTTGCTGGTTGTCTTTAATTTTTAGACTACCAATTCTGTGTATGGCATTTGCTGACTCTCTGTATTCTCTGGTTGCTTCTTTCTTTATACTTCTAGATAGTGAGCTCATTCATCTCCAATGAATTTACTTTATACTCCATGAGAATCTCTTGAATGAACTTATAAAGCAGCTCTATGTTGTTCTGGAGATCTCCCACAGATTTCAAAAATACTTTGCTATTTTCATGTTATTTTCTTAGTTTGGGTTACTGACTCCAAACGTAGCCAAGAATTCAAATCCTGTAATCTTCAGTAGTCCAAGTCTGGGATTTAGATTTCACCATGGAAACTGATTTTTTATTTTTATTTTTTATTTTATCCATCCAAGGTCCAGATCATAGGCAAGATTCTTCATTTCATCCATAATCTTACAGAAGCACTTTTTTTTTCAAAATCTATATTTGAGGAGATGGTGATGCTTGAACATTTAGAATCTGGGTTCCAGTTTCTCATGATTCATAGTCCAGAGGGCTTGTCTTTTATTCCCATGAAGGCTTTAGAACACCCATCCCCCAGCCATTCTGGCTTTTGATTAGAACTGTCTTCTCTATGGCCACTCATGGTGTCCTTATTATTTCTGTCTACATTTCTTCCACAAACATGTTGTGCTTTCTTGCTTTTGAACTTGGATATAAATATCTGTTTACCTAGAAAATATTTTATATGTATAATTAATTTTTTTCTAAAATCTGTTTTAATGTTCATAAACATTCAAAATGTTCCACCAGAATTTCTATAAATGTATTGCAGGATTGGGTTTATTTGTGTTTACTCTGCCACATCGCCTGAAATCACTCTCTGGCCTTTACAGGTAAGAAGGTTGAGATCAGCCTGAATTAAAACTTTGTTTAATGGTAATAATAAATTTTATTTTCCTCCGTATATCCAAAATACTACCAGTCCAACATGCAACCAATATATAAACATTATTAACAAAATAATTTATCATAGTTTCCCCCCACAAAAAGTCTTTGAAATCTAGAATGTATTTTACAATTAAAGTATGGTTCAATTTGGATTAGCTCTATGTGATAATGGCTGTCATACTGGTCAGTGAAGAACTATTGAAAATCTCTTCTACTTTCTCTATTTCTCTTTAGTGAAGTGTAGGTGACACAATGTTAGCTTTAGTTTTAGATGTACATGTAGTGATTTGACAAGTCTATACTTTATGTTTTGCTCACCACAAACGTGATTACCATCTGTCACCATACAGCACTGTTACAATACCATTGAATATATTCCCTATGCTGTATCTTTTATCCCCATGACTTATTCATTCCTTAACTAGAAGCCTCTACCTCCCTTTCCCCTTAATTCATTTTGCCCATCATCCCACCCACTTCCTCTCTGGCAACCATCAGTTTGTTCTCTGTATTTGTAAGTCTAAGTCTGTTTTTTGTTTGTTTGTTGAGATTCCACACGTAAGTGAAATCACATGGTATTTTTCTTTCTCTGTCTGACTTATTTCACTTAGCCTAATACCCTTTAGGTCTATCCATGTTGTCACAAATGACCAAGGCTCTCGCCTTTTTGTGGCTGAATAATATTGCAATATATACATGTATACATATGGTATACACATATGTATATGTGTATACCACATATGTGTGTATATGTATATATATACACACATATACATACATGTATATACACATATACATATATGTATAGATAGATAGATAGATAGATAGATAGATATACCACATCTTTACCCATTCATCTATGGATGGACACTTGGGTTGCTTCCATATATTGGCTATTGTAAATAATGTTGCTTTAAACATCAGGGTGCATGTATCCATTTGAATTAGTATTTTATTATATGTTCATTATAGGGGTACATATATCTTTTGAAATTAGTGTTTTTGTTCTCTTTGGGTAAATAACCACTGGTGGAATTATTCAATAATATGGTATTTCTATTTTTAATTCTTTGAAAACCCTCCATATTGCTTTCTACAAATTACATTTCACAATTCACCAACAGTGCATGAGGGTTCCTTTTTCTCTACATTCTCCCCAACACTTGATATTTCTTCTCTTTTCGGTTCTAGACATTCTGACAGGTTTAAGGTGATATCTCATTGTGTTTTTGATTTTCATTTCCTTGATGACTAGTGATGGTGAACATCTTTTTATGTGTCTGCTGACCCTCTGGATGTCTTCTTTGGAAAAATGTCTATTCAGGTCTTCTGGCCATCTTTTAATTGAGTTATTTGTGGGGTTTTGTTTCATGTTGACTTATATATATATTCTTTATATATTTTGGATATTCACCCCTTATCAGATATATCTTCTCCAATTCTGTAGTTGCCTTTTCAATCTGTTGATGGCTTCCTTTGCTGTACAAAAGCTTTTTATTTTGATGTAATATCAGTAGTTTATTTTTTCTTTTGTTTCCCTTGCCTGAGGATACATATCTAGAAAAAAAATGTTGCTAAGGCCAATGTCAAAGAAATTGCTGCCTATGTTTTCTGTTAAGAGTTTTATGGTTTCATGTTTCACATAGGTCTTTATGGATGAAAACTTTTTAAAGAATACACAGTTATTCATTCTTTCTTTTTCTTTTTGAGAGAAGATGAGAGAAAGAGAGTCTGCATGTGCAAGCAGGGGAGGGGCATAGCTAGAGAGAGAGAGAGAATCTTAAGCAGGCTCAGCGCAGAGCCTGATGTGCAGGCCAATCCCAGGACCATGTGATCATTACCTGAGTCGAAATCAAGAATCAGATGCTTAGCTAACTGAGCCACCCAGGAGCCCCCAAAACAGTTACTAAGCTGCAACATCAGACTCAAACGCATATTACAACAGTGTCTAGAATTCTGTCTGACAAATAACAGGGATTCAATAAAGGGTTAATGATTAAATGCCCAAATAAGACAAAGGAAATAAGCATTTTCTTCCTTTGGAATTGCCATCAGTTATGGTGAAGTAGCAAGGCTCTTGCTTTCTGCACTTCACAGGGAAACAGCACTCAAGAGGGAGAGCTGTCCCGGACATTTCTGAATTTGAGATTCTACCAAGGCACCCAAAGGAGAAATTATTAATCCCAGATGCTGTATCCATCAAGACAAGAGAGCTGAGAAGTGACACTGGCATACAAGGATAGCTCAGTTATTTTTCATTCAAGTCCCTTGCAAACGCTATATACGTTACTTCCCCAAACCATCCCAATTCTTCATCTATCCACTTGTCCCATTTAGAACGCAGCAAATGTTAACAGAGGAAAAAGCAGCCAGCAGTTTAATGCAGTTTTAAGTGCTGACAGCATTTCAACTGATTTACAAAGATCTTTAAAGAAGAAAGATCTATTACAAGGTACCCCCTGCTTTTCCAAGTTTGCATTATGTTACTTCACTTTTATAAAATACCTACATTAGCACTTGGTTTTGCTAACCAAAAGAACTCCAAAGAGGATTTTTCACACACACACACACACACACACACACACACACACACACACACACACATATACACAAAGGCAAAATGCAAAATTCATGTTCAGCGTTGATTTTGCAGTGAGATGAGCAGGTAGAAAGGCAGCAGATACCCTGGGGCAGTGAGAGTGGCACTTCCCAGTGCCTTCTTTGGGAACCACACTTAGCATCTCAGCATCAAGGGCCAGAGCTCTGAACTGTGTCGGTGAGCATTTGGGCTTTATCTGCATTTACTGTGTACATTCATTAAGAAGATGTGTTCTATGAATCAGGAAAGCCTAAGACAAGTGATGTTTTGAGTTTGGGAACATTAAAAAAATTGCCATATAAATTAATGGTAATTGCTTTGCTTAACACCATTTCAGTTTATGGAAAGTTTCATAGGAACACCCTATTTTCTGATAGTGGTGAAACCTGTACCTGTATTATATCAAATGAGAAAAAAAAACACCTTTAATTCAGTTACACAAAATATATTAAATTATTCAGTGGAGAAATCACATTTTGATTTTCCAAAATGAGTATTTTATTTAAAACCTTTGGAAGAAGTTTTAATGTTTAGAGTACTGTTTGAAATGACTGCCCTGATTCCCAAACTTGTCTCAACAGCTCAGATCTCAACCTCCTACTCTCAATATATAGCACAGTGCCCACACTGATACTGCTAAAATATAGGTCAAACTGCATCCCCCTGTGCTCAACAACAATGAAAAGCTCCTTCTACCTGGAGAGTAAGAGTCCAAATTTTAGCAATGACCACAAAGTCCTATAAAATCTGGCCCCACTTCCATGGTCATCTCCTTTGACCATGCCTGCCACTTGGTTGATTCTACTCCAGCCGTGATGGCCTCCAGCCGTGATGTCTAGATGTTTCTTAGACATACCTGCTGGGTCCTCCCCTGGGGCCTCCGTCCTAGCTCTTCTCTTGCTTTCATTGTTCCTCCCCTTGAAAATTTCGTAGCTTGCACCCTCTCTCTACTCCATCCAGCCTCAGTCAGGTCAGATGTCATCCTCCTAATGATCTTCCCTGGGTAATCTATTTATACTTGGGATCAGTCTTTCCTGCACCCACCCTGGAACATCTGATTCCTCTCCCCAGTGTTCATTTTTCTTTAGAGCATTTATCACCATTTAATATCACACACACACACATACGTTTTTAAAAATATATTGTATTTATTACCTGAATGTTCCAGCTAACAGGACAGATTCATGGATTTTGTTTTGTTTTATTCCTAATGTATCCGTGCCTCCTGGAACATTGCCTGGCACCTGTAGGCACTTTGTAAACACTGGACGCTGAGTAAGTGAATGAATGAGTGAAAAAATAGTCCTTATTGAATCTTTAACATGTGAGACATGTTTTCTGTGCATTTCACATGTATGAATTAATTTAATCTTGTGAGTGCGGTCCTCATATATTCTTCATGTTGCAGTTGAGGAAATGAAAGCACACAGATTACATAACTGTTGCAGGACATCAAATGGAATTTTAAAGTAATTTCTCTGCTCTATTTCAGACTAATTTATATCCGAGTAAATTGACTAATTTTTCCATTTCCGTCTGGGCAAAGTGCCACTATTTTAACTTTGCATCCAAGCCTGTCTGCAGTCAGACCCCTGATCATCTTCCTAGATAACTGGCTTATTCCTCACTTTCCAATTATACTGGAAGTTCCTAAGGGGGGGTGGGAGGATGGAAAAATGACAATAATGAGAGGAAGAAGCCTAGTATAATGACCTTTGAGCTCTCGATGTATGCCAGGGACCATGCAAATCTGTCATATGTGCATTAATCCTCACCAAAACCATGTGAGAAGGCTGAGGCTTAGAGAATCTAAATCATCTTTCCAAGGTCATACAAGTAGTCAAGAACTAAGCCTATAACTTGATCTGGGCTTTCCTAGTTCTGTGCATGTGAGCCCCAACACAGTTGGGTGCTCTCCTCAGGATAACACTGGGTTGACATCAATGTGTTGACCAGGCTTCATTCCTTCCCAGAGGTTCTGGGGAAGAAGAACTTCTGAAGTCATTCAGGTGGTTGAAAGGTTTATTGTCGTTCCAGGTTGGGGCGTGGTGGGGGGGGGAGTCTTCAGTTCCTAATTGGCGGTCAGCTGGGGGCTGCTTTCAGAGCCCAGAAGCTGTCCACAGTCCTTCCATGTGGCCCCTTCATCTTCAAAGCCAGCAATCACATTTCAAATTCTTCTCATGATTCGAATCTCTGACCTCCTCTTTTTCTGACCTCTGACCCTTATTCAAAAGTCTCATGTGATCAAGTCAGGTTCATTCCTATCATCTCCCTAAATTAAGGTCAGCTGATTCTAGAGCTTAATTACATCTGGAAAATCCCTTTTGCCATCCACTCAACCATAATCATGGGAGTCATGGATCTGGGGACTGAACAGGGCACATGAGGGGGTGGGGATATTAACAAACTTCTTAGAACTCCATTTATCATACCATCCCCCTGCCTTCACTTTCCCTTCACTGCATCAAACATCTACCCATTCTCCTGATAATTACTTTGTCTCTTTCTTGGAAAAATGCCCGTACACACACATGAATCCTGCCCATACCTATAGAAGGTTACCCATGGCCTTGACCCTCCCTCTTGCATTATCGTTCAGAGCCTAAAGGTAGGCACAGAGGAAGGCAAGAGCCAAGCCAGAAGGTTTTGCATGTCATGTGTACTTGCTTCCTGGGTCTGCCATAACAAATTATTACAAATTTAGTGGCTTAAAACAACACACAAAAGTTATATTACAATTATTTAGACCAGAAGGTTGATGGGAGTCTCACTGGCCTAAATACAAAGTGCCTGCAGGGCAGCATTCCCTTCTGAAAGCTGTATCTGAGCATACCTTTCCTGCCTTTGCCAGCTTCCAGATGCTGCCTGTGCTCCTGGCTTCAAAGCCCCACTTTTCTCACCCTTACAGCCCTCAGTGTTGCCCCTTCAGACCTCTCTTACATTGTGAGTCTCTCTCTCTAACCTGATTCAGAAAACGTTCTCCACTTTCAAGGACACATTTGCTCAGACTGGATAATCCAGAATGATCTCAGGATCTGTCCCTGGGATCACATCTGCAGAGGCCTTTTGCCATGTAAGGTAAGCTGTTCACAGGCTCCAGTGTTATGATGTCAATATTTTTGCAGTAAGGTGTGCGATGTTGTTCACACCACATCATGCTAAGCAGTCTGGGCTTTCTTCTGAAGGCGGGTAGAATCACTGAAGGAGTTGTAGCACAAGGTGCCTAAGACAGATCTGCATTTCTGAAAGACTCCTAGGCCCCAGGCTTCAAATTGATGATGGGGAATGGTCATGTTAGCGAACAATAACTAACTTGCTACGGAGTACTAGCCGTATTTCTGGCACTGTTTGAAGTATATTGCGATCCTCAGGGCACTTAACCCTTATAAACCAGATGGTACTATACTAACAGTAGCCCCATTCTGTGGATGATAAAAGAGACCCACAAAGAATTTAAGTAAATTTAAATTTAAATAAATTGCCCAAGACTGTATAACTAGCGAGTGCCAGAGTGAAGATCCGGTCCAGGCATCTGGCTTCCTGAGTCAGTGTTCTAACCACTACATGGAACTGTCTTTAACAGGGTAGAGCACCTCCTCCCAGCCTTTGGAAGAGGGAGAAAGCATGGTCAGGCATACTGGTCAGGGCATGCTTTCTAGATGCAGCAGCGCATGCGAAGAGACCACAGAGAAGGGGACCGACTTGCGAAAGTTGAGAGGAATGAAGAAGGGCTTCCACAAATACCTTCATGATCCTCAAGTCCAGGTCCTCCTTTGTCTATAAAATAGGATCCTTGGCCCCTATAATTGCTTGACTCTTTAAATGTTTGAAAGAGCGAACCGGGGTCATTCCAGAACAATATGTGCTGATGGGTGTAGCCTTTCCCCCCTTTGATTGCTGCTCTGCAAGTCTCACAAATAACTACCCACCTGAGAGCTCATCTCTTTCATACTGAATTCCATTTTGATTTTTCATCCCTCTTGATTCTCATCTCTTTGTGCCCAAATTGTATTTTCCCGAAGATGTTTTCAAAAGTGTTTTTGTTCTGATTTAATAGGCTCAGTTTTCAATGTTTGGGCTGAAATTGAGGAGGTGCTTTATGAAAAGTGAATGCATTTGAATGGTGAAGTTTCCTGTGAACAGAAATACAGTATTGTTCTACTCTGAAGTTCCTAAGAGCCAGCTTCTGTTATTTTATTTCTAGATTTCCTTCCATCTTCTTCTTTAAAACTTTTCAAAATGACATCAAACAGCCCTCCTCTTGCTATGAAATAGAGAAAGCCCTTTCATCTGTAGGTAGGCTGATGGTGAGGGAATTATCAAGCAGGGAAAAACTAAGTCTATTGTTCTTATAAAATATATTAACTTAAAAAAATAAAAGAAACTTTCTTTTCAGCTACTCACTGTGAAATAGCCCCTCTGTACCTAGAATCCTTAAAATCAGAGATGGTCACAAAAGAGAGCCCATCAAAAACCAGATAGCGAGGGCATCCATGTGCACATCCTTCCAGAAAGGGACAACCACGGCAAAAGAGAGAAGGAGGAAGCATGTGTCGATGATCTATTTTATGCTAAGAAGAGCACTGTGTTATTTACCTTAGGTACCTTAAGTCATTTGGTCTTTTGAACACCCTCTGAGCAACCTACTCTGATACCCATTCTACAGGCGAAGAAACCAAACCATGGAGAATGTAGGCAACTTTCTCAAATGTTGTGCCAGTGACAAGGCCAGGGTTTCCATTCAGGTATTTCTTATATTAATAAATCACATCATTTACCTTGTTAACTTAGTACTGTTCTGAGAAATGACTATTTATGAAGGTTTCTGCTTCTTAAAAGAGACATAAGTGAACCAAGAGCTTAGTAAATTTGCACAGAGAGAAAAATAATCATTTATTGGACATCAGATGTGTTGAATATACAATGTATGCTTGGACTTACACTTTAAAGCATGACTTAGTAATATATATACTTCCCATTGAATATTTTTTGTTGGGGAGGGGTGGAGGGTAGGAGCAAAGGGATGAGAGAGAGAGAGAAAGAGAGAGAGAGAGAGAGAGAGAGAGAGAGAGAGAGAGAGAGAGAGAGACTTAAGCAGGCTCCACGCTCAGCCCAGAGCCCAATGTGGGACTCGATCTCAGAACTATGAGATCATAACCTGAGCCAAAATTAAGAGTCAGACGCTTAACCGACTGAGCCACCCAGGCGCTCAAAAAGCTTTCTTTTTTTAATTATAGGTTAAAAAAACTAGCATTTCATATCCATAGTACAGCTAATACTGTACTGTTCAATTTTATCACACAGATAGTATTCTCTGGTATTTTTTAAAGCACTTTTGAGTTTGCAAACATTTCCTAATGCATTATCTCACTGAACTTCTTGTGCTTCCATGAGATAAGCATTACTTGACCTCCTGTACTCTTATTAAGCTGAGGCTTAGAAGCAGTTCAGCAGCATGAGTAAGATAACACAGCTAATAAATTGTGAAGCAAGACCTAGAACATTGTTCTTCAGCTACCAAGACATAATTCTTCAGGCCATGTAGCCTGACATCCTAATTAATCTATGAATAGACACAGTGAAGTCTTACAAATGCAAAGAGAAGACGGACTCTGTAGGGCAGGCCAGGGCAGTTCCCAGTCAGGAATTTTTCATTCTCTAGCATTACCAAAAGAATTTCTGTATCTCTCTCCATGTATTAGTCTGGTTGCTTTTGACTTCAGCTTCAAATTTGTACCTTCAACCTTCAGAATTGGTGTGTGTAGACCTTTTCCATGGTATTGTAGGCTCACCTTTCTTCTACAGTTTTCAGTTTGGGCTTGTACCTTTCCACACCAATATCCCCTACAGGGTTAAGATTTTCTGCTATGGACAGGGACCCTCAGGATTCGAACCACACATACCTAGGCCAGTTGTGGGTCCTGCTACAGCAACAGGTTGGCCCAAAAGTAGCTAATAAAGGTAGAATTCCTAAGGGGAGGCTTGTAGAAGGACAAAAACAAATGTCATCTGACAAATGGGTAGGATACCTTGAGAAAAGAGGGAGGACGTGGGGAAGAAAAGAAGATTCCACAGCAGGAAAGGGATAATGGTTAAGTGAGCACGGTGTGTATGGGGGGAGCGAGAGGCAAAACATCATTCATTAAATTCCAAAGTTGCTGCACTGCAGGCTTATTTTATTTCCAGCTCTTGAATTATTTGCAAGCAGACACACACACACACACACACACACACACACACACACACACACAAAACATGTTACTCAAGGTTCACAGAATTTTTACTTTCTATTTAGAAACACATGGACAGGGGTGCCTGGGTGGCTCAGTCAGTTAAGCGTCTGACTTCGGTTCAGGTCATGATCTCACGGTCCGTGAGTTCGAGCCCCGCGTCGGGCTCTGTGCTGATTGCTCAGAGCCTGGAGCCTGTTTCCAATTCTGTGTCTCCCTCTCTCTCTGCCCCTCCCCTGTTCATGCTCTGTCTCTCTGTCTCAAAAATAAATAAATGTTAAAACACATGGACACAAAGGACTTTGGAGGATTTTGTAAAGATGTAATTATTCCAAATGCACAATTTTGTCAGCTTGCTTTTATAATCAAAGCACTGCATGAATTTCAAAGTAAATACAATCTTTGTTATGTTAGAAAGCTCTGAAGTCACTGTCTTAAAAAATAAAGTAGGGACAGCTTCAGCAAACAGTGGCAAATCTCAAAGACCCACTGTTTTGATGTATGACTCCTATTAGTAATGTCCTGAAGAAGTCCTACCTAATTCATACCATCCATTATCTCTTTGACGCCTTATGATACATAAAGATAAAGGAGGGAAAGGAAGAGATCTAGCAGGTATTGACCACCTACTAAGTGACAAGAACTAAGTGTGCTTCTCTATATTTTTCATGGCGTTATGTTCTCACAACTGTTCTATGTTGTAAATATCACAAGATGACAAAAAGGAGAAACAGGTTAAGTAAGTTTGCCAAGCTCAGATACCTAGTATGTTTTGGAACCAGGCTTCAAGTCTGTTTGTTGCCAAAGGCAATGATCTTCACACATTGTCAATTGCATGATATGATTAGCCAATATATGTATTACTTTCCCCTTGGAAAATGTATATATAGGTTCAGAGAATGAATGTATTGTGACCTTGCTTGATTTGTTCTTTTGTTTTACTGATGTATAAATGAACTTAGAAGCAAGTGATAGTTTTCATCTTTGCTTAAGTTCAGGGATGAAATGGATTGGTGTGTATACATAATAAGATTTGTCACTTAGATATCAAAAAACTAATTCCAGAAATTATCCTTACAGAGAATAACAACAAAAACATGTTGCTCCTCCTGTGTTAGAATAGTCTAACATTTAATGAAAAATTCTAAGCGTCCATGGGTTAACATCATACAAGTGCACTGTTCTCTTACTTTATAGTCCAGATGAATTAGTTAAAAAGTGGCTGGGGGAGGGCTTCTAGTTGGCTCCATGTATTGGGAAATACATCTAAACCTATCCCTTAAGCATATTTTTAAACTTACTTTTACTCTTTTTCCTCTTCATCCACAGCATCCTGCTCCTTCCCCCTCTTGCTCTCCCTCTGAATTTAATGGTAACATGAAACTATCAGGATCTAGTATACACCCATAATGAGAACTTTTTGCAATGCTGGAGTCTAATTGGTCTTTGTTGCTCAAAGGCTTTCTCAGCTTGGTTCCCTGCTGTTTTAAGTCTAGAAGCTGGCTTTTCTTCCAATCCAAGGTCTCAAATTTCTAGACTTTTTTATTTATTCTTGCAAACCAGCTGATCCTTTCCCAAATTAATTTCTTTCACGTACTTGGAATAGTCAGTAACTACATGTATACATTGCTAACATTCTGTGTTACCAGCCTGTCCCCTTGAAGAAGTTGGTCTGTCACAGTGAAATATGTTCATCATCTTTCCAATGCCATAACATCCATTTCCTTTCCACCCACCAAGACATAGCCTCAAAGAGATATATTTTCTTAGGCAACTCCCTATTTCTGGCACCACACATTCAATCAGTCAGGGTTTGATCAGGAAAATACAAAGAACTAATAATTTTGAACAAAATATTACTTGGTACAAAGATTTAGAGGCTTATAAAACTATTGAAGTACTTGAGGGCTTTGGGAATTGACACTTTTATATATACATTTGCATATTATTTGGCAAGACTTAATCTTCTTCCATTCAGTGTCTGTGGCAACAAATAGAAAAGACAGACTCATATGGCACACACTAAGTATTTATTGAATTAGTTAGTCACAGAGTCATAGTTCCATTCCAGAGTCTTGGGGATGAATTTAAAGGTCAGGGTTTCTGCCAATTGGATGCAGAATTCCATCCCCAGACCATTGGATACAAAAGAATAATGAAGGAAAGACAAACCAATATTCCTTATAATTATTTTAGTGCAGGTCCTTGGTATTTCTAAGGAACATGTTTGCATTGATGCATTTGTGCCAAGGGGGAAAAAACATCCATGATCTGTTTTTAAACCTCTTCATACCTAATGAGCCAGAGGGAAATTTTCAGTCTTTGTGGCCTAGCAGTGTTACTCCACTAAATAGGAAAATAGAGAAAGAATAGCCTGAAGGCATATAGAAACTGAAAGCCCACACTAGCAGAGATCACCATTCAGCCAATCCCATGGGGAAAGAAACAATTTTTATGTTCTTTCATATCTGTAGAAACATGATTGTGATTCAGGGTTTAAATGATTCTGTCACTTATGAGCTGTATCATCTTGAGTAAGCTACTTAAATTTTGGAGCAAGGTATCCTCATCATCAAAGCTGGGAAATTCTCATTTCAGAAGTGTCCTGGGAATGACATAAAATTAACAAAATGAGTGCTCAATAAAAAGGTAGGAGATTTTACATTATTGAAGGATGAAATGAAGAGAGGTAAGACAGGAGGGAAGAAAAGAGAAATGGAAAGACAGGGGGAAATGGGGAGAAAAAAATATAAATAAAAGGAACCAGATAATGTGAAAACAGGAAATCATAAACCTAAATATAAAACACATAGTATTCCTAGCAAGTGGGTCAGAGATTAAGTTTACTGTGACTTACTTGCTGATGAATTCTCGTACTGCCTACGTATTTAGTTGTCTTTAACATTGCGTTGTTTCAGTTCACTTCAATATCAAGGACTTGTAGTGCACACATCATGTCCTCTGCCAGCTATTGTCAAGTAGGTCATGCTGAGGGGCTGGAATTGGGGCCTAATGCAGATGGTGTCATGGGTAACTCCAGGAATATCTACAAGGGTCATCAGAGAAAGCCCTCTGCTTGAACACCATGAGGGGACTGCAGACTCAGCAAAAATGTTACAATAGGAATGGACTGTGGAGGGATTATTTTTCCTTCATCGATGAAGTCCACACTCTCAACAAGATTGCCAGCATGTGGAAGCCGCCATGGAAAGGCCCACTCTTCAGTAGAGTGGTAGGAACACATTGTCCTAGCTATAAAGCTGCTGAGAAGTGACAGTGTCTGAATATAGGGTATTGTAGACATTAACAATCACAAAATTACACAAATACAGAAAGACAGAATGGTATTTACTCACCTCAAAAGAAACCCTCGACAGTTCCTTGAGGGCTGACAAAGTACTTCCCAGTAGTCTCAAGGTATGTGTTAAATTATAATGAAAATTTGGGGGTGCCTGGGTGGCTCAGTCGGTTGAGCGTCTGACTTCAGCTCAGGTCATGATCTCGCGATCTGTGAGTTCGAGCCCTACATGGAGCTCTGTGCTGACAGCTCAGAGCCTGGAGCCTGCTTTGGATTCTGTGTCTCCCTCTCCCTTCCCCCCACTACCCCCCTCATGCTCTGTCTCTCTCTCTCTCTCTCTCTCTCTCTCTCTCTCTCTGTCTCTGTCAAAAATAAATAAACTTAAAAAAAAATAAATTATAATGAAAATTCTTATTTTAATTAAACCCCTCATCGTTGGTCATAAAAATATTCAGGAGAGGTTATTAACACGTCAAAAATTGTTTTGCTTCCAAAACAGCTGTTCTGGAAAATGCTTAAATGATCCATGGACCCTTTAAAAAGCACTTCTTCTTTGGGTAAGAAAAAAACAAGATGCAATGAGCAGGCTTTCATTTTGAACAGATCCAGCTTCCGTACTAATTTTTCTATTCACTACCTTTGAATGCTTGGATATTTTACTTAAACTTCACCTTTACAGTGGGGGGAAAGGTGGTGTTGGAAGTATTGACAATAAATGCATGGAAAGCCCCTGTTACTGCGTACATGCTCACACTGAAGAGTAGCTCAAATTCCAGGGCACACTCTGAATTTCTGTCACTGTGCCACATCCCGTACAACTCCTTTAAAAAAAGAGAGAGTGAGAGAGATCGAGAAAATGGTTGATACCCCTCTTCAGTGTGGCTCTTTCTTTTTTTTTTTTTTTTTGTCTCGTATTCTTACTCTCTGTCAAACAAAACTCATTTTCTTTGCTCATCCCAAACATACAGTGGAGATTAATCAAGCCCAGTCCCCATGGTCCGGAATAATTTGGTTCAGAAGAGAGACCAAGAAAAGTCATGCTGTGTCATGCCTGAGACCAACTCTTATTGGACTGTGACAGAAAACATGGGGAGTAAAATTGAAAATGATTTAGAAGAAATAAGAAAGGGCTCCTCTGGGTAAGAAACAAGTCTTTCATGGCTTTGTCAGACTCCTGACATCTAATTGTGTTGATGAGCACCAAATCTATTGAATCATAGAGTCGACAAATAGAGCATCAATTTTTCATTATCTTGACTGGGTATATGTCTTGCTCTTCATTATTCTCAAGGCAATTTTCTCAGATAAGATGCCAACAAATTTTATCAAAAAATACAAATGCAGAAAATACAAGGGGCTATTTGATGAGAGACCTAAGCATCAACATATTCGAGAAGGCTTCTTTCTGTCGGTTTGTATATAGGCTACGAGTCCCCTTCTTCCTACCTTCCTTCATCAACAAACTTCTTACAAAGGAATTTTAAATATATGACCTCAGCTCTCTCATGTGGATCTTAACTTTTGGATGAAGCTTCACTGTCATCCACACTATTCAAACTCTTTCTCACAAGGTTTTTCTTATGCTTCGCCAATTGCCTAAGCCTGTGATTTCCCAGTTTGACCAGCTCCTCCTGACACTATCCCTTTCTCTGGCATTCATGATGTTGTTCTTTTTGGTTCCCTTCATGTGCTTTCAATTATTCCTTCTCCATCTTTGCCAAACTTGCTTCTTTATTTCCGTGCCCTTTCTCGTGGCATGCTCTCATGTCCATTTGCTATACACTTGTCTCTCAATCTCAACATGTCTGAATCTCTCTCTCTTTCTCTGAGTCTTTTCTCTTTAAGAAATGCCCAGCAGTTGTGTGAAGTTGGAAAAGGAGTCTTTTCTGTTACTTGTCCTCATTTTTTCAGTTCACAAATACCGAATGCCTGTGCTTGGTAAATCATTGTAGTAGATGTTCAAGAAATTGCAATGTCTTACACTCCAAAAGTCCTTAGGCACTCCTTTACTGTAGTACATATAATAATAATTGTCTTATGTTAAAACCACTTATATGAATGCATTATTTCTTCTCAATATTCTGCTTTCAGAATAGAAGTATCTTTATATCCCCTGTAACAACCGGTTGCCCATAGTTAATAAAAAATACTTGATGAACACATTCCAAAAATATATATATAACAAAATGTGTATTATGTATGCATTAAATATATATCTATAACAGAATGTTGTATTCAGCTGTGAGAAAGGACATATTGTCTTTTGTAATACATGGATGGACTTTGAGGGCAATATGCTAAGTGAGATAAGTAAGGCAGAGAAAGACAAATACCATATGATCTCACTTTTCTGTGGAATCTGAAACAAACAAACAAACAAACAAACAAGTTTATTGATACAAAGACCAGATTGGTGGCTGCTGGAGGTGGGGGCCAAGGGGTGGGGGTGAAATGTGGGAAGATGGTCAAAAGGTACAATCTTCCAGTTATGAAATAAGTGCTAGGGATGTAATGTACAGCATGGTGACTATAGTTAACGACATTGTTCGTATATTTGGAAGAGATAAGAGAGTAGACCTTGAAAGTTTTGATTACAAGAAGAACAAATTGTAACTCTGCGTGGCAATGGGTGTTAACTAGACTCATCGTAGGGATCATTTTGCAATATATTCAAATAGGGAATCATTATGTTCTACATCTGAAACTGATACAATGTTATATGTCAATTATATTTGTTCACTTAAATTTAAATTAAATTCAATTTAAAGTAACTTAAATGTGAAATTTAAAATTAAATAAACAATGATCACTTCAGATGAATGGCTACATTCAAATGCTTATATCAGAGCGAAACAGGTACCCCCAAAACCCATCTTGAGCCTGATCCACGCAGAGCCTAGATATTGAAAGTGAGAAAGAGTTTTTGTCCTCTAATTAGCAACAGAGCTCGATTTCTAAGGCCACAAGGGTGGAAAATTCACAAGAGATAAAATTCCCTAGTTCAAGTCCTGGATCTGACCCACACTGATTTTTTATGGATTGCACTTTTTATTGAACATTTTTGTTCCTCAATGTCCTCATTTATAGGACGAGGGGGGAAAATGCCTGTTTCCTACCTGTTGCTGTTACATGAGGTTTACATAGGAAAACATAGATAAAAATTCTTCGTAAACTATACAGCGCTACACAAATGTATAATGCCGAAATAGAACAGGTTCTAAATATATGTTTAATTAATGACTTAATAATGAAATCAAGCATTGATCTGTTCTGCTTCAACTTCCCCCAGCCCCCACCAGCGAAGCAGGTTTCACGGAACCGCAAAATAGATACAGAGCGTGTTGAGAGGTCCCTTATAGTTTTGAGGGTTGGGTTTTTTTTTTTTAATAACTAGAACTTTAACATTTTTATTGCTTAGAATGTTTCTCAATGTATTTAGCTAGGCATTCCAAGTGGGAAGCGATCTCACACTGAATAAAAGATGATTAAGAGCTGTGGCAGATACTGTAAGTTGCCTACTTAACACCCATTTCTGTGTCTGACTCAACAACCTCTGGACTGTGTTGATGAGGCCAGCTGAATGGTGACTCAAGCCCCCTTGCAGAGAGTGAAGGTGAATGACATATAGGTAGAGGTAGAACCTCCTTCAAAGGTATTTACTCAACCGGCAGGCACCCTTTTGTTCTTCCCTTCTTTCCTTCCTCCTTCTTGAAGTGCGAATATAAGTCTAGGGCTCCGGTGACCTTCTGTCGCTCACGAGAAAACCTTACGATGAAAATCCAGGTGTTAAGGGTAACAGAGCAGGAAGACAGAGAAGTCTAGGTCTCTGATGCCACCATGTTGGCCTGACTGACTCGGATATTTGTGACTCGGATATTTTGTGAAAGAAAGATAAACCCTTACTTGGCTTAAGCCACTGTTATTTCAGATCTCTGTCACTAGCGACCGAACGCATACCCTATCACCTATTGGAGCCTCTCCTTGATTCAAAGTTTTGTTTGTTAACGTTGAAAAGAAGAAGGAAATGTCAAATTAATTATTTTAACAATATAATATATTTTATGTATGTGTGTATGTATGTATTTGATTTTATTTAAATCCAAGTTAGTTAACATATAGTGTGGTAATGAGTTCAGTAGAATTTGGTGATTCATCACTTCCATATAAACCCAGTGCTCATCCCAACGAGTGCCCACCTTAATGCCCATCCCCCATTGAGCCCATATCCCACCCAGCACCCTTCCAACAACACTGTTTGTTCTCTGTATTTAAGAGTCTCATGATTTGCCTCCCTCTCCGTTTTTATCTGATTTTTCCTTCCTTTCCTGTATGCTCATCTGCCGTGTTTCTCATATTTTAGTGAAATATGCATCTAGAACACATTGGAAAGTGAAAAGTAAAGAAATAGCAATACAAACTATTGCCACCGTAATATTTACTAAGTATAACACTTCCCGAAGTGGTATTTAAATTTTGTTTAAAATATAACAATGCTTCTCAAATTCTATGTTTTCTTCAAAGGCTTATAGAGTTTTGAATACTTAATTTTGTAATACTTCACCACCTCTATTCAAGATTATCTCCGCATTAAATAGTGTTGGCTTTCACTAAAGTGTTAATGAAATCTTTAGAAAAAATTTTTCAAACTTCAATTAACATCATTGAAATATTTGGTAGTGATGGTCATCAATAATTTGTAGGATAAACTTCCTGACTACCACAACTTTTACTCTAACAAGGGGGTCTGGCAAAGGACATAAGACTTCTTCTAGTATATATCTGACACTTTCAAGAACTGGTTCTTTGCTCACAGAATGTGCACACTCAAGAAAAACACTAGTTCAGATTATGTTGGGGGAAATTTATGTTTACTTACACAAGCCTGGGCAGAATGCTTACTTCATAAAACTTCTTCTTCATGGTGATTTCAAAGTAAATTAGTACTGTGATGTTATGGACTTTATTGCTTCCCCCTAAAATTCATATGTTGCAGCCCTAACATGCAGTATGATAGTATTTGAAGGTAAGGAATTTAGGGAGATAATTAAGGCTAAATGAGATTATAAAGTGAGGCCCTAATCGACCTAAGGGCTGGTGTTCTCATAGGATCAAGGACAGATGCTAGAGATCTCTCTTCCTCTACATGATACAGAGACGAGGCCATGAGAGAACACAGCGAGAAGATGGCCACCTACATTCGAGGAAAATAGCCCTCACCAGCAATCAAATTTGCTAGCATCTAGATCATGGATTTCTAGCCTCCAGAACTGTGAGAAAATAAATGTCTATTGTTTAAGCTACCCAAGCTGTAATATTCTGTTATGACAGCCTGAGCAGACAAATATATACAAAATACCATACAGTATACAGGGGAACATATGGAACTTAAGAGTAAATGCTAGTTTTAAAGTCAACATTTATCACACCTGCTTATTAATTGTTATTATTTTCTGATTTTAACCAATATGTTCCTTGTAGAAAAGCTGTGAAAGTAAGAGTATGAAAGGAAAAAAAAAAACATAGACCCAAGCTAGCTTCCCTGCCAAAAACCTTCCTAAATTCCTAATGAAGTCTCCAAGGCAGAAGAGAAAAAATGACATGCTGTTTTGAAAACTTACCAACCTGAGCTCAGAATCTGAGAGAAAATTACATCAGCTTTTTATCCGGTTGAACTGAATTAAAGTGTGCAAATGGTGTTCCATCTACGTCTGTGGTATCAGCTGCAAAGAGGGGGACAGTTTCCCTGTTCAGGTGGGGACATTTATCCCATTCTCCTCCTGTTTCTAGGAGGATCCACCTTCAGAATATGACACTGTAAGTCCCCCCCTTGCCTGTGGGAAGCACAGGCTCGCTTCTTCCATGAGCCTTAGGTCTTGTGGAGGCGGCATCGACAGGTAAAGGCTTGAGTTTGTCTGCTCAGCCTGGAACTGGATGCATCTGTCTCATTCAGGGTCAAAAAATAGCAAGCCCATCTTACAATACCCAGTCCTGCAATGTTTCCTTTATTGGCCAATTTCTCCAGCAGTTTGGAGGCTTCTTGCTGCCAAGCAAGGAGCAATGCCTGTGAGTCACATAATTTGGGCACAGTCCTGAGTGTGTGTCTTTTGGCAAGTCACCTTACCTCTCTGAGCCGACATTTCACATATTGCCTTCATTTTTAACAGGATGGACCTGAATATTCATTTTTTTTTCTTCTAGCTTTATTGAGATAGAGTTAACAAATAAAAATGGCATATACTTAAGTTGTATAATGTGATGATTTGATATGTGTGTGTGTGTACATATGTGTGTGTGTACATATGTGTGTGTATACATACACACACACATTGTGAATGCTTTCCACAATCAAGCTAATTAACCCATCCATCATCTCACACACTCACAATTTTTAAAAAGCTATCTTTTAGGGGCACCTGGGTGGTTCAGTCGGTTAAGCATCCGACTCCAGCTCAGGTCATGATCTTGTGGTTTGTGAGTTTGAGCCCCATGTCGGTCTCTGTGCTGACAGCTTAGAGCCTGGAGCCTGCTTCAGATTCTGTATCTCCCCCTCTCTCTGTCCCTTCCCTGTGCTCACTCTCTCTCTCTCTCTCTCTCAAAAATGAATAAACATTAAAAAAATTTAAAAGCTTTCATTTATAAGATGAATAGGTTTTGGAGATCTAATCTACAGCATGGTGACTCTAGTTCAGAATACTGTATTGTATACTCAAAATTTGCTATGAGATCAATTATTTTTTTTAACTTTTTTCATGTTTATTTATTTTTGAGACAGTGAGACACAGCACGAAGAGGAGAGGGAGACACAGAATCCAAAGCAGGCTCCAGGCTCTGAGCTGTCAGCACAGAGCCTGATGGGGGCTTGAACTCACAAATTGTGAGATCATGACCTGAGCCGAAGTCAATGGCTTAACCAACTGAGCCACCAGGGTGTCTCTGTGATCAATTCTTAACTTACTTTCATTTTCATTTTAGTTCAATAAATATTTTTAAGTAATAATAATAATAATAATAATAATAGCAAGCCCACTTGGCTCCGAAATTTAGTCCAAATTCTCCACCAATTTTATTGTAAAAGAAGTGAGTTTTAATCTCAGTATGCCTGGATTCTATGTCAATTTTACATTGATTCAAAAATCAGACAGAAAAAAATGTTGCTACATAACAGTGCACTTAAAATAGCTAAAACCTTTCAAAAGCATGGTTTATGGTTTATTTTCTGTCAGAAAACAGAGTTATTGTCACTGTCATGTGGATTCTCACCATGTTTCCCAATTGGCATCTCCCATTCAGAAAATGCAAAGCAGAAATAATGCATCTAGAAATTGGGATAAGGATTTGTATGTTGCTGGCAGTAGTAGATTCCATCTTAAGATGAGTAGTAGGGGAGGAAATGGATACATTTCATCCAGGAACATCTTTTGGGTGAAAATCCTTTAGATGCTGTTTTATAGGATGAGATATAAGATAATAGGCTCTTGGTCTGAAAAGGGAACATGATTAGCACCCAACCAGAAATGGTTGGAACCCAGGGCAGCACGCCCGGGATATATTTTGGCACATGCTGAGTCTGGGTGGATATCCCTCTTTCAAAAATGAGTAAAGTAAATTTCTCAAGAAATTGGTCAATTGTAATAAAGTATAAATTGTGCAACAATTGGTATAACGATTTAAGGATCATGAAAAAAATGTACTGCAGAACAAAGTAAAGGAAATCTGTTCATCAAGACTTGTGAATAATCTCTGAAAATTACTTACAAAGGGAACTGTTTTTATGTTTTCAGTTAATTAATTGTGGAACTCAATGAAGCAGATTTCTACCAGAAGACTCTCCGTGAAATAAAAACATCAAATCATAAGATACGAAAAAAAAAAAAAAAACAACAATATGGTGGAATTAAAGGGTGATGGTTGAGATATGAAAGTATTTTATTTGCACATAGAGTAAAACACAGAGAAGACTCTAAGTATGGAAAATAGATAAAAGACATCAGCTTAAAATTTGTAGGTATTCTTTTGGAGAAAAAATGAGAACAGTTAGAAGAAAAATCAATGATACATTTCCTTTTAAGATCCTGAGTTAAAGGGCCTAAACATAGAGCTTCAAAGTGTTAATAGAAAACATATGAAAGGATACGCATCCAGCATAATCTGGGGATTACCAGAGTTACACGATTAAAGAACAAAAAACCCTCCAACAACTCCTCAGGAAGTGATAGCCACTAATGGAAAGAATTGAGTATTCTTAGGCTTTTCTATATCACTAAATGTTACAGGACAAAGGAATAAACCTTCAAACTTTTGGAGAAAATATAAGGTTAGCAAAGAATGTTGTGTCAGCCAAATTATCATTCAAATTTGAAAAGAATAGAAACATTTTCAAATTACATGAAAATATTGTTACGCAAAGGCACAAAAATATATGGTAAAAATGACCTTAAAAGTCACTTAACGATTTGCTTCAATTGGTGGAGAGACAAATCAAAATTAGAAACAACATAATGGTATGGAAACAACCTAAGTATCCCTTGATGGATGGATTAATAAAGAAAATGTGTATATATAGAAATGTCTATGTATACACAACTCTCTCTCTCTCTCTCTCTCTCTCTCTCTCTCTGTGTGTGTGTATACATATGTGTGTGTGTGTGTGTGTGTGTGTGTGTCTGTGTCTGTGTATGTGTGTGTGTCTGTGTGATAACACACAGACACACAATGGATTTGGAACATTATTCAGCCTTAAAAATAAGGAATAATGGAACATTATTCAGCCTTAAAAAGAAGGAAATCCTATGATTTGTGACAACATGGATAACCCTGGAGGATATTATGCTGAATGAAATAAGCCAGACAGAAAAACTTCATGGCCTATATACTGCATGGTATCATGTATATGTGGAAACAAAAAAAAAAAAAAAAAAAAAAAAGTAAACATAAAAAGTTAAACTCATAGAAACAGAAAGTAGAAAAGTGGTCACCAGAATCCAAGGGGTGGGAGAAATGGGGAAATCTTGGTAAGAGGGTACCAAATTTCAGTTTCAATCTGAATAAGTTCTGAGGGTCTAACACAGAACATGGGACTATATTTGATAACATTGTATTGGATAATTGAAATTTGCTAAGAGACTGTAACTTAAATGTTCTCACCACACACACACAAAAAAAGGAGGTAAATATGTCAGGTGAAGGATGTGTTAATAAACTCCACGGTGGGAGGAGGGGATTCTTTCAAAATGTATACATAAATCAAATCATCATGTTATACACTTAAAGTATATTACAATTTAATTGTTAATGATACCGCAATAAGCCAGGAAAGAAAAAAAACACCATGAAGGAAAATCTTTGTTTTTGAAAAATTGTGGACCTTCCCTTGCTTCATATATACCCCAAATTCTACAATAACCAAGGTCATATGATTTGCAGAGTGCTCCTCCTTTGGGGAAAAAACTTAACCCTTTTTTGCTTTTGTCTTTCAGAGGTATGAGTATGTTCCTTAATAAGCAAGCTTTACCCTTGATGTGTTTCATATCATTAAAAAAATTATTGACATTGTTCTTTTCCATTATTTAACTGTGGCCAAATGTTTGGGACCCAGTGCCAGGAAGATTGTCAAACGAACCATGTTTTATTTTTGCTTTTCTCTACATATGGCTATTTTCATTATCAAGGAGATGGAAAAATAAGTTTCTGCAACTATGGAACACATCTGAATTAATTGAGCCATTAAAAATATCTGAAGGTAAATAAACCAGGCAGGGGCAAATTCTCCTATGTCATTCGCCGTTTCACTATATGATTTGATTGCCAAGTGTTATCCCAGATTTTAGGTCTACATCTGTGAACAAAATATGCATAATGTTTATGTGAGAGATTTTGTAGTGTAGTGCATGAGATAGATAGTATGTTAGCAGATGAAATAAGGGTACAGTTTAGGGTAATCACAAATGTCTTCAGAGCACCAGTCTGTTACTGTGAATCCTATGTTGGTTTCTTTCCCTTTTGCTGAACTATCAGTATAGGGAGCCAGATTTCTGCCAGGGAAAATAATGCAATGAACAGTTAGTTACTAGGGACATTATAATTGTGGTCATCTCTAGGTATGAAAAGTATGAGAAATTTTTATCTCTTCTCCTTCTTCTTTAGAATGTTTCTCTAAATACTCAAGCTGAGGTCAGAAAATCAGAAAACTACACATATAAACATTCGTCTATCTCATGCTACGAAGGTTAAAGAAAGTGAAATAACGCGAGGTTAGAGTTGTCATTTCCCTTTTTACTTTGATGTCTTTTCCAAGTTCCCGGGATAAGTGTGTATTCCTTTAAAATGAGGGAAAACATTTTATTTATTATAGCCTAAGGAAGGAAGTGTGAGATGAAAAGTATTAATATTTTATTTGTAAATGTTTAATATTTTGCTTCAACTTGCAATTGAAGCAAATATGCGTGTCTAATTTTTATACTTTTAATACTTCTACATAAGGATTTCCCAATTTTTTATGTACAAGCATTAAAATGTCATTTGAAGTGTCTTCATAAGATTTCCCCATGTGGATATGCCATTGTTGACTTTACCGTTGCTCTAGACATATGGCTGGGATAGCATCCTCACTGTTATAAATAACAGTCCCAGTTTGTACCTAAATATTTGCCTGGATCGCAGAACATTTCCCTATGGCGGACTCTCAGACCTAGGAATATGGGATTAATGGGTGCAAGCTTTTTGCCCTTTTGAGATATGGCCCAACAGCTGCCTGTGAATGTTTTACATCTTTACAATCTCTGGGCTCCTCCACAGGCTCTGCTCCAGATCGCAAAGAACTCAACCTCTTGACATCTCACTTTCTTCACCTAGAAGGTAGGGCTAATACCCCCTCATAGTCCAAGAGTAAAGATTAAATGAGGGGATGCATTCATGGGATTTCATACATACAGCATTCGGCCCCGAGCAGATGGTAGGTAATTATCATTTTCTCTCCCCTTTCTTTGGGAAGATAGTTATGTCTGCTGCAGCCCTCCTTTCCTTCCCCAAATCCTCTCCAGGCCCACTTTTCATGCCGGCAATCAGAACCCCCTGGAGTGCTGCATTTTGTAGCTCCCTCTTCCTTTTTACACTTCTGATTCCCAACTACATTGCTTGCATTCCATCTATATTAGAAGGAGCTTATCTTATTTCTTCACTCTATAAATAACAGACCGCTGATAAGAATAATAATGGAAAGTCAGATTGCAGCAGAGCAGAATCAGGGGGAAATAAAGGTAACATTGAGTGAACTTGAACAGGGAAGAAAGGATGCATAGGGGATAAATGATTCTATACCCAGAGGTGATGAATGCCAGCAAGCAATAAATTCGCAAGGAAAAAGAAAAGAAAAAAAAAAAAGAAAGGAAAAGGTCAGTGTGAATACTGACGAGTGAAAAGAAATCATGGAATAGCAAGAAAGCCAAACAGGTGCAAAAAGACAGGTCTTGAGCTAAGGGAGTTAAAAAAAATGCATCAGGGTATGCATGGACTGGGGGATCAAAGGTAGAGAGAGCAGGGGTGAGAAAGAGGAGTCTGTTATAAATGCCTTTCAGGCACAAAAGGAAGACCAAGTCTGTGAAAGAGCCAGTGACGCCAGCAGAGAGCTGTGTGGATAAGGTATTGATGTCTGTGTCCCGGGGAAACCAGATAGGATTTTAATCACCTGCAGACGGACACAGAAAACAAGAGCAAGTATTAAAAATCAATTATCTAAAAACAACCACAAACTTGTGGGATGCTGGTGACTGTATAGCACTTGGTCTGAAGGGTTGAACCATAAACCAACAAATGTGTTTTTGTGTTTAGTTTTTTTTTTTTCTTTTTTAAATAAAATTCTGAAAGTTGAGCCCAGCTTTGAGGTGTATCCAGCCCTGAGTGGTCCGTGGCCCCTAGTTCCCCCTGTGAGTGGTAAATCTAGGTCTATATGGTTGACTTCTCCTGCTCTTCCTTAGGGTGTGTTAAAGAACAAAAAATTCAACAGATTAAATTCAAAGATCTGATTGGATTTGTTAAGTGATTCATGAGCCAGGCAGCATCTCATCCAGCAAGTAGAGAGAGACTCTGAGGAGTTGTAGGAAATGAACAGTTTTTATAGGCAGGAGGGTGGGGACAAAGACATGATTAGCAAAAGAAAAGGAAGGATTGTTTGAGACCAGGTCATCTTTTTGGCAGAGAGGGAAAGGCAGAGTTATAACATGCAGATGACCTCACTAGTGCTGATCAGGAAACTTCAGATTGACTTTCAAAAGGTCACATTCTTGAGATGAATTAAAATTGTAATTAAGTCTTGTGGGGGACCGGGGACAAATGATTCCATTTGGGGATTGTTGTTTCTTTTTTAACAGGGTAGAGTCCCTGGTAAAATTTTCAAGGACAAATTTTCAGTAGATCCTTCTCCATCTAACGGCGGCTGCCTGATCTTCTTGAAATGCAGTTTGGAGAATGTTACCCCCTCACTTCAAAACCTTCAGTGACTTGCCAGGAACTGCAGAGTAGAGCCCAATTCCTGGTCTGGCACCAAGATCTCCACCGCATAGCACTAACTCACCTTTCCATCTGGACTGCCTATATTCCTAATAAAGTGTCTTAGACTCTGAAATCTACAGTCACTTCAGTTCTATGCAGATGTCACTGCTTCCTTTCACTTGAATACCCTGAGAAGCAGCATCCAAAGGCCAAGCTGAGTGAGGGCTTCCCAAGCTTACATTGCGGAGAAAAGACGACTTACCAGGCTCACTTCATGTGGATGATCCTTTAAGAGCCCTGGCAAGGATTGACATTTTAAGTGCATGTGTGTGCTATCTCATATGATCCTTCCAGCAACTCCATGAGATAGAAATTGGTTTCCACATCTTACAGATAATGTAGAAATCAGTATGCTCATTTTACTACAGAAGAGTTAAGTAATGTGCCGAAAGCACAAGCTTCAAATTCTGAGTCATTCTCTTGCAAAGCCTATGCTTTAATGATGATGCATTCTTGAGATGTTCTTGAACCAAAGTGTTAATTCTTCCCTAATATTTTACACTGGTATTTTGATCATTTGGACATGGCTTTGTTCGTGCTGAGTCTTCAAGACTCTGTTTTGGAATATTGAATTCTGTTTTGAAACATCTCATGCAGTTCACCTCATGCTAGGAGGTCCTCTGCACATGTTCTCTCTGAAAAATGGAGGAACTTGGTCATCGTCTTCTCTTTGGACTTTGGAGTCAGAGAGAGCTTAGTTTCAAGATCAACTGTGTCACTTTCTAGGCTGCATATACTAGAGCAAGTGATGAAAATTATCTGTGCCTTCATTTCCTTATCTGTAATGGCAATATTTTCCCTGTCTACCCCCTAGGATTGTTGGAAGGACCAAATTAGACAATGAACATGACTCATCAGATGTAAAGTGTTACACAAATGTTTAGAATAATTATGACATTGTCTTGCCATTGTCGTTGTTGTGCCTCGTAATCCAGGCACATACAAAAACTGTCCATAATCCTTGATTGGCCCTTTGAGGCACTTAATTATTACCAAAATGCCATTGGGTCTTATAATAATTGTTTTAGGATATTGAAAATAATTTCTGAAATGCTTCAATCCTGGGTTGAATTAAAGCTCAGGGATTTTCTTATCTGATCCAAAGGCAAATCATTATCCCAGGACTCACATATGACTTTATATTTTTCTTCACCCTTAGTGTTTTTATCTCTATAAATTTGTGAAAAAGAAGAATGTCAATAAGAAAAGTCAAACCAATGCCCCACAAAGTGATTCATTTCCAGATCCAATAGAGCCATCTAGGAATACGAAAGAATACATTTTCACTAATTTATTGCTTTGTCAATTAAAAAGTAATTGACTGAGATTTCATTATATCCTCTCCATTGTGAAAAAGGCACAGGAAAAGTTTTAATTTTTTAAAGGCTGGCCTTGTATTTCATCTAAGAAAATTGGAAAACACTCGACTTTTCAAAGTTTTAAAAGAATCTCTAAGCCAGGTTTCAATCTCTCTCTTTTTTCCCCTCAAAACTCAAGGTGAGGGAAAGACAACTTACTTTTTCTTGACTGATGTGTGTGGTTTAAGATGATGAGGTTGTCAGGAATATTAGGAATAAATCTATAATCCAATGATGATAGCAACAGTGTTTATTTTTCAGTCCTTTATAGTTTAGAAGCCATGATTTCAATTTATTTTCATATTCATCACTAAGCAGTAGATGATATTAATCCCATTTATTCAGAGTGGTAAAATGACATGCTGAGGGAATCAGGTTTAAATACCTAAAACCTGAGCAAGTACTCTAAATATCAGAGTAAAGTTGTATAACAAGATCATTTTACACATAGTATCTTCCATCCTTTAGACAATAGTTTGAGAGAAAACCAATGCTTTCCTTTTGAAAGTTGAAGATATTGAGGCTGTAACAATTAGGCAGTTTCCCCCTTTATCATGCAACCATTGTGGGCAAAGCCAGGGGGTAAATTCAGGACTTTCTGTCTCCAGAGCTTTTCATAATCCATAGGGTACATGAATTTCCTTCTTGAAATGAATATAAATATCAAATTGTTCACAACTGGAATTTCTTGATAAGAGCATGTCACTATGGCCAGAACAGGATATTTTAGCCAGTTAAAGCCCAGGGCTTTAATGAGGGTCCTTGGGTGAGGGAAGCATTCACAGTGGCAGCTGGACTCCTCAGGCTGCCTGCTCTGAATACGTTGGAATGAAAAGCTCTTAAACACAGAGAAGTCACGTGGCAACCCTACCAATCTCAGAAGAGCTCATGCACTTCACTCCTGGGAGGTCCCGGGTGCATGTTCTCTCTGCAAAATGGAAGAGTCTTTCCATAAGCAAGTAGGAGTGTAGTCTCAGGAAACAGAGCTGGCAGAGCCATTCCCAGAAGCCACACAGTGCAGAGAACCATCTTGTTTGTTGCTGAGGAGAGACTAATCACGGCACCCCACCCCTTAGGTACTCTCCCCGTAGCCTCAGCTTACCTCCTGTCATGGTCTTCATGGTGTATCCAAGAAATGAACTCACTTCCCCAGGAAGAGCCCCTGCACTGGGCATGGGGTGTGGCTGGAGGTCAGAGGCCTTCTCTTTGACTAGTGGTCTGGGGGACTCTGGGGACTTGGGTCGGCCCCACCTGCCAGTTAAGTTGCAAGATCCCTGGCTATGCAGTGCCATTTACTGGAACAAAGCTACGAAGCTTTATTTTTATGAACCATTTACTTGATTTCTACTTGCCTCTTGGGCTCTGAAGAAGACATTTTCTGTCTAAGTAGCCCTAACTACAGACATTACATACTTATGTCCCGAAGCCCATCCTCACTCCTTTTCTGGCCTGAGGGCAGCAGAGTTGAACCTTGCAATAACTGACCTGATTATCAATATTATACAACCACACAGGCCCATATTTCTGCTTTGCTCTCAGCCTCTCTCTCTCCCTCCCTTTCTCTCTCTCTCTCTCTCTGTTTCTGTCTTTTGTTTTCTCTCTTGAATTGCAATGTATATTGAAAAGTCTGGGTATTGGGCTTAGATATTTAAGAAAAAAACTAATTTATTTAAATTTATATCAATATTTTCACACTTTTATATAAAATTTGCACATATTATGTTAGCTTCACTTTTAAATTTCTAGACACCTTATAATTTGTGTTACTATTAAAAATGCTATTGTTGTTCTAATTGGTTAATTTGGCCTATAGAGACATTGTTTCCAGCAATGTTGTTAAACTCTTCATTTGTGTTTAGTAGGTGTTCCAAACATTCTTTTGATTTTCTATGTCAACAACCTAATAGTCTGTTAATATTGAGATCAATTCTTTGTTCTCGCATGTGCTTTGTAAATTGGAGTAGACTTAGATTTCTCATTTATAAAATGTAGTTGGCATGAATTTCATTAAACTTATTGGAAACTTTGAAAATTATTGGAGATAATATACCCCAGGTTCTTGGTTCAGTGTGGCTCTTGGCCTAGGTTGGAGTTCAGCCCCAGGGCCAGCTCTAGGGAAGGCCAGGGAATGTAGCTTAGCTCTGCTCCAGGAAGGAAAAGAAAGTGTTCCAGTCTTTGCCACAGTGCTTATATCCCTGTCCTCTCATTTGTAGAGAGTTCTTCTCTTACTTTTCCTAAGATTTACTTTGGATCTAATGACTCCATATTCTCAGCTATAGTTTTTTCTTTCAATTAGTGACACCTGTGCCAAAGGGGAGCAGTTAGAGAATAGGGGAAACAAATTTAAACTAACAAAGAGTTTGATAAAAGGATCTTTTAACACTTTAATCTCTATGTGTCTAGAAAACAAAAGCTATGCACATACATGCACACATCGTATATGTATGGTGTTCAGAATAATTAAATAGGATTAATAAAAGAATTTTCAAGGATTTTTCTGCGTAAGTCCAAACTTAAATATTATGGCTTCAGCCTTAGACTGAAAAAGAAACTGAGTTTAGAAGACAAACCAGTAACCAACATGTCATTAAAGATGGACTTCTAAACAGAGTGATACTAAGGTTCATCCTACCAAATGGGTTCAAAATGGACAAGTCCTCCCCAAATGCATGGCCTCCTGGCAAATTCACTGATATTTATGTAATGTGCAACTCTGCACAGCCCTTAGATACTCTCAAATGTCCTGTATATAGTTCTGGCCTCTCTGCAAAATGCCATACATAACTGAACACAAGGATTCACAAAGCTTAGGGCATCTGGGTGGCTCTGTCCATTGAGTGATCAACTCTTGATTTCGGCTTAGGTCATGATCTCATGGTTCATGAGTTTGAGCTACAGGTAGGTTCTGTGCTGACAGTGCAGAGCCTGTTTGGGATTCTCTCTCTCTCTCACTCTCTGTATTTATCTCAAAATAAATAAATAAACTTAAAAAAAAAGATTCATGTAGTTCCATGCATAACTATCTGAAAAAACACAGAGCTCCCCTTCAAAGATCATATAATTGTCACCAAGCACACATCTATAAACAAATACAAGTCTGTCCATAGAATGCATGATTTCCTTGGAAACAGGCATCTCCAGTGTATAACAATGGTCAAAACAGAGCAGCCTTCTCTGCTTTCCCCTCGGCCTGGGAGTATAGTGCACAGACTAGGTGCCATGCATAGCATCGATGATTAATGAGATACGCTTATTAAGTCTTAAGTGTTCTAACGTGATTCCCACTTGTCTCCAACTTACAGATGACAAAAGGAAGGCTTAGGGAGCTTTGGGAAAGTTGTCAAAGATCCCCCAAACTAACAGGTAGCATTTTTGTCCCGTAAGCCCAGGTCTGGTTGTTGCAGTCTATCGGGCAAAAAGTGTGCCCGGATGAAGACATCTCAGATGTGAGAAAGATCAGGACAAAGCCCTTGGTAAGGAGCAGCAGACACACTGCAGAATTAGAAAGCAGTTCAGCTCATCAGGCACAAAGGACCCAATAGAAGGAACTAGTGAGAGATACAAGTGGAAAAATAGATTGCCATTCTTGGGAGCTGTATTAGGAATTCTTGAAGATCAGGAGAACTGCACATTTTCTGTGCTCAGGTAGCCCGGGCATAGTATCAGAGGAATATGGGTTCCCGTCCTGACTACTACCCATTCGCTGTGTTTCCAAATGAGATTCTTAATTTCTCTGCACCTTAATTTCCTTATCTTAAACATGAGGCTAATAATGGCATCTGCTGATGAAAGGACGAGATAATTAAACATTATTATTACCATTATTACTAGGGAATCAATTTCAACACAGCAATTTTATCTATGGGACAGTGCAGGGGATATGGATCCAGAGGCCTCCAGGAAAATGCTATATCAACTAAATTCTGACCGAGTGGTTATTCACAGGTGATCAATTTCTTTGGCTTCAATTGACCCTTATGTAAAATGGAGGTGAGTGTAAACCATGCCGCATCTCCTGCACAGGCTTATGAGGATCAGATAAAATTACAAGGAACAGAAAGTACCTTCTAAGGTAGAAATTTTCACCCTGTGGCATTCATCTTCACGTAATGAGTTACCTGGAGTTCTTCCTACAGGTGCTAACCATCCTCATTTTGCCGAAACTGAGGCGATTTTCTGGATACAGGACTTTCATTGTTAATACTCTGGGACAGTCCAGAACGAACCAAGGCAATTGGTCACCTTATTCTTCTCTGAGGATCAGAGGGACTAAAGGGCTATCGAAGAAGGAGTTGCCATGGACAGAACCATGGGAGGCGTGTCACTAGAACCTGGAGGAGAAATTGGCTTTATGGAAGCACATATTCACAGCTGTGACTCATTGCATCCTGCCCGTGGTGTCCCTTAGTAACAGAACCTGGCCAAGGTCTGTCTGCACCGTCAGCAGACTCTGGACCCCTGGGAGCATCAGAGCTCCTAGAGTCACATGGAAGATTGACAAAGCATGCCCTGATCAGCTCCTCCTGGAGCTTGTCTCCTCACTCTAGAGATCCCTTAGTGATACTGAAATTTCTCTTTCTGTGGCTTATAAACAATAGGCCCATGGAGGTGTTTTCAAAGAAAAAGTGCCCCAGAACTAACAGCACCCTCGAAGCCTCCTACATCTCACTGAAGGTACAAATCTCTCATTTCCTTTTCTCTGTGTCTTGGGTTTTCTTCTCTGTCTCCGCCACGAAAGTGATGGTGTTCTCAATTCTGTGCTGCGTCTTCCCTGATCTTCAGCCAGGAGCACTGGAGACTCACTCAAACCCTCCTGCATTGCCCCCTGCCGAAGAACCAATCTCTCCCCCTGTAGCATGAATGATCTCAACCTGTTGTTTCACTTAAAAAAAAAGTTTTTTCTGATAATATATGCACATGGCTTAAAAATGAAGGCAAAAGCAGTAAAATAGTGTTTATAATGGAAAGCAACAATTCCCACCTTACTTACTCATCCTTCCTTCTAGGCCCACCCTGAAGAAGTGCAAAGATCGCTGCTGTTTTTATACTGTTCTCTCCTGATTCACCCGCTGTAGGTATATTCTGCTGTGGATGATGTCAGTCTCTCTCCTTCAACCCCCTCCACTTTTCTCACCTCTTTCTCCCAATTTTCATTCTTTTTGTTGGTTTTCTTTCTCAATTTATGAATGCATGCATTTGAAAGTTTGTTTCTTTTTCATGAAATACGAATGTATCTCTTGGCTCCCCCTCTGCATAAGAATACCAACACCCCTTCCCTCTCCTGCAGACTCTTCCTACTTCTGCCTTCCAACTCCCATTATCTTTGGTTTTTTTCAGTGTCAAAATTGGTATCACTACATCCTAATCTGTAACCACCTTCCATGCTTCATCTGTGTGTTGATTCTCAATGTTAACAATAAGTAATTTCCATAATTATGATTGTATAAATAACAAAGTAAATAAACTATGGCTTATTTCCTTTTGTGGTCAGTACTTACTTTACTACACTTGCAACTTGCTTTAGTCTATTTATTTACTTTTTTCTTTCTTAAACTATTGGCCTTAAACATAACTTTTGGTGTGTTGGTTGACTAATTGTATCATCTGTTCTTTTGAGACCTCTTTTTTTCTTCCCCTGGGGCCTCCCTCCAAGAATCCCCTCCCCCATTTTCATTTAATGAACATTAATTACCCTGAAGTCCCAAAGCTGTATTTTTAGGATTTTCTTTACTAGCTCTCCCAACATGGTTGCATGATCCTATATCCCATGTTCTTGGTTTTGCTGGAATGTATTTTCAGGTATTGTAGCAAAAAATCGCTTTAAGGAGGTCAAATTTTAGAGTCCTTTCATGTCTAAAAAGTGCCACACTCATTGCTACCTGTGAAAGTGAATGTTAGTTTGGTTGGGTAAGGAGTTGCCACGTCAAATCCACATTTCACATACGTGTCCACTTCAGACTCCAATATCCACTGTCCTTCCAGGATTCAAGTCCTTAGTTCTCTCAACAACAAATATATTAATATCAGTAAGGTTATATATGCTTCATATTAAAAGCAGAATGGGATAAACCCTGCAGGAAAGCAGAAGAGTTTTAGAGGCCTTTACCTATTCTCCGTGATTATATTAAAGGATAAATCATTTTAAAGCCCAGACATCTGCTTATAAACTTTAGTTTTTATTGCTTCTATTTATTCTAGCTCTGTGCTTCTCAAACTTTAGAGTGCTTAAGAACTACCCTTCATGATAAATATATGTACCATGCTTTAGAAAGGCAATTTAAAGGGTTTCCAGAGGTAATTCTTAACTATTGAATTATGTTGACACTAAATTACATCTTTTCATGTGTAAATATCCAAAATCAAGATGCATCTTGTAAAACAGGGGCATTTTATGATTTTATCAATGTTTTTATTTTGCACTTTTTATAGGTGTATAAAATAACACAGCTTCCTGAAGTTAATGGTGTATTAGTTACATTGAAATACGGTAGACTTCACAAGAGAACTCAAGAGAATTTTGGAGGCATTGCTTTTTTTGTGGTATTTAAGCCCTCACTCTTGCTCAACAAAAGCTGATGTCATGTTTCTTTTCAGGTAACATTCAGCATCTTCTTATCCTCAGTGTTTGTACATTTCCTAGTGCTGCTCCAAATGAGGGTCATTTGCTATTTTCCTTCATCACACTTAGCGATCAGTGGCCTCTTTTCATGTGAAATTCCATGTCAGTCAGCTCTTGTAAATTATCTTCTGTTATTCCTTGAATACGTTTCTCTCCTCTGTTGTTAGTGATTTCTTATTCTGAAATTCCCTTATCCCCCATCTATTAAAAGAGCAGGATGAATGCACAAAGAAGAAAGGATTGAGAGATCCCAATTCTGATCGTCTATAGTATAGATCCAAACATGGGACTCTGGATGATATGGTAGTTCTGTTTTTAATTTTTGAGGAGGAGACTTCCTACAGTTTTCTGTCATGGCTGCAGCATTTTGCATAACCACAGACAGAGTGCAATACTGCACCTGGAACTCTTCCTTACCTTCCATTCTCCATGTTCCCTGGCCTTGCTCTCTCATCTGCATCAGAGATGTATGTCTACCCGTCTTATCTGCTTTTCTTTGTTTCTATAGTCAAAATCAAACTGCTTGTGTATGTTTAGATCCCGTGTGTTTATATTTTCTTGACAGACCATCATATGATTTTCCCACATCATGAGGATCTTTCAAAACATTATATTTAATGACCGTTCAAATCATGAATTGAAAACTCATGAATTTTCCTGATATGATAGATTCTTTCCATTTTCATCCCATTCCCAAAGCATCATTTTTGACAGAAAAGATATGTATAAATATCCAATTTTTAAATGAGTTTTATACTAAAAGAGTGAATATCACTCATTTTATACAACAGTGGTTTAGTAATTTTGTTTCTTGTGGTTCTTATTGAGAGCACTACTTAAATGATTTTTTTTTTTTACAAGAATGGGTCAAAGAGCCATCTTCTTATAGGAGATTGATTTTCTGTGCTTCCTTCATAAAAGGCTACTTGTTAAGATGAAGGATTCCTGGGTCATGGACATTTTCCCTAAAAATTCACCAGCTGTTGCTCAGTTGTTTTCTCTTCTCTGCTGTCGAGATGCTAAGTCCGAAACATCGATTTAATTTCTCTGGAAGTAACCTACATTTATCTGCCCTGGAGGGATGTGGAATTTTTCTTGATTTTTTAAATTATTTCTTAATGTGATCAGAAAGTGGTCTATTCATTCTGTTTCCCTGGAATGTAATGAGCTCTTAGCTTTCTAGTCCCAGTTATTATTTCTCCTAAGGAATTTTAATTTCTTACTGATCTTAAGGAAGCTTCTAATATTCCACTAATATTCTCTTTTTGGTCAGGTTTCTGGTCTCTCCTTTCCAAACTTCTAATTTTCTTTGCCATAATTTTCACCCTTTGGTTCTTTTGTTTTATTCTGGGAGATCATTTTTAGTTTTTGTCACTCAACAATAATTTGACAGTATGCAATGCCAGTTCTGTTAATTATTCTATCCAGGATAGGATTTAATTTCATACTGGGTTTTGCCATCACCTTTTATTTCATACAGATCTCTTGCCACTGTGCTTTATTATCTATTCCTCTTGCTGTTTTCTTTCAGGGTCCAGCTCTCTCTGATACTCAAAACAAAGAAAGTCCCTGAAAACCACCAAGGCTCCCCTCCTTCGTCTCTTTTAAGCACGCTTTCTGAGGATGTACACACAGTAATAACCCTGTAAGCCTGAAAGTAAAAGGAATACAGACTTTAATTACGTGAAAATTTCATGTGGAGCCACCTTGGGGACTAGATTTCCATTATAATTAGTGATATTTGGGAGATATGAATTCAGATTCAGATCAGCTGCTCAGTCCGGGAGGGCTGGTGTTGAGGAAGTTTTGCTAATGATAATGCCTCATATGAGGGTCAAATGAGTTTTGTAAGTCGAGCCACAGAAATGAGAGATTATTCATGGACACTGGGGAAAAACAAACAGGATTTAACGGTTGAGAAGAGAAAAAGCAGGTGAAACAAATCGAAGACAAGGAACAACTTTTGCCAGGCAACTTTGGTGGGAAAAGATGAGTAAAAATGCCTCAGTGCCTTTCTGTCTACATTGGCAAGGTGGGAGCTGAGCTCGGCTGGTGTCTGAGGAGAGAGTTGGCAGTCAGCAAGGCTCTGGTCTTTTCTGACATGTAATTAACATGTCATTCCTGACCATGGGCACTGATCTACAGTGTTTAGCTGTTCAACATGTTTTTTGGCCCAATGATTATTTTAGCATTAAGAGAAATATAGTACAGATTCTCCTCTCTATCCCAAAACAGACTGTTCTTGTGAAACCTTTCATAAGCTAAAATGACATTGAGCAAAGAGGCAATTACCAATTAATTTATTTGGAAACATTTTGAGCATTCCCAGACCCTCAAAATCACTTTTGGTAGGCTTTTCTGGTACCTTAGGACACATCTTGTTAATAGATGCACACAATAGACAGAGGTAAAACCCAGATGCTCACAGACAGGGCTCAGAGCTCTGGCAGTTTGATGCTGAAATGCTGAGTGTGGTTCCCTGGGAAGGAGCTGGGGGTGCCACTCTCGCTGTCCTGGAGGAGGGTGGTGGTGATGGTGCACACTGCCTCTATATAGACTCAGTCACTCTGTGGGGCGCTGCCTGGGTGGCTCAGTTGGTTAAGTGTCCAACTTCGGCTCAGGTCATGATCTCACGGTCCGTGAGATCGGGCTGCATCGGGCTCTGTGCTGACAGCTCGGAGCCTGGAGCCTGTTTCAGATTTTGTGTCTCCCTCTCTCTGACCCTCCCCCATTCATGCTCCATCTCTCTCTGTCTCAAAATAAATAAACATTTTAAAAAATTTAAAAAAAACATGTTATATAGGCTCAGTCACTGTAAAACACTGAACACTGTTTTTGCTTTTTGCCTTATTTTGTGAAAGAGAAAATCCTTTGAAAATCTTTAGGTTAACAAAAACAAATACCAATGTGGGTTTTTCATAAAAATGAAGAGCATAACCCTAACTTTCTCAAAGTGGAGTATACCTGGATTGTTCCAGGGGAAATTGTGATCGATCTTTATCTGAAATATTGATTTGCAGACTCTATTGCTAGAGACTGTCCACATGGGTTGATGAATGGATGGCCATTTCATGTGTGTCTGTGATGGAAGTGGAGTTTAATATAGAAGGTGATCTAATAAAATCTCTACTGGTTTCAGTCCTCGTCTCTCCAAAGATAGTCTATTATTAGTTGCTTTCAAGAAATAAAATGGAGCTACTTTAGTCTTCTTCTCACCTAACTTCCCAGCATCATTTGACCCTGAGGACTGTGCCTTTGATATAAAACCTCAGCTCTTAACCTCTATGGTGTTCTTAGGGAATCCATACAGCATTTTTCTATTTCCTCTCTGCCTTCTTGCTTTGTTTCCCTTCCCCTATTTCACCAACTGTTTCTCAATGTTAAATTTTAGGCTCACTATTTTGCTCTCTGTCTCTTAATAGACTTAGATCCTGTCCATTCCCTTGGCTGTAACCATATTCAGGCAATTCACCAAAGTGTATTTCAAAGCACATAGCCCCATTCTTAACATATCTAAATGTTTGCTTCACATTTTTTTTTGTATTTGTATTTCTATTTTTGTATTTGTATTGATCCTATGGTCCAGAATGAACCACTTCATTATTCCCTAACAAACTATTCCCTCTTTTACCGTTTTTTTTTATTTCATTATAAAACTAAACCATCTGTTGAATTAAGAAAGCCAGAAGTCTTGGGGTGCCTGGGTGGCTCAGTCGATTAAGCATCCGACTTTGGCTCATGTCATGATCTCACTCACAGTTCGTGGGTTCAAGCCCCATGTCGGGCTCTGTGCTGATAGCCCAGAGACTGGAGCCTGCTTCAAATTCTGTGTTTCCCTTTCTCTCTGCCCCTCCCCTGTTCTCACTCTGTCACTGTGTCTCTTAAAAATAAATAAACATTAATTTTTTTAAAAAGCCAGAAATCTAGGAGTCATCCTGACACAGCCTTCTCTCTCTAAGTGTCCTAGATAATCCATCACCAAAATATTGCACAAACCATCCCACTAGCCCAAGGTAATGAGGCTTTGTTACCAACAGCCTCCTAACTTGCTTACCACCATCCATCCCTAGAAATACAGCTGCAGCCGAGTGAGCTTTCACAAACTTGTATCTGCTCACAGTCTACCCAGTTAGAGATTTTCAGTCCTATCATAACTCAGAAGATAAAGGCAGCACTCTTTCCTATGGATTATAAGGCCACACCTACATCCTCAAGCTCCTCTCTGCCATGTTCTTGAACTGTAAGCACAAGAACACCGACATTCTTTCTGATTCTGCTGCCTGCCTTGCTGCCCTTGATACAAAACATCCGTGCTCATTGTTCTTAATCTCTTTTTTTCTCCTACATAAATTGAATTCTCTTATTTTTAAATTTTAAAAACATTTGTTTATTTTGAGAGAGAGAGAGAGAGAGAAGGAGAGAGAATCCCAAGCAGGCTCCACACTGTCAGCACAGAGTCAGATGTGGGGCTCGATCTCACAAACTGTGAGATCATGACCTGAGCCGAAATCAAGAGTCAGACACTTAGCCGACTGAGTCACCCAGGTGCCCAGAATTATTCTTCAGATTTCAGCTCAAATATAACTCTTCTAGGAAGCCAACAGCCCTCCCATGAAGCTAATTTCCCCACCTCTATAGCATAGCACTCTTCCTTTATGCTGTATTTGCCCACCTGAAATTTTATGCTTGTTTATGCAATTATTTCATGTTTTACATCCTGATTACATGAGTGCAAGAGCCATTTTGCTCACCCAACAGCTACCCTGGTACCTGGCTCATAACAGGATCTCAAAATGTTTATTGGAAGAATAATGAATGAGTAATAATACGAGTGAATTGCATTTAGCACATATTGTCTCAAATCTTCAATGCGCATTCACATCTGATATTGATTTCCACATATTAATCTTAGGAGTATCTCAGAGAAAAGGTAATTACCCTCACTTTTTGGCTGGTGAAACTTAATAGTATATTGCATTGTCATGGGGACTGGTAAAAATATGCTTGGTTCCTCCAGGCCCTGAATCTTTGTAAAAGCAGGAAGCCTGTTGAATGTGTTTCTCTGCACTTCTGGCTAAGAAGCTAACATTTTTTAAAATGCCTATCATTTCAGGCATGCTGCTAGACACTTTTATGTAGGTTTTATTGTACTGGCTCTATGATCTTTTCAAATAGGTATTATAAGTCCCATTTTATAGATACAGCAATTAAAACTCAGAAACTTTAAGAGACTGACCAAGGTCATATGGCTCTCTTGAGGAGATCTGAAATTATTCTCCCTTAACTGGAGCTTTTGATGTTAAGCTATTAGGTACACAGGCAACAAAAGGTTCATATTTATTCTGGGAGATCCTATTTGTTGACTTATAATCCATTTTGGCTCCACTGAGATCAACCCTCACAGCAAAATAATAATGCCTTTCCCTGAAACCAAAGTGACAGCCTTATTTGAGAGGGTTTGACAGGTTTCTAATTCTGACAGAGGGTCCCTCCTCTTTCCCTCCATTTTGCTCTCAGTTGCTTCAGTATAAATTGAAGAAAAACAAATAAATCCCTAGGCATTGATCATGCTGTGATTTAATGTATTTCTGATGCTACCTAGTTTATGGAAATAGACAGAAAGCTCAATTGGCATCATCTATTAAACAACTTCTTTTTTTTAATGCTTATGTATTTAATTTGAGAGAGGAAGAAAGAGAGCAAAGGAGGGGCAGAGAGGGGGGAGATAGAGAATCCCAAGCATGGTCCACTCTGTCAGCACAAGTCTAATGTGGGGCTCGATCTTACAAACCAGAAGATCATGACCTGAGATGAAATCAAGAGTCAGACATTTAAATGACTGAGCTACCCAGGCACCCCTATTAAACAACTTCTCCAAAATTGTGACATCAACCCTAAAAGGGACAGCACAGAAAACAGAACAGTTGCTTTAGCAAGGGAACAAGAAGGTAATGGAGTTTTACTATAATAATTACATACATATCGAGACGTTAATAGAATCCCCATCCATCCAAGCATAGAACTGGTAGCTACATAGCTATTCCACTGTCTCATGACCTCAGAACAGGTCTCCCCAAAGGAGGCACCAAATATTTAAATAACTGGTACCTTAAACACATATGTAGGAAGATGAAACTCTATTGGGTATGCTTGCTGGTCATATAGAACCAGAAACGTAGAGCAGATTAACAAATTCCTTTAGCAGGTGATTTTTTTGGCGAGGGGTGGCAGGGGAGGGAGGTTCAATTATGTCATGGAATCAGTTTAACCTTTGACATCAAATTGAGCTTGTTTTGCCTCTGTGACCTAACATGGAAAAGTGTATGACACTGCTCAGTTATTAGAAATCAAGGGATTATATTTCCCAATTTCTCAGAGATTGGAGGGCCATCTTAATGAAAAGGGTATAGCTCTCATCTCCTTCCTTGATATGCAATTAGCTGTCCGTAGAGTCTTAGATAACAATGGCAATGTCAATGGCATATTGATATTAACACATTGCTGATAACAGTTGGCCCTAACTACATTCTGGGCTATGCTTTATTTTGCTTAGCCCTCAACAGAGCTATGAGCCTGATAGCATTATTTTCAGTTTTCAGTTGAGGAAACTGACTTTAGAAAAAGACAGTGACATGACCACGGTCTCACAGACACTGCGTGTTGCAACTGGGACTCATACCCTAACTGATTACGAAGCTTGGGATCTCAATTTCCTCATCTTCAGACTGTGGGTAGGTCAGGTAACATATACTTATCTATTTAAAATACTTCCATAATAGGATGAAACAGACTATAGTTCTGCCTCAGACCTACACAAAGCACTCTGTGGGATGTTTATTTGTTCTGGAGACGGACACTGCTCCTCCAAATCCCCATTACACACCTCTTTTTGGGACCTTCTGTCTGAGTCAGTAGATTAAGCATTCTCCTAGAACTTGGGCAGCCAGGAGCTAAGAGGGTCAGAATGAGAACTTCCTTAAATGCTTATCCTGCTGTGGGCAAGCTTCTTCCCAGGGATATGTGTCCTGTTTGTTATTGTGACATTTGTTTAGAGGCACTTGGACTCACAGATGCTCCCGTGCCCCCTTCAGCATTTAGCAGGTACCTCCTTCATTAAGCAACATTGCTACTGAGAAGACAGGAAGAGAAAAAAGATCCCTGCAGTCATTGGACATACATTCACAAAAAAGGTTTTATGTGCCCCTTGCTATTAGATTGTATCACCTGCAATCTAAGAGTTGAGAGTTTTGTTAGGATCTTAGGAATAGCACATAGTAAGCATCTTTCCTTTACCTTATTCACCTGTCATTCTATGAGCTTTCCTTCTAAACACTCTAGAATTTGAGTATCTTGACCTTTTCAACTCAAGTGAACTTTAGCTCCATCTTCATTTCAAAGAGCTACTCCTATGATTACACCTCAAGCTATGTCAAGACCCAGAGCCACTCCACTTCTGAGATCTTGAACTTAAAAACTTTGTTCAGTCTCTGTGCCTTACAGCTTCCTCACTTTCTTACACCCACCATTTCTCTTCCTATGACTCAAATGATCTTTTGGCCTTTCTCTCCCTCTGCTTCATTCAGCCCGTAAGGCTCTTCTAATCTTAGAGTTTCCCAACCAAGCTAGACCTTGTGTTTGGTCATTCAAATTGCTCCCCCTTTTAAAAAAATTTTTAATAATCTCAACTCCATGACATCTTATCTTCTGCCACATCCAAGTCTCCACTTGTCTCTATGTGGTTTCTTCTTAAAATTCAGCGATTAAAAGAAACACTAAGAGCATCGGAGCCTGTGATGGAGAAAATGACAATGGTCATCATACTCCAATCCAGCGGGCTTCTGTCTCACCAAATTCCACCCCCAGAGCCTCTAAGTCATTATCATTTTCTAGAATCTCGATTCAGTTAATAACCATCTCCCTCATACAAAATGATCCTCCCCTTGGTTCACTGAAGCTATAAAGCTATAAATTACATCATTCCCATCCTCCCTTACACACTTAAGTGCACAATTACATGGCTTTCTATAAATCTTTACTTCATTCTCTCAGGCTCAAGCATGGATGTCCCTCTACTGTGCATCACTGAGCTCTCTACATTGGCTTTTCAGCTCACTTACCCTTTCTCTTCCAGGACCTTCCATCATCAACACTGGTGCCTACAGCTACCTTGTTGTGTCATCTACTGATTACCTCTAGGTAATCTAAGGAATCCTCACAGTCAGAAACTTAATTCCCTCCTTCTTTTGGACAAATTTCCCATTCGTCCTAGGCTGGTGCTTCTACTGTCTACAGAATATAGTTTTCTCATCCAATTTCTACACTGACCCCCAAACTACTAGGTCATATGTCATAAGCCCCCAATAACTTGCTCACTATACTCTTCCAATGGCAAAACCTTACTTTGCTAATGGGTTTCTTTAACTCTGCTTGTGTCCAACCAACCAAGGAATCAGGTCTCTCTTGAAGATACGTGTGTTATTGGTTGACTACTGCTCTGGAACAAACAGCCCCAACATTTAGTTACTTAGTTAAATATTTATTGAACTCACAGTTCTTCAGGTAGGCAATTTTGAATGGACTCAGCTAGGCAGTTCCTCTGCTATCGTCAGAGCTCCCTCACTCTGTTGTCACCTATGGGTAGGCTGCAGGTTCTGATGATTTCCTTGGGATTTCCTACATCTCACTGGGACACCTGGGCTGACTCAACTCCACCCTGCTTATCTTGTTCTGGAGTGGACTAGCTTGAGGTAATTCACGTGATATCTGGGGAGACAACAGGTGACAATTTGGAAGAGTGCAAAGCATTCTGATACCTGGCACAATGTCATTCCTTCAGATTCTATCGGTCAAAACTAATCACAAAGCCAGCCCAGATTCAAAGGTCGGGAGATAGCTTTCATTTCTTGATGGGAGTTGCTAAGTCACTTTTTAAAGGATGAAAGGATTTGTATTCAGGGCACAACAGAGATAAATTGGGGCATTTTTACAATGTCTCAACTACATTTCCTAATTTCTACTAGTAGTTTCTTTGAACAATCCTTATGGGGTGAACACAGTGAGAGGGGAGAAATGCCACATTGTTCTCAAAGGACAACTCCCAGGGTCTAATGCAATCTCCTATTGCTTTCAGATAAGCTGAGGGGGAAGTTAGGTGATCTTAGCAAGGTTGTTCTACACCTTTCTATAGCTTCTCCAGCTTTAGATTTGTCTTCAGCTTTTGATTCCACAAATGTGTCCTGAGCTTTTATTATGTGCCAGATGCCCTTCTAGGTACTTGGGTTATGTGAGTGAATAAAACATATCAATCTACTGCCCATATGGAGATTATATTCCCAATGGGGGAGAAACAGTGAAAAATACATGTGATAAATAAGCAAATAACAGTTTGTTTAAAAGTGATAGATATCATGGAGAAAAGGAAAACTAGAGCAAGGTAAGGGGGATGGTAACAGGAAGACAGAAGAAGGCTAGATTAGGCTTCTTGAAAAGGTTATATTTGTCCAAACTTGGAGGAAGTGAGAGAGTTAGTCATGGAGATACTTGGGTATCTGGAGGATTCTATGAAGAGAGATGTCAGGGGCGGGGAGAAGGAAATTGCATGGCATGTTTGAAGAAGAACAAAATGGCTTGTGTGGTTGGAGTGCAGTAAACAAGAGAAAGGGTCATAAGAAATGAACTCAGAAACAGGAATGAGGAAACAGAGGCTAGATTTTATAGGAATGGGATTAGCAAGCTATGACCCATGGGCAAAATCAGGCCCATCTCAAGCTTTTGTAAGTAAAATATCATTAGAACACAGTCATACCTACTTGCTTATATATTGTTTATGGTGCTTTCACACTAAAATGGGAGAACTGAGTTGTTGGGATAGGGCCCACAAGCTCTAAATTACCTGATACTTTATAGCTCTCATGGAAAGTTTGCCAATCCCTGATACATGGCCATCCAAGACATTGAAAGCTTTGTCTTTTACTTTGATAGAAATAAGGAGCCACTGCAAAGCAATTACATGATTGAACTTGGATTTTTCTAAAAGTTCACCCTGGTTTCCAGGAAGAATGGACTCTAGATCAGTAAGGGTAAATAGAGAGAGACCAGTGAAAAGCTATCATGACAATCCAGGTAAATGATTGTGGTTTGGATCAGGACAGAAGCAATGAAAAGGAGTCAGAATTTGGATATATATGGCCTGTAGAACAGTTTACAAGTTTTCTAGCTGTAGGAAAAGCCTCACTCAATAACATTTTGCAAAAGCAAGAATAGTATAGGAGCACATCTGTAAGGTTTGGGCTGGACACCAGAACAAATGCTGGGACCCAGGAGAAGAGACTCACCCAAGATCACATGGATGCTTTGGAGCAAAAGAGGAACAGTCCTGTTCCTGTGAGGTCTAGCCCAGTGGTCTATTAGCCCACCAGCTCCAGCACATTTTCCTGGCCTTTTCTTTTCCCCCACATCTCTTTAACATCTGGTACGAGAGACCACTGGCTGTTCTTCCTTCAGAGCCTTTGGTTCCTTTTCATCAAGTTCAACTCTATGTCCCATTAACTCAGAGCCTAGCTCTCTGCCTATAGAAATTTACTATCTGGAACAAAATATGCATTTGCAGTCAGAAGACCTGGCTGTAATTCCTGATTCTATGACTTTGGCAAAGCTATTTAAACTCTTTGCACCTCAATTTTCTAACCAATAAAGCAGGGGCCTAATTGTATCTATTCCACTCCGTTGTTGCGATAATTAGCCATGATCCTCTCTATTTAGTGATGTCATAGCAATTAGTATCTGGCACATAGTAGAATCACTACGAATCCATGGATGGTTTTCCCATCATCATTTTTCTTTTCCAAGGGGTGTATTCTCTGATCTGTACGGGGAGGGTGTTTTTCTCTTCTCTGCAGCCGTCTTGGCATTAGGGATGTCCTCAGTTCACCCTGGCTGGCGGATTATTGCTTGCAAATTCCAAACTTTTGCAGACGTGCTGTGAGGAAGGATCAAGTAATATCACAGGCTTGGCTGGGAGGCTGCAGGGAGGAAAAGGACATCCTGACTCAGGTTATTCATGAGGTGCCGCATAATCAGGGTCTGCAGACAGAGATACCAAGCGCTGGGAGCTGGTTCAATTAAAGAGCCATGCAGTGAGACAGGCCCGCTAGGGAGGGCTGGAGGGGATGAGCAGTTTCCGGAAGTAGGAGACTGTTGGGTGACTGGAATCACTACTGATGGGTTGGATTGAAAGTTGTATGGGGTTGGAGAGACACTGGGGAAATGGTAGCAGGACTGGAAAGTTTTTAATGGGAGGGAAAATGACTTGCTGAGTTCTCTCCCATTGAAAATGAAATCTTTTCCAAGCTTTCTAATGGCGCAGCCTAGACAGTAAAACCGAACCATGGTGTGAGCCTAATTGCATATCCCTGTTTTTCCCTTGTCTCCTTCGAGAAGCTCTGGAGGTGTGAATGGGTCAGTAGGGTGTGACTTTAATTTTTATGACTTTGCCACTATATGCTTTTCCTGTTCTCAAAGAGGTGCATGCTCAAAGAAAACTCAGAATCACAAAAGTAAAAAGAGATTCTCTCTCTCTGCCAACCCATATATCACCACTGCTAACATTTTGGTGTTATTATTCCAATTTATTTCAGATGCATAATCAGTAGACACCAAATTTGTAATTAAAGTTCCTGAGGTTTCCCACAATCACATTTCTGCCAAAAGTCTCGTATTTCACAGAATTCTCCTCATAACCAATTTAGCCACTTGTTAAGTTTTATTGATTTCTTTCTTTGTATCCCACTGGATGAGGACTTTTTTTTCCCAAGGAAATAGAGTCACTACTTTTTAAAATTTGCACGGTAAGTTGAAAATAGCAAAGCTGCGTGATCAGAAATGTTAGGTAAGTTTAATAAAATTCCTAAAACACATGATTCTAAGCCATTCTTCAGCAGCATCACATATTAATATGGATGTGATCTTGGGGTTCACATATCCACACATATCTACCATCATTTATACACATTTTTAAACACACACATAATTAGAATTGGTAATATATATGTATTTTATATCTTTTTTCCCTTTGCCACCACAGCAGAACAATAACATTGATCAAATTAATTGAAAACTAAAGTTTTTTAAACTGCATAATGGTTATCATGTCTTTAGGTCATTACTCATTTACACAATATTCTATTGCTAGATATTTTGAACACTTCAGATTTGGGCCACTGTAAGTGGTGTTGGAATGCACATTGTTGTAAATAAATGTTAATTGCATCTTTCGTATTTCCTTAGGATAGACTTCTAAAAATGAGATTAATTATTCAAAAGGTATAAACATTTTTAAATGTCCATATATTTATTGAGAGAGACAGAGAGAGAGAGAGAGAGAGTAAGTGTGGCAGAGAGAGAGGGAGGGAGAGAGAATCCCAAGCAGGCTCCTCACTGCCCAGTGTAGGACTTGAACCCACAAACTGTGAGATCGTGACCTGAGCCAAAGTCAGATGCTTAACTGATTGAGCCACCCAGGCACCCCCAAACCTATAAATATTTTAAATATTTTAAAACTCTCTCTTTCTCTCTCTCTCCGTGTGTGTGTGTGTGTGTGTGTGTGTGTGTGTGTGTGTATCTACACATATATGCAGGTATGCTCCTTTCTTTGTATATATTTATAAGTATATAAAATATATATTATCTGTCTTTTTATCCATATGGGAGTCAAATTACCTCCCAGAAATATTGTATAAATATCCCTCCTCCATCCTTGAGCCAACTGTGGGACTGTTCTTGGTCCCCTTCTCTATCAACATTAGTAGACTTCAATAGACTTTTAAAATAGCTACAACAATTTGACATAGAAAACTTTTTTCATGTTTCTTGAATTTTCATTTGTGTTACAATAGTAAAATTTAATATGATCCTTGTTTATTTGCTATTTTTTCTTCTTCTGTAGTATTCTGTTCAAGTCTTTGGCCATTCATTTTCTTGAAGTTAAGTGTGTTTCCAATTGATTTTTATAAGCTATTTGGACACTAATGATATTTTCTTTTTGCACTTTTATGGCAAATACTTTATGAGGTTGTTTCATGTTATTTTTCCACACAGCATCTTTGACATTTAAAATATGCATTTATTAAAATCCTTTATGTCTCCTTAGTGATTTTCCCTAGGGTTCTTAAGACTCTTAATCCCAGATCACTTAAATTCTTACCTGTATGTAAAAACACTTTCCTGCTGCATTTGGCCATATGGTGATGAGTTGAAGAGCTAAGGTGGGGAGGCTAGAACAGTAGTCAGGAGCCTACACAGGAGAAGATATGGAACAATTATGAAAGCAGTACAAATGGCCAAGATGTTTCACTTCTTTGAGTCACTAGTGAGAGATTCTCCATCTTATTTTGTGTTAAGTAACAGTTACTGCTTTAAGATAGTTTCTTATCATCCCACTCCAGAATTATCACAATGGCTTACCCAATTTTGCCTCCTCACTTCCTTCTGGTCTTTTCCAACGCCAATCCCTTCTGCACATTAAAGACATGGTAATCTTTCTAAAACACAAATCTGAAATTTTTCACTTCCAGTTGAATTCTCTGCCATTCACGTTCATGTGTAGTCTCCTGGAAGGACATCCTGCACCCAACCCTGGCCTCTGCCCCATACCCCAGTCTCCCATCCATTTCTCTTCTCTTCATGCTTGGCACTGTCCTATCGCTGGACTGCCTTAGACTTGCTGTCTCTGCTCATGGTGTCCCCCTGACTTGAAATCCCTTTCTTTATTCTCATTCAAGCCAGGCAGCATCTCCCCCAGAAAGCACTTCCTTGGATCCACAGTTTGCTATATATTCCTCCTCTTTCTGCTTGTGTAACCCAAGGCTGAACAGTATCTGAAATGTAAACACAAACAATTCAGAGCAAAACATTTGATGAGCGCATGAGTGAGAGCATGAGTCATTTACTCCGGGTGCTGTCAGGAAAGCATGGCGATGAATATGCAGGCTGAGAAGACTTTTAAACATTAATTTTAGGGCGCACAGGGTAGGAAGGCATTTACATGTGTGTCTTGCCCCCTCCCAGGATGTGAGTTCCTGGTGGGCAGTGACAATATCAAATACCCTTCGTGGTCCTGACACCTACATGAGGATTGGCACATCCGGGTGCTCAGCCAGTGTGTTGATACATGGCTCTGATTTCCAAATAGTGGCAGGTTTCCCATTTATCCAGCAAACCAGTCTGCAGCAATTCCAGGGCACTATAAAGGGTAATGTGATCATCTCTGATCAGCTTTTACACTCAAGTTATTATTGAGCAATTCATGAAAATGTGCTGATTAACAAGCCACCAAACCGAAAGAGATTGCTCTTGATAAAACTCTTTTTAAGGAGTGAGTTTTACAGCCTGGTAGCCTAGAAGACGTGTGTCTAGAATATCTGAGAGCGGTAGTCTTTGAAAGTGTGGATGATGGAATGACAAGAGATAGGAATTTGCTCAGGGGGAGAAAAGTGATTCAGGTTTTTTAAAATAGAAGCATGTTAGAAGAACATGAACAGAGTCATGACACGTGAGGCAGCCACAGGAGTGGAAAGTGACCAGGGGATGGAAGAAGTCTTGTATCTCACAATGAGGATTATGGATTCCATCGTGATGAGGACCTGCTGGGTGAAGGTTTCTGGCTACACCTTTTTACTACAAAGAAATGACTGAAATAGCAAAGGCAGTAGACTAAGGACTCTGAAGCCCAGAAGTAAGAACAGTCACGGTAGGTTGAAATATCAGAAAGGTTGATCTGGGGGCGTCAATTCTTGAAGAATGTGTAGAACGCCAGATGAGGGAGATGACGTGTATAGTTTTGTTTGAGTTAGGCAGTCATTAAGTGAAGCAGTTAACAGTGGGATTTCAGGTCCATCATTTGTTCACTCACAACTCTTTGTTGACTGTGGATTATAAACAACATACTCTTCTGGCCTGAAAAGGGTAGAGGAGCTAAAATTCTTCCTTTATTCTGGAGGAGACTTTGGTTAGCTAAAAAGATAAGCAAGACTTCAGCTAACAGTGACCAGGTAGCCAGGGTGTGTGTATCCGTCGTGTTTTATGATTAATTTGCATTAGTTCTCACAACATCCCCATGAATCTGGTGTTGTTATTAATCTCTGGCTTTCATGCCTCCACACTAGTAAAGAGTGGGTAATAATAACACCAACTTCATAGGGATGGTGTGATCCTCATGAAGTAAGAATGGGTCTGCTTAATACCGTATCCCAACTCTCACTCATTTCCCAAAACTGTCTCTCAGGCAATCGTGGCACCAAGGGATGGAAGTAATAAAGAGCCACATAAATAAAGTACACTGGGGACTTAAAGGAAAAAAATGGCAAAAATATGGCCAGTACTTTGAGGTTGGGTTTTAGAGGGACTCCAATGCCTGAGAAAAGGTAGAGTGCTTTCTGAGCCTAGAAAAAAAAATAACTCTGAGGCAAGACAGAAAGGAAATTCAAGTCCTTGATTTAAAATATTGAGGAAAAAACAAGATCACCACCACCACCACAAAAACAAAACATTAGAAAAACAAAAACAAAAACACCCAGATGTGTAAGGCACCAGGCATCAAATCACAAGTCTATAAACTTCACACGGTGGAATTTTCCAGCAATGAATTCCACACACTTCTAACTTGGTGGGATCTCTCCCCCTTCTTCTCCTCCCACCTTATTAAACACAAGGTTGGAATTTTACAGGCTTTGCAGTAAATGTAAGTCCTCATGGTACTCATGGTATTGGCAGAAAATTTTCAGTTGTCATTATTTCACAGTTAGTAGATGAAAGTGAGCAGGAGAGGGGAAGCAAGAGAAGGACTTGATTTACAGCTGTCCTTTTACCAAAGCGTCCTTGACAATCTGTTTTAGGATGCTCCTCAAATCGCCACAGATGCATCTGCCAAATGCTCTACTGCAGGGCAAAAACTCAGTGGGTTTTATGTGTTGCTGGATCAATGGACTATTTCTTGAGACTCTAACGTGGCTTCACAGTTTGCTAGACACTTAAGAAAGAAAAAATAAGATTCTCATTTGATAGCTGGTTGCATAAAAGTCAACACCTGCTACTTGGATTTTTTTTTAATGCCTGGTTAAGGGAAAATGTCAAGGGCTTTCCAAATTTGCATCAATTTGAATAAAACCATTGTTATACAGCTTGCAAAAAGTCAAAACACTTTGGGAGAAGTTAGAACAGATTTTTTTTTTCTTGTGGAGATTGACATAAAAGCAAAACCTCAGAGATCTTAATCTGAAGTAATCTTGTGAGAATTGCTCAGACCCATATTTACCAATTAAACTTATGTTCCAGAAGATAAAGCATTTGCCGAATTAGAGTATATAATTTTATAGATAAGGAAATCTCTTCCCTTCATAAATATTTTATCAGGAAGTGAAAATATACAAGCTGATACTCCCAACAAGGCCATGAATATCAAGGAAAAGTGATCTACCTTATGTGTCAAGGGATACAATTTTGATTGAAAATCCAAGTTCCATGATATGTTTTTCCTGTAAAAAGGATGCTATATATACACACACAAAAAAACATTTGTGTGTATATAGATATAGATATACATACAAAACATTTGTATGTATATATGTATCTACTATCTATATACAAACCATTTTTTAGATTAACAAAGTAGTTGCAAATGGATTTTGTGTGCAAAGTTAAATTAAAAAATAAATGTAACATGTATTTTGTTTTCCTCTAAAAGGTAAAAATTGAACCTGAAAACAGTTCTCAATTATCTCTCATTGTCGTCAGCTTGATAATTAGGGCTCAAGAAGATTTATATGGCCTTGTGTACTCAGAGATAAGAATCATGGTGTGTAGGAAAGACTTCCATAAATAGACTTTGCATTCTTATTTTTTATGAAGTATTGGATAATGTAGAGAGCCTTAAAATTAGTATTTATATTGATAAGGGTGATTAGTAAGCAGTAATGAGTTTTTTTTTCCAAGATGTACATGAGTCATTTAGGCAATATCTAGCTGAAAAACTGCATTTCAACTTTCTCATCCTGGGTCATTAAATTTGCCTACAAATCAGTCCTACTAATTAATATATGAGAGCTATTAATATGAATGAGTTGACTGTTAAATTAAGTACTCATCAAAAAGAGTAAGAGATCAAGAAGGTTTTCCAAACTTTTTGGTGCACTACTTGGTTATCCATCCCTAAGGTGATAAGAATTTCATAAAACCTTGTAAAACCACATCTGAGCCACAGTGCTAGGCTATGGAGCTCCCACTTGGAAGAGCAGAGAAGCTAAATACTCAGGCTTGGAGCCACAGAGTCTTTTTGGAAGGAAGATGACAGGAATGGGAGAAATTACTCCATCCTTTCCATCTTGATTTTTCTCTTCTCTATTGTCAGTACCATAATTCAGTCCTGGGAGTCCTCCCCACCCTTGGAATAGCAGAACCAAGCAAAGTTCTAAGGAAGAATTATCTGCAGCCTAGGACCACTCTGCTCTAGGTCCTGGAGAGAGCCCTTTTCCATTCTGAACTGCTATATCTTCTAGAAGTAAAATATTATTAAGCTTTTGCAATGTTCCAGGTATTCTGCTAAAGGCTGTGGGTTAGTTATCTTCTTCCTCCTGACAAGAACTCTATGAAGTAGGCACCATCATTCTCTCTATTAAAAATGAGAAAACTGAGGCACAGAGTATTTAAGCAGTTTTTTTTTCCGGTATGCGAGAGAGCTAGGATGTTAACATAGGCAGCATGAAATCCACAGCCTTTGCTTTTAATCACCACATCTTACTGATTTCTAATTTCTATTATGATATGAATTGATGTTTGGAACAGCATCCCTGAAGGCCAGAGGCAAGAGTGCCTTATTACATTTTTCCTTATTTTATGTTTTCAAAAATTCTAATCTATTGTCATTATAGACAGCATTCAGAAATATGTGGATGGAATGTTAGGTTAAGCAGGACACACAGTATCTAATCTGTCTTCCATGACACAAGAGTTCCTGAATATCAGAGAGAGCTATCATGTTTTAATCTTTAGCTTTAGTTCTGGTCCTGAAGCAAAGTCACTTCTTTTAGACCTGGTTTCTCTGCTCATCTGCAGGGGAAATCCTCAGGGTACCCTCGCCTCTCCAACCTCTCGGCCCTTGTTATACTTTCTATTAGCTTGTCTATCCTCCACCATGACTTTAGAGGACTGAGACCACATGTTATTACTTTTCTCATCTATCCCCAGAATCCAATACAATGCCTGGCCCAGTGAATATTGACTGAATTAAAGGATGGATAACTTCAGTTTTGACTTGTGCCTATGGGATGACAATATTTGCACTACCTCTCTCAGAAGGATGCTATGAAACTTGGGTGAGATAATGAATAGGAAACTGTGCAGAATAAAAATGTGGTATAAAACAAGAAATTCTTTCTCTTAGGATTATTTGCAATCATTCTTATCTGTAGGTGAATTTGACTTGTCTGAAGAAGTCACACCCAAGGGAAGTGATTATTGGTAAAAATTTCCAAAGCTTTTTCGAAAACTAAATCACTTCATTCTTCACTCCAGTAAAACCTGGTCCTTGTTATGAAAGGAAGAAATAAGAGACTTTTGGCTTCCGAGGTTCTGGATAAAGCAGATTTTATAGAACCAGAAGAAATAAAGACTCAAAGCTATAATTTTAAAGGAAGATTCTCTAGCTACAACCCCCAGCATGGGGGATATGGGGCACCTACTATGCACAAGCCTCCTTAGCAGGCACTTTTATGCAAAATTTCACCCAACCCCATAATTATTATGTGAGGAAAAATAACTCAATTTTATAAGTATAGGAAATAGTGGCTGAGAGGGGTTTACAGCTCATCCAACGTCATACATCTAAGAGATAGGTACATTAGGATTGAATCCATATCAGTATGACTCAAAAAGTTTAACACCTACCAAAAGCAAGGGCAATAAAAGCAAAAATAAGCAAGAGGAACTACATCAAACTAAAATGTTCTGTACAACAAAGGAAACCATTAACAAAATTAAAAGGTAACCTACAGCATGGGAAAAATATTTGCAAATCATATATCTGATAGATTAATATCCAAAATATATAAAGAAGTTACACTATTTAATAGTAAAAAAAATCCAATTAAAACATGGGCATATGAAACTGAATAGACAGTTTTTCCCAAACAAGATATACAAATGGCCAAGAGATACTTGAAAAGGTGCTCACATTGAGCATCAGGGAAAAGCAACTCAAACCCACAATGCGATATTACCTCACACCTGTTAAAATGGCTATCATCAGAAAGATAATAGATAACAGGTGTTGGTGAGGATGTGGAGAAATGGGAGTTCTTTTGCACAGTTGATGGGAATGTAAATTTTACAGCCAGTATGGAAAACAGCATGAAGGTTTCTCAAAAAAATTAAAAATGGAAAGACTATATGATCCAGCAATCCCACCTCTTGGTATATATCCAAAGGAACTTATATCAGAGAAATCTGTACCCCTATGTTCATTAAAACATTATTTACAACAGCCAAGACATGGAAATAACCTATGTATTCATCAATGAAAAAATAGATATAGAAAATACTTGAATATTACTCAGCCATGAGAAAGAAGGAATTCCTGCCATTTGCTTAACATGGAAGGACCTTGAGGGCATTATTCTAACTAAGTGAAATAAATTAGAGAGAGAAAGACAAATACTATGTGATCTCATTTATATGTGGAATCTTAGAAAAAAAAACTAATAGAAACAGAGAACAGATTGGTGGTTGGCAGGGCTAGGGGATGTGAGGTGAGGAAAATGGGTGAAGATGGTCAAAAGATACAAACTTCCAGTTATAAGATAAATAAGTTTTGTGATATAATGTAAAGCATAATGATTATAATTTAAATTTCTGTTTTATATGCTTGAAAGTTGCTAATAGAGTGGATCTTAAAAGTTCCTATCATAGGACAAAAATGTTACTTGTGAGGTAATGGATTTTGGCTAAACTTATTGTGGTGATCATTTCACAATATGTACATATATCAAACCATTATGTTGTAAGCCTAAAACTAATGCAACATTTATATCCATTGTATCTTAATAAAACAAAAACTTAGCATGTTCTGCTCTGTCATACACCTTACCAATAACAACAGTACTCACCCTCCCCATGCTATTCTTACCTCCTGATTCTTCTTTGGAAAAGCCCAAAGGTGGTATTGGCAGACTCCGGAAGCAAGCAAGAATTTGTGTTTATTACTGTGTTTATGCATGAATTAGGGTAAATTTACCTTATGTAATAGAAACCCAGCTGCAATTACCTTATGAATAACAGGGAAGTTATTCATGGATATTGGCATACCCTGTAGGATAGTTACGCTGTCAAAAGGACGAGGAAGCAAGCAGACTTAAGAAACATCTAGAACTTAGCATTTCAGTGCCATTAGAGTTGCTCCTCTGACTTCCAAGCCTGCTTCTTAATTCCACGTGCTACCTTTGTTCTCCATCACTACAGACAGGACCATAGACAGCTCCCAGGCATCAAGTGCTTCATTATTCAATGAGAGAACACGATGACTCTGGGTCTCAGGTTCAGAATTGGTGGGAAGGACTCTAATTGGCCAACCAGAACCCCATGTCTCCCTTGCACCTTCAGACTGAGGCCGAGGACTTAAGGCAGAATAGATCATTCCACAGTATGAGAGAAAGACTCATACAAATCACTGGACACGTGTTCCTCTCCTCCACAGAACCCCAGTGTATTGGGATTGAATCAGACCAGAAAAGAACAGGAGGCATATTTGGGGGAAACTGTTTCCTAGATGCAGAACATAGTTGAAGTCCCACATAATTCAAGAGTCATTTTTTCCCTATACATATTTTTTTCTACCCAAAATTTTGGCTGTTGACAACTCAACTTCACTAGCATTTTTGCGTGGCAAGTAATGTAAAAGTGGGAGAAGTTTTTCTACTTTATGTTCATAAAGTTACCATTTAATCCAGAATTGCCTGCTTTGGCCTCATCCAGGAAAAGTTAAATGTGAAGTTCCAAGGTAAGACACGAGACAGAGTTGTCAGAATCATAAGATTTCCATGTCTTATTAAAAACAGAGGATTCCTGGATTTATGGTATCTCATTTAGCTATAGAAAACAATTCTATATAAAAGGCATCCCCAAAGATATCTCAAAATGGTATTTGTAGCATGTATTCTTTGTAATTCTTATGTTAGTCACACTGAGTTACTTGTTAGAGATGCAGATTTCAGACCTACTGGATCAGGATATTTATGAATGGAACTTGAAGTTTAATAAGGTGCTCATGTGATTTTTACAAACAACAAAGCTTAATAGCCTCTAGTCTTATGCAGTAACTGCTACAAACTTGAGCTTGGGACTTTCATTTTTTCCTGGTGATTACAGGTCTCGGTATAGCCTTTCTTGAAGGCAATACTACTATACGTGCTGAGATCCTTAAAATGTTTATAACTTTTATGGCCAGTAATTTTATTGTGGTGATCTTTTTTGAGAAAGTGTTATGAAATACGGAAAAAATAAAGCATTAAGTAGAGATAATAGTCATTACTTACATTATGAGGGAAAAATGGAGACAATAAGATGAAAACAGTAATATCAATTTTGGCATTAAAATGGATGATTATAAGAAAGTATGTAGTAATTTAACAAATTGGTTAAATTTGATGTTAAGTGAGAAAAAATAGTATACAAGTATAATTACAGTTATGTGTGCAAAGTTACAAAATATTATTATATCTGGAAAACACCTGAAGGAAATACATTGAAATAATAATGGCTCATTGCATTATGAACATTTTTTCCTTCTCTCTGCTTTTATTTTCAAAATGTTCTACCATAAACTGTTGCTCCTCTTATAATAAAAAATTAAATGAAAACTATTTTTATTAAGTGAAGGAAAATTTTTAACACTCAGGAATTTGAAAAAAAAAATCCCACTTCCTGCCTGCCTCTGGGTATATGCATGTTATGCAACCACAACCCCATTAACTGGCTCCTGTGGTGAGCCCTTCCTTATCTTCTATTTTGTTTTCTGTGCCTGGTTGTCTGGATAACTTTCCTTGCTCTTACACCTCTGCTTCAAGACTGCAATCCTGCCTCAGCATCCTAAGAGATAAATCTGAGAAATACCTAGTCCCACAAGTTACTAGCAGTGACCTTCTTTATCCTTGTGTCTCTGCTTATGAAGTCAACAACTTGTAACACTACTGCAGGTCTGTTTAGAATGACATAGACATCCAGGTGGCTCATTCCAGTGCAAAGCAACCCTGGAGAATTGAGAAAAGAACTTGAAATGAGCATTGCTAGTTGTTTTTCTTTTTATACATCTCTCTTAATATAACCTTTGAGGTTATTTTTACTCTTCATTCTCCTTCATACACCGAATCATATTTCCTATTCACTTGATCAAGTGAATTTTCATCACATTCTTTCATATGCCCTACATATGTGGACTTTGTTCATTCTTTCAACATAAATTTATTAAGATTTACTATGTTCCATGCACTAGCATAAGCAATGTGCTATCACAGGTAATAAAACAGCCCCAGCCCTCGTGAATCTTATAGTTTTTATTTTATCCTAGAAGAATGATTAGGGAAAAAATCTTGCCTTCTCCTGGTGCTCCTTAAAAACACAAGGCCATTGATTTTCCATATCTGGTATTATTATTTATAAACCATTAATTATGAATATGCCAATTGCTTGGATGGGTGGAAGTCACTTTACAAAAACACATCAGTATAAATAAATATATTTGGGGAAAACACTGTAAAACAAAGAAATTATATATATATATATTATATATATTATATATATTATATATATATATATAGTATGTATATATGAATAACAGTTGGGATAATTAAAAATATGTATCCAATCCCCTCTGTGGAAATCCGTCAAAATGATTTTAGAAAGAGTAAACAAATGAGGACAGAATGCCTTCTCTAATAACACAAGAAGTAGGCCTCTATTACAAGTCATAAAATATAAAGAATGCATGAAATAAGGCATTTTAAAATGGGGGCAGTGATAGCCTCTTCAAATTTATGTGCAGATGTATAATTCTGTAAAATAATGGTCACAGTGTTGAAAGACCCATCCAATGACTTTTACTGCTGAAGGGATGGAAATAGTCTGGAGAGATAGAGGGAAATACATCCTCAGAGATACCTCAGACCAGCTTGGGAAATGAAGCAGGAAGAAGCACCATGAAGACACGCCAACATTTTCAGCAATGATATTAGTGAAGTAATCACCTGGGAACAATCTGGAAGGAAGGAAGAAAAGCAGATAGTAACACGCAGAACCTGAGATTTCCAGAAATTCACTGTTAGTCCTCAAAGATTTTGAACACTCAGACTAGGGGAACACATATACTCAGGCCAGAGGACATTGATTTTAGAAAGATTGAGACCATTCATCACAAGGTAAGGTGTCAACTTTCTCAGCCTTCTGCCTTCTGCCAGCTTTCTCACTTTATGGGAGCAAATACCTAACTTAGAAGAAAAGGTCCTCTCCAAGCTTCAGACATATGGAACAATAAAGATGTGGCTCAAGACTTATGCACAGACTCTATAATTAAAATAGTAATAATGTTAAGAAGAAAATTTAAGCAAAATATAACACCTTAAATTTTGTCAGAATTACTCTAGAAAATGGGCAAGAATCAGACATCACAGGTCATCAAAAACAATTTCTCTGGAGAAAAAAAGAAAAAAAAACTCAAAGGATAAGCCCTAGAGACAAAAGGAAAGGAAGCTGATATTTGTGTAGAAGGAGGTTAACAAGTGAGAATAGATCAGAAAAAGAAAAGAAGAGGAAAAATAAAACCACTCCAGAGATGAGAATCATATTTGACATAACAACTATAACATGGACAAAATTAAATAGGCATGGCTAAAAACATGGCCAATGACAGAGGATAGGCATGGCTAAATCACATGTAAAATACAGAAAAAAATAATGGAAAACAATTTGCCAAAAGATAATATCAATTATGAAGTGAATTTCAGAGCATGTTTCACATTGATAAGGTATTTTTTAATGTTTATTCACTTGTTGAGAGGGAGAGGGAGAGCATGTGAAAGCAGAGAGGGAGGAAGATAGTCCCAGGAAGGCTAAGAAGGCTCGGGGTGCTGTCAGCTCAGAGCCCTATGTCGGGCTTGAACTCATGAACTGTGAGATCATGACATGAACCGAAATCAAGTGTCAGTTGTTCAACTGATTGAGTCACCCTGGCACCCCAACAATGTCTTTTAATTAAAGAATATGTCAGAATGACCTGATAAGTTTTATTTTTATTGTATTGCCAGGGCCAAAGAACAGAACCCATAAGGATGGATGGGATTTTTCCTGGAGGTAATGAACATTTATCTTGGGAAATTGCAAATCCTGAGCCAAGAAGTCAGAACTGGAGATGATCTTGGAATAGCATAAGACGTTACTACTTCCCTTCTTTCCTATGGCCTCATGGACTAGGGTCCAAGCCACGCCTCCAGTGGACCTACTACTGGATGTGCTCACTGGGAACAATGAAATGGAAGTGGGCTAAAAGCATCCTGGGGAGTCAGCCTTTGAGGGTGTCCTAAGGTGACCTGAAGAAGCTAAACCCAGGCTTTCACATCAAGATTTAGTCTCAAGTCATTTTCCATATCCCTTCTTTATCTCTCTCTTCTTTTCAATCTCAATTTCCATTGAAGTCTAATTGTAAAGTCATCTCCAGAGGTTCACAGTAAGAACATAAGGCAAATTCATGTACTATAATTGTTATGGGTTGAACTATGCCCTCCCCACCCCCAATTCATATATGGAAGTCCTACCCATAGGAACTAAGAATGTGGCTGTATTTGGAGATAGCCCATTAAAAAAGTATTAAGTTAAAATGAGGTCATATGGGTGGTCCCAAACCAATATGACCATTGTCCTTGTAGGAAAAGGATATTAGGACACAGATACACTAGTTTTTAGAATGAAATTTCTGTTGTTTAAGCCACCAGTCTATGATGTTTTGTCATGGCAACCCTAGAAAATGAATAGCTAAAGAATGAATGGTGGTAGTTCTAGAAATAGTAGTAGAAATATTAACTAAATTCCAAATAATGTCCTAAGCACTTACATCTATTAGTTCACTGAATCTTTACCACAATTCTAAGAGAAGGATTAACACTTGACGAGATGTTTATTAAAAACCTGCATAAAATGAGTGTTCAGTGAATGTTCTCAATTAACATTTTCTGTATTTTAGAGGTGAGGAAATGTACAATTTCTGTACATTTTAAGAAGTGGACATGTTAGCAATCTTCTCCTTTCCTCAGGGGCCAGGTTGAGATAAAGGAACAATCAGCAGGGCAGTGATCACCAGCTGTGCTCAGCAGGACAGAAGTCCCATAATGGACATCAGTAGTGAGCACTGCAAGGTGACCTGATGATGTTGGACCCACACAGAAAGCTGCAAGGGATCATTCCATGTTAATGAAAGATGTGTGTGTGTGTGTGTTGGGGTGGGGGGATATATACACATGAAACCCATCCACACAAACACATGCCACTTCTTAGTTGAGCCCTAAGTTTTGAATAACATACTCACCTTCTTTAGTGTCTCAATAAACAGATGGGTCACTTCTTGCCACATTTAATTCAATAGCAGCATTAGCCCAGAGTCCATGATCTGGTAACACTCTTCAGAAGTTATCCCTTACCCTTTAACCTAGCTTTCCAGGGAGACGGAAGATGAAGGATTCCAAACCGCCACTGTCTTTGTTTTGTTTATTTTGTTGTTATTGCTGTTGTTTCAATATCAGTCAAGGGAATGGCCACCTGCTGAAGTCAAGGGGATCCCAGCCTTGCTGTCAGTGAAACTACCTTCTCTGGCTTGTATCTGAGCTTTCGAGGCCACCAGCTTCAGGAGATGTCATGTCATCTGGCATTAATTTTACTATCTCAGAAATGGGTATTACATAGACCAGGCCAGCTGCCAGCCCCTCTCTCCTCTCTCATACTGGGATATTCATAATATAGGAAAATACAGAACCAGGAAGAGATTGAATCAAGGAGACAGTGCATATCTAACATGTCATGGCTAACACCACATTCAGCCCATTCTTTTTTGGGTTGTGTGTAAAATCTTAATCTCATGGACTCTGAAAAGAAGGTAGGAAGTAGAAGCCCAAGCGTGAATGGGGTGGGGGGGCGTTTCCTAATTCCAGGAGCATCTTCATAGCCCCTGTGAGCCACCACCTGTTTCTAGCAGATGCTACCATCATTAATCCGTCAACACTTGCCAATTTATTCTTTATACACTCAGGACTCCTAGCAGGAAAACAATATGGTTTCTCCTATGACTACTTTTCTTGCTGCCTGATGCAACTGTCATTTTGAATTTTTCCTCAAACCACCAATCTGTCTTCCTCCCCTCACTGCTTGGATAGTGAGTTATCTGTGACTCACTAGCAGGGCGGGGTGCTTGAGAGGGAGAGGCAGTGTACAAAGGGACAGTGTGGATATTGGTAGGGGGCCCCAGACTGCTCTGAAAGCCATCGATGATCTATTTTATTTTCAGGAATAAATGTGGACCTGTGCGTGTGTGCATGTGGGGGTACAGGTGTGTGATGGAAAAATAGTCTGGAGATAAACTGAAACGCAGAGTAGTGCCTGTTCCCTTAAAGATGGAAGATATGCTGAAAGAATCTAAAGGGGCCATTTAGACCTTCTGATGCTCAGAGACAAGTGGTGTCACCCCAGAACCCAGGTAACAAAAGGTGGCACAAAATATAGAAAAGCAGCCTTCTCTGCCATGCAGAGGTCACAAGGGAACACAGTGCTTGCTGTAAGGCTCCTCGACAGCTTTGCAGCTCTGAGACCAAGTATCCTAAGAAGGCACCAGCTTTCCAGGAAGGCAGCAGCAGTGAGGATATTAAGAAGAAAACACAAGTATGTGGAGGGGAACTTGACATGGAGCTGGAGGGGAGGAACATGGACATTGCTGCTCTTGAGTGTTTGTGAGACTCCACATTGGTTACCAGACGACTCACCTGATTTAGTTTGTGGGCAGCGGACTGGGACAGAGAGAAGGATAACTTTCTGTAGCCAGCCTGTAATATCAGTATGCAGGTATCAGTGGTCATACAGTGTCTCTTATACTCCACCAACTGTGACCCCCTAAGCATCCAGGTTGGATGTGATTTTCTATGTTGTCTTGGTTGTTAACAGTAGGTCTTGTGTGTATATTTGCTTTATGTTTGGTGTGTGTATATTTGCGTGTGTGTGCACAGAATAGAGCAATTACAGACTCAAGTTCAGCCTCAAGCTCATGATACTTTATATGTCTAGACGTTGTGCAAAGACCATCCCACCAATGAGATGATTAGGTTGAGCTATTGCACACATTTTCGTATGTTTTCTAAAAATACCTGTTGAGTATATGAAATGTGCACCACTTGGATTAGAGGCATTTCTGAAACGAGTCCTGCATTGCTTTAAAACTCCTGGTTAGAGGCAGAGGAAAGGTGGGGAGATTTTATTTTAAATAGTAAGATGCACTTACTGCTTTATATATGCCAGGCACTTTAAAACATACTTGGCATGCAATGACTCATTTAAAATTCACCATGATCCTGTGAGAAGACCATTGTTATTGCAATTCCTATTTTGCAAATGAGGAAACCAGAGAAGCTACATACCTAGGAGAGCTGGAATGTGAACCAAAGCAGTCGTGCTCTAAAGTGTTGTCAATTACTAATCCTTCGCTTGTCTGCCTTGATCTTGGCGTGCACATAAAATGTCATGCACATTTGTAAGACACACAGTGGGAAATGGAAGAGTTTGTTCCTGGTTAGAGGCGATTGCCCTGGGACTTCAACTGGTTCAGACCCTGTCAAGTGGCCTGGATGGTTTAGGGGTTCCATGAGTCTGCTTACCTGTAACACATTTTGGATACATCCAAAATTGGAAAACTGCATAAACCTTTACCTCTTCTCTAATAAGAATATCACACATTACTTCCCCTGAGTCCACACCTAGCACCCTGTTCATCTACCCACTCCCCTTCCTGATACTTCTACATGCAAAGAGTTTTAGCATAATGTTGTAATTGATATTTAAGCACTCAAATCCAGCATCCAATTCCTTATTCTGTGGACTAAGAGCATGACCACGAAGCTGCAGATATGGACCAGAAGCTCCATATGGTGTGGACCACATATGAGAGGATTCATTCTCTCCCCCCATCATGTGACTACAATATGCAGTTTGGGGAATTGACTTTGACCTGAGTGCGGTGGGGTTGTTCCTGATTAAACCAAGCCATGTCTGCTAATCACATCATGCTTTTTTCTGATTGATCAATGAAGAAGCGTGTGACCCAGTTCTGACCAATGAGTCAAGAGAAGTTGCCAGAGATTTTAACATTTTCCCTTACTTATAAGAGAGAACAACAGGAAAAACATTGGTTTCTCTGACCCTTTCTAGATGTAAACAAAGAGTATCCAGTAGCCCTATAACTGTAGCCAAATCATGAACTTGAGGGGACCATCAGGTGAATGGCAGAGTAGAAACACTGGTAGGCTTGGGTGTCTCATGTCCTTCGTGATCTAGTGCATCAACCCACAACCTTGCTCTAGATTTAAATTTATCTGAGATAACATATACCTCTGTTGCTAAGTCAGAGTCTAGTTTTCTGCCTTTGCATCCCAAAGCATCTGGACTATTCTTTTCTGCCTCTGGAAGTCCCTGTGGACATCTCTCTAGGTCTCCTGTAGTTACTGAAACAAGGGGTCTTCTCCTTTTTATGCCATAGATCCATTAGGGATGGTGGCTTATTTTTTTAGACTCTTTCCATGAGTAGTATTTTTACAGCATTAGATACAAAGAATGACAAATGAAACCAATGACTGAATTCTCATTATCAGAACAATAAACATAACAAACCCTGACACAGTAATATATGTGTGTCTTTATTAATGCATTAAATAACACAACCTACTCGTGGTTTTTTTTTTTAATTTTTTTTTCAACGTTTATTTATTTTTGGGACAGAGAGAGACAGACCATGAATGGGGGAAGGGCAGAGAGAGAGGGAGACACAGAATCGGAAACAGGCTCCAGGCTCTAGGCCATCAGCCCAGAGCCCGACGCGGGGCTCGAACTCACAGACCGCGAGATCGTGACCTGGCTGAAGTCAGCCGCTTAACCGACTGCGCCACCCAGGCGCCCCTACTCGTGGTTTTAATAACCCCTGTAATACAATAGTCATGGTATTGTACACTTTCAATTTGAAACAACTGTAATGTAATGAGAAAATCTATCCTCTTGTGGTTTGTGGTCTATGGAGTTTCATGGACCTCAGGCTAAGGCTCCTGAGGTAAGGAGAAGGTAGGGATGTTCAAGTCCATGGACTCCCAACGGTCTGGACCCAACTTCTGCTCCAGAAGTCCTTTGCCTTTAGTCCTCCTCTAAGGCAGCTCAAGGGGCTTTTCTTACCTTGCCTGCTTTTATTTGGTTTCCCCCGAATCTTCCTACAGATATACATTCTCTCCCTTATCACTGAGGCCCACTGTGATTTTTCTTTACTGTGTTCTCTTGAAGCCTCAGAAGGAAGTCACACACACACACACGCACACACAGAGAGATACACATTCTCTGTTCTTCAGTGTAGCCAGCCTCTCTTTGTCCTTATCCTCTGTTCTGGGTCACCGAGTTTGTACCTGGTAAAGTGACTGTTGAGACACTTGAGGTGGAAACATTGGACCCCTACTCCTATTTGGAAACACTTTGAGGAAGGAGGACATATATTCTCCCCTTTGGAGTTCCCTCCTTTAATATTCAGATCAAGGACTCAAGCCTCAGTTATGTCTACCTAAAAATCAGGAGCTGTGTGTTTCCTTTCTCTGACTTCTCACTCCCCAACCTTCCTCACCTGGTTTCTAAGCTCTCTGGAACAGGGCAGTCAGTAGAGGGCTATTCAACCTGAATTCCAATCCAGACCAAATCAAAACCTGCAGCGATTACGGGAGGGTATATAGAAAGCTGTTAACAGCACGATTGGTGTAGAGTGGGATAAAGGGCAGCTTTTGTTTTCTCCTCAACTTTTTGCTTGTCTTTTTAAATGAAACGCTATGTAGACACATGGCTTTTATAATATGAACAAAAATGTTTTAAAACACAATATATGAGACACTGAAAACTTATGTCACTCAAATAAGAGGGATAGGCATAACTACAGCCCAGGAAAATTCCCCTTTACTTTGCTTTTGAAGGTCCCTTCATGTGGATAACGAGGACTTTCCAGTTTAGCAAGTTCTGTCACAGCTATTGTTTCAATAATTCAACAAGATTGACGGAGCTGGTAGTTTTAGCCCATTCCCATTTCACAGATAGGAAACCTAGAATCGTAAGGGTTTAAATGACTTCATTTCTGTCAAGATTACTATCCGGAGTGGAGAGGGCAAAACAGAGTGTCACAGGCATGCAGACGAAGCCCAGGAGAGAGGCTCTGGGTATGGCAGGTGGGGAGGGCAGGAAAGGGAGATAGCAACATTCTCTTCCTCCTGGACATCCAGATGCGCTGTGCCTCCCATGGTCTCTTCCCACAACTGCACCATATCCACAGGCTGTTTTCCCATTTTTTTCCTTTTCAAATTTTTAATTGAAATATATTTGATCGTGTCAGTTAAGCGTCCAACTCTTGATTTTGGCTCAGGTCATGATCCCAGGGTCGTGAGATCAACCCCCACATCAGGCTCCACACTGAGAGTGGAGCTTGCTTGAGATTATCTCTCTCTCTCTCTCTGTCCCTCCCATCCCCAATAGTGCTCTTTCTCTTTCTCTCTCAAATAAAAAATAAATAAAATTAAAAAAATAAAAAGAAATAGATTTACCATATAATATTGTGGAAATTTAAGGTATACAAACACATTGATTTGATACATTTATATATTCTAATATGATTGCCTGTAGATAGTTAGCATCTGTATCATGTCATGTAATAACCATTTCTTGGGAGCTGAGGAGGGAATAGAAGAGACATTGTCTGCAGCTATTCTCCCGTTTTCAGATGAGGAATTGGAAACCCAGAGAAGTTAACTCACTTATGGAATAGATAAACCATTTCACCCACTGCCTTCCTACAAAAGTGGTCACAGAAGAGGACTTGATATCTTACAGCTCTGTGTTGCATCAGACTTCTTGCTAGACCAGAGGGAGCCTCAGGACAGCAGCTATAGTCTCATTACCTCCGGACCTTCGGTGTCAGTAATGTATCTGGATCAGAGCAGCCATTTAACATGTAGAAGAGTCAAAAGAAAAGAGATTTGCTGCCCCAGGGAGGCTGGGGACCCAACAGCTGAATCCTTTCATCGGAGTCCCCTCAGCATGAAAGTATAAGGTGACATACCCGTGCCCCAACTTTTTGCATTTCAATGTTGCCACTTTCAATCAAGCAACAGTTGTCCAACACACCCAGGTTCAAAACACCAGATGCGGCATTTGTAGACACTGGCAGGGCAGAATGGAGGGTTGGGTACAGGGGCCTGCTATGACAAATCCCACCTCTGCCTCTCCCAGTCACTGCCAGTCCTTGGTAGGATGCAGGAGCTGAAGACTGCCTTAGCAAAACCAAAAGGTTAAAATCTGTGTTTCAGCAATGGGCTTTGTGCAAAGTGGCTGCTAGCCTGTGGCTTATGCTGTTCCCTGACCTTTTTGAGATGGAGCATTCTTCACAGCTGTCATTGTGTCAGGCTCACAAGCCCAGAAATATCATTAAGGGAGACATCTTGGCTGGGAGTCTGTGCCAAGACTGGGGGAAGGGGTTTGTACTGAGGAAGCACGACCAGAAATTCAACAAATGGAACTGTATCCAAACACGGATGCTGATCCAGAGATGCAGAGATGAGGCCAAGAGGCAGGGATGCATACCTGCCTTCTAGTCTCACTGCTCTGCACTGCCATCACCCGTTTCTATGTCTGTCACCTACCTCGTCTGCAAATACACCAAGGTCAGGAGCCTGTTATATTCCTCTATCCCACAGTATAGTTTCTACCGCACAATAGAAGTTCTGTAAACTTTTGCAGAAGTAAAGGAATCAGTGGATCTGATGGAAAGGACTTACAAGTCAGCTCCTCTGTCTTAGTTCCATATCTCCCTGAAGTAGAATCTGAGACAATGATATGGGTACCAGTTGTTGATTTGGTGGTGTATTTGTCTCCCATAGGAGATTAGGTAGATGAGTAGGTGATGGAAGATAGATGGATGGATGGATAGATAGATAGATAGATAGATAGATAGATAGTTACAGGAATAGTTACTTTAAGAGAATGGCTTGGCTCTTGTGATTATGGAGGCTGAGAAATCCAAGATCCATAGTCAGCAACCTTCAGAACCAGCAGAGCTGATGGTAAAAGTTTTAGTCAGAGTCCAAGTCCAAAAGCAGGAAAACACCAATGTACCTTCTTGAAGACAGTCAGACAGAATTCTTTTTTGTTCAGCCTTTCATTTCACTCAAGTCTTCAACAGATTTGATGAGGCCCACCCACCCTGGAAAGGGCAATTTGTTTGACTCACTCTATCACTTCAAATGTTAATCTCATTCAGAAACCCTCACAGACACCTCCAGAAATAATATTTAACCAAATATCTGGTCAACCTGTAGCCCAGTCAAGTTGACACATAAAAGTAACCATCACAAGGGGGAATTAAATGAAGTAGAGATGGAGAGGGGAAGTGAGATTGGGGAAGAATAACAGTCAATAAAGCCTAGGGGATTGAGCTAGACACTAAATTTAGCAGCTGGGGCTGAACCCCACAGAAGCCATCTGAGGAATCTTGCAGAATGTGCCTCAGAATTGTCTTTCTGAGGCACAGGAATCTGGAACACTTACTCATCCACCTCTGTCCACTATAGGTGTGAGCAATAACTACCTCTAAACTGTCAGGCTGCACTTGTTCCTGGGATAAGAAGCCCTACAAACTGTAGAGGGAACCATGTGGCAAAAAGACAGAGAGTGGTGCAGCAGGCACACTTCGGATGCCCATGAAAGCTTGGCTTAAATTATGTGGGCCAATGGGATGGTTGGGAGCACAGAATATGTCTGATATTCTTCCCATCTCATTTTGCAGTCTTCTGGACTTGTGGAACACTACAGGTGATACAGTACTTCACAATGTGTAAAGCACTTTCTCATTCATTGCCTCACTTGGTCTCCTTGACAACCCAGGGCCTTATGCAAGGGCAGAATGCTAGGGCAGTATCTTCTCCTGACTCTCAGAGAAGATGTGAGCCTCAGAGGGCCTAGGTGCTTGCTCCTAGGGCCCATTCAGGTGTGTGCGAGTTCCAGTCTCGGTTCTCTATCCAGTTGTCCTTCCACTTTACCAGCACTGGATTCTTTTTGTCTCCTCCCCGCAGCCTTTGAATTCTTGGAATAAGAAAAATGAACCACTGAAGTAAACATAGAATTAAAGTATTCCCAGTTTAGGGACACCTGTATGGCTCAGTCAGTTAAGCATCCTACTTGACCTCAGGTCATGATCTCATGGTTTGTGAGTTTGAGCCTCTCTGCTGTCAACATGGAGCCCACTTCAGATCCTCTGCCCCCTCTCTCTCTTCCCCTCCCCTGAGCTCTCTCTCTCTCTCTTTCAAAAATAAATAAAAACATTATAAAATAGTCCCAGTTTATATTTGTAAGATATCAGCTAGAATTGGTATGTGTCACATGCGGGCAAAGAAAACCCTGGATTGGAAATACTTTGTATGTTGCCTTGCTTTTTTTTTTTTTATGTGATGCTATCAACTAGGCAGCAAACCTACTGATTAATGTGATAACAAGAGTCTGTTGAAAGAATGTGGCTTTGAAGTCAGTGGGGCCTCATGCTATCTCTGTTTCACTGGGGTAGTGTGATCTTGGACCAGTGACCTGGCTTTCCCGATATTTGATTTACTTATATCTTAAGTGAGCCTAATATTTGCCTTGAAGCATTAGTTAAAAGATTAGAAAAAAATATATGTGGAATTACTACATCATTGCCTTACACATAGAGGACACTAATAGATGACTGGCATTTTTGTGGTTGCTTACGTTATTTTATGAGAATTATGTCCAATAACCTGACTTTCTTACCTAACTCTTTTGACCACTTTGTTCATTAATCAATAGATTAATCCACTTGATGTCTATTTATAGCATAAGGGATAAATTTATCACTACATCATCTGTGTTTAAAAATTTAGAACATGTAAATATTCATTTTCTTTTCCATATTTCAACAGGTAATATCCAGAAGTCTATAATTGCTTTTTGAAATAATAAAGTTATGAATACCAACATTTTTTGTACACACTCAAAAGAGCAAAAAAAAAGAAAATATTAGATTGGATGATTGATAATAACCCTTTCTTTCTACTTAATTTACTTAACATTTTTTTTCTAAACACAAGGATATAAAAACATGATTAGCAAAGGTAAGAAGAGTGCTAGTTGTTTTAAATCCCTTGAAATATCCAATGAAAGAAGCATGCCATCTGGGCTAGAGGCCATTCAGGAGTCACATCAAGTCAGCTAGGGTTGCAGAAATGGTTGTTATCACCTGCACCTCCATCTAATGATGTACTAATCATTAGCTGTTGAAAGCTTGTACCACAAGTTAGACAATAAAAGAATGGAGAGTTAGAGAGTATTGGCTATAATCCTTTTTTGCTTGTGATTTAGAATCTTAACTTCTCCTGCTATTAAATGGAGACAAATTCACGAGGGAAAAGACCTGACAATCTGTGCAAAAGTCCTGTGAGTTCTTCACAAGTCCCTACCCTTCCCAAAGATTCACCAGAGCACTTAGGGGATTATCTTCTCATCTTGAATTACTGTGAAAAATAAATTCATGTTTAGTCCTATATTCTCCAGGATACATCAGCAGTTTTGCTTGTTTGAATTTATTTGGTTGGTTGACTAAAATAATGCACTTTCCATCCATTTCAATATACTTCCATAAGGAATGACTCAGCATCCAGACAGAAAGATATGAATAATGTTCAAAGGCTTTGAACTCCTTCAAAGTCCTGAAAGCCTCAAGACCTATATCAACAAGTGTAGCAATTGCTGCAGAGTGAAGAGAACAGGTGAATGAATAAACAGATGATGAGCAGAAGGAAGTGTACATCAACATGGAAGGACTGTGAGCTCATCAAGCTGGAGACCTCACCTTATGTATGGCAGGACCAGCCCAAGTGCTTTTTAAAAAAATTACTAAGGCTCTAAAACACTTGAACTTCTCCATCACCAAGTAAAAAAAAATGAAGAGGGTTGTATATTTGAGAATTCGAATGTCACTTTTAGGAAAACCTAGTTAGCTATCTAGCTCTAGTTTCTTCATCTTAAATGATGAGTTAGAAAAATGAAGATCTACCCTGAATAGAATGTTGCTGGATACTCAATTATTGTTTGGGGAACTGGAACATGTTCTCACAGAGTCTCTACTCATTTCTCCAGTCTGTGCTCTTTCTGGGACCTATCTCCTCCATGTTCTTCTGATGTTTCCACGTTGTATGACACACATAAAAAAGAACAGTGGGTAAAAGCTTTGGTCCTTGTATCTGGAAGACCTGGGCTGGAGTCCAGCTCCATGAGAAACTAATCCCATGACCTTGAGCAAATGTTGCAACCACTAAGCCTCAGACCTATCATCCATAAAAAGAGCATTGAGGAATGTATGAGGATTAAATGAGAAACTACATTCCAACCACTTAGTATGACGCCTTGGGGTCTGTACTAGCAGGTACTCAATATATGGTGGATATTATTATTAGCATGCATAATTTTAAACCAGGTAAACTAAGAACTCTAAGAAACCACACATTTATATTTATGTAAAAGAGTAAATATTTGTAAGGGTGAAATATCAATAATTTAGTTTACTGATCAAATAGAAATGAAAATAAATAACATTGAGCTTAGCAAAGACTAAAGTTAATTACAAATGATACTTGGGGAAGTAGTATGACTTTCACTGAAGGGAAATCAAGTTTGGGAAGCTATTGCAGCGACTCATTGACAGTTCTCACTGCAGGATTCTACCCTCTAATCTAGGTTCCACAGAACACATAAATTAGTCTTCCCAGAATTCAAATTGAGAGTATTATCATTCTACAGAAATCCTTCAGCACATTCCTTTTCCTCTAGGATGAAGTTCAAATTCTTCGACATGACGAATAAAATACTCTCAATCAATCCACCTCTGCAAGATCTCCTCTTGCCACTCTTCTTTTTCTATTCCACATCCTAGTTGCATTTACTCTTTTTCACAACTTGAAACTTTCTGTTTTCTACACTCTCTTGCTTATGGGCTTGTTACCTGCTGTTTCTTCTACCTGGAAAAATGTGTCTCCTTTTTGGCTGTTCCCCATGCCAAGCTCTCTTCCTTCTTTTGCCTATATTTGTCTTTAAGTTCAAATAGTTTGGTCCCCTTCTTCAAGACTTTGTGTTTCCCTGTCTAAATATCCAGTAAGCATTTTTGATATTAAAAGTATCCCTCATTATCAGAATGTAATCTGTTCCTGAAACTGCTGGATGACAAATCTCGGCAGCTTGAGCCCACACTTTATATCTGCTTTACATTGGGAGAAGACTCATGTTTTTCCAGCTCATGGTGTATGTTGTTGGTGTCCAGCCCATCACTTACTATCACAGATGTAGCACAGATTGATACTGCATGTATCAGATACAAATTACATCTTCCTCCTTCATTACAACCAGTGTATACTGTAATGAGAAACAAGCCATAAAATATATTAAATGCATGATTAATAAAACACTGCTTACCAAAATAAAAGCAATAAAAAACACAATTAAAAAAATTATTACCTATCCCTTGAAGAATTGCCCAAGGGAGATTTGATGCTGAGAAAAGGCAAATAAAGGCTACAGTAACTGTGGCCCTTACATAATAAGGAAGCAGAGAGGACTGAGTTGGTGGAAGACTGAGTAAAATAGTAAATGTCTCAGATGTGCCCATGTCGAAATTTGAGGAACTGATAGGCAGTCTTTTTTCTTGGAGTTTGTAATTCATGAAATAGATAGATACCTGTAAATTAACATCCAAAGTCACAGAACATGAAATAAAAAATAATAAAGAATAATAAAGAAATCTAAATGTAAGCTTTTATTTATTTATTTATTTATTTATTTATTTATTTATTTTTACTTACTTACTTACTTATTTTCCTTATAGTTATGCAGCTAATGAGGGCAAAATATGGGATTTGTATACTTACGATTTTTACCATAGTACCTCTGCCTGTGTGCTAATGATGTTTTTTTACAACAATCGTTGAATCTGAATAGCTTATAATTTCTTTAAAACTTTGGTCTTGAGTATTTCATTGTGTTTTTCCTCTTCTTAGAAAATATTTTCACTTAGGGGCGCCTGGGTGGCGCAGTCGGTTAAGCGTCCGACTTCAGCCAGGTCACGATCTCGTGGTCCGGGAGTTCGAGCCCCGCGTCAGGCTCTGGGCTGATGGCTCGGAGCCTGGAGCCTGTTTCCGATTCTGTGTCTCCCTCTCTCTCTGCCCCTCCCCCGTTCATGCTCTGTCTCTCTCTGTCCCAAAAATAAATAAACGTTGAAAAAAATTTAAAAAAAAAAAAAGAAAATATTTTCACTTAATGATATTGGGAAAATAGTAGCAATAATTCACATCATGTTTAAATAACATGAACACTAAATTATGTCCTTTCTGGGTGGGTACCTTTATTTATTTTAATATAATTTATTGTCAAATTACTTAACATACAGTGTGTGCAGTGTGCTCTTGGTTATGGGAGTAGATTCCCATGATTCATCGCCTACATACAAGACCCAGTGCTCATCCCAACAAGTGTCCTCTTCAATGCCCATCACCCATTTTCCCCTCTCCCCCACCCCCTCATCAATACTCAGTTTCTTCTCTGTATTTAAGAGTCTTATGGTTTACCTCCCTCTCTCTGAGGACACCTGAGGTATTACTGTAGTGTGATCCACCTTCTATTGCCAGGATTTGCATATGACTTAAATGTTTACAGTAGCACACACATTTGGTTTTGCTTGCTGTTTTAGGTTGAATGATTAAATTCACACTCAAAATCTGCAAGTTGTCATAGCAAATATTTGGATAGTCAGAGTATAAAAATTTAGTTAGGGATAACTGTACATTTCATTATCTTTTCAATTATCAGTCTATTCCATCAGGTTCTACATTGTTGTCCATGAATTTTAAGCCTTTGTTTCCACAGTGGTACCATTTATTCTACTAATGACTCAGAACCATGTGTGGCTTTTTTCACACTCTCTCTTGCATCATCAGGGCTGGAAGACTGGAAACTATACTTTCCATGCTTTCTTGCCAGCAGGTTTTGGTACTGCTAATATAAAAGACAAAGATGTGTTATTTGATAGATAGGAGAGAGTCAAAAGTTGCTCTGGGCAAGAGCAGCCACAGCAGACTACTGCAGTCTTGTAAGTGCTGGTTTCTGCAACAACAGTAGCAGTTGTGTGGGAGAAGCATCAGAAGGCTGTAGGTATTTGCAGCAGTTAGTGTTTGTTTAGCAGTTTAGCAGTTAGTATTTGCAGCTGTGTGGCTTCTTGTAGCTGCAGCAGCAGATTAGGGTCCATGCCCTGCTACAATGATAGCAGCTTCCTGCAGTTCATGAGTTCTGGGGAAGAATATCACCACCGTCCCCCCCTTTTCTAATCCTCCAGAGCTTTCAAAAATGTTATCTAGTTCTCTATATTAAATTTCTCTTCCTTGAAATACCTACAGTCATTTCTGTTTTCCTGGCTAAAGCCTGACTCATGCAATCATTTAATGCTGGGTCCCTGGGATCTTAGACATAGAATAATGCTCAATTACTAATTTAAAAATCAATGTAGGAAAGAAGGAATGCTCTAGGGTTAGTGAGTGATCTAGCTAAGACTTGAACTAGTCTTAAACAGACCTCTTGGACTTTCAAATATTCCACACTAATTTTCAAATAAAATGCATTAATGAGACTCTGCCTAGTCTCTTGTATACTCTATTTTGGGCATCAAAAAGAATGATCAAGAGTTTGGAGAAGTCCTACAAAGGAAGTCCCAGATATAGACATGGGGTTGACTATGCAAATATTTACATTTGCATATACATATTGAGTTGAATTACAGTCCTATTCATGCAAATATTGATCTTTTTATTAAGTTTTATATTTTCCTTAAGTCTACTAACCATCTAAATGTGTAAAATGGTCATATATATACATATATATGTATGTATATATGCACACACACACAAATATAGTAATATAGTATATGGTAAAAAAAAACATCGTACATATAGTGTTTCATAAACCTTGAAAATTGTGGTCTTCTTTTAGGTTGGGAGATATATTTTAGGTAATCAGCAATGTAACCTCATCCCAAGTGAGGCCAGGAAATAGGGTGGAGTTTAGGGGTGAAGGTTTGGGGAGAAAAAAATCAATTTAACCAACTTAAATTGCTTGTAAAAAGGAGATATTATGTAAAAACACACATAAGGGGGCACCTGGGTGAGTCAGTCAGCTATGTGTCTGACTCAATTTCGTCTCAGGTCATGATCTCACAGTTCATGTTTGAGGCCCATATTGAGCTGTGCACTGACAGTCTGGAGCCTGCTTGGGATTCTCTCTCTACCCACCTCCCTCCCTGTCCCTCCCCTGTTAGCTCTCTCTCTCTTTCTCTCTCTTAAAATAAAATTAAAACATTAAAAAAATTGTGGCGGGGGGGAGCACCTGGGTGGCTCAGTTGGATAAGTGTCTGACTTCGGCTCAGGTCATGATCTTGCGGTTTGTTGATTCAAGCCCCACATCAGACTCTGTGCTGACAGCTCACAGCTTGGAACCTGCTTCAGATTCTGTGTCTCCCTCTCTCTGACCCTACCCCATTCATGCTCTGTCTCTCTCTGTCTCAAAAATAAATAAACGTTAAAAAAAATTAAAAAAAAATTTTACCTTTCTCCTTTTAAGACTTTGGTCATGAGATTTGCTTATGAGCCCTTCAGCTACTGACTTATGCCTCTGACTGAGGACTGGCTTGGGTTAACTTTGGTTTAAGCATGATGCTAGCAGGCACTGCAGTTTCTAATTGTGAACACACTGTTGTCTAGCCTCCCTCAACTCAGTATTGAGGCAGGAGTCGAAGGTAGGAGTTTAGACAGGTGGAAGGAAAGATATTGTGCAATGTATCACAATTATGCAGGACCTTATGAATAAACGGCTAAGGAACATAATAGTATAAAATATATGAAATTGTTCATTCTTTCTGCTTTTGCTGTAAGTATTTATAAAGACTTTACCAAGAATTTGAGGAAATGTTACAGCCTTTGTGGGGAAGGGTCAACTGGTCTCTTGCCATCTACTTGCTGGTCATTCTTCACCACCCCCGACCAACCCACAGCTGAACTCTGGCTCTCATAGAAGATTTACAATATCCTTCTCTGAGAATGACAATTTCCAGCATGTACAATTATCTTCAATGGAAAGAAAAGGCCTAGAGGCTTATGTGGAAAGGCTTAAGTTCTTAGCTCTCCCATTATAAGTGGCTGCGATTCTACTTCACATTGCATGTGAACAGAGATAATGCAAGAGACTACCCTACAAAATATTGGAAGTTTAATTACTTGACAAAGAGAACATTCCTCTTTTCAATTCAGCTACAGAACAATTTCATAAATGCTAAGTCTTACTAAATCACCTCTTAAATAACTTAAATTTAACTTAAGATGTAGGCTCTTAGCCCATACTCAGTAAAATGGTGCCTAAGGGGATGGAATGGGGGGGCTATAAGACAGAAGGATGTTTATGGGTTGAAAGAAAAGCTACTAGGTGAAATAGAATTCTGTATATGCCGTTTGAGTCTTTACCACAAACATTTATTAGCAGGTCGGTCATTGCATGAGATAAATGGTTTGACCCAGACTAACTAAGACAATAAAACTCATTATTGAGGACATGAATTCATGCAATTAATTAACAAAAATGTATTGAGTATCTAATGCACAGCATGAGCTCTGCTAGTGAAAGACTATTATGCATAAAGCAGCCAAAAAGATCTTCAAAAAATGTAAATAGAACCATGCTACCCCTTTCCCATGGATGGCAATTGGAATAAAGTATAAATCCCTTGCCTGGGCCCACAAGACCCTATAGGATCCAATCTAGCCATATTTTCAGTTTTATCTCCTACCTCTGCTTCCCTCTTTCACTGTGGTCCTAGAAGGTTGGCTTTTTTACTTGGTTCTAGTTCCTTAGACAACAGAGTCAGGCAAAATCTTATGCAGCAAAGATTCATTGGAGTGTGTTCTCCCAGGGAAGAAAGAGTGAGAAAAACATGGGTCATGAAGGAGGAAGGAAGGAAGAACAACTCAAAATGGCATGTGCCAAAGTTGGCCACAGAGCCACATCATGCTGAGTCCTGATGTATTCTTTGGGGTTCTCCAGAGAAACAGAGCCCATAGGTCCAGGAGGAGATTTTTCTAAGATGTTGTCTCACAGCATTTTGGAGGATGACAAGTCTCAAGCTTCCATTTGCAAACTGGAGACCCTGGAAGGTGAGTGGTGCAGGCCTGACAGCCAGAGAAGTGATGGTATAGATCCTAATACCAGTCTGCAGGCCTGGAAACCAGGAGTGCTAAGGACAAGATTAGATTGATATCCCAGCTCAAGCAGACAGACAGTGAGTAAATTCAACATCAGTGGATTGGGTGATGCCCACCTACATGGGGAGGGCAATCTGCTCTATTGAGTCCAATGATTCAAAGACTAGTCTGTTGGGGAAACATCCTTACAGATATACCCAGAGCTAATATTAAACCATATATCTGAGCACCATGTGGCCCAGTCAAGTTGACACTTAAAATTAACCATCACACCCATGGACAAGGGAGGCTAAACAGATCTGGGGCAACTCACAGGCTGGGTCCAGTATATCTACTTTCTTTTCCTGGCACAGGTCTAGCTCATTCTCAACTCAGGATTTCTACACTAGGTCCTACATCTAGGACACTAGTTGTGCCCTCTTGTGGGAAGACTGTTACCCTGGATCTTCTCTCATCCTTGGGTCTCAGTCACTTCCTCAGACAGGCCCTCCCTGACCACGTCACCACATTAGCACCTTCTCTTCAAGCCTCTTTATATCCTATTCTATTGTGTTTTTTTTTTATTTTTGTTTTCATAAAATTTGTCACTACCTAAAAATTTTGTTGGGGCATCTGAGTGGCTCAGTTGGTTAAGCGTACATCTTTGGCTCAGGTCATGATCTCATGGTTCATGCGTTCAAGCCCCACATCAGGCTCTGTGCTGACACCTCAGAGCCTGGAGCTGGCTTCAGATTCTGTCCCCCCCACTCTCTGCCCCTCCCCTGCTCATGCTCTCTCTCTCTCTCTCAAAAATAAATAAAAAGTAAAAAAGTAAAAAATAAAATAATGAAATGAAATGAAATGATTTTGTTAAGTAGTTTACAAGATTAGTATCTGCCTTCCCCCAATTATAAGTTCCGTGAGGTAGAGAATTTATCTGTCTTGTCCATTGTCATATTCCCATACTCTAAAATAAAATTTTAGATAGAGTATATAAATATTTATTGTAGAGAGGATAAAGGAAAAAGAAAACAAAAGGGACAGTCTCCACCAAGAATGAATTCTAGATGCTTTCTGGGAGACAGATAATCATCTAATATCAAAATACTGTGAGAAATGCTCTGTTTGAAATTAATTCAGGGTGACAAAGATCATGGCAGAGGTACCATTTCAGACTGAACGGAGAGATCCCACTACATGACACCCAGAGGCAGTCAGCAGATCAGCTGTGGCCAAGAATCTTGCAGTCATTCCCTCAAAACCAAGGCAAAGATTAAGGTTCTAAATTCTACCTGGGCTTGAATCCTCCTCTTCTAGCACCAGTTCTGTGACCTCAGATTAAATACATAGACACTCTATGCCTCAGTCTCCTCATCAACAAATGAGCATGATATTAATAGTCTTCCAAGGCTTAACTTGAAGAATAAATGAGAACAGACACACACCCTGCTTAGTTCAATACCTGGCCCATTTGGAAATGTTCAATGCATGTTATCGATAGTATTAGGACCAATGGTTATTAACTTGTGGATTTTTTAATAACCCCAGGCATTGAAATCCCTCCGGTGTATGTTGATAAGCAAAGCCAGCCAAGTCCCTTCATCACAGAGCTGTTTCAAGCAGGCAAAAAACAAACAAACTTGTCATTTGTAAGTCCTTTAAAAATGTGAGTTGTCATGAAGCAAAGAAACAGGAATAAAGAATACCCAGGGAATAATCACCTAAGTCTTACTGAGAATATGGCATTTAAGCTGAGATTTGAAGGATGAGCAGGAGCCAGTCACACAAAGGGGCAGAGCAGAACAAGCTAGTACAAAGGTTGTGAGATTTGAAGGTAGAGAGGGAGGGTTGGATCTGAAGCTAAAGGTGGGGAGGTCTGAGATTAAGCTGGAGAGGTGAGCAGAGACAGATCCTGCTGGGCATGGAAGGGCTTATGTGAAGGGTTTGGATTCACTTTCAAGCATGATGGGAGTTCATTTGATGGCTGTAAGCAGGGAATAACAAGCCCTAGTCACATTTTAAAAGACCCCTCTAGCTTCTGTGTGGAGAATGGATTGGGGATGGCCAAAAGTGGAAGCAAAGAGGCCAGTTAATGGGCATGAAAAGCAGCCCCAATATCTGGAGGTTGACATCACAAGACATTTGTCATTCATATGGTTTCTTTGGAACCACCGGAGATTTGCATTTCCTTTCCGTGGCTCTTTCCTGCAGTGCATGTAAGTAGCAAGTGTTGGATGACTGTAGTCCAAACACCTTGGGGAGGTCCATACTACAGACCTAAGTGAGTCTTCTTTGGGACATTCACAGACACTGATTTTTATGACCTTCCTGACTTTTAATCATGAATTGCTAAAGTCTTAATGCTTTGTAGTCACGGTGGTCAACTGCTTTGGTGGTCAAAGTGATTAATCTGTTTAATTATCAGGTGACTCTTGTTAGATTTTATTGCAACCTTCTGTGTCATCCCCTCCCATAAAACTTCACCTGAGTCCAATGACAGAGAGGACCTGGTTAAAAACCAGAAGCTATTCATCAAATTGGAGTACTTCTTCAAAGGGAAGCTAATGGCTTAGTGTCGAGACTCTCAAATATCAGTTGAAATAAATTGAAAGCATATTACCTCCTGTGATCTTATAAATTATATATATTGCAAAATAGTTTTTAAAAATGCTTACTGGGGTGCCTGGGTGCCTCAGTAAGCTGAGCTTCCACCTTTGGCTCAGTTTATGATCTCACAGTTTATGAGTTCGAGCCCCATGTCAGGCTCTGTGCTGACAGCTCAGAGCCTGAAGCCTACTTTGGATTCTGGGTCTCCCTGTCTCTCTGCCCTTCCCCCACTCATACTTTGTCTCTCCTTCTCTCTCTTTCTGTCTCTCTCTCTCTCAAAAAATAAACAGTAATGAAACAAAATAAAATAAAATAAAATAAAATAAAATAAAATAAAATAAAATAAAATAAAATAAAATACTTGCCAATTGCCAAAACATTTCAACTGTTAAAACATCATTATCTAAAGATTAAGTTAAAATAAAACCATTGCTATCATCATTATCTAGTAACAACAAAAATAATAGTTAACACACACCAAGATTCTATCATGTGCTCTAGACTATGCTAAGAATTCTGCCTATTGATCTCATTTAATTTTTATAGCAATGTTGTTAAGTAAACCCTGTGATCCCTCATTTTGTTTTATAAGTGAGAAACTAAGATTCAGCAAGGTCATAAAATTTCCATAGTGTTGCCTAGCTAGGACATCAAATGGATGTTCAAATTCAGGTAGTCATGACTCCAATGGCCATCATTAATCACCATCCAATTGATTTCACTGCACTTCATTCCAGGTATATAAGATAGAATGAAAATGTGTGTGTGTGTGTGTGTGTGTGTGTGTGTGTGCATGAGCATGTGTGTGACACAGATCTCAATTTAGGAAATATCTCCAATGAAATTGCCTTTTGGATCTCTATTTCCCTCCATTGTATAAAGTGGTGGGTAGAATGAAAAGATCTCTAGTGTTCCATTTCTGGACTGGACTGAAGCTTTTCTTTTTCTCCTCACCCCTAGAGTTTCCACTATCCACAACGCTTTGGACAAATATGTTTGATGCACCATTTTCTTCAACAGTTTGGCAGAAGCCAGCATGTCAGCCAGCCAACTATGTCATCCATAGTTCTTGACTGAAACACCAGAATAGCAAGGGCATGTTTCCATCTACTCACATGTCTGGGTGGCTGTAAGTCAGATCTTAGTCTCTGGGTGTGGCCCTGAGTAGCTCACTTGAAAACCTAGAAAATAATTGTTCCCTGGGTATATAGTTCACAGTACTCTGAACAGCATCAAGTTACTTTGTGACTACTACATCTGGAAGAGAAGACTTCTAAAACTGGTCTTTATTTTTCTTTTCTTGGAAATGAAAATGTTTCTTAAAAAGAAATGGAATCAGGATCTAGTAGAGATATCTGGACTCCATGTTCATTGCAACAGTATTAATGATAGACAACATCTAGAAGACAGTAGGCTAAGTGACTGAGGTAGGCACAAAAGGACAAGTATTTCATGGTTCCATTTATATGAAGTATTTAAAATAGTCAAACTTGGGGCACCTGAGTGGCTCAGTCGGTTAAGTGTCCAACTACGGCTCAGGACATGATTTCATGGTTCATGAGTTCAAGCCCTGTGTCAGGCTCTTTGCTGACAGCTCAGAGCCCAGAGACTTTTTCAGATTCTGTGTCTCCCTCTCTCCCTTCCCCTCCCATCCTTGCACTTTTTGTCTCTCTCTCAAAAATAAATAAACATTAAAAAAAGATTTAAAATAGTTAAACTTATAGAACTAGAGAATAGAATGATGATTTCCAGAGGTGATGGGGAAGAGGAAATGAAGAATTATTTTTTTAATGTTTATTTAGTTTTCAGAGAGAAGAAGAGGGAAAGAGTGATTTACATGTGTGAGCAGGGAGGGGCATAGAGGAGAGAGAGAGAGAGAATCCTAATCAGGGGATTCTTGGACCCACGGACCTTGTGATCATGACCTAATCCAAAATCAAGAATCGGATGCTTAACCTTAGACTGAGCCACCAAGGTTCCCCACTTGTTGTTCAATGTGTATAAAGTTGCAGATATGCAAGGTGAGTAAGTTCTAGAAATCTGATCTCCAACCTGGTACATATAGTCAATAATACAATATTGTGTACTTTAAAATATGCTAAGCAGATAGATCTCATTACAAGTGTTCTTACACACACATACATACAAAACAGAAAAAAAAAGCACAAGGAAATTTTTGGAGGTGATGGATATGTTTAGAACCTTGATTGTGGAGATGGTTCATGGGTACATGTACATGTCCAAACTCCTCCAGACGTATACTTTAAATGTGTGCAACTTTTATCAACTGTAAGTCAATAAAACTGAAAAGTTCATATGAGGGGTGATTGCCCAGAAACAGATTCTGAAACTGAGAGCAGCACTGGGAGCAGGGGGACTTCTTACCCAGCTTCTGATCTGCCCATCCTTGCTGAGCTAAGGACCTAGGAGAGGTGGAGACAGCTTCCATATTTGACAGGTATGTCAAATAAACACTTTGCCTTCATCTCCTGACACTGTCCACATGCATTCTGCTTTCAAGTCATTTTCAACTCATTTATGATACTTCTAATTCCTTAAGTTCTTCATTGGTCTGAACCAAGACTTCTTTCTGCCTGGAAGACATCTCTCACCTTCCATTCTCAACTATGTCTTTCTCCTGTGCTCTCCTCAAAACTCAGGTTTCTCTCCTTAAAACATTAACTTGAAGAGCCTCTCTGTTTTTATAAATCTCTCCTCCTATCCCCCGTCCATTCATTCAATAGACATGCAGGAGACTAGGCTATGTTCTAGAGGGATTGTTATGCTGAGAAATATTAACATGCATTGGTGCGCTAATAAATGTTTATAACAATTGGCACACAAACCAAAAAAAAAAAAAAGCCCTGATTCATACAACTTGCAAATTTAAATGGTAAAATGCTTCCACTATGGCCAGTTATGAGCTACTAATCTGACTTCATCTAACATGAAGTTGGGAAGATATATGCACTATGGGCTGTTGTTAGAGCAAGCACACTACAGACCACTGCTGCTAAAATGTATGTTCTGTCATTGCCCTTAAACACAAATATATTTAAGACAATATTGATCCACATAAGAGTGGACATCCCTGTTGTGTTCCTGATCTCAGGGGAAAAGTTCTCGGTTTTTCCCCATGGAGGATGATATTAGCTATGGGCTTTTCATAAATGGTGTTTATGATGTTTAAGAATGTTCCTTCTATCCCGACTTTCTCGAGGCTTTTTATTAAGAAAGAATGCCGAATTTTGTCAGATGCTTTTTCTGCATCGATTGACAGGTTCATATGGTTCTTATCTTTTCTTTTATTAATGTGATGTATCACATTGATTGATTTGTGAATGTTGAACCAGCCCTGCAGCCCAGGAATGAAGGAAAAAAGAAAAAGTTACAGAGGGAGAGAACCAAACAATAAGAGACTCTTAAAAACTGAGAATAAACTGAGGGTTCATGGGGGCGGGAGGGAGGGGAAAGTGGGTGATGGGCATTGAGGAGGGCACCTTTTGGGATGAGCACTGGGTGTTGTATGGAAACCAATTTGACAACAAATTTAATATTAAAAAAAAGACCAATGACAACTCAAAAAAAAAGACAGTATTTATGATGTGTAGGTATGAAAATCACAGTCCTCTTAAATCCACATATCTCAGGTACCCTATAACTTCTGAACATGCGTGACTGCAACTGAGGAGTCTGATTAATTCCTAGCTGTTCTTTTCCCGGACACTGGAGACATTAGCCAGGAGTCTCAGGGAGTAACCACCTTGCCTAACACCTTCTCTTCCTTCCTTAGACAGGGTCTAGGTCATGCCGTGAGCAGAGTTCTTGGTGTCCCTGTCTACTCCTCACAGATTGCTCTCTTTGAAGCATGTAGAGACGAACATAACTCAATATCTATTGTTCTATTTGTATCTCTTATTGTTGTTACAGAAACTTGTGCAAAATAGGAAGGTTTGAACCACTGGGAGTTTCTGATCTAGTCTCTGAAAGTTTGCCATCCTGATGATGAAGGTGACACTGAAGTGCTTTCTTGTCATGGGTAGACTAATGTGATTGTTCAGGCAAAATGCTGCTGGGAAATTCTATCTTTCTATTTAGGAGGTAAAATATCTGTTTCCTGTTTTTCAAAACACCTCTGTAGCCCAGCACCTGAAGTTAAAAAGTTTTTACCTATTAGCTTTATGAGAATTGTCATGTCAACCATTATTTATATGTGTTTTTAATGTTTATTTATTTTGAGAGAGAGGGTGTAAGCGGGGGTGGGACAGAGAAAGGGGGAGAGAGAGAATCCCAAGCAGGCTCCACACTGTGAGCACAGAGCCCAACTCAGTGCTGGAACTCATGAACCATGAGATCATAACCTGAGCCAAAATTTAGAGTCGGACACTTAACCGGCTGAATCACCCAGCTGCCCCTATTTCTATGGTTTTTATAGTTTGACCTTCACGTTTCCTATATCCGTGCTTTTCTGTGTCATTAAGTTACAGTGCATATTCAGTTGATCTTGAGAAACTTCATCTAAGAATGTTCCAGAATTCTCCAGGAGATCATTCTCAACATACTGATAGATGCTTTTCATCTTCAGAATAATAAATAGTTTTGGTCAGATGTAGGGGAAAAAAAAGTAAAGCTCTTTGCAGCCAGATTGAAAATCTGAGCTCACAATCCATCATTGTCCCTTCCCATTTTCAGCTTTATCAGAGACACACAGACTAATTTTCAGCCTTGCAACCATTATCCTAGGAAGCCAAGCTGCATAAGTCCCAGGAACAACTTAACACTTACAGCGGGTTTCTCATACTTACAACTACATACTGTCTGTGCTCACACACCTATTTTGGCTGCTTTTGTCACCAGGATGGAGCCGAGATGAATATCTCTATCATGTCCCCTAACTCGGTCCCTGAACTGGCCCCACCTCTGCACAGCTACCATCCAGACTTGAGATGGGTTCTCATCATTGCCATTATCAGGTCTCTCTGACTCCAATAATATCCCTGCTTCAGTCCATGAGCCTGCCAGCCGACAAAATGATTTTATAAAACACCAATCAGCTCACTTTTCTCCTCTGTTTCCCTTCCATTGACAGAACAACCTCCACTCCCAGGATAAAATCCAGACTTCAAAGCTGAGGCCTCAAAATGTCTCAAAACGTCTGCCTCCTGCCATGAACATAACGCAGTGCTCATAATCACGTGTGTGTCACCACGTGTGCGGGATACACATGTGTGTCACAGAGGGTCTCAGTCCTGAGGCAGGGGCGGAAGAGAAGGCAGTGGAGAAAGAGGATGCAAAGAAGGGCAGAAGAGACCTCGCTGAGGTTTTAGAAAACGCGTGCGGAAAGACGTGTGCAAAATCCCTTACATATTTCACCGAAAGGAAGGGAAGGGGTGGCAGGTAACGGAATGCTGAGACTCGGTTTATACGTGTGACACTATGTCCGAGTGTGTTCCTACAGGTGCAGAAAGGAGCAGTGCAGGAGGGGAGGGGAGGAAAGGAGAAGATATGCGTGTATCCGTGCTTGTGCATACTTGGTGAAAAGTGGTGTGAAATCGCCTTTGTTGACTACAGAATGAGTAAAGGGAGGGAGAGAGGTGTTTTGCAGGTCCCTCTGGCAGAAGTCACTGGAAGGCTCGGTTAATCCCTTGGGCTTAGTAACACTGGGGCGCCATTAACCTGGGTCAGCTTGGCAGCTGCTTATTTTATGTATTTATTATTTTAGTCTTTAATTTTTAAAAAAACTTGTCCCCAGAGTGATAGCAATGAGAGGACAAGAGTACAGTCAGGGGTGTAGACTCCAAGTTACGAGGCTAGGAGGAGGCAGTGTGAATCTTGCTGTCACACACACAATGGTTCCGAATGGAGTAGAGAAGAGAAACGTGGTATCATCGATTACCGCGCACCTGTTTGGAAACCGTGACTCTTATGTCTAACACAGCCCCATTTCGCAGATGGAAAACCTGAATCTCTAGAAGGCAAGTAAAGTAGCTGCTAGCAGAATATTACAGAACCAGGGGGTGAGCACTGCAGTTTCCAGACGCCCAGGTGGGCGCCTGGGCTCGGCTCACCTGACAGATAGAGACAGAAAGTCTTTGCCAACACAGGAGGGGACAGTCCCGAGTCTCCAGAGCCAGGAAGCCCTGTGGAAAGGAAAGGGGACAAGAGAGCACAAAATCCTAAAAGGTGCGGGAGAACTCCTCTCAGGGACCGTCTGAGGTGTGAGTGAGTACCTATCATCTCCAGAGAATGGGTGAAACGTTACCTGCAAAGAAACTTAAGGACGATCAATTTTGTTTATTCATATTTTCCACGTGGTTGTCTCAGCTCCCTTTCCTCCCCCTGTATCCTTCATTTCCCTCACTTTTTGCTTCTCCCCATTGTTCTTCCTCTAGCTAGTACCTCTCTTGTTCTTTTATAGCCTGGTAATATTTAAAAGATTATTAAGCGTGGTTTTTAGTCTTTGAAAGTCTTACTGTTCCTCATCCCCATCTACTGAAACAGAGGGTATTGTTGCTTCAGGGAAGCGGAAAACCTAGATAAGAAAAAGTGACTTGGCCCAGTCCGTTAAGCATCTGACTTCGAGTCAGGTCATTGTCTCATGGTTCATGAGTTCGAACCCCACATTGGGCTATCTGCTGTCAGTCCAGAGTCCGCCTCAGATCCTCTGTCCCCCGCCCTCTCTCTGCCCCTCCCTGGCAAGCATATGCACCCTCTTTCTCAAAAAATAAACATTTTTTAAAGGGAGACTTATTTAGTATTTTGCTTTTATTTATTTTTTTTCAACGTTTATTTATTTTTGGGACAGAGAGAGACAGAGCATGAACGGGGGAGGGGCAGAGAGAGAGGGAGACACAGAATCGGAAACAGTTTCCAGGCTCTGAGCCATCAGCCCAGAGCCTGATGCAGGGCTCAAACTCACGGACCGTGAGATCGTGACCTGGCTGAAGTCGGACTCTTAACCGACTGCGACACCCAGGCACCCCAGTATTTTGCTTTTAAAACCAAGCTCCTGAAATGCATTCAAGGACCAACACTGTATTAACAGCACTTTTTGCTTAAAAGAGCTAGACTCTTCTGAAAGACAACAGAGTTTTCTAAACCTCAAAAGCTTTCTTTTAAATTTCATGGACCACAGGCTGGCTCATGAAGAACAGAATCTTGCCATACAATGGGAGAGAAGGAAGATTTTCACCAAGGCAATTCCTTGCACACAGAAGAGTAACACCCCTCTGGGCATGGTAGGCATGTTTGCGGAGTCAGAGGATCCACAGCTAGAGGTTGCTGCCTGCTCCCTGAGATGGCCCCACTAGTGATAAATTCTGAGCCTTGCCCAAGATGTCAGAAAGTCTTGCTTTGAGAAAGAGTCTGGAAGGAGAGAGGGATTTTGCCCTCCTCCCTTTTGAAATGCTCAAGGGAACCCCTTGCTGAGATCCTGTGCTTACATGGCCTCAGGAAAGTTGGAATGGTTCAATGGCTGGTTTAGGCAGAATGGGGGCGGAGGTTCTTCTTCCGGTTTCTAAGATCATCTTCCAAGATGACATCTCCTACAGACACTGTTTCTGCCTCCTTCCATTTTAAAGACTCTCTTGATTATATGAAGCCCACCCAAGTAATTCAGGATCATCTCCTCCAACATCTCAAGGTCAGGTAATTAGCAGCCTTTATTCCACATGCAACCTTAACTCCTTCTGCCGTGTGAGGTAACATGGTCACAGGCTCTGAGGACTGGGAGGTGGACACCTTTGGGAGAGCCATTGCTCTGTCTACCACAGGGGACGGAGGCCATTACAAGGACACAAGACACCACTTTTATCACCAGCAGAGCCAGCAGGTGTCCAGAAACAGGGATTCAGATAAGAGATATGCATCCATGATGCCCAGCTTCCTATGCTGGGAGAAGGAGAAGGAGGAAGGTAGAAAAAGCTGTGAATAGACAGAATTAACCTGAAGAGAGTCTATGATTTAAACTAGAAGAGACAGATAACCTTAAAATGATAAGACTGCAATTTTTTGCTGACATCAGTGGAACCAGAGGGCTTATTACCAAGTTGCTTGAGTTACAGAAAATGCAGAAAATTACAGGCACACATATGAGAATAGCAGTCTATAAATTTCCATGTTCCCACATTTTAAAACTTTTATATTTTCTTTCTGCTGCCACCTCTTTTGCTTGATTTTTTTCCTCTTCTCTCAATGTTTCTCCTCTTCCGCCTCTCCGAATCCCTTCGATTCTGTCTTCCTCTTTCACCATCTGTTTTTTTTTTATTTTTTATTCCCTCTCTTTCTAATTGCATAACCTCTCTTTTCCTTCCTGTCATTCTTTTCCTTCTGTGTTCTTATATCTAACCTGGTTCCAAGAAGCGAGAAGAGAGGTGACACTGTGTCTTATTCATATTTTTGTCCCCGGTACTTAGCACAGGGCCTGGAAGATAGCAGATGCCCAGTGACTATTTATTGAATAAATGAATAAATAAATCCTCAGCCATGCAGTAAGGAAGGGACACTGCAAGACGTCAAAGAGCACTGCTAGCATTCTGGAAACACAGAGAATAGCCAGGGTGCATTAAAAATAATGTTAATTATGTCTGCCTTTAATGATCCCAGTTTCTCCAGCTGTCAAGTGAATTATCACCTTTTAAACATGCCATTTGGAAAAAGCTTTAAATTATAACCAGAAGATGGCAAAGGAGTCAGAGTAATTGGAATTAAATTTATATGGAAGAGTTTTCCTTTTTACTGTTGTTTAAATAGGCTCAAATAAATTGAAATAGCAAGAAACTTCCAAATGGATAAAGGTAACAAAATGTGATTGCCTTGCCCAAAGCTAAGGGCTGGGGATGAAATGACCAGGAAAGAATTATCCTCAGAACCAGCGAGCCAGAATGCTCTGAAATCATGGGATAAGCAGGTTTCCCCTCGGATAATAACCTGTTCTGAAAACAGCACACCGTTCCCTGAAGGGTGGGCAAGAGCTCCAAATTATAGAAGCATCCAAATTATGGGCTAAATAGCTCCCAGGGATAGTGTTCCTGGAAATGTCACTTAAAAGAAAGGTATTTCAATTCCATGAAATGTTTGCAGGAAAAACACTGTCCAAATGAGACTCTAGACTTGGGAAAGCAGCAATATGGCACTAAAGAGAAAAGGGAACAACGCCTGATTAGGGCAGAGAGCCAGAAAAGCAAGAGAAAGCCTTTCCTTACAGATGATATCAGTACCTGGTGTTACCTGCCCACAGGTGATTAGGTAGGTAAAAAGCATGGAAGCAGCTGGGCAAGATACAAGTGAGTGTTTTTTTGTTTTTTCAGTTGACTTAGAGGACAGTGTATCACATACATTGTTTTCTTTCATCTTTTCTACAAATTTCCAACATTTATAGCACTATGCTCATTTTTTCAGAGAAGGAAACCAAAATTGATAAATTTTCAGCAACTTGACACATGTATACAACTTAATGGTAGACCTGGGACTTGAACTTGAATCTGTATCACTAAGCCTGTGTACTTAGTCACCATGTTACATGAGGAAATGCTGCTCTTCCTCTGTACAGTCATTTTTTAAATTTATTTGTTTGCTGTTACCTGTGACTGTACAGATTATATATTGGCCCATGTAGAATTTACATGTGTCCACCGGAGCCATAAGTTAAAGCACAAATCATCTCAGTCACAAAGAGTGGTCAGAAAACCAAGATCAGTCACAACCATGACCAACATTGCAATTGCCTTCTCACATCCACAAAGCTGCTCATGGGGCATCAACAGGTTGTGGAGTTTGGCCACTGCCTCTTGCAAATTTTTCTTGCTGGTTCCAAAGCAGGATATTGAAAACAAAGAGCATGAGGAGGGAAATGATACCTTCAGAAAACAGCCTAGAGCAGTAGGAAGAAAAAAATAGTCTCTAACTGACTTTTGCTTTCCAAATATTAGGTATATACATGTGATTGGTAAAACTGTAACTTGCATGAGAATCCTAGCTGTGAGGGAATCTTGGAAATGTAGTTTTTAATTTTTCAGGCTATGGGATTAAAAAAAAAAAAGACACAAAGACACAATAGAAGGAGGTGAGACTAGATGCTGAGTGCCAGCTTTACATATCCAACCCATGCCAAAATAAAGAATTTTGTTTTCCAGTCTCCATTGTGCAAGAAGGCAGAGATTAGAGGATGAGAATGTTGGCAGATATGACAAGTATAGTATCTTTCTTATAATGTGATAAATGTCATCCAAAGAGAATTAACTTCAGGATTTTCACAGGATCCAACTGAGAAAAGTTTTACCATTTCTCACTGGGGTTGAACTTGGAAGCACGTTGCCCTAAGTGCTTCTGGCAGCCATTTTGCAACCTCAAAAGGAAGCAAAGCTAAGAAATGGAGAGAAAGTAACAAATCCAGAATTACATTATTCAAGTCCCTTTATCTCACACACTCAAGGTCACACCTACTCTTCTATTATCTGTAAATGTATAAATGCCATTAAGAAAAAATTCAGCCTTGTTACTTGCCACCTTCAACCAAAAAAAATCTTCACTGGTATGCTCTCTCCTCATGTTAGAAGGAGAAGAGGCCTCAGTTTTTCTGATCACCAATTGTAATACAGAGTAAAGATAATGTTAAGTCCAGGGATAGGATAATCACAATTATTTAATCTTGCAAATAAGACAAGGTAAACGAAAATGGATTTAATTTGTAAGAAAGTTGGATAGCTAGATTGACACACAGAGCAAGGTTCTGTTTACAGGGCTCCTGCCCTGGGAAGAAAGAGAAACCAGGACTTAAAGTCCTAGTCTCAAAGGAACTGATGGACTAGAATTCTCAAATATGATTATTCACCAGCATTTATTTTGTTTCCCCTTCTAGGCACAGAGAGGATAGTATTTCTCAGCTACCTTGCAGCTTGTTAGAACATAAGAATAGTTTCAGTAACTAAAATATGATCATAAATGACAAGTGTCACTTCTGAGCAGAGACCTAGCAACCCATTTGCATAATTCTCTAGTCTCTTTCTCTGATTGAAAAACCATAGATTCTACTTGGGGCAGTTTCAAGATAATAGAGCTCTTGTAATTCTTTGAACCAAAAGCCACTATCAACCCATGTAAATCATGGGTTCTGAGCAAAAACTTAACTTTTATAGTGGTAAGACACTGAGATGATGGGGGAGAGATTAGTGTTTCTGCAGCACTACCTACCCTATACTGTCTAATATTGTGGTACTGATATGAAATGAAAAATCTCTCATCCGATCACCTTTGTGGAGGAACAATGTTTCTAAGACAGACCTAGATCAGACATGGCCATTTGTGCTGACCATGGAACAAGTTAAAGAGCTGATGAGAGCAAGTAAAATACAGTAGTGTCCTAGGATGGTCTTCAACCAATGGAGAAGAGACATGCTGGTGTAATGAACAGTAGACTTTAGATCAAGATCAAGTATAATTTCAAATACTAGTTTTGCTACTTATTAGCTGAGTGCTATCCTATCACATTTTAAATATTTCTGAGCCTCAATTTATCTATGAGGCAGAAATAAAACTGTCATTGTTATAAGAGTATTGTGAAATTGACCTAGAACACATGTAAAATGTGGTAGGTAGCCAATAGATGCCCTTGTGCAGATAAAGGAACCAATGTTCTCAAAAAGTGAAATTAATTACAGTCCAACAGTGATTTACTGAAAAGTCAGTAATACAACCCAGATGCCCTGATTCCCATTGCAGAACACCTATTCTGTTCTCTATAGCCAACCTCTTCATGTAATTTCATACAATTGCGAATGTGAACCATGGATTCCCATTTATGTATTGTTAACATCTAACACAGTCAATCATTGTGTATTAATTAATTGACACACATAAATATGTGATGGTCATTGTCCTTACCTCTCATAACCCTCTATTCCAGGGTTAATTTGACCCATGGTCAGCTCAACACTGGCTTCTCCAACATGCTGGGAAAAGGGAACACTTATAGACTTCTTTTTGCTTTCATAAAAAAAAAAATACATGTATTTAATGTGGCTGATGTGAGGCGACAAACACTCTTTAGAACTGAAGTCTTCTCCAAGAGGAATGAAATGAACTCAGGCTAATGGGATAGAGAACCCTTCACCTGTAGTTCACTGGTTCAAGTCTTCTCTGATGAGGTCAGTAATAAGTCATTACTATCGCCTGGCTGTTCAGTGACCTATGTAAAATAAGTTGGAGGTCTTATTTCTGTTCATAGAGTACAACATCTTAGATTAAATGAAAAACAACATTGACATCAGCATCACAACAAAGCTTAGCATCATATGGCCACTTGAATGGGAAGATAGTGCTGATGCTCTGTTTGGAGGAGAAAAGCAGACATACCACATACTGTTTCCTGACCTTCAGAGTAGGGTTACCTCAGAGTTGGGAGAGGGGGAGATGACATTTAAGTTGAGTTTCTTTTTAGCCTAGAGAGAAGTTGAGCTCCTAAGTCCTTAAAAATATATATACTTATTGTACACAGAGTAATATTTTTTAAAAATCTTTACATATTAGAGTGTATCGATATATTAACTACCCCCAACTAAATACATCTTGATTTACGTCTTGGACAATCCCCTCCCACACTGACTCAGTACTTAGCCACGTGATTTGCTTTGGCCCATGGAAGACCGACACTTGTAAAACTAACGGAAGCTAGATAAATGTTCCCACAATGGGATTTGTATTTTTGAAACCCAGATACAATAAAGAAATTGTGATATGTGGGGGAGTCCACATGGATGCTCAGCAGCTAATAGCTCCAACCATGTGAGTGAGGGTACCCCAGAGTGGCTAGCTCTCAGGCAACCTGCCATCTGACGACAAAGGCATGAATGATCCCATCAAATATCACATGGAGCTGAACCAAAATGTCCCAGCTGAGCCATGACCAATTTACCATCTCACAGAATTGTGAAGAAATAATTCCTTCTCTTCAAGCACCTAGTTTTGGAATATTTGTTATGCAGCAAATAGTAACTGATACAGAAATTAATATTCTGGCTTCCCTTAAGACCAAGCTTTATACAGACGTCCCTTCACAATCACAAGTTACTTGTCTGTTTATTGATTCCATAAATATTGATTGAGCATTGGGGCGCCTGGGTGGCTCAGTCAGTTAAGCGTCTGACTTCGGCTCAGGTCATGATCTCGCGGTCCATGGGTTCGAGCCCCGCGTTGGGCTCTGTGCTGACAGCTCAGAGCCTGGAGCCTGTTTCAGATTCTGTGTCTCTCTCTCTCTCTCTGACCCTCCCCCGTTCATGCTCTGTCTCTCTCTGTCTCAAAAATAAAATAAATGTTTAAAAAAATTATTTAAAAAAATATTTATTGAGCATCTTCCGTGTTCTACTCACTATGATGCAGCATGAAAACAAACAAACAAAAACAAGCAAGATACCAGATGAGACACTATTCCTCATGGAGCTTCAACAGAGGTCCCAAACCAATGGCCCAGGATGTAAGTCCGGCCTGCAAAATTGTAATATTTGGCCCACAAGTTGCTTTTTAAAATATTGATTAAACAATCAGAAGCTTTTACATTAAAATTGGAAGCTATGGTTTCTTTTTCACACTCAGAAGAAATGGAATCCCTGGGTCTGCGCCCGGCATATGGTAGCTTGGCTCAACTAAGTAGTGTATCCTCTTGTTCTAGGATGGGGCATGGGCTTTCCAGACCCCCCATTCCCATCACTACGCATGTTCTCCACAAATGTAGGGACTAATGTTATTTATTTTTAGTTTTGTAGAATTATATCATTATTTTGTTTTATTTTGTTTTTTTGCCTGTGCAGCTATCAGTAGGCATCTAAGATTCTCTCTCTGTAGGATCTACTTGATCAGATAAACAAGAACCTCCAGAAAAAAAAAACTGTAAATACAGAGACAGGATTAGACATGGGGCATAACAACGAATAAATGAAGATAACTAATGTAGCCTTTCCAAAATCCAACAATCTGTTCTTTTAACTCTGCATTGAAGATATTTAGGACACTCGGCATATCATCCTAAGAATTAGGTATACCAGGTTATAGAACCATTTTTCAGGAAACAGTATCAATTTCTTTACATCCCACAAGATACCCTATGTCACAAAATACTTACTACCTTTCAAATGTCCTCAGAAAATCACAGGCCTGGGATGACTGGGTGGCTCAGTCAGTTCAGTGTCTGACTTCAGCTCAGGTCATGATCTCATGGTTCATGGGCTCAAGCCCTGCACTGGGCTTGCTGCTGTCATCTCAGATCCTGCTTCAGATCCTCTGTCCCCCGCCACCACTCCGCTCCTCCTCCACTCATGCTTTCTCTCTCAAAAATAAATATTTTTTTTTAAAAAGGAAAATCACAGACATGCACTGTACATTGCGTAAACCTGAGTCTGCAGAGCATAGTCAGGCAACAGGACAGAGAGAAGAAATACTAAAATCTTTCAGGAAATTAAGCTCCAGAAGGAGCTCAAGTGGAAAAGATTTCACACTGACTTTGTGTTGTTAGTGCATTCAATCTGTCTTCCTCCTGGCCTAGAATCTGAACCTATTTCAAGATTAGAACCTGAGGAAAACAAATGCATATTTCATTAAAATTGATTTATAGGGTGTAGAGATTCTATTTCATAAAAAAAATTACTTTTGTATAGCCCCTCAAAACCTGGGGCTCCAAGTTGCTCAAAAGGCATTGTCAGCTTTCCATGGCAGCTGGCAACACTCTTAGGATCATGTCACTTTCAGATAGTACTTTGACTCTATCTTCAAATCTTATGGAAGATAAATTAGAAACAAAAAATACTGGAGAAATAGTGGATATGAAATAATGTCATCATTATCCTATTATTTATAGTGCTGCTCAGCACAAAATATCCATTATCAGCAGTGCCTTTGACTGTGTGCTTATAGCACCTTAGATTTTGTATATAAAAGTCATATTTTAAAATAGTGAATTGTCATCAACTGGCATTGGGAAAAGGTTTGTTGGTTTTGTTCTTCTCCTGTTAGGGTTTTATCGTTGTGGTGACAGGTGGAAAAATATGTGTCTTGGCATTTGAGTGGAAGCTACCCCATGCTAGACTACTTGAGACGTTGGAAAGCTGCAGCCTATGGACCAAATCCAGCCCTGCACATGTTTTGTTTATAAAGTCTTATTGGAATACAGCCATGCCCATTCGTGTATACATTGTCTATACTGCTTTTGTGCTACCAGTAGAGTTGAGAAATTGCAACAGAGAAACCCTATGACCCACAAAGCATAAAATATTTACTGTCTGGCCTTTACAAAAACTTTTCTAACCACTGAACTCAATAGATGAGGGAAGGGCAGATCATCTATGTAAGATCAAGGTAGAGATATAGATAAAAGTAAAAAACAAAGTTTCATAATCCTCTAGAAAAGTTAAGCAAGACAATTTTAGGAGCAAGAAAAAATGGTCTCAGACCATCGGGTACAATTCAGACATCGGGTGTACTTCTTTCAATTACAGATGATGAAAATGTGGTAACTTACCTCCAAAGTGGACCCTCCAGTGACTCATGCCTCCAGCAGTCGTACCCTTCTGTGGTCCTCTTACCTAGAATACAGTTAGTCCTGTGACTAGCTTATGAGCAATAGAATGCAAGCCACAGGTCAGCGTGGCCACGTGTGACTGCTGAGACCAGATTCTAGGAAGCCTTGCAGCCAGTGCCGCATTGTCTTACTCTCTCTCTCTCTCTCTCTCTCTCTCTCTCTCCTTTCAACTGTCTGACACTATCCCTTTCAAGCAGCCATCCATTCAGTTATTATTCTGTCAAAAGATATATTATTGGGCATTGTTTTTAACCAGTGCTATGACAGGCTCAGGCAGTATGGCCAGGTACCATAAGCTCTGTCTGGTAGGAGAAAGAGACGTGCAAACCATGATGACCCAAGATAGTGTGTAAGGAAGGAAGCGTGTAAGACAACTGGGATCTTGGCGATATTCTTAGAAAGTCAGGGAAGGCTTTGCAGAAGAGGTGACCATCGACTGGAGTCTTGAAGGAGAAGAAGCACTTTTTTCCAGACAGATTGATGAGAGGGGTTTGGTTTGAGGAAAGAAGATGAAGGTGAAGAGCCTTCTAGGCAAACAGAAGATGGTTATGGAGAAATGACAAAGTTTATCGTTTTCACGAAGTCTCCACCTCATTTTCTGTAGCTTCTAATCTTTAGTCATGGTTTCACAAGTTGAAATCAACTGAAGTCTAATACATTCTCTACTACCTTTAGAGAGCAAAGAACCATCTTCAATCAAATATATATAAGTGCGTGTGTGTGTAAATATATATATCTGGATGGAATCTGGATTTTCAAATGGAATTTGAATTTCACATCACAAACTCTGCAGTTGGTGAAATATGTATAACCCTGTAAATACACATGTATAAATATGAAGTGCACATACACATATATATTTACATTGCAAATACATATAAATGCTTGTGTGTATATGTGTATGTATATAAATATATATGTTATACATGTATATATGTATAAATATAGTGTCATCCATATTTCACCAACCACAGTGTTTATCACTTGAAATTCCTTATTAAAACATTTGCTGAGTATATTTTGAATGAGATAAATAATCTCTTTCCCAAAGAACAGGACTTTAGTTACTTAAAGGCCCTTACCATGTTCTCTCTAAATCTTCTCTGACCAAAGACAATTTTCTCCACTCATTTCAGTCCTCCCACATGAAAGGACTTCAAGTGCCTTTCACTTGATGGTTTCTATCTATTGAGTACCTGCTATGTCTTATACAATGTGCTAGACACTAAGGACATGATACTAAACCAGACCAAGCCCCTGAACTCAAATCTCTTTGAAATCCCACTTGAGTTTTTCCAAGTGTTAGGCTCGAGTTTGCCTTTGTCCCACATAAAGTCATACAACTGAAGACTGATCTAAATTAATCTAAAAAATTAATTTGATATCATGTCATGTACAAGATAAATTATCATTCAGTTTGGGGGTTTGGGGATTGATGTTTCCCCTTATACCCATTTATCCTAAACTCATGCACATTATGTCCCATACAGATTTAGTATGAGAAATATCCTCGTACTCCCAATGACATTAATGAGTGCATTTAATTTAATTTCTACACTTAATGAAAGAAATTGTGCAAAAAGGATATTTTTATACCATTAATGAGACCTCATTAGTAAGGAGGTTGGCTTGTGAAGGGACAATATGAAGTCACTTTCTAAGATAACTTAACCCTTTTCTCTGAGAGAGAGAAAGCATGCAGTTTTTTCTTTTTCTTTTTTTAATTTTTTTTTCAACTTTTTTTATTTATTTTTGGGACAGAGAGAGACAGAGCATGAACGGGGGAGGGGCAGAGAGAGAGGGAGACACAGAATCGGAAACAGGCTCCAGGCTCTGAGCCATCAGCCCAGAGCCCGACGCGGGGCTCGAACTCACAGACCGCGAGATCGTGACCTGGCTGAAGTCGGACGCTTAACCGACTGCGCCACCCAGGCGCCTGCATGCAGTTTTTTCTTAACTGAAGAGGTCTCTGTTATATTCTCCCTTTCACCTTATAGAGATAAAAAAAGAATGGGTATTAATTGGTCACTCTTGGCAAGAATTATGTTGCAGAAACTAGAGCCTAGTACATACATAATAGTATATATGAATGTGTGTGTATGTGTATGTGTGTGTGTGTGTATAAGAACTGATGGATTGTCATATGGAAAGTCACTAAAGAAGTGGGTACTAAAAAAGTAAAATCAAGACCAATCTGTTTAAATGACAAAGTAAAATGCTCCAGCAATTTTTACACAGGAATAAAAGGGAGAAACAGAGTCCTATGCATCCCAGGGTAGAGACGTTTCTAGGAAAATTCAATTATTGCTCAAATAATATTAGACTCGCTGACTTTTAAGGCTTGTTATACCTTAAAAACTAAGCGTATGCCCATTATATGTCCTTCATGTTTACATATGCATGGATATACATATATTGTATCGGAATGTATTAACTGAAACTGAAAAATGTATTAACTGAAACTGAAAACGTGTAAGAGCCCACAAAATGAGTGCATGCACACACAAACACAATTCTGAAAATTTAGATCCCCCAAATATCACTTTACAAGAAATCATTTTTTACCTTTTCTTTTACTATTACTTAGTCATAAAATAGAAATACCTACTGTTTTTAAAGTATTGGTAAAATAGCTACTCATCTTTCCAGCCCCAGATAAGCTATCTGGTTGGTGAAATTGAGAAAATGGAATGCCCATGGGCTTGATGGATATGCCTCTGGTTTTGCACCAAGGTAGCAGTGTGCCAAAACGAGAGCCAGGACCTGCCTTTCTTACTCTTGTCTGCAACCTGAGATCAGCTGGTGTGAGGCTTACATGCTTACAGCTGGCTGATCACATGCTTAGGTGTGACCTCCCAAATAAATTTTGGGCAAAGGATTAGAAAAAAAGATGCTGTCTACAGACCAAATCACATCCAACACAAACATCCTAGAAATGATGATATTCTGATCACAATTTTTCTGATTATTTCCCAATGGATTCATAATACCAACTGCATCAGTAAATAATGGGTGGCATCAAAACATAAGAGAATATTTTTAGTTACTCCCTGATTTTCAGATTTCTCTTGTTACAGTTAAAACCACAGACCATAAATGGACTTGTTTATGCTAAGCTCTACATCACCAAACTGAGACTTAATTACAATTTTGTCTTTCCCAGAAATGGAATCTTTTTTTTTTAAGTTTTTATTTATTTTTGAGACAGAGAGAGACAGAACATGAGCAGGGGAGGGGCAGAGAGAGAGAGGGAGACACAGAATCCGAAGCAAGCTCCAGGCTCTGAGCTGTCAGCACAGAGCCTGATGCGGGGCTTGAACTCACAGACTGTAAGATCATGACCTGAGCTGAAGTTGGTTGCTTAACCAACTGAGCCACCCAGGCGCCCCCAGAAATGGAATCTTAAACCAGTCAATCAGAAATCACCATAGGAGCCCCTGGGTGGCTCAGTTGGTTAAGTGTCTGACTCTTGATTTCGACTCAGGTCATGATCTCATGGCTTGTGAGTTGCAACCCTGGATGGGGCTCTGTGCTGACAGTGTGGAGTCTGCTTGGGATTCTCTCTCTCCCTCCCTCACTGCCACTGCCCCATTCATGTTCTCTCTCTCTCTCTCTCTCTCTCTCTCTCTCTGTCTCTCAAAATAAATAAATACACTTTTAAAAAAGAAATTGCCTGACCAGCACCAGTTAGGTACAGTAAAACCTCATTTTTGCAAGCATAATTCATCCTGAAGCATGCTTGTAATGCAAAGTACTTATATATATAAGCAAATTTCCTCATGAGAAAAAGTGGAAACTCAGATGATTTGTTCCACAACCCAAAAATATTCATACAAAATGATTATAATACAAAATAATAAATAAAATACAAAATATAAAGAAAAATAAACAAATTAACCCACATTTACCTTTGAAAACTTTCGTGGCTGGTGTGAGGGAGACAAGAGAGAGGAGGGTTATCGTGTAGGACAATTTTCACTACCACTAACGGAATCACTGTTATTTATTGACTCAATGGAATCTTTTTTTGCATGGGGACCATTGTATATGTTTGCACGGATGTTGACTATAGTGCACTATTAGTAAACTCTGGTCACATACTGTATTTAATATAACTGGCAATAAGGCAGCAGAGGAAAGGGTCTATATCTGCAGGCAGCCTGACCTAGAATGAAGCAAAGCATTCCTAAGCGTACTCATGGAAAAGCAAAGGACCATCCAGAGGTGCTTTGAACTGACAAAAAAAAAAAAAATACACTAGTGCCAGTTTGGGACATCTTCCAATGATTCTGAAAAGTCACTGATTTCTGCCAAACGCCGCAGCCTGAGACCGATCATCCAAGCATGGGAGACAATCACCCATCATCCCGCAGGCAGAGAAAGAGAGAGAGAGAGAGAGAAGAATCATTGGCTCAGTTGTGATCATGTAGCATTTGGCATCACGTATTACTCACATTGCAAGAAATCACTCGTTTGTCAAGTTAAAATTTATTAGAAGTGTTTTCTCGTCTTGCAGAACACTCGCGGAACAAGTCACGTGCAATCCAAGGTTTTACCATGATCCATCTCGTAGACCCCTGCCATCCCCTACAGGAAAGTAACTTTGCAATAACCAACCTGCTTTTGTGCCTACTGTAACTTCCCTGTTCCCACTCCTTCTGCCTATAAAAGTCTTTCAATTTGTATAGCTCCTTAGAGCTCCTTTCTCTCTACTAGATTGGATGTTGCCTGATGCATGAATCACTGAATAAAGCCAATAAGATCTTTGTAATTTGTTCAGCTCATTTTTTTCTTTTTTTTTTAAATTGAAGCACAGTTGACACACAATGTTCCATTAGTTTCCTGTGTACAACATAGGGTTTCGACTATACGTTATGCTCTGCTCACCCCAAGTACAGCTGCCATCTGTCACCACACAACATTATTACAATGCCATTGACTATATTCCCTATGCTGTACCTGTGATCCCTGTGAATTTTGTTTTTTAACACACCGAAGGAACATAAATTACATAAGAAATACATATGAAATTCATATAGTGCACTTATGGGTGGAATCTTAAAAAGAAGAAGTCAAACTCAGAAACAGTAGAAAAGTGGTTGCCAGGGGCTGGGAGGGTGGGGGAGATAGGAAGCGTCTGGTAAAAGGGTGTAAACTCTCAGCTACAAGTTGAATAAGGTTTGAGGATCTCAGGTAAAACAGGGCGACTATAGCTATAACATTATATTGTATATTTGAAATTTGCTAAAAGCGAACTAAATATATGCAGCGCCCCCCCCTCGGAAAAAAAGATAAATATGTGAGATGATGGATGTGCTAATTAATTGGATGGTGAGGGGAGGGATCCTTTCAGAGTGTATACATATATCAAATCACCACATCGCACTCTTTAGATATCTTACAATTTTATATGGCAATTAAAACTCAGTGAAGCTGAAATTTAAACGTATACATTAAAACCTTGGATTGCAAGTAACTTGTTCTCCAAGTGTTCCACAAGAAACACTTCTAATAAATTTTACTTGATAAATGAGTGATGTCTTGCAATACGAGTAGTATGTGATGCTGAATGTCACATGATCACAACTGAGCCAATGGCTCCTACAATTCCCTTCGACACCTGAGTACTTTGGATTACAAGCATGTTTCTTAAGACTATAATATTTTCCTTGGTGATTAGTATGGAAGGAGTAAGTACTAGGGACAAGCCAAAGAGACTTCCTCATTCCTGGATTATCCTCAATGGTTTAGGGGTGGGGGGACGGTTTAGTGTAAAGGGAAAAACATTAAATTTGGGACCAGAGACTAGTACAGTAAAATCATTGTGGTTTTTTGGGAGTTGGTTAGTTTTCTTTTTATTTCTTTCGAAAAAAAATAAAGAGAAATTATGCTTAATGAGCAGTTTTCTAACAGATTGACTCCCCATGACTGCTCAAACTGTATTCTGCAACTCTTTCCTTCATTAACCACAGTGACCATTTTGCTCTTTCTGGAATCTTTCAGCTGATTTCCTTCCACCATTTACTCTTCCTCCAAAATGCTTTTGAGCTCCCCCAAGAACTATTGTCTCTCCACCATCCTTCGGAACCTTGATGAAATGTCACGTTCTCAGTGAGGTGTTCTACCTCCTTAACATTCTGCGGGAAAAACTGCCTCATCCATGTCATAATCTTTGGGGATTTCATTTCTCCCTTATCTGTACATTGGAGAAAATGATATACCAATGTTACAGAGTTTTAAGACTCTTGCCATGATCATGACGCATGTCTGTATCACCATCTAATTGACACGTATTATGAACACAAAACACATTTACTTATTTGTTTATTGTTTTCTGTCTCTGTATGAGAATATAAGCTTCATGAAAGCAGGGCTTTTCATTTCTTTTGTTTCCTGCTATATTTTCAGTGCCAATGACAGCAACTGACATGTGATAGGGTTTTCATAAGTTTTTCTTGAATGAATAAAGAAATACATACATAAAGGGAAAAAATTAGAATTTTAGGCCAAGTACGTCTGACTCCAAAGCTAACATTTCTATCTCCCCTTTCTATGCTAACCTGCCTCTTTTCTCTTCAGAAAAGAGCCATTTTCTCCAGCAGAGGATTTAATATCTGATGTGAATCCTATTAACAAAATATTATAGTGTGAAAATGTTCATTACTCATTACATAGGAAGTCAGCAGTTCCCAAAAAAGTTCTTAAAAAATACATTCAACATGATACTTGTAATCCAGACACAGAAATGTGCATTCTATCCAGAAATCTATCCCCAGATATGAGTCCAGAAAAACCCAGAGACACAGACACAGCCATGCATGAGAATCCAGGGTATAATATAGGCAGAGATCATTTTGAGTTACAAAACACATTTCCAATTTTGATGCCAAGAACTGTTGGTGTCAGCATGGAAAAACATGATCTTATTTCACTCTTGTAGGCTTGGGAGAGGTTCAGAATGCCAACCTTATTGGATATTGGGATTTTTACAGAATCAGCAGGGAGATAGGGCTTTCTCTGTGGATTTTCACAGAAGCTCAGTCAAAAATAATAAGAATTTGAGATGGATTTCCTCATCCTTAACAGATAATACTGATGTCATCTTCTATACTCAGAATGTTTTCCTAATTACCCATTGTTCAGAGTGAACATAGAAAGCATATAAAAATCACTGACTTTTAATTTTTAATTTTAATTTTTTTACCCTACAACCAGGCAGTTGCACAACTAGGTGTTTATCCAAAGGTACAAAAATGCTGATTCAAAGTTGGACATTCACCCCAATGTTTATAGCGGTCCTATCAACAATAGCCAAATTATGGAAAGAGCCCAAATGTCCATCAAGTGATGAGATTGATAGAGAAGTTGTGGTATAAGTATATATGGAATGGACTTTTACTCAGCCATAAAAAGGAATGAAGACTTAGCACTTGTAATGACATGGATGGAACTAGAATGTATTATGCTAAGTGAAATAAGTCAGTCATAGAAAGATAAATACCACATGATTTCACTCATGTGTGGAATTTACAAAACAAAACAGATTAACACAGGAGAATGGAACAAAAAATAAAATAAGATAAAAACAGAGGGGAGGAAAATCATAAGAGATTCTTGACTATAGGGAACAAACTGAGGGTCACTGGAAGGGAGGTGGGTGGGGGGATGGGCATTAAGGAGGGCACTTGTTGGGATGAGAACTAGAATCCCTGGGTTCTACTGCTGCAACCAATACTACACTGTATGTTAACTAACTGGAATTTAAACAAATAAATAACTTTTTTAAATGAAATCACTGGCTTTTGAATGAAGCAAACAGATCTGTTTCAACAGTTCTGTACCCCTTACTAACCAAACAAAGGAGTATTTCAACTTGAATTTTACTCCCCTTCTTTCTGAATGGTTTAATAGTACCCAAGTGGCTTGCTTTGAGAGTCCCTAGTCCTAACCACCATGCTAGGTGCATGCTAGTTCTTTTACTTCAAAAGGATCCCACTCTCTCCTTTCTTATCCTTTATATTATTCGCATGCCACTTCTTTCAAGAAATGATTTCTGACCCCTCGGCCCAGGTCCAGGTGCGTTACCTGGTGTCTTATGCCTTTCTTTGTAGCACTTTCTATGTTTCATAATTTTTCTTCCACTTTCTATGATTATTTTATTATCATCTGTCTCCCAGGTAGACTGTAGGCTTTGTGAAGGCCGGGCTTTTGTGGGTCTGCTGAGAAACATACCCTCAGTATTCAGCACAGCACCTGATGAGAGCAAGCTCTGAGTAAATGTGTTGAACAAACAAACACATAGTGCATATGTTAAAATATGAAACAATGATTGTATTAGCAACTTAGAGGTCATCCCTCTGTAGTCTTTTTTATTTTTTTAATTATTTTTTATCTTTTAAATAGAATTTATTGTTAATTCAGCTAACATAGAGCATATACAGTGTACTCTTGGCTTTGGGAGTAGATTCCTAAGATTCATCCCTTACATACAACACCCAGTGCTCATCCCAACAAATGCCCTCCTCAATGCCCATCACTCATTTTCCCCTCTCCCCCACCCTCCCCCCCTCCATCAACCCTCAGTTTGTCCTCTGTATTTGAGTCTTTTATGGATTGCTCCCCTCTGTGTTTGAAACTATTTTTCCCCCTACCCTTCCCCCATGGACTTCTGCTAAGTTTCTCAAATTCTCTACAGTCTCTTTGAAATTCCTTTCATTCCCTGTGTTTCTGTCTGGACCCAGGAGGGTAACTGATTCCAGTCTGTGCTTTGAGTCATGCTAACAGTGAACCAGGTTTCAGCACCCCCATGCCCACTCTGAGTCACTGCCTGGGGAGAGATAATTAGCATGGCCAGTGGGTGAGAACTCCAGCCTTAGGTGGTGTTTAAGAGCTAACAATCCTCATAATTTCAATTACAAGAGGGCCTGAAATTACCTTATTATATTCACACTTTCTCCCCATTTTCCTGGCCCCCACATTAGAGCTGAAAAGCAGAACCCCGTCCTCCACCCCCAGACTCTTCCTACAACAAAACAAAGATTATAGACCTTAAATAAATTTCCCTGTAGTTCCAGGAGTTAATTTATAGCTTGGTTACAGCTTATGAGGCTGCATAAGTCAGTTCACAAAAGTGAATGTAGGGAGAGATCAATCATGACCGTTATGTGTTCAGTGTGCTTCTCCAAATGCAAGGAGAGCTATATTTTCTTTTTTCTTTTGATGGACAATGGGCACCCAGCTCTCTGAGCTGTTTGGGAGCTCAAGAAATGATATAATCTATCGTCCTGAAAACTTACCTGCAGTGTTCTAAAATAACAGTGCCAGAGAGGACTCATTCTTTTCTTTCTTTTCTACTTTTCTCTCCAACTGCATGTCTTGAGGACTGAAACAGATTTTTTTTTTGTGAGACTTAGTTTAAACCCAACATGATTACTTAGAGGCAAAAGTCTACATATTCATAGTGAAGGAGGATTTAATGGAAGGGCCGAGCTTAAGGAGAGGTAAAGCACAGGTCTGGATGTAAAATGTAAGGAAATGCCCCAAACCTCAGTAATCAAGACACATAATATTTTCATGCAAGGTATGAGAAAAAAATCAAAATTAAGTCCAAGCCTCCATGATGAGCAAAATGTCAACATTTTATATAAAGACACGATTAGCATTACTGATTTTTCCTTTTGCCTCAGGCTGCAGTATTGCTTAGTACATCAAGCCTTTATTTAAATTTTTGATATCTGGCTCACTGTGGAAGTTTGTGCTTTTTAAAATATTACATATCACATTATTTACCTTGATTACTGATGATTTGGATTTCCCTTGAATTTTGTGCCCGACATGAGTGCCTTATTAGCCTCATCTTTGCCTGGGCCTGGATCTGCCTAATGGAAAAGAAGTTAGGAGACGAATGATTCCAGAGTCATCCATGTGATTTGGGGAAAATCACAAGATTTCTGAGTTACTTTTACTTTCCTCTCAGCAGCATTCATAGATGTCTGTCACCTACAGACGCAGCCTCAGCCAGTGTCTGAGTCAACTCTCATCAACCCAGGAGCCAAGGGCTGATACCAGTACATGGATAGGATTTAAAATAATACCAGTAATAGCTAGTATTTACCTACCACGCTTTTATGTCAGATTCCTGTATGTAGATAATAACAACAGTATTTGAAAAAAAAATTCAAACTGTTGCATTTTAATTTTCTTTTTTTCTCTAATCCTGAAGTTTTATTTTCCCCAGATAGGTGGCAGAGACTTAGCCTCCTTAACAGGTCATTCAGCTTGAAAGCAAGGTCTGGAAGACCAGATGAATGGTTTCCATAGAAAGAATGTAGAAACAGTTATAGTTAACACAGCCCGCCTACCAAATACTGTTGTAGGCACTTTTCATATAAAACCCACACACACCTTTAAGAATCTTATGAGATAAAGAATTTAATATTTCAATTTTCAGATAGGAAACTGGGGTGTGGGAAGTTAGTGACTTCCCCAAAGTCAAAAGGTTGTTAATACTCTACCCGCTTAATCCCTATTCCACAGAGCCTCTTTGATACAGATGTGAATATTGAGACAGAAGAAAGAAGCCCATTCTGGCTCTGGGACGAGTGCAAAGAGAAAGAGGGGATAATAGTCAGGCTGTGTCATGATGTGATTCACTAACAACAAGTCTCAAATGTCTCCATTTAATTCTGAATTACAGACAGTCCCCTAAGGTCTGGTAGCTCACCAGACAACCGTGTTTCTGTGACTCAGTGAATGAACCAGGATGCTTCTTTCTCATGGTTCCACCACCATCATGAGGTTTTCATGATCACTCATGGTAAGGGAGAAATATATTGAAGAATCCTTCAGGGATATTTCCCTACCACAGTGTAGAAGTGGCTGAGGTCACTTTGCTTCTGTTTCATTGCCCCAAAATAGTAACAAGGCCCTAGCTAAATGAAACGGGGGTTGGAATAATAGTCTCTCATATGCCTAGACAGGAGAATTAGATTAAACATAGGAAAGCACTAGGGGAAAGGCAGGACTTTCAAGCTGCTTTGATTTTTCTACCCCCAGGGTCCAAATCCCTGAAAGGAGACTTGCTGTGTTGTGTTATTTAGGTAAATACTTTAGGAAGAAAAAATATTCTTACTTTTCTGGTCCCTTGAGCCCTCATGAGGAGGGTTCCTAGCCACCTGTCCTCTCAGCCTTCACTTCCCGCAGGGAGTGGGAAAAGAGTCTGCCATGCAGGGTACATGTGTTGGTAAGAGGTAGCTGGGCACAAGAGAGGCCCTGAGTTTAGCTCTCCAGATTCTTAGATGGTGTGAGAGGATCTGGACGATTCTAAAAGCCCAGAATAGGGAGGATGCTAGTCTCTGAGGGTTTAGGTTAGTGAACTTGCCAGAGAGACCCTGCTGCAGGAACAGAGTGGACCTCCAAACAAGGCCTGCCGGAAGGACTTCCCTGGGCCAGGGGACAGATGGGAAGCCACAACAATGACTTAGGACTCCAACTTTCATTGAAATCAATGTGAGTACCACTCAGTCACAGAGCATAAATGAGATCCATTGGGAGTGGGGTAGAGAAGACTTTATGTTTGAAAGCCGTAGACATCAGCGCCCCCCCACTCTCCGTCCCCACTTACTCCACATACATTAGGGTGCTTTTGCCAAGAAAAAAGTAGATTAGTTATGATATCCCCAAGAGTCATTGTTTTTACCAAAATAAGACTAGACATTACTTGGGATTATGTGCTGGGAAGAAAAATGTCTCCCACAAAGCCGTTCATGTCCTAATCCACAGAATTCATGAATATGTCACCTTACATGGCGAAGAAGGCTTCAACACATGTGAGTAAGGGCACAGACTTTAAGATTGGGAGATTAAGGGGCACCTGGGTGGCTCAGCCAGTTAAGTGTCCAACTTCAGCTCAGGTCATGATCTCATAATTCGTGACTTCGAGTCCCGTAACAGGCTCTGTGCTAACAGCTCAGAGCCTAGATCCCGCTTCAGATTCTGTGTCTTCCTCTCTCTCTGCCCCTTCCTGCTTGTGCTCTTTCTCTCTCCCTCTCTAAAATAAATAAGCATAAAAAAATAAGATTGGAAGATTAAACTGGATTATCTGGGTGAAGCCAATCTAATCATGAGTCCTTAAAGGAAGAGAACCTTATCAGACCGGTCAGAAATAGAGACTGACCATGGAAGTCAGAGAGACATGGCATGAAATGGTTGGTGTGACTTGGAAATGGAGAGAAGAGAAGAGGCCTTACACCAAGTAACGCAGTGCTCTCTAGAAGGCGGCAATGCCCTCAAATAACAGCCAGCAAGAAAATGGGGATCTCGGTCTGCACAACTACAAGAAAGTGAATTCTGCCAACCACCCGAGTGAGCAGGAAACAGATGCTCCCCCAGAGCCTCCAGAAATGAATGCAGCCCTGCCAAATCCTTGACTTTAGTCTAGCGAGATCTGCACTGGATGTCCAACCCCTAGGACTGCAAGATAACAAATCTAGCTTGTTACGAACCACTAAGACTGTGATAATTTGTAATGGCAGCAATGGAAAACTAATACAAGCTCTCTAAATTCGAGTGAACTAAAAGTATTTTGTTATTGTTGTCATTGTTTTCTCCCTACTACCTTGTGTTTGAGGGCTCATGAGGAAGCCCAGACTACTTTTTCCTTGTTTCTATCTCCGCTGCATATCTGAGTTGTAATAGGAACGGTTTTTGTGAGTCTGCCACATATATACCTCATGTCACTCTTTTCTCCCAATAACCCCACAAAGCATGCACTATTATGATTCTTATCTGGAGATGTGAAATTGCTAGTTAGAGAGGATTAGCAAGAGATCCAGGATCAACCCACTAGTAAGGGGCCATCTAATGGTAGTGGGGCTCAACTGGGTCCATCTGATGGCAGTGATCAACAATAAGTCCCTGTTGCTTCAGTGCCTCTGGTCTCTGCTTGGAGGCTTATCTCTCTCAAGCACTTCCTCCTCAGCTATTGTTTCTAAAATGCAAATTTGGTTATTTCTTTTTGCAACATGAAACTATAGGCTGCTGATCTTGACTCTGCCTGATCTCTCTAGCCACATCTCCTAGTCCCCTTTCGGTCACTATCCAGCTGTACTGACTACTTATGGTTACAACATGTAGTGAACTCATTGGGCCTCAGGGCTCTTGTTCAAGCTGTCTCTGTGGAGCTAGTCTCAAGGTCCTTTGGTAGAACATATATTCCTAGCAGGCTACAGTCATTTTCCCATGAGACCCAGAACTCTGCCACCATCCCCCACCCCCAGGTGTCTGCTTTGGCTCCCATCTACACCCAATTATATTTTTCACCAAGTTCGTTTTTGCCATTCCCATGATTTGATGGCTAATTTTGACCATCACTTTCTGAACACCCTTAGCAATGGACTGCATCTCCACCAGACTCAACAAACCGTTTAGAATCCTTATCTCCACAGTAGTTCCTTTCAAGCCTTATTGATTTCAAAGAAATTCTTGATGGCACATTTTACCCATGACAACCAGCCTACCTTATGGGCCCTTTGTAATCAATGGAATTACATCGGAAAAATGAAGAGTCAATAGAATTCATCTCATACAACACACATTATGAAAATGCATTAATTGTCTCCTACTTCATATCGTTTGAGAATGAACTGCACCATATGCTTACCAAGTCACAGAAGTGAGTTATAAACACAGAAATTATACAAAATCCTCTTCTTTGAGCTCCTTCTAATTCCTTCCTTCTATTCAAAACTCAGGAATTAGAGTGTATACAAATTTTGGTCCTAACACACTGTTTCCAATATATGTTTCAAAGAATATTTGATTCATTAATTTCCCTGGGGTAAAGTGGTCAAATAATTTTGGGCAATGCTGCCTGTTATAACCTCTTCTTCAAGATTCAAAGTTTGTTAGCAGTATTGCAGTAGAGAAGTATTTAGATGTGTTAAACCCAGCAATTTCCAAACCTATTTACTCAAAGGATCTCCTTTTTTAATGAAACCTATTTTTACCCTCCCATGCCAATATTTAATCCTTTGGGGGTCACTAGCTTTGTCTTTTTTTATCATGATTACATCTCTATCTGGTCTATTGGGGCAAAATCCTGTTCCACTTCTTCCTTATGGAGTCTACCAGTAATCCAGACCATGCAGGAAGCCTAATTCGGCCACCTCTGCCATCCCAATAGCATCCTCACACTCTCTTCCCGAAGGACTTTGCCCTATTAACCTTCCATGATCAATTGTCTCTCTATGACAAAGTAGTCCTCTTAAATCCTTTGGTGGAAACGTTCTATCCTTCACTGTGGAGAGGGGCATCGGGAAGCCCTTCTTTTGGGGACCCGCGTAGCATTTCCTGCCTAGCATGACTTTAAATCCTCCTGCCCCACATCTCCTACCTCCAACTATGGCTCAGAAGGCTGCTCTTCCCACAGCTCTTGAAGTTCAAGAGTGATTGGCACAGTCTTCACGATTCTCACATGTATGTTGTCTTCAGAATCCCCTGGAAGGCTTATTAAAACACCAATTCCTTGGGGTGCCTGGGAGGCTTGGTTGGTTAAGCGTCCAGCTCTTGATTTGGGTTCAAGTCATAATCTCACAGTTCATGAGATTGAGCCCCATGTCGGGCTCTGTGCTGACAGTACAGAGCCTGCTTGGTATCTTCTGCCTCTCTCTCTCTCTCTCTCAAAATAAATAAATAAACATAAAAACAAAAACAAAAGCAAAAACAAAACACACCAATTCTTGGAGCCCACCCTGGAGTTTCTGGTTCAGCAAGTCTACAGTGGAGACCAAGAATTTGCATTTCTAACAAATTCCCAGGTTATGCTAATTCTAGAGATCATATTTTGAGAACCCCTGATATATAGTAACCACTGATATATAGAGTTCCAGTTACCTTGGGCTGATAAGACCAATAAAAATAATAAGGAAACGTAGGGGCACCTGGGTGACTCAGTTGGTTAAGCACTGGACTTCAGTTCAGGTCATGATCTCATGACTCATGAGTTCAAGCTCTGCGCTGGGCTCTGTGCTGACAACTCAAAGCTGGAGCCTGCTTCTGATTCTATGTCTCCCTCTCTCTCTGCCCCTCTCCTGCTCACTCTCTGTCTCTTTCTCTCAAAAACAAATAAATGTTAAAAAAAATTCTTTTTAAAGTAAAAAGAAAAAGTAAAAGAAAAAAATTAAAACACCATTGTCTGATTTTCAGGACAAATAATCTGAGGTCTACTGGGATGTCAACACCCTAATGAAGCAGTGCATTGGGATGCAGACAGAAAATCAAATAGAATCCCAGTTATATTTTTAATCTAAAAGATAAGACAGACATTACACTATATGAATAGTACTGAGAAGGTCAACAAGGTGCCTGTGGGGTGCGGGAGTATTAGAACTTACATAACACAGGCGACTGACAGGCACTTACTCTGACTTATTCACTTTTCGTGTATTTTATTAGTTATGATGTGAGTTTCAATGTCTTAAAAAAAAAGTTTATGTCTAACTGCCCTAACTTCATGGGCATGAGCTGTCCAGGCTGACATACAGGTTCTGCGGTGCCATGAGCTTGCCTGAGGCTTCCATAGTGTGAACAGAGAGCAAAGCTTCAGCTTTTGCACAAAGTGGGGAAAAGCACAGGGAGGGCAGACTCCTTTTCTCATTAGGTTGCACCCCTCAGTTTGTTTACAGCCATTAGGCAGACCCTGCTCGAATGATCAAACTGGCTGCAAGGGAGACCACGATATGTAATCTTCCCACCTAGCTAAGACTTCCAGTTTCAATAAGTGCACACAGGTATTGAGGGCGCAGTGAACAGTCTCTGCAACACGCACTGTAATGCTCTATGGTTTCGATGTTCTTGTTTAATTATATTTACAGGTCGTGTGATCTCATGTCAGCTAATGCTCAGAAGGAACAGGTGGTTTGGTGGGGTTTCTATGAAGAAATGATTGAAGATAATGTCAGTTACATAAACACATGTGAACAAGACAATGGAAGAACAGATGGATCTTCTCCTCCAAGGTATTTGCTGGCCACATTAATGAATTAGAATCATGCCAGTCTAAATGGTTCTGACACACAGGGGTGCCTGGATGGTTCAGTCAGTTGAGAGTTCGACTCTTGATTTTGGCTCGGGTCATGATCTCACTGTTTGTGGGATTGAGCCCCGCATCAGGCTCTGTGCTGGGTGTGGAACCTGCTTGGGATTCTCTCTCTCCCTCTGCCCCTCTCCCCTGCTCGTACTCTCTTCCTCACCTCTAAAATAAAATTTTTTTTAAATTAAGCAGTTCTAACACAGAACAAGGCAAAAGCAAACAAACCAATCCTGAAATTATCTGGAAGAGCAATGAGAACATAGATTTATATCCACTATCATATAATATCATCTAATATCTTGCACTGTAAGACACATTTAAGGTAAAATGCAAAGTTAATAATAGTGGAGGGTACACATTATCATACATATATCTGTTCATGCATTGTATTCTACTTATAAAATTCTATATATTTATAGGTTATAGAGACCCTGTAGGTTATAGATAGGTTATACATAACCTATAAATTATATATATATATACATATATATGTGTGTGTGTGTGTGTGTGTGTTTATGTATATATATATGTACATATATACACATATATATGTGCATATACATACATACATACATATATATTCTATAAAGTGAATGAATACATCAGGGCATCTGGGTGACTCAGTCAATTAAGTGTCTGACTTGATTTCGGTTCAGGTCATGATCTCACGGTCCATGGATTCAAAGCTCCACATGAGGCTGCAAGCCAACAGCAGAACCTGCTTGGGATTCTCTCTCTCTCCCTCTCTCTGTCTCTGCCCCTCTTCTACTCATACTCTCTTGTATCTTTCTCAAAATAAATAAACTTGAAAACAACAATTTTAAATCAATAAAAAATATAGTGAACGAATACAAACAATTACTACACGTTATAATTCCTTTTTTTTCCCATATTTTTAATGTGTTTGAGAGAGAGACAGAGTATGAGCAGGGGAGGGGCAAAGAGAGAGGGAGACACAGAACATGAAGCAGGCTCCAGGCTCCGAGCTGGCAGCACAGAGCCCGACGCGGAGCTCAGAGTCACAAACCATGATATCATGACCTGAGCCAAAGTCAGATGTTTAACCAACTGAGCCACCTGGGGGCCCTTATAATCCCATTTTAATAATGAGCAACGGGAAAGTTATATAAGAAGTCCAAGTTTTACATGGTGCTATGGTGCCATCACAATTGGAAACATGTTTAACATTCATTTGTCATCTTTATCACCTCCTTTTATTGCCCACTCTTACAACACACAAAATATGTTAGTATTTTAGCACATATACACAACTTATTCATAAAAATGCATACATAAATTGGGTGTATGCTCAAGATATTTAAATACTAGGGTTGTGCAAGCAAGTTGTCCAAAAGTGATCCTTGCTCTAAGAAGCTGAGCCTTGAGAAATGAGGACTTTCGATCTATAAATACATGATTTTGTGTTTAGTGCTGAAACTTAGGGATGTGTCACTCCACAAACTCTCTTATCTTTTCCAGGCTCAACTTAACTCATTTTCCTCTTATGTGAGGAGGAGCCAATGCCTCGGTCATTTGCCCGGCACCGTGGGTCTGAATCAGATGGCATCATGTATAGCCAAACCTCTCTGCAAACTACAAATACCTGTATGTCCTAACTCGTGTTGAAGAAGGATAGGATTTGGATAGAAAGAGATGATGGCAAAATTATGTCAGGTAGAATTGAAGAATTAACATGTGAGAACCGTTATGCTTATAAGAGAACTAGCATCATTTATTTTACACCACGATTCATCACCTGGCATTCAGTGCCTCATTTAACCCTCCCTGGGACTCGGCAGGTAGCATTTTTTTTTGTTTTTTTGGGTTTTTTTGTTTTTTTTGTATTTTATTTTATTTTATTTTATTTTATTTTTTAATATATGAAATTTATTGTCAAATTGGTTTCCATACAACACCCAGTGCTCATCCCAAAAGGTGCCCTCCTTAATACCCATCACCCACCCTCCCCTCCCTCCCACCCTCCATCAACCCTCAGTTTGTCTCAGTTTTTAAGAGTCTCTTATGCTTTGGCTCTCTCCCACTCTAACCTCTTTTTTTTTCTTCCCCTCCCCCATGGGTTTCTGTTAAGTTTCTCAGGATCCACATAAGAGTGAAAACATATGGTATCTGTCCTTCTCTGTATGGCTTATTTCACTTAGCATAACACTCTCCAGTTCCATCCACGTTGCTACAAAGGGCCAGATTTCATTCTTTCTCATTGCCACGTAGTACTCCATTGTGTATAGTAACCACAATTTCTTTATCCATTCATCAGTTGATGGACATTTAGGCTCTTTCCACAATTTGGCTATTGTTGAGAGTGCTGCTATAAACATTGGGGTACAAGTGCCCCTATGCATCAGTACTCCTGTATCCCTTGGGTAAATTCCTAGAGCATTGTTTATTGCTATGTTACAGAGGAAGAAAGTGAGGCTCACTGAGATTTCCGAATCTCTCCAAGGCTACCTGGTCAGAATGTGGCACAGCCTTCCAGTGAAATCCCATCTAACTCCCCAAATCTGACGGGTAACACAGCTTCGGCGCGCCGACCTGAGTCTCACTGAGTGCATCTGGACCAGAAAATACATCGGAACTGGATGGAAGGGATGAGACAATAGGTCTCAAGTGCTAGGATAAAGAATGTTCCCTTGATGTTTGGAAAATTCCACATTTTGTATACGGTTCCCGGCAGGATGCATCTGTCTTTGTCAAGAGGATCAGCTGCTGGAGATATGTCTGTCAGCCTGCGGGGGCGGGGGGGGGGGCATGATTCAGAATGGCAGGGAACAGTTTGACGTATGGCAAGGGACCCAAGAAAGTTGGTAAGAACTCCCCTTGAATGTGAACATCTGCTTCAATCAGAGTTGCATTATACAACTAATGCTTAGGGCTTTGAGACACTGAGGCTCAGTGTACCCATTCTAAAGTATCTGCTTGTCAGGTTATGTTTCTCCAGCACAGAGCATGGTGTGGGCATAGAAACGCACTCAGCTTAGTTGTCTTAAACCCTGAGGTCATGGACTGGCATCGAGGTATTTACAGAACACCATTGATATAGAAGGTGCTGTTTAGGATTCTGAAGATGAAAACAAGTAATAAATACAATTCTGACCTTCAGATGACTAGCAGGGGAGAGTGGTAAATACAAAGACAGTTCCAATATACTCTGACATGCTACAGCCGGGGAAAGCCCAGAACACTACTGAATATTTTCTCCATCCCTGGTATTAACATCCAAGGGGGGTTGGACCATTGCTTGGACCACCGCAAACCCTCAGCTCGCTGTGTAGAGATACAACTGCTAATCCCCTCATGTCTGACAATGGGATGATTCCCACACATGAGCTGTGGTGTGGGTGACTGACATGCACAGGGTAATTGTCCTTTATAATTGAAAATGTGGCCACTGACAGTTTTATGTCCCTGACAGTCAACCACTGTCAACGGGATTTTATGGTGAATTTACAGTGGCAGGCTCTGGGTCCTGGGTTAATAGGCCTTCTGCCTCTGTAATAGGGACCCATTAGAAAAAGGAGGGAGAGGAACTTCTAAACACAGCCTGTTTCTCCAGCTCAGCTGCTGTGGGCTCTGGGGTATTAAATACTTTCCTGGCTCAGGGGTCACATTACAGATGATATTTTCGTGAAGAGCAGCCATAATCTCACCTTCCATTCATCCTGCCCAGAATCTATAGCTATAAGTCATGATACCAAGAGCAGACCACTCCCCTCCCATCATAGATCTTTGGGGAAGGTTCTTCTGGGATGCTTGATGTTTGGCAAAATATCGGAAAATAACCCGGCAGCGGGGCACCCACAGCCTGAGAAGTTTGACAATCATGGCTGTCAAATTTCCAGCCGCTGTGAGTAGGTAAATGAGCAAGAGATGGAAATTGAGTCATTGCAAAGGGTCGTGATTGCCACAAACAGCTGCAAAGCCTCACGGTAAACAGAACATCAACATGTGCATTTAATTAAAACGTTGTCTATTTTTGCAGGTACTTAAAATGCCAGAAACTACTAGGCTAAGACTCATTTATTCTATTTAATACTTATGGGAAACATATTGCTGTTCCCATTTAACAGTCAGGGAAACAAAATGTAGAGGTGCTGAACACTCTTGCCCAAGAAAGAAGAGCAGAGGGACGTTTCGAACCCAAATCTGTCTGATGACAAACGCTGTGATCTTCACACGCCGTTACAAGTTCCTCTCCAAACGCCAAGCGAGGGGTTTGCTTTTGTTTGGGTTTAGTTCCAGAATCTTTTCCTTCTCGTGTCCCGTTATCTGAAAATAGTTGTAGTCACATAGAGCTGCTGAGAACCACTTTTCAAACCAGCAACTGAGGGAAAAGTCACAAATCCTTCTCTTCCATTTCTTCCAAGGGGAGGAGGATGTTCTTTGGATACGAAGCACACAGAACTCCCTGGAAAACCTCTATTAAATGCCACAGTCACAAAACGGTTTTAGTAAATAAAACCCCTACCATGGGTGCCGCATGGTTGGGAGAGAGAAAGAAATGGTGTATGAATGCCCGCAAAAGACACCTGCCATCCCTTCTCTGAAGCCAGAGGAGCCAAATATCCATTCGGGCTTCTGGGTTTTATGATCCCCCAAATTATGCAGTTCTCCCAGCAGGGGCTGGGGCAATACTACATAAACAAACACATTCATGTTTCTGCAGTGAAACCCACAAAAATTTACACTTCATTTAATACCCAAAGGCTATAAACTAACTCCCGTTAGGGTCAGGCCAGGTCAGAGGAGCTAAAAAATAAATGAAGGAAAGTATGCTTTTCTTTCAAAGCTTCTGTTTCCACCCTAAGATATCATCTTCTTTAATTCTCAAAAACATTCTCTAGTGGAGAAGAAATCATTCTTTCTAGGGACTGCCGGATGTCCTTTGGCATCAAAGGGCAAAGTCCCTTGATCACCACCTCGTATCTCTAATTTGTGTCCTAGTTAACCCTGGAATTCGGACTGTTTCACAGAGCATTTCTGTGCCGCACTGGACAGAGCAACAAATGTCACACAGGCTCTTCCTCTCCCTCCAGATAGACAGTTTCCACCCCTAGCTCCCACCTCTCAAAATGCAGAGAAGCTCGAGGCACCTGGGTGGCTCAATCGGTTAAGCATCCGACTTCGGCTCAGGTCATGATCTCACGGTCCGTGGGTTCGAGCCCCGCGTCAGGCTCTGTGCTGACAGCTCAGAGCCTGGAGCCTGCTTCAGATTCTGTGTCTCCCTCTTTCTCTGACCCTCCCCTGTTCATGCTCTGTCTCTTTCTCTGCCTCAAAAATAAATAAAACATTTAAAAAAATTTTTAAAAATGCAAAGAAGCTCAAACTGGGAGATGGTGGTGAAGGAAGGCTCTGTGTGTGTATGTGTGTGTGTGTGGGGGGGGTCCCTCTGGGTGCCTTTGCTCATTCCATCCTCACCCATCCCTTAACACCGTCCTACGTCCCCTGCCTGTGAGTTGTCCAACTTGACAAGTGTTTGAGTGCCAAATGCTGCCATGAGTCTGGATACACCTTTCAATGCTTACACAGTTTCCTCTTGCTTCTCCTTTCTCCCTTTTCTTGGTTCCTGGAAGCGAAAAGAATCAGAAAAAAGCATGGACACATTAATCCGTGAGAAATCCAGGGTCCGTGCTTTGTCCTCATCACTGTCCAGAATGTGACCTTCCTCGCCTGCGTCAAAAAACTACTGGCTGTGGTGGTCATCTGCTTTACCGCATGTGGGTAGAGTGTGGCCTCCTTACCTTTCAAGAAAACAGCATGTGATCGAAACATAAAAGGTGACTAAGAAGTACAGCATATCACTTACTCAAAAAACAGCTGTCTTTTTTAAAATGTTTATTTATTTTGAGAGAGAGAGAAAGAACGTGCACAAGCAGGGTAGAGGCAGAATGAGACGGAGAGAGAGAATCCCAAGCACGTCTGCACTATCAGCACAGAGCTTAACGTGGGGCTCGATCCTATGAACTGTGAGATCATGACCTGAGCCGAAATCAAGAGTTGGACATTTAACCTAATGAGCCACCCAGGTACCCTATGTTTTAATTTTAATTTTTATGTTTTAGAGGTAATATGATTAAAGAAAATCTTAAATACAGACCAAAGGGGGGAAAAAGGGAGAAGAAACTGAAATATACCAATAATCTCACTTGTTTCTCTCTGGTGTCTCCTTTCTCCTTGTTCCTATGCATGTTTCAACCAGTTTATTAAATCAGAGAGGATATACAACACTGTGATTTTTTAACACATTTTTCAAAAGCACTTTCCATGCGTGCTGTGGCGTATTTTCAACGAACGTTACACAGTCGTTAAGAGTGTTTTCGAAGTCAGACTTTCGTGTACTGAAGATTTGCTTCCCCAAAATTTGTATGTTGAAGCCCTGACCCCTAATGTAATGAAGACTTTGGGAGGTAGCTTTGAATTAGGTCATGACGGTAGGGCCCCCAAAGAGGAAGAGAGACCAGAGCTGTCTCTCTCTTTCTGGCCTATGAGCACACAGCAAGAAAACCACCGTGTGCAAGCCAGGAAGACGTCTCTCACCAGGAACGGAATTGGATGGCTTGTTGATCTTGGACGTCCCGCCTTAAGAAACTTGATAAATAAATGTCTGTTTACATTACATAGTCTGCAGTATTTTGTTATGGCAGCTCGAGCTGGCTAATACACAGACTGCCTGACTGACCACCTACTAACTGGATAAGCTTGGGTAAGTTCTATAACTTTTCTGTGCTTTGACTTCCTCAACTATAAATGGAGAGGGTAGCAGCAGCTGTCTTACAGAGCTGTTGTGAAGATAAAACGAGGAATTGCACACAGAGTACTTAGACACTGTTTGACACTTGGCGAGCCCTCCATAGATACTATTGACTGGTGAGTTTCCAGTTTCCCCATCTGTTACTCTGAATAATCATACCCACCTCACGAGCTTTTTGTAAAGACAGAGGCCAAATGTGTGAGAGCCGAGTTCAATGCCTGGTTGAGAGCAGGTTTGGAATTACAAAAGACATAAAATCTTGAAAAATAAGAATACTTAAAAACTGTTCAACCTGAGATGTTTATTTGAAAATGCTTTTGAAATGCTCCAGGTGACACAGAAATTTCACATCAGGAACCGAAGATCAAACTAATGATCCTAGACTGTTTTGATCTGAGGCAGTGTTTCACTTCTCTATACTATTTCTCCAGAGAAGTCTTTTAGACCACGTGATGAGAAGGGTGTTGTTCAGGTTACTTACTGCTGTATTGTAAATCACCCCAAAACCTAGCAGCTTTGGCCACCATTTCAATATGTCCTTTGATTCCATGGGTCAGGAATATGGGAAGGGCATGGCAGGAATGGCTGGACTCTGCTCAGTAACATCCTGAGCCTGAGCTAGAAAATTCAGCTTCGGGGGTCACTCAGTCACTGGGGTTGAAGTCATCAAGAAGTCATTTTACCCACGTGTCTGGCATTGGCTGAGATCTGGGGTCTGCAGTCTGGAGTGCCTATACTCAGCCTCTTCATGTGGCCTCACAGCATAGTGGGCTCAGAGGAATGAGACACCTTACGTGGGGGCTTTGGGAGCCAGAAGCAAATGAGCTGTGAGCAAGCCCGAAGCTGGATTCCATTTTATGACGCAACCTTGTAAGTTACATGATGCAATCTCTGCTGCATTCTGTTGGCTTCAAGGGAGTCGCTCAAGTTGGTCCAGATGAAAAAGGAAGAACACTTAGTTCTAGTCCTCTCTCAGTAAAAAGAATATAAACAGCATGCTTAAAACTGCAACAAAAATTTTAGCCCTGAGTATCAGGAAACTGCTTATTGAACCAATGAAATCAGACACCTCTTGTCCAAAGGTTCACTTGGTTTATAAACAGTTTCTGAAGGTGAAGGATCTTGGCTTCATTACATCTGCATTTCCTTATTCTACTCAGGCCAGGGTCCTTGCAGAGCTGATAATAATTGAATGTTCTCCGATTTACATTGAGGAGAATTGCTTTCATTATTTCTTAGCTGTGTTCCAGATTTTCATTATGATAATGCTAATTATACATATTACATTAAAATGACCCATTTTTGCTGAATTTTATACTTCTCTTTGTTGTTATCCCATAAATATCATGCAATTTTACTTATTTTACAACTTGGTGATTTTTTACCATATAAACATTCATATTTAACAACAACACCAATAATAATAATAACTATTATTATTGTAAGTCTTGATCAAATAATATGTCCTTATTTGGTCTTAAGAAAGCATGGCCCTGGTTAGATTCACAAATATATAGTTTTCCATACTTTAATGACTCTTTTTCCCAGGAAACATGAAAAGAAATCCCAGGCCAGTAATTATCATGGCAATTCTAATGAGCATTTATTGAATACCTACTGTGTATTCAATAGACATTGAGCGAAGCATTTACACACACTAGCTTGGGTAGTGTGGCAGATACAGTCTCTGGAAAAAGACAGAACTAGTTTGGCATCGGGGTCTGTCCCTTATTATCTATATAATCAAGGGCAGGTGACATCATCTCTGTGTCAATAATAAAAGAGGAAATGACTATCAGGTTGATTATATAAATATACACATAGCACTTAATATGAGATCAAACATCCAGCAAGCATCCTGGGCTGAGAGACTCTATTCCTTCCAAAAATCTTATTTTATACAGCTCACATTTACTGAGTGCTTATTAAATGCTAGGCTTTGTCACAGGATGTTAAATGTACTAATTCATTAATTTTCATCAAAACCTATGTGGCGAGCACTGTTGTCATCCCCATTTTATAGACGTTAAGACTGAGACTCAGAGAGACTAGCCTTCTCAAGGTCACAATTTGCGGCAGGACTACGGGGCTAAGTCACAGATTCAAAATTCAAACCCTGCCTCTGTTTCCAAAATGCATTTGCTTATGCTCAGGACTCTTTGAAAAGCACAGAATGGTCCAGATGCACTATCATTTCAGCATGGTGATTCCATTATTCTTCTTGGGATTGGACCAACCCGCTGTATATTAGGATTCTGCAGTGAGACGGAGAATGCATACAGAGAGCAAGATATCTCTTAAGAATTGGCTTATGTGGTTATGGAGGCTGACAAGTCCAAAATCTGCAGGATGAACCAGAAGGGTGGAAACCTAGGAAGAGCCAGTATTAAAGTCTGAAGGCCATCTACTGACTGAATTCCCTCTTGCTCATGGAAAGTCAGTCTTTTTGTTCAATCAGGCCTTCAACTAATTGGGGATGAGGCCCACCTACATTATGGAGGGCCATCTTGTCTTCTCAAAGTCTACTGGTTTAAATGTTAATCACATCCAAAAGAAATAAAGAAAAAGAAAAACAAAACCCTCCTAGAAACATTAAAATAGTGTTTGACCGTATATCTGGACACCATGACCCAGCCAAGTTGGCAAATAAAATGATCTATCCCACTCACTATCTAAATAGAAGTGAATAACAACTACCAATCACAGATTATAAATATGAAAAATAAGTTATTTTAGAGGAAAAAATAGAAATGGTGAAATGGATGGTGAATGCATGTCCTAATTGCTTTCTTCTTTCACTGCGTTGAACACTGAAGAAAAAGGAAAAAAGAAAATATTCAACAGAAAAAAATAACAGCATAGAAAATCATACTTCAGTGCACACATAAGACCATTTATAACCTTAACAGATATGGTGCTTTTTGTTAAAAAAAAAAAAAAAAGCGGTGGCAGGTGTGGAGGAGAGGCAGCAGGGGGTCTCATCTCTCTGGTTGTTATGGAATCATAGGGGTTGCCAAGACAAAGGCAGTATCTGGGCCCAGCAGGCTCAGAACAAGAGGGGACAAGGTCTCCCAGTGTTTGGCACCACAGGTGGTCCAGGCATGCAGAATGCAACCTCCAGGGTTTGCAGCCAGAGCTAGGAATCCCTGCACCACTGGAAAGTTTAAGGCCCAGTATAACCGTAGCACAAATTCTCTGATGGTCGCCATGGAAATTTATTATCAGTCACTCAGCACTCAAAGAGATTCTCTTGGGCTCAAATATTAATGCGTGGACTTGGTGGTCATTTACTTTGACCAGATTGGTTAGGGATTGTTCAGCCGACAGCATGAACAGCAGAACCCAGGTAGTGGGAAGAGGGGGACATGAAATGCTTTAAAAAAAACTTAAAAAAAATTCCTTTGAGTAATTGGGCACAAGACTTTTTTTTTTTCCGAGAGTATGTTAAAGATAAACTCCCTTTTTGAAAAATCTTCTATACTCAAGATACATGTTAGGATGTGTACAGTAAGAAGAGATCCTTGTGAGGGTCGCTATTTGCAGCCACATACTCAGGAGCTGAGGGAACTGTTGGATGTATCAGTCATTGAGAAAAAATAAAGACAGAAAAACCTTATTTATCTCTCTGTAGGATAAGAAAGGCTACGGAGAGTTGAAAAAATTAGCTCAACTTCAATATAACTAAGCAACTATGAGAACATGGCACTGAACTTACCTGAATGTTCCTGAAACTTCAGGAACATTCCACTCTGGACTTTCCTGAATAATCACAATTCCTGTCAGGTGTCCTACACAAGACTGAAACACTCTAGACATTTCATATTTTGGCATCCAAACCATAGCTTCTATACTCTTTCCCCAAAATTGGATACAAAAAAGGGAATGAGCAGAAGCACTTGGCATATTTGACTTTATTCAATCTTTCCGGCATTACGTGACATAGGAGTTACTACTCCCTTATTATAGGGATACGTAAGCCACTTTTCCTGATGGTCTTCCTAAAGTGCCTTAGTCATATCACAGCAAATTAAAGAGGTAATATTCATATTCAGAAGGATTCTCCAATAGATGGATGGATGAATGGATGGATCGATGGGTAGTGGGTTGATAGGTTGTGAAATTAAATTATTTGCTTGAATTTGGGTCCCCGTATCCTTCAACATGACATTTCTTGACTCCACCCGAAGAGGGAAAAAAATGTTCAAGGTGTGTTCACAACAAATCTTGGAAGTCCGTATAATCTTTAGAAATGTATTGACTGTCAAATTTATAGCCAGACTGGCCAGCTTTATGAAGGATAGAGGGTGACGATATAGATATTAGAATGAAAGTATTTATTTCTGTGAGTTGCAAGTGACCATATATCTCACACGTAATTCTGAAGTCTGTATATTCTAGGAGATTCATGCTGTATTGTATCATGGGGAATGGCTCATAATTCACGTGCTGGGCTTCTTTCGGTATGCCCAGCCTGAACATTTAGGCATAAAATTCCTTTTCTCTTTCAGAAATGGAAATGCAACTGTGATTTTCTGGCAGCAGATTTATGTCTTGGAAAACTGTTTTAAGAAATGTGTGGATACATGGCTCTGTTTGACAAATGACAATAGTGACAGGCAGGCACTGATGTTGCCCTACCACATCCACCACGTCCTTTGTTTCCCCCAGAGTCCAACAACCACCCAGTAACACATCAGAGCCTCAAAATTACACTAAAAACGACATATATCGATGCATCTAAAAATGCAGAAGCGAATACTTAAAGAAAATGACTACAGGATATAGAGTAGCCAAAAGATAAAATAAAAATCCTTTCATAGCCTACTACTGAAATGAATTGTCTTCACTAAGATGAGAAATATATTTTATATCTATATGGTAGGAGCTGCATAAACCCTGTTCTAGCACATTATCCATGAGGTAGCTCAGTTCAAGGCCTTCCCCACCTGGCTGGAATGCTCAAGGATGACCATGGGAGCATCCTCACCTTACCAGGCACAGGGCTCTGGGTGAATGGACAGGTGTTCTGATGGAGTGAGGCAGGGAGTCCACATGGGACAGTCAGACCAGGACTGAGCATGATCCCTGGCCCTCCTGGGTGCTGTTTCTGTTCGGCTGTGAGCTGAGGCAACTTGGGGGAAGATCTCAATAACATCCTTCCCATATTTTAATGGCACTCCATCCTATAAACACGTCATCATTTATTTTAATCATGCATTTTTATCCATTTTACTTTTTTGTAACGCCACATGCATTTACATTTGAAAATCATCTGTGAAATGAATTGGGGTGTTTCAAATATATATTAATGCTAGTGTCAGCTAAAATGACCAGCCTCTTAGGAACTACAAAATGATTGTCCTGGGGCACCTGGGTGGTTCCGTTGGCTAAGCATCTGAAATTCTTGGTTTCTGCTCAAGTGATGACCTCACAGTTGGTGAGTCTGAGCCCTGCATTGGGGTCCACGTTGTTAGTGCAGAGTTTGCTTTGAGATTCTCTGTCTCTCTCTGTCTCTCTGTCTCTGTCTCTCTCTTTGCCCTTCCCCCACTTAAGCTCTCTGTTTCTCTCTCTCTCTCTCTCTCTCTCTCTCTCTCTTTCTCTCTCAAAATAAATAAATAAACATTTAAAAAAAAGTTTAAAAATAAATAAATAAATAAACAAATAAAAATAAAAATAAAAACTTGTTGGCCTCTAACTCTTTATTTCATGACATGTGGAAAGTCCAGTGCCCCTCCCCCAAACGGATGTCTGCAAATTCTTAGGGTGCTGAACTACTCAAGTTCATACGCACCTCTGTGTTTATACTCTTCCTGAAGGTTTTTGTGTGTGCTTTCTCACCATGTTATCTGTGTGAATTCTTTTTTCATCTGGGTCTTGCTAGATAATGGAATAAGGTCATAAAGAATTTAGCATTCCTCACTGCTCTGTAATACGGCATGGACCATTTTCGCTTTCTTACAAATATTTCTAATCATCCGAGTAGGCATGTAGACTTTATAATCATAGAAGAGAAAGAAAAATGGTTCAAAAAATCACCAGGTCCTCTCTTTTATATCTTTCTCTCTGATGTCCCTGACTTTATTCTGGGATGGGCAGTGACACCTGTTTGGATTCCTCTTTTCCCTTTCTGTCTCTCAGAGTAGAGTTCATTTTACACGTCTTCTTCATTTCTAAACCTTAGAACCTCCTTTAAAAGTGTCCTCTTTCTAGAACATGGACCCCAGACAACAAGACCAGAGCAATAGCCATCCCTCCTCTTGAAGAATATAGGGTTTGGAGATGAGAAGGAAATGGATTAAAATCATGGGGAAAAAGTATGGTTTTTAGCAAAGTGTTTAACCACATTTAATTATCTCTTTTTTACTCTGTAAAATGAAGCTAGTCATATGGTATAATAATATATAAATTAAAGGTCCTATAATATTTTGACACTTAGATCAAAATTCCATTTTTTAAGTTTATTTATTAATCAATAATAAATTATTACTTATTATAGAGAGAGAGGGAGAGAGAGAATCCCAAGCAGGTTCCATACCATCAGCACAGAGCCCGATGCACGGCTCAAACTCATGAACCGTGAGATCATGATCTGAACCAAAACCAAGAGTCAGATACTTAACAGACTGAACCACCCAGGCACCCAACATTTAGGTACTCTAAGAATCTTGGCACTACAGAAAAAGGAATGCTTGACTTCCCTACAGCTTTTCTTTTAATTCTGTGACTTTAAGCAAATCACATAGGTTTCCTTAAGTCTTGGCCTCCTTCCCTGTCAAATAAGGATAAGAAAACCACTGTGGACGTTCATGGATATGCATAGATGTCAGTGAAGTGTCCAATCCTTAAATATTCAGGTGGAATTTGCTTGAACTCCGTGTCAGGCACCACAGTACATCCATGCACATGTGATTCAGACTTTCTGTGATTTCCGTGGGATGCAGTGAGGACAGGCAGACAAATACTTTCCTTCCTTCTTAAAACTCAATTAAATTTAATGAGTTCTGCCAACCCATGTCTTATGTTGACATGTTGACACATTCCACCCAGTAACACCCAGTCCTGTTCTTTTGAGCTCCCCAACAAATTCTAACTCAGCAAGGTGAGTGGATGCATGCTGACTTTATTGAGTTTGGGAGCAGGCCGGAAGGATTGCCAAGAACAGTGTACTGTCTGTTTAAAGGCGCTTGGCCTCCTATTTTCAGTACCGCCCCCACCACTCTCCGAAAGCTTGTTTTTTCCTCTCTTTAATATGCCCCAGGATATCATGGACCACCTTATCTTAGGCTTGCCCCTCAGAGATCTGGTGGAAATTCCACATTTCCTTCCCTTTTCTCTGCCCCCTTGTCTCTTCCAAGGGAGGAGATAGTGATATCTATATCCATAGTATTATGCCATCTCCCTTCAGGGCAGAAGCAACCACCATCTCTGGGTTTGAAATATCGTGTCCTTCCTTTTTCACATGTAAAGCATCTTATACTGAGTTAGATCCTAAATGAGTATTGGAAGAGAGGGGGAAGGGGGACGATCGTACACTGTGGATGGAGGGTATGGTCAGGGCAGAAGGAAAATCAGTAACAGGAGGGAAAAAAGCATAGAGCTGATGTGACAGAAGATAGGTTCCCAGGCCAGGGGATCCTATTACTAAACACTCCTGATACCTAATACCAAAATGTTCTTAATGCCGTGTATGAAAGCATAAGCTCTCAACTCTCTAAGCCTGGATGATGGCCCCATGCTCTTCCTACTGATATAGAACCCTCCCTTGGCCTCCCTCCACACACCCCAGCACCTGTGAGTTGGGAGAACATCTCTCCTTCCTAGGTGGGAGCACAGATGTAGGAAGGCAATGATTTCAGAGGGTTTATTTTAGAAACAGAAAACAGCTTCCTAATGACACGCTGGCTGGAGGGGGGTTGCATCTCATTGGTTATGCTGGCAGATCACCCTCTGCTGATCTGTTTTGTCATTTTGTTGTCTGTTGAGGAGACAACAAAATGTTGGTGAGCAGCTGGTGGCAGAATTATGTTTTATGTACAAAATGTGGAAGAAAATTCTGGCCCAGTGCTGTAATTGCCTGATTGGATGGGGGCGGGAGAATGAGCTATGCATTTATCTGAATTAAATGTGCTTTCTCTCTTCAAGGTTCAGCACGCTCAACCAGGATGGGAATTAGTATGCGACACCCTTTGTGCATTTCAGATCGGATTCTGTAAAAAAATATGGCTCAGAAATTTCTGGAAAATCGGAGTCAGCCAGGAGTCTAACAAGACTAGGACGATATGGTATCTCTGTTTATCTGCCAGGATTTAGGGGTCCTCAGAGAAATGACTCAAGACAGTCAACATGTTAGTAGGGAAGCAGGCACACAGAGGACTGGGGAGAATACCCAGCAACAGGACTTGGGGGGGAAATACAGTTAGGGAGGCAAAATCTAGTACAGTAGACACTTTAAACCCAGATCCTGATTCCTTTTGTAAAACATATCTAACAGCCATGGCACACTAATTTCTGGGAACAATTACACAACTGTCTAGTACATCATGTTATTTTGCTTTGACCCCTTGAGTCATGTGTTTCTTAAGGGTTATAAGTGCTTGTTCCCTAAACTGTTTATGACGATTGTACTTCTATGTTGATTACATAATTTAATAAACTAGTATAAGTGAACGTAAAAAGGAAGCTGGTTTCTCTTTGAAAATTCAGTTGAAAAACTTATTAAAGATGGGTCACTAAAAATATTCATATCGAACGCGGTGTGAGGAAGCTAACCTGAAGGCTGCAGGGAAATCACAAACATGAAGCTCTACGCTCAGATTGACTTGTGGGTACGCGCAAGATATCACTCCATGTGAAAGAAATGTGAATTCGAAGTTGGAAAGGACTCATTATGAGTGTGTTGTTTTCAAGGCAGAATAAACGGAATGCCAATCACAATGCTCATGTTCAAAGAAACGAATATGACATTAAATGAAAAATTTGGCAAACACTCGTGTCATTAAAATGCTTATTGCATGTGTCTATGCGTGTGTGTGTCATTTTTATGACTTCCCTCCTTAGCCATATTTTTTATTAGTTTGTCAGTCTCAGGTCTGGACTGGAAGGGATCAGATGTCTTTAGCTTTGCTGGGAGTGTGTATGAAGTCATTCTGGATGGATTAGCGGATGTCAGAGGGACCAGCGGATGTCACATGGCACAGGAGGGAAGATGAAGGTGAGGGACATGTGGATAGTCTGTAGAAGGGAGGGCTGTCGCCGTCACCAGGAAGCAGAATCAAAGTCTCTCGGGTAGGTCTGGGGTTAGGACTTCAGCCCATGTGAGTTGGAAGACTGACTACAGAAAGCCATGGCTTAGCCCGGAGGATCTGGGGAGATGGGCTGGGCTGGATAATGGCAGCGAGACTTGGGGACAGAACAAGTTAAGTAGCTGGACAAACACAGAAACACTGTGGACCTCATGGTTCAGCACAGCTGCCACACCACGCCCCTGCTGTGACAACTACTCTCTCTGATCCTCAGTTCCCTCATCTGTAAACTGTGGACAGTCATAACTGTCGTAAAGTAATTAGAAGGATTAAATGTGTGACCTTCAGACTACCTAATCCATGAATTATCATTAGACGGAGAGTAAGTTTCTTCCTTCCTTTCTTCCGTCCATTCATTCCGAAATATTTACCTAATATCTCCTCTGTGCCAAGAGCTCTTCTAGCTGTAGAGGAGACCACAGTCAGAAACAGTGGTGGAATCCTATTCCCATGACACTTTCTGTTGAAAGGACAGACACTAACGTAGGAATATAATGTAATAACAGTGATATGCGCTATGAAATGAAGTAGAGGAAAGAAAGGAAAGACTTTCACAGTGGTATAAAGAAAGGTGGGAGCGAAGGTGGTATTCATCCACACGCTCTCTATTTTTATTCTAACTGGGAGAAAAATGGCAAGGTGGCCGTGTAGCTATTGTGTAATTATTGATGATTCCTCAGCTGTCTGCAGCCCAAAACAGGAATGAGTCATGGCCAGTAAACTTCAGAGAGCTCTTAATTTTTAATTTTTAATGAAAATAGCTTTACTGGTTTTGCTCTAAGTATCATATATGGAGAACACTCAGAACAATGCAGCAAATTATGAAAAAGTAAAAAAATAATAATAAAAAATAAAAATCACCATAAATGTCAGCATTCAGATATAGTCACTGTTAACATGTTTTAGGCTGTGTTTCTGTTTGTTTGTTTTAGTGAACTTTCTGAAAGGAAAGCCTTAATGCATATCAATTCCCTTGTTAACAAGACAAATATTGGCACTCAACCAGAACTCTTAAATGCATGTAAATATATACAATACATATAATACATACGTAATACACACATCACAAACATATATACAAACACACATACAAATGTGTGTATGTGTATGTAAATGTGTATGTACATCACCTGAGAGATACGTATGTGTGAATGTGTGCATCCGGAGAGAGGAAGACAGAGAGAGAGACAGACAGGAGAGGGTGGGATAACTTTGTGGGTTGTGACTTCGAACGAGGCATTTAACCTACAGGGACCCTCATCGACTTGTTTGCAAAGTGAGTGTGTGGGGGCAGAAATGGCAGGGCTCACGCACAGTGTGTTCGCTCCCTGACATTTCCTGGCTCCCTGGCCTTTAGGGAAGGCCTCGCTTATGTGACTCGTTCTACAGTGACACTGTGACAAGCAAGTGCAATTCCCCAGTGCTTCTCCTTCTCTACTGCGGGGACCAAGGTGGCAGACAGACGTGTGCTGACACAGCAACCTCACCTGCCTGGTGCATGAGTGGAACACAGCCCTTTGCACTCTCTGATGGGCAAAACGCATGAGCAGGGAGAAACACAACAAAACAAACGCCGACACTTTTGTTGCATGAAGGCACAGGGTGTTTCAGTCGCTACGGGGTAACCAAACTACCAGACCAAAACCGCCGGAGAAAACACATGGCTGCCAGTCTGAGGGCTAAACAAGACCAGGTGAGGCCTGTGATAGAAGCTCAGTCATTACGGGTTGAGTCTGAACGACAGGGGCTAATAGAGAGGAAATTAGTCATACTGCAAACACCTTTTTTTTTTCCCTTGAGAGACGCAGAGAGAGACAGAGACAGAGAACCCCAAGCAGGCTCCGTGAGGTCAGCGCGGAGCCTGACGCGAGACTCGAACTCACAGACCACGAGATCATGACCGCCAAAACCAAGTCAGAGGCTTAACTGCCTGAGCCACCCAGACGCCCCCTTTGCCGTGACTTTTGAGAGGAACACGCATAGAACGCTGGTAAGAGATTTCTGATTCCCTCCAAGTTCTCTATTTTCTCCAGACCTGAGTTAAGGTTTCTCTACGCTTGTTCCACTTGGCCAAGAAACCCTCTAAGATCCCTGAGCAGCCATGACCCACTAAAAGTTAGTTCTGCATCACTACCGTCTTCTGCCTCTGGGCCCCACCACCCAGGCCTCCTGGGCTCCTCTTTCCACCGCCCACCATGCACTTCCAGGTGGTTACACTTGCTGGTCCTCGTTGTCATGGGTCTCCACTCAGAAACACCTCCCAAGTATAGAAGTCCTTGAACTTGTGATCTAGTGCTGCCCCCAAGCCTCACATTGTCCACCCACCTCTGTCACAAACCCCTCTTTCATATTTTTGTAATTCTTGTCAATGCCAAAACTTAATATATTCATATATCTGTTTATTTACTGCCTGCACCCCACCCTCCACTAGTACGTTCCTTGAGAACATAGACTTTGCCGTCTTGGAACAATGCCTGGAACATTGTGTTCAGTAATATCTGTTGAATAAATGCATGGGCACTTGCTATGCGCCAGATTCTCTGCTAGACGCCCTAGGAACTACATATTAGAATAAAATAAAGTAGGAAGAGATGAGTACAAATTAAAGGCAATGGCAATTTTCTGTAAAACTACCAATAGACGGAGCAGTTAATTCTTACTAAATTAGAGGCAGCAGGGAACTTTTCCTAGAGGTGAGATTATTTCATCTCAATTGTGGAGAATGAATAAGATTCTGAATGGTGAGCTGTCAAGAGTGGGAGGGGAGAAGATAAACTCGACCACTTGCCGGCCGAAGGGTGGGATCAAGACTGAAGCAAGGACAATCCAGGGCTGATTTCACCAACAGTGAAGTGGCCTCTGTGGCCGGGCCTTGACTGGTTGCAAGGAGAGAAAACTGCCCATGGAAGACAGTGCCCAATGGTGAGGAAGCCTTGAAGGATTCACTATTGGGTGGACCTGATTCTCTTCATCATGGAAGGTCATTCAATGTTTACAAGCAGGTATAATAGTTTCCCAGAGCTACTGTACCAAAGTGCCACAGACTGGGTGAGTATCCTGAGACAACTGAAATTTATTGTTGCACAGTTTCAGAGGCTGGAAGTCTGACATGAAGGGGTCAGCAGGGCTCTGCTCCCCCTTAAAGTGGAAGGGAATCCTTCTTTGCCTCTTCCTAGCTCCTGGCGGTGTGCTGGCAATCATTGATGTTCTTCGGCTTCTAGATGCATCCCTTCAATCTTCCATCTTCACATGGCCTTTCCTGGTGCCTTTGTCTCTTTTCACAGCATTGTATTATTATGTTTTTAATAAGGAAATCAGTCATACTGGGTTAGGGGCCCACATGAGTATGACCTCATGTTAGCCAATTTCATTTGCAGTTACTCTAGTCCAAACAAAGTCACATTCTAAGATACTGGGGGCTAGACTTCAGCATGCCTTTTTTTTTAAAATTTTATTTATTTATTTTGAGAGACACAGAGATGGTATGAGTGGAGGAGAGGCAGAGAAAGAGGGAGAGAGAAAATCTGAAGCAGGCTCCTGGCTGCTAGTGCAAAGCCCTATACAGGGCTTGAACTCATGAAACTGCGAGATCATGACCTGAGCTGAAACCTCTCTTGGTCCAATTCTTATTGGACACTTAACTGACTGAGCCACCCAGGCACCTCAGCACGTCTTTGGTGAGGGACACAATTTAACTCATAACACTATGGACTTGTGTTTGAGAAGTCATTCAGTTAATGGTTGATCAATGCTTTTCAGCTGGGACATTGTTTTGGTTTTGGTTTTGGTTTTGGTTTTGGTTTTGTCTTCTATTACCCTTTTCCCTGAAACACTGGCCCTTCCTCAGTCTCAAAACTGCCAGCCCTCGGCCTGGAACCATGCTATCATTTCTCCGGATTGCCAGTTGCAAGACGTCTGATTGTCACTTGTCAGCTTCCACAATGACATGAGTCAATTCTCTAATTCTTTACTTAAGTGTATATAATATATTATTATAATGCATATTTTAAATTTATACATACATAATTCATATTTACACATAATATATATTTATAATAATAATATATTATAATTACATAATAATAAATATATTATAATAAAACAATATAATATGTAATATTACATGAGCCAATTCTCCAGTTCGTTCTTTATAGAAAAATGACCCTTGTCAGTTGACCCTTGAACAACACATGGTTGAGCTCCATGGTCCACTTACATACCACTTACATGGTCCACTTACATACAGCTTTTTAAAATAAGGATAGTACGGGGCGCCTGGGTGGCTCAGTCGGTTAAGCATCCGACTTCGGTTCAGGTCATGATCTCACACTCCGTGAGTTTGAGCCCCACGTCGGGCTCTGTGCTGACAGCTAGTAGCCTGGAGCTCGCTTCAGATTCTGTGTCTCCCTCTCTCTGACCCTCCCCCATTCATGCTCTGTCTCTCTCTGTCTCAAAAATAAATAAACATTAAAAAAGAAAATTTTAAATAAGGACAGTACATTTCTGTAAATGTATTTTCTTTTCCTTATGATTTTTAATACCATTTTTTCCTCTAGCTTACTTTATTGTAAGAATATGTTATATAATACATACAGCCTACAAAATGTGTATTAACAGACGATGTTATCAGTAAGAGTTCTGGTCAACAGCAGGCTATCAATAGCTAAGTTTTTGGAGAGTCAAAAGTTATACATGAAGATTTGACGATGCATAGGGTTAATACCTCTAACCCCCGCATTATTCAAGGATCAGCTATTTATGTGTGTGTGTGTATGTGTGCGTATGTACGGATATGTCCTGTTGGTTCTATTTTTTTCTCCACAGAACCCCAGTTAACACAGATTTGGGGCCAGTGAAGTGGGGTGTTGCTGTAACAAATGTGGAAGTGGCTTTGGATCTGGGTGATGAACAGAGGTTGAGGAGTTTTGAAGTACATGCTAGAAAGAGCCTAGATTCCTATAAGGAGACCGTTGGTAGAAATATGAATGTTAAAAGCCTTTCTAGTAAGGTCTCACATGGAGCAGCTTATTGGAAAGTGAAAACGAGGCAATCCCTATCACAAAGTGGCTGAGTTGTGCTCTGGCATTTTGTGGAAGGTAGAACCTGTCAGCGAGTCAATTAACTATTTAGCTAAGAACATTTCTAAGCCAAGTGTTGAAGGATCATTGTGGTTCCTTTTGATTATTATAGTAAAATGTTGTTGCAGGATTTTTTACCTCATTACCCAGGGTTCATTATCTCGCCACTTTGAAGAATGAAGAGGTGGACAGAAAATGAGCAGCAGGCATAAGTTTATTAGAGTGTAAGATTAGGAATGAAGAATAGTATGAAAAGTCTCTTTACACGGAGGGGGCATTCAAAAGTGAATACTTGCTGACAATGAGCAAGGGTCCTTGTTTTATCAGGTTCTGGTCAGCCCTCCCTTCCCTTCCCTTCCCTATTGTTCCTTCTCAGGTCCTACCTTCATTGCCTTGATAGCTCTTGTCCTTTCCTGATTGGCTTGTTTCCATTGTATGAGGGGTGGTCTACGGACGTATTGTTTCTTGTGGGTCCTTTGTTTTATGGTCTACAACTTATTTTTAGGTCTTTAATCAAATTCCTGAGAAAAACCTGAAGGGAAGTAGGTGGTATCTGTTACATTCTTAAGAGGAACCTTACATCTGAGGGGATTGTCTGTGGTGAGACTCAGATACTTGTAGCATTGTTCCAAAATATGTTTTTCTCCATCCAGGGACCTCAGGTCCTATCTTTACCTCTCTTTTTACTGAATCCTATCTGTTCCTATCATAATGTGAGAAGAGAGAAATAAATTGGAAAAATAGGTAAGCAAAATGAACTAGAACTTGAAGATTTGGGAAATTCTCAGCCTATCTTACTGCAAAAAAAAAAAAAGGAGAGAGAGAGAGACAGACAGAGAGACAGAGATAAAGAGAGAAAGTTTATTCTGAAGAGAAATTAAGGGTGTGGCTGAACAACCTTTTGATAAAGAGATTAATGTGGATATGGAACACACATTTAATCAACTGATCAACCATCGCAGCACAAGTGAGGAATGGACAGGATAGACAGGATTATAGTAGCAGATACTCTGCAAGCAGGAACTAAAAGGAACAGAACATATGGGGGTGGAATGAAAGAAAGCTGTTAACTTCTGGGATTCTATAGGACCAGACAACATGGTTATTCAGTTGGGAATATGACTAATCCTCCCAAAAAAGGAAAGAAGGACCCTGTGGGCGATCCAAAGACCTGCAGGGCTACCCCTCCACCAAAGGCCTGGTGGATAGGGCTGGTTTCTCCTTGGTTTACAAGTGTAGGCCCTCTTCAGTTTCAGGGATTAGAATGCCACCAGCCAGGGCCTAAGGAGCAAGGCCAAGGCCCAGTGCCACACAGGCTGGATTGTCTTGCCACACCAACAGTGGTAGGAGCCACCCCACTGAGCTATGGAGGGACATGACCCTGCCACCTCGGTGGGCCTGGAGGGCAGGGCATTGAAACAAAAAGAATTATTCTCCTGCCTTCAGATGTAATGGACTTTGCTTTGCTAGATGTTTGCTTGGTTGGGACCCATCACCCCTTTCTTCCTTCTGATTTCTCCATTTTGGACAAATCATGTCTGTGCTATGCCTCTGTCACCATTGTATTTTGGAAGCACATAACTTTGATTTCACAGGTTTACAGCTGGTGAGGAATTTTGCCTCAGGATGAAGTATAGCCTGCATTTCACCCACATCTGATTTCAATGCTACTTAGATGTAACTTTGGCCTTTAGACTTTAGAGCTGCTAAGGAAATGAATTAAAACTTTGAGGGCTGCTGGGATGGAATGAGTGCATTTTGCACGCAAGAAAGGCGTGAATTTTGAGGAGCAAGGGGTAGAATGTTATGGACTGAATGTCTGTGTCCCCCTGAAATTCATGTGTTGAAGCCTTAACTCCTAATGTGACTCTATTTGGGGATAAGCAACTAAAGTAGTCTCTAAGATTAAATTAGGTCAGAGGGCACCTGGATGGCTCAGTCGGTTAAGCCTCCGACTTCCACTCAGCTCGTGATCTCGCAGTTTGTGAGTTCAAGCCCCACATCGGGCTCTGTGCTGACAGTTTGGAGCCTGCTTCAGATTCTATGTCTCTCTCTCTCTCTGCCCCTCCTCCCTCTTGCTCTCTCTCAGAAATAAATAAACATCTAAAAAAGATTAAATATAATCTATAATCATTGTCATAACAATGGGGCAAGTATCAATAGGATTTGTGTCCTTATAACAAGAGAAACTAGCTAACTCCCTCCCCTTTGTGCACAAAGGAAGGCCATGTGAACACACAGCAAGAGGGCAGCCATCTACAAGCCAGGAAGAGAACTGTTACCAGGAACCTAATCAGCCATCACATTGGTGTTGGACTTCCATCCTCCAGAGCTGCGAGAAATGAGTATCTGTCGTCTGAGTCCCCAATCTGTGGTGTTTTGGTATAGCTGCCGGAGCTGACTGACACTCTGGCTGCAGAGTAGAGGGGGACTGAGGGATGGGGGTGAGGAGTGAGGAAACCAATGTGGACATTGCTGCAGGAGAAAGAACGTTGATGGACAGAATTAGGGCAATCACAGTTGGAGACGATCCTTAGTGGTGTTCACTAAGGGCAATTAGAAACAGAAACTGAGAACAAACTGAGGGTTGATGGGGGGTGGGAGGGAGGAGAGGGTGGGTGATGGGTATTGAGGAGGGCACCTTTTGGGATGAGCACTGGGTGTTGTATGGAAACCAATTTGACAATAAATTTCATAAATATATAAAAAAAAGGAAAAAAAATAAAATAAAAATCAAAGGGAAAAAAAAAAAAGAAACAGGAACCAGTGTGTTAATGAGGAAGATAAATGTTATTACAGACCAAACCAAAAGGCTTTCGGCCCTTCACTCGATTAAACCCGGGTCACACGGTCTTTCCTCTGAATAAAATCTGAGCACAAAAGGGTGAAGCTGTATTAGTTCCTCTCTGCCACCCCTTCCTTCTCACTCCTTTCGTCTGCCTCGGTTTGCTCATCTTTAAGGTGGGGATGCACTGATCGCACTTTCGAACATACCAGCCCATTGAGACCACCAGACAGGCTGAGAGCACCACGCAGGCGAGGGCATTCTGGAACATTTGACGCTCTTGTTACGGCGGCTTTGTGACCTTTCCTGACTCTCTTTTCCACAGTGGGGGCATTTGGGATCAAGGAGATAAAGAAGAGGAGGTAGAGGAGGAAGCATGAATAGCCCCGATTTCCTGGCCTCAGCCCGAGGTGAGCCTAGCTCGCTGACATTTCACTAGGAGCTGTAAGGGCAGGGTGCCCAGAAGGAGAGGTAAAGGAAAGGGGGCAGGGTGACAGGGGAAGCAGTTGCCAACTGGCCCCCCTCCAGGTCACACAGCCAGTGCTCAGCAAGAAGAGGCATTTTCACACAGGTATGCAGGAGCCCCTGCACTGACATGCCTACTGCAGGGTTCAAACAGGAATTGACCTGCCGATTCCCTTCTGTTTCCTGCCGCGTGTGGTAAAGTCTGCCTCTCAGAGAATTCAGCCCTGACTCGCATTAACACTTCTGACTTGCATCATCTGACACCTTTGTGCACCTTCTGGGAAGTCGGGTTCTCTACCCTGCCCTGAGACACGTGCTCCACTTGAGGCCAGATACAGTATGAGGAGCCAAAGACTCTTGGCCATGGCCTCCGGCAACTCTCTAGGAGACTTTCCAGGGTTGGTCAAGATGGCCCCTGTGGTAGAGGAAGCAGTGAGACTCTGGAGACAGATGTGGGGCAGATAACGTGGGGCAGTACCTACCAGATGACCAATGCAAGAAAGATGTAAAGTATTTGTGGGATATTTTACAGTGTAATAATCTTTCATACACATCCTCTCTTTTGATCTTCACAACTTCCAGTGGAGTGATCCAGAGGGGTACCTCGGGATGGCCGCTAGGCACTTCCTGAACTCGTAGAGCTTCATTTGAAACACCCCTGATTGTTACGTGTCTCTGAAAGTCCACATAAATGGAAGAATGCCTACCAAGTCTAATGAGAGGGGATTGGGCTTGACCCACACTATCACTCAAAATCAGTCAGTTGGGGCTGCACGGCTCCCCCAGGAGTCTCAGGGGGAGAATGTGGGATGGGCTGGTGACTCCAGCTGTAATTGTAACTGATCAGTTCTTTAAAAATCCCTGACACAGATACAGCCACTTTATTTGCCAAATACAAACTCTACAAGAGCAGAGGTATTTGCCAGTTTGGTTGCCAAACACATCCCAGGACCCCAGCTCATTCATATCGACATTTGTGGAGTCGATTAATATGTGAAAGCTGGATGTTGAGAATGTAGGGGTCTTTTATAGTTTCTTTTTCTTTTCTGTATGTTTTATATATGTTTTTGTTGTTGTTGTTAAGAGGAACTCTACTATCAAAGGGGAGAGAGTCAACACGGAAGCTTGGCAAACCGGAGGGATGTGAGAAAATAAAATTTGACAGATTTATTGAGCACTCCCAAATGAAGATAGACTTTTTCCTCTTACTATTCCTATTTATAACATAAACTGATTCAACAAAAATTAGATACTTGTAAAGGTCAGACAGTGAAAATTGTGGGTCTGGACCCAAACTGAGCATGTATAGGTGGTACGAACTTGAACTTTGGATTCAAACGGACTTCAGATTGAATTTTGACCTCAGACGCTTTCATGTGTTGGGGATGGGAGGTGTGGAAGGAGCTCAAAAGGCTTAATAATATTTTTTTCAATAAAAAAAGTGAGTGAGTGCCTATGCCAGATATCACTAGAGTCAGTATGTGCCAAATGCAACAATTGAACAGCATCCCATTTAGTTCTCTCATGACTTCTCTAAGGTTGACAGATTAAAAAATGGTACCACGGAAATGTCCTGTAACTTGACCAAAATCATACAGCCAAAGGCTCCAAGTATGGTGGTCTGTGGAACTCCAAAGCTCACGATGTTGATAACTAGTCTTTCACCCACAGTCAAATGTGGAGAAGAGATAGTGTCTTAGCTACCAAGGTCTGTGTCACTCCAAAGCCATTTGTTTCTTTTCTCTCTGTCTCTGTCTCTGTCTCTCCCTCTGTCTCTCTGTCTCTCTGTCTCTCTGTCTCTCTGACTCCCTCACTATGGCTCTCTCTTTTTCTCCAGGGCCTGGACAGTTGATCTGAAGATCTTTATCTTGCTCCTGCCCTGAGCTGAGACATTGGCTCGGCATCACTCATCTTAGAATTCATGTGAGTAAAACACCCTTAAATGTGTGTCAGTGGCCACTTCATTATCATGCCCTAAAAGCTGCACACACCAGCTCTCTAGTGGTTTGGTCGGTCAGATGAAGAAAGTACTAAGAATTCCAAGTATGGGTCTCCTAATGGTATAAAAATAATCACATTTTGGACACCAAACAACCCATCTCTAACCTTTCTATTTGTGTTTGTGTTTTACCAAATTATAAAGCCCAGCCAGCTGTGTAGGTATTGGTTCTTAACGATTTCTAGAAAAACTGGTTATAAATACGAGATTAAAGGCTTTAAATTTACAGAGGAGTGCGGAGGTTTTTTTTGTTTTGTTGTGTCGTGTTTTCTCGGTGGAGCCTTTTACCTCCTAAAGCCAGGGAAAGGGTAGGAAAGAGCTGAAGTCAGCCTTAACTATTTAATTTCCTTCTTCAAATCTCAGATGTCAGGAGAGCTGTGGGGCGACCGCACACCTAAGTTAGGCAACCAAAGAAGTTCCAAAGCTGTCCTCCTTTTCCGTCTCACGTGTCATGGGACTTTCACTTGCTATTTATCTCCCCAACCCAACTCCCTCTACAGGAACTAAAACCCCATTATTCTTAAACGGTCTGGTTTGATGTCGCCACAGCAGTGAAAGTCATTATGATTCTCCAGGGCAATTTTCTTCCTGGACTAATAACGCTCCATTAGCATCTTTCAAAGCCAGAGGAAAATCTGTTGTAGGAAAAGGGAGAGAGGTAGCTAGCAGTGAAAAGCGGGATGAAATATGTCCCCCTGACTTTATATAATCCTTTGCTGACACACAATTTCTCAATTAGACACCCTGGCCTCCCGGTTTACTGCTGGTGAAGGACGGAGGCAGCCATCAAACTGGGGGAAAGGCTTGTTTCCTTCTGTTGGATCTGCCTGTCAGCAGACGCGCAGAAATGACCCTCGAGCCTTCCAACCCAGATGTGATGGAGAAAATTGGTAAAGCTGAATCGTTTCAACAAATTGGCAGGTCACTGTGGTTGGATAATACAAACTGTCATGCAAAAACTTATCTTACTAAAAAACTAATATTTGCGACAAATCCCATCTCCTAGATATATCTTAGAAAAGAAACATATCCTTTTACTCTCTCACAAGCGACAGTAACTCTAAATCATACAGGTATACGAGTGCTCATATATATGCACATATGTTGCACACAGATATAAAGTCTATGTATACACACTTCCACACAAACACACCCCAGGACTAAATATTTCCTTCTGTGTTCACAAATTTTTACCATCTCTTGTTCATGCTTTATTTCTACCCTGCTGATCCTTTAACAGTTGTCCTGTCGATCAGGATGCTGGCTAGAGAAATAAGGATCTAAGAGTAATTGGTTCTATTAAGGTCTAGGGGATACTCACCGAAGAGGCAAAATGTATCTTAGAAAATATAAAGAAGGAATAGGAAAGCTCTAGCCATCTGGGCTCTCAGAGTTTTAAAGACTTTTGGATATTGTGAATGCAAGCCTATGGCAATAATGATTTCACATCACTTTTTAATTATTTCTGGAGAGCAGACTAGTATGTCTTCTGATTGTTGCCTCCTGCACAGAAGAATCATTAAGCAGCAGTCCAGCTTTATGGGAGGACATATATATTAATAAATAGATGCATAAGTGTACAAGCACAGGTTACAGACCCAATTTAAGAGTGATATTGACTAAAGGTGGTGAAGCAAGTGACCTCTGCGCTAATGGTACTATTTATATGAAAAGAATTTATTCAAGCAAATTATATATTCCTTGTCTCTGGAAACAATGCAATAAATACAAATGCCACTGTATCTCCTGAAATAGTCTCACGAGTTAATTTCAAGAGAGTACATCAACTATACACTAGAGAAATGAACTCCTGTAACCAAGTCATTACTTTGCCATACAATATTATAGGTAAGACTGCAGACTGCACAGCCAGACTGCTTGCCTTCAAATCTTATTTGATCATATGCCAGCTGCATTGCACAAGTGACTTTGTTTCTCTGTACCCCAGTTTTCTCATCTAAAAAATGAGGATGACTGTTCTTACACTAGGCGGTTGATGAGACCATTACTATTAATGAAGTAATGTATCTAAAGCCTGTAGAACAATGGCTAGGATAAAGTAAGTGTGGCAGCAATGCTAGCAGTCATTTGCTGATGACCCAGTTTCACTATCCACCCAATAAAAATGATCTTACGTTCTGCAGAGGGTGGTTGTAATAATTAGAGAGCGTGTAATTTAAAAGTTCCTAGGACAGTGACTGCCATATTCTTCTCTGCCCATGGGGTGTTTGTTTGCCACCTGCTGACATAAATTATATATATACACACACACACACACACACACACACACACACAAAGTGCATAATAATTATATGCCTCACATTTATACAGCACGTTACAAATTACAGAGGAGTTAACGTGATACCTTATTTAATCCTTTTAAAGTCTTGTCAGGTGCACATCATTAGCCCCCCTTTAAAGGTGAGGTTTAACGTGCTCAAGTGACTTTCCTGAGGTTACACAACTATAAATGAAAACTAGAAGCTGGGCAGGATTTGTGAGCCCCTATTTGTACCGATAACTGCACTTGGCATTTAATCTTTATGATGCTATTTAATTTTTCAAGAATCCCCAAAGTTAGAGATTATTGCTTACGGGCTGCAGAAAGCTTAATCCAACACCCACATCTACACAGGGTTCGGAATCCAACTTTATACCGAGGTCTGTCTGTAGATTCAGGGTGTTGGTTCTTTAAACCACATAGCATCTCGCTTTCATTTAGGCATTTTGTTTTCAGGATTTTCCATGTTAAAAGAAAGAAGAAAAATAGGATGTGTTCACTTCATGCCTCATGCATGGGTATGTGAAATGATAACTACATCTGTGAGGTCTGATTGATACATTCTCCCATCCACCATCTCCTTTTCCCGCCCCCAATTCACGTGAGTGTTGATGAGGAAATGAAAGGGGGAAAGAGAATGAGGGAGTGAGGAAGGAAGGAAGGAAGGAAGGAAGGAAGGAAGGAAGGAGGGAGGGAGGAAGGGAGCACTGAAAGCTTCTGGGTGTGTGCACAGGTGGTGAGCCTTCTCTAGGGTCCCTATCAGCAATACCAGCCCTTTTATCTTCCAGAGCCTTAAGCTACTGTGATCTGTTCAGCCTTCTGTGGCTACATATGTCTCCAAGCAGAGTGATGGTTCCTAACAGCATGAACTCTGCATTATGATCCCCCCTGCCTTAGGAATCACTCTAAATTAAGCAGTGGCTGTGTGCACCAGCAGGTGGAGAGAATGCTTTGGCCCAGCCCAGCTACCCAAAGTTTGCAGTGTTTTAAGATCTCTCCAACAACAAAAAGAAGAAGAAGAAGAAGAAGAAGAAGAAGAAGAAGAAGAGAGGAAATCTAACTCTCTTCTTTAAAAATAGCATAAATTATTCTCTTTTCTTCATGGAGGCTTCAGTAGCAGGAAAGCAGAGCTTGTAAGAGGTAAGGAAAATTATTTGTTCAAACACTACCCTGTGAGATCCATCGCCAATAGAAGGAGGGATGTGAAATTCTCAATAGGACAAGGCGTTCACCTTGGATCTTGGGTTGAGACACAAAGGCAAATGATGATATTGGAAAATAAGAGCTAGCCAAGAAAGGAGAACAAATTAAGGGATAGAAGACATTTGCTGCGACTAATCGCTAAATTGTTCCCAGTGCAAGCCAAGCGTCATGGGACACCGGTTTGCCTGACGATGCACAGACATTAGCACCGTCCAGTTTGACTGCACTTTGTCGTAGCACCTCTGGCAAGGTAAGTGCTGGTGGTTGTACAGTGTGTAGGCCGCAGAAGCCAGGCATCCTGACCTGAGCGTTAACTAGGGTAGACAGCTTCCCAGGACACCATTTTCTGGAAAATGTCAGGTCACACCGCTGCTGCTTCTGGCTCCGTGGCTGGTGGCCTTGTCGTCTTGTTCCATCACTTTCCTTACTCGAAAAAGAGAGATTTGTTGTGTGATAGATTAATCTTCAGCCCTTCCTATGTACAAAAGTGCTCTGCCGGGCACACAAAGAGAGAAAGGAAGGTGTAAGGGGGCCAGACCATGGTCCCCTCCTCGAGTGGCATAGTGTAGACTGTGGGAATAAGACTTGGCCAGATTGCTATTAAGGGCAAAGGAGAGCCAAGGCCAGAAGTTGCTGAGTGATGGCAGGTTCCCATCACTGCCGCCCACAGCAAAACTGCAGGCAGGACGTGTCTCCATCCTGCCTCACAGCACTACACCTGCGGCCCTCCCTGACACAGGCCATCTCAGTCCCATACACCTGCTAACATTATTCTAATGCAAATTCAACCTGCCTCAGTTTCCCTCCCTGATTTTTTAGTTACATACTTTCCATGCTTTTTTGCTTTAAGATGAACTCCAAACATTTTTAACAGGATCTATAAAAATGTTCATGATCTGTTCCCTGCTATCTCTTCCAGCTCCCCTTCTCCCTGCCAGCTCCCCCTCCTATAGATCTAATTGACGTTCCTCAGATGGGCTCTACACTCTCTGCCCCAGGGTTCTGTACATGCTTCTTTGTCTCTCCAGAAAACACTCACCCCCTTTCTGTGGCCTGCTCCGTGCTCTTCATATGTCAGGTCTTCGCTGGTCAAAATGTCACTTTCTAGAAGAGTCTTCCTGTACCCTGATTTCATACTGACATCCTAAGATTGTGCCACCCTAGGAAGGTTTAAAAAAAAATACCATTACTTGTCATACCATTGAATTCAAGCCTTTTTGAAGGCAGGAATCTATGTTTGAAAAGTTCTTCAGATGATTCTACTGTGTAGCTGGGCTTAAGAGCTAGTACGTACCGACCCACTATCCCCTTCCCAATTCTGTGACAGGCATTCTGTCCCCTAGAGCAGAGCCTGGAACCACCTTCTGTAGGGGGTTCTGCAGGTCATTCCCAGTCACAGCTACTCAACTTTGACCTCGCAGTTTGAAAGCAGCCACAGATGATATGTAAACAAATAGCCATGGTGTGTTCCAGTGAAATTTTATTTGCAATACAGGCAGCATTCCAGAGTTAGCTTTCAGGGAGACATTTTCCACACTAGACAGTGATTGATCGTCCATATACACATCCAGCTCCATGCTAGCGGTTAGTTCCCTGAAGAGGCAGAGAATCTGTGTTACTCAGCGTAGTAACCACATGCCCAGCACAATGGCTGACGCCACTGGTACTCCACGAATATTTGTTGGGAGAACACGTCACTGAATGGCTATCAGAATGGCAATGTGAGCGATGTCTAAATCCTCCTAGAAGCCTGGGTTCTTATCAGAAAATGCCTCACGGGGGCGCCTGGGTGGCTCAGTCAGTTGAACGTCCGACTTCAGCTCAGGTAATGATCTCATGGCTTGTGAGTTCGAGCCCCGCATTGGGTTCTGTGCTGACAGCTCGGAGCCTGGAGCCTGCTTCGGATTCTGTGTCTCTCTCTCCCTCTCTCTGCTCCTGACCCACTCACATTCTGTCTCTGTCTCTCTCAAAAATAAATAAACATTAAAAAAAAACATTAAAAAAAAAAGAAAATGCTTCATGGCTCTGGGTTTAAGAAGCAGGCTGGGCAAAGGAGGGAGGGGTCCATCTCACAATTGTAAAAACCCATCTCACAATTAAGATGGATGACGGAGTTTTATTTTCTGAAGTCTTTCCAATCTGACAACCTATAACAGGTAAATCATCTAGAAAAATGCTGTTAACAGATATTTGTTCGAACAAAGAGAATCCCATCCCAGTTTCCTTTCCTTTATTCTCTACTGACTCACCCTGAAATGTGCTCAAGGCAGCCAAAGAATCATGCATGGGGTCCTCACGATGTTCAAAGCTTTCAAACACATTATCTTATTTAAATACCTCCCCCCGCAACACACACACACACGTCCATCAGTCTTAGGTTCGGATATCTGATTGATATTTAAAAAATGGTACCTTGGATACCATCCCTGTTCCCAAAATTGGTCCATGGTTAGCTATTTCCCCAGGCTAAAATCTAAAAGGATCACCTAGCCGCGCAGATCTTCCACATTCTTCTCTGATTCATTTGAGAAGTCATATCCTCAACTGCTTCTCAAGGTGCTGCCTCCAGTTCAGGTGAACCAGAAGTTAGAATCCATGGCAGGTGTCGGGTTCACAACAGGGAACATCGCCTGTCTCAGCACCAATGGAGGCAGCCCCCCTGCCTCACACACACACACACATACACATTGTGATCTACTTTGGAATTAACAAAATATTTCCCACGTGATTATCCATGTGACCTTGAACACATTATTTAACCTCGCTGGACTTTAGTTTCCAATTCCTCAACATTGCCTGAGTCATAAAGCTGTCACAAGGATTACGAGATGATGCATGTTGAACACTCAGCACTCTATAGACAGCTCCCCAGCTATTCCCATTAATTTAGTATTATTTTTATATTCTTTGACCCTCTCCAAAACTCTGTGAGGATAGGCAATGCAGGGAGAATTATCTTTTTTCTTTAGATGAGAAAACGAAAGCCCAGAGAAGTTAGGGCATCTGCCCAATGTAACAGAACAATTACACACAGCATTAAGCCATAATTAGACCTAAGCCCTATGGTTCCTAGGGTTTTCCCATCATACCCTGCTTCTTTTGAGACTTTACCTATTTTTGGAGTTATTATAATATATAATATAATATAATATATTAAAATGTATTATTTTAAGTGAAATTGCCCTGTGACTAACGTGGGATTAGAATTTTTTTCATGCAACTACAAGGTAGAGAAAGCTGAATATCTGGGGGTCACCATATCTGCCATTAGCAAGCGATGTGTCAAGGGGCAGACAAATGATCCTCTCTGGTCCTGAGTTTCCTCATATACAATATGAACATTGGGCAAGATTTTCCTTAAGATGCGATCCAGCTCCAGAATCCAGGGAAACTGGATTCTCAATTATTCATGCTCATAGAGAGAGAAGTACTGGGTAATTGAAATCCACAAATAATCCCTCAAGTTGTCTCTGAATCCTCGCACACCAGGCCTTCATCCTTTTTTTCGGTTGCTGACAAGTGGACGTAATTGACTGATTTGGGCTTGATCTTCCTTCTGATCTTATTCATCCTCAGGAGGAAAGAACTAATGAGCAGAAAAATTGCCAAGTGGGGGAGGAGACACAAAAGCAAAGGCATCGATGATCTGTAAGTTGGTTATTTTCTTCTTCAGTTACTGAAAGTGTCTCCACAGCTTTGCCTCATGCCGTCAAAGGTATGTTCCTGAAGAACTCTGCAAACCAAATTTCTGTCAACTAAATCATATGTGCTATGCAGTGGTGAATTATTGAGGTAAATTAAAGCAAAGCAAAACAAAACAAAGCAAAGGAAAATGAAACAAAAGAAAAAGCAAACCACAATGACAAAAGAATCTTGTGCTGAATGTTTGCCTGCCTCCCTCCACTCTTTCCCTTGTTTTATGAAGTCACGTGAGCATCACCTTCCTCTTCCATCAAATGGAAGCCACTGGATGTCCTTCTCTTGGAGAAAAGAGTAGAGAGAGAATAGGCATATACAAGTGACAGCTCTCAGAAGGGCTCAAAGTTTGATGTCATTGACTTTGACGGTCGAGTTTGCAATTTATATAGGTATACCTCAGAGATATTGTGGGTTTAGTTCCAGACCACCACAAGAAAGTGAATATCACAACAAAGCAAGTGAAATGAACTTTCTGGTTTCCCAGCACATATAAAAGTCACTCCAACACCACATTGTAGTCTATTAGATGTGATAGCATTGCATTAAAAAAAAGTACATACCTTAATTAAAAAATACTTTATTGCCAAAAAATGCTAAACATAATCTGAGCTTTCGGCGAGTCAAAATCACTGATCACAGATCTCCCTAACAAATATTACAACGATGAAAAAGTTTTAAATATTACAAGAATACCTAAATGTGACAGAGACTCAAAGTGAGAAAATGTTGTTGGAAGTAGGGCAGCAATAGATTTGTTTGTTGCCAGGTGGCCACAAACCTTTAATTTGTTAAAAAAAAAAAACAACACAGTATCTGTGAAGCACAATAAAGCAAAACTCAATAAAATAACGTGTGCCTGGACACTTTGGGGAAAGATAGATTTTAAAATGTATTTTAATGTGGAGATGAATTTCCATGTGGAGAAAGGGGAACTGCTTTTGCACTGTGGGTGGGAATTCAAACTGGTACGGCCCCTCTTTAAAGCAGTATTGAAGTTCCTCAAAAATTTAAAAACAGAACTACCCTATCACATAGCAATTGCACTACAAGGTATTTATCCAAAGGACACAACAATGTTGATTTGAAGGGGCACATACCACCCTAATGTTTAAAACTTTTTTTAATGTTTTTATTTATTTTTGAGACAGAGAGAGACAGAGTATCAGCAGGGGAGGGGCAGAGAGAGAGGGAGACACAGAATCCGAAGTAGGCTCCAGGCTCTGAGCTGTCAGCACAGAGCCTGACACGGGGCTCGAACTCACAGACCGTGAGATCATGACCTGAGCCGAAGTCGGATGCTTAACTGGCTGCGTCACCCAGGCACCCCATGCACCCTAATGTTTCTAGCAGCACTATCAGCAATACCTAAAGTATGGAAAGAGCCCAAATGTCCATTGACTGATGAAAGGATAAGGAAGATATGCCCCACCCCCACACGCAAGCACACACACAATGGAATACTACTCGGTGATCAAAAATAATGAAACCTTACCATTTGCAACAACACGGGTGAAACTAGAGTGTATTATGCTAAGCAAAATAAGTCAGGCAGAAAAGGACAAATACATGATTTCACTCATGTGTGGAATTTAAGAAACAAGTGGACATAGGGGAAGGGAAGGAAAAATAAGATAAACACAGAGATGGAGGTAAACCATAGAAACTCTTAAATACAGAGAACAAACTGGGGGTTTCTGGAGGGAATGTGGATGGGGGATGGGCTAAATGGGTGATGGGCATTAAGGAAGGCACTTGCTGGGATGAGCATTGGGTGTTATATGTTAGTGATGAATCACTGGGTTCTACTCCTGAAACCAATACTACACTGTATGTTAACTAATGAATTTAAAAAAAATAAATGAGTGTGTGTGTGTGTGTGTGTGTATTATAGAATTTCAATAAATAGGGAAATCTGATCTCAATGTGAAAGTTAGGATAGATTGTAGAACAAATACAATCTCAATTAGTAGACAGGGAAGAGATGATAAAATATAATTACAAAAAATTTTCAGGTCATAATTTCTGCAAAATACAACAAATATGGATTCATGTCCATAAACTGTGGGAAAGCAATAGAGGATGAAGGCCTCTAAGTCTGGCACCAAATCCCAGCTTTGGACCTCTGTGCGTTTTTGCCCTAGGGAAGCTACTTTGTATCTCTTTAACTCAGTTTCCTCATTTTTAGAATAAAGATAACGAAAGTAACTATTTCGCAGGGCAATTGTAAGGAATTAAACAAGTTAATATACATGAACCCCTAAGAACTGTGTGTTCAGGTAATGTGTTAAATATTTATTATTCATAAGATTATTTCTATCTAAATTACAATAACGTGTGCATATCTTATTTCTGTACATTGTCATCTCAAACTTCAAACATTGCTGTGGAATAGAAACCATTAGTCTTTCCCATAGAGAAGGCCAAAGTGGGCCTAAAATTTAGGTTTTTCTGACTGCAATAATGTGCTCAACTTAGATACATCTCCAAGTTCAAAGCTGAATCTCAGGTGACAAGTCTGACATAGCCCCCTCCATCCCTCTGAGGATGTCTTAGGTTAGTTTTTGTATCAATCATGGCAACCACTGGCTGTTGGTGTTGATATGATTCTTGCAAGGCATTGGAACCCAGTTCCTCAGAGTTGTTTGGAACCTATATTTCTTTGATTGCTTTTTTTTTTTAAATAAGAAACAAATATTTGTACTACTGATTAGGGCATTTATACAATTCAGTAGAATAAGAAACCCATCTGGTATGAGAGGATTAATTCTAAAAGGAACCTCTTTTCAGGTTTATGGGAAGCTTCCGTTCTGATGTAATCAAATCTCAGTCTAGCCAATGTTTAGAAAGGCCTGTTTCTTCACATTCTCACCAATTCTGAATTATATCATTTAAAAATTGCAAAGCCCATAGGTGGTTTCTTATTGTGACTTGTAGAAGAAGTTGACTAGCCTTTTATGTTTATTAGTAATTTGCTTTTCATCTTTTGAGAATTGCCTTTTAAAATATCTTACCCACATTTCTATTAGATGATCTGTGTAATTCCTATTGGTCTCGAGGTACTATTCACAGATTAAGAATAACAAATCTTTGTCATGTATATTTCAAATGCTCTTTCCATCTTATTATAGCTTTAGCCTTTTAAAAAACACAAATTCACTACAGTCAAATTTATTTTTAATGTGTTCTGAATTTCTTTCATTTCTTAGGACATTTTTGTCACTGAAAGACATAAATATACTCGAGGGCACCTGGGTGGCTCAGTCAGTTAAGTGTTGGATATTGGCTCGGGTCATGATCTCATGGTTCGTGACTTCAAGCCTCACATCTGGCTCTGTGTTGACAGCTCAGAGCCTGGAGCCTGCTTCAGATTCTGCGTCTCCCTGTCTCTCTGACCCTCCCTCACTCATGCTCTGTCTCTCTCTCTCTCTCTCTCACTCTGTCAAAAATAAACATTAAAAAATTTAAATAAAACTTAAAAAAATAAATACACTTTAACTTATCTTCTAATATTTTAGATTTTTAAAAATATTTAAATGTTTTATGCACTCTTATTGTATTTCTTCCCAAATGAATAATTATTGTTTGCAGTATTTATTGATAAAATATTATATTTTATGGAATTATAATGCTATTTTTCCATATATATTTGATATAGAGTTTCATTGATTTCTTGACTTTATTCTTTTTCTGTGATTGATTTGGTTATTCTTGGGTGATATCTATATGGTTTTAATTATATGGCTTTATACAATTTTCTAATATGTGGGAAAAGATATTTCCTTCTTCACTAATCCACATTGTCTTTTTGTTGTTGTTGTTATTGAAGATATTTATTGCTATATTAATTTTAAAATTTTTGTAGTCAAGTTAAAACATCATCTAATTAAAATTACACATGCTTACTAATTTTTAGAATGACTGATATTTATATGATATTATTTATCCTTATCCAGAAACACATAGTTTCTCTCCATTATCTCAGGTCTTACTTTATGTGCAACAAAAAAGATTTTGGCTGTTTTCATATAGATTTTGTTGTTTTCTTTTTTAAATTTATCCTTTGGTGTTTGTAGGTTATGTTTATTGTATTTTTTTTTTGTTTCCTTTACAACCTGGACATTACTAGCATAAAGGGAAAGCATTAATTTTGTATATTTATATTGGGTCCAGGCACCTTATCACCTTACTTAATTCTAGTACTTGACTCCCCACCCCCCAAGACTTTCCTTCCTTTCTATCTACCATCTTTCCTTTGTCCCTCCTTTCCTTTCTTCCTTCCTTCCATCCTTCCTTCCTTCTTTCCTTCCTACTTCCTTTCTAAAGTCTTCAATCATACAACATTAAGATAAAGATTATTTTATTTTCTAAAATTTATGCTGATATTCTTTATCTACTCTTATTGCATTAACTAAAATCTCCAAAATAATGTAATAGCTGATGTTTCTGCCTTATGATTAACTTTAATGAAAGAACCTGAGCATGTCTCAATTAATTTGATGTTTGCTATTGGAAAATAGTATTTCTTACATGAAGTGGTTTTCTTCTATTCCTGTGATGTAGGGTTTTTAGTACCAATTTGTAGAGTAAGTTTTTAGTTACCTTATTGATAGAGTCCTATTTTTGTCCTGTGATCTTTTTAGTCATGATAAATTATTAGCATGGATTTACTGAACTATTCTGTAATCTTGGTAATGGTATATTATTTTTGATACTTTTAGCCTCATTTTTTTCAAGTTTTAACATATATATGTATAGGTAAAATAAATGTGTTTCAATTTCTTTGTATTACATTTGTAAAGTTTGATATCAACTTTATGCCTTAATCCTAAATCTAATTGAGAAGCTATCCTATGCCACTTAGAACCTGGAATAAATCTTGGAAGTATCTTCTATTTAAAGTTTAGATAGAAATTAATCAAGGGATTAGAGCATGTTTCTCTCTTAATTGGGATACTTTTATCTACCTTCCTGAATTGTTTGTTCATAGTGTCTACCTTTTTTTAATCAAATTAGTAGTTTATATTTTGCTATAAAACATCAATTTATTCTACAAATTCAAATCAATTCCAATGCAACTGCACGTCTATGTTTATACATACTATCTCATTGCTTTTTAAAATATTTTTTTTATTTTTTAAGTTTATTTATTTATTTTGAGAGAGAGAGAGAGTGTGTGTGTGTGTGTGTGCGTGTGTGTGTGTGTGCATGAATGCATGCATGCATGCTTGAGTGGGGTAGGGGCAGAGAGAAAGGGAGGGAGAGAATCCCATGCAGGCTGTGCTCAGAGCAGAGCCCAGGGCAGGGCTCCATCCCAGCACTGCAAGAGCACAACCTGAGCCAATATCAAGAGTCAGACACTTAACCTACTGAGCCACCCAGGTGTACTGTATGCTCATTTCTTATAGTCAATTTTTAAGGTGTTTTCTCAATTTTACTTACCCTCACTTATCAGAGATTTATATCCTTTAACAGGTTTCTTTTCTCTCTTACCTCCTGGGGTATTTTGTAATTTTTCCCCTATTTTTTTAAGTTTATTTATTTACATTTGAGACAGAGTGAGAGACCAGAGGAGGAGCAGAGAGAGGGAGACAGAAGGAGAATCCAAAGCAGGTTCTGCACCAGAAGCACTGAGCCTGATTGGGCTGGAACCCACAAACCATGAGATCATGACCTGAGCCGAAGCCAAGAGTCAGATGCTCAACCGACTGAATGACCCAGGTGCCCCTCCCCTAATTTCTTAAAAAGAATGCTTACTTCTCTCTTAAGATTTTATGACAATGTATTATATAGATTAAGCCATCTGTTCATAAAATACCCATAGAACTGTAAAAAACTAAAACAAACATCACAATGAATTTTACATACAGCTATTTTGAAAGGAAAAATATCATTGAGAGCAGAAATATAGAAGGAAGTTGGTCATGAGTGATATGGCCTAATAGTTGAAAGGTGAAAGGAAGGAAATGATATTCCCAAAACTGTATGAGCTAGCAGGTATTTCCACAAAAAAAACACAAAGCTTCTAGTTAGTTTGTTATGGTATCACCATTTGGTTAGAAATACTTGTGCTGACAGCTCAGAGCCTGGAGCCTGCTTCCAATTCTTTGTCTCCATCTCTCTCTCTGCCCCTCCCTGGCTCTCTCTCTCTCTCAAGAATAAATGAACATTAAAAAAAAGAAAAGAAAAGAAAGAAAGGCATCCTGGCAACTAATTAAAATTGAAGAATTGTTTCTGTGTTCAGACACTGACTTTCATTAAACTTTCACTTAGTTCACTGGATCTAATAAAATCCAGGCTCCCAAACAATGGAAATAAGAAGAAATTCCTATTAAGAGAAAGGTCATAAATGTAGCTCACCATTTTGACATAACTTGAACACTAAAACCACATGGATGGTCGCAATGTCTGCTTGAGGTTAAGAGAAGTTTCATATGGGCTTGACGAAGGCTTACACATGTCAATGGCCTATAGGCAAAAAACTCAATTCAATGAAAGTTCTCAATGTAAATATCCTCATTTGAAATGAAAGAGGCAAAAGGGAAGGAGCAATTTCCTTTGGAAATTTCTTTTGAAAAATGATAGTATATTAAGAGCATGTAAAAATACGAATATTTAGTGTTTTCAAGATATATATTTGATTTACATAAGGAGTGAATGGACTTCGCATGTTCACAAAATAACACAACAACTACCTTGACCTCAACCTTAATCTGTAAGACATGTTGTCTCAAAATATGGGATAAATGGTTTTTATTCAAGGGAGAGAACCCAAAGGAAACATTTGTGTCTTAAAAGAGACTTTTGCCTTCATTCAGAGGTAAAAAGAAAATGCAAAATGAAAGGACCCTTCTATGTCATGTCAGCATATATGTAATATTTCCAATTTTCTTTTCACGACCTCTCAGAAAAACATGGTCTCAAAAGTGCTGTTCAACTGGAAAAAGAAATTGCCCAACAATTACAGATTCATTCAATATAAGGTGTGTGGTTTCTGGAAAACGCAGCAAAAACAAAATCTTCCATACTTTGCTACCATTTTAGTGAATCATAAAGAATTTCTTGAAGGCCTAGTGCTTTGTAATAAAAAGTAATTTTGCTAATATATTCCCTAGACATAAGGTATTGTGTTATATTGGATTGCATACATTAGACCAAAACGCTCTCTTGTTCAAACTTTTATAATTCCAGAGACTTCCTGCGAGTTTTATGTATGTGGTGGAATTTGCTTAGAGGTCGTTACAAACAAGTTATTTTTCTTTGTGAGGAGGAGTGTGGAGGGACTACTTTTGGAATGCAGCAGGAGAAACGCAAAGCAAAAAGAATGGCTGAGATTGTTGACTATCTTATTCATAGGATACCGAAATGAGAAAATCGGAAAGGCTGCATTTTTCCGCCAGCATTTTTTTTTAAAGCTCACAGTAATTTATTGACACATAATTTACTTGCAATAAAACGCATAATCAAAATTGTGCATCTTAATGCCTTTTGCCGAATGCATATAGTAGGGTAACCACTACCTGGTAAAGATACAGAACATTGTACTCTGAGAAGTTCTTTTTTGCCCTTTTCTCTTACTTCCCCTAAAAAGCAATCAATAATCTAATTTCCATCCTCATGGACTGGCTTTGCTTGAATTTTATATAAATGGCACCATGCAACAGGCATCAGTTTGTTTATTTCTCTTGACTATATAGTTAGGAATGAGCTTGCCGGGTCATATGACATGGCATTTTGTTTTGTTTTTAATCTTCAAACTAAGGAACAATTTCAATGATAGTACAAGTAAATTTTTCCCTTGCCTATTGTTTCCATGACGTCTACCTCCTCAAACTCTTTGGTGTGTGTTTCCATAGGTAAGAATATTCTCCCACATAATAATTGCGATAATGAAAATAATATTGATATTTTACCACCATCCAACGTTCACACCCTACTCAAGATTTTCAATTATCCCAATAATGTATTTAAAGGAAAACAGTTAAGTCCAGAATCAAGAGTTGCATTCAGTCTTGATAGATCTTTACTCCAACTTTTATCTGGTAACTTTCATCGGCTTTTCTTTGACTTTCATGATCTTGACACTTCCATGATAAGCCAGCTATTTTGGAGAACTCCTCAATTTAGGTATGATTAGACTCAGGCTATGTATCTTTGGCAGGAGTATCACTGAAGTGATGCTTCCTATTGGGTCCACATGATTTTGACTTATCTCATTAGTGACGAGTTCACATTAGTGAACATTAGTTCACTTTTGATCAGTTGATGAAGGTGATGTCTGCCCAGCTTCTCCACTATGGCATTACTCTATTCCCTTTTCCATTTCATATGGATTTTATGTAGCGAGAACTGCACAAATATGGTTTCATTAAACTTTTAATTTACCCATTTATATGTTTGTAAAAGTAGAGTCATGGATTCCTGTTTTATCTAATGGGTTATAACCCAACTCACTCATTATTTTGATACTGAAATTATCCCAAATTTGGACCGTGGAAGTGCTTCCAACTAGCTTAAGTATCCTTTTGATAATCCCCTTCTTCTTTTGTTTAATTTTTTTGAACGTTCATTTAGTTTTGAGGGAAAGGGAGACAAAGTGCAAGTGGGGGAGAGGGAGAGAGAGAGGGAGAGACACAGAATCCGAAGCAGGCTCCAGGCTGTCAGCACAGAGCCCGATGCGGGGCTCAAACTCACCAACTGCGAGGTCATGACCTGAGCCGAAGTCGGACACCTAACCGACTGAGCCACCCAGGCACCCCTGTAATCCCCTTCTTCTTTGAGCCTTTTCTTACTTTCTGTTACCGCAAAATAGTCCACTCTCATCTTATTCTTTCCCTCTCCCAGCACTGGAATCAGTCAATTCGCCAAAGCTGTGACAAAGTCCCTGGTTCCTTTTAGTGGAGCACGGTATTTAGAAGCTAAGGTCCAGACCCTTGTTCTACTTGTTCTGCTCCCAGACCTTCTCAATGGGATAGATGACTTTATCTATATGTTCACACACGTACATCTGTGCACACACTTATATCTATATTTTGCTCTCAATAGATACTTTTTCATGTGTTTGCCATAATTCTGATGCTAATCTAACACTAGAGTTTCAATTATGATTTTCTTTATTTTAATATTTGTAAGTCCTTTCTGTGTCAATGATAAATCTGGCTCCCACTGCTCTGAATATTTACTTATTTGAGAAAATCTTCCATATGCAATTAATATCTCATGGTCGCCACTACCTCCCCTGTATAGATGTTCTCTGGACCACTCAGGCTCCAACAACCCACACTGGGCTGACACTACTATTACAATCCTTGGATATTCTCTTCACCACACCTAAGTGCTTTTCCAATTATTTAATTCTAGAGCACTTGTCTTAATATAGACTTAACTGATATGTCTAGAGATATACTTTGAGAAATTATGAAAATTAGATAATCATATTTCACATCTGGAATAAAAGCAGGGGGGTCTTTTGGAAAGCAAAACTAGGAATCACACAAACCATCACTCTTAACTAAATGTTTGATCTCAGATAAGTCACTTGACTGCTCTGACCCTAATTTTTTTATATGTAGCCTGAGGAGCTTGGACTATACCTCAGCAGTTTCTATAAACATGTTTCAATCTAGACTCTGTATTCATAAATGGGTACAACTTCTTACTTGTTTTATGGGAAATCATTGAGTGACTATTACATGCCTGAAAGGCTCTGAGTTTGTAGAGAATATCCCATTGATCATATTCACATCGAATGCAATAAATACATTTTTCTCAAAAAAGACTATAATACAAAGTGATACCTATAACAGAATTGAATTTGACAAGGGTGATGTGCAGGAAGAGGGAAGCAAGCAGACCAGATAAGACAAAGAACATACTAGAAACAGTTCTTTGCTGGTGCTTTCTAGGCTGGAGGTATCACTGGATTGGTCTGATTCTCTCACATTTCCAGAAAGCTCTGAAGGTTTAGCACTTCCAGGTAAATCTCAGTGCCCTTTTAAGCAATACCCCTAAAGCCACAATGCTGGCCTTGACCTTTTTGATGCTGACGCTATAAGATAGAACATCTTCAAATTTGTTTCTTACTTTTTAGTTCTCAACTCTGTAGTGACAAAATCTTAATTTTGTCTCACAGCCTTCAAACAAGTAAATTGGTGTGTTCTTGGTGGTGTTTATCTTTAATTTTTTTTTTAACATTTATTTATTTTTGAGAGAGAGAGAGAGAGAGAGACAGACCATGAACAGGGGAGAAGCAGAGAGAGAGGGAGACACAGAATCTGAAGCAGGCTCCAGGCTCTGAGCTGTCAGGACAGAGACCTACAAGGGATTCAAACCCACAAACACGAGATCATGACCTGAGCCGAAGTCAGACGCTTAACTGACGGAGCCACCCAGGCACGCAGGTGTTGGGTTTTTTTAACGCAAGTTGATGTCTTTGTGGATTGAGTCAGTCCTGAGCGAGAGGTAAACACAGGGATGAACTCTGTTAGCCCCAAGGACATGGTATTTCTCTCCTCCTTCAACAAGATGGCAAAAGCAATATTGTAATATGCTTATGTAAAAAGGCTGTAATATTTTAATATACATATGTAATATGCTTATGTAAAATGGCTGCTTATGACTACAGCAAAAATGTAGAAAAGAGCCTCAACTACTATAACCCAAACTGTTCTAGGCCCATTAAGGGACACAGAGTGCATAGATGGTGTTCCCTAGCACCCCAGGCACTTGAGATATGGTCGACAATGGCATTGTGTCCCACTTTAGAGAGACAGTACTACAAGACAGAATTTGGGGTGAATGTAGAAAACAGAGAGAGGTACAGTGTTCTGGAAGACCAGCAGGAATTAAACCAGCCAGGATGGAGAGAGAGTAGAATAAGGCAAATCTTTTTGAAGAGGTGATATTTGAAATGAGTTTTAAGATATATAGATAGAAATGAATCAGGGTATAAAATATGGGAAGCAAATAGAAGCATTTCTGGCAGAATGTGCACATCCAATAGATGCTTGTATATAGAAAAGCCATGTCTAAGTGAGATGCACAATTCTTTGTCACCCATGAGTCCTCCTACATGGAAACATGTGAAGAAAATGCAGAACCATAAGTGATAGTAAATATGCCTATTGTTCTAAAAGGAGAGGATTAAATGAGATTTTCTTTTACTTACTTTTTTGCAACTTCAGTTCTAAATCTACAGCTTTACACAATGAGGAAGTATTCAATGTTTTTAAGCGAAACAACAGCCTAATGATATTGTAGGGAGATTAACCAGAGAGGAGTATGAGGAATGGACTTTAGAATAGGTCTGGAAGTTCTCTGAACATTTAGGAGGTTATTGAAATGGTGCAGAAGAGAATGAGGGTGGTGGGAATGGGGAGAGGAGGTGGAAATGGAGATCAGAAGTAGAAGTTGCAAGCATGACGAGATGATGTGAGCAACACAACTAAGGAAGAAGTTGAGGCCTCCAAATACTGAAGCCTGAGTCATGAGAAGATGTTGAAATCCTTAACCATAATACCCACAGTAAAAATGCAGATCAGAGGAGGAAGAATGGCTTCTAGAGCTGTTTTGAATAGACCAAGTTGGAAGATTTCCAGGTGGACTTGCTCAGCAAGAAGTTGTAAATGAAAGGTCAAAGTCAGGGCTGCATATATTTGATATTGCCTTCCCCATACAGAATGAAAGTCATAGCATGGATGGGATTCCCTGAGGGACACACAGAAAAAATCTAAAGTCCCAACAATCTAGGAAACTTTTCTGTTGAAGGAAGTGGTGATCAAATGAAAACTAAAAGCTGACTTCTCTCACAGATGTTTTAAGTTAAGTTTAAGTAGGATATAAGAACTTGCCCTAATAGTTCAATAATTAAAGGTATAATAGGTGTCCCAGGAGATTCTTTGGTAGCCAAATTAAATGAACTTCTATTACTAAAGCAAAATGCACATAGAAATGGACCCCAACAAACATAGCTAATTCATTAACATATTTTCTTTAGCAGTATCCTGAAAATGGCAAACTGTCTTAAAGTCTTCATGGCTTCTGATGACCACCAATAGTTCCTTCCAAATGTCACATTGGTCAATTAGCTGGTGATTTTCAGACTCACCTCCTCACTTCACCCTGTTCTGTAGTGCAGGGAATTCAATTTCCCAGTATCCCTTACTGTCTAGCTTCTAGGTAAATCTGGCCAATGGGCAACAATATCACCAACTGGCCAGAGCCTGGAGGGTGAGAGGAAGGTGTCTCTACCCACTTTTCATCACTCTGGGTAGTATTTCTGTCACCAGCTTTTTCTCTTTTGTGGGTCCACATCCCCTAGGCCAAGCCTTCCCTCTATAAAACCATGATAATTCAACTTCTGCTAAGTGGTCCCAAGTCCAGGCTCTGGTAAGAGCCTCCAGGCTAAGTGGCTTTTTCATTGAGTTGCCTCACAGATCTCAGCTGGGATTTTCGGTTCTTCTGTCACCCATGTAATCAATTCCTTGCATTAAATTCTTTCACTATGAAATGCTGAGAGTGGTTTCTCTTTTTTCATCAGATTCTGACAACTACAAATGTCTTCTTTAGAATTTCTCTTTTGCTCAGTCATCTGAGAGGTAGAAAAGGTTGAAATGATATGTTCTATCTTAGGCAATTAATCTGAATGGAAAGGCATTTGACTTGGTTTAGAAATCTGGATTCAGATATTTTCTATACATCTTTTTAAGGTTCTGAAATAAGAAAGTAGATAGCAAAGGTTTCAAATAAGCTACAGCTAGCATTATTGTATTTGTCTTTCTATATATTTTCCTATGTAGTTGCAATGCTATTCATAGGTAGAAAGAAAGAGATAGAGACAGAGACAGAGAACATACTGCATAGTTGTTTCCAAGAAATGATATAATTACACATTCATCTTGCCCTTTTGTTTATTTAACAATCCATCTTAAACATCTTTCCAACTCGGTGCATTTGAATATACCTCATCCTTTTTAAAGGTTGTATTTGTTCATTCATTTACTCATTCTGCAAATATTTATTTGTTGTGTTCCTAGTAAATACAGGCAGTATCCCAGGAGCTTCTGGTAAAACAATGATTAATGTAGCAAAATTCCTTCCTTCAAGGAATTTACATTTTAGTGCAGATAGATAAATAATAAATATGTGAACAAGTGAATATATAGTCAATTCTACAACTAAATTCTTGATAAATATGTTTATGGGCATGTGTTAAATATTTCTATAAGCGAAATTCCCAGAAATGGAATTGTTGGGACATTGTTGGGACATGCACATTTTAAATTTTGAAAAATATTGACAAATTGTCATTCTTCCGACACTGCTGAAATCATATATTTGGTATAATAGGCAAAAACATGGCACCGCAAAGATATCCATGCTGTAAGTCCCAAAATCTGTCAATATGCTACATTACAGAGAAAACGGGACTTTTCAGATGTGATTATGTTAAAAATCTAGAGATGGAAAGGTTATTCTGGATTATGTCACTACTAGCAGAAGACTCACTATCAGAGTGATGTAATGTACTCCCTGGCCATTGTTGACTTTGAAAATGGAAAGAAGCCACCACCAAGGAATGAAGGCAGACTCTAGGGGCTGGAAATAGCAAGAAAATGGATACTCTCCTCGAGCCTCCAGAAAGGACTTCTGACTTCCAGAACTCTAAGAAAATAATTCACGTTGTTTTAAGCTGCTAAATTTATGAATATTTGTTATGGCGGCAACGGGAAACTAAACACTGCGCCAAGGCTTTTGCTCCCAAAGCAGAATGAGGTATGCATTCTGGAGCTGGCCCTCCTGAGTTGGAGCTCCTGCCCTGACACTTACTAATTGTGGGAGCGTGATCATATTAATATCTCCATGCCTGCATTTCCTCATTTTTAAATTGGTCTGATTTTAATAGTATTTATCTCAGAGATTCGTTTGTGTTTCCATGATTTTTTTTTCAGAATAAAATGAGTTAGTGCTCAAAAAATACTTAGAACAAAGTCTGGTCTTCAGAGCCCCCTGTGTAACAGCTACTTTTATTACAATTATATAGCTATTCTATCGTTCCATGATGCACAGCAGAACAAATGCCAAACTTCTGGATATATTGTAAGTGATTTTCTTCTCTTTTCTTTCTTTTTTCTTTTCTTTTCTCTTCTTTTCTCTTCTTTTCTCTTCTTTTCTTTTCTTTTCTTTTCTTTTCTCTTATCTTCTCTTTTCTTTTCTTTTTTGAGAGAGAGGGAGAGACCAAGTCAGGGAGGGACAGAGAGAGAAGGAGCCAGAAAATCCCAAAAAGTCTCGATGCCAGGTTCAATCCCACAACCCTGGGATTAGGACTTGAGCTGAAATCAAGAGTCAGATGCTTAACTTCCTGAATCACCCAGGCACCGCACATGAGTGATTCTTTCTTACTATTACTATGTTGCATGGCAAATGTAAATATACAGGGGGGGGTGTGTGTGTGTGTGTGGTAACCATATCTCTTCTGCTCTTTCTTTTCATGCACGTGTGCATATAGGTGTGTACACATGCACACACACACACACACGACATGTACACATAGAGATGTAGGTGCAGATATTGACACGTACAAGCACTGAATAAACATGAGACAATGAGAGTCCTCAGTAAATGTTATTTTGAGTTGGCTTAGGGTTGAGATGGGATTCGTGCTGAGTGCAGTCCACCAAGTACCAAGAATATCTGCTTCTTTTCCACCTGAATTTTATCCAGAAAAACAAAAAGTGAAGGAAACACAGCCAGGTAAAGCAGTACATCTTAGTCAAGCCCAAGGGCTAATCCATTTCTCAAAAAAATATCATTTAGGAATACTTGTTTTTCTTCCCTTTCTTTGGAAGCAGGGAATTTCCCTAAGGTCATTGGAATGGGCCTCTTCACTTGTGTCTTAAGAGGCTTTCGAAAGAACCTCCCCAACTCCCACCGATCCTGTTTTCATTTCCTTTGTCTCTTGGTGGTGCTAGGAATTGAGGTGTGGTCGTATTGCCCAGTCATAATGAATCAAGGGTTTCATTAGAGAATTGTGACTGTCCTTGGTCTGGTTTGCAGATTTAAAGCAGGTAAATAAGATATGGGGATTCTTAGCCATCCTTCCAAGTGCCCTTGATGAGAAATGCCAGCTGCTATCTTCTTCATGAACCTGGGCCTGAGGAGTATGTTCTTGACCCTCTGCTGCTAGTGCAGACACATCCTGGTAAGACCCGGCTGTTGAAAGCAGGCAGCTGTAGAGGAAAGAGAACCAGGGGAGATTCCCAAATAACTGTGTTCTAGTCCAAATTTGGCTACATATAGACTTTCTGACATTGGCCAAGCATTAGCGCTGTGGGTGGCTCTACAGTAAAAAGTGTGAGAATACTCTTCATGCCTTTCTGACAAGGCTACTGGGAGGTCAAATGCAATGACCATGTTTGGCTCATTGTACTTCAGGCAGGTCTTTCTTCCCCACTGGAGTCTGAGCTTTGTGAGGTCAGTGACCTTGTCTTTCTTTCCCAGAGTGGTGCACAATGTCAGATGCAGAGTAGGGACTCAATAATTTATTGATGATAGATTAAATGAATCACACAGACTTCTGTTTTAAGTTATAGGGCACTGGACAAACATAACATGGTATGATTTTTTTTTTATGATGTCTCTAAATATCTACCCAGATTATCAGAAACAAGGAAACTTACAGTGAGGAGTGTTAGAGGTTTTCTTTCTTTTCTTCTTCTTCTTCCTCTTCTTCTCCTTCTTCTCCTTCTCCTTCTTCTTCTTCTTCTTCTTCTTCAGGTTATTTATTTATTTTGAGAGAGAGAGCATGAGCTGAGGAGAGGTAGAGAAAGAGAGAATCTGAAGCAGGCTCTGTGCTGACAGCAGGGAGCCTGATCCTACACAGGGCCTGATCCCACAAACTGTGAGATCATGACCTGAGCAGAGATCAAGAGACTGACACTCAACTGATTGAGCAACCCAGTCACCCCTGAGGTTTTCTCTTTTTGTAGACACTTTGGCAGAATCATCCAGAACCTCTCTATATCCTGTTGGCATATTGCCAGAGACAGGATGCTCACTTTGCCCCAAGCAATCTCTTATCTCAGAGGTCCCTTCCAGAGGGATTGTCTGGTGCCTGCACTTCAGGTGGGACAATATGCCATAAAGCCTGTGAGTACAGTTTCTCTAAGAATTAGTGCGCAACAGGGACATCTGTGTGGTTCATTAGGTGGAGTATTGGACTCTTAACCTCAGGGTTGTGAGTTCAAACTCAGTGTTGGGTGTGGATCCTACTTAAAATCGGTGCACAAAATATGAAAATATTTAACAGGTGTTATTGCACATTGATTTTTTTTTAATTCCATAACTCTGCTAAAAAGTTTAATTAGAAGCTATTAGAGGTGATAATGAATTTACCAGATTACTGCAGAACTACTAAGGATTCTAAAAAGGAGGAATCTGGTTCTCTAAGGGCTAGCAGGTTATTCCTTAGGGATAATCATTCTGAGGGTCTTATCTAGACTGATGAACCCTTCTTACCAGCTTACCTTCATGTGCAAAATAAAATCAGCTATTACTTTGGGTATGTTGTCTACACACCTCAAAAATTAAAACATTGTGCAACTTGAACTCTTCTTTAAAAGGATAAAAATAATGAAAAGTTTCTAAGGATTTTACTTTTCTGATCATCTACCCAGTAGTCTTAAAATGACCTCTTAGGCATTATGTAATCCTTTTAACCTTCCCCCCCCCCCGCCGCCCATTCCTTCTCTCTTTACCCCTCAAATCCCTTTTCCACCCCATTACATCTTATTTATTTATTTGTTTATTTATTTACTTACTTATTTATTTATTTATAATTGACACACAGCATTATATTAGTTTCAGGCACACAACACAATCATTTGATATTTTTATATATGGTGAAATGATCCCCACATTAACTCTAGCTCACATCCATCACCTCGCATCGAGTTGTATATATTTTTTCTTGTGATGAGATCTATTCTCTTAGCAAGGTTCAAATTTATGTAGGAAGTATGGTCTTTACACAACCAGGTGTGGTTTTGCCCCTTGTCTTCAGAACAATCTCTGAAACTCTGAAGTATGAGAAAGTTCTGTGCCTTTCTCACTCCCTGATGGATAGAAAAATGACAATATCAGTATGACACTCAAGGACAAACATGTAAACCTGCTTGTGGCCAAAGGTGACTGGCACCACTTTGGTGCATGAGATAGGAAACCTTGACCTGGAGAAAGTTCTAATTCCTATGCATGGCATCCAAGCTCTTTTCCTGTCACCAAGTCATTATTCCAAGACTCCACTTCTGTTTCTGCTTCTGCACCTGTTTTAGCTTGTTTATTATGCAACTTTCAGAGATGACTGTCCTTTCCTGCCTCATGTCCAGTGTCTCTTAAACCACTGGTCTGCATATTTTCTGCTTTACATGCTTGTTTTATTCATGTCAGGCAGGAAGGCAAATCCTAGCCCTGTGTAGTGGGTGCCAGGTATATTCTCCCTAATCTTCTTTCCCTGGCCTTATACAGTTTAATTACAGCCCAGAACAAATGTCAAGAATATTTAAAGGAATATGGGGGTGCCTGGGTGGCTCAGTCAGTTTAAGCATCTGACTTTGGTTCAGGTCATGATCTTGCAGTTTGTGAATTCAAGCCCCTCATGGGCTCTGTGCTGACAGCATGCAGCCTGCTTAGGATTCTCTTTTTCCCTGTCTCTCTGCCCCTTCCCCTGCTCTTGCACAATTGCATGCATATGAGCTCTCTCTCTCTCTCTTTATCTCTCTCTCTCTTTCTCTCTCAAAAAACAAACTAAAACATTTTTAAAAAGAATATTTAAAAGATTACAAAAATAATCCAATACTCAATAAGGTAAAATTCACAATATCTGGTATCCAGTTGAAAATTGCCAGGAATGCAGAGCACCTGGGTGGCTCAGTCAGTTGAGTGTCCGACTATGGTTCAAGTCATGATGTCACAGTTAGTGGTTCAAGCCCTGCATCAGGATCTGTGCTGACAACTCAGACCTTGGAGCCTGCTTCAGATTCCGTGTCTCCCTCTCTCTCTGTCCCTCCCTCACTCACACTTTGTCTTTCTCTCCCTCTCAAAAACAAATAAACATTAAGAAAAAAAAATAAGAGGGGCGCCTGGGTGGCTCAGCTGGTTGAGAGTCCAACTCCAGCTCAGGTCATGATCTCAAGGTTTGTGGGTTCAAGCCCCGTGTCAGCCTCTATGCTGAATGCCTGTTCGGAGCCTGGAGCCGGCTTCGGATTCTGTGTCTCCTTCTCTCTCTTTCTCTCCCCAACTTGTGCTCTGTCTCACTATGTCTCTCAAAAATAAATAAATGTAAAAAATTTTTTTTTAATTTTAAGAAAATTACCAGGAATGCAAAGAAGAAAACATGACCTATAATAAAAAAAAAAGACCAATCTAAACTGACCAAGAAATGATATAAATGTTAAAAGTAGCAGAAAAACACTAAAGACAACAACACTAAATCAGTTAAGTACAGACATAGAAGATATTTAAAAAAAAATCCAAATCAAACGTCTGGAGATGAAAAAATGTGTGAAATGGAAACAATCAATGAATGAGACCATTGACACAATAACATTTTAGAAGAAAAGACTAGTGAACACAAAGGCATAGCTCTAGAAACTCCTCAAAATGAAACACAGAGGAAAAAAAAGAATCAAACATGAAAATACAGTGATATGTAAATGAATGGTTGTGGCTGTGTTTCAGTGAAACTTTATTTACATAAGTAAGTGGTCAGCCCACAGGCCATAGTTTGCTGATCCTTATTTTAGATGAAAGCAGAAACAAACTGATGTGTTCCGTCTTCCACAGTGAACTAAAAGTCCACTGTGATCCTCGCAATGAAATAAATCTATTTCTTATGATTATTCCGTACACCAGGTACTGAATGAATTGATATTTGTTTAGTGAATGAATGAATGCACCACAAAATTTTGTCGCATGAATGAGATAATGAATTAATCTAGTTGTATAAATTCTCAGAAAACATCAACCCTAGAATTTCTTCCTTTGATAAAGTTATTTAAACCTACATCTTCCTTTCCCACAAAGGATAGGGACTGTTATGAAATGTTTATATCCAATTTAATGTGTTTATGGGACAAGAAAATAGTTTTGGAGCACATTCTTCAGTGAATTTCTGGAAATAGATCGAGAACTTTCTTCCATTAACTTGGATGAGGTAGATGCCCTTTATTTGAAATTCATCAATGTTGCAAAAGCCATTCGTGGTGAAAACACAGGTGCTGTTTTTCCATAAATTATTTGGGCCTCTGTGGATCCCAAGCAAAACAGAAACGGCAGGGAGTTTACAAAATCGTTTTCTATATTTGAAAATGCCACCTAAATGGGAAATGAAAAGGAGAAGCATCTGGCCAAGTACAAGTTTTTGTGGAGTGAGGAAGAGGGAGGAGGAAGAGCCCACGAGAATTTTATCTCAATTCAAAATATTTCTCTTCCCGCAGGAAAAATTTGGGGTTATTTGATAAGACAGCAAACATCATGGTATGGAATCATAACATTGCAGACGTTCATGAATGCATGGCCATTAAAGACCATCTATTCTGGTCCAAACTCCATTCAGTGTTTGAATTCCTTATACCATATTCCACTAAGTGGTTAATATTTCTCTTGTGTTTGAGCGCATATCTGAGATACTATTCTATACTCATATAGCTTGCTTGTTCTTTTTAATATACATGAAGAGACTCTATTTATTTAAATTTGTTTTCTGTTTTCCTGTCACATAGCCAACAAATGAAGGGTATTATTGTTAAGGACAGTTTCAGAGGCAATCTCTCTTAAAGACGGGCACAGAAGTAAGAACCAGGAATGTAAGCTCATCTTAACACAGGACATTTGTTTTGTTATCTGCAAGTTGTTTGAAGTTGACAGTCTCCGAAAGGTTTTTGAGACTCTGTTTTCTGACCTATAAAAGAGTAGTATCAGGAAAAATTAATGTTTATCAAACTCTGGTGTGTATCTGAATCCCTAGAGGGATTGTTAAAATTCAGATTGTCAGGCCTCACATCTGCTCAGAGTTTCTGATTTAGAAGGTAAGGCTGGGCGTAGAATTTGCATTTCTAATTAGTTCCTAAGCGATGATGGTGCTGGTCCATGAACCACACATTGAGAACTATGAAACCAGATGATCCTAAAGACAGTTCTTTAACATGAAGCTGAAAACCACATGTTTGGTGAGAGGCTCTACAAATAAAGACAACATGGTTAAATAGATTTTGGAAACTGTTGATATTCCACTCACCTCTTGGAAGTGCATATTTTATGCTGGCTTTGCCCAGGTTCTAGGAATATCTCATAGTTAAAAGCAAAAGCAAAAATTTTTTAAGTTCATTTTACATTTTTTAACCTTTTTGATATATTTGTTGATAACCGATCTGTGAATATCATAGATCACGAAGAACAGTGAATAAATCTAAGATTCCTCTACATTTTAAGCTTGTTGAGTCCTGTGTACCTATGGAAAACATCTGGGCTCTGGAGGGCACTTGTTGGGATGAGTACTGGGTGTTGTATATAAGCGATGAACCACAGAATCTACCCCAAAAATCAAGAGCACACTTTACACACTGTATGTTAGCCAATTTGACAATAAATTATATTAAGAAAAAAAGAAAAAATAAATAAGTTTTAAAAAAAAGAAGAATAAACCAGGGAAGCTCCACTTAACTTCTGTTCTTCCTAAAACCTGTACAGGGAGGCCTGTAGTTGATCAACATTGCCTTGATTAAATGGAAAGAGATTGAATAAATCTAACCAAAGAGATGAAAAATCTATACACTGAAAACTATACAACGCTTATGAAAGAAATTGAAGAAGACACAAAGAAATGGAAAAAGATTCCATGCTCCTGGATAGGAAGAACAAATATTGTTAAAAGGTCGATATTACCCAAAGCAATCTACATATTCAATGCAATCCCTATCAACACCAGCATTCTTCACAGAGCTAGACCAAATAATCCTAAAACTTGTATGGAACCAGAAAAGACCCTGAATAGCCAAAGCGATCTTGAAAAAGAAAACCAAAGCAGGAGGCATCACAATCCCAGACTTCAAGCTATATTACAAAGCTGTAATCATTAAGACAGCATGGTACTTGCACAAAAACAGACACTTAGATCAGTGGAACAGAATAGAGAACCCAGAAATGGACCCACAAACGTATGGCCAACTAATCTTTGACAAAGCAGGAAAGAATATCCAATGGAATAAAGACAGTCTTTTCAGCAAGTGGTACCGGGAAAACTGGATGGCAACATGCAGAAAAATGAACCCGGACCACTTTCTTACAGCAGACACAAAAATAAACTCAAAACAGATGAAAGACCTCAATGTAAGACAAGAAGCCATCAAAATCCTCGAGGAGAAAGCAGGCAAAATCCTCTTTGATCTTTCCCGCAGCAACTTCTTACTCAACATGTCTCCAGAGGCAAGGGAAACAAAAGCAAAATGAACTACTGGGACCTCATCAAAATAAAAACCTTCTGCACAGTGAAGGAAACAATCAGCAAAACTAAAAGGCAACCGACAGAATGGGAGAAGATATTTGCAAATGACATATCAGGTAAAGGGTTAGTATCCAAGACTATAAAGAACTTACTAAACTCAACACCCAAAAAACAAATAATCCAGTGAAGAAATGGGCAAAAGACATGAATAGACACTTCTCCAAAGAAGACATCCAGATGGCCAACCGACCCATGAAAAAATGCTCAACATCACTCATCATCAGGGAAATACAAATCAAACCACCATGAGCTACCACCTTACACCTGTCAGAATGGCTAACATTAACAACTCAGGCAACAACAGATGTTGGCAAAGATGCGGAGAAAGAGGATCTCTTTTGCATTATTGGTGGCAATGCAAGCTGGTGCAGCCACTCTGGAAAACAGTATGGAGGTTCCTCAAAAAGTAAAAATAGAACTACCCTACAACCCAGCAATTGCACTACTAGGCATTTATCCATGGGATACAGGTGTGCTGTTTCGAAGGGACACATGCACCCCCATGTTTATAGCAGCACTATCAACAGCCAGAGTATGGAAAGAGCCCAAATGTCCATTGATGGATGAATGAGTAAAGAAGATGTAGTATATATATACAATGGAGTATTACTCAGCAATCAAAAAGAATGAAATCTTGCCATTTGTAACTATGTGGATGGAACTGGAGGGTATTATGCTAAGTGAAATGAGTCATTCAGAGAAAGACAAAAATCATGTGACTTCACTCATATGAGGACTTTAAGAGACAAAACAGATGAACATAAGAGAAGGGAAACAAAAATAATATAAAAACAGGGAGGGGAACAAAACAGAAGAGACTCATAAATATGGGGAACAAACAGAGGATTACTGGAGGGATGATGGGAGGGGGGATGGGCTCAATCGGTAAGGGACACTAAGGAATCTACTCCTGAAATCATTGTTGTACTATATGCTAACTAATTTGGATGTAAATTTTTAAAAAAATAAAAAAATAAAAGAAGTTAAAAAAAAAGAATTAGGGAGGCCCCTTATCTACAGAAGTAAGCCACATTCTTCAACATCAGTTTTTATCAGTAAAGAGGTCATATTTTGATTGCCTGCCTTAAGAGAAAAAAAAAAGTAAATATGTGGAAAGATGAACTCTCAACTCAGAGTTGTTTTTGAACTCCAGTCCTGAGATTGCTAATATGTAATCAGTGTCCAATCTGGAGACGCAAACTTCACAGTAATTTGAACAGGATAAGCTTTATATAAGGAATCATGCACTCTAAAAGGGTATTGGAAAGATGAAGGATTGGTAAGAAGTAAAGGGAACACTGATGGATACAGAAATCACAGACATAATGTGGTTACTTCCTCTAGGCCTGAGATAGAGGACAAAAGAACAGGACCCCACCCTCCAGGGCTGATATCGAGAGCGTTTTAGAAAGGGCATGCCAATGGCTCATGGATGACAGAGAAGTCTCTGTACTGCCATGCCAGAAGAACTTTCTGGAAATCCCTCTTCAAAACTTGCTAGAAATTGGACCTCGAAGGTCTCAGAGAGGACAATTTATGGGTAGGTGCCTCAACAGAGGAAATCGACTATAAACCTGCCCAAGGAAGAACTGGCTACCGGGTGTTGTTGACCACCATGCACTGCCAGAGCCAAGGGCTGAATAAGGCAAGTGCCCTGTGGGAGTTTTCCAAGTGAGCAAACCAGAACCAGGAAGGAAACCCTCTTCCTCTCACATTGTCTTTTCAGTGCCCTCTGCTAAAAAGTTTAGCATTGTGCCAGGTAGCAAAGAAGAACATTTACAGAACCCATTTCTATTGTCATAGATCAGGCAATGAAGGATAGATGAAGATCTAAGAAGCAGTAAATTGAAGGCTGGTATTTGTGTCTTGCTTTGGCATGACATGATATTTAGCTTTCAGAAATTCTATTCAACAAAAAATTGATTTACCATGAGTCAAGCATTGTTCTGAGAACTTGGGTAGATACAAAATACATTTTAAATGTCTGTAAAACTAAATATATTCATTTATGCCCATATATATTTATTACACAAATATTTAGGGAGAATTAATTATGAACATGACATTGTGTTGCATGATGGTCACTGTCCCTTTCCGTAAGGAAGTGCAATCTGGAGGATAAAACAAACAAGTAAACAGATATAACCCAAAAACTGCTTGAAATTTAGATAAGGTTAAAGCTAGCACTGAAGCTTTTGTTACCATGGTCACCTATGAATCTGAGCTCCTGGTTCCAATGAATTTGATACATTAGTGGATCAGCTTGTTACCTGTTCTACACTTCACTAATCCAGATATGACCATTTTCTTTTTAAAAAAAAATTTTTTTTTAACGTTTTATTTATTTTTGAGACAGGGAGAGACAGAGTATGAACAGGGGAGGGTCAGAGAGAGGGAGACACAGAATCCGAAACAGGCTCCAGGCTCTGAGCTGTCAGCACAGAGCCCGACGCGGGGCTCGAACTCACGGACCGCGAGATCATGACCTGAGCCGAAGTCGGCCATTTAACCGACTGAGCCACCCAGGCGCCCCGAAGATATGACCATTTTCAAAAAAAAATTACCACATAAAGATTCTGTATATGGCAAAACTTTAATGGATATTAAAGATGAAGAAAATTTATGTAAGATAAAACAAATAATATAAAATTGCACGTCAAATATCCTTGTTACTAAAAAAAATGATTTCTTCAGCCAGAATTTTTTCAGTGACTTGGTCCACCCCATGTAATCCCAGCCTCTACCATTTTCTTTCTTTTCTTTCTTTTTCATTTTCTTTTCTTTTAAGTTTATTCATTGATTTTGAGAGAGAGAGAGAGAGAGAGAGAGAGAGAACGTGTACACATGGAGGAGGGGCAGAGAGAGGGGGAGAGAGAGAATCCCAAGCAGGCACCATGTTGTCAATTCAGAGCCCAGTACAGGGCTCAAACCCACGTATCATGAGATAATGACCTGAACTGAAATCAAGAGTCGGAGGCTTATCTGATTGAGCCACCCAGGTTCTCCTCTATGATTTTCTGATTCCTCTCTGCTCCTTGGGTCTTCTGTTTTTCCTCTCACCACCTTTTGTTTATAAAATTAGCTTCAGGAAGTCTCACCTTTTCCAGCTATTTTAGGTTGGGCCAACTGAGCTATCTCCAGACCCATTTGTCCCTAGGATTTGAATATTGAAAGTAGCTTGAGTGGTCCACAGAATAAAATAGCCATTCACTCATATCTACCTGTCAAAGGTTGGGTACCTTGGGAAACAGACTCAGACAATGTTCAAGCAGAACATTTATTACAGAATGTCCTTGGAATTAACACCTGTAGAAAGGAGGGGCAGGAAGCAGGAACAGGCAGAGGGGCAAGTAAAGTTGAGATATGAGCTCCATAACCTCAACTCAGCCCAACCCTCTGAGAGCTCTGGGGATAGAATGACCTATTAAAGCTTCCTGCACTTGACTGAAATAGCTGGACCTTTGTACCCCCACCTCAGTGACCAATTAAATATAAGCTTCTCCAGAAGAGCAATTTCTGCTCTTGTCCATTTACCAACCACACTGGATGATGGACCACCTGGAGACCAAACATATTCCTACTTAACTCCATTGTGTAAAAGAGCACTATTACTCCTCATGACCAAGGTCAATTATCTCTATGATGACAGTGACTCTCTTTGCCCACTGGTCCCTGGATACCTGAAGTGCCCAGGCAGAGCTGTAGTTCAATACAGAATTCTTGTTTTGTACCTTGTGGAAATATTCTCCCTTTGGGGTTAGGACCTATAACATGGCAGAGCCTAGAGCTGCAGGGACAGGCAGGTCAAATTCACCAAGTGGATCACTGAGGAATAGCCAGAGTGCCATACTTGCTCCTACCCCTTGGTTCTTGGACCCATGTATTATTCCAACTGAAGAGTCAGCACCATAACAAGATCTTTGATTCTAGGTATGTACAGGGAAACCTTTGAAAATAATATTTCAAAAGCCAGTGTCTCTTCATCTCATGCAGGGTACAATCCAGAATCCTTACCATGTCCTCAGTTTGGCTCCTTGCCATCTCTCTGACCTCATCTCCTGCCACTTTATCCTTTTAGATATTTCTGTTCCAACTATACTAGCTTTCTGATGTTATTGGAGTGTTCCAGACATGTTTCCATCTCAGACTTAGCACTTGCTCTTTGTTCTATCTGATATGTTCTTCCCGTGATATTTTCTGGTTCGCCTCTTCAACTATTTCAGGTAATTTTTTCAAATGCCCTCTTCCCAAATGAAGCTTTTCTTGGTCATCTTATCTTAAAATTAGTACATTCCACAGACCCTCAGCACTTCATTTGCCCTTATTTCTTTACTTTTATACTCTTGTCCATAGTACTAATCACCATCTGGCACCCTATTCCTTTATTTATCCAGTATATAAACTCCCCCTACCAGTATATGAACTCTATAAAGTCAGGTGGGCTTTTGTTTGGGTATTCATTTTGTTTCATTTAAACGTTAGTTTAACGAGTAAACAAATACAGAAATTTTCATTATTATCATCATTACTCAACAGTGCTGATATTATAAGATAATAAACAGGTCTGTAAATGCACAGATAGAAAAAGGATCCCTCGGATATGGATATGGGGCACAAGATTTGAATAGATGTAAAAGAACTGCACTGTTTTGACCTTCTCAAGATCTTCTCAAGACTTTCTTCATTAAATTCCTTGCTGAGAGAACAAGGGAAAAACTTAAAGCTGAAATGTAACACTAAGGGTAATGTTGAGTTTTCCATAGCTTTTGCCCAGCATTAGCTTAGAATTACAGCTTGTTACAGCCTGAAGGAACTTGTGGAAGGACCAAGTAATTTATGGAGGAATGACATCTATTTTTCATTAGAGGTGCCTTCGCACTAAAACCAAGGATAGCTATTCAACTTGGTTGATACTTAGAAAATTTAAGAAGTTCCAGGGGTTACAGATTCTAGTCAAGCAAAGGAAGTTCAGATGTCCCAGCGTGAGTACTGTGGCTTTTTTTATGCTTGTATTGCTACCAAATCAACATAATGCATACTCGATACATTTTTAAAAGCCTACCATGTTAACCTCTGAAATCAGCCAGATATTGCACAAAGCACTAAGATGCCAAAAATAGACATGACAAGATACAATTCATTAAAGACCTCAGGCCCTAGAGGTAGCAACAGATAAGTAATCAGTGGCCCCAAAATGGGATTAGTACTTATCAAAGGGGGTGGGTGGATGGTGTCCATGGGACTGTAGGGGGAGACTGGAGAGGAGTTAAAGAAGGCATTGCAGTCTTCATGATTCCAGAGCCAGGAGCTGGCCCCTGGTGGATAAGTATTACTTTGCGTGGTTAGAATGAAAAGGGATTTTCTTTTTCTTTTCTTTTCTTTTCTTTTCTTTTCTTTTCTTTTCTTTTCCTTTCTCTTCTTTTCTTTTCTTTTTCTTTCTTTCTTTCTTTCTTTCTTTCTTTCTTCCTTTCTTTTCTGAGAAGGATATATACATAAATTGATCCATGAAAGAGTTTGCTATGTTGAATGAGTAGCAAACTAGTAATGATGACAACAGTAGCAAACTATTGAGTACTAAATAGATACTGCAAACTGTTATAAGTGCTTTATATCTATAGTATGTTTGATCTTAGTAGTAATCCTGTAAAGTAGGCACTCTTATTACATCTGTCTTACAGATGAGGTAGATGAGTTTAGGTGTTTTGAGAAGCAAATGTCAAGACAAAGTGAAAGATGGAGGAGATTTATTAGGGGACACACCCATGAAGGAAAATGGAAAGGAACCAGGGGAGGTGAGGAGAGCTGTCAGACCACAATGCACGTTTAACCATTCGGAAGGAGAGAAGAAGGAAGAAGTGTTGAATGAAGGAGCTTAAAACCACAGTCAGTTTGGTGAAGTTCCATAAGGCCAATGGAGAATCATCAGGCCAGAGACAGAGAAAGCAACAATCAGAGAAGTCCTGTGTGCCCCAGAAAGGGGTCTGTGTTAGCATCCCTGCTGTCTTCAGTCATTTCCTACAGAGCCTGTGGGAAGCATGGCCACAGCATGAATGTGGCCATATATTTCAGAGCACATTTGGAGCCATTGGTCCATGTAACACCCCCTGCAGTCAGAGATCTGAGAGGAGCATACTCGTGGCCACCACATGCAGAAACTGAGGGACTCAGAGATAATTCCACTAAGGTCATGGAGATAAAAAATGGCAATATGCCTCAGGCAATTTGGTCCCAGACTCATCGTAAATATAGTACACCTTCAAGTAGGAAAAAGTCATGTTAGATTTCTATTTGAGAATACTCATTCTAGTAACTAGGTGATGGATGCAATAATACAATGAAAAGAAATTGAAATGGGAAAGTCCAGAAAGGAGAGCTGATGCAATCATCCAGAAAATAAATTTTGAAGATTTAAATTTAAAAAGTAGCAGCAGAGAGTGGGAGAATTTCAAAGATATTTAGTCAGTAGAATCAATGGGATTTGGTGAGTGACAAAATGTGGCAAAGGAGAGGGAAAAGAGTGCAAAACATCATAAATATTTCTAGTGTGAGGAGACTGAGTGTATTTGCTGAAATTGAGAATATAATAGTGGTTTGTCAAGAAAAGAGTGAGTTCTTGCTTTGGATGTATTGAACTTGAGACGTTATTATGTATCCAAGACTTCACTAGGCACAGTGGAACTCTCTAAGGAAATATAAAGCTTATTTTTGTCTTTTGCTAGATTTTTATTATTTGCCACTATTTTGTGTAATTTAAGAAGTAACACAGGAAGGTAGGTATGTTTATAAGAGTCAGCACTTTTTTGGTGTTGAGAAGGATGCTCAGTGGTGTTGGTCACTTCTTCCAAGGTCACATCATTTATGAACGATAGGATCCATGGTAATGGATCATTGTAAATGACACTACATTTACAATCGCATTATCATTGTAATGGATCATTATAAATGTCATTGAAATGGCAGTTGCCAGTAGTCTGCTCTCCACACAAAGTTTTTTCTGATGAATGTAAAAAGATGAAAATTAGAAGATACAAGTAGTAACCTAGGTGCAGCCTTAAACAGCAGACTAGAAGTTTGAGTTTCATTTAATGAGAAGAATCACCAACTTACACGTTGAGTAGCATGTTAGAATTTATAAGCTTTCACATGCTTCCGGAGTAGATCTTCACGATAAACCTATATAGGATACTCAGAGCGTGTGCGCATTTTACAGCGAATAACACTAAACTTGGTGATGTAAGTGACTTGCCCAAGGTCACATGGATCTTGAGTGAAGGACCCAAGATATGATGCCAGATCTTAGGGCTCCATGGTCGGTGGATGTGTTATGAAAAGGTCTTGAATTCAGAAATGGGAAACTCACAGCTGTGCCCAAGGAGGATTTATCTGGTATCTGAAAATAGAAAATGCTGGAAGGTGGAGAAGCCATAGACACAAGCCAATAGGGTGAGGGCTGACATTTCCTTGACATACACACCACTTTACAAATATAATGCTAGGGCCACCCTTACCTGGGATAGCATGAAACCAAAGGACAGACTTGTCCCCATCTGGTACATTAAACGTGACAGCTGAGTCACATTGATTTGACAGTGCTGTAGTTCACAAGGCAATTGTAGGACTTTTATAAGCTTATTTTTATGCCAACTTGATGAACAGTGAGGTCCTAGGTTTAGTCAAAGGCATCAAACAAAGCTCAGCTTTGTTGGTGGGACAATGGAAACAAAAGGGTCAGTCTCAAGGCATTTATCAAAGGACATTATTTAATTTTTCCCCCAAAATACTTTTACTTATACATTATATATAATAAGAAGAGGCAGTAAATGAGGAAGGAAGGAAGTAAAACCAGTGAGAAGAGATATATGAGGGAGCAAACTCACAATGTTCAAGGCTGATTGCAAGATTCCTGCTGGAGGCAAAAAAGTTCTCTTATATAAGAGTTCACTTAATTAAGCATGTTTGGGGACACAGTCAAAATGTACCACAATCACCTGCATCAGAGCTACAGAGAAATTTCATAGTTTAAGAGGTGCCAGAAGAGAAGGAAGGTGCAGGGGGAGAGAAGAAAATGAAGATGAAAATTTAAAGCTAAAAAATTAAATCAATCAATCAATCAATCAATAAAAAAGAAGATGGGCATTAAGAACTATCTGTGGCAACTGTGAATGAAAGATTTTTTTTTTCAACGTTTATTTATTTTTGGGACAGAGAGAGACAGAGCATAAACGGGGGAGGGGCAGAGAGAGCGGGAGTCACAGAATCGGAAACAGGCTCCAGGCTCTGAGCCATCAGCCCAGAGCCTGACGCGGGGCTGGAACTCACGGACCGCGAGATCGTGACCTGGCTGAAGTCGGACGCTTAACCGACTGCACCACCCAGGCGCCCCTGAAAGATCTTTTAAATAGTAGTACTATTTACTACTTAATATTCAATTATGATTGGCTCTCCTCCTGATTTATACCTCGTTTCTGCCATTGCTCCTGAATCTCCTTTAAAATTTTCATCCATGTGAATCCCTTCTGCAAATGATGCTTTGAAATCTAAGCAAAGAAGCAGTGTCCCATGACTGAGGCCAACTGGGGTAAAGACAGAACATAGCCAAAGGAGGACATATACATTTAAAAATGGGGAATTAGAATCTTAGAAGCGGAGAGTATAATTGTGATGTCCAAGAGACTAGGACAGGGAGAAATGGGAGGTGTGGATTGGTAAAGGGTACAAAGTTTCAGTCATGCAATGTGATTAAGCCCTAAAGATCTACTGTAGAGCACAGTGCCTACAGTTAACAACACGGTATTGTATACCTACAAATGTGCTGAGAGTGTAGATCTTGTGTTGTGTTTTTATCACAAAAAATAAAATAAAGATGATGGAAAAAAATTGGGGGAGGTGATGGATGTTTATGGCATAGATTGTGGTGATGATTTCATGGGTGTATACTTATCTCCAAACTCATCAAGTTGATACATTTAATGTGTATGGCCCTAGAACTTGCCAAAATCATGGGGATGGAGTTAGATTCTACAGAAAATAAAATGGCATTTGAGCCAATCCTGTTTTTTCTCAAAGAGCAGGGAGAGCAAGCTGATGTCTGGTTGACATGAAGTTTGAATATTATCCCCTGTCTCGATGTTATCTTCCCTACTGACTTTGTGGTTAAGTCATTGATGGTTATTATGGTAAATACAACCACTCATTTTATGAAATCCTCCTATAAGTAGACTGAATATTGCCACTTACAAGCACCAGGACTTTGGACAAACAAGTTAACATTATTAAGCCTCCTTTTTTTCCTGATTTGTAAAAAATAGACAGAATAATCTGTAATAATAATTATTCCAAAAGAGATGGCTGTTTTTTTTTTAAGAATTTGCTGTAAGCAATACATTCTTGCTACAGATAACTGCATATACTCATGTACTTCTGCATGAAGTTTAAGAGGATTGGTGGATCCAGGGCACCTGAGTGGCTCAGTTGGCTAAGCATCCAACTCTTGATTTAGGCTCAAGCCATGATCTTGAGGTCCGTGAGATCGAGCCCCACGTTGGGCTCTTAGCTGATGGTGCAGAGCCTGCTTAGGAGTCTCTCTTTCCTTCTCTCTCCTCCTCTCCTCTCTCTCTCTCTCTTTCTCCCTCTCTCTCTCTCTTTCTCAAAATAAAATAAACACTTTAAAAAAGAGAGAGAGAGAGAGAGGTTTCTTGGATCCTAGAAGAAGATTTGAATGAATAGATGGTGACTTTCTTGAAAGCAGGAATTAAAGAGTCTTACAGGGCCTAACCCAAGTTTTGACACAGAGAAGCACTAAATAAACATGCTTACCCAGGCAGAACCTGGAAACTGACAATAAACAACCAAAAAGTACTTAGACTCTCAGAGCAGTAGCATAGAAAAGAACAGTAAAATACATCTAAACCAACACATGATTTTACATTGTAAGACAACTGAGATCCAGAAAGGCAAGCGATTTATCAAATGTCACACAGATAATAACCAGCAAGGCTAGTATTAGAACACATTTCTGACTCATCTCAGAACTTACGGTGTTTTCTGTTTCCTTTTCCATACCGCATGGGTTGAACTAAAACCTCTAATGTCCCTTAGCATTGCAAAATAAAAGCTGTTTTTCTAAATGAATCAAAGGCTATTAAAATTTGTACCTTTTAAGTTAGATCATGTGTGATCTTCTGCAAACTTGAAAGCACCTTTGTTTCTCAAATCTAAGATCTAAAATTAAGTCAAAAAAAACAAGAACAGGATGGCCGGGGGAGGTAAGGCATTAATTCTTGGTGTGTGACTCCATTTGAGATTGAAAGCAGTTCAAGGCTGAGGAAATTTCCAACTTTCTTTTATCAGATATGTTCAGAGAAATAGAGTTTGTCTCTGTTTGGAAGGCTTATGATTTCTCCTGAGGCAAGCTAAAGTGAAAATACAGAATTTCTTAGTATGACATACAAAATCTAGAGGGTGACAGACTTGGGAATGTTCTCTGCTAAACTCTTTATTATACTCCAAAGCTGGTGTCTTCAATTGTTGATGGAGAGAAAAGAAAAATGTGCAAACAACCCACTGTCTCTGTGAATGATCCGTTAAATTCAAGAAGTTAACTGACCTTTTGGGAAGTGCCCATGAGCAAGGCAGCATTCTAGTCTCTTAATTATTTGTGTGATTTTAAACATTTTGCTGCAACTAAGACTTACAATTTAAAACTGGTTCCCTCCTTCTCTCTCTCTCTCTCTCTCTCTCTTTTTCCCAATCGGAACGTGTAATTTTGAACATGTAATTTCTGTACATCATCACACATTGTGTGAGCAGAAATTTATATGACATGTCTTTAAAAAAGACCATTTTAATGGTGCCCATGTATTTATTTTTTTAAACAAGTTTCCAATCCATTTTCTGTATCACAACCATCCACTCATATGTGTGGTTGTATGACTGCAAATGACTAGCATTTCTGCCCACGTATCAACCAAGACTTTGTTCCAAGTACATCCTCCCTTAAATTTGTGAAATTGAGGAGTTTCCCCAAACTAGGGGTGGGGAATGGTAGTATATTGACCTGTAATATGTGATGTTAAGAGTTTTAAATGATTAAGGGACAATGATGGGAACGTTAGTGATTCCCTCCTCTTTCTACCTACAAGATAGAAGCCAAATCTGTTAACATCACACATTACAGCCTTTACATTCCGACTTGCTGAGTTTGTATTACCGTCTCCAACATCGCCACCCTATTTCCCCCGTATCAACCTTGTTTCATCCATAATTAAAAACCAAAATTTCCCTCCAAATAGGTCACTATATTATGTATCTCTATGCTTTGCACATGCTAGGCCCTTCACCTCAGATTCCTTCCCTCCATCTCTACAACAAGCATTCATTTTTACATACCCAAACAAAGGGCTTCCTCTTCCATGAATGCTTCTTGTTTAAAATTTTTTTAATTTTAATTCCAGCATATAAACATACAGTGTTATATAAGTTTCAGGTGTATAATGTAATAATTCAACAAATTTATGCATTAGTCAGTGCTCATCATAATAAATGTACTCTCAACCTCCTTCACTTATTTCACCCCCCCTCTGCTCTGATAACCATCAGTTTGTTCTCTGTTAAATGTCTGTTTATTGGTTTGTCTTATTTTTTTTTCTTTGTTTTGTTTCTTAAATTCCACATGTGAGTGAAATGACGTCTTTCTCTGTCTTATTTCACTTAATATGGTACTTTCCAGATCTATGTTTTTGCAAATGGCAAGATTTCATTCTTTCTTGCGGCTGAATGATATTCATGATATTCCATTTGTATGTATACAACACGTGCTCTGTATCCATTCATCTATCAATGGACATTTGGGCTGCTTCCATAGTTTGACTGTTGTAAATAATGCTGAAATAAACACAGCGGTGCATATATCCCTTTGAATTAGTGTTTTCATATTCTTTAGCTAAGTACCCGGTAGCGTAATTACTGGATTGTAGGGTAGTTCTATTTTTAAGGATTTTGAAGAACCCCCATACTGTTTTCCACAGAGGCTGAACCAGTTTGCATTCCCATTAACAGTGCATGAGGGTTCCTTTTTATCCACATGCTTGCCAACATGTTGTTTCATAGGTGTGTGTGTGTGTGTGTGCGTGTGTGTGTGTGTGTTATCCATTCTAACAAGTGTGAGGTGATATCTCATTGTGATTTTGATGTGAATTTCCCTGATAATGAGTGATGTTGAACATCTTTTCATGTGTCTGTTGGCCATCTGGATGTCTTCTTTGGAAAAGTGTCTACTCATGTCTTCTGACCACTTTTAATTGGATTATTTTTGGAGTGTTGAATTGTATAGTTCTTAAATTTATTTTAATGTTTACTTATTATTGACAGAGAGAGACAGAGCATGAGTAGGGGAGGGGCAGAGAGAGAGGGAGACACAGAATCTGAAAAAGGCTCCAGGCTCCGAGATTTCAGCACAGAGCCCGACACCGGGCTCGAACTCATGGACAGCAAGATCATGACCTGAGCTGAAGTCAGACGCTCAACCAACTGAGCCACCCAGACGCCCCTGTATAGTTCTTCATATATTTTGGATACTAACCATTTTTTCATACTGTTATTTGCATATATTCTCTCCCATTCAGTAAGTTGTCTTTTAGTTTTGTTGATTGTTTCTTTTGCCATGCAGAGGGCTTTTATTTTGATATAGTCCCAGTAGTTTATTTTTGCTTTTGTTTTTCTTGCCTGAGGAAACCCATCTAGAAAAAACAAATGTTGGAAAGGCCAATATCAAATAAATTACTGTCTGTGCTCTCTTCTGGGAGTTTTTGGTTTTAGGTCTCACATTTAAGTCCTTAATCCATTTTGAGTATATTTTTGTGTATGGCATAAAAAAGCTTCATTCTTTTGCATTTAGCTGTCCAGATTTTCCAACATATTTGTTGAAGTGACTGTCTTTTTCCTATCACATATTCTTGCCTCCTTTGTTTTAGATTAATTGACCATATAATCATGGATTTATTTCTGGGCTCCCTATTCCATTGATCTATCTGTCTATTTTTGTGACAGTACAGTTTTGATTACTACTACTTTGTAGTATATCTTGAAATCTGTGTTCCCTCTGGTTTTGTTTTTCTTTTTCAAGCTTGTCTTGGCTATTTGAAGTCTTTTGTGGTTCCATAAAATTTTAGGATTCTTTGTTCTAGTTCTGTGAAAAATGCTATTGGAATTTTGATAGATATTGCATTAAATCTGTAGACTGCTTTGGGAAATTTTAACAATATTTTTTCCTCCGATCCATGAGCATGGAAAATCTTTCTACTTGTTTCTGTCATCTTTCTGTGAAACCTTCTTATCTGCTTAGAAGTAGTACTAATAGTTGTTTCCTTTGTACTTCTCCATACTCAGTGGATTTACCCATCATTGTGTTTATAGGATTCTGCATGCTCACACCCACCTATACCCTCCTGCCTCTGCACACACTTTGATTCAGTGCCATCACTGATGTCAAGGTTGTGTCCTATTGGTCTATGTCACTCCCTTGCATAATACATTGGAGCAGAGTAGCTTCCAATAAATAACTGGGTTTCTAATGGCTCCCCTGGTAACTTGAGGATGAAACATACAATATATATTAACAGTCTTAGTTTCAGATTAGGTATTTATAGAAAGTTAGGACTGAAAAGTGCTAAAAAAGAATGATTCAGGGTATTAGGATGGAGGAGATCGTAGGGGGGGGAGAAATATAGCATTGTAGAGGACCAAAGGGGATATTTAGAGGGGAAAAATAGAAAAGAGGAAAGAGGATCAAAAGATAAATGATGCAGTGATGGGGTTGACCCCAGCTCTTCAATGATCTGTGTCACATGAGAGAATAGAGAGCAGTGGTGCCAGGGAGATGGCAATGACCTGGAGAAAATGGCGGCCTCCAAGTTTCCAGTATGGGAGCTCTTAAAGCACAAACTTTCTGAGAACCAGCAGAGCTTCTAAAAAACAACTCCTTAAAATCAGGTTAGTTGAGCTGCTGCCCAAATCCCCAATAATGCGTCATAATCCTCCAGCTATGAAGGTGGAAAGAAACAGAGAGATGAAGGAAGGAGTGTGGGACAAAGGAAGGCAAGACAAAAGGGAGCAGAAGAAAGAAGGAAAAGAAAGAACAAGGAAAGAGAGAAATAAAGTGGAGAAATAAAAGATGAAGAGAAAAAAAAACTCATCAGCACACAAAGCTGACTTTGGTGGAGATTTGTCATGTCTGAACAGGTTCTATTTCTTGTTTAATTGATAATCTCCCCGTATATTAATATTCAAAAGAGATGGCCATGTAGAGGCAACCAATGAGACCATATTTCTTATGTAGCTTTATTGGGCCTGAGATATTTTATAAATATACAAACACATCTATATTTCCTTTGTCCCCCATTTTTATAGAAATGGTAGTTTATTATACACACATACCTATGCATACTCTTCTGCATTGCCCTCTTTTCACTCAAAATTCATCCTCAAATTCTTGAACACTGCATAAACAGCTTCCTTAATTTTAATGACTACCTTGAATCCCACTGAATGCATTTTTGTTAATTTATTTAACTAGTATCTCACTGATGGACACTTGGGTTGTTCCAATTTGCTGAAATCTAACAGCGAATTTGTGTGTATAGATACTCTCACACACAAACACAAAATTTCAAACATCTGGTGGAATATTTTCTGGATAAGGGAATGGCTGCATCAAAATATATGGGATTTTTGACTGCAGTGACTATGTAATCCATAGCCATACTGAGGTCTCCTTTTACATTTCCATGATTGCGATGATACGTGTGCCTCTTTCCCTATAGTCATATCAAAATATTATGCTACCAAACTCTTGGCCCTTTGCCGGTCTTGCAGGTGACGAACAGCATCTTTGTTCAGTTGTTTATATTTTAGACAATCAGGTTCACATGACTGAGTTATCGTAACTCCATAACGCACTATTATCATAAGACCTTATAAGATTCTCTTTGATTACATTTTTTTGGGTTGACCAATTAATTAATTAATTAATTACCACAATGACACCCATGAGCCTCACCACACAATCCCAAAACTACATTAGCTTTATCTACATGTAAGTAACATATCAGGAGCTAGCACGTTCTGTCTGTCCTAAAGAAGAATACAAGGTAAATCTTAACAGCCTGCATCACATTTGTGCTCTGCAGAACTACCTGGAAGAATTCATAGTGCCTCTGCCTTGCCCCTGATACAAACCCTCATACATGTTGCCATTAGTTGCATTCACTCTAATTCACCCTCTCGATAACCTTCCCTGGAAATTTCCACTGCTATGGTAAGAGAAAGAGACTAAAATTTAAGGACAGGGCATATTGGATTTGTCTGCTGCCATGGTGAGGAGAAAGTTACCACCATCCTAATGACAATGACCAAGGCTATTTTCCCCCTTCCTGACATAATGTCTGATAAAATAGGGGCTCCTTTGCACTCATATCAATGCCCTTTCTATGGAAAGAGACAAAGGATTTGCTAACACCTGATGGAGAGAATCAAGAAAAAGTTTGTAACTCCCTATTCATTGAGGACTTCGGCAAATGGTCGGCAATATTTTACCTCTTCCAAAAGCTAAAGTACTTGGAAGAATATCTACATGAACATCCCTTCATATATTTCTGTCTCACTCTCCCTTCTATCCTGTCTCAGACATCATCCCCCAGGACCATCTGGCAGCATATTATACTTGGAAACTGCTCTGCCTCTGAACTTGCTAATGTAGACCCCACATTTTCTATTTATAAACTACTAACTTTACAGTGTACCTGCTAATCTACATTTACTTTTTTACCTTGTCAGAATATCTGACACCTTAAAATCCATAGGAAACTACTACATCTACTATGCTTTCTTTACAGATTATATTTTAAAGCTCTTTCCTTATACCTGTGATCACACTAAACTTTACAGGTAGGGTTTTGCCATTTTGTCTATTCATTATATACATCTTTTTTGAAAAATTCTAAAGATAGATAAATTCTAATACTCCACCTTCATCTAATCTATGGAGCCTCCAACCAGATGACGTTTGCGAGAGTAAATTCGATGAGCCTAATCTCAGTTAGATTTAAACCCTGCCCAAAAGTACCTTAACATGTATTTCTAGTTATCTTGTTCTTCCAATCTTTGTAGAGTATACCCTCCCTTCTTACCTCACTCTTTGTAGATAATCACTTTCTTCTACTTTATAAACAATTAGAAGTCATCAAATTTAAAATATTTGAAATTTCCATCATTAACTCACAAACCTATCTTATTCAGTACTGCTGGTAGAATTTTAACAGAGCAATCGATGTGAGGGAGCCAAAGTTTGACCAGGTTCATGAATGTTTATGGGACAACATTTTCACCCTAAATATTTTAGTGTGAATGAATATATGAATCATAAAGAAATGGAAAGTAGAAAAGAAAAAAAGGAAAACTGTCTCTCCTGTTATGAGCGAAAAGAAAAATGGGGGCAGATTAAGGTGAGTGCGTGTACTTTATTAAGTCCTCATCTTCCCTGACCTCTTGGCAACATTAGACAGTGGTGGTCTCTCCCATTTCCAAACCCTCTGTTCCCTGGTTCTTGATTTGGTCCTAGCTGGCTAGTTTCCAATACCCAGCCCGAAATGTTGGAGATTCTCAGGGATCGCTCATAGACTCCCCTCTGGTCTCACAATGCTTCCTTGGCAGACAATTATATATATTTTTTGAGATTCAGTTATAATCTATTTTCCAATGATTTTCAAGTTCACGTACCCCATACATGTCCAGACCTAGTTGTCAACCAATCATCTTCACTTGGGATGTCTTACAGATGTTTAAAATTGCTCAGAGCCTAGAGGGACTTCCCCTGCCTTGCTGTTAAAGTCTCTATGACACTCAGCCATGTCGCCATACCATAAAGTATTGAACACATCTCCTCGTGTTAAACTAAAGGGGAGTTTTCTTCAATGTCAATAAAGATAAACTGTTTTAATACAGAAAAAAGAAACAGTGCTCAAAGCCTTCCCCTTGTGACTGGGGCATAGTCTTCTGACTTGCATCACCTGGTCTCTGCCCTATCCTTCCTCCTCACCTAGTGCCATGAATCCTCATCAGACAGGCCCGACTTCAGCTCTTCCATTGAGCTACAAGCTTTTCCAATTGCCTCCCACACTCCAACACCAGCTCGTTCTTTGTCTTGTTCTTTTTTGATCTTTAGGCCTCTGGTCACGTATGCCTTCTTCGAAAAAGTTTGATTTGACTTCCCAGAGGAAGTAAGGTTCCCTGCCTTATACTCCCGTAGTATTCCCTAGTTTTTCATTACACACTTAACCCCATTTTGAGTTCTATCTTCTTCACCAAACTATAATTCCAAAACAGTGATGGTCACAGTGTTCGTATTCGCTGCCGTGTGTCCAGTCCCTTGTGGTGATGGACAGTAGAACTCTCTCTACTCACAGTCCTTAGGTTGCCCTGGGGCAGGGCCTACATCAGTAACACCCTGACCTCTCTGTTACCGCATCCTCCATGCAGCTTCCACACTCCCTCTTTCCCAGGGGCAGAAAAAAACTCAGCTGAGTGAAGAATTTGGAAGAAGGATCTGGGGAAATGTCACCCTTCCCTTTTGGGCACTTAGCTAATAGACTCAAAGCAGCATCTTCCAACAGCTTTATCAAGATATTTTAATCCTTAGCTCTCAGTTTCTTTCCTCTATCTGTCGGCTGGTTTCAACCGTCGGCAGAAAATGGGAATTTTATTTATGGGACCCTCTAAAACCACACAATAACCTGATGCCTGGCCCATTGTAGCTATATATTTATCACACTAATTTATGAAAGAATTTATTAGGTAATTAATCTTGAGGTTTTAAAGTAATGGAACATCAAAGGAGGCTTTGGAATAGAAAGAAGAATAGAAACAAGGATGAGTTAGAGGAAGGGAAGAAGGCAGAATAAAGAGAGAGGATTTAAAAAGAAGGGAGACTACTCTAGATGTTTAACGCAGATTATGTGATGAATCTTCAAAACAATCCAAGGTAAAGAAAGCAGAGAGGAGAAGGGGACACAATTCAAATACTGGTCAAAATAAAAGAAAACTAAGTAGGGAAAAGCTTCATTTTTCAGAATGGAGTATCAAGGGGGCAAAGCTCTAGATAAACATCAGGAACATGGAGAGCTAGGGTTGCAAGAAATTTCGACCCTGTGGACATTTTGCTTATTGAAAGAGGAGAAAACGGGTTTTGAAAGTCACAAAGCAAGTTGAAAGAACATTTGAGACCAAGGCCAGGTTTTGTGGCTCTCAGCTCAAAGCCATTTCTGTTCCCCATGCTGCCTCCTTTAAAATGTAAGGAATCTAAAGAAAGGTCAAAAAGAAGGATGTGCTGAGAGATTAGGAAAACCAGATGAAAGATGAAAAATGTAGTGTGGGATGAGAAAAGTGAATAAAAAAATGAAAGGACTCATTTCTAATTCATACATGTTTTACTTTGTTCAACATTTAGTATCTGTGATTTAGTGGTGGTTTGGCACATAGAACAGGAGAACGAAAAATAATGAAAATATGATGCTGGCAATATCATCCATCAATCTGAAGTACAGAGTCCTTGGCAGGTGTACATTCAGGATCACAAGGCTTTGTTTAGAACAGCCCACTATACCCAACCAAATACCAATATTTCATAGTCCTTTCATCTAAATTAGAAAAAGAAATGTCATCCGTCTATAACATACAACCTATCATGGCCTGCCTTCCATAGAAAAACAAAGCAGCCCAAACTTAAAGGGACCAGCGTGTCATCTGGGGGGAAGGCTCTTGTTCTTTTCCCATTTTCCAAAGGAGGTAGTGGAGTGGGAAGTAAGTGACTTTCGTTGGAAAGTCATATTATTTGGCATTCACATTCTTTAGTGGTTTTATTTGTTGAAGCTTGGAAATAACAGCAAGGATGGAGCCAGTAAAAATAGAGCAGACATTATATACACTTTTCCAGGCTGAATCTGAATGCACTGCACACATAGTGTATTAAAAGCTTATAATGCACCATGCACGGTCTTTGGCCTGCTGGGCATCTGGCCCTTTCTATCATGTTGCATATAATGCTCAGGGACAGAAAAGAACCTGCCCAGGGGCATGCGACTCCACACCATACAGAGTTTATTCAAACAAGGATGGGGCAAGGGAGAGAGCATCTGGTCATGAGAATAATTAGCTTTTTTCCTAAGCTGTGATTTGCCAGGTATTGTAAGATTTTTACATGAATTTCGTCACTTAATCTTCATCAACATCTTTTCAGGACTGCTTTATTACTAAATGTGTCGCCCAGGTGAAGATTCTGGAGCAGAGAGAGCCTAAGTAAGTCTCCCTAATTTCTAGAGCTATGGAGACATTGATTGCATCCCAAGAGCTTCATAAACATGACTTTGTTTACACAGAAGTCATGCAAATAAATCATAAGCTTTATCTTACTGAACATAGACCTACCACACATGTGCCTTGGTTACTTGGCTTTTGAAGGCTGGTATAAAACATCAAATCAGGTATTTCTTGGGCTAATGTTTGCAACTTTCCCTAAATCACTCACAGGTTACAAAGAGAAGTTTTGCAATGGAGTTATATTGAATGTAGCCCCTGAATGTTTGAAAATGTACTTGATAAAGAGTGGAGGGAACATGTTCCAGGCCAGGAGAAAGCAAGAGACAAGACATAGATAAGGGGAACGGGGGGCAGTGGGGGGGGGGGGCGGGCTTGGTGGTGGTGAATCTGCGCAGGGGGTGTGGGCAGGCTGGTCATATGAAAGATGAACTTGACAAAGTAGGCAGAGAGCCATCAGCAAAGGCCTTGGATATGAGGCTGGGGAACCAGGGCACAGCTGGAGGTTCTTGAAGGTTCCAGTTCATCCTGGATTGATGACCAGGTCATTCTAAATTGAATCTAGGCTTCCCATTGCTCAGAAGAAACCCACTCTTGCCAAAGCTTCAGTCTGAGAACGTTTGAGAAGTTCATTTAAAAATCTCGGGGCGCCTGGGTGGCGCAGTCGGTTAAGCGTCCGACTTCAGCCAGGTCACGATCTCGCGGTCGGCGAGTTCGAGCCCCGCGTCGGGCTCTGGGCTGATGGCTCGGAGCCTGGAGCCTGTTTCCGATTCTGTGTCTCCCTCTCTCTCTGCCCCTCCCCCATTCATGCTCTGTCTCTCTCTGTCTCAAAAATAAATAAATGTTAAAAAAAAAAAAAAATTTAAAAATCTCAAAAGCTTTTTTAAATACCAAGAGACCCCAGCACGTCATTTAAACGCAAATATACCTGAGAGTTTAAATTCTAAGATTGGAGAATGAATGGGAGAAAACGCTTGTCCATAAATCTGGTTTGTTTTGTTCGGAAAAGGAAATGGAAAAGTAATGATCAGCGAAGGACCCGGGAAAGATGAGAAGGCCTCCCACGGCCGCGTGCGGGTTTTGGGAAATCTGAGCCATCGTTGCAGTTCTATGGTGCGGATCCGAAGTCGGGGAACTCAGAAGCTCACATCAGAGACAAGAGCCGATGGGCTTGGACATAGAAGAGAAAAAACAAAACACAAAAACCACAGCATGAAAGCTCAGCTGGGTTTGGGCAGAGTTTGGCTTCCAGGTGGCTGTTTGTATTAGAAATCTGTCAGGTCTGGATCCGCGTCGAAGGGGCGACTGAGCCGACTGGTCTGCGGAGAAGCCTGGTCCCATCCAGATGGCACGCATGCTCACGCGGTGAGGATCACACTCTTTCTTCCGCTTCTCAGGACTTTGCATGTCAGTGCGCCCTTCCAGGACTTCAGCAGGAAGTCAGTGTTGTAGAGTGTCGCCTTGAAGACAAAGGAGAAAATGGATGCAGAGCTTTTTAATATTGCCATTTTGAAAAAAATAGAAATTTTAAAAAAAGCCAAAAAATGATGAAAGCGAGGTTAAAATGTAAACTTTCCAGGGCTTATAATGAAGTATACACGGCAGATTATTTCCAAATGCTACCCCCTCCTCAGTCTCCAAATCAGGTTATGAGACATTTATGTTTTATTTTACTAAATTTGACTCTGCTTACGTGATATTGAAGAAATATAGAGATTTTTTTTCTGTTTTTATAAAAATCAGATATTGTTAAACGCCTGTATTGTTTGTATGTTTCCATAAAAATTGTTTTTATAATAAAACATACAATTATTTAATAATTTTAGAAAATAAAACACGAGCAATAAAAATGTATCTATAAACTTACCACAAAGAGAGAATAGCTGTTAATATATTGGTGCAGATTTTTGCAGTCTTATCAGCATACACAAAATTCATGCACGCAAAATTCTTGACAAAACTGAAATGATGTCACATGTAAATTATGTTGAAAGATCTATATTGATTAAATATGATGTTTGCATCTTTCTGAGAGTCCTGAAATGATCCTGAGAATTCTTGAGAAGTGCCTGCATAGTTTAGAACTAAATTAAAAGGCCGTGTTTTTTTTGTTTTTTGTTTTTTGTTTTTTTTAACCTCATATGCCCATTTGAGTTTGGCTGAACTAGTAAGACAGTTTATGAAGAGTAGAGGTGCCATTTGGGGGACTTCAGATATAAAACAAATTTTTATCAAACAGTCAAATATATGTATCAATTAAACATACATAAGTATCATATTGTGACTTTAAATTATAATCTCCCGTCAATGTAATATAGTCCTTAGGAGTTAAAGTAGATTCGTAGACAATGCCATACCTTCACTTGAGATATTCATAATCCTGACCTAATGGACATGAATCCTGGTGGTCAGGGATCCGTTTCCCAGATGATGCTTAACCTAAACCCATCCATGTTATTTCCCCCAACCCTTTAATTATCCCTAAAGTTCACATCATAATACCCCTCATCCCCAAGCATTCTTAGTGTTGGGAGCTAGAAACAAGTGACACTCAGGAATTCAATAAGGCTAGGGAGAAGTTGAAGAAATTTGCCATCTTTATAAAAACTCAGTGTTCAAGTCCTAGGTGTTTTGTGTTGACTCCAGATGTCCCAGCAAATCACATGTCTTTGTGCAGGCAACACATCCAGCCTTGGGGCACAGCATCATATAGTGGGTGCAGTGTGTTGTGGGAGAAAGCCTAAGCTTTAGACGAAAGAGCCACAGGCTTTCCATACAGGCCACATAATATCCTTGATCTCAGTTCCACAACCCTGTTTTATACTTTTTGGAAATCCAAAAACAAACAAAAAACCTTGTAAAAGAGTAGTAAAGTTTCCAGTAATTCTATGATGCAGAGATAACCACGTTTAGGGTGTTGATGCATTTCTGTGCAATTAAATATTACAAAACTGGAATAAAATGAACACCATCTTATTTTTTTTAAGTCATGCGGTCTTTCTTCTCTATTAAAAAAACTGCCTGCCATTTGTCATATCTCTACAATATAATTTGTTGAGTTGTTCCTCTAATGTGGGATGTGTGGGTTGTTTACTGCCCTTCCTTATTATTAAAAAATATTCTGGTAAACATAACATAACTTGTCTGAATTCCAAATGAATCCTCGGGATGGAATTTAAGAAGGAGTTTTAACGACTCAAAAAAAAATCCTAAGTAAAACATTGACATGTATCGCCAAATTGTTTTTTAAAATGTTATGTAATTTCACATCCTCACCAGTCATGAATGAGGCCTGTGTCAATACAATCTTCAATGTGACTATTAATTTTCTTCAAACTGCCACTTTGACAGAAAATATGACATTTTATGATTATTTAATTCATATTTATTTGGTTGCTAGTGATGTTAAAGCATTTTTTTCATATGTCTGTGGATAAATTGTATTTCTTCTGCTGCAAGGTTTTTGTTCATTTATCAACCCGGGTGCTAGAATTTTAAATAGCATTTTACAGTGTGTGATTATAAAGCTACCATGAATTACTTATTCAATAATAATTAAATAACTAATTGAATAGTTTTAGAAAATATAAAAGAAGTCAGCAATAAAAACATCGGTAAACTTACTACATGGAAATGACAGCTGTTAATAGGCAGTTCACATTTTCCCAGTCTGATGACATAAACACTCACTCATACACATACATTCTCTTACACATGCAATTCTTGACAACGCTATAATCATGCTGTATGTAAAAGTTAATCTCCATCCACTTACTTTTTTTAAAAAAAGTTTTTATTTATTTTGAGATAGCGTAGGTAAGCAGGGAAGAGGCAGAAAGAGAGGGAGAGAATCCCGAGCAGGCTCCACACTTTCAGCACAGACCAACATGGGGATTGAACCCATGAACTCTGAGATCATAACCTGAGCCAAAATCAAGAGCCAGTGCTCAACCAACTGAGCCACCTGGGTGCCCTTCCTTTTATTTGCTTGTAATCCATATGTGTCTGTATGGGGCTCTTCCTTGATCCACTCTGACAATTTCTGTCTTTTCAATGGTGCATTGAAACCATTGATGTTCAAAATAATTACTGAGGGAATTAATTAATATCGACCACGCTTGTTATTTTTGTCTATTTACTGCCCTTTCTTCTTTTCATCATTCCTCCTTTCTTCTTTTCATCATTCACTCGTTTTCTACCTTTGTGGTTTTCACTGAGCATTTTACATGCATCCATTTGCTCTCTTTTCATAGCCTATCAGTTAAATTTCTTTTGATACTTTTTTCAGTGGTTGAACTAGAGTTTGCAATATAGGTTTACAACTAATCCAAGTGTTCTTTCAAATCACACTATGCTGCTGTATGGGTAGGGTGAGTACCTTATAATAACAAAATAACCCTAACCTTTCTTCCTCCCTTCCCCTTGCTTGTATCATTGTCATCATTCATTTCACTTATGTATGTACATAGACGTAAAAAATATATATGTACGCATGTATATGATATGTACACAAACATACAGAATCAAATACATTTTTGCTCTTATTATTTGGAACAAGTTGTTGTCTGTTTGAGTAATGAAGGATAAGAAACATAAGTTTTTATCTTACCTTCACCCATTCCTTCTTTGATGTTCTTTTTTTCTTTATATGGATCCATGTTTCTGACTATCTTCCTTCTCTCTGAAGAACTCTTTTTTTTTTAATTTGTTTATTTTTTTGAGAGGGAGATAGTGTGAGTGGAGAGGAGGGAGAGAAAGAGGGAGAGAGAATCTTAAGCAAGTTCCACACCTAGCACGGAGCCCAACTCGGGGCTCAGTCCCATGACTGTGAGATCATGACCTAAGCCAAAATCAAAAGTCGGTCGCTTAACCAATTAAGCTGCCCAGGCGCCTCTCTAAAGAACTCCTGTTAACATTTCTTGCAAGGCAGGTCAGCTGGTAAAAAATTCCTTTTTTTTTGGCCTGAGAAAGTCTTTATTTCTCTTTCATTTTTGAGGATAATTTCACAGAACACAGAATTATAGTGTTCCTACAGTTTCCATCTCTGCTTACATTGCCCATCTCTTCCTACATGTTGTCTGCTTTACCCATTAGAGCCCTTAGCATATTAATCACAGCCGTTTTTAATTCCTGGTCTGATTATTCCAACATCCCCTCCATGTCTGATTTTGATGTTCACGCTGTCTTTCCAAATTGCAGTTTTGCGTTTTGGCATGCCTTGTAATTTTTTTTTTTTCTTGATAGCTGGATATAAAGGTAAAAGGAACTACTGTAAATAGACCTTTATTAATGTGGTGATAATCTGTGTGGTTAGAAGCGCTCTATAGCCTTTGATTAAATCTTGGTCCTTTGGTGAGCCTATGCCTTTAGTCTATGAACCCCACAACTATTTCTCAGGGTTTTTTTTCTCCCCACTTAGGTGGCATAGGATGACTAATGTGGACAGTAATTGGTACTCCCCTTCCCCCACATGGAAGGCTAAATCTGACTGGAATTGGGGATTCTCCCCCCACTCTCCCGCTGGGTCAGTTAAACTCTTGATAATAGCCCAGTAGGTTCGACTCTGGTTAATTAATTTCTCCTCAAGGCAGCCCTTCTTCAGAGAAAAAAAAAAAAACAGAGTACTCTGGTATATTTCAAAATGGGTACTTTTTCCCACCCCCTGCCAGAACATGAGGGGATTTGGGGATTTTTCTCCCACATTTACTCTGGGAAGCTGGTTGGGCTATTGAACTTGTTAAGATGCAGTGGCAAATTGCAAGTTCTTTATATGTGAAACCGGAAACCAAAAGTTCACAAAAACGTATCTAATTTTTTCACTTGACGCTAATCTTTGAGCATTTCTTCTCTGATTAAATATCGTGTTAAAGCACAATATCAAATTTTGAATACTGTTACTCTTAACGGGAGCGTCATTACCTATGTAATCATATTATCTTGTATATTTGTATTTTCTGCCCTTTCTCTGTGATGAAAAGCCTTGAAAATAGACACTTAACCGCAAAGCAGTGTAAAACATTGTTTCTCCTCTCCAAAAGTCAACAAGCAAGTTTAATAACAAAGATTTGAATAACCTTTAGAAACAATCATGGAAGAAGTGTTACAAAGCAGTGTTTCCAGATGACTGTTCGTAGCATTTGAAGGACAGGAGGCTTGTTGATTCCGTTTGTGGTCTCTCTGGGACTGTACCAGAGACATTCTGCTTGAGAACATTTCCTCCATTTCATAGTCACTGTTCTCCCTGCCTCAGGATTCTCTCCATTACAAAATATCCCTTCATCATGAGAGATCTGAACTTGAAAACATTCTACTTTATCAAATACATTTATATAATATTCATTCAACCTTAGACAATCTCCATTTATAAAATACTCCCTACATCTCATCACCCTTCATTTCTTGGTCATGCTCTTTTCTTTTTCACAGAATTTATCACTACCGGACACTACATCATATGTTTATTTGTTTACAACTATGCGCTATGTTCATTTCTGACTAGAATACCAGCTCCCAGAGGGCAGTGCTGTCTCATTCATTTTATTCATCATTGAATCTCCCAAACCTAGAACTGTTCCTAACATAGAAAAGGTAGTCAAAAGTACTTTTAAATATATAAATGAATAAATAAGTGTAAAACACCTTTTATATGTAATAAAATACTTTCTTGTATAAATAAAAAATTTCGCTTTATGTCTCCAGTATCCTTATGGTGTGAGTAGCTGATTCCTAATTTCATGCGCTGTCTGCTACATGTTCAGCCTCTGGTAGGAGCACCTTATTTTATTTTACTTTCTTAATTTTTTTGGAAAATTATTTATTTGAGAGAAAGAGAGAGAGAAAGAGTGTGTAGGGGAGGGGCAGAAGGAGAGAGAGAGAGAGAGAGAGAGAGAGAGAGAGTCTCAAGCAGGCTCCATGCCGAATGCAGATCCTGATGTGGAGCTCGATCCCACAGCCCTGGGATCATGACTTGAGCCAAAGTCAAGAGTCAGATGCTCAACCGACTGAGCCACCCAGGTGCCCTTAGTAGGAGCATCTAAGATGGGTCTGCCATAGTCTCCAATGTGCCAGAACCATGAGAGGTACTGAGATCCCACAGATACCAGCAATGTTGGTCTTCATTATTTTCACAAATTCCCCACCTCATTACTGCTTTGGACCCTCAACCCCAGGTCCTCTGACTTCTCAGCTTCCCCTACCCTTTAGCTATAATGATCACAGTTTTCCATACCCACAGACATTTCCTTACCATACCCTCTTCCTTGGAATCTCATGAATATGTTTTGATGTTGGCCTTTATAGACCATAGTTGCCCATATTTTCTGCTATGCATTTCTTGCTTTCTCAGATGCAGTATTCAGGACACTCAGCCCTCCCTTTCCAACCATTTCACCCATATCAGTTTGCTTACATGTCTCATTTATCCCATCAGCTTCAGATGTCCAACATCATCAGAAGTCCCTCTTAAAGACAAAGTAGGAATAGCCAATCATAGCACAACATATATTTTTAAATTATGGAATCATATACAATAAATAGATGAATGAATGAATAAAATAAATGTATTCTCACATAAGATAAATCCTTAGACTAAAGGAATTCTTCATCAATCTTATCAATTTTGGTGGAATTTGAAGAACTTAGGATTTGGGGGGTTGAGTTTCAATAATGTAAGATTATTATCTATCCTTTTATCTTCATTTTCATAAGAACACTATGCTAAAAGGAGACTTTGTACATTTTAAAACTATCTTTCTGATCTTAAGTTACATTTTCAAAACTTTTTTCCAAAGGTCTTTGTAAAGCATACAGAGTAATTTAAGGAAGTGTGATTTTTTTTTTGATATTAACACCTAGCATGTATTGAACAGCGACTAGTTGATAGGCATTGCACAAACTCATTTACTTCTCCCAAAAGCTTTATCTCATACAACATTGGTCAGAAGAGGCTAGACTAGACTATGGTAACTAACTCAATATATCTCAAGAGTGTAACATAACAAACCTTTACTTCTCACTTGTGTTGCATGCTTAATAAGGATAGGCAAAGGACTCTGAAGCACACAGTCACTCAGGGGCCCATGTTTATAGAAGTTCTGCCATGATAGCACCCCCATCTGGAAAATGTGCTTCCAAAGTCACTAAGAAAAGAGAGAGCGTGTGCATTTTTCTCAGAACCACACGCCTCTATAGAATTTGCGTTAATTCCATTTTTGCTTTAGAAATAAGCAGATACAGATTCAACTAAAGCGTCATTTGAAAGGCTGTCTGCTGTTTATTTGCACCAACATTCTCCTTTGATATGACATGCAGAGAACTTAATTATTAGATCTTTTGATGGTTATATGCATTATGAAATTTTATAGTGAATTATTTATATAACACTTTGGAAATTGCTACACTTCCCCAAATCTTGTAACTTTGGTTTTTGAATCAGCAATGATATATTCTGCCTGTCATTTATTTCAGGAATATGTGAGCTTGAGTCCTATTCCAACAACTCAAAAATTGTATAACATTTATATATATTTTTTTTTCTCAGTGAACTTCTTTTTTGCCCCATATGCAATGTATGAAAAGAGTAACTACTTCACGGGACTGTGGTTAGAATTATATCTTTACAAATGTATGCACAGTATGTACATACAATTATATATGAAAACTGTAATGTCTAGCATATGCCTGACACATTATTGATGTTTAATGATGTTACCTCTTAAGATAAAGCCAAATATTCATAGATTCAGGAGTGTTTGAGAATTATATTAATAAAATATAGATGAACTACATGATGGAAATTTCAAAGGATAGGATCCCTTTTTAAAAAAATTTTTTTAATGTTTATTCACTTCTGAAAGACAGAGAGAGACAGAGCACAAGCAAGGGTGGGGCGGAGAGAGGGGGACACAGAATCCGAAGCAGGCTCCAGGCTCTAAGCTGTCAGCACAGAGCCCGACGCGGGGCTCAAACTCACGAGCCGTGAGATCATGACCTGAGCTGAAGTAGGATGCTCAACCAACTGAGCCACCCAGGCGCCCCATAAAACTTTTTTATTTATTTATTTTTTTTAAAGAATAGGATCCCTTTTTAAAGACTCATAAACCAAGGAGAAAACTGTGTGTTCAAGTGTTCAAGATACATTGGTGCTAATATGCTCTTTTGGTTTCTGTCATTAGATTCCTATTTTTTGGTAAAGGTCCAAAAATTTTAGTATTTTACATTGATTTTGTCAAATTATCCTTGTGTTTAAAACTTGTAAAGCTGAAGTAAGAGAGAGTTTCTGATGATTTAGGAAGAGACTGCTATGATATTTCCAAATATATTTTGAAATACTAGCAAAGTCTTAAAAAATTAATGTTGGGTAAAGATTTAAAAAAATGAGTGGCGCATTCTAAAAACATGTTGAGTTTCACCATATTAGAGCTTGTTCAATAGATCTTGATAATATGATTTGGAGAACACATTGGTAAGTTCATTTTTAAAATGTCCATCAAATTGCAAGGGTTTTCTTTTTTTATTCAGTGATTACACTTCTAGAATTTATCTAATTTCTGTACTAACACACTTTAAAGATGATATTACCAGGTAATTTTTGTGTTATGGTCTAAAGCAAAATAGTAGAGGTGATTTAAATATCTATCGGGGCGCCTGGGTGGCGCAGTCGGTTGAGCGTCCGACTTCAGCCAGGTCACGATCTCGCGGTCCGGGAGTTCGAGCCCCGTGTCAGGCTCTGGGCTGATGGCTCGGAGCCCGGAGCCTGCTTCCAATTCTGTGTCTCCCTCTCTCTCTGCCCCTCCCCCGTTCACGCTCTGTCTCTCTCTGTCCCAAAAATAAATAAACGTTGAAAAAAAAATTAAAAAAAAAGAAATAAATATCTATCAATATGGTACTGGCTATGTTCCACTTATACAATAGAAAAGTAAGACAATTTTATTTAATAGTGTGTTGGATAATAATTAGTAAATCCTGCCTGCCGCTTCCTAAAATAGTGGAAATGCTAGCTTCTTCTGCTGCATCAAAAAAATATATCTTGATAAAACTTGACTCAAATTTAAGGCGTACCAATGAGGCATATGGTGTAAAAATATAGACTATATTAAATTTGATGGCTCAAGGAAATATCCACATAGAAATGCCTCAGGTTCTTTGAGCCTGGTGTTGTTCTACCCAGAATTCTCTTACCCTCAGATCTTTAAATGGCTGACTATGCTCATGAGTTTCAGCTCATGTATCATCCTCAATGTGGAGTTACTTTATATTGCTGGTAGAGATATAAAAAGGTACAGCCATTTTGTTAAAAAAAGTTTTGGAAATTTGTTGGAGAGATCTCACATTAACATCATGACTCAGCAATTTTACCCTTCAGTGTCATGTTATTTCCTCTTTTGATGATAAAATGTGGATTTTCCCCCCTTCTGTTTATTGAAAATTTTTCTCTTCATCTTTGGTGTTCGAAAGTCTGGGGCCATAATGTACCCAAAACTCATTTTCTATATCCTGTTTCAGGTTTGCTGAGCTACTGGAATCTATGGGATAATATATTAATAAGTTTTATAAACTCTATCACTTTTTTAAGTACCCATTCTCTCCTCTCCATCTATGTCTCCCTTCCCACACATGTATAATATTTTGGTTGTGTCCCATGTGTCTCTTACACTTTGTTTTGCTCTTACTTTTCCTTTTTTTTTTTTTTTCATGTTGTGCTTTAGTTTTGGTATATTCTCTATGAACTTATTTTAGAGGTTAACAATCCTGGTTTTTTCACTGTCCTGCCTGCTGTTAAATCATCCAATGAGTTCTTAATGCTAGCATTTTCTCAGTTCTAGGGTAACCATTTGGGTTTTATATAGATTTATTCATCTGTTGAAATTCTTTGTCTTTTGATCAAATTTATCTACCTTCACCTTTATTTTCCTTAACATAATAATTCTAGTTTTAAAAATGTTTTTTCTTAGTTGATTTCTATTAGTATTTTTAAACTAAGAGTTAATTTTTTTAATGTTTATTTGTTTATTTTTGAGAGGGAGATGACAAGCGGAGAAGGGGCAGAGAGGGAGGGAGAGAATCCCAAGCAGGTTCCATGCTGATAGCACAGAGACCAATGTGGGGGTCGATCCCACAAATTGTGGGAACATAACCTGAGCTGAAACCAAGAGTCAGACATTTAACTGAATGAGCTACCCAGGCACCACAAGAGTTTATTTTTTAAAGCAGTTTTAGATTCACAGCAAAATGGAGTGGAAAGTAGACAGATTTTCTCCTCATATGTGCCCTGTCCTCACACATGTATAGTCCCCCAGACTGGTGTATTTGTTATAACTGATGAAACTACACAGATACATCATAATCACCCCAGGCCCATAGTTTACATTACAGTTCACTCTTGGTGTTGTACATTCTATGGGTTTGGACACCTGTATAATGACATCTATACATCATTATCCATACATGTATGTAACCTATCATACATTATCATAGATAATGACATGTATCTACTATGCATTTCAATATGTATTAAAATACAGAATACTTTCACTGCCCTAAATATCTAAAAGTCCATTGTGCTTTGCTTATTCATCCCTCTCCTCTACCCTCAGTACCTGGCAATCACTGATCTTACTACTATCTCTATAGTTTTGTCATTCCAGATGTCCTGTGGTTAGAATTGTACAATATGTGCCTTGCTCAGATTGCCTTACTTTGTTTAGCAATGTGCATTTAAGATTTCTCCATGTCTTTTCATGATTTGATAGCTCACTTCTTTTTAACACTGAATAATATTGCATTGTTTGGATGTACCACTGTTATTGATTCATTCACCTAATGAAGAACATCTTGTTTGCCTCCCAACTTTGGAAATTATGAGTAGAGCTGCAATAAACATGTCTGCCCAGATTTTCCTGAGGACACAAGTGTTTGATCTCCTTTGAGTAAATATCAAAGAGTGCGATTGTTGGAACTTATAGTAAGAGTATGTTTAGTTTTGTAGAAACTACCAAGCTATCATCCAAAGAGAAGATGCCATTTTGCTTTCTCATGAGCAGAACATAAAAGTTCCTGTTGCTCCACATTCTCACCAGCATTTGGTGTTGTCTGTGTTCTGCATTTTAGCCATTCTAATAGGTGCATAATGGTATCTCACTGTTGAATTTTAGGAGTTCTTTATATATTTTGGATAAAAGTTCCTTATTAGATTTATCTTTTGTATATATTTTTCCCAGTCTGTGACCTGTCTTCGTATTCTCTTGACTTGCCTTTCACAAAGCAGAAGTTTTAAATTTTAACGAAATCCAACTTATCAATCATTTCTTTCATGGATCATATTTTTGGGGATTGTATCTAAAACGTTATTGTAATATCTAAGGTATGTAAGTTTTTTCCTATGTTATCTTCTAGGTGTTTTAGAGTTTTGCATTTCACATTTACATCAATGATCCTCTTTTAGTTAATTTTTGTGAAAGGTTCATGGTATTTAGATTTTGTTTTTCCTATGGATATCAAGTTGTTCCAATACCATCTGTTGAAAAGATTATCTTTGCTATATTGTATTACCTTTGCTCTTTTTCTTAAAGATAGTTGCTTATATTTATTTTAATCTATTCCTGGGTTCTCTATTCTGTTCCATTGATTTAATTGTTTACTGTTTTGGCAATACTATACTATCTTGATTACCAAGGCTTTATTTTAAGTCTTGAAATTAGGTAATGTCAATCCTCCATTTTGTTCTTTCCTTCAATATTGTGTTGACTATTCTGGGTCTTTTGCTTCTCTCTATAAACTTAGAATAAATTTGTAAATATCCATAAAATAACTTGTTGGCATTTTGATTGGGATTATATTGAATCTACATATCAAGTTGGGAAAAACACAATATTTGACAATATTGAGTCTTCTTATCCATGAACATAGACAATCTCTTCATTTATTTAGTTCTTCCTTGATTTTGTAGTTTTTTTCATATAAATCCTGTACATATTTTGTTAGATTCATATCTAAAGATTTCAATTTTGAGAGGGTTTTGCATAAATGGCATTATGTTTTTATTTTCAAATTCCATTAGTTCATAGTTAGTATATAGGAAAGCAATTAACTTTTTTTATATCAATTTTATATCCTGTAACCTTACTATAACTGTTTATTAAGTCCAGGAGTTGTGTGTGTGTGTGTGTGTGTGTGTGTGTGTGGTATTGTTGTTGATTCTTTTGTATTTTCTAAATAGACAATAATGTTATCTGTGAACAAAGACAGTTTTATTTCTCCTTTTCAATCTCTATGCCTTTTATTCCTTATTCTTGTGTTATTGCATTAACTAGCACTTCCAGTACCATATTGTAAAAGAGTGGTGAGAGGGAATATCCTTGCCTTGTTCCTGATCTTAGAAAAACCTAGGCTTTTTAAGATATTTCTCTATTAATTCCACCATTCGGATTTATAGAGAGATCTCTTTCTAATTTATGTATTTATGTCTTCATTATCATTCACATTTTCATACATTTTTGTGTATCTAGTCATTTTTTTTTTAATTTTACTATCTGCTCAACTTAAGATCCCAGGTATTGTAAATGGTACTGATGATGTCTTCCATTACAGAGGGATTCTCCTTGCCTTCTATTAGGCAGATGGACTAAGGCTTTATGACCTCAATCCAAAGAGCAGTTGATCTTAATTATGGCCAGGTACCTTCCAAGTAATATTCAGCCTACCTCAAGTTTATCTCTATGCCTCAGGTGTGGCCTTTCTGGGATATTGGTAGAGCCCAACAAGCATCTCTCTCATCTTTGAAAGAAACTGGGAGAGGCAGTTCTGTTTCAGAAGGTTTTAGCTTCCTGACTCACACAGTTTCATATGCTGAGAAGTGTAAGGAGGAAAACAGCTGTGCTGTGGGAGGCATACTCCCTCTATCAGGATTTTTGTCCCTTGTTCCATGAAACTGCAAGGGATTTGATTCTGTTTTTTGATTTTTTTTTTTATGTTTATTTATTTTTGAGACAGAGAGAGACAGAGCATGAACGGGGGAGGGGCAGAGAGAGAGGGAGACACAGAATCGGAAGCAGGCTCCAGGCTCTGAGCCATCAGCCCAGAGCCCGACGCGGGGCTCGAACTCACGGACCACAAGATCGTGACCTGAGTTGAAGTCGGACGCTCAACCGACTGAGCCACCCAGGCGCCCCTGATTCTGTTTTTTGGAAGCATTGGGCTCAGCTTCCCATGAGTCCAAGAATGGAACAAGTGTTCCAGGGGAATCACTGCTATCAATTTGGACTTCTTCTAGTTTCCAATCTGTCACACAAGCACTGCATAATTGTGAAACGTTCCACAGGTTCCTCTTCCCTTCAAGAGAGTCACCTCTTGGATTTTCTTTCCTTTGGTAGAGGCTCTTTTGCCTTTATAAACATGATTCTCAGCCTACAGTCAGAATCAGTACATGATCCAGGGAAGAAAACAGCCATAAATCACCAGCTTACTTATAAATTGATCTTTATTTTATGAAACTTTATTTTCTCTTGACTTTATTGCCCCTACAGCTCTCCACTGTCTTCAAAATGTGAATTTTGAAATTTATTTTTTTCTCTAATTTTTATATTGAAAATATTGATCTATTATGAACAGATTTATTTTTCCTAAGAGCACGAGCCTGAGACATTATTTTGGTTCATCAAATTGTTAAGAAAATTAACAATTTTCATAATTTGTTACATTGGCAAAGCTATGGAGAAACAGATATGTTGATATATTGCTGGTTCAAGGGGCATGAAGGATAATTTTCCTGTAGCTATCAATATTACAAATGTGTTAGGGGCACCTAGTTGGCTTAGTTGGTTAAACATCTGACTTCATTTGGCTCAGGTCATGATTTCACAGTTTATGAGTTCAAACCCCACATTGGGCTCTATGTTGACAACGCAGAGCCTGGAGCTTGCTTCAGATTCTGTGTCTCCCTCTCTCTCTGCCCCTCCTCCACTCACACTCTGTCTCTCTGTCTCTCAAAAATGAATAAACATTTTTAAAAATTTTAATACTACAAAATGTTTTTTCTTTGATTCATAAATTATATTTCTGGGAACTTATACCAGTGAAGGACATATTATAAGAGTATTTGTTACATCATATCTAATAGCAAAAGATTAGAATGAATCCAAATGTCCATCAATAGGATTATAGTCTAAAATAAAATATTAAGCTAATGTAAATAATTATGGAGCTTTTTGTCAAATGGTATGGAAAGATAGCCAAGATATATTGTTAATTAAGTGAAAAGATAATCTGCAGATAAAAGTTTAAGGATGTTAATGTCAGTAAAAAATGGGAATTCTAGGAAATATGTATTTGTACCTAATCTTATAACATGTAGCTGGAGATACAGAAGAGACTAGTAATACTGAACGCTCACCGAGGTATGAGAGAAAAGAAACTGAGCGGATGGAAGGTGGAGTGTAGGAAGAAAACTTTTCACTATATACTTTTATAAATAGATATAGATACACCATGTGAATGTGTAACCCATTCACAAAACAATATATACATCTAAGAAGTAATGAAATGGTGAAATTCATAACCTTTCTAAGAGAAAGAGTAAGTAATGTCACAAATCACATTGAAAACAAGACAAATTTATCATGACTCCAGAATCATACAGTATATTTTACTCAAGCCTGACAAAAATCTAGAGAAAACACACATAATGGGGCATGAGCCAAAAAACTGAAGATTGAAAACTCACAGATGATGTTGGCTTCTCTCAGATACAGCAGCAATCGTAACTTCCAAAACTAGTCAGGTAATGGCAACCACATTCATTGAAGGGAAGGGAACATCTTTTCTTACCCCAGGAAATAAACATTTAATAACCTAAGTCTCAGTGAATCCCACCCACACAACCAAATTACATTTTTCAGCAGCGGTAAGTATGAGCGAAATCTCCTAGAAGACAACAACATTTCAGGATAAAATAGATACATTCTTTATCAAATTAACAGAGAAGTGTGGCTGGAAACTTAATGGAAGCTCTAGGCATTAGACCAATTTACAGAGGAAAAAGAAAAGATTACATGTCCAAGGAGTTTGTATCTTAGAAACAAAATTTGCAAAACCCGTCTGTAGACTGATATTTTTCAGAGGAAAAGCAAGATGAGTGAGTGTCTTTGCCATTGCTCAATGAAGAACTTGCAACTATTTATTCTCAATATTTGACAACATCTCAGAATCCAATTAAATGTCCTTTGGAATCTTAGCAGCCTCCAAGTGTTCTATTTTAGTGGACAGAGAACTGGTCTGAAAGTTAGGAAGGCATAGATTCCAATCTCAGCAGTCCCATTAGCAGATCTTGGGGCAATCCATTTCTTCTCTGCATGCATTCATTTCTTCCTCTGAAAAATAAGGTCTTGGATGTAGATAATCTCTATAATGCCTTCGGGCTTCACATACTAGGATTCTATACATTGAAAGAAATAAAGATCCTTAAGAGTGAGAGATTCAAGCAACTCCATTCTTTATATTGAACTGCATAAAGCAGGTCACATAGATTATCTGGTTTATACTCAGAAACAAGCTGGCTTAGAAATCTAGCTAAGTCCTTTTCTCTTTGGGTCTTGAGAGGTCTCAATTGTAGAATAAAGGAATTGAACTAGATAACCTGAGTACATTTTAAATAAGACACATTGTTGATGAGCTCAAGATAAATGAGGTTGAATACCTTGATGTTGGAAAGCTTATTGGTCTTGGTTAGTTAATGATTTTATTTATATATTGAATAAACACTGTCCCGACCAAAAGCGATTGGCCTAAATATTTAGGGCACTTTTTTTCTGCTCTTTCTCCTTTCTAAGCCAGCCAGTCTTCATCATTCCAATGCGTACAGAGTAAGAGAAGAGAAAATTAGAGAAAGAGAAAGAGATCTGGGAACTGCAGCATTTCTCAGGGTGTATCTAAGCATGAGCAGTGACAGGGACTCTAGCATCCGCAATGTGATCTCCTTTCATCAACCAACAACTTCTCAGAGTTAACACAAACATGTCTTCTGATGAAATCACTAGTATGTGAAAAAACCCTGCTCTCTTCCTTTTTATTCTAGTTACCATTTACGGGACACTTATGAGCTGCCTACATATTATATTAACCCCGTCTCTATATTATCCCATTTAATCCATACGACAATCCTGAGATACTAGTATTATAACTCCAGTTTACAATAGAGAAAATTAAGACTTAGAGAGGCTAAGCTTCTAGCTAAGATCACACAGGTAGTCTCAAGCATCTAGGAGCAGAACCAAGCTTCAAAGTTACATTTTCAAACTCCATAGACTCCACTGCCACTCCATTGCCTTGCCTTGTCTCCATTTAAGGATATTTGCAAACATGAAACATTATTATCTTCGTTTGTTTTTACATGTCTCCCTCACTATCTGAGCTTTCGCTATCCAAATATTTGCTTTAACGACCTGCAAAAATCTTTCATTGAAAACTCACCATCCAAACCAAAAACCTAGTCTAACAAATTTGTCATGCATACACTCACTTCTGTTGTTTGCAAGTCTGGGCAGAAGGAAGCAGAGTATGCTACAGCATTGGCTCAGCCATTCTTCCCACAGGGCTACATCAAGGGCTCCTATTGCTTAAATGTGTCATACTTTACTCATATCTTCCTCACATTATGAAGTGAAATGTTTTAAAGAAAGTGCAAAAGTTAGTGAATAAAATAAGAAAAGTAAATAGAGCATTAACTAATTAATTAATTAAAGAGCCTAGCAAAGCCTACACGTTAGAAAAATGGGAAGTAATAAAGTGAACTGAGGGAGGAGAAAGCTGTCATTCTCTTCTGGACATATTCCAATGAGGCCTGCACTCTATCCATCTAAGGCGACGACTGTAATCAATGTCACCCATGACTCCACGTTACCAAAAACGAACAGTCAATGTTCAGCCACTATTTTGCTCAGCTTCTTACCAGGATTAGACACAGTTGTTGGGCTACATACACTCTCTTCATTGAACTTTCAAGATGGTTCTCCTGGTCCTCTTCTTAGTTAAATGACTGCTGATTCTCAATTTTCCATCGTCTGGATGCTGGAGGGACCCAGACGTCAGTTTCTGAAACTTCATCTTCTCTCTGTCTACATTTGCTCCCAAGGTAACCTCATCCAATTTAAACGCTACATATAAACAGCTGACTATTAAGTCTTAATCTTCAGTCTGACATCCTTGTTGTACTTCATCGCAGCTCTCTGTACCTTATACTCCTAATTTCTGTCCAGACCTAAAAAAGAAAAAGACTGATTTGTAGTATTTGATGAATTTTTGGCACAAAGGAACCCAACGCATGGCCAGTTTTCAAGGCACCATTGTGGTATTTGCTCTTTTGAAACAGTATTTGTTTCCACATATCACTGGGTATCTCTAACGGTACTTGAAATCTGCAACTCTGATTCTTGGATGTTAAGGAGGCTTCTCAAACTTATGACCGAAATGCAATTTTTAGGCGCTCTCTTTTCAAACCTAATCTGCCACAAATCTCAAATGACACCATCATTTCCCCAATTTCTCAGGCAAAATTTCTTGGGAAAAAGTCTACGACTTTCTCTGTTAACTCTCAGCTTGAAAGCTTCTAAAAGGAGTTTCCCAAACTACTAAAAACCTGGAGGTAAAATTATTCTGGAACATTGGCCACTGTCCCAGTTTTAGCTCCTGAAGAACTTGTAGACTGAGAGCTTGGTTTTAGATGAAGAAAGCTCAACACTGGAGAAAATCTCTCAAAAAGAAGCACATGCCATCTTAAAGTATTACCTGGATGTGAGGTCATGTACAAAAAGGGCAACGGTGTGATAAGAGTTGAACTTTCTACATACTGTAATACCCACCCTTGCAAGAGAGTGACGCGGACCGTTTTGGTGCCCACTAGGGACCATGGGAACCCAGGCAAGTCATGGCTGAATTCGTGCTACATATGCTCCTGCCCTGTGTGGCCACATCGTTGCTGATAGGATTTTGTATTTCAGGGTAACTAGAATGGATGTTTAATCTAATCATGCGTCTGTGTATTTGCACGTGTTTGTGTGAGCCTGTGTTTTCTTCATGCCAATTAGTAGCTCACCAGAAAACCTGTCTTCCACATATGAGTAGGATCAGAAACCAGAAATAGGTCCGGACTCTCCATGTTTACTACAAAAATTTTCAGACACATAGAGAATCATGTAAGGTAATATAATGTACTTGACATGGAGATTTAATATGCGATCACAATTTTGAGATGTTTATTGTGGATCCTTTTAACAAGATTTGCATAGTTACAGCTATTTTTGTGCCCCTACTGGAACCCATCCCTTTCCTTCTTTTTCAGATACAACTATTATATATGTATTATAGATACATGAAGGTAATATGTATTCCCAGGAAGAAGAGTTATTCTGTGAATGTGTGGGTAGTCACACACATTCCTGGTGCTACTAAATCCTGATGGAAATATATGGCTGTGTGCAACTCTGATCCTGTAGCTGTTATTGTTGTATCATTCTTCCTGCCAGAAACATCTCCAGCCTGTTTCTAGAAAGAATTTCCAAAAATAGTCTCTCCAATATTAGTGGGACTGTCAGAAATGTCCTCCCTCTTTGGGAGGAGCTCCTTAGGCAATCCAACACCTGTTCTCCCTTCCTTCATCTTGCTTGTCTCTTCAAAGAAAAGAAAATACTTTTAGAGAACACTTTCAAACTAGTTTTAGGTTTTCAAAGTCCAGTGTTCTTTGAGTTTCTTTTCTGCCCCAAAGTTCCCTCACATAATCACAGCTATGTTTCAAAATGACTTTATTCTAGGTATAGAGTGTCCAGCTTGCTTCCAGTTCAGATTTGCCCCCTGAAGGAGTCTTGGATATCTTCACGAGTACCCTTATGTGGAACAAATAGGAAAAAATCATAGCTACATGATCAGATATGCAAAAAAAAAAAACCCCATATGTACAATTTAAAACAAATATATAACATGCATGTTAGTATAGTTTATATTAACATATATTCATGGTATACTATGTATTTTATTTTAAATGCATATATATATATATATTTAAAAGCACGTATTTTGTTATATACTTATAAAACTGGGTTCCTATAACATCGTTGTTTCTCTCATTTGAAGCCTGCATAGTAAGTTATCTGCTTCAGGTGATGTATGCATTATATTCCCGATTAGAATGTGGCCTCGTTAGGAATGAGAATTGTAGCAACCTACTTTATGATTTCTGCACTCTGCTTTGCCTTGATTCCTGGAATATAGCTAAGTATACAAAATCTATGGAGTTATGAATTTTTAATCTAGAAATCAAGGTGAGCAATGGAAATATAGGAATTATAGATGCCAAAAAGAAAACAGACCTCAGAAACTCCAGATGTTTTTACTCTGCCGTGGGAATGAGTTGACACATGTAGGAAACCAAGGATCTGGATTAAAGGACCAGCTAGACATCATATGGGCAAGGGAATAAAACTGGGCAGATTGAATAGAGAACAGAAAAGTCAAATTTTAGGGTGAAAGTCACATCAAATGTGAATTTCAGTTTCGGTTCATTTCAGTTCATAGCAATTCAGTTCATAGATAGAAATCACTAAAATGTGCATCTTTCCCACTCTTACAACAAAAAAAATTTCTGGGAAAATAGGATTTTAAAATTTTATGAGAGAATTTTATGAGGTCACAAGGACAAATAATTGACCTAAAATATGGAGAGACACACACACCAGCAGTGAAAAGTAAGACTTCAGCATTTGTTTACCTGGGATGTTGCCACTGAATTCCACATAAGCTGGTAAGAAGAATCAACCAGAAAGTTTTAATGAGTTGCTAACAGCTAAGTATATATTAGTGAAAGGGTATGAAATTGTAGCAGGATTCTCACACAGAGAGTCGTGATATCGAGGCTTTTCTTTCCAGGAAGCCACTTTATTCCTGCCAGCACCGCTCAGTTGGGTTCATACCCGAAGAACTGAGCTCCCAAAAGCCCCGTGACATAGTTTTTTAATACATTTTCTATTTCTTTGTCTCCCATATATGGTAACACACAAACATGGAGTCTGATTAAGTAGTCTCAGTTTACAAGGTCATGAGGGATGTTGTCACGTAGGTGCATAGCCAGGTTACCTTGAAGTTTTTTCTTTTCTCTCTCTCTCTCTTTTTCTCTCCTTAGGTTGGGGACCCTACCACAAAATTTATTTGGCCCATGGACATAGGGATATTCATACACTCTTCCAGGATTTTCTTCTAGGTGCTCATAAGGAAGATGCGGGAAAATCCCAAGAAAGCTTTCACCATGATAGAGAAATAAGAATTACTGTTGATACTCTGCCCCGTTCCAAACCCATTATCTCCCTTAGGAAACACAACACTTGACCTGTGTAGGGAAAAGTAACCAAACTTTAACCACGGCTAGGAGTTAGGAATAGAAAAACAAAGTCCATGCCTGAGAAGTGAGGAAGTAAATGCAAGATCCAGTGTGGCAGGGGGGCAGGGACACTTGAAAAGTCCATACCCTGGAGGCTCAGGCTCACAGTGCCTAAATTTTAATTAAAACACCAGAGAATGCTCCCAGGACTCCTTCCCACACACTTAAAAGCTTTGAATGAAAAGAACGTTGAAATGCAGCAGAGAGAGTGCAAGAGACAGATTTTCTCTGGAGAGCAGAGTAAATGGAAATTCGGTGGCAAGGAAGGATCCAACACCAAGGTGGGAGAAAACTTCAAACCCAGTCCAACTCCTAAGTAGATTAGCAAAAATCACCATGTAAAAGGCTACAAGAAGAAAAGGCATGATTATCTCCAAGCATAAAAATTATTTGTCAGTACCCACTGTCCTACACAATTTGCCGGGTTTTTAACAACAACAACAACAGAAACAAAATAAAACAAACAAAAACCTAAACAACAACAGCAAAACTTATGAGGCATACACGGAGATTGAGTATAGTCTGAAAAGACAAAAGCAAGCAACAGAACCAGATTCACATATTCACAGATGTTGAAAATATCAGATAATAAATTTAAAATAACTATTAATAGTGTGTTAAACCCTCTATTGGGAAAAAAAAAAACATCAGAAGGCAAAATACTAGATCAGATAAGTCGTCCTCAGAGATAGAGGCCATAAGAAAAAATAAATTGTGATACTAAACAAAAGTCAGAGTAACAGATATGGAGAAGGACTCCCATGGGTTTACCAGTAAACTCAACACAGACAGGAAAGAATCAGTCAGCTTAAAATAAATTAATAGAAATAATTACAATTGAAATAGAAAGAGAAAAAAAGTGAAAAAAAACAAAACCCAGAACCGTTCAAAGCATTAGAGAGATGAGAGACAATATAAAATGGTCTACATACTTGGAATAAGAGATGGAGAAAATAAAGAATAAATATTTGATGAAATAATAACTTAGAATTTTCCAAAATTAATAGCAGACACCAAACCACAAATTCAAGGTCACAGAACATAAAGTAGAATCAGTAGCAATAAAACTACACCTGGATCTATTGTTTTTGCTGAAATTCAAAGACAAAGAGAACCTTGATGGCAGTTGGGGGTGGGAGGAAAGACATATTACTGAAAAAAATGTATATATATTTGTAAGAGTTACAGACGACTTCTCATTAGAAATCAATGTAAGCAGGAAGGCAGTGGAGTGACACATTTAAAATAATGGAAGAAAAAAAAAAGTCAGCCCTGAATTTTATATTCAGTAGAAATGCCTTTGAAATATCTTTGAAAGAATTTAAAAAATTCAAGTGTCTTTGAAAAAATTGACTTTTGGGTTCACCTCCAACGTATAAAGAACTTGGGAAACTGTGACTTCCATCAAGAAAAACCTGAACAAACTGTGTTTCAATGACTTTTTTTTAAATCTATCACTGAACAGAGATCACACTACTACCCTGAAATTTGGAGAGATGGACAAATTTAGAGATACACAGCTGAGACCTCTTTGTCTGGAGCAGAAGCCACTGTAAACCAGAGCTATAAAGTGGAAGAGAAACTTAATGATTTTGACTAATTGCTAGAGCTAAGGGTAGATTAATATGAGAGAGAAACTCTTGAGGACCTCAGAATTAGAGGGAAGCCCATAGTTTCATGAGTGTTCTGTCCAGGAATCCCAACAAGTTCTAACAGTGAAGATCTGACAAAGATCCCCATGTAGCTTTGCAAGAAGGAAAGGAAGAGTAATCAGTAGGAAATATGCAGAGTATTCTCCATAATAAAAGACCTATTCTCCAATGGTATATACTGTTTTGAAATATTTATTCATATCTAAAAATAGTTCTCAGAGCACATTTTGGGAAAGCCTTTATAGAAAAAATGTATATATTTCATCTGGCAAAGAGAAAGTATTCTGTCCTTATAGCTATTCTTGTGATTATTGGCATAGTATCCCTTCTTCTCAACTCCCTGGTTAATAACCTTTGGGCAATATATATACATATATTGCCCCCAACTGTGTAACTTAAAATATATGCTTTGGGCCAAAGCACATCTCATTCTTCCAAGAAGAGCTAGTCGGTAAACACTATGACATGAGGAAATCTGGGATCACTTACGTTCCCTGACAAAATACCTTTCCCACTTGTTTGTAGGTGTCAAAGTCAAATGAAAACATTTTTATGAGAATTGAAAAATCAGCAAGCTTACTGATAGACTTCTTTGCCTAAGAACCCAGTTTTGTGGGAGGCAAGGGGCTGACAATGGCTTATGTGCAATGGTGCACATAAGGGGGCATGAAAATAGTAAGAAGCATGAAACATGGAGGCTGAAGTTTCCAAAAATCTGTTCCCTCAATTTCACAATTTTCAGTAGGCTCAAGTGTTTCTGCTGTGGCTTGTTTAAAACTATCGATCATTTTGGAACAGAAAAGTGACTCAGCTCCTCAGAACTGGGACTTCAAGGAACAATCTCTGAAGAAATTTTTCTGCTTCTTCGAATAGTGAGTTTATCAAGAATTTGCACTCCCTGGGTCAAAAGAGTGAGACACACAATTAGAAGGGGATCTGGTGATATCTCCTTCTTTTCTTTCCAGATCTCTCTGCTAGACAACAAGCAAGGATGCTGGTTTTCTTTGGGAACATTTATTTGCCTTTTTGATACCAAGGTGTGCTTTGGAGAATAGGAACATGAGGTGAATTAGGCTCTTGTCAATTTACATGAAAACTCTAAAACGCCAGTGACACCTCCTAGTTCCGTAAGTGTTCATTTTATTCTCCACAGCAATCTCTTGTTAGGAAAACAACCCATCCTGTGAGTCAGACTTATGTTTGTCTATACCCCATGGAGAGCTGGGAGACAAATAGATTAAATCAAAGGCTGAGTTTGCACAGAAAGGAAAAGCTTTTCAGGGGTATTGTCACTGTTGTGTTTGGTGGTTCTCGATCAGATGTGTGCTACAGTGTCCTTGTTTGCTTCCTCATGATTGCCTGAAGTACCATCCATCAGTCCCCTCGTCTCAGCCATATCTACCCATGCTTCATGGCCATAGTCATGAGTCCCCTCTTTCAGGAAGTCTCCACAGATTTTCCTTCAGTCTACGATCCCGATTCCCCTTCCTGGTGCAATCTAAATTAAGAAACAAGCTCCTAACAGAGCACAGTGGCCTCACTCTGTCCAGTGGCCCAAGGTTTGATTTTATTGAAGTCTCTGGCATTGAACCTCGGCAGCATGTGCTGGTATTTGGCATGCACCAATGGTCATGGCTAGCTAGTGGTCTGCATGTCGGTACCTCCGGCCTCCTCACTAGTGCAAGAGAGAAATCTGCAGCGATCTGCAAGAGAGAAATATGCTTCCTGCATTGTCCTCCTTATCTCCCACATTTATGCAATTTTTTGCCTTTCAACCATCCAAATTACTTCACAGTCACCAACTCATTGATGAGGCTATATAATGGCTTGGCAAGGCAATTCCTCCTCATTGTCATTGTCACCCAGAAACTAAGGTTCCATTGCATAAAGCACCTTGCCAAAGCATGCTCGGTTGGAAAATAGTGAAGCCAACTCTTTCAAAGACTTATCAATCCCACCCCACGTTCTTCTCAGGAAAAACAAGTTTGTTGTGTCTAATTCTATTGTTTCTATTAAAACCCAGTTAAGTTAATGCTTTGCCTAGAATAGAGAATGGAAAGTCACTAAAAACATATCAGATTAAATTGTGGAAAGACTGCAATAAAAAGGTATAAAATAGGGACGCTTGGGTGGATTAGTTGGTTAAGCGTCCAAGTCTTGATTTGGGCTCAGGTCATGATCTCATGGTACATGGGTTCAAGCCCCGCATCAGCCTCCACACTAACAGTGCAGAGCTTGCTTGGGATTTTCTAAGTCGGTCTGTCTGTCTGTCTATGTCTCTCTCTCTCTCTGCCTTTCCCCCACTTGCTATCACTCTTTCCCTCTCAAAATAAATAAACTTTTAAAAAGTAGAAATAAATAGCATTAATCTAGAAAGAGTCTGAACTCAGATTACCTCACAAATGTCTTTAAATCTTAGTCCACTTTAAGGAAAATGAAATGGGAAGCCATAAAGAATTTATCAGGGGTGAGGTTTACACAGGAAATACAGTGTGGAAATCCAATCCAAAGACTTGTATTTAAGTAAAATATCTTGCCTTTACATCAAAACACTGCTGAATGGTTGCACATTATATTATGTGTAAATGAAATATTTAAGGGATGCATATATAATTTATTAGGATTCTTACATTTAATTAACCCTCCTGATTAGTCAATCAATGGACTGGTCTCAAATAAAAGGATTTCTACCACAATGTAAAAAAAAATGTTCAAAAATGGTGCCAAAAGAAAGAGAGGTACAGTCAAGTCTGCAAGAAGGACAGATACACCATGAGGTCTGGGATATGATGCACTCACTGGAGACTTCCATTTGGTGCCCCCTTCCCAGGTGCTTTCTCATGCCAAGGACTCCAGAATGCTACCCACATCAGCTGGGTGCAGAGGGATCTTGCCCTGTGAGAGCTTCTTCCCAGAGAACGTATACTGTGCTCTTTGTTTCTTGGAAAAATCATAATTCCACTATAGGCAGGTGCATTGGAGGGTCCACTGCGTAGCAGCAAGAGTGGCTGGAAGGCGCACAGTGAGTCTGGCACCTGTGCCTCAGCCCAGGCCCAGATGCCCAGAGCAAAGCCTCGTCCATCATCCTGGGTCAGTGAAGCTTGAAAGTGAGAGCCCCACCCACAGACACCATCTGGGGAAGTGGAAAGAGCCTGTGAAGCCAGAGTCAGAAAAATTGGCTTTGAAGTTTGGCTGTGACTCTTTCCAACAGGAATTTTCTAGACGAGTCACAAAATTGCTCTGGATCTGAATTTCCTTCACCTGTAAATTAAAAGGAAGATAACAATTCCACTCTGTCTGCCTCAGATGTTTTTTGTGAATATAGGAAACAGAGACTTTCCCTGCTTCTTTTCTAAAGGGAAGCTTCTGCCCGTCTCCCCACGCTTTTGTCTCTCTATACTCTTCCATTAAAAGCTGCTTCAAAATGATGTGAAGGTGCTAATTTGTCAATGTGGGATATTTACTGAATCATATTTTACTAGTGGGACTTAAATATCAATATCTACATGTGTTCATCATCCTTGCTGGTGGTAAATTGACTTAGAATTTTCCTCCTCATAAAGGCAGCTTTCTGTGGCCTCATTTGGGGCCCTGACATTTCTATCTACTGAGGATAAGGTATAAGGCAATAGATTCCAGCTCCAAACCACATTCTACATTCCATTATATGTGGATCCTTGAATCATGAAATAAAAGACCAATTATCAATACTATGCACTTTATATGCCATCTGATTATTCATGGTTTGTATAACAGCTTTGGTCAGAAACATAAAGGATAATAGAAGTTAAATGATCAGGGGTGCCTGGGTGGCTCAGTCTGCTAAGCAACTGACTCTTGGGTTCGGCTCAGGTCATGATCTCACTCTTCATGGGTTCCAGCCCCGCGTCGGGCTCTGCATTAACAGTGTAGAGCCTGCTCAGAATTTTCTCTCTCTCCATCTCTCTCTGCCCCTTGCCAACTCATACCCTCTCTCTCTCTTTCTCCAAGTAAATAAATAAACTTAAAAAAAGACCAGACAACAATCAAAAACAATCCAAACCTCTAACAGTCAAGATCAGAAATAAATGCCTTATGAAATAATTGATTACATACAAAACAGAATAACAAGATACACATGATAAATATAACTATTTCAGAGTCATCAATTGTTGCAAAGGGAAAGGAGGAGACATCAGCTTCTTACAGAAATGTGGAACTGTGACCTTGACCCTGTTTGACCCCTGAAAAGTTGTATCTTACTTTCACCAAGAGTGCAGCATGGCTTAGATGACCACTATGCTTTTTATTGACCAAATATGAGGTGTTTTGTTTTGTTATTGTTGTTGTTCAAGCAGATATCTCAGACAACAAAATCCAGTTGCTTATGCCTCCATTTCCCCCAACTGTAAAAGTAGACTTCACTGGAGAAGTTCTTGCTTCAGCAAGGAGTTTGGTGGAACAGTGAGATAATAACTAGGAAAGTTCTTTGTAAGGTACAAAGCAGAAATGCACATAAAAATATATACATACACAGACACACATATACAAAATGCATATATATATATATATACACACATTATAAGTAAATTTTTTTTATAATTTATTCATTTTTTAAGAGAGAGATAATGAGAGAGAGAGAGAGTATACAAGCTGGGGAGGGGCAGAGAGAGAGAAACAGAATCTGAAGCCAGCTCCAGGCTCTGAGTTGTTAGCACAGAGCCCAATGCAGGGTTTGAACTCAGGCTTGAACTCATGAACTGGGAGATCATGACCTGAGCTGAAGTTGGACACTTAACCAAACTGAGCCACCCAGACACTTTTTTTAAAATTATTATTATTGTAATTTTTGGGACAGGATATGTGACCCTGTCCCTTTCTTTAAGCATGCTTCTTAGAAGAAAATTTTTATGTTTATTTATTTATTTATTTTAATTTTTTTTAACATTTATTCATTTGTGAGAGACAGAGAGCACAAGCAGGGTAGGGGCAGAGCAAGAGCAAGACACAGAATCTAAAACAGGCTCCAGGCTCTGAGCCTGATGTAGGGCTCAGAGCCTGATGTAGGGCTCAAACCCACCAACCATGTGATCATGACCTGAGCCAAAGTTGGATGCTTAACCAACTGAGCCACCCAGGCACCCCTCTTTAAGCATGCTTTTCGAGTACCTGATATGAGCCAAACACACTGTAACATTTGTGTAGCACGTGTTCTTTCATGGAAACCTCACACCAACTCGTTTGAGATAGGAATTATTGCCATCTCTTACAGATAAGAAATATAAGGCTTGGGGGGGATGCTCTTCAATGGGCATAGGGCCCAATGTGGCCATTTTTCAGAGCTACTGACTGAGTTGTAATGAGTAAAGTTGTGTGGGTTGTTATCCTTAAACCTCCTAACACCTGTTTTAACCAAATCACCTTGTGTGGCATATGGTGGAGCTAGATGTAGACCAATAGAGGAGTTTGCAGTTTTATTATATTCATCGTGCCCTGGAGAGAACAGAGTGCACCACGAGGGGCCACATGGAGAAGGACCAGCATCAGTCCCAAGGCAGAGAGATTGGAACCGTGAGACGCACTTGTGTTGTGGCTCCTGCAGGAAGAATGGGCAACGCTAACAGCTTTAAGATTGGATGATGTGAACAATGTAAATAAATTCAGCAGGCTCTAGGGCCTAGGGTCTTCTTTTGGTTGCCTGGCACTTGGCCTTGGGGCAGTTAAGGCAGGCATATCATGGTCTGAAGTATGACCTCCTGATAAAGGAAGACAATTGGGTTCTCAACTGGCTGTTCAGTAAAAACAGCTGACAGGCCTCCAGCCAGAGCCTCCAAACTGGGTCAAGATAACACACACACACACACACACACACACACACACAAATTTTACCATAGCACTTAATATTTGGAGGGTACATTTGACAATTTATTAATATTTTTCCTCTTTGAAAGAAAATTGAGAAGATAGAAAATGACATGGCAACATAAAAAGGAAGTGAGAGATTTGGCCAAGGGTCAAATCTCAGCTGTCCTGCTTACTAGCCAAATAAACTCCAACAATGTATTTACCTTCTTTATGTCCCTTTTTTTCCCCAAATATATAATACTAGTATTTAATTCGATATGCCTTATAGTAATTCTCTACATATGTTAGCTTTAAAAAATTCAGCATCTACATAGGGGCACTTGTACCTCAATGTTTATAGCAGCACTCTCAACAATAGCCAAATTGTGGAAAAAGCCTAAATGTCCATCAACTGATGAGTGGATAAAGAAATTCTGGTTTATATACATGACGGAGTACTACGTGGCAATGAGAAAGAACGAAATATGGCCCTTTGTAGCAACGTGGATGGAACTGGAGAGTGTTATGTTAAGTGAAATAAGCCATACAGAGAAAGACAGATACCATATGTTTTCACTCTTATGTGGATCCTGAGAAACTTAACAGGAACCCATAGGGGAGGGGAAGGAAAAAAAAAAAGAAAAAAAAAGAGGTTAGAGTGGGAGAGAGAGCCAAAGCATAAAAGACTCTTAAAAACTGAGAACAAACTGAGGGTTGATGGGGGGTGGGTGATGGGCATTGAGGAGGGCACCTGTTGGGATGAGCCCTGGGTGTTGTATGGAAGCCAATTTGACAATAAACTTCATATATTGAAAAAAAAAACTGAGAACAAACTGAGGTTTGATGGGGGGTGGGAGGGAGGGGAGGGGAGGTGATGGGCATTGAAGAAGGCATCTTTTAGGATGAGCACTGGGTGTTGTATGGAAACTAATTTGACAATAAATTTCATATAATAAAAAAAAAATTCAGCAGCTAAATACAGTTACCTAAAGCAGCATTTGGTCCTTCAGAATAATTTATGAGATTTTCTACCCTATCCTACTCAAATGATAGCATTGAATGAGAAATTATAACTACAAATTACAGAATCTAAGACCAAGCTTATTAGGATGAAATGGAAATAAAATGGAGTTATAACACTGAAAAATCTTGGAATCTCTAAAAATAATAGTAACAGTAAAAGATCTGTGTTAGAACTAATGAATGCCTTACCATATCCATCTTAATGATAGAGTCACTAAAAATCAGTGAAGTTGTGTCATAATAGCCAAGATATCTTTAATGTATTTTATTTACCCATTGCCTGAATACCAATGCAGAAATAAATGCAAATAAAAAGTGTTAGACTAGAATAGAACCCGGGGAATCACCTGGTTTAACACGGTTGTTTTAGATATGGACTCCTGTAGTGAGAGAGGAAACCCATCTGTAAATATCCTCGATGAAACTTATCCTCAAGATCTCTGGAGCAGAGAAGACTCAAGTTCATATTCCTTGGTTGGGGTTTAGATTTTCCAGAAGGCCAAGCATCAGGCATCCATTCAGAACAGAGTCATCAATAGCCCCATTAAAGCAGAAGCCTGGGACTTCTTTCACTGCATACATTCTGTGTTTCTCATTTGCTTGGGTTCTTCCTCACTATAGAGACCTGGAAAATAATACTGGATGAAGGTCATGACAGCTTCATGGGCTTGTGGAAGTCACTCCTTATTCTGATCCTCATTATTAAAATGGGCTGTATAGGGGCACCAGTGGCTCAGTCCATTAAGCATCTGACTCTTGATTCTGGCTCAGGTTATGATCTCATTGTTCTTCTTGAGTTCAAGCCCCACGTTCCGCTCCTCAGAGCCTGCTTGGGATTCTCTCTCTCCCTCTATCTCTGTCCCTTCCCTATTTGTGCTCTTTCTCTCTCTCAAAATAAATAAGTAAAATAGAAAATAAAATAATAAAATAAAATAGGCTGTATAATGATACTCACCTCCCAAGAATGTTGTTAAAAGTCAATTCAGAGGCACCTGGGTGGCTCAGTACATTGAGCTTCTGACTTCGGTTCACGTCATCATCTTGCAATTGGTGAGTTTGAGCCCCACGCAGGCTCTGTGCGGACAGATTCTGTGTCTGCTTCAGATTCTGTGTCTCCCTCTCTCTCTGCCCCTCCCCTGCTCTCTCTCTCTCAAAAATAAATAAACATTAATTTCTTTTAAATGTCAACTCACAATGGCAACATGGTGGCTAGCACATAATAGGTCCAACATAAGTTTTTATTTGGTCTTAATTTTCACTTAATATTTAATGTGACCTACCTTGTTTCATCCTCTAAAGCACCATAATCCTTTTCAAAGTCTTTTTTTTTAATGTTTATTTATTTCTGAGACAGAGAGAGACAGAGCATGAGTGGGGAAGGGGCAGAGAGAGAGGGAGACCCAGAATCAGAAGCAGGCTCCAGGCTCTGAGCTGTCAGCACAGAGCCCGATGCGGGGCTCGAACTCACAAACCATGAGATCATCATCTGAGCTGAAGTCAATCACTCAACTGACTGAGCCACCCAGGCGCCCCCCCTTTCAAGGTCTTAATGGATATTTCTATTATTGTCCCAAAGCCCTTCACCTGTTCCTCAAAATGTATCTAATGTGTTCTGTGTCTCATGGGATGTTCTCTTAGGTCTCTTTCCTCGGTCATCCATCACTTTATGTGTTTGTGTTGTCATTTATTAATATCCAAGTGCTCGATACAAATTATTTTGGTGGGGAAACAGAGATGTTTCAGACAGAGAAACACTGTGCATCACTAGAAGCATCTTTGAGGACAAAATGCTTTGAATGTCAGGAATGATGACACCATTCTTTTTTGTCAAACTCCTAGGGTTGGGGTAGGTAAACCTGCCACTTACCCCAAGCCAAGCTGTGTAGAGATCAATGTTTACGCTGTCTGGAAGCACATATGAAATCAACGACGTGGGAAGAAGGTTCACCATCTATTTTAAAATGCTACCTTCTATTTTCAACTGAACATGTACAATTTCTGTTTAGCAATTTCAGCTAATTGTTGGATTAACATTTTTGGGAACAGATTGCAAACTTCAAAATGGAAAAGATCATTTTAGGGAGGGAAGCTAGGCAGCTGTCAGGGAGTCGGAATTAACATACATTTGCATAACAGATGTACAGTAAGGTGTCTATGACAGACAATCACTGAATATTAATGCTATAGACCACGACATCATTTGCGTAAATGCTGTCTGCTGGGTATTGAGGTTGGTGTGCTCTTTGCAGAAGACAAAGGGCCAGAGATTGGAACAGATGCACCAGATACGCCGATGCATCTTAATTTATGACATCCTCATGAAAGACCTTGTGGTGTGATTTCAGATTTTATTACAAATAATTTGGAGATAAAGGAACTAAGTAATTATCTTTTCCCCTACAGTTAGTCTCTCTCAAAGGAAGAGCGTTCATTTGTGGACTGCCATTGTGATGCTCTCAGGAGAGTGGCATTCTTTTTATGAAGTGGGGGTGGGGTGAGGAAGAAAAAGAAAGCATTCCTGAAAGTCAACATTGTGCATTGAATAGATTTGGCTATTAGCATGTTGTTGGGCACCTGTCACAGAGCAACTCACCCCCCACTTGAATGAAGCAGCAGGTTATTCTATGACAGGTTTCAAATGGTAGTTTTTAAAAAGTGAATTAGCGTTGAAGTCTAAAACCCATTTTGTTAAGTCAATGTTATGAACATATGTTGAGCTTGTACTATGTGCGAAGCACCAGGTTTCTTTTCTTTGGTATCTTAATCAATTATTTGCTTTCTTCTGGCCAGTCTCTACTGACACCCTCCCCAGTAATTCCACTCCACTGACTTGCTTGTCTTGTTGACCTCCCAATGCACAACCAGTTCTGTATTGGCTAATTAAAGATGTCATGCATTTGATCGATATATATTTTAGCACATAACATGTGTCAAACCTTGTATCAGGAGCTCAGCATGTAAAGGTACAGCTTCTGCCCTAAAGATTCACTGTCTAGGGGGGATGACAGGCAACAAATGTTTATTGAGCAGCTACGACGCATTAGGCATGGTCTAGATGTTGGAGGTGCAATGATAAATAAAGCTGACGATCACTACCCTCAAGGCACTTTCTGGTGGCAGAAAGACAATAGATTGGTAACCAAATAAATAAGATGATATCAAGCACAAGTAAAATAAGGTAGTGTGAGAGAGAATGGTAGCGACTGGGAGCGACTGGGTGTGGGGCAGGTCTGCTTTACTTTAAATTGTAAAAGACGTTTATATAAAAGTAACATTGGACCTGATACCTGCATGGTGAGAAGGAGGCAACCATATGGAGCCTCTGGAGCAAAGCCATTTTAGTAGAAGTAATAGCAAATGCAAAGTTCCCAAGACAGAGCTCATAAACATGCAAATAACTTGTTCACGAGGAAATAACTTCTAAGTATTACGTAGTTTGTATATGTAATGGATGGGGACAAAGGACACAGTTCGTGATCCAGCTGCCCTGGAGTGAAGGTCGAGGGAGTTGGCAGAAAGAATGCACTTCTGTGTTGAGTCTCTCCTGTATCGATGCCTGAAGTGCAGGGAGAGAGTAAGTATTCCAAACAGAGAACATAGCATGTGCAGAGACCTTAGAGAGAGATACACAAAAGCAAGACAGTTCCCCATAATTGCCCTGTGGATACATGTGGCTACTCCATAAATTGTTGGGGAGAAGTGTTACAATATAAAGCTGTGAAGGCAGGGTAGGGGCTAAATCCAGGAGAATTTGTGTGTTAAATTATGTAGGTTTTGTCGCAAGGGAATAAGCAGCCATTTGGTTCAGAAACCTCATCTGGAGACACTGGATCATCTGGTAGAGAGGACATTGCAACATGGTAAGTCATGTCCCACCAGTTTTCTAGTTTTTGTTTTCGAAACCTCTCCCCTATGGGGATAAACGGAGAAACTTCAATAACAACTCAAATTCCTTTGATTCTCACCACAGTGGTTTACCCAGGATTGTTAACGACTCCCCCAATCCACCAGGGAATCAAAATGGAATGCCCACATGAATCTGAATCCTCTTTCCATTTCCCCTTACTGGTGTTATTTGACCACAAATAGTTCAGAGTGCTCATCCCTGCTGATATGTACAGGGGTGTCTGAAAAAATCTACCCCCAAAATCTACCCCCTGGGAAGGGGCTTCTCCTGGTATTTCTAATGATGTCTCCCCCTGTGATAGAAGAATTGAGATAACGTTTCCAGGAACAGGTGTTGAAAATTCTCATCCCACATAATATCACACTTTACTACTAAAGCAAGTCTCTGCCATCCATCTGCCTCTTCGAGATTCTCTTAAGAACCACTTCTTTGGTTTGTGCTTAAAGCTTCTCTCTCCCTAATCCCCAATACTAATTGCTAACGTCTACTATGTGCATACCCGATTGTAAGCTCTGTGCTACATTCTACATATGGAAGACTTTGCTTCAGCCTCGCGATGCCCCTATGATATAGTAGCTCTATTTAGCAGACAAGGAACAAAACTCAGGAGGTGTAAACCACTTGCCCTAGAATTCACAACCAGCAAGTGACCAGGCACCCAATTTGTAACCCATTTATGACCACTGTACTCTACTGCCTTTCTCGAGATCTCAGGGAGGAGTTCAGAGGACTGGCATAAGGTGACGGCACCTGCCGTGCTCGTCATTCTCTCTGTCATCAGGTGCCTGCTCAAGTCCCTTCCTTCAAATACAAAAACCTCCTGGACGTCCATCCCCCAGTTACGACAACATACCCAGCCATGCTTAAATCACAGTTTATCTAGGCTCAAGAGAAAATTTTCTTACATGCCATCCTTTAGCTGCATCCTGCTTGTTGGTTATATATGTTTAAAGTGGTTGCAGACTGCCAGAAGGCGCAGATTACAGAATAAAACAACCTTGTTTTGTAGAACACTAGTCCATCCAAACTGGCTTCAAATTTATTGGACCTAGTCTGTTTTTTGAGCTCTTTTGGCGGCACTTCTCTGCCAAGATCAATTATAGGAGATACTCAAAAAGGAAGGAAACAACTCATTAAAACCCTTACCTGATGGGGGACAATATGGTGTAGTGAAAAACTCGAATCCTGCTGTGCATTCACACTGCCTTGATTATTGTGGAAATGAGTCAAAGGATGAGGGAATAGCTCAGCTGGAGATTAAGAGTTAAGGACGCTATTGTTGAAGGTGCTGCTATAAACATTGGGGTACAAGTGCCCCTGTGCATCAGCACTCCTGTATCCCTTGGGTAAATTCCTAGCAGTGCTATTCCTGGGTCATAGGGTAGATCTATTTTTACTTTTTCGAGGAACCTCCACACTGTTTTCCAGAGTGGCTGCACCAGTTTGCATTCCCACCAACAGTGCAAGAGGGTTCCCGTTTTTCCACAACCTCTCCAGCATCTATAGTCTCCTGATTTGTTCATTTTGGCCACTCTGACTGGCATGAGGTGATATCTGAGTGTTGTTTTGATTTGTATTTCCCTGATGAGGAGCGACGTTGAGCATCTTTTCATGTGCCTGTTGGCCATCTGGATGTCTTCTTTAGAGAACTGTCTACTCATGTCTTCTGCCCATTTCTTCACTGTCTTCATTTGTTTTTCGGGTGTGGAATTTGGTGAGCCCTTTATAGATTTTGCATACTAGCCATTTGTCCGATATGTCATCTGCAAATATCTTTTCCCATTCCGTTGGTTGCCTTTTAGGTTTTTTTTTTGTTGTTTCCTTTGCAGTGCAGAAGCGTTTCGTCTTCATGAGGTCCCAATAGTTCATTTTTGCTTTTAATTCTCTTGTCTTTGGGGATGTGTCCAGTAAGAAATTGCTGCCGCTGAGGTCAGAGAGGTTTTTTCCTGCTTTCTCCTCTAGGGTTTTGATGGTTTCCTGTCTCACATTCAGGTCCTTTATCCATTTTGAATTTTTTTGTGTGTGAATGGTGTGAGAAAGTGGTCTAGTTTCATCCTTCTGCATGTTGCTGTCCAGTTCTCCCAGCACCATTTGTTAAAGAAACTGTCTTTTTTCCATTGGATATTCTTTCCTGCTTTGTCAAAGATTAGTTGGCCATACTTTTGTGGGTCTAATTCTAGGATTTCTATTCTATTCCATTGGTCTATGCGTCTGTTTTTGTGCCAATACCAAGCTATCTTGATGATTACAGCTTTGTAGTAGAGGCTAAAGTCTGGGATTGTGATGCCTTCCGCTTTGGTCTTCTTCTTCAAAATTACTTTGGCTATTCGGGGTCTTTTGTGGTTCCATACAAATTTTAGGATTATTTGTTCTAGCTTCAAGAAGAATGCTGGTACAATTTTGATTGGGGTTGCATTGAATGTGTAGATAGCTTTGGGTAGTATTGACATTTTAACAATATTTATTCTTCCAACCCATGAGCATGGAATGTTTTTCCATTTCTTTATATCTTCTTCAATTTCTTTCATAAGCTTTCTATAGTTTTTAGCATACAGATCTTTTACATCTTTGGTTAGGTTTATTCCTAGGTATTTTAGGATTCTTGGTGCAGTTGTGAATGGGATCAGTTTCTTTATTTGTCTTTCTATTGCTTCATTATTAGTGTATAAGAATGCAACTGATTTATGTACATTGATTTTGTATCCTGCGATTTTGCTGAATTCGTGTATCAGTTCTAGCAGACTTTTGGTGGAGTCTATCGGGTTTTCCATATATAATATGTCATCTGCAAAAAGTGAAAGCTTGACTTCATCTTTGCCAATTTTGATGCCTTTGATTTCCTTTTGTTGTCTGATTGCTGATGCTAACACTTCCAACACTATGTTAAACAACAGCGGTGAGAGTGGACATCCCTGTAGTGTTCCTGATCTCAGGAGGAAAGCTCTCAGTTTTTCCCCATTGAGGATGATATTAGCTGTGGGCTTTTCATAAATGGCTTTCAACAATAGCCAAATTATGGAAAGAGCATAGATGTCCATCAACTGATGAATGCATAAAGAGATTGTGGTTTATATACACAATGGAATACTGCGTGGCAATGAGAAAGAATGAAATATGGCCCTTTGTAGAAACGTGGATGGAACTGGAGAGTGTGATGCCAAGTGAAATAAGTCCTACAGAGAAAGACAGATACCATACGTTTTCACTCTTATGTGGATCCTGAGAAACTTAACAGAAGACCATGGGGGAGGGGAATTGGAAAAAAAAATGGTTAGAGAGGGAGGGAGCCAAAACAGAAGAGACTCTTAAAAACTGAGACAAACTGAAGGTTGATGGGAGGTGGGTGGGCGGGAGAGGGGGTGATGGGTATTGAGGAGGGCACCTTTTGGGATGAGCACTGGGTGTTGTATGGAAACCAATTTGACAATAAATTTCATATTAAAGAAAAAGAGTCAAGGACACATTTGTCTCCTAGTCCCTTCTCTCCTTTAGTTATCCATAGTTCCTCTTTCCTGTATCAATTGATGGCACCAATGGTAATATCGGTAATCAAACCAGATTTTTAACCTCCTTTCTGAAACCCAGCCAGAAACTAGGATCATTACTTTCTCTTATCTAGCAAGGACTTGAAGGCTCCATATTTAGTTCAGTTTGTCCAATGAGTAAGTGGCCAAATGCCATTTTGAGCCATTACCTTCCTATTCTGTCAATGCTATACAATTGCCTCTGAGAAACAAAATGCTGTCAGGGTCAAGGATACCTCTAGGTCACCTCACTACCAGATCATCAGACTCTGAGTTCTTTTTGTGTTTGATTGCATAAAAGGAGTACCTGATTTCACCAACTGTGCATCAGTGGAATAAAGGAGGATGGTACAAATTGGTAGGTTTCCTCCACAAGTAGGAGCCTAGAACTATTAAGTCCTGTGATATTCCTGCTGAATTCCTCTTAAGTGTGGCCTTCTCTTAGAAGTGACTAAGGCTTAAGAAATTAGAGTCAACCTGTGCTAGAGGAAATTAAAGCTTCGTGGGTGTTTGGAATTTAGAGTACATGTAGGAGAAAGGAATTGAAGCTATCGTGAAGGAACCAGGATAGATTTCAGGGTGCCATTTAAGACTGGTCAACAAATTTAAATTGTACAATATGGCAATGGGAAGTTATTGAAGCATTTTACAGAAGGACTGACATGCTCAGTTCTGCTTTAAAAAATCACTCTGAAAACAATGTGGATAACAGATTGGAAGAAAGAGAATAAACAAAACAAAGAAAAGTTGATAGATGGTTGCAATAGACCAGATGAAGACTGATGACAGTAGTCTAGACTAAGATGGAAATGGGGAATGAAATGGAGATTTATGAAATATTTAAGAGGCAGAATCAAGAAAATTTGGCAGCCGACTGAATGTAGATATAAGAAAGAACAAAATCTTCTCCAAATTTCAGGCTTGGGCAACTGGATAGAAAGTGAGACTGTTTTCTGACGGCTCAAAAGATGATGAGTTTCCTTTCAGACATTCAAACTTTCGAAGTAAAAGAAGATGTCTACTCATCATTTGATTTACGGATATAGAACTCAGGAGAAATTGGATTGGATCTAGACATGGAGAAGATGCCGACGTAGAAAGCTTAGAATAGGGGCGCCTGGGTGGCTCAGTTGGTTGAGTGTCCGACTTCGGCTCAGGTCACAATCTTGAGGTTGATGAGTTTGAGCCCTCCGTTGGGCTCTGTGCTGACAGCTTAGAGCCTGGAGCCTGCTTCGGATTCTCTGTGTCTCTCCCTCTGCCCCACCCCCGCTTATGCTCTGTATCTCTTGTCTCAAAAATAAAATAAACATTAAAAAAATTTTAAAAAGAAGCTTGGAATAGTAAATTAAAGCCTTAAAAATAGGATAAATCAGGTAAAAGGTAAAAAAAAAAAAAGCATAAAGTTCCATACAACAACGGAACTTACCTGGCAAATTGAACCAAGATCTCTCACTGTCCTGACAGTAGGTCTAGTTAGATAAGTAGGGCCTCACAGAGGAGACCACAGAGGGACAGCTAAGGAGGCAAGACAAAGAAGAGCGTGTGAGTCCACAAAGGGGAGAATTTCCTAGAGGAAAAGATAGCAAACAAGGCATACAAATAGGGTATACTCCTGTAAGTGTTCATTCAGAAAAAGGACCAGAAGTGCACGGTGTTTGGTGACGTTAGTGAGAGTGAGAGGAGGTCAAATCAGCACAGTGAGGACCCTGATAAGGCCGGAGGGATTTTCCTTATAAAGCAAGAGGTAAGCATCAGCATTTTAACAGGAAGCAAGAAGGAAGTCTAAGAGAGTCGGTTTGTATATTTAGTGACAAATGCTAGAAGAATTCCTAGCAGCTTCAAGAGTTTCTAATCTCTCTTTGATGTCAAGACAATAGCACCTGTTAAGTGTGATGGGGCAAGATGACAGAATTCCAACGCTTGAGAATCATCGGCAAGGGTTGAAACAGCTGTGATGGAGAGAGACTGAGCATGGGAATCTAGAAGTGTTGGGCAGAACTGCATTTTCTGACTCCAGTGCTGAACTCTGTTTACTGAACCATGGTCTCCTTGGTGACCTCTTGCAGAACCATGGTGGAAAGGAAAGCTGCACCCTCGAAACGAAGAGAGAATAGTTCTTTTGTTTGTAAAGAAGAATGTGCTGGTTCTTTTACTGAACCACCACATAACTATTTTTCCAGCCCTAATCACTTTCTCTGCTCACTCCCACGCCCATTATTTGAATAAGCCTGTGACTCTATTTTCAGCCAACTGTGTTAGTCCCAACAGGAACACATTCGTATGAGTGAGTGAATTCTGCTCTGATGAAATGTTATAGGATGAGCACACACCATAATCATGAATTTCCTGGGTTGGCTGCCAGTGGCACTGACCCTCCCCACGGCCATCACTTCTTCCCCATTGTATCCTTCTCAGCAGCTACAACATAAGACAGGCTTGTACATGCTTTTGACCGTTAGACAGTGGTGTTGATGAGCTGAGGAGGCACAGCCTTAGTAGCTTCATCTGACCTTGGCTATTTATCTTGTGACACACGGATGAGGAAGCACTTCAATAACAGCATAGGTGACACCATGAGGTCACGTGTCACCTGACACTGGTAGTATTTGGGAAGAGGTCGGAAGCTCACCTATGGGAAACTAAAGAGAACATCCCTGAGTTAGACGGAAGGACATTGAACTAAGCTACTCAAGTCTTTTCCTGGATTCAATGGTTATGGTCTCAGGGAAGGGAGGCTACTGAAAATAGATGCAGAAAGGTTGCATGGGAGGGAACCGTAGTGTTCATAAATGTTAAGGTTCTCAGAAGCAATAAAGTAAATAGACCAAAGCAATGACAAGGAATGGGTAGACTCATAGCCCAGCTCATTTATTTATTAGCTCAATAACCCTAAACAACTTAGCTAACATTTCTGACATCATTTTTTATTTTGCAAAAGGAAGATGATGTCCGTTTTGATTCTCACTGTAAGGCTATGTTGGCCAATATAGGTGGCGATAACCATGTGTGGCTGTTGAAATTTAAGTTATTTGAAACTAAATAACATTAAACATCAATTCTTCAGTTAGGTTAGCCACATTGGAAGTGCTCAGTAGCCCCAAGCACATGCTGGTGGCTATCCTATTGAGCCAAAAAGGTGTAGAACATTCTTAACATCACAAAACGTTCTATTTGACAGCACTCTTTGAAAGATTAGACATAATCTCTAAAAACAAATCCAAAACAGTTATCATTTTATATGAGGTACTCATATATGATAACTAACCTTTTGTTAATGATAGTAATCTTTAAGACTATGTGTCAAAATCCGTACAAAGTGCATTACAAGTACTATTTAATGCAATTTTTTTACTCTCTTTGGGGATGAGAATGGGGATACTCATTCTACAGAGGAGGAATCGAGGCTTAAAAAGTTGAAATAATTTCCCACGATTACAAAGATTATAAAGCTATCCTGTTTAGAATGTCTTCAGAATCACAGGGGGAATAGTTTAGAAATGGGTTTCAAACACACATTTGCCTGACCACTAACCTGTATGTTCTGTGCCTGGCAGTGTGCTTTTATCTGCACTGAGAACTGTGGAAACCCCAGCTTTGGTCAAATGGAGGATAGACAATCTCAAGGGTTTCAGGCAGGAAAGAAAAGAACAGGGTAGGGAATGCCCTTGCATGTAAAGAAAACAAGGGCTAAAGTAGATAACCTCTAAGTTCTATGATCTTGGACTCTTGGGTTCTGAAAGGCTCCATATTACATGTTCTATTCTGTCAGAGGAAATTGGGAAGTATAGTTACTCACTACAAGAAATAGAATTCTTTTCTTTTCTTTTTTCTTTTTTCTTTTTTTTTTTTTTTTTTTTTGTCTTTGGCAATCAATACCTGCCTCTTTGAGGAGACCTATGTTCTTATTTCTTTTTAATGTTTATTTTTGAGACAGAGACAGAGACAGAGATAGTACGAGTAGGGGGAGAGACAGAGAGAGAGCAAAGAGCCTGATTCAGGGCTCAAACTCATGAACCGGCAAGATCATGACCAGAGCCAAAGTTGGATGCTTAACCTACTGAGCCACCCAGGCACCCCAAGGAGACCTATATTCTGATGAACATGTAGAGAAGAGCAATTTTCTCTTGAAAATAATAAATAGGTTGGGAAATGAGTCCATGCAGTGGAGTGTAGTATCTTATTAATAGGACAAATTGTGTTTTTAAGAAGTGTTGTCTTTGTCTGAACAAATCTTATGCACAAGATTTTTACCCATTGTTTTCTTTTTTTAAAGTTTATTTAATTATTTTGAGAGAGTGTGGAGAGGGGCAGAGAGAAACAGAGAAAGAGAATCCCAAGCAGGCTTAACACTGTCAATACAGAGCCCAAGGGGGGGTTGGGGCTTGAATTCACAAAATTGTGAGATCATGACCTGAGCCAAAACCAAGAGTTGAACGCTTAACCGACTGAGCTGCCCCGGTACCCCTCTCCATTGTTTTCTAAAAGACATACCAAGACATGCAAGTAATAAGCACAATAGTGTCTTGTTAAATAGTTTCCTTATTTAAAAAAAAAAAAAACCAGAAGCGACTAAAAGGCAAATAATAATAATCATACAAAAATAACAATAACTGGGGCACCTGGATGGCTAAGTTGGTTGAGCGACCGACTTCAGCTCAGGTCATGATCTCGCAGTTTGTGAGTTCGAGCCCCACATTGGGGTCTGTGCTGACAGCTCAGAGCCTGGAGCCTGCTTCGGATTCTGTCTCCCCTCTTTCTGCCCTCTCCTGTTCATGCTCTGTGTGTGTCTCTCTCTCCCTCAATAATAAATAAACGTCTTAAAAAAAGTCAAAAATAACAATAACTGTTGGATGAATATATTATGAATAAATGTATACATCTTAACAGTGTTTATATTAGGACGAGCCAGATTATGTGACAATAACAAATACACCAATAACTATCAATGATAATATTCAAAAAAAAGTTTTCTCACTCATGTCATAGCTCACATGAGTAACTGTAGCTCTTCTTGGAGGTTGTCTTCCTGATGGTAACTCAGGGACCCAGTATCTGGAGCTTGTGTTCTCCAAGGGCTAGAGAGTCATGTAGCATACTTCCCCAGCCTGGAAGTAATTTACGTTACTTCTGTCCACCTTCCATTTCCAAGAACTCAGTCACATGGTCCACAACTCAACTATAAGAGATACTGGCATTTGTTTGCTTTGTTATAAACCCAAGTGTGAGGAACACATGACCTTGTCTCTGAATCAGAGGTCACTAAATAAGTGCAGCCTATATGCATCTTCAAGCTGTCTACTTATTTTTTTTTTTTTTTAGTTTTTATTTATTTACTTTGAGACACAGAGAGAGAGGGAGTGCAAGCATGGGAGAGAGGCAGAGGAAGAGACAGAGAAAATCCCAAGCAGGCCCCATACCCAGTGCAGAGTCCTACACAGGGCTCAATCTCATGACGGACTCTGAGATCATGACCTGAGCTGAAATCAAGAGTCAGATGCTTAACCAGCTGAGCCACCCTGGTGCCTGGCTATCAGCTTATTTAAAAACAAACAAGCAAACAAACAGCCCCTTTGCTTTTAAATTTTTATGCATTTTTATGCTTTCCCAAACTCTGTTTCTCCTTATACACCACCTGCCCCACCCTCATCAAATAGACTTGATTTCTACTTCATGGAGAATATCAACACCACCAGGCGGATTTTGCACTCTCCTTGTTAGCTGGTTTTTCTCCTTTCAGAGAGACAGGGGTCCTCTTATATAGAGCCAAATCCTGTCTATGAAGCATTGAACTCCTTTGTTTCTTCCAGATTTTGATCTATTAATTATTGCCTCTGTTGCCTATGTCTTTACTCCCATGCATTTTTTTTCTTTAGTCTATAAATTCATTGAAATCTTTTTCATCCTAAACCCTGTCTTGACAGTCAGATTGTACCTCATCTATAACTACAGTTCAGTCTCTACATTTACCTTTCATTATAATCTTCAAAGAATAACACATACTCCCTTCCAATTTATTTCTAAATATTTGTCTTCATAATGCTTAACAAAATTTAATAATGTATTACTGTGTGTGACCATTTACTACCTGTATCCTGCACTCAACTAGAAACTCTACAAGGACATGACTACTTATTTTTTATTCACCCTGATTCTCAGTGCTAAGCCTAGAGCCTGGTACCTGGTACCTGCTTCGTAAATATTTGGTGATTCAAAATAAATAAATAAGTAAATAAATATTTGGTGATTTAATTACATCATTTACATTATCATTATCAAATATAATGGATACATGGCTGACTTTACTTTTATGGATTATTCTATTGCATTTCATACCAAAGGGTGATCTTTGTTCTTTAAATAATCTAATCCCTTGATGTCCTTGACCCATCCAACTCTTAGTATTTTTCCTACCTCTGTGATGAGTCCTTTTCAGTCTACCTCATTGTCTACTTCATATTCCACTTTGTGCCCCTCAAGTGGAGGTTCTCTTCAGAGATTTAACTTAGGCTGCTGATCCCCTCAGTACTCATATTGCTAAAAGGGTAGTATCCACTTTGGATATTTCTACTGCCACCATCTGCTGGCACCTTCCAAAGTATATAGCGATCCTAGACTTCTTCCTAGAGTTACACAATTTGGGTCCAAACAGTCTGCTAAATATCACCATCAAAATCTCTTATTGACATCTCCAACTCAACTGATCTTAAAGGATTTCATTACTCCCCAAGATATTCTGTTATGTCAGGGCCAAGGCCACTAAAAACCAAAGAGCCCTATCCCTTTTCCTTTATCATTCTCTATTCCATCAACCACTAAATAGGTCCTATCCTTACACTTGTCTCCTCCTTCTCCTCTCCATCTTTACTAGTTTTCTTACTCATTTCTCCACCCTGGATTATGAAAATCCACCAATCTCCTTGCCACCAGATTCCTTCCAGCTAAACCCATTCCCCACACTGCTGCCACACTGACTTTTTCAGAAGCAACCATCTGACCATTTCATACTTCCATTTAAACTCCTTCAAAACACACCCAATTGTATACCCGGTAAAATCAAAGCACTTTCAGATGTCTTGGATTTTCCAAAATTTGACCCCTTCCTCTCTGTGTCTCTAACTTCACGATTAGCAGTATTGCTGTTTTGCACATATTCTGTTCTTTCTCGCTTTGGCACTTTGCTGAAGGAAAGTTAAGCAAACCCTAGCTAATTCCTCCTCATCTTTGCACTTTTTTGTCAGGCCTCACCTCCTCCTGCAAGTCCCCACATCCTTGCTCAATCTGGGGTAGACACCATTCCTTTGTGCTCTTAGAGTACTCTACAGACATTTGTGACTTTGAATGGTATAAAGCAAAATCTCTTGGCAAAACACATTGGACATGTCATGTGAGTGAGAAGTAACCTCTTGTGATGGTAAGTGATTGAGATTCGGGGAGGGGTGAATTGTCACCCAGCACAACCTGGCTCATTCTGAATAAACTGCGATTAGCATATTCCAAATGAGGAATGAGGCATGGAAAAGTTAGATCCCCACTCAGCTGACACAGAGCAAAGCACAGATCTGCTATCGTCTCCGGCCCTAACATTCACTGGAGCTATTTTACTAGGAAGTGTTCAAAGAAAGCCAATTTGACTCTAGAAGGAAATGAAGAAAATTATGGAAAACTGCTTTCTCTAAGTACAGCAAACATTTGTAGGATAAATGAGTTTGCCGTTTACAATCTATTTTCCACTCTAGCGAAGCCGGTGCTGTTCCATCTGAGCTGAGAAGCCACTGGAGCTTGAATTATCCATGAAGGCACTGCCTATTCATCATGCAGCTGGCCCACTGAGGGCAGGTTTACACATTGAGATGCAGTGAGGTCAAATTGGAGGCCCAGCAAACACTGCTGCACTTTGGCAGCCAGAGCGTCACGTGCCTAGCCAAGTTCAGGAGCCATCTTCATGCCCCTTGGGGAATAGCGTCAAGGAAATGGGCCTTGCAGTGCACATTCAGGGCTTACTGGATATTCATAGAGTTGCTGTACCCTGTCTCTCACCATGTCTGCCCAGAGACAGCCATGGGAAGGAAAGACAGAGAGACGGCGAAGCTGAGTTTGTGGAATGCTACTTTCAGATGAAAAGACTACCAAGGACCTCTTGGAAAGGGATAAATACACCACATCACATCAGATGTTTAGTCCTTCAACACACGAGAGGAATCTCATACTGGCTCCATTCCACTGTGAACATTTTTTGATCATTGTTATCTTTTATCTCCTGATTAGCGCATATGAGTTGCTTTGGGGCCTTCTGGAATCTAAACTCCTTTCTTCTGCTTCGTGAGTTCCCCACTACATGGTCCTGGTGAAAAGCAGAACCTTCCTCCCATCTTAGGAGCCCAAAGATCAGCTCACACTTTTCTAGCTTCTCCTGCATCTTAGGACTTGACTCATACCTCAACTAACCACACGCATCCAACACTGTGAATTGGGAGAAAGGAACATCACGAAGCAGGAGCCTCAGAGAATGCTTTCGGGGGGACAACGGTGGTAGACATTTCTATATGCAAGGATAGCAGTACCCAGGATGACCACAGGAGGGACTAAACAGGGACATTGAGCAATTGCGGACAACAGCAGCAGTCCCCGGTCAAACTCATAGCGAACATGCATTTGGCTGGGGTTCTGGTGGCCCAGCCTTCCTTGTTCTGGGTCACCTTCTGCCTCTGGTTCTCCAGCCAAACTTGGCAATTTTGTAACAGCCTAACAGCCTCTTAATAAAGTCTTCTTCTTCTTACATCTGTCAAAAGTCTCTGTTGTTATTACAATTCTTTGCTGATAAACTCCCTCCCCCACATAGCAAGATAAGGGACATTTGTAAAACAATTATTATAAATATTGTCAGTGAAATCTATTCATAAAATAGGCAAGAAGAGATGGTCTCAGCATCAACCTAAGTTATAATGTGCTTGGTTCAATTTGTCACCTGAGATCAGTGATTTTCAGCCAGGGCCATTGTGTCCTCCAGGGGACATCTGAGAAAGTTTGCTATTGTCATCTAGTGAGTAGGAGTCAGAGATGCTGGCAAACATCCCACAATACGTAGGACAGCCTCAATGACAACGAATTATCTGGCCCACAAGGTCAATAATGTGAAGGTTCAAGAACCCTGTCTTAGATCATTTGAGTTTCAATGGACCTTAAGGCTAACTAATTCTGTGGCTGGGCAGCTCTAGTTTCTGGGACTGTGAATTCCAGAAGGAGCTTCTCTTTCCTCCTGTCAGGACAATCAGCCTGTTGCTTGTGTTTGCTCTGCTGACTGCCTCCTTTCTTTGCACTTAGTGATGTGCTTTATTGTGTTGTTTTTTACGTATCCAAGGAGGTAATTGCTTTAACTTTCAGAATATTTTATTCTCACTGTGGTGGCATAAATGGAAGCTTCTGTAACCTCACCAGCAACTCATCCGGGATGTCCTTGAAATATTAAAGTTTCATCTTCAAAACAAAAATAAAAACCTCTTAGAGATTTGTACAGTTAGTAGAGGGAGATGCCCCAACTCCTTTTCATGTTTTATAAAGTCTTTCACCTTTAAATCTTCCTCCATCCAGCTAATAATTAACTGCCAGTTATTTATACCCAGTACCGTACTAGGTAAACAGGTTCAAAAACAAATGCACAAAAGCAAACAAAACAGCACACTGGTGCTAGTTTTGAGGATTTTGCATAGAAATGGAGAAGACGGACAACAAATAAATAAATGAATAGATAAATACACAGACATAAACTATTAGAAAGATACTAAAGCAGAAAAAGCAGAATTAAGCACTAGAAATTATCAAGGGAAAATCAGCTTGGAGAACGTGATCATAGAAGCTTCTCTGAGGAGGTAGCATTTTTTTATCTTTCTTTATTTTTAATTCGAGTATAATCAACATTCAGTGTTATAATAGCTTCAGGTGTAAAATATAATGATGGAACAATTTTACACATTTCTCAGTGCTCATCACAAGTGCATTCCTTAATCCCCAGTACCTATGTCACCCATCCCCCACCCACCTCTCCTCTGGCTACCACCAATCTGCTGTCTGTATTTAAGAGTTGGTTTATTTGTTTGTCTCTTCTTTGTCATTGTTCATTTCTTGAGTTTCTTAAATTCCACATATGAGTGAAATCATATGATATTTGCCTTTCTCTGACTGATTTATTTCACTTAGCATTACACTCTCTAGGTCCATCCATGCTGTTGCAAATGATATAATTTCATTCTTTTAATGGCTGAGTACTATTTCATTGCCTATACACATACCACATCTTCTTTATCCACTCATCTAGACCCTTGGGCTCCTTCCTTAATTTGTAAATAATGGCGCAATAAGCATAAGGACACATATATTGTTTTTCTCAAATTAGTGTTTTTGCATTCTTTGCATAAATACCCAGCAGTAGAATTGCTGGACCGTATGGTAGTTCTATTCTTAACTTTTTGAGGAACCTCCATACTGTTTTCCACAGAGGCTGCACCAGTTTGCATCCCCACCAACGGTACAGAACGGTTCCTTTTTCTCCACACTGAAGAGGTAGCATTTAAACCAAAGCTGGAGGAAGAGCATATTAAGCAGAGAAAAGAGTGTGAATAAAGTCTTAGGACAGGAAAGGATTTGATGACTAAAGAGTTGAAAGGAATTCAGTGTGATTAGGGGGCGATGCGTGAGGGAGGAGTAACAGAGGTACAGAAAGAAGCCTGTTGGGTCTGTCCCAGGCTATTGATGGTGATGCTCCAGCTTGGAACACCCCCGCTCCTCACCTGGGCCCATACTCCCCATAGCAGGTGCCACAGACCTTTCCCCACCAGGGCCAATATTGTGGCAGGACCAGTCTTGGTGGTTCTGATTATGACTCCATGACACTTCAGCCAAGAGCCCCAGGGAACTCTGAGGAACACGATTTGCTGTTTGCAGTTCCTAAAGGACACCTAGCAAGGTCACAGGTGGATAAAAAACTTGTACTTGTACCTAGGGCCCTGCTTTCATTAATATCTGAGGGTGGGATGTCTAGGGTTTTGTGGGTTCACATTTCACTGGCAAATTTAAAGCAGAGAGCAGGAATGAGGGTGGTGGGAAGGGAGAAGTGGGGTCACTCAAGTGGTCCGTTACCTAGGCCACACAGGGCCTTCTGGAAGGGGACCTTCACGACTGCCTGCTCCTCATGGGGTTGTTTTGTGAGCGGCCGTGTCATATTTCTGGCAATATGTTTCTTCAGGACAGGTATCTTTTGAAATGGATGCCTCGGCAATCAGAAGCGTAATGTCAGGCACTTAGACCACAGTTAAAGGGCTAATGTCAGGCACTTAGACCACAGTCATAACCCGTAGAGCTCTTCAGGCTGTGAGGAAGAGGTAATACATCTGAAAAAGGATTCTCCTGTTCACACACCCTAAGGATTCTTGGCCTCTCCAAACACAGAGTTGCTTTGCACTTGCCCAGAATGATTAAAAAAAGAAAAAAAGACCCAATGCAAATAATGCGGGTTATCTCACTATGACCAGAAGTCCAAATTGGCAGTTTTACTTACGCAAATGATTAAAAAAATATTATTTTTGATTATACAATTATTAAAAATATATTAATTAATTATGCTAGTCAGGGTCATTTACTTGAACAAAACTCTTGCAAGGCACTCGGTCTGTGAATGAGAAGTTCAAAATCCTCCAATCAAGTCCGACTACTTCCTATGGTGCAACATGAGGCTGAGACACACACAGCAAATATGATTTGTCCAAGGTCACACAATTTAGAGAACCAAGGTGGAGATCTAGATGTCTGTGTATCTATCCCGACACTCTTTCTACCAAACACCCCACTTGGGCATAATATGATTGGAGTCCACGTAGAGGTTAGGCTAACTAAAGGAGGGAATCTGGTGTTCTTCCTTTGATGAGAAATCTCCTTGAATCCTGAACTCACTTGAATGCATGACATTTTCCCCATTGCCCAGATAGATAGAAATTTACTTCAAAAATTACCCTTTTCTTGTGCCTCATGAATAATCATTGCCATCAGATTAGAGGCCAGATTAACATTTTCTATATACTTGATCCAAAAGACTGCCTGGAGGTTTTTGGGTAAATGAACTAGGCAGTAGGTAATCATTAATTTCCATTCTATCACCCATGCATGGAAGCCTGCGCCAGTGTTGAAACCGCTTTCTCTCTAGCTGACAAATAAATTGTTCCCACCTTGATGCCTCTGAACTGCATGTATAATGGCTTTAATTAATATCATGTATTTTCTATACTTGATGAGCACAAGATAAATAAAAGTCCCAAGGAGACCAGTATGGGCAGGAGAGTATCAGTGGGAGACATCTAAATACGGCAATCTACTGGTGACAAGCAGGTTGTTGCATGGCCATTGTCTCTGCTGCTCCGGTTGAATTCTGGAAAAAGACTGTCTGCGAGGTGTTGAAGAGAAAGGCTTCTGATTGATCTGAGATTAAACCCTAACATTTCTCGTTCCCATTCAGGAGACTGTAAAACATTTCTTAAATGTGCTAAATTTTCATTTCCTCATTCATAATGGAAGCAGGATAATACTCATAGCTAACGTTTATCAAGCCCTTACTATTACATCCTTGATACTTCTGTATGTAGCTAATAGGATTCAATGAAAGGTGTGTAATACTATCTCGATCATAAAAGTAAAGAAAAATAAAATCCTTGAATAGCCTGCCCAGGGTCATACAACTGGAAAATAACAAAACAATCATATTCCAACGCTTTGTTCTTTTACCTGCATAAATCCTATGAAGTTTTTGTCCAGCTTTTGTGTTCTTTTTTTTTCCCCTGAAAAATGAGTAAATGCCTCATTCCAGAGAGATAAAAATGGCAAGGCTGTTCCATGACCTCGCTAGCCATCCGGCCTCTCCTCCATTTTTCACCCCCATGTACTTTCCTGAGAGTCCTGCTGCCTCAGGAGAAAACCTTTCTGTTATTTTATTTTCCTTGTTTTTAAAATATTGGCGATTAACTGAGCTTTATAGGCATTTGCCTAGAAATAGTATGTTCTAGAAAGCTTTGTGGAGGCCCTGAATTCTATAGCACTCCTTTGGGTTATGGGACAGCAGCCACTGCACCTTTCAATACCCATAATGTAGCTGTCTCCACTGCGCTAGTCTTGCCCTCCCCCTGAACTCCTATTGTGCTTTTGCGAGCAATGCTCTTGCAGCATTGCGTGCGATGCTGTCTATTGTGAGTATGCATTCTAGAAAATAAAGACCATGTGATCTGTGAGCAAGGCGTTAGTATAGAACCTTATTGCATTCATTGTATTCTATTGGCACAGTAGCAAGCTCAGATCAGCACAAGAAAGGTAGAAGCGTCCTCCAAACAAGCAAGGAAGGACAGGGAAGGCTCCGAATGTTTCACCCTCTCCAACGAAGGCACAAATGATATGGAATCCTACAAAACAGCATAAAATAGCCCATTGGCATGCTTGGAATAATAAGCAGCCAGAATGGAGGCCTACTGTCCTTCATCCGGGTCTCAGATATCAATGGCTTCCATAGGCAAAACCAAGGCTTACCAACCGGACTCCCTAGAGTCAGTGCTTCTCAACTGTTTATTATGCTTTCTAAATTTATGCCTGAGTTTGAGACTTCAAAGGTGTTTTTACACTGAAAAGGAAACAGGAATAAGATTCACACCAGTCCCTTAAAGTTTGGCCCTATGTTCATAGTTCCATATTAAGTCTCAATCCCCATTTTATTTTTTGGCCTTTTGTCTTCTTCTTTCTTACACTTTATATAATTTGTTTGCCCTGATCTTCACTTTCTGGGTGTGAATAAGCATCTTTGCGGTTTGAACTTACCAGCTAAACATCTGTGCTTCAGTCTTGCTATTTGCTCACCCATAACTAAGTCCATCAGTCCTCACACCCCATCTCCTTCTTCTGGGTTTCTCATCGCAGCCAATGTGTTTTCTGCATTTTTTAGTTACTAAAGACTGAAACTAGGCATTGTTCTTACCTCCTTCTTTGCCCCATTCCCCTCAGGCCCAATTACCCGTCGGCGTCAAAACTACCTTTCAACCAACCTTGAAGTCCGCTCATTCCTCTCCTTCTTACTGTTGCCATTTTTTCCCGTTCACCTATTTAACCCAACCTCCCACGCCCCTCCCCCCTGGTAAGCATCAGTTTCTTCTCTGCAATTAAGAGTGTGTTCCTTGATTTGTCTCCTTCTTTTTCCCCTTTGTTCATTTGTTTTCTTTCTTGCATTCCATATATGAGTGAAACCATTTGGTACTTGTCTTTTCTTGAGGGACTTACTTCGCTTAGCCTGATACACTCTAGCTTCCATCCATGTTGTTACAAATATGTTGCCACCATTTTGGCCCATGTTGTGTTACTTCTCACCCACAACAACTCTTAACTGGCTTTCATGTCTTCTTTCTCCCTTTCAACCCTTTTCTACACTGTAGCCAAGGGTGTTATTTCTGAAGTTTGCATGTGATCATGCGTGCTCATGAGTAAGGCCATCCAGTGGTTTCTAATTGCTCTTAGATCAAGCTGAAACAGCTTATATCAAGTTATAAACTGTGTGTGTAATCTGGTTACTGCTTGTTTCTCCAACCTTAGTTCTTCCCTCCCTCGCTTACTGCCTGCCCTTCACACAGACTTAGAAACATAACAAGATTCTACCAGTGTGAGAGAACCAATGAAAATGTGCTAACTTTGATTACTTGACTTGTTTTAATATATGAAAAGTAACTACTATTAAAGAATGTGTTCATTCCTGCTCCCTTCCTGTCTATACCATGGCACAGATCAGTTTCTCTTCGTAAACATGACTCCTCAGCCACCACACACACAAACCCTTCTTTCCCTGTCAATTCTGTATATTGGTCAAGACTCTTTGATTTGTAAGCCATAGAAATCCATCTCAAAGCATAGTAAAAGTAATAGTGTCATATTAAAGTTATTGCATGCCCCTTTTCTCAGGCAGTTGTCTACCACCCATCCTTCTACAACAGTGGTGGACCCATGGAGCTGGGTTTCCTATGTATGATCCCTCCCCCACACCTGCCAGCCCTGGGCCACAGTACGTGGATCCCAGGCGAACATCTAACCCACTGAACCAAGAACTCCCATTTCCCAGGAAATTGGAATTTCAAGCAATATGTCTCTACCTTTGGCAAGACCCAAAACAATCTCCAGTGTGGTGGGATGACTACATCTTCTGCCAGGAGCAGAGAAAGACAATCTACACAGAGGAAGAAAAATAAGGAATTAGACACACAGGAAAAAAAATCAAATAAATAATAACAACAGTAATAAGAAACAGAAGGATATTCTCATATCCTTCTGGTCCCTTCCTGTTTTTTCTGATAGCTGGAAGCATGTTCGCACCTGTGCTCCATTAAACATCTGTATGCCTCCCTCCTTTCTGTGTGCTTAAGTCTACTCAATTTTATTTTCATTACATCACATCCATTATAATGTGTTGTTTGCTTTCTATGCAACACATAATATGGATATATATTACATGCGCACATACATAATATATACATGAATATATATGTGTGTATGTCTTTATGCACATATGAGTGTGTGGGTGTGTACATACATACATAGTCTCATGTCCGTATCCCCATAACTCTGAAGTGTTTGTGTTATGATTTCCATTTTACAGAAGAGAAACATGAGACTCATAGAAGTGATATAACACATCCAACATCTCACAGATAAAAACCAAGGAGCTGACGATGAAATTGAAATATTTTTTTATGCTCAAGAGCAGGTTTTTTACCTATTTTGCTATGTTTCCCACCCTCATTCATTTGGATCGTAGCATCAGTCAATTGTTCATCCCTTCATTCACTTGTTCACTCATTCATTCATTCAAGAAACACCTATTAGTTTTCTTCTCCATGGCAGATGCTGTGCAGGCAATTTTCTCACAATTTTTGAAGACAGTTTTCCGTGACTCTCACATTTCTGCATGTCTTGTGTCAGCCATTATTCTAGATTAGCTTTTCAAGGGTGTCAGTATGACAGACAATCCTTGGAAGATAGAGACAGTGTCTTCTTCCAGAGCAGAGGGAATATTTCTTTTCTGACCAGGGTGATAGAGACAATTTCTCCCGCTGGGGTGAATGTTGAGTCCATTTGTTAGCAGTCCCTTCTAAGAGATCGGAGTGTTCTAAGTTTGGAGTTCCTCAGCTGTGATGCAGGCTCAATGAATATGTAACATCTATGGGCCACTCCACATCACTCCATGAGACTTGTGGACAAAACCAATGTGAACACAAAGCTTATGATGCCTTCTATCATTCCGTGAGCAATAAAGTCCATTATCTCTGACCAAGAAGTCTCATATCTCCCCCCAGCACCTATGTGTGACAAATGTACTTGCTAGTTTGCCAAAGAAGAAAGCTTAGATCCTTCACAGCTTTTGATAAATACGACTGATAAAATAGTTATGGGATGATAGATGCAGACAATACTACTTGAGTCACCAGGGTTCATGCAGACTTATAAGTGGTAAGGCCAATGTTTGAACGAAGGTCTAACTGACTTCCAAACCATCAAAGAAGGTATAAAGGAGTTAAATAGAATTAATAAAACAGACAGACAGCCTCAATCGGTCAGCTGTACTCTGCCATAAAATAGGTGTGTGATAAGAACTTTTGGAATGGTTACCATCGTCAAGTGCATCTGAGACCGGCACAGGGGTTGGTGAGTAGCAAGTAGAGAAGACAAATGGTCTTAGAGGTTAAGAGACTTTGGAATCAAACCGCCTGAGGCTCAAATCTGACACTCTGCATGACACGGCACAATTTATTTAACCTGTTGGAGCAGTAATTTCTTTCTCTCTAGGGCAAGAATAATAGATTCCATCTCACAAGAGTGTCATAGCATTAAACAAGGTGATGTATAGAGCATTTAACATGAAGCTGCACACAAAGAACGTGCTCATTAAATAATAGCTCTTAGTGTCGCTAATAAGTCCTCAATAAAGTTTGCATGAGTGATTGATTGATTTCTCTGCATCAATTCACCTGCTCCTTAACTATCAGATCATTTACTAGTGTTGCCCTAGTAGTTAGCAACATAATCAGGTTTATAAACACAGATCATTACCTCAACCACTGCAGCTTTAAGAGCTACAGGGGGCCTCGATTTTAAGTGTGGTGGATACTAATAGTTCCTTTCTTGTAACAAAAATATCTTCGGGCTGCAATTCTGAGATAGCATTAAAGCCCAGCCCTCACTTTGTACATTTCCACAATGGTATGAGAAATTACAAGGCTGGGGTTTTCTCGGTTATCCATTTGTCTCTTTCCCATCTTGCAAGTGGAACCAGTACCTCTGTTGCCAAGCAACAGTGTGGAGGGAGACACGGTGCATGTGTAATGTGGCACTCTGGGAGTGAGGGGCTTAGTTCTAGAGCTGGTCCAAGGGCACTGAAAAGGAGCACCGAAGAGTGCACTTTTTCTCGACAGCTGGACAGTCATGTCATTAATGCAAATCCTCCAATAATTAAAAGAGCTGCTTCCACTGAGCAATCCCATCACCAGCTTTCTGTGAACTGTGGAAAATCCTAAGAACCACAAGGCATAGTAGCTTTTGAGAGTCGCCATTTGCCATCCGAGTATCTTGGCCAAACACACCGCATAAATCCAGCGATCTTTCTTGCTGAATAATCAGGACTCAGACTAGACTCTGAGAGAGGGGCTGGAAATCTCAATCCCAAACAGGCCTCCATTCTATGGAATGAATAAGAAAATGGCTCTTTCACCGAAGTAATACAAAGAAGAGATCTTGAAAAGGGGAGTGGGGAGTAAAGGCAAGAATGAGAGAGGACACACAGTTTGGCAACCGGCAACCATCTGTTTCATGTCATTAAAGAGGGTGAAGAAAATGAAGGTTGAGAATGTCTCTGTTACATTAGTAGCTGACGCCTCCCTAATTAATTGTAGTCAAATATCCCCTAATACGGGATAATTGTGTTCAAGCTGAAACAGTGTGCAAAGCAGGATTGTAAGATAGTGACGTACAGGCCCAGGAACCAGGCTGCTTTGGTTTGGATCCCAGCTCTCCCACTTACACACCGAGTGAATTCTGGAAGGTCAACTGACCTCTCTGCGTCCCATTTATATAAATATATAAAATGTGAAACATTATAGTACACATTTCGTAAGACTATAAAGATTAAATGAGTTAACATATATAAGCAATCTAAAGTGAGAATAGAGTATTAAGTAAATGCTAGCCATTATTCACGACAGTTTCACACATTTTTATTAAGAAAAGGAGCTCATCTCATTCCTCTTTTTATTTTTGTCATCAAAAAACTACATCCAGTCTTTAGTTGGTACATGATCAATTTTTGTTGGATGAGCAAAGGAGGGGGCACTCTAAAAATTAAAATACCTCACTTTAGTTCAATACGTTTTTAAAGCTGGCTAACAAACATTTAATTCCAAGTCAGAATAGGAATGACATCAGGAGTTTACAGAATATGTTTCCTTGCCTAATCTCTCAAAACATATTTTTAGGAAAATTAAACTCAGGGGGCACTTGAGGGGGGCCCGCTTAAGATTCTCTCTTTTTCCCCTCTGTCCCTCTCCCCAGCTCACACGCTCTCTCTTTTCAAAAAAAAAAAAAATGTTAAACTCAACATTTGACCTCTGTCCTACATTTTATTCTTCCCAGATGGATATCTCTGCCTCCTAGAGGCAACAGCGCTATCCCGGAGTTCAGTTTGAGTTTTTTAACATATTGTGCCCTTGTCTTGTATTGAGCTTTAATAGAGAAATCATCCAACCTCAGTGGGAGGGAGAAAAAGCTTTGATAAGCTATAGCAACCCTGCGCCCTAGAAAAAGCCCAGGGCCCCATTTGAGTTCTCCCCTGGTGTCTCACGTGGAAAAACAGCTTTAATTCTTGGTGCATTGGTTTCGTCGTCTTTAAAATGTGAGTCATAATCTGAACTTTTCGTGTTCATCAAACGAGACCGTTTACATCAAAATGTAATGTTACGTGAGAGGTTCTTGAGAAAATTTTAGTCCGAGAAAATGTCTCCTTTTGAAATGCACCTTTTAAATGAAGGAAGTGGTAGGTTTCCAGATTAGTTAGTGCCATAAGTACTTTCTCCTCTTTCTTCTGGTATCTCTGAGATTGTTTTTTATTTGCCATATAAGGAGTGGAGTTCTTTGAGCAACAGGTACAGCAAAAATAGCTGCTGTTCCAGCAATCAAGGAAGCAAACATATAAAAATAAGATGTGTGTTCACAGAAACCGAGGGACAACCAACTCTTGATTATTTGAGACTTTAACCATTTTATAAGAAATAAAAGTAGGGGAGCTCCCAAATGCATATGTAATTATATCAAGGAAATCAAAATGATTCCATAAATATTTTCTATTTTGAGCCAAGCAGTATCTAGGTTCCAAGAGAAGGCAAATATATACAAAAGTCTTAGAACCATGCCTTCGGTATTTTGGTAGATTGCAAAAATTTCCCCAATTCATCATGGCTGTGTTCATTCTCTTTGCCATGTGGATTTCAGTGGCCTCTAAATCTGACTCAGCTAAGTCCAGGAATAAGAGATAATAAACATATATGAGTATCTAGTTTCTGGCAGATAATATATCTGTAACACACTCATTTACTGTTACCATAGTGTGGTATTTATTTTCTATAACTACATAGGAAGTTACCACAGATTCAATGACTTGAGACAATACCTATATATTAGCACATAGTTCTGCAGGTGAGAAGCTCCCCATGGTAGAGTTGGGCTCTCTGCTCAAGGTATTGCAAGGATGAAATCAGTGTCTGCCATGCTGAGCTCTCATCTGAAAGCTCTTGAGAAAAATCCACTTCCAAGCTGATTCTTGTTGTTGGCAGAATTCAGTTCTTTCCAATTGGACTATAAGATCCCCATATCCTGCCTGGCTGTCAGCAAGGGGCCGCCCTCAGGCTGCTCACAGGTCCTCGCCATGTGGCCCTTTCTATCTTGGCAATGGAGAATGTCATTCTTATTAAACTCCCCTCAAACCTTGAATCTCTCAGACTTCATCTTCTATGAGCAGCCCTGCTTTTAAGGGGCTCATGTGATTAGGGCGGGCCCACCCAGGTCATCTCCACATATTGAGGTCAACTATGCCATAAAATACAACCTAATACCAGGAGTAAAATCTATCATAATCACAGTCCTGGGGATTATGTGGGGCATATTAACACCAGGATCAGGAAATCTTGAGGGATATCTCAGAATTCTGCCTACCGGAAGTGTCTAGTGGGGGCCATAAGATTCATTCTACAGAAAGATCTTCACAGAAATAAAATGGAGTAAAAGGAAATGCAAGGAAAGCTTAAAATTACTTTAACAATACATGACATTAACAGGCATCCCAAGGCAAATTCACTCCTTTTTCCTTTTTTTTCTAGAAGCCTAAGGATTTCTAAGAATTTAGTGAAAATGACACAAAAAAAAACTTTCTGGAGTGCTGGCAATATTTTAGATTTTGACCTGGAAATACCTAGTTGTATCTGTGTATTTGTCAAAATACGTGTAATCATATGCTTAATATTTATGTACTTTATCATGTGAAAATCATAAAGAAATAAGAGAAAGATACCTAGGAAGCTCACAGTGGAAGGTGCACATTGGAAGATGGGTAGCAAGTGACAGAATAGCTCTAAATTATAGAAGATAAAGGAAGGGACCCAAAACTGGAACCCAGAGGAAATAACCAAAGAAGATGCTCTGTCCCTTTAGTCACTTGAAGGTGCACACACTTTAAATATCCATTTTGAAGAATCTACAAGTTTGGCTTCCAATTAAATACAAACCATGTGTATATTTTTAAATGTTTTTTAATGTTTATTTTATTTTTGAGAGAGGGAGACAGAGTGCGAGCGGGGGAGGAACAGAGAGAGGGAGACACAGAATCCGAAGCAGGCTCCAGGCTCTGAGCTGTCAGCATAGAACCTAAAATGGGGCCCAAAGTCATGAACCAGGAGATCATGACCTGAGCTGAAGTCGGATGCTTAATCAATGGAGCCGCCCAGGCACCCCAACCATGTGTATGTTATATGTCGTCTCCAATGACTTATTCAATGTCTCTTGAGATAACTCTTCTATTGGAGTGCCTCCCACATGTTGCATATTGTATATTTTGGATAGGAGAGTTCTGGAGTTGCACAGAGATGAGGGAGATCCTCAGTTGCCTTAGTCATTATCCCATACACTAAATAAACCAGTAGGAACACTAAAAGCTACAATGACAAGGATGTTAACAGAAACCAGCAGCATCCCGGCAAGAAATTATTCTGACAAAATCATACTTCTGTACTGTTATTTAATATTGCTACTGAAATTGTCCTGCCCATGGACATACCTCAAATGTGGAAATGTGCTCCTGGTGAGCAGTTAGCACCCACGTGATCATTTTTCCCCCAGGATGGATTTCAAGATGGATCAAATTAATAAATTTGTCAAGGAGGTAAAGACTCTGTGCCCCCTGATCAAGTGGGAGGAGTTCTTCTCAGGTATTTATAAAAGAAGACCAGTCTCACAAGGAGAATCTTGAAACCAGTGTAAATTTAGTAGAAATAAAGGAAATATGGGAAGACTTCTGATTACTCTCCTGGTGTAATGCAAACCTCCTATCCCCTTGTTCTATACCTTTGCTTATTTTGAAAGAACCAACATTGCTTAGTTCTGGACAAGAGGCAACCACCCCTAACTTGCCAAGCATGCATGCAAGAGCTCAGGAGAGGAGAGGAGGCTTGGAGAGGGTGGGTAAGTTTTAGAAGAGCTACTGTAGATAAAGAGGAAGGAGCTTCAGTTAAAAGGAGTAGGTGGGAGAATCATGCTTCCAGTTTACAATGGAAGTTATTAAAAGACCGTACCATTCCTCAAGAATCACCTGCTTTCTGGCCCAAAATGGTGTTGAAATGACAAACAGAATGGATGCAAGCATTAATATGGCTGGAGCCCAGCCTTCCTGACCTTCTGTGCCATTTACACAGACCCCAGGAGTCTCACATCTTCCCGTGGAGGAAGCCCCTCCTAGGCTCCCTCTTCCCTTGCCCCCACCCTCCCCATCACTTCTGATTCTCCTCTACAACGGGGTCCCTAATTGTTGTGTTAACATTTCCTTCAATTGTTCAGTATTACTCTAGAACAACAACAACAAAAAGGCACACGTGGTTAATGCCAGTATTAGATCATAGATTTGAAAATGTGTCTGATGGTGCAAAACAGGCAAAAATCAAATAAGTAAAACAAATAAGCAGAAAATCCCACCAGGGGCTTGTCTTAAGTCCAAGATTACCTCTGTCCCTTCGATATGCCGTTTATCTTCAAAATAGCTGTGAGATCTGAAACTGTTGAAAGACTTGATCTTATCTTTCTTTCTTTTTCCTATGTTTTTTTTTTTTTATTTTCCATCATCTTGCCCCTTAAGAACTTAAGAGGAATGGGGAAGAGACAAGAAGCTGTGATTTATAGTATATAAATCTCCTCTTCAGTACAAGAACAAGAATGCTAAAAAAAAAAAAAAAAATGCTTGCTAATGAACTGGTTGAAATTGAGATTTTAAATCAACCATTGAACCGAGAATTTAATTTACATCTTTTGACCACCCTAACCCAGAAATGCAGGAATGTACCACGTTATAGCTGAAAGCACATCGAATGTGTGCTTTGAAGGAACTGGATAGACATCCTGACTGCAGAACTACCTGTGGGTTATTAAACTGGATAAATTGGTTAACCTCTCTGACTTTAAGTTTCCTCACCTCTAAAGTAAGAATAATGGCACTTATTTCGTGAGGACTTGTGAGGCTTAAATATATATAAAGATTTTGGAATAGCTGTATCTTTCCACTCTGGAAAGCTGGAATCACATAAGCTTTAGGGATAAAGCACAGGTGTGTTAGATTAAAGTTTCCCTCAAACTTCCCTAAACATGGAACTGTTGTGGAAAACTGTGCCCAGACCCTCTGAGATGCAACATGAAGCCCACCTCAGAATTGCACATCTCAGGGTGCAAAGACTAGAACATTTATCCCTTGGCTTCCATCCCCCCCACCCCATGCATTGACAGTTGCTTCTGGAACATTCGTGGGGTACGCACTTCTGGGTTGTGCCTTTTTGTTCACAGAAGAAAACCATCATCAGGGAAAAGAAAAAAATGGGCACTGGAGGTGGTTGCTGAGAGAGTAGGTTGGAAAGTGTCTCTTTTTTCTCATTGAAATATAATTAATGTACAATGTTGTGTTAATTTCAGGTGTACAACATATCGATTCAACAACTCAGCGCATTGTTCATCGATCACCACAATAAGTATAGTCACCATGTGTCACCATACAACGGTATTACGATATCCTTGACTACATTCCCCATGCTGCACTGTTTTGTTTATCATTCTGTCCTTACTGCCTACTGCCTAGAACATAATATGGAGTTTAGTAGATGTTTAATTAATATCTTTTGAGTAAATGAACAAATGGGTCATATTTAATTAAGTATAGAGTTGGGATTCGTCCCCAGGTTTTCTAATTTCCAACCTAGCATAAATACCACCTTGCCAAGACACTAAATGCTATTTCTAGTCTGCTCCATTATACCCTTAGCCTACCTGAGTTTATAGATCAAAACAGCTGATACATAAAAGATGGTAAGTCCTCAGTGACAGAAGATTAGGGTTAGGGTTATGGTTCGGGTTCAGGCTTGACAGAAGGGAAGACCATGGAATGAGAATAAAGACTGCTTCTAAATAGAACCAACATCTGTACTTTGGCCAGAACATTGGCAAAGTCCACCAGCTTCTGATGGAACTCAGTAAACTAAGGGCAGATCGAGCCAAACACCAGAGGCTTCCCTATCACTGACATAGAGCCAGTTACTTGAACACCCCAAGTCCTCCCTTTACATCCTACTTGCTTCAATCTGAAGAAGAGGGGAGGAGAACTATAAGAACAAGACCATTTTCTCACCCTTTGTCTAGGCCTTTATTCCATAATTCACCAGGCTATGATGTTGGAGAAGAATGCTTGAAACTAGACATGACAATAAGCATTTTATTAGATTGGGCTGAGTTTTAATAACATTACTGAAAAATGGCCATAAAATTATACAAATACCAAAATGACCTCAAGATCTATAAAGAAAAATTTAATATAACACCGTGAAATCAGTGGCTGGAAATATAGAATGCCATTTCATGTTTACAGGTAACTGCTGTGGACTCACTTGTGTCCCTCCAAAATTAGTAGGTTGAAGCCTAACCTACAGTGTAGATTTGGAGATGAGTCCTTTGGGAGATAATCAGAGTTAGATGAGATCATGAGGGTGGAGCCTTTGTGAAGGTATCAGTGCTCTAATAAGAAGAGATAAGAGGGAGAGATCTGTGCTCTCTCTCACTCTCTCTCTCTCTTTCACTCTCCTTACTATGTGAGGACCCAGATAGAAGGTGGCTGTCTCTAGGGCCAGGAAGAGAGAGCTCTCACAGAAATCAGCCATGCTGGCACTTTGGTCTCAAGCCGGTAGCCTCCAGAACTGAGAGAAAACAAATATCTATTTGTTTAAATCACTTATCCTATGGTATTATGTAATGGTAGCCAAAGCTAAGACAGTATCTAAGTATAAACCTTAATAGACCATTTACACTTGCCTGAAAAATCCTGAGTAGTAATTTTAACCTCTAGTAGTGGCTCTAACACTGGAAACTTCTTCTAACATGCCTCTTTCCTGCTCAAAAGTGGTCTTAAAATACCATCTTCCCACTGAATTAAATCCTAACTCTTCCTTTCTGGTATTCCCAACATGGCCCCAACCCAGCTCTTCAGCTGTATTCATGTTCTTCTCTGTACATGCTCCAAGCTCCACTTCTCTCCTCCCAATCTGTGCTTTGCAATCTCTTTGCTAGGGCTGACATTAAAAACTAACACAAACTGGATGGCCAAAACAACAGAAATTCTTTTTCTCAGCTCTAGAAGGTTGAAGTCCATAGTCAAGATATCAGCAGGATTGGTTCCTTCTGATGGCTGTGATGGAGCCATCTGTCACAGGCCTCTCTATACAGCCTACAGATGGCCACCTTCTTCCTGGGTGTCCTCAAATTGTCTTTCCTCTATTCCTCTGTGTGCAAATTTCCCCTGTGTATAAAGTCAGCAGTCATGTTGGATTAGGGTCCATATCAAGGACTGTGTTTTAACTCAATTACCTCTGAAAAGATCTATCTCCACATAAGGTCACATTCTGAGGCATTAAGGTTAGGACTTCAACATATGTATTTGGGGAGGTAGAGAGGGACACAGTTTAAACCAAAAGTTTATGTTAAAAAAAAAAAAACTTTTTAATGTTTATTTTTGAGAGAGAAAAAGAGAGAGCACGAGCAGGAGAGGGCCAGAGAGAGAGGGAGACACAGAATCCAAAGCAGTCTCTAGGTTCTGAGCTGTCAGCACAGAGCCTGATGCAGGGCTTGAACCCACGAACTGTGAGATCATGACCTAAACCACCCAGGTGACTTAACCTACTTAGCCACCCAGGTGCCCCAACACATTATATTTTTACTTGCTTACTCTTCTCTATTCCCCAAACTTCCTTTCTCTGTGTTTTCTTTGATGACTTTGAACTCATACCAGTCGTTCAATGCAAGCTTCTTTAAAAAGTGTTCTCTCCTGATATCCCCTGTCTCCCAACTAAATGTACTCTATTCCCTCAAACATCCATTATACTTAGCTTTTATTTTTCTCATGGCACTTATCTCCCACTTCATATCATATACCATGTGTATTTTTTTCCCTCTTTTAATAGACAGTGGAGAGCTTAATGGATGGTCTGACTCTGACCCCATACAGTGCCAAATGCAGGTCTTAATATTTGGGAATTGATGGGGGAATATTTGTGCACATGGTTATTCATTTGAACAACCAGTCTGGACTGCGATAGTTGTAACTCACTTGTATATGCATTTTTAGTACTGGGCACAATGCCTGGCACGGAAGCATGACTTATTGAAGTGAGTGAGTGATTTTTCTAAAATAGTATATGCTAAGGAGATAGGAGGGAAACAGCTAATAGGAAAGGTCAACAAAGCTAACTGCTTGCTACATGACGCCTGCCAGCATCTCACTGCCATGTCCCTCTGGACTGTAGATGTGGACTGTCAGTCTCGGATTAAATGAGCTCCCTTCAGAAGAGGCATCCACAGGGATCACTTTGACTGACAGAACGTCACAGGAAGTGAGGAGTGTGCCTCTGTAACGGGTTCTTTCACGTTTCACATTGGCCCATATAGAGTGAAAGAATAAAATGACCCAGAAAAACGATTTCATAGCAGGATATCTTGACCTGTCTATAGGGAGCCCATTGGGAATAATGGCATGAATACAGACAAAGGTGAAGAGAAATAGATTCCATTAACCATAGTGGTTCCGGCAAGTCACAGGCAATAAAGCAAGGAAGACAAAACTCCTGACTGCTGGGCCTGGTGTGGGTCCTTGAGTCTGCACATCACTTTGCACTCCCTTTGTGGTTTCAGATGAGGGCTGCAGGGGTTAGGTGGTGGTTGGAGCTTAAGATGCAGAAGGGCTGAGCAGTGTTGTAATATAGGCTTTATTATTATTACTTAGGTATGGTAGACCAGCAGACTAGGAGACAGTGGCCATTGAAAAAGAGCTTTTATACTGACAGATCCCAAGAAGAGAGGGTGTGTCATGCCATGGGCTGGGGGCACAGGGGGAAACAATGAATTGTAACAGAGAGGGGGAAACCATAGGAAGAGCCTTTGTGCTGTGGTTTCTATGGAAAGGAACAGGCAAAGCAGGCTCAACAGGTTTAGGATTGGCCAGTTTGAATACTTTCAGCGGGCTCTGGGGGATAGGGGTTGCCCCTGGTTGTCTAGTGTCTGCCCCTGGAGAGATTAGGCAGGTAATACTGGTCCCCAATAGAGAGACCCCTGTAAAGGAGGTTGATGGAGTGTAGACTCTAGATTGGTTGGTTTGCATTTGTGAAGTGTGCTCAGTGCTCCAGCGTTTACTCTCCCTAGGAGTTGGCTAGCCCAGGGAAGGCAGTCCTTCCACGGCTAGGAAGGCCCTAGATATCAAAGCCTCAGAATACAGAAAACAAAATCAATGGTTCATACAAACAGTCAGGCCCTGAGCCACCTCCATTCTTTCAAATACAGCATCTAAAATATGAATTTCATTAACCAGCATTGTTTCCCTTAATGCCCTTAATAATTTTTCTGGACAGGTTTTAATTTTCCTATTGACAAGTGAGAAATGCGTGGCTTACAGAACTTGTTCCAAGTTTGTACAGTCAAAATGGTAGACCAGTTCCTCTACATCAAGCCTAAGGATAATTTTGTTTTCCACCTTACGTTATTATGGTCACTCTGCTTGCTTACAATTCTCAGGGGCTTTAAATGTCCATCAACTGATGAATGGCTAAAGAAGATGTGGTTTATATACACAATGGAATACTACTTGGCAATGAGAAAGAATGAAATCTGGCCATTTGCAGCAACATGGATGGAACTGGAGGGTATTATGCTAACTGAAATAAGTCAGGCGGAGAAAGACAGATACCATATGTTTTCACTCATATGTGAATCTTGAGAAACTTAACCGAAGACCATGGAGGAGAGGAAGGGGGAAAAACAAGTTACAGACAGGGAGGAAGGCAAGCCATAAGAGACTCTTAAGGACTGAGAACAAACTAAGGGTTGATGGGGGTGGGGGAAGTGGGTGATGGGCAGGGAGGAGGGCACTTGTTAGGATGAGCACTGGGTGTTGTATGGAAACCAATTTGACAATAAATTATATTTAAAAAAACAATTCTGAAGGGCTTTTCATATCAAACCTGTGTGAAAACATGTGTAATAAAGTCATGGGAACCATAACTTGGCCGACAATTAATGGCTACCTTAAGATTTCTATGCAATTAGGACCTATGCCATTAGGACCAGGCTTCTGGAGCCTGGGTCAGCGGTTCTACATCTGTTTTTTGTTTGTTTGTTTGTTTGTTTGTTTTTAATTCCAGCCTCAAATATTTTCAATAGGTACCTTTTAATGATCTTGGTCATAATCGATACTCCTTTCTTCCTCGCCACACTTTGGCCACTGAATCAGCCATTACATTCAGGCCCCCAGCAGCTTCCATGCTTCACTAGCCTTTGGTTTTACTTCCATTACTTGGTAATTACCAATGTGGGTTCCAGCAATCGTGCAGATGAGGGTGGCTTTCTCCCCACCCTCGCCTCTTACAAGTATCAAATATTGACAAGGTGAGGCAAAGGAAACACTTGAAGTTCTCTGAATGGGCCTGGATAATTCATAATGGAGTTACACAGATCTGAGTGTATACATTTTCTCTTTATCCACTGTTTCCAGAGGGGACACAGAGACTTTCAAACAAACTGTAAAAAAAAATTTAGGATGAATTTCTGTGCTTAACATCCCAAGCCACTCCATTTCTAAAATTGCTCAGCATTGCTATTTACAAGATCTAAAAGGTGTCAGAGACACAGAAAAGAGGCAAGGTAGGATGACAAATGGAAGGACTTTCAGGTGCCTCCAGATACAACATTTCGCACTGTTATGACATTTTAATTTCTTTAAGGGAAGACCACCATGTCTCAACTCTGGGCAGGTGCTACACAGCCACGAGACATTCCGTTTAAAGAGACATAAAAGGCAGGGAGCCTGCAGATAATATTGGTAAATAACAAAGCCTTTAGGGTCAGAGAGTTCTAGGCTCTGGTCGAAACTCTTATTAAGAATTCTAGCCATGTAACCTCAGGCAAGTTGTATCAGTGAGCCTCTGTTGACTTGGGTGTCAGATGGGAATCATACTTCCCAGGGTTTGTTTGAAAATTAAAAGTTTGGATGTAAGGAGCTTAGTTCAATACCTGGCATAAATCAATCACTCAATAAAATTTTAGCTGTTGATGGATATAAGGCTTTCTATTAGGAGTCAATAAGAATGATTTTTGTTCTTTATTTTTTAATGTATTGTTTTTTTTAATACATGAAATTTATTGTCAAATTGGTTTCCATACAACACCCAGTACTCATCCCAAAAGGTGCCCTCTTCAGTACCCATCACCCACCCTGCCCTCCCTCCCACCCCCCATTAACCCTCAGTTTGTTCTCAGTTTTTAAGAGACTCTTATGCTTTGGCTCTCTCCCACTCTAACCTCTTTTTTTTTTTCCTTCCCCTCCCCCATGGGTTTCTGTTAAGTTTCTCAGGATCCACATAAGAGTGAAAACATATGGTATCTGTCTTTCTCTGGAGTACTATGTGGCAATGAGAAAGAATGAAATATGGCCCTTTGTAGCAACGTGGATGGAACTGGAGAGTGTGATGCCAAGTGTATTGTTTTGTTTTTAACGAGTTCCAGGTTGTTCAGGATTATCATTAATTTTAGAATTCGAGAAATCTTCTTTGGTTCAACTCATGCTACACAAATGTAAACTAGGGTGCATGATCCGAAGTACCTTTAGTTACCATTGAGAAACTACAGCTAAAACTAAGATGTAAATATTGGTTGGTGGAGACAAAACTTTTTGACAGGGCATAAAGTTGAAAACCTGGTCAGTCATTAAGCTAATACTTTACAGCAAAAAAGTACAAATACTTAAAAGGAATAAAACTGTGAATAGTTTTCTACCACACACTTTACTTGGAGACGAATGCTCTTCTGTTGAGAAGATGATATAGTATGATTTGAACATACTTTTGCAGTATGAGGGACGTATAGAGTAACAGCCTCATATTTGCCATTTTTAGAGAAAAATGTTTCATTCATTCACACCGTAGCTCTGTTGGGTCTGCAGGATTATGGCTGAAACAACTCTGTGATGTTTGCAGGGGAAAGGATTCTTTTATTGGCTCAGTAATTGGCAAAGACACTGAGGAGAAACACCTTCATGGTTGATCAGTGAAGCTCTTCCATACCAATGATTTTAAAATTTGAAACTATGCAAAGCTTTTCTTAAGGCCAACACCCACATTGGTCTCTTCCTGTATTTTCCAACCTATACACTAAGTAAAACTCCAGATTTTCTACAGCCCAAGAAAGTTATTTAATGGCATTACACAGGAAGAAAAATGAAACCCATGTCTCAGTGTGCACTCCAATGAAGGTATGATCCTTTCTCAAAATGGACTTAAAACTTCCAAAGCTAGAGCACTGAACAAACAAGAGAGGCACTATTTTCAGAAGCATTAAGTAAAATAAGAGCTACATGTTTACTGGGGACAATTGGGAGAAGGGTGCTTAGAAACAAAAAACGCTTCAGTAGAAGGACAATTGAGTACTGGGCACAGAAGTTGTAAGGACTGAGTGTCCTAATACAAGAAATGCACAGAACAGAGTTGAAACTTTCCCCCTTCTCCAGAGAAGAGAACATAATAGCACAAAGGCAAAATCTTCGTAAAGGTTTTTTAAGTTTCTAATGGAGAGCTAGATGTTTCCATTGGCTAATACTTACAATTATATATTGATTACATGCTGGTTACTAACCACAAAGAAAAAGTTATAACATTTTCTTTCCAAAGTACCTACATTTTCAACAAAAACCTTAATGTTGGGTCTTCATAAGTTCCAAGGTAACGAGCTCAGGATTTCATCATCAGTGATTACCCAAAGTGAGTAACTCTCTGAGTTAATCTTTAATATTCAGTCCTAAATGAATAGAGGCATATAAATAGCCCATTGAGTCACCATTGGCTTTTAAAGGTTTTACTTCTACTAAATACTCTCCCAATAAAAATAAACCCAGGAATAGTTGTTGACATAAGCAGCACCGAGAATATGTTTTTGTTTATGCATAAATTCTAATCTAAGTCTGGATTAAGGCAAGTCTTGATGAAGCATTTGTGATTAAGCAGGGCTGAGACCAGAAGATGGCAATGAACTCACACTGAGCAAGGACAGCTCTGTCATGACATTGGCCAAGCTGTTTCAACAGTGGTCTTCGGTTAACTTTGTACATCTCCCTAGTACTTTCAGCAAGACCATTTGCAGAACTGGTGAGTTTCAAGGGAAATAGTTGAAATAAGACTCTTATCCAAAAGTCTTAAATCCAATAGAGATTGATAAGCCCATGACCAGAAATTATATATTACCTGTTAATCTTTATGGTGCACACCAGAAGTTATAGAGAAATACCTAAGGTAAACAGAATTCTTGAGTTGTAGCTATGCTAATGGGTAACATATTGGGAAGAAACAGCGGGTAGCGAGTAGCAGAAATGGAAGAACCAAATTATATGAATATTAGACTATCAAAATTTCACTTGTACTCTGCATGGCGATACCCAGTTCTCTGTGGCACCTGTTGTATGGCTGCTGAAATTATTTCCTATCTGTCTTAATTGCTCGCTCAGCCTTATCAAAACAAAGAAACAAACAAAATAGGAAACGCCATAATTTTGGGTCCTGTCTATATGGACTTGCATCGTTTGTCCCTGCCCAAATCCCCAACCTCACCTTCTACCCTTACTATCCAGACACACCCACTCTTGTTGCAAAATATACACAGTGTTCTTCTAGGTCATTCTTATTCCTATTCAACCTTCATATTTCAGTTCATTTCCCCACTAAGCCTCCTCTGAACCACTGAACTACAATGCATGTGCATAACCAGATGCATGCAGTATGTATACATACACACACGTGTATTTATGACATGTATGTATGTGTTTTACATGACATAAATCTGTACATATTCATATATACATACACACACAGGGGAGTGGTTTACACGATTATAGAGCCAGCTAAGCAAGTCTTGGCAGGTGGGCAAGAAGGAAAGATTCAGGGGAAGGGAAAAGCAATTATAGGCCCACAGAATGCTTGGAGTACTTGGTTATTAAGAACACCCAGTCTCTATGAATGGATAAAGAAGATATGGTATATATATATATATATATATATATATATATATATAATGGAGTACTACTAAGCTACAAAAAAGAATGGAATGAAATCTTATGATTTTCTACAATGTAGATGGAGCTAGATAGTATTATGCTAAGCAAAATAAGCCAGTCAGAGAAAGACAAATACCATCTAATTTCACTCATATATGGAATTTAAGAAACAAAAAATATGATCATAGTGGGGAAAAAGAGAGAGGCAGACCAAGAAATAGAGAACTCTCTTAACTATAGAGAACAAACTGATGGTTTCCAGAGAGGAGTTGGATGAGGGGACAGGTTAAATAGATGATGGAGATTAAGGAGGGCCCTTGTGGTGATGAGTGCAGGTTGATGTATGGAAGTGTTGAATCACTAAATTGTACACCTGAAAGTAATATTACGCTCTATGTTAACTAACTGGAATTTAAATAAAAACTTTAAAAAAAAGAACACCCAGTGTCTTTTTCAATGCCTTCCACCTGACTAAATCACTCTCATCCAGCATAATCTCTCTCTTTTATTTATTTTTTGAGAGGGAGGGAGTGACACAGAGAGAGAGAGAGAGAGACAGAGAGAGAGACAGAGAGACAGAGAGATGAAGTGTGCCCATGAGCAAGCAGTGGAGGGGCAGTAAGACCTGGAGAGAGAATTTTAAGCCAACTCCTCTCTCAATGCTGAACCTGATTTGGGGCTCAATCTCACAATCGTGAGATCATGACCTGAACCAAAATCAAGAGTCAGATGCTTAACCAACTAAGCCACCCAGGTGCTCCCACTTTTGATGATCTAAAAAAATTCAACTTATTTGGAACTTTATATCTCATTGATAAAACCCTTCACAGAAGCACAGAGATGAGTGTTTGATTAATTCAGAAAAAGTATGCACGCTTGCTTCCCACTTCCTAATTCTAATATTTGTTGGAGCCCGACCTACCTCAAAACACAGAGCAGAAGGGGAATTCTGGGGAGGGTCATACAGTCCAGCCAAGTGGTTGCATCATAAGTGCATAAACGCATCAGAGATGCCACATCACATCTCTCAGTACTTGTCTTTCACTGCACGTGTCACAGAATCAAATGCCTCATGCATTCGTACCAGCCTTCCCCAGAAAAGTACGTCTTCTCTGAGGGCAGGTACCATATCTGTCTCATGTCTATCATGATATCCCCATCACTGGCACAGTGCCTGCACAGGACAGCAGTCAGCAAATATCTAAGGAATGAATGAACCATTGAATGAATTCATATATGTCATTATGTGAGTGTAGCTAGCAACTATCTTGTCAAGCCAACACAAACCTAACAACCATCCCCGGGGCCTTGGAGGTTATCCACACCATGAGGGACGTCATCTCCAACGTGATGAGGTGGATCCATATATATAAGGCTACACCCATTTTAGTTCGTTTCTTCCTCACCTGGTCTCCATACCAGCAAGGTTCTTTCCAGCTTGCAAACCCCAAGATTTTAGAAGCAGAAATGGCTTCCATAGCCTTAATCCATTCAACCAATATTTACTGAGCATCCAGTTCACGCCAGAAGTGTGTGAGGCACCTGAGAAACAAAGATGACACAGGATGGGGCCCTGTCCTTAGGTGGCTTGCAGCTCAGTGAGGAAGAGCAGGGAGGTCAGAACGTACATTACAGGGGCTACAGGAACATAGTGGATGCCTATTCAGGGCATAGTGGAGGGGAGATGAACTTAGGAGTTTTTTCTGCAGAGGAGTCAGAGAACATGGCCCAGAAGTGACATCTTAAAAACTGTTTCACTCTATTTTGATGGGCAAGGGTGGCGGAGGGATTGCAGGTAGAGAGAGCAGCACATTCAGAAACTCCAGGAGAGATTCTACTGTATCTAGTTGCAGGGTGTATATGAGCAGTTGGGTCGGGGCTGGTTAAACTAGACGCATAGTCAAATCACAGAAGCTTTTCACGAGCCCTCCCATATCACAATGCCCAGAAGAATCCTTGATCCTAGCTTTCCTTTTATCACGCCTATATACAGCACCCTCAATCTTTCATGGGATCTCCCTTGACTCCTTTTTCCCCTTCAAATCAACCCAAAGATGTCATGCTCAGGTTCCTTCTAATCTGGGGGACCCACAAGTCACTTTTCACATGCTGCAGGATCAGGTATCCTGAGCAGACAGGGCAGGGTCAGGAAGTAGTGCTCAGTTTTTATAAAATAAATAAGTTCTGAATCAATGAATAAATATTATCAACTATGCTTTGAGGTGATCAAAGTAGCTTTTGTTGCTAAAATGTCTTCAGTCATCCTAAACAGATGCCTTCACTCATTCAAGGGTTTTCAACCTCAACTTTAACAATAGGGATCAAATGACTCTTTGTTGTAGAGGCTGCAGAATGTTTATCAGCATTTCTGGCTTCTACCCACTAGGTCATAAGCACCCCACTCCCTGAATTGTGAAAACCAAAAATGTCTCCTGATGTTACTAAATATTCCCTCCGGGACAAAGTCACCCTTGTTTGAGAACCATTGACCTGATTCCACGTTTGGGTTAGTGTAGTTTATGTATACCAATGGTCTTGTCTTGTAAATGCGATACGTTTTCATGGAGCCTCTAATATTTTTCCTATGAAGGCATTTCTGCTATGAGTACCATTTTATAGAGAAGAAAATTAGGCTTATGGAAAATTAGACACTTTTCCTACTGAGTGGATCCAGAATTTGAATCCAAGCCATCTGTCTCAAAGTCAATCTCTTAGACACTCTGAAATGTTACCTCCCCTGTGAAGAAAAGCCCAGACTCCTAGAAGATAGCTGTGTAAGGATGCCAGGGAATAGCAGGCAGGTCAGACAGCACATTAAACCTGTTAAAATCTAGTCTTGCCAACTCACTTTCAGAAACAGAATCCCCAAGATACTCAATGATTTGCCTCCTTGAGATGAAAGCAAGGAAGATCAACCCAGAGACTCAAATGAGGAAATGGCTTCTTTGACAGCTTATCCAAGCCAGGCTATGCTGTTTCCATTCTTTCTAGAAGGCCCTACGCGTCCCTCATCGTAACACATCACACATTGTATTGCCAATGTATCCTGCCTCAAATGCCGATTCTATTAGACTGGGAGCTGCTTCAGAGCAAAAACAGTCCCCCTCACTGTTTTTTTTTTTTTTATTGTTGTTTTTGTTTTGTTTTGTTTTGTTTTTTTGCAAAGAGCATTTTTCCATTCACATAGTAAGAATACAATCAAAGCTGACTGATTGGATGGATGGACTCATGGATGGATGGGTGAACGGACTAATGAATCCTAGATACAGAAAGAACTGTAAGCATGAAGGATGGGAGTTACAAGTGAGTCTTGGCAGCGCAGGTACAAATGAAAGCCTGTCAAGTTAACCACTTACAGAAAGTGTTTTCTATTATCCAGACAGGAAGCCGCTGGGAGCAAAGTACATAGATTTAATGCAGCAAATAAAGTAAGAAAAAATTGGCCCTGAATCAATAAAAATAGTCCGTCCTCTCTTTTCAGTTTTATAATCCAGGCCGTGGCTGACCCAAACCACCCAACTCCATTCCACCCCCATTAAGGACTTCTACCTGCCTTGTTAAATATTCACGGGCACTGCCCCTCCGGAAAGGCCACAGGATCTTCAGTGCAGTAAATCGATCCACAGCGCCTCTATGTGAGCAGGCTGTTAAAAGAGATTACAAAACACAGCTCCGGGCTTGACAAGTTTCCCAGACTTGGGGTTTGGCAGCTGGAGACAATCAGGTGGGCTTCTCTGTCCCCACCACCCACAGCTCTGGACATGGAGAATTGCTTCTCCAGTCCCAGGATGACTTACTCACGTGGAAGATTTCCTGACGCAACCTTGATTCTGCAAGGTTTTGTCTCATTTTGTCTCAGACGATGATCTCTGCAATCCTCTTTTGTCAGAGCTTCTGGGGCCCAGACTGATAGTCGATACTCAATGAGGCAGCTAAAGCTTAGGGAGGGGAAATGACTTGCCCAAGATCCCTGGGAGAAGTGGCTGCAGGGCTAGGATTCACTGGGGAACTGTTGATGGACTGAAGGCATCGGTTGGACTGAGCAAATAATGCACTGGATCTCCCATGGACCCAAACAAAGGAAGCTCCCTAGAGACGTTGATCAAGTGGGCTGGAGCCATATTGGGAATCTTTTCATTGACAGTGGTAATTACTCAGGGTGATTAAAATTACATTTGTTCATTTATTTACGCATCCACCGAATACTACTATATGCCTACAGCGTTCTAGGAATTGTACAAGTTTTGGGTGGTAAGTGATAGAGCAGGAAGACAAGAACAGAGCAAATAGGCTAGCAGAATATAGAGATCATATAATATAGTATTAAACAGAAGATCATACATAATTATGTTAGACGTGATATTACATGATATATATTGTCTTAGTTGGCTTGGCTTAGCACAACAAAATACCATAGTCTAGGTGGCTTAAACAGCAGAAATTTATGCTGTCACTGTTCTGGAGGTCAAACGTAGGAGATTAGGGTGCTAGAATGGTCAGGTTCTGGTGAAAGCCCTCTTTCTGGCTTGCAGGCAGCCACCTACTCACTGTGCCCTCACAGTGGAGAGAGATCTCTGTCATTTCTTCCTATCAGGCCGATCCCATCATGAGGAGCCACTTCATGATCTTATCTAATTATCTCCCAAAGGCCCATCTCCAAATACTATCACACTGGAGGGAAGGGTTTCAAAATATGAAAGGAGTCACAATCAAGTCCCTACATATAACTAAATATGATGTGATGTCTGATATTGTATGACATACAATTTAAAAAATATAGACTAAGAACCGAAAGAGGAAGGAAAAGGCTGCAGAAAGGTTCTTGCAGGCAGTAACACCTACAGCCAAGTGTGTCATTGAGTTCAAAGGGAAAAAGAGCCAGAGACCACAGACTGATGAAAAAGGCCCTGAGTCAGTAAATGAACAGTTCAGCAGGCAAGAAGAAAGTTAGGAAATCCAAGTTCCTGAGCTCAGGCTATGGAGGCAGATAGACTTCAGGCACCTGCAGCTATGACCATGAACAAATCATTCAAATCTTCTAAGTCTTGATTTCCGTAATTATAAATCATGGAGAACAAAAGCAGCTAACTTATCAAGTAGTTGTGAACCTTGGCATGAGATAATCTTCTTAAAGAGCTTAGCCCTGAAGACTGGCATATTGTGTTTAATCAATGGGAATTATGATTTTTGAAATACTGAAAATATTCCACCAGTGCATTCCGTTGGCTCTACCTTCAGATACATTGTGCATCCAAACATCTAACAATCTCTAGCAACCTATGTGGCCTTGGCCAACTGCTTGAAAACACCTCAGTTTTCTTATCTGTGAAATGGATACATTATTAGTGACTACCTCACAGTGCTTTTGGGAGTACTTATGGATTAATACACATGGAAAGTACTTTAAAAGATGCGCAGACTGTAGCTCATGGCGAGTGCTAAGTAAGTGGTCCTTATTATTACCATCTTGCATCTGGATTGCTGGGGTAGCAGACTCTTACTTGCCCTCTCTGCTCCTATCCCTTCTCCTTGGATATTTTCACACAGTAGCCAGGGTAAGGCATTCAATAAGTAAATCATGTCACCCTCCAATGGCTTCTCATCTCATTCAGAGCAAAAGCAAAGGCTTCATATTGGCCTGGACCCCCTTATCGCTCAGACCTTATTTCCCACTGCCCTGCTTGTTCACACTGCCTCTTCCTCCCCAGCCTGACATGCTGTTCTTCTGACACAGCACATCCATCGGTGTGTTTTTCCTTGAAGTTCTCTCTGCCCGAAGGTTCTTGCCCAGATATATTCTCGACCAATCCATTTAACTTCATGCAAGTTTCTGTCCAAATGTCTCGTTAGCAGGAAGACCTTGCCTAACACAATTGACCTAGGTAGCAAATACCACCCAGGACATCCCATCACCCTGACCCTTCTTTATTTTCCTTATGATCTAACATGCTATGGATTTATACTGATAATTGCGTATTGTCAACTGTCCCAACAGAATGTAGGCTCCAGGAAGTCAGGGATTGGCTTGTTCAGTGGCAGTAAGAAATGTGCTTGATACACGGAAGGAGCTTCATTAATATTTTCCAGTGGTGAATGAGTAAAAGAATTATGGGCAGGTGTCTTCTCTGATTGAACACTGACCGAATGGGGCAGAGGTGACCCCCCTGGTTGCAAGGCATGTGAACTGAGCTCCTGAATGAAAGACGCAGGGGCCCAGAGTCCCTGATTGCCAGTCCAGTGTCTCTTCCGGGAGAAGCCTGGAAAATCTAACTGGATAGTTCTCAGTGGCGGAAGGCGAGTAATCTTCATTATTTAGCAATTCTAAGCATTACCTTAATGACCTGGTAAATCATCCTGAAAATCTGAAGGTCTCTAAAACATGGTGATTCTGAGAAACTGCTGACTCTAGCTGTCTCCAAGGGATGTTGTTAGTGATCATTTTGGATGGGCTTTTAGCAGGTACTTTTATGTTCCACTTAGGTGAGGGTGCAAGGCAATGAGATCTAGTTCTCCCGCCATTTATGCAGCAGAGTACAATCTGTTCACAGGCAAGGCAGTGCTGTAAATCCTGTATCACATGTGCATGGTGTGTGTGTGTGTGTGTGTGTGTGTGTGCGTGTGTGTAGCTTCTGTGGCATTATTTTAACCAGAAACCTCAGTTAAGTGGGGTCATAAAACTATTTTCATATTGGGACACTTCTCAAGACAAGATGGCTTCCCGCTGTTTTTCTTCCTTCTTTCCTTCCTGGCGACACTCAAGATGAAATTGAAGATTAGCACCTGTTGCATCCTAAGTATGGCCGCCATCCAACCTGACCCCTAGGTGGCACCACCCTTAGATCTAGGCAACAAAGCCTCCATCTTGGGCCTCATTAGAGGGGCCTTATATTACAAACACATTAGAATATGCATTTACCAGGGCACCTGGGGAGCTCAGGTGGTTAAGTGTCTGACTCTTAATTTTGGCTCAGGTCATGATCCCAGGGTCATGGGATCAAGCCCTGCATTGGGCTTTTTGCTGACAGGATTGAGCCTGCTTGGGATTCTCTCTCTCCCTCTCTCTCTCTTTCTCTCCCTCCCCCATTCATGCTCTCTCTCTCAATAAATAAATAAATAAATAAAATGCATTTATTAATGCATAAATAAATAAAAAAAGAAAATGCATTTATTAAAGAATATGCATTTATTAATGCATAAATTAATATTTATTATATTAACAAATAAATAAATTATAAATAAATAAATAAATTATGATTTATTATTTAGAGAAAATGCATTTATTAATGCATAAATAAATAAAAAAAGAAAATGCATCTATTAAAGAATATGCGATCATCCCTGCTCGTTGGCGTCACTCTCAGCTCTGACACAGTGTGATCCTTAACCCTGAACCTCCACTCCTGTGAGTGTCCAAGTATCCCCAGGAAAATGCGTCTCTACATCTCCTGCCCCAGGTGCTCGAAATGAAAGATAAAGTGCATTCAAATACCTTGGGGGTTTGCAGGTGGGCTGTTGCCAATGTCAGACATAGATGCTGTGAGATTTGAGCAGCAGGAGGAAGTTAGGCAACAGAGCAGACGAACTGATTAACTTATGAGATCTTTCCTTGCAAATAGTACAACGGAAAAGGCTGGTAATACAAAGCACCCATTTTCTTGCTTTGATATTGCATCTCGCGGCTCCAGAGGTAGGCATGAACAGGCAAGGTATTCACATCACTTCCCCAGGACAGCTAAGGAACATGTTCCTATATTAAACAATTCATCTTGCTCTGGGAGTTTCATATTTTTGCGTTGTGGGCATCACAGGCATGAAGCATGATGCTAATTCATGCTAGGTGGACATTACACACTAGAATCATAAACAGTGTTATTGCTAACAAAATGAGTAAGGCTGAATTAAACTTGCAAACAACCAAGTAAAATGTTTAAGCTTTATTTAAATAATTTAAATTTTTTTAATGTTTGTTTTTGAGAGAGACAGACAGAGCGTGAGCAGGGGAGGGGCAAAGAGAGAGGGAGATACAGGATCCGAAGCAGGCATCAAGCTCTGAGCTGTCAGTGCAGAGCCCAATGCAGGGCTCGAACTCATGAATGTGAGATCATGACCTGAACTGAAGTCGGACGCTTAACCGACTGAGCCACCCAGCCGCCCCTATTTAAATAATGTAAATGAAATTTTTGATACTTTGACATAATTGTTATTTGAATTTTTCAAATTTTAGCTTATTTTTGCAAGTTTTAGATGAACTTCGAAAAATAAAAATAATTTTCATCTTTTGCCTATTTACATTCAATCTACATCTTTGACGAACACTTATTAAAGTTTTGGAGACTTTGAATCCAATTATATGTTACCTTCCAAGCCTTTAAATCATTTAGAATAAGTACAAATTGATATGGCATTATAATCCAGGAGGTTGAAAATTTAGCGCAAAGAAGAAAAGGGCTGAAAAAAAGAACATTTTTCAAAAAGCAAGTCTGCCTAGAACTAGAAATAATAAAAGGGAATACGTTGCATTTGATAGGAATCACATAGGATTAGTAACTATTGCATTACAAATTCTTGATGTAAAGCTTTAATTGTTAATCAAAACAATGAGAAAGGAATAAGGAAATTACTGTCATCAGATCTACAACCTGAACAAGTCAGAGGATATCAATGCAATGTTGTGATCTTTACTAAATTAAGACATAATTACTGCACAAAAAGAGAAGATATGGGCCTCCATTTTACCATTGCACCAGATCCCGGAGGTCCACCTTCCCAAAACTCACTACAAAATAGGGTGACGCAGCCTCATCTACCTGCCTTACTAAAGTCCCTAAATAGAAGCCCATCAAAACCACCCTTTACCATTATAGGGGAAGAGCAGTACACAGTAAGAATGACAAATACGGGGAAGCCACAGATGCCTAGACCAAGTGCCAACTTGCAACGGTCAATTCTCATACTGAAAGAGAAAACAGAGCTCACTTTGAGCTTCTTCCTTTCTATTTTACTCATTTATTTTTAAGTCACACATGTTATATTCAAGGCCTTTGGCCAAGTGCCTTTTATGCTCTATTTTCTTTGATGTTCAAATGACGTAATCAAGAGTTATTGCTACTTTCTGCATGAAGCAGGGAAGTCTGTGCCACTCTCAAGGTGATTTCATAAAGCTAGAGTGGTATTGGAATATGAACCCAGGTAGTCTGGTTCAAGACCCCACAAATAATCAATGCCATCTCCCCTTAAATTAAATTACCTTTGGGGGGAGCCCGGGTGGCTCAGTCAGGTGAGTATCTGACTCTTGATTTCGGCTCAGGTCATGAACTCACGGTTCGTGAGTTTGAGCTCTGCATCAGGCTCTGGGCTCACAGCATGGAGTCTGTTTGGGATTCTCTCTCTTTCTCTCTCTGTTTCTTTCTCTCTCTCCTCCTCCTCCCCCACTCATCTTCTCTCTCTCTCTCTCTCTCTCTCTCAACAAATAAATAAACTTAAAAATTATTTTAAAAAATAACCTACCTTTGGAATGCGGGTATAAGGATATGCGCATCCTCTACCCCTTCTGGATTATTCTTTTTTTTTTTAATTTTTTTTTAACGTTTATTTATTTTTGAGACAGAGAGGGACAGAGCATGAACAGGGGAGGGGCAGAGAGAGGGAGACACAGAATCTGAAACAGGCTCCAGGATCTGAGCTGTCAGCACAGAGCCTGACGCGGGGCTCGAACCCACGGACCATGAGATTATGACCTGAGCTGAAGTCGGACGCTTAACCGACCAAGCCACCCAGGCACCCCTGGATTATTCTTTAGCAAAAGGCTATGTTGACTCCTCCCCAAAGATCTTCTTTCGTGTAACAAACATCAGTGTCTATTCTCTCCCCGTAGTATATGTGAGCAACTTGAAGCATGGGCTACATCTTATTCATCTTTGTATCCCCTGTGCCGACCACAGGGCTTATATATTTTAAGAGTTGAGTAAGTTTCTAGTAAATGAATGAATAAGAATGAATGAAGACAGTGCAACGTGTGACCCTTCCCTCAAGTGAATTGCATTTCACAATCTCCGGAGCATGTAATGTCTGCTTGGGAGACTCACGACCTCCCTGTCACTGCTTCCCATGTGCCACAAGCAGAGGCATGAGCTGCCTTACAAGTATCAAGTGGAAGCATCCTGCCTGCTTTCTATCTTTCACTTCATCCTTCCTATCGGATGAGGAGTGGTTTGTCCTGTTGCCAAGATTGGATGAGGACCCAGAATGCTTGGGGTAGCCCTTCCAGGCTCTCTTTTTGCCCACTGTACCCACAGAATAGAGGCCTTCTTTTCCAGTCCTTCACCCGTTAGGGAGGCACGCCTGACGAGGAGACCAGGAACGCCTTCCAAAGACAGATCAGGAGGCTCACTTCCGTGCCCACTTTTAGCTTCTTTGAGGAACGGAGGTGAGCACATCGTGGCTTTTGTGCTGCAGGCCGGGCAGGCATCTGGTCGACAAACCCGAGTCTTCTCACACGGGGGCCCCACCGCTGAGATTCAGGAGTAGGGAGCCCAAAGGCAGATTTGGACAAGCCAAATTCTCCACATCTTTTTTTTTTTTTTTTTTCAACGTTTATTTATTTTGGGGACAGAGAGAGACAGAGCATGAATGGGGCAGGGGCAGAGAGAGAGGGAGACACAGAATCGGAAACAGGCTCCAGGCTCCGAGCCATCAGCCCAGAGCCTGACGCGGGGCTCGAACTCACGGACTGCGAGATCGTGACCTGGCTGAAGTCGGACGCTTAACCGACTGCGCCACCCAGGCGCCCCCAAATTCTCCACATCTTAACCAACAGTAAAGCTGATATTCTCACCCCTATTTAACTCCTACGTATGTGTCTGAATTGATTCTGAAATTCCAAGGGGAAAGGTATTGAACAAAATCTTTATCTTTAGAAGGTTCTTCTAAGCAGGCATGATTAAGTCTTAGAGTTTTCGCTGTAAAAACAGATGGCAGTAGATTCCCACTCCTACTTATCTAACCCATTTTTTTATAAAGGCACTCCTTTATTCTTAGAATAGGATGGGCTTCCTCTTCATCCCCATGAACTTTGCCCTCAGTGCTCCAGAGAATACTCACCACAGTGAGTGTCATGCTGTGAATGTCACTTGTTTTTTCTGAGCTTCGCAAACCTCACACTCAAAACTCGTGAGAAGTGGAAAAATGAAGAGCCTACTCTTATTATTACTGTGTTCCCCGTAGCTAGCTCAAAGCCCAGCATTTAGAGAACACTTAAAAATAAATATAAATAAATGTTAATAAGTGAAGACACTGTAAGTTAATTTGATACATAACTTTGGGGCTATGGAACTTGAACTATCTTGTTAATGTTTAGAAAAATTATTGCAAAACACTTCAAGAATTTACTCTGACATTTTAAAATGTCGCCGAATCACACAAGCTTGCGAGAGGCTAAGGGCCAGACAGGGACGTGGTTCAGTCTGGGAGCGTGAGGGGCTCAGAAGCTGGTGCCGGCGCTGTCTCCAGCTTGCAGTGTGAACTCAAAAACGTGAGCTCTCTAAGCGGCATTTTGCATTTTAATGGCATTCTTGGATTTTCATGAAATTATATGATGCTTGATTAGGGAGAGAAAGCACAGAGAACATGGTTTGCCATATCATTATATTGAATGAAAAATCTGAAATCGGAAGAGATGAGCTGGGCTTGTCAACCACACAACAGAACCAAACCCAGAAAATGGCACTCCTTGCCTACCAGGTCTGTGTGTCCCCTTGTGTGTGTGTATTTTTTTTCTAAGAAGCAACCCTGTTTCTCATTAAACACTCATATGCCAGGATTCAGTAGGCGCTGAGGACTGAATGGGGCTCTGGAAGTCCACTCTCTAGTGGACAAGGGAGATTAATCAAACAATGGGAGATGCAAAGATGTGCAGGTCGTGATCTCGCGATTGATGAGTTCGAGCCCCACAACAGGCTCACTGCTGTCAGCCTATTGGGGCGGAACCTGCTTCAGATCCTCTGTTCCTTTCTCTCTGCCCCTCCCCCTGCAAGTGCTCTCCAAAAAATAAATAAATGTATATTTTTTTTAAAGAAAGAATCTTCTTAGTTCACCTAAGGAGGAAGGATGTCAGGTTATTCATTCCAGGATGATTCATGATCTGTGTTTCTATGTTTGAGTCAGGATGCTGCATAAGTACGAAGGCACAGGAGGGCATTTTGGAAGGGTATTACAGAGAGAAGAGCGATCATGTGGAAGAAACCCTTCACCCCATTTCCCACCTCACTTTCTACTTTCTACTTATAGCTCCTTAACATGTACATTTTCCTGTAGCCCTCACCTTCACTCATGCTGGTCCCTCCACTAAAAACATTCCTACCTCCTCTCACACGACCATTTCCTCATTGTTCATCCTTGACCTTCAATGCAAGGTTCACAAGGAAGCCTGTTCCAACTACTCCCAGTCTTAAATAACACCCGCCTTTATTTCTCTCATATGAAAATACATTTCTGTGTTCTAAACACAATGTTTAATGTTAGTTTCAAAATGGGTGATTTTCAATGCCCATCTCCATCAATGAGCTGTAATAAGCTCCTGAGAGCATAGGTCACATCTGTCCGGCTCATTACCGTACATGATCAATTCTCACTAAAATATTTGAATGAATATATTATGAGATCAACCATTTTTATCAATGCCCTTCCGGAACATGTAATGTGAGTGGATGAACTCATTGTCAGTTGACATTTATTGAGTGCCTACTATGTGCTACGCAATGTTCTAAGGATTTTACAAATTGTTACCTCTACTATTTCTCTTAGCTTTAGGAGGAGATAGATACTAAGGTAACCCCCATTCTATAGATAAAGAAATTAAAGCACACAGGCAGTAAGTGACTTGATCAAGTCTCCATAGTGGTAAGTAGCAAGGCTGGAATTAAATCAGGTGGTCTAACTGGAGAGTCAGTGCTCGTATGTAGATGCCAAGCTACTTCTTGTGACTGAGTGAATCAATGAATAAATGAAGCATGAACAGCAAACTATGTGCAAGAAGCTACAGAAATTTAGTATGAGAGAAGTATAGGGTGAGTGCTACCGCAAAATGTGTGTGTAGCAAGGCAGGGGACTGGAGGCAGTGAGACTCAGCGCATGGATGGGGGGCCTTGGGCACCAAGGTAAGGCATCCTCCCTTTGTTGGCAGATACACTGAAGCGTTCACACTGAAGACAGATCAGTGGCTGTTCTTTCAAAATGATCATTCAACCTCAGATCTGATTCAAGAATGCTAACTTCAACCCCTACACCATACCTCCATCCCACTCCCTCATGCCAGCTGCCTTTTCCAAGCTGAGCCCCTCAGATTAGCCATGTTGTGGGACCGCCTGCCTGTTTTGAGAATGGCTTTCCTACCTTCTAATGTTGCTCCATTCTTCTTTGGCTCATTGTTTTACAACCAATTGAGTAGATCTGCAATTAAGCCTCATCCATAGCTCATAGGAGCTAAACATCCTAAGTTCTTGGCATTATGTGCCATGTTATTGTCATGTTAGTTGGACTGTGAAGGCAGGGAGGTGAGTTGATCGCCTGGTGTTAAAGAGGGAGAAGGTTCAGGGATGAAGAGACCAGTACTAGCTGTGAGGCTACTGCAATAGTCCAAGTTCAGTTTAAAATAGTCTATATTCTATTGGTACTTATGGGACCAAAAAAAAGGGAAAATATGCAAGGTCAGAAGCAACAGGACTTAGGGAACACTTAGAAAAAGACAAGACAGTGCAAAAAATCAGAGGCTTCTGAAATTTTGAGTCTGAGAGTCTGAAAAAATGATCATGTCAAGAAACAGAAAAAGAAAGGGAATAGAAAGGCTGATGTTCAGTTTGAGGCACTGACTGGACACCCACGTGTATGTGTCAAGCCTGACGCAGGCACAGGCAATGAGGCCTATGGACTGGGAAAGAGCACGGGAAGGAAGACACTGATGTGAGACCCATTCTTGTTGATGTGGTCATTGAAAATGCAGCTTGAGAGTGAAGTCACCAAGGTAGAGTGTGTAGAAACAGGAGAAACCCAAGGACAAGTGCCATAAAATAGCCATCACTATGGGAGTACCTGATCTCATATTAAGAGCATAGAACAATCCAGAGCTGCAGAGATAAAACCACGCCTGGGTTTGGATCATGGCTTCAGCACTTTTTGGCTCTGTGACTGGGGAGGTTTCTTTACTTTTCACAGCTCAGCTTTCTCTTTAGTAAAGTCAGCTCAATCTCCTAGGGTCGTTGTGAGAAGTTATTGAATGAGTGTGGGAAGGACCCAACATAGCAGATAGCCCATTGCAGATCCCAGAAACACCAGCTAATACAATGTTGGTGTGAAAACCAACTATTGGTTTTACTGGTGCTTGGAAACCACTGTACCTGCATGCTGTATATATTTCTTCTTCTAATCCTTACTACAACAGTAGATATAGGATTCATGTGATTGCCTCCATCACATGTCTGTCTCCATCACATTGTTTGGAGAAATTTAGGTTCCGAAATTAAGTTCACTTGTCTGTACTCAATGTAACTAATAGGTATAATGAGAAACCCCCAAATCTCAGCCACATAGCACAACAACATTTTATTTCTTGCACAAATGACAGACAACATTGTTGGAGCAGCCCTTCCGGGTAAGTGTTTTCCAGGGAGAGAATTGGAGATTCAGGCTCTTTCCAGCATGTGATAGCCCGAGCTTTATTTTTTGAAGTTTATTTATTTATTTTGAGAGAGACAGACAGACAGACAGAGATAGAGACAGAGAGAGCCCAAATGCCGTAGCAGCAGAGAGAGAGAGAGAGAGAGAGAGAGAGAGAGAGAGAGAATCCTCAGCAAGCTCCACACTGTCAGTGCAGAGCCCTCTGGGGCTCGAACTCACGAACTGTGATCATGACCTGAGACAAAGTCAAACACAACAAACTGAACCCACCCAGGTGTCCCAGACCCATCTTTAATACTTGTCCTGTATGGTCATTCATGGCAGAAGAAGAGAGCAAGGAGGATGATCAAGCCAAGAATTAATAGCTAGGTCTGAAAGGAGCCCACACAACAACTCTCAGATACAGTTTGAGAGGCCAGAACTTAGGCATGTGTCCATCCCCAAATCAGTTTCAATGAAAGCTTGGAAATGTAGTGTTCTTGCCCAGGAAAAGAATGGAATTGGTAAGCAAGACTGTGCCCTGTCTCATAACTGGTGAAGGTGGGATGTGAAAGAAGTCCTAAATTTGGAGATTGGAGGAAAAAGAAAGATAGTAAAGGGAAAATCTGACAAGTGGAAAAAGGCCTAACATCTTTTTCATGTTCTGCAAGCCAAGGGAAGAGTCTACTTATTAAACCCCTACTATGTACCAGGCACTGTGTGGCTTCAGTGTTGACTCATAAAGACACAATATCAAGAGGAGGATTTGGAAGAGTTCACTGGGTTTAGCAATTGGACATATATTTCAGGAGAGATGGGTAAGGCGCAAGGAAGAAGGAGACAAGATTTTTTTTTTTTTTTTTGGTTGTCAAATTTTGTCATTGCCAGAGGCATGTCACATAGTCCTCTTGACATTATCACTGGAAACTTGACTTTCTCTGTGTTTGAGGAAGAACTCTGTGAGACACTGACGACTTCTCAGAGAACAGCAATGATTTGCCCCCTACGGGAAGAAGATATGACAGGACTAAAAGTAGGATGTGGTGTGGGAGGAACAAAGAAAGTACAACATGCATACTTCATCTCCTTGTGCATTTATGTTTCTTCGCCCATTTGGGGAGTGGCCCTTGAAGGAAAAGAATAAACAACAAAGAAAGAAAAATGAAATGAAAAAAAGAAATCAAGAAACAAAATACAAGCCTGGGATCTAGGGCTGGTGGAATCTTTGATTGGAAGTGCTTTGACACAGAAGATTTGAGAGAAACGAGGTAGCCAGCAGAACTGGCCAGAGCCCCAAAGACCCCTCCTCTGCTATACACAGGACTTCAGGATCTCTAAAGTAAGCAAAAGCAGGACCTCCCTCAGTCTCCCGAATTTCTCGGGACTTTTTCCCATTGGTCAGTTTCAAACTCTCAGCCTCTGACTGCCATCAGTTTCTCCTTCATTACCTTTTAACCTCACCTTCCCTCTTACTTTATTTATTTTTTAAAGAATGTTTTTAATGTTTATTTTTATTCTTCAGGGAGAGAGAGTGTGTGAGTGAAGAAGGGGCAGAGAGAGAGGGAGACACAGAATCTGAAGCATCACCCTCCCTTTTCCATTCATGTGAGCTAATGAACCCTTTAGATTATTTACCTGACTTCAGACTCAGAATGTCTTGATTGCTACCCCTCCAAACCTCTCCACAGCCTACTAAATACTGATGTGCTGCACCCGCACCACACCCAGAGTCCAAGATACTTCATTCCAGATTATAACCCAGTACCCATCCCCTAAGCCATCTCATATGGTGAGGGAACCTCAGGTAGATGTGGCCCAAGAGAGATGGCAAGAGAATGTTCTAGATGAATATGGCTGCCTCTGCTCTGGGCTTCAGGAAAGAAATGAAGAAGCCCTTATAGCTTCTAGGTCATGCAGCCTAGCTCTCTTAAAAGGAAGAAAATTAACTGGTTCTTTCAAGAAACTCATGTATGTACCAGAAACTTTGCAGACAATTCAGATACTGCCTGCAAGAAGCTCAGGGTACGGGGCACCTGGGTGACTTAGTCGGTTAAGCGTCTGACTTCGGCTCAGGTCATGATCTCATGGTTCATGAGTTCGAGCCCCGTGTCGGGCTCTGTGCTGACAGTTTGGAGGCCTGGAGCCTGCTTCTGATTCTGTGTCTCCCCCTCTGTCTGTCCCCCCTGCCCATGCTCATGCTCATCTCTCTCTGTCTCTCAATAATAAATAAACATTTTAAAAAAAAGAAGCTCAGTGTACAAGAGGGAGATGGGTGCCCATGCAAGCAATCACAGCACGTTTGCAACGCTAGAGGCCATAGTGGGTGAGGGGGTGGCCCAGACTCCTGCTCCAGCCAAGGGGAGAAAGCTCAGGAAATGAACATGTACAAGGAGGTGAGGTGAAAAGTCTTAAGGCAAAAGCACCACTGGAAAAAAATGGAATCACCTCTGAAATAACTCTGAAACCTGGCTGGGGGAGGGGGGATAGAGAAGCAAACAAACAAAAGCAAAAGAAAAATAAAATAGTGGCAAGTATCTATGTAGCAACCCAGGAAGAGGAAATCCTAACAGCTTGAAAGCATAAGAAAGGGAAGGAGTGCTGACTTCATGCAGGAAATAGAGCCTGTGGAAGGTCTTGGTGAAGGAAAATGAAAACTGAACGTATATGTGAGATAAAGGCAAGAACTCACTGAGGAGAGAGATGCTAACAATGCCACAGAGTTGTGAGAGGTCAGGAACAAAGGCCCTAAATCTGCTGACTGGACCGTCAGATAATTTCTTCCACATTTTCTTCCACGTGGGAGCAATTGTCAGGAAGTGAGAGGCCAAGTGGTAGCATAGACAGTACTTCCAAAGGCCTGAAGACCATGAATGTGCATAATCATTGCTACCACTCTGGTGAAGTGGAAGAGGCATTATATTCAGAATCAGAAGATCTGATTCTGCCACAGGAGGAGTCTAGGAATTTTCAGAATTTTCTGAGTTTCTCTATCTTCTCTTGCAAAATGAGAGTATTGGAAGGAAGAATACTATGGTTCATCTTTAGAGGCCAAAATGGATAGCCCCTCCCCCCCTTTGGATGTTCCTAGAGGAAGCAGTTCCTCTAGGCAAGCTCACATCTAGAAACAATTGATTCTTGATCATCTATGAGACTCCAAATAACACATAGGCATTTTAAGCCAAGTGGCATGCCTAATCCAGAATTATCCCATCAGGCATTCCATGCATCCACTTAGGTTGGATCAACAAAATTCTAGATTCCAAAATTCCCCAGTCTATTAAAGAAACAAATGGCTTTTTGTTTGTTCCATTATAGTGATCATTTTCATCCTAAGTTTTAAAAATGCCATCACAGAGTTCTATAAATGCTCATCTTGGCACTCAAGGGACCCAGTGAAACTGGCATTTTGTTCTATTGGCGTTGAAAGTGAAGTCTGTTGACTGGGAAAATGTTGACTTCTGTTCCTCTGAGTAAAGGTGTGTGTATATGTGTGTGTGCACTCCCAGTTCGGCAGGTAATAAAAAGATTAAATCTGAAAATGGTTCCACTCTACAAGATACGGTATTTCACAGTGAGCTGTATTTTACAACATTTTCAGGTAGAATTTGATTACTTTGAACGATTGACTATTGATTCATGTTTCTCAGAACTCAGCAGGGCATGGGGAGAAGTCTCAGCCAATTGCCAATGCTTGGAAAGTGTTCTCAGGCAACATAGCTTACAATCAAAAGTAGTGATAATTTAAGCAAAATCTTAACATTTCTCCCCTACCTCCTATTGATGAAATATTTCACTTCTCCAGGTTGAGCTTCCCTGGGTCAAGTATAACTCACTCCTCCTATGTTAAATGACACAATCATATCAAATGTGTTCAGTGTAACTCTGGCATCTTCAATAATTAAAGTCCAAGCTGAAAAAAATATATATGTATCTAATATATATACATATTACATTTATTTTTAATGTTTATTTATTTATTTTGAGGGAGAGAGAGTGAGAGCATGCGTGTGCACACGAGTTGGGGAGGGGCAGAGAGAGAGGGAGAGAAAATCCCAACCAGGCTCCACAGTGTCAATGCAGAGCCCAACGTGGGGCTCAATCTCACGAAACATGAGATCATGACCTGAGCCAAAATCAAGAGTCAGACGCTTAATCAACTGAGCCACCCAGGCACCCTTTGGCTCACGATGTTCTGACTATGAGCATTTACCAAGTACTCTATGAGTTTTCACTTATGTAATCCTTACAATAATCCTATGAGTTTGATATTATTATCATTCCCATCGGTAATAGACAAGTACTATCTATAAAATAACTGAATCCAAGAGAGGTTAGGAAACTTACCAAAATAAGTGATCATTTTAAGCTTTGAATATGCCAGAGCCTAAGTCCTTAAATATCATGTTATATACTGGCATTTTATTATAATCCTATGAACTTGATCCCAGAATACACTTATATATAAATGTATATAAATACATAAATCCTTGCCTGGTTCCTATGCTAAATTGGGTGACTATCCTTTCTAATTACTCCAATTATATTTAGATATTTACTTAGCTATTTTTAATAATCTAACTACCTAATGACAACCCCAAATGGAAAAACAAACTGGAACCTTGACAGTAACTTACAACTCAGGGCAAGGTTCTCCCATAAGCCCAGATCTCTGCTTCTACTAACAAGATATAAATATCAGTAGGAATCCTGTATTAGTAATTCCCTTGCTCTCCTTTTTATATAGCCCCACTTGCCTGGATTCCAAAATTTTACATGCAAAACATACACAGGCACATTTAAAAAATTAAAGTTGTAATACTGATTTGTTCACAAAGGCTTCTTCCATCTCTGTTCTTTTTTTCACACATTTACTAGATATGTGTTTCCTCATCTATGAAATACATCCTCGTGTCTCTTGCATATTTTTTTTCCTTTGGGTAATCAGCATTCTTACTGTATAATCATGATACAAATCCTTTGTTATAGTTAAAAATATTTCTATCTTCTCTCACTGTGTAACTTGGGTTTCCACACTTTTCTAGCAATCTTTTGATTGAAGCCTTGATTTTCTTACTTGTAAAATGTACAACTCACTGTGTGGTCTGCCTACTCCTGATTGCTCCCAAATGGATATATATGCATTTTAATGCGAAGGAAGACTTAATACCATAAATAATCAAATAAAATCCAAGTTGATTGACACATACAAAGCATTCAAATGAAAAAATATAACAGGAAGAGAGAACTGGAAGAGGAGACATAATATCAGTACTCTAAAGCTCCAATTAAGTACTGTATGTGTAAAGTTCCAATTAAGACAGCATGTGGTACTGATGCAGGTGGAGAAATTTGACCAGTGAGGAGCACCTGGGTGGCTCAGTCAGTTAAGCATCCGAATTCTGCTCAGGTCATGATACTGCAGTTCATGAGTTTGAGCCCCGCACCAGTCTCTGTGCTGATAGTGCAGAGCCTGCTTGAGATTCTCTCTCTCTCTCTCTCTCAACCCCTCTCTCTCTACCCTGTCCTGCTTGTACTCTCTCTCTCTCAGGATAAATATACTTTTAAAAAATATTTTTCCAAAGAAATTTGACCAATGAAATAGACTGGGGGTCCAGGAACACACGTTTATTTATATATTGAAACTTAGTATATGACAGATGTAATATGCCACATTAGTGATGAATAATAGAACTGTTCAATAGTTGGAGTTGGAAAAAAGTACACCCACTAAGAAAAAAATCCCTGGCTTACACCCTATGCTAAAATCTCATTTATTCATGTATATACCACTTGCCTAGAATTCTTTATTTATAATATCCCATTATTTCCCTATCCAGTCTCCTGTATCACTAGCTAAGTCATCTGTTCAATATTGAGAATCGACGTAGATATATAGCATTTTAATAATGACCCTCACTCTGCAGGACAGAGAACTAATATGAAGACTGTTGGCTATTAAATTTACCACTCTTCCTATGCACTCAGAATCCAGGGATATAACACAGCTAGGTCTGCAGACTCATTAGACACAATAGGAAATGGATTAATGGAGAAAATTCCATTTTTGCTTGGTTTCTATAAGTTCCCAATCTAACCAGAGGAACATGAGGACACTTCCAAATTGGGTGAGCACAAATATCATGCAAACTCTATACCCTAGAGTCTTAAAAATCTGAATATTCTCAGAGAACAGTTTCCTTGGAAGTTAAAAGGGCTTTTGTGAAATTATGAGACAAATATTTACTGCATATTTTTGATAGCATCATAGGGTCTTGTCTTAAAGGGCTCCAGCTCTGATTTCAATCAGTTGGTTTTGGGCCTATGAACCAACTTCCATATGGAAACTGGATGAAAAACAATAATTGTTCATTGCGTTAGTTGATGTTAGCCTTTGTCACCCTCCATTAACTTCCATTGGTCAAAATTATACTCATAGAGTTTTAATTGTTCTGCACATCCAGTTTGGGTGGGCACTGAGTCATCTCTGACATCTCAGCAGGAACATGGAAACCTCAGGTCAGAAGGTAAAAAGCGTCCGGTGCTATCATGAGATGGTATGCCTGCAGGCTGTGCCTATATGAATCACTTTCCATAGAGTCTGGAACAAAGCAAGGGTCCTAGAAATAGGTGTGACCAAGAGACTATAAAAATGATCATAAGAAGCAAATAATACAAACAGCTATTAAATCAACGATGAATGGAAATCTTCTTTGTAGGCAAAATTGTGAGCAACACATCTGTTTTTCCCCCCACTTTTTCCATTAAGAGATATGATGTGATGAGTCTACATCACCTTATGGGTAGTGGCCAGTTGGTTGGCTTGCTACTTTCAGGTAATGTAAAAGACCAAAACTGCAAGATTAGTAACAAGAAGGTCTGGGGAAAAGGTGTGTGCGTAGATTTCTTGGATTTTGTAGTACATTTTGGATAATATGTAGTATGTATTTTGTATTACATAAATGCCCACAGGAAGTCATCCACTCTGGAAGGGGTTTTGAGCATGATGAAATCATCCATACTGTGGATGTCAGCCCCTTTCCCAAGATATACTGATACTTTTCCTGTGTCTCCTTATTCAGTCTTGGCAGGAAGAAACCCATGCACGAGCACAAATACATGACTTAAGCCCCACCAAGCCTGATCCAGGTACTGAAACAACTGAATTCCTATCTTGACAACAGTGAATTCTAATATTAAAACCAAAAATAATAAAACCAATGGCTAGTTAATACATTGGATACCTTCCATCATGAGATGACAGTAATTTGTATTCTTGGGAATAGATATTTGAGAATCCTATTCTGGATAACGATGACTGCCTACCGTACTCTGTCAGAACAACCATTTGTGGACTTACAGAATACCACTGTCATCATCTCAGTGTCCTATATAGCATCTCTTCCAAGTAAGAAACTATATGGGAAATCAAATAAAACAAAGCTTTTGTATATGCAATGTGTTTTTCTTATCAGTAATCCTTCATCCATAAATGTATAGTTCAATAGAATTGTAGAAATCATACACAGCTTCATTCCCTGCTGCCAAGGCTACTATTTAAAGCTTACTTACAGAATTGGCTAGAAGAAAACACCCTCAAGTATTAATGTTGTCTTACATGGAGTAATATGTAATTTAAACCAACAACCAGCCCATGGTATCATTTCCCTCAAAGCCATAATACATGGGTCTGGGAATAAAGAAGCAGAAGTAGAAGGGACAAATCTCACTGCTATGTCACATAACTCAATTAGAGGATTTCTAAATTCCAGTGATTATATTTCTTAAGAAAATAATGTTTCCCTTAGGGAGAATAGCAACACTTCTATTAACTTACAAGACAAGAAAATACCCTGGTCATTTGGGTTCCTCTGCTACTGCACTGACAGACAGAGAAGTGATGACTACAGGGGCTTGATTTCATTTACTAAAAAGAAATTAGGCTGCTTCTACCCAATGGAGAAAATAAGTAATCTATTAGTAATCAATGAAGTCGTTAGGGTAACTTTATCACTCTCTTGACAATGGTCCTAGTCAATGGAAAATACAGCTCAATGAAGATAGAATATTGGGGAATAAACATTTAGGTCTCCGTACAAAAGATTAATCCACAGGGTTCACAGAGAACAGGGGTAACATGGACTGTGGTCTGAAAAGGAAATCGTGATTATATATGTTTATGCATAACTTATTATATTATTTCTTCTACCTTACCCCTTACGATATCTTTTCTTTTGAAAACTAGTGCTGATGATTTATATGCATTTATAAGGATTCAGTATGACAAGATGGGCATCACTGCCACCAGAACTAGGACAACATTGAGAAAAGGGTTTCCTAAGTTACAAAATCAAGGAGTTACTCACTCTCAAGGGTGTGCATGTTAGGGTGCCTTCTGGATTGAATTATATAGTTCCTGCTGTGTCTTTCCTGATACATGTCCAGTGCTTAACTTCTATAATAGACTGATCATATTCTTTGTCTCCTTACATGTATTTGAGCTCTTAAAGATAACTCTATCTTTTTTTTAAAGCTCACAATCTTTTTTTATTTTAAAAACTTTTAAATGTTTTTATTTATTTTTGAGACAGAGAGAGACAGAGCATGAGCAGGGGAGGGGCAGAGAGAGATGGAGACACAGAATCTGAAGCAGGCTCCAGGCTCTGAGCTGTCAGCACAGAGCCTGACATGGGGCTCGAACCCACGGATGGTGAGATCATGACCTGAACTGAAGTTGGATGCTTAACCGACTGAGCCACCCAGACGCCCCAAGATAACTCTATCTTGTTTAACACTATATTCTGAAGACTTTTAGCACATTGTAGATGCTAACTAGAAGTTTGTTTAATGGAAGCATGTTGTCTCACAGGTAAATTTTTGTTTTATTTTGATTTTTGTATTTTTACACAGGTTTTTATTACACAATGTTCATAAACCAAGACCAATACTACTGTATTCTTTCATTCTTGGCAGGGGATGGGAAACATTGCTGGTGATAAATTAATAAGCCAAACATTTTAAGCTAAGGTGTAGACAAAATATTACAGAAGGGCCATATAAAAAAAGAAGGTATAGAGTGGGAAATGCAGATAGTAAAACTGAGTTTTCAGAACTAAATCTCTTATTTACTAGCTCTGAGAACTAAGATAACTTATTTGATCTCACTGAGTGTCAGCGTCTCCTATTTATAAAATAGTGTATGATATCTAGAATATAGACCTTACAGAGCCATTATAAAGATTTAAAATTAAGTTAAAAGTATAGGTGAAAATAACATGTAAGCTTTAACATGATATAAAATTGTAAAAGATTCCTAGTTAGCAACTTCACTGCTTTTCTAACTTATCTAAATGAGTGATTTTCTCTGTGTGTGTGTGTGTGTGTGTGTGTGTATTTTATTTTTGAGAGTGAGAAACAGAATGTGAGAGAGAGAGGGACAGAGAAAGAGGGAGAAAGAATCCGAAGCAGGCTCCAGGTTCCAAGCTGTCAGAAGAGCCAGACTTGGGACTTGAATGCACCAACTGTGAGATCATGACATGACCTGAAGTTGGATGCTTAACTGAACTACCCAGGTGCCCCTATATGAGTGCTTTTCTACCACTAATCACAGATTATCCAGTATGATAGATAATTCTACGTATTTCAATCTTATCTTTGTAATAAGTTTCCTGCTGTCAGTGGAGATTGAATCTTATTTCTCTTCTCTCTCTCTTCCTCAATCCCTCATTAGCTCCCTCCCCCTTCCATGTTTTCCTTCCTTCTTTCCTTTCTTCCTTCCTCTCTCTCTATCCTTCTTCTTTCCTCTTCTTCTCCTGCTCCCTTTTCTTTTCCTCTTTCCCCACTTCCTCCATCTCCTTCTTCCTCTCCTCCTCTTCTTCCTTCTCCTTGTCCTCATTCTCCTTCTTTCTTCTTCTTCTTCTCCTCCTCCTCCTCATCCTCCTCCTCTTCCTCCTTGTCCTCCTCCTCCTCTTTCTTCTTCTTCTTCTTCTTCTTCTTCTTCTTCTTCTTCCCTTCTCACTCTCCGTCTCCACCTCTCCTCCTCAGCCTCCTCCTCTTATCATCTTCCCTTAGAACTTACCACAAGGGCTCAATAATGTCTATTTAATTAAATAATATTACTTATTGCCAACTCATTTAGTGTTTTCCTGCCAAGATTTGTACATATTTTTTACCTAACAAGTTATGATCCAGCAAACTTTTTTAAATTATAGAACATAAACAATAAAACCAAACATGTGCAATGAAGTTGATAAGACATGACATTAAACTATATTTTTTGTGGTCTCAAGAGGTAAGCTTGAGGGCATACACACTAAGATTTTGTGTAAGAAGACAACTAGATTGAACAAAGAAACGAATGAGATGAGTGAGGTAAACTGGCCCAACACAACTAAATGTGAGGGCAGGGGAGTGGAGTGTGGCGCTGTCCATGGTTCTGGCCATGTATTAAACTTGGGAAACAAATAATTCCTGTCCAGTTTCTCCCAAAATTTCCTAGTCAGCTAGAGATGAAACCATAAATGGAAGACAAGAGTTATTAACCAGATAAAATGGGTATATACTGTCAGTGATGCAAGGTATTGATTCCCTAGTTTATAAATGAAGGAAAGCTAAGTAAAATAAAAGGAAATATTGTTATTTTATCATCATATTAAGAAATCCAAGGTTACTGAGCAAGAAACCACAAAATAATATTATTTGAATGTGAAACAACTATAGAATAAGAAATATGTGAACCATGAAAATAATACCTGTGTTTGTGTTAATAAAACCCAGCCTGCCTGATACCAAGACTGAAGTTACAACATCAATGATAAGTTTTTCTTTGTTTTTATTTTCTATCTTGATTTTTTAAAGTTATGTTTTCTATCATATTTCAGAATATATTAAATCATGACTTGTGTTTTATAATATTTGCCAGTGATTTTTATTTAGTTTGATAATTTTGTCATATTCTTAATTTCTATAATTCCTTATAAATCTATAACTTATTTATGTTTGCATGGAGTATATCAGGAATCCTGGCTTTTCTTCTTCCACCTCCTGCCTGATGCTCTGTGAGCATTGTTATCAATAAATTGTCCTGCTTCCAGCATCTATTATTTTCAACCACAGGCAAGAAAGCAAAAGGTCATCTTCAACTTCTCCTTCCATTGAATTTGTTTCTTCCAATCATTTCAGCTACATATAACTATCTCTTCTATTGTATATAGGTTACATTCTTTACAATGAAAAGAATGTCCAACTTAATTTGGTCTAGATCTGTATTACATTCTTATCAGTCACTACTCTGATCAAACAACTCTAGTCTACTTATTGTTCCAAAAACATCCATACCTTTCATATCTCCAGCTCTTTCTTTGCTGATGCTGTTTTCTATGTTCATGATCTCCTGCCTGGTTTTCTCCAATAAAAAGTCTGTTCTTGGGGCACCTTGGTGGCTCAGTTTGTTAAGTGTCTGACTCTTGATTTTGACTCAGGTCATGATTTCAAGGGTCGTGAGATACAGCCCCACATAAGGCTTTCTAATAAATAAATAAATAAATAAATAAATAAATAAACAAACAAACATTAAAAAGTCTGTTCATTCTCTAAACACATCAAAATATCTCAAAAGATACCAATCAGAAACACTCTTTCATTGATAAGTCCACTACATTGTGAACGTTTTTGGATAGACTGGAGAATTACAGCATGTAATATGGACTGATGTACACTGGGAGGAAGAATGAACCATGGAATTAGAAAGATTTGACTTTCAAATAAATATTCATTTATTCAGCAAATACTAAAGTCCTATCAGGTCTGGACACATTCATAAGCATTGGAACAAATGGAAAGAATAGAAAGTCTTTGCTTACAAAGAACCAAATCCCTAGTCAGAGGTGGTAGACAATAATCAAGTAAATAAAAAAAATACATTTAATATTTGCAGATAATGAAAATATTATGAATATAATAAGCCCGAATTATAGCTTAGAGAAAGGTAATTAGAGAAGGCTTCCTTGAGAAAAAAATCCCTCTCTCTGTCTCTCTCTCTCTCTCTGTCACTTCCCCTCCCTGCCTCCCTCCCTCCGTCTCTTTGGGAACCTGAATATTATGAAGGAGCCAATGATGCAAAGATTATAGATGATGATGAGAAAGACAAGGAAGAGAAGGAGGATAACAATTATAATAACCGGCATTGATTAAACCCTTATGTCTTGTAGCCACTTATTTAAAATAACACAGTTCTATGAACTGGGTACTAACACTATCTCCATTTTGCAAATGAGAGAGAAAATAGGTTTACAAAGACTGAAAATTCAACGTCAGTTAAAAAGCACAATAAGACTCTTTAAAAAGCTATTTAGTCTCAGGATGCCCATAGGGCCAGACGAAGGAGTTAATGTCCTAGTCCTCCATGTTTCTCATTTATAACCAAGATCTTTATAAACAATCATTGACAGGTGATCTTAGCATAAAGGATAAAAATAGGAAATAAATGCAAAGATATCAATAAGAATTCAAGGTATAAATATTATTATAAATTACTTAAGGTTGGATATACATATCCTTTTAAAAGTACATATCCTTTTATATGCAAAAAAGGACTTAAGTGCATGTACAGAAAAATAGAATTCAATAAGAAAACAAAAATAATTAAATAAAAGGTTAGACTGAAGAAGTTTATAATAATGGATTCAATAAAGCAAGATATTTAAGTAATAAATAGAAATTTAGAAGAAGGGATAATGCATAGCAAAATAAAAGGCACAGTCAGGAAGGAGTAGGGTGTGTGTGTGTGAACAGCTTTTTTACATGTTGTTGTGCATTTTAAGGAATTATCTGTCTGAACTTGATGGCAAATAAATGGTGCTACACAGATAACCTTAGCAGAATTTTTTTTTAAGTTTTCTATCAGTCTTGAACATTACTGTCCTAAACCTAAGGAAAGTTATTTTCAAATCCTAAAGTGTCCCAAGGTTTCTTTTTAAAGAATTGCTTCTCCTGTGAGTCATTACCCAAGGATTCCATTTCTCAGCAAGTCCTTTAGCCCAGTTTCTCAGTCTCTGGTGGCTATTACTTATGTTTAACAGTTACGTGATTGATGAACAGATATATTTTTGAGATTTTCTTGCATAGTCTTAAAAATTATTGAAAACAAAGTGTTATCTTTTTCATTTGTTAGTTTTTCTTTTTGTTTTGAGAGAGAAAGCACAAAAGGAGGGGCAAGAGTGAGAGAAGACAAAGAATCCCAAGCAGGCTCCCCTCAGTCTGCACAGAGCCCAATAGGGAGCTCAATCTCTTAAACTATGAGATCATGACCTGAGCTCAGATAAAGAGTTGGATGCCTCACCAACTGAACCACCCAGGTGCCGATTTTTTTTTTAATTGAACTGCTTTGAGGTGTTTTTTGTTTGTGTAACTTTTCTTCTCAATTTTGAACAATTGGTTTAAAATCATGCAAAACCATCATGATCTTGTAGTCCACTTTCATATCAAAATGTAAACATAGTTCAGCGCATTATGCTTTATTATGTCCCCCAGGATGGAAAAATCCAGAATAAACAAAATTACTTGACATTTCAAAGTCAGAATTATATAGTAATTCCACCGACTGATGTGGCTGTTGGCCCATGTGATTGAACAGAGCTGAAAATCTTAAATTGATCATGTGTTAAGTGGTACCTTTGACTAGCATGCTTTCCACATATAGTAGGAATATACTTTATCCCCAGTTTGTTCCCATCCAGAAAGCAAAATCAAATACCTTTAGATTTGTCACTCTATTTCTGAATCTACTATGTCAGAAATAGATACAGAGATAGTTTAAGGAAAAGGAAAGAGCCACAGTCTTTAGCTGCAAAGATTGAGATTTTTGAGTTCAAGAAGCACTCAAAACAATGCACAGAAAGGCTGATATTAAAGAGGATTGTAGGAAAAAACATTAACATTTGTACTAAGGGTGTCCCATGGCTTCGCCTATACCAGCCAGGCTGGACTGGAATATGTGGCAAGAGCAAATGACCACCAAATCCCAATATTTAAAATAACAAACATGTGTTTCTTACTCACACTGACTACACTGCACATCAACATGGTGGGGATGTGGAATCACTCAAAAGCCTCATTGGAATCACTCAAAATCTTGGGCCAATAAGCAGCCACCATCTCAAACATTACTGGTAAACAAACTGGATAGAAAGAAAGAGCTGGAGGGTCTTGCACTAATAATCGAATCATTGTCCCTCCATTGGCCAAAGATATTTATTTATTCCCACCTAAATTCAAAGGCAACAGAAGTTCTATTCTTTCATGTACCCAAAAAGAAGAGAGCCAAAAATATCCAGAAAACAGAACTAGACCCTACCACAGCTTCCATGCTTTGCTTTTGTGAACACTCCATTTTTACCTATAAATAAACTGCTCCTCTGATTTGAATTAAAGCTTTTGTGTGAAAGCACTCATTCCGCAAATGAAAGGAAGTGGTCTTTCTTTGTTAACATTTATATTTAGCAACGCAATATAAGACATCTTTGCTAGCACTCTTGTCTTTATTTTCTATTCTATCCAGAGTCTGATCCAATTATCAATGATATTAGCAGAACCAAAAAGAAAAAGACCAGCTTTTGTAATTATATAAAGCTTACCCGTTGGTTTTCACTGCTGCCTGCCATCAATCTGCACAATGACATACATTTAGGGAGAAAAGGGGAATTTAGTCTTTGTCCTAAGACCTGACATTGCAGTATTCCCTGAGTCCCAGGAACAACTTCCTCTTGTACTACATGAACTTCTCCGGGGCTGGCTGTGTGGGGTGGTGGGATGAAGGTTAACAGAGCCCGAATTTGGGGGCACCTGGGTAGCTCAGTTAGTGAAGCACCTGCCTCGTGATTTCAGCTCAGGTCATGATCTCATATTCATGAGATGGAGCCCCATGTCAGGCTCATGTTGACAGTGTGGAGCCTGCTTGGGATTCTCTCTCTCCCTCTCTCTGCCCTCTCACCCCTTCTAAATAAATAAATAAATAAATAAGCCATTAGAAAAAAGAGGGCCTGAATTTCATTCCTGACTGTATCACTTCCTAGCTATAAAATCTTGAGCAAAAGGGTTTACTTTTCTGCGTCTTCTCTTTCTGCAAAGTCACAACAAACAACATGTTCCATGCGTACAAGACTTGCAATTCATCTCTTTCTTCCTTCCTTTCTTCCTTAACTTGCCTCCAACTACCATTGTACTTTACATGGTTTCATTGTATTTTTAACTTTATCATAGTAATTTAGGCATATGTACAGATGATATTACATTGGACCAGAAGTAAATTCTGCTACTTATGATAGCATATGGCAATCCTGTATCAGATACTGTACCAAATGGGAATCCACTCCCCAAATGAGGAAACTGAGAATCTCCAAAGTAGGCAGATAACACCTGTTCTAGGCTACCTCACAAGGTGGTTGGGATGATGAAATTTGATAGTATAAGCCATATTTTTTGGCCAAATTTTTGCCATGTATTTTTTGGCATAGCACTAGTACATGGTAAAGTGCGGTCTCGTTACACATTATAAAACTCTTGAAGGCAGGATCTGTGTCTGTTTTGTTTTTTCCTTCACAACGGCAAATCCAATGCCTGACAATGGTAGGAGCTCAAGGAATGGTTGTTACCTTTACACCAAACCCTAAGAGCCCTTTACCACACTCAAGAAGACCTATGAGATGAAGATACATACAACCATGTTTTAACTGTCTCCACACTGATAAGGATTACAGTGAGCCAATGTGACTGAAGGAAATAGAAATCTTTAGTCACATACACACTTGTGGTCAAATTTTAGCTCTGCCCATAAAATCCAAGTGTCCTTGAGTAATATGATCTGATTTCAGGTTTAGAAGAGTGAATTAAAACATGTATATAAAATTCTTTGCATAGCCCCTTGCACACTTGGACATCAGTAATAGTGGAATTCATCATTTACACAGTTACTTCAAAATTGCTTAATATATGAAAAAAAGGATTAATATAAGGCATTGAAATAAGGTATTCATAAATGATGACACAGCCACAAGTATAACTGTATTGGAATTAGTGATTATTTCCTATCTTCCTGACCCAGGATATATATATTCTTGCATTTGCTATGTAAGTATTGATAGCTTTTATATATTTATCTCAGGCAGTTGAGGAGAAAGATTTATATAATTGTCATAGCCGAAATATAGTCATAGAGATTAAGGAAACTACTTCTAGAACCACCTGACTTCCATTAACCAAGAAAAGCTCAAACAGGAAAGAGAGAAAGCCTCACTTTTGAGGCGTCCACTTCGTAGAGTAGTGACCTGTGGAAATTCATTCTAGAGAGAACACTTCTGTATTAACTTGTTTCAGGTCTGTCTAAAAATCTGTATCACCTACATTCTCCCTTGATTTTCCCTTTAGTGAGTCCTCTCCCTTCTCAAAGAGACACAGTACCTACAAAGGGTGGGATACAAGTGCTAAAGGTATTTCGGGTCAGGCCTTTGCATGGTGGCAAGCATTGCACTGAAGTCCTCTATCCAACATCCAAATCACACGTTTCTAAACAAAACTATTTCTTTCCAGTTACCTTTATGTCTTTGTTGATTTTGTTGGCTGACAATGGAGAGCATTGAGCATTGAGGTGTGAGGACACAAGCATTAGGTCAGAACTCACGAGGGGGTGACTTTGCCCTGCCTTCAGTGCGGGGACTAGATCTAGTCCCCGGTGCAAATTTTCCTGGAGCAGCTCCTCCATTTGTGTCCAGATGAGAGGAGGTTTTAATAAAGACCCAAGATTCAGGTGGCCTAGGGGCAAGCGTAGAGATTCTGGAGTAAATGGGCCCCAGCTTCAATCCCAATTTTGCCCATCACTATGTTAATGACTTTGGAAAAGTCACCCAACTTCTGTAAAGGATCGGGCCATAACCTTGTTAAGGGGGGGGGGGGGGTCTTTGTCTGACTTATTACCAACTCTCTCTAAATTGTGTACTTTTCCTGAAATAGAACAGTGCCAGTTAGCTACTTTTTGACATAGTAAATGAGTAAGTGAACCTCATTTTTTCTCTCTGTGATGTGGATCAATATGTACCCCTTCTGTATAGGAAACAAGAGGGGTGAGAGGTACTGTGTAAGGCACCCTGAACAAGGGAGAAGAAAGAAGGATGCGGCTCTGTGCTAGATGTGAAGCTTGCAAGTTGAAGCAGTGGTGATTCTTCCGGCAGAGCAGTGGATTATAAACTGTAGGCTTAGTGTTCCTCCACATAGCAATGAAACTTCAATTTTATCATCTTTAAAGTGGGGCTAATAATAACAGCTTTGTTGCAAGTTAATTATGGTAATTTAAGAAAAAGAGAATTCTGGCAAAGTTACTTGAATTCATGACTATACAAACACGTAGTGAGCTTTCAATATTATCATCATGCCATGCTTCAAGACTGTCCCAGAAGGCAGTCTCACCCACTGGCTCCCTAAAGGAATTGCCTCCACTAGAGAGGGCACCTGCCCAAACTCACATCACCTTCCTGGGGCTGTCTGCACCCATGACTACTCGATATGACGGTATGAACTGGACTTGGGACCCTTCACTCTCAACTTGGGGCAACTCTGCAGGGTCATCCCAGCCTCAGAAGGTTGGCTCAGGCTTTTGATGGGACTGTGTCACTAACCATCTTCTCCTTCTGCCAAATTCTGCTTCCATCCCTACTTGCCGCGGGTGTGGACCTTAACAACACACCTGATAAAATCTCCTGTATCTAATCTCCACCTCAGTCTGCTTCTTGGGGGATCCAATGTAGGGCATCGTTATACTGCCAAGGTGCCCATCACTTTTGCATCAGCCGCCAGCAGAAACCAGGTTTAGAAAATGCAAACCTCACCCAAGGCCGACGGAATCAGCCACTTACCCTCACGTTCTGCTTTCTGGCCTATTCCCTACATCTTTGTACCTTGGGAACTGCCTTCTCTTCTGCTTCCAATCCACAACACAGCACTTAGACATGATTCTGGACCAACAATGTTGAAGTTTATTCATTTATTTCTGTTCCTGTCCCCACAGTTTGTTGCTACGAATATAATAGAAAAAAAAATGTTCATTAATGAAATAGCCGTGTATACAGTGAGTCGCTATACACACGTCACTGCTCTAACATGACAATTCATCTCGATCTATTGTATCAGTGCCCTGTTGGTGAAACTTTCAGGGAGTGCCGGACTGGTATAAATGCATCCATCGCTTTGTTGTCGTATTCCCAGCTTGAAGAATACGACGCAAAGTAATTGCGCAGGAACGGCAACATTTCCAAACAATTTCATTAAATTGATGGAAGTTAAAAGACCCATCTCGGAGAAGGTCCAAATTCTCCTGTAAAACCGCTGATGGTCCAGAAGGTGGCAGTTAAATCGGTTAACAATTAAAGAAAAGACAAACTCAAAATACCCTATTGCATTTCAAAAGTGAATTATTTGATTAGCAAAAAAGCCAGAAGAACACTTGGACAATGAACAAAATAATATATATTTTGCAAAACAGTACTTTCTTTAAGGTCAGGCTATTAAGGACTATTGGAAAGTGAAGGATAGATTGTCCTGATGCCATACGTTTATAATAAAAACCATGCACCCACCACCAAAACGATGAAATCCACTTGATCCATTTTTTTTTGTTCATTCTAAAAATTAGATCACAATTACATTTTAGCTAATATTGTTAAATAGAAGATAAAATGAACTGGGGCACCTGGGTGGCTCAGTCGGTTGGGCGTCCGACTTCACCTCAGGTCATGATCTCGCGGTTTGTGAGTTCGAGCCCTGCCACAGCCTCTGTGCGGACAGCTCGGAGCTTGGAGCCAGCTTCTGATTCCGTGTCTCCCTCTCTCTCTGCCCCTCCCCCACTTGTGCTCTGTCTCTATCAAAAATAAATAAATGTAAAAAAAATTTTTTTAGAAGAAGGTAAAATGAACTTATTTTTTATAATTGTTAAGTTTCATTTGTCATACATTATCCCAGTCAAACTGATTTTTTAATTTTCTCCAAAATATGTGTCCCATTTTTGTGGATTCACTTTAAGTGGTCTTATCTCAGTGGGAAAGTGTCCTGAGATAATGAGGCCTTCCCCGCCTGCTGCCCTGGAGATGACTTCTGACCTCCCTGGAATGTCCCTGTCCCTACTTCACCTGTGGCCCCTACCTTACTTCTATTTATGGACTCCGTGCACCTTTCCACTTGGGTACACAGCATCCTAATAACCCCAGACCCTGACTATCAATGCTCCTCTCAGCAAATGAAGCTGGGCACCAGGATCTAGATCTCCCCTTTTTAGAATAAGCAAAGGACATCATTATTTTCATAAACATGAATAAATTGCAGAAGTATATCATTGAAATACACATACATACATAGGTACCCTCATGTATATACATGTAACTGCCTTCCTATGTGTACACATGTATGTATATACATAAAAAACCAAAACTCACTGCTATTTTTAACATTTAAGAATTTGTCATAGAGATGCATTCGCATGGGCATGTGAAAATGTTATAGCTTACAAATTTAATGAATGTAATCAAAGTGGTTTTACTTCCCCCAAATCCTGGGCTTTACATAACAAGACTAAATGACTATAGTAACTGTGGGAACGTGGGAGTTACCAGAGTTGGCTAGAAAAATATTCTGCCAGCAAGATCTTGCTTGCATGACAAACAACCAGAACATCCATCAAATTAAAATCATGTTTGAAACGAAATCCTATTTGCATGACAAACAGCAGAGCATCCGTCAGAACAAACACCAGTGTTTAGGACTTGGTAAAAATTCCGCAGGAAGAGAAAGCAGCAAAGGACAACGAGTACCAAATTAGGGCTGAAAAATGGAAGCCAGAGGCACAAGACTTTTGCATAGAACGAGCCCTGTCTACAAGTTTCAGCAAAAAGCACCCAAAAGAGGTTTTGTTTCTTTTTTATTATTATTACTTTTTATAAAACGAGGACAAAGTCCACCCAAAAAGAGAGAGGGAAAGGAAAGGTGAGGGAGAGAGAAAGAGAGGAGGTGGGAGGGAGAGAGGAAGCGAAAGATGAAAGGTGGAAGAGGAGAGAGAGAGAGAGAGAGAGAGAGAGAGAGATGTTCTTCTTTCCATGGAAAGAGAATGGAGCATGAAGGCATGGGGTCTGAAGGGAGATAATCGCCCAGCCCAGCAGCCAGCAGCTAAAGGGTTTGGCAGACTGCGAGAGCAGGTGTGCTTGGCTGTAAAACAAGCATTGCCTGCCAGGCCCTGGCATCTTCCCAGACTCATGTGTACCACGCAGGCATATGGGGCATAAATAGCGACAGGACAGGAAACGCAAGGCTAGAATCAGGGCGGGAAGCAGAACCCAGCCTTCTAGCACATCCTCAGGCTCTCTCGGACCCTCTCCTCCGAGTGCATTTCATCCACACCTGGGCTCAATTTGAGGGCGTGTTGTTTATTGTCCCGGTGAGAATGTGAGCTCTAGATTCGGGCAGAAGGGAGCCCATTATTCACCAGCTCTATGGCATTGGTCGTATTGGGTCTCGGCGTTCTCATCTAAAAATGAGGGCCAGGGTACATTTCTGAGAGAATTGGAAGAAAGAAAGATGTTCGAGCATGCGCGGTACGCCTTGCTGAGCACCTGGCAGGCCACGCCCCTTCCCTCCATTATTGTGGGGACAGTTTTCCCTCCTCTGTCTAGGAAGGGTCATGGCTGCCGAAGTTAGAGCCCACCCCATCTTGTAAAAAAAAAGACCCCCGAACTGCATTTCCTTCTTCTTACCTATGAAGTTAGTGTTTATTACTGGGAGGCAGGTGGAGTGAAGAATTCTGCAGGAGGGGCTTGGAACCAGCAGCCAGGAGAGCTGGAAATTACTTGTCTATGCCCTTGGGCACTAACATAACCTTGGAGAGATGCCATGACTGTACTTGAGCATCCTCAACTCTGTTTTGGGGATTCTCCAGAGATCGAGAACTGGTTTTACTATATGCTGTGTAACTATAATATATAATATATGTTCTGTAACTATACTTGATTTTTGAACTGCATGGGTTTTTGTTGTTTTGATAAATACAATACTAATCATGTATTTTCTCTTTCCTATGATTTTCATGATAACAGTTTCTTTTCTCTAGTTTACTTTACCGTAAGGATACTGCACATAATACATACAACACACAAAATACGTGTTAACTGTTTCAGTTATCAGTACAGCTTCTGGTCAGCAGTTGGCCAATAGTAGTTACGTTTTTCAGGAGTCAAAAGTTATCATATAACTATAGTAATATAGTGATTAATTTATCTTAATATATGATTAATCATGAATGTACAATTTAAGTAATGATTAACACACAATTATATACCTTAATATAATTATTTTAAGACAGATATATAAGTATAATTTTTCTAGTACATTACAGTTATATGGCTTCATTCCATGATTATAGTATATATTATATACAAGTATATATATATATATATCATTATATATGTAACTAGAATGTAATTATTTATATATAATTATGATGAGATATATATTTTTCGTGTGTGTTATATATACATACATATTGTAAAGAATTGGTTCACGTAAGATGGTGGCTGAGAAGTCCCGAGATCTGCAGTCAGCAAGCTGGAGACTGACAATTCATGAGACTGAGTTCTAGTTCAAGCCTGGAGGCCTGAGAAACAGGAAAGCCAATGGTGTAAGTTCTAGTCCAAAGGCCAACAGGCTTGAGAACCAAAAATGGATATTTTAGTTCAAGTCCAAAAGCAGGAAAAAAACTGATGTCCCATCTCCAAAGAGAGTCAAGTGGACTTACCTGGAACTTTGAGGTCAATCTTTTCCTTCTATTTAGGCTTTCAACTAATTAGCTGGGGCCCACCCACACTGGGAGGGCAATCTGCTTCCCTCAGTTACTGATTCAAATGTTAATCTCATCCAAAAACCCCCTCACAGACACACCCAGAATAGCATTCGATTACGTGTTTGGGCACCATGTGGCCCACTCAAGTTGGCACATGGAATTAACCATCACATCAACCATACCTTTCTTGAAAAGAAAGGAGGAGGAGAAGGGTAAGTAGAGCCCAGAAATACAGAATTGAAAACTCAAGAAATCCAGGTTTCTTGATATTTAGCATCTTCCGGGAAACAAGATGAAATAGCTAGATTCTATGAATTTTAGAGACACGGAGGAAGATGGTACCTTATCACATCATGAAGAAAATCCATGATTTCTAAGGAGAATGAAATACTTAAGAATGCATAGAAATAGCGTTACTATTTAAATAAGCATCTACCATGAGCCAGGCATCTTATGTGCATTATCTTACTACTCACATTAACCCTCCGAGCTGGGCTTCATTAAGACCATATTAGGTAGGGGCAGAGGCTGAGAGGGGTTAAGTAACATGTCCAAGGTCACTTAGCTAGTCGGTGACAATGCTGGGATTTTCTTATCCCCAAACTTCTGCTCCTTCTAAATTGTCCTTTTGTTCTCTGCTGGACACACTGTGCCCTGGTGCCTAGGACACTGCCTGGCATGTAGCAGGGACCCAACAACTATCTGCAGAATGAGTAATGGGAGATGCCCAGACAACCTACCTTCTCCTGCCGTTGTTTTTACCAGACCTCTCTCACCGGAAAGCCTGGTGGACCCCACCCACCTATCCACATTGCCCTGTTCCTGAGTCAATCAGTCCTAAATAGAGAAAGAAGACAATTCTTCATCTCCACTGCTTCAGATGAGGAAGAGTGAGTACTTCCTTTCCACAGATTGTGTTTTCTCTATGATAGAAAAGGACCCTGGAAATTTTGGTGCCTCAAATTCATCTCCCCGTAGAGCACTACAAAATCATCCACACACGTTCTCTGGTGCTCCTTTCTGAAGAAACACACCACACACTATTAGGTACTCGGATCCATGATACACAGTAACGATGTGCCATCACGTGGGTCTGATTTTGCATTCTGATCCTATTTGGCCACTTCGGGCTTATGAATCGGGGCAAAGAAACCACATTTTTAGCGTGTTTCCCCTTCTGTAAATTCTGTATGATTTCCCCCGGCATGTAGGGATGCTGTGGGCATTTAATGTGCTAATTCAGACAAAGTACTTAGCACAGTACCTGGCTTATGGGTAAGGAGGATGAAGGATGACATATTAGGTATTGTTACTGCCCAACCTCAACCTCCAGTTTTATTCTACAGCAGACTGTGTGTCCCAATGGAGAGAAATCCCCAGTGCTAATACTATCCGAAATGCTACCTGAGTCGGGTACAGTTTCTGGCCTCTGCACTAGAATGGCTGCCCTTGCCAGGGCCCATTTCCCCAGTTGAGTTGGTTTTCCCCACCTCATCCCCCTCTTCATGGCTTCTTACGCTCGGTGACGCAACAAAGTACTCAACTCCTGTGGCTCCCCCAACTCACTGCCCACGCTGTCTGCCAGCCTTCGAAGCCGTCTTCTCCAAATTTAAAGATGTGTCACTTTCTCTTTTAAAAAGTTCCCTTTTATTTGGATTAACAGCCCCATCGTCCTGTTTGCCACTTCCGAAGTGATTCCAATAAATAGAAACCAGAACATTTGGAAATTGCCTCGAGCCCTCTCTATGCTAGTCTCACTTGGAAATCTCCAGCAGCTGCGTGTTTTCCTAACGACCTTCAGTTGCTCAGAGAATGTATAATTCATTCCCCACCTATCTTCACTAATCCCACTTTCCTAAAATAAATATTAACTGAACTTATCTGCTAAAACAAGCCCAAATCAAGTCTCTTATCAAATGAACTCAGAGGCAGAACAAAAAGCTGAGAATCTGGTGGAGAGGTAATTGTCTTTATTGGGAAGGCAGATCTAAAACTCCCTCTGGCCTGCCGTTGCATTCAATCCTGTTCGGCAAGCCTTTATTGAACACTCTCTATGCAGGCAGCAACAGGGCTGGAGAGCACAGAAAATTGGATTCAGAGTTAGAAGGCCTGATATCAGAGGAATTGGATCCGAATTCCATCTTTACTCTTGACCAATTGTGAACATCATGAAAATCGCTCTGAGGCTCATTTGCAGTAGAATAGTAACACGATTCCTATTACCGGAATCCCTCAACACCTCTCCCCACCTCCTAACACACACAACTTTCAGCAAAGTCTCCCTGGATTTGTCGGGAGAAGACAGTGAGTGTCTTGTCAAATATTAGAAAAGAATATTGACTTCCTGATGCATGGATGGATCATGGGAGTAGAAGTTGCAATATCTCTAGTTCAATTCAAAGGAGAAAGTTATTTGTTTTATTTCATGAAAATTTATAAATCCCATTGCCCATGAAAATATCCTTCCCAATCCAATTCTATTTAAGCCCCGTGCAGTCCTAGTATCCTTATCCTAACAGCACCTTTGCTTGCTGCTAGCATGGGAGATTGAGGAATAATCTAGAAATGTGTCTTGAACCTTCATTGCAGAGGCTGTTGTTCCCAAAGGCCTTATCTGACGATGTCACTGTTTTTGTTTGAGCTCTTGGATGGGACCATCCTTGGAAGCCTCTCTCCTTCTGGATTAGCTGGTCATCATAGCACCGGGGATGCGGGGTTGGGTCCAAATACGACCCATCATCTAGCATCAATAGGTGAGGGGACCAGAGGATCACATAGATGAAACATAGCAAATAACCAGATTTGTGCTACCAAGCAGCAGCTACAAAAGGCAATTTTAAAATCTCCTATCAGAAAAGGGTATTGTCTCAATGGATAATGGATTCTTTCTGAGAAACAAAATAGGAGATGGAAGTAAAGGTTTACGACAAATGCTGATCGACGTTTACTTCCAAACTGGCTTCACGATATTGCTCCAAAATCTTGGGTTCCCACTCTTTCCCCCTCTCCAACAAAATCCTCTCCTGCTTCTTTCCCAGGGCTGCAATGATGGACTGAGCAACGGTGTTGAAAGCACCGGGTAGACTATCGAATCCTGAACGTGCCAGAGGTTGTCACCATTCTGAGCCACTGGGATAGGTGCTCTGAGGGGCAAGCAGATGAAAATCTCATGAGCCCCAACACTCTTGAGCGCACAGCCCAGGGAGAACTATTAATAGACTCCCCAGTAAGAGAGTCCACTGAGGGCTGGGCAAGAGGAAGTGTGGTGAGTGAAACAGGCACACGTTTAGGAACGCCCTTTGCTCTTAAAAGAACGTCAAAGCCAAATGGGGCAATTACAGAGAAAGGGTTACAATTGCCCGAGAAATCTTCAAGGAAAATAATTCCTTGTCCTCTGAGGGCACCTTCCAGTGCACCCTCAGGAAAGTATCCTTAAACCCGCATGGACCTAATGAGGTAGGCCAGTTATCAAACACACAAAAAACTCCACTCTTATTTCTGAGAGAGCTCTCGAACCCACACGACTTCTTTGAGTTCAAATCAAGAAATTAAATATTCTAAATTTTTTGCACCAGCCTGTGTTCCTGTCTTTAATTTATAGAGCCAGGGACAGAAAAGGGAAGAAAGGGGCATGCTAATGAGGTTATTTCTCTTGTTGGCATTTGCCTACTAATATTTCTTTTCAAAAGAAGGATATGAACTAGAAACACAGCTCATTGTTCTAAACACCTTGAGAGTAAGATGACTTAGTAGAAATATAGTAGGGGGGAAAAAAGGCTGGAGAGAAAAACACAAAGTTTCATCCCATGTACCTCTCGCGTTACGAATGTTTTCCCCTCCGTCATTTGCTATCATTTTTTTTTTTTTACATTGCTTGCTACATGAAAATGTGTTACCATAAAAAATACTCTCCAAAAGAGTTTGCAGTGGGGAATTGGACCATACATGTGTGGCCACTTGGATTCTAAATTGAGGACACTGATGTGTGAAGGTTTATTCCTGGCGTCTTGTAATGAACAAGAACCAAAAAAGACAAGGACGTAGGAAGGTTTTATCCAAGCTCATTGGAAGTTTTCACAGGGTCTCAGTCTCATGTTGTAACTTCAGCGGAACTAAACACGAGAGCCAGAAGACACAGTGGATTCAGCCACATGCCCTGTCCTTTCTCCCTCCCCTGTTCCTTTCTCTGGAGATAGAAACTATTTTTTTCTTAAGCCCTTGTCATGATTGCAGCTTCCTGAGGGCTGTCTCTGTCTATCCCTCTGCTCCCCCTTGAGCACAAGAGAGATACCATAGCTACTACTCTGTCAGTCCAAATTTGTGAAATCAAAGTCCTCCAAATAAGCAAACAGCGAAAGCTACCAATTTAAATCCCACCTGCAGGAGCCCTTTATTTCGTCCACTTTTCCCGCATTTGTTTATTTTGTTCTAGACATCTTTGGGGGATCACATTTGTCCTGGGAATTTCAAGTTGGCCTTCTGCTGCCTGAATGTCGCATTCCTGTGCATTCCACGAGAGCCGATGGATACAAAGTCACAACAAAATGGAAACTATTACCTTGAGCCAAGCTAGCCCTTGAGAAGTCCTTAACTTGAAAGTTTTCCTTCCGCCCAAATGTTCAGTCAGGGACTAAGTGCTGAGAAGATGGCCTTCTAGAAAGCATGACTTGGAGGAGACAGGCTGCACTGTGTGCTGAAGTCAGCGAACTCAGGCTGGAAACCAGTCACACTTGGTAGTGAGAGTCAGTTGAACGCACCTCTTCCGATTCCCCTCTGCCGTGGATCCTGGATCGCAGCTTAAAATTCGCAGCAGGGGAGTATTTACATCCCTGAAATCAGCAAACGCTACAAATCTGAGGGTAATGTTTTTCTGTTTCCTTTTGTCCCAGAGAGGCAGTTAATAAACTTTTTTCTAGCACAGCACTAACTACAGGCCTGTGAAAGGTCAATGTTTCAAAGAGCCCGTCTGGATCTGAAATGCCTTAAGAGGAAGGCCTCTCATTTCTGTGATTTCTCAAGGAAGTGCCAGCAAGAAATGAAAATCTGTCTCTGTGACTTTTTCTTTCAGTGCTTTAAAATAACCCACACCAGGGGCACCCGAGTGGCTCAGTCGGTTGAGCTTCCGAGTTCGGCTCAGGTCATGATCTCACAGCTCGTGGGTTCGATCTCGGTGTCGGGCTCTGTGCGGACAGCTCAGAGCCTGGAGCCTGCTTTGGATTCTGTGTCTCCCTCTCTCCCTGCCCCTAACCCATTTGCATTCTATCTATGTCTCTCTCAAAAATAAATAAACATTAAAAATATTCTTTTTTAAATAACCCACACCGGAGCTCCGGCCAGTGACTTCCTGCCCTCCCCTTGTGTTGTGCGTGACTTGAAAGTCCTTCCATTGCTCAGGCCATGCAGTTTTTACACCTGTATTGTGTTATATAAGCCAGCCTGTCTAGTTCTGGAACCATCCTGTAAATATGTCAGCTTAGATTTTCCTTTTCTTCTGCTTCACCCTCAGGCGGTAACTTTCATTCCCTTCCAAACAAATCCTTCCTGCAGTGGTTTGCTCCCCTGCCTCCACTGTCTCATGTTCCATCACTTTTCACTGCCCGCCACCCGCCTGCTGTGCCCTCGGCTCAAGAGCTCCAGTGCCGGTCCGCAATGCAGGCTCCTGAATGCTACACACCCCTTCTCTCTCCCTCTGAGCATGTGCCCCTGTCAGCAGGGCCATGTCCCTAAAACGCCTCCCTCGGCTGCCACAGCTACTCCAGATCATGGGACTCAGGCTTCATCTCTGACTAGTCTTCTGTCTCTTCTTGATGGGATTGTTCTCCTCCTACAGGCAGGGCTTTTGAGGAGTCTGAGGTGGGTACAACCCATTGGGTCCACACAGGGCTTGGGACCCTTTTTACAGCCATCGCTGTTTTATTGTGTTGTTACATATGTAAATATGGCATTTCCTCTAGTAGAATAGACAGGCCTTAGGAGCCAAGAGGGGGCCTTATTGAACTCTGGATTCTTTACAGATGCTTTTCAGGTGAGAAGTGTTAGGCAGAAAATGGACTTCCATAGCTGGACCTCCCCAATGTCCTAAGTTATCTGATATAAACACAGGAAGGACAGTTGTTCTCAAGCAAGAGTGATTGGTCCCTTAGACATTTGGTAAAGTCTGGAGGGTTTTTTTGTTTTTGTTTTTGTTTTTTTCATTTTCACAACAGTGAGGGCATGCTACGCGCTACGGGTGGTTAGACAACATGCATCCAGCTAAATGTTCTATAGTGCATAGTACGATTCCCACAAAAAGGAATCATCAGACCCCAAATTTCAGTAGTGCTGAGGTAGAGAACCCCTGACTTATAGTGTGACCATCCTAATGCTGTTCACCAGCTAATGGGGTGGTAAGAGTTGGGTTGTGGGTCTGGTCACACTTGCTTAACCACCCAATAACTGAGTGTCATAAGGGTTGCTGCACCCATCTGCTTATCTGAACCTGGCAACAGGATGGCCCCCTCCTGGCTTTCCACAAGGTCTTTGTTCTGACCCTCAGTCGCCACTGAATACACAGCAGAGCCCCTCACTTTCAATCCTTGGATGTGTCTCTTAACACGCAATAAACAAGCCATAGCATCAGGATGATCTGTGTGTGAGTCTCAGCAACCTGCATCGTTCACAAGCACGTCACATACTCAAAAACTTACACTTGACAATCACGAGTTCGGGGAAAGTGTAAGTTAGTGGCTAGAAGCTCAGAGACCCAAGGTCAGAGGACAGTAATGCTCATGATAGCTTGAGTGTTGAGTCTTTGCTAATCTTCCCTCCGTTTTCTAGTCTGTAAAATGAGGACATAAGTGAGACACGCCTCGTGGAGTTGTGACAACTATGCGATGATGCAACCACAGTGTTGAGAAACACGCCCCGCAGCTAGTAACCACTTAGCAAATAGGCGGTGTCAATAAAACAACATTAGATTCTTTATGGGTTGGGAAAAAAGAGAAGCCGGGTGTTTCTGAATATTAAGGGGATTATGGATTATCATCAAATTAATAACCTACTTTCTGTAAGTAACTCCTTCGATCTTTATTGTGTTGAATTGAAGTGAACTGATTTCACTACGATGCACGTGTATCCCATCGTTTGTTACCGAGCAACAATTCAAATAGAATAGAATGTTTGAAAGGAATAATTCATGGAGCTTGCAAACAGTGAGGAAGGGGGGCGGGGAGAATACAGTGCATAGAATACAAGATGCATTGCCGTGAGCCAAGTCTTGAATATCTTCTATTTTTCTACATTAGTTTGTGCCTCAAGGGTCCAAAGCGTCTTGCTAATCTGATGACTCTCCACAACATCCTGGTATGATCATTCCAATTTTTTTTTTTCAACCTGAGTAAACTGAACTGCAGAAAAATTGAGTGATTTGCTCAAGGTCACACAAAAGAGAAGCCCAGAATAGAACTGCATCTGCTGGCTTCCCGTTCAGCCAGGACCCTTCCCAATACACCTTACTTGAAGCAGTCTGGTGAGAGTGGCTAATGGCTTTGCTATTCTTAAACCACCAGTACCTTTTTTTTTTTTCCTGAGTAATACTCTTGGCAAACTTGTTTATTTTCTAGAGTGAGAGATATTTCTGAAAATAGAGCCTCTAAGCAAAGTTGATTGTCATTCTAAAAAGAATAGTCAGTCTCAAAGCAGCAAATTAATTTGTTAAAAATGTGGGTTTGGGGACTGTAATCAAAGAGGAAGATCCTATACCAATGTCAAGAATCTGGAAAGATGGAGAAATTGAATGAAAGATATTGACTATCAAAGGAAGAGTTTTGCAAAGGCTCGAAAACGTGGATTCAGAGTAATAGCAGGCGTTTAGCAATGAGCTTGAGTTCTGGCCAAGAAATGCGGTGCACCTTGGCACCTTTCCCTGACCTCACAATCCTGCAGGCAACTCATTTCCTCCAGCCAAATCGATGGCTTTCTAATAGCTGAGCATCCCGCTCTGAATCACTTGCAAACCACTAAGATATACTTTCACTGTTTATTTTCTAACTTGAGACGGAGAAGAGCAAGGTCAGTTGATTCTTTCAATGATTGCTCTTAAAATAAAAACTCTCACTGCCATCTTTTGAACTTTTGAAAACCAATGCCCAATAACACAGCCATTTTAGCCAATTCAGTTGTTCATGACCATAGTTTTCCATAACTTTATTATCTCTGTCTATAGCATATATATTTAATGCACTGGCATTATCAGTGGCATGTGCTTTTACATTTCTCAAGGATGGTGCCTTGTGCCTACTGTGTACTCAGCTAACATTGGAAACAAAAAAAAATATACAAAGATAATAAATGGTTCCATTTAATTAGGGCTTATTTTTCCTGTGAGATAGAGCCCTCCTATTAGAAGAATAAGTGTATATTGATCATATGATGATGTGGAGAAAAGGCTTACTGGTGGGAAAGGTGCATGTCCAGGAGCTGTAGAAAATAAAATTGAATGGGTGTGTCAATTAGGCAGAGAACATAGGCTTCATGTCGAGTGGGCATAATAGTGTGGACAGTATGAGCCAAAGAGTGGAGGGATTCCAACCACAAGATGAAAGCTCTAGAATGAATAAGTTCTAGGAGGCAATACATTTGCTACCTGTATTCTACTTGGTAACCAACATGCTCATAAGAAGCTGCATCACTGTCACTACTACCGCCATCATCATCACCACCATCACCATCATCATCATCACCATCACCACCATCATCACCATCATCACCATCACCATCAACATCATCCTCTCTTATGACTACAAGTCAAAGAAAGAAATCCATCAAAGTCTGGAAGCCAGAATATAAATATTACTGTTAATCATTACTGTTAGAATACTCATGATCTTTTAGTGTTTATCTGAAACTACTTTACATTTTTACACTAACTGAAACAAGATTGCTTAGTTTCTCAGGACTGGAAGAATTATAAAGCATATGGCAGAGAATTCACTTTTGTTGGTCCACATCCAGATTTTTGTACTCATGCTGTACCTTATTTGAATATAATGAATCAACAGACAGAGGCTAGAGGCTAGATTAGATTGCTGACTGACTGTCAAGGCAATGGAGAAGTTATGTGGTGAAACCAGCTTGTATCTCTCTTGTAATTATGTCGTCTTTACCTTCATTCTGTTTGAAATGAAAGATGCTTCTTCTAGATGCTGGCCCCTTTGAAAAAGTGGCCTGAAAAATACAACATGTTTCTTCCTCAAACTCCAAATTCTATTTCAGATGTTAGATGCTAGTTGCTAAGGGAACCATTACAGGGCAATTATCATTAAAACAGTTTGAAACTAGATACCTGAAGGAGGGGATTGTTCTCTGGTCTTTTAAGTGCAATGGTTGGGCAAACCCTTTCTCCCATTAGTAAAGCCCGTTCACGGACAGACTACTTTTCCTTTTCACCCACTTCCTGGGAAAAGAGTGAAAGAGATTGTATTAAATCCTTGGAGAAGAGAAGACTCCTATATGGATGAATGTTGAAATCAGATTGAACCCAGACTCATGATAGCTGTGTTATAAGGAAATTGTATTTAAACTTGGGAAACAACTTTTTTTCTTCTACTTTTTTTATAAATAGGAGTACAAATTGGATACAATAAAATGCAGATTTTATGTACATTTTGATGAGTTTTGACCAACGTATACCTTTGTTCAAATGCCACCCCAAAATGATACAGAATATTTTCATCTTTCCACAAAGTGCCCCCCTTATACCACATTCCAGGCATTTCTTCTCCCTGGACACAACTATGCTGGTACCAGTCACCATAATTTAGTGTCTCCTATCCTGGAACTTCATATAAATGGAATAACATTATACTTAATCTTATTTTCTGGCCTCTATTGCCCAAATGTAAGGCTTATAAGATTAATCCATGGTATTCTATTTACCAATAGTCCTTTCTTTTTATGGCTGAGTCGTATTCCACTGAATGAATAAAGCTGTTATGAGTGTTCTTTTAGATATCTGTCTGTGGGCAGGTATTTTCATTCCAACTTTAGTGTTGCTAGTCACAGATTTGACTTACTAACTCTAAATAGAAGAAGCCACCGTGGGAGTAGATTGTTCTGAATAGAAGGGCCTTTTATGCACTTTTAGCTCTTTGGTCATCTCAGCCCAGGGTTGTGGACCCACTGTCTACCACCATCACCCATCCCCAATCTTCAATACCCATTGAAAGTATTCTCAAATTCCGTATGTCTTGAGTACCACAGCCAAACAGTGTAATAAAGTCAAGACCCCTTCCACATTCCCATTCTCACTTAAATAATTGGGACTTCCTTCTAACATGTCAACACCTTGTAGCTCATGAGGAGACGTACAGTAGCTATGCCTCTGTTTAGATTGAAAAGCAGCCTGGGATGCGTGGGTGACTCAGTCTGTTAAGTGTCTGACTCTTGGTTTCAGCTCAGGTCGTCTCACTGTTCCTGAGATCGAGCCCCCATCTGGCTCGCTTGGGGTTCTCTCTCTGTTCCTCTCACTCTCAAAATAAGTAAATAAACATTAAAAAACCAAGCAGTCTAACATTTTCAGAGTAATTGCTTCAGAAACTCACCTGACCAACCCACAAGCCCCCTCGGGTAGTGACTTTGAATGCATGCGTTACCACTTTGCATGAATTTTGCACACATAGTGAAAAATAAGTCAGGTTTCAACAATGCACTTTCTTTTTTTATATATTAAATATAATGTGTTGTCAAATTGATTTCCATACAACACCCAGTGTTCATCCCAACAAGTGCCCTCCTCAATGCCCATCATCCACTTTCCCGTCTTCCCCACCCCCCATCAACCCTCAGTTTGTTCTCTGTATTTAAGTCTCTTATGGTTTGCCTCCTTCCCTCTCTGTAACTTTAACTTTAATTTCCCTTCCCCTCCTCCCTGGTCGTAAGTTTCTCAGGATCCACATATGAGTGAAAACATATGATATCTGTTTTTCTTTGCCTGACTTATTTCACTTAGCATCACACTCTCCAGTTCCATCCACGTTGCTACAAGTGGCCAGATTTCACTCTTTCTCATTGCCAAGTAGTATTCCATTGTGTATATAAACCACAATTTCTTTACCCATTCATCAGCTGATGGACATTGAGGCTCTTTCCACAATTTGGCTATTGTTGAAAGCACTGCTATAAACATTGGGGTACAAGTGCCCCTATGCATCAGCACTCCTGTATCCCTTGGGTAAATTCCTAGCAGTGCTATTCCTGGGTCATAGGGTAGATCTATTTTTAATTTTTTGAGGAACCTCCACACTGTTTTCCAGAGTGGCTGCACCAATTTGCATTCCCACCACCAGTGCAAGAGGGTTCCCGTTTCTCCGCATCCTCACCAGCACCTGTAGTCTCCTGATTTGTTCATTTTAGCCACTCTGACCAGCGTGAAGTGGTATCTCAGTGTGGTTTTGATCTGTATTTCCCTGATGAGGAGTGACGTTGAGCATCTTTTCATGAACAATGCACTTTCTAGGAGGACTTTTAGTGCCTCCTACGTTTTCTGAGCTATAGGAAAGGATATGTTAATAAGACCATATTTAAAATTCACCCCAGTGGTGCTTCAACATCCTTTCTGAGAAAGATGTACTGAGATGTTTGCTATAATCCATGCTAAGACCTTTCTAACACTTTAAGGACTGTGTTACAGCGGAGAAAGCTTTATTAGAAAACGGTGGTCTGGCTGTGGGATCCCTGGAGCGTTTGCTTTAGCCCACGGGGTAGTGAGCCTGTTATCCGTGCTTTGATTCTGGCACACACAGGTTATGCCTGAAGCTCTCACACATTTCCAATTCTTCTAAGAGGTGACACGTCTCTAGGTGATTTAATCCCATCAACTGATTCTTTGTTTTTTCTTTTGGAGATGAGCTGATGTGCAGGGGACACCATTTAAACACGAGTGTTTCCAACTCCTGATTTTTAGGGGGGAGGGGCGGTTTCTTAAGGTTATATGATTTCCCAACCGCTTTCTTTTGGACTCTGTTAGCCAAATAGGCATTAAATACCATGCCCATTTTACAGATGGTAAGAATGGGGCAGGTTAAGTGGCTTTTGCCCGTAGGGGCGTGTGTATGGTGTGCCTGAAACCATTGTGATCCCCAGCCACGCCTTCAAGGTGACGGAGTGGGAGATGGTGCAACCTGCATCACAGAGACCCCTGACATCAAACCCCTGGGGAAGTGGAGCACCAATGACGTGCAGATGAGTGCCGTTTCCTTGAAGGATTACATTGCGGTGAAGCAGAATGTGCCAAAGTACCTGTCCCGCAGCACAGGGCACTATGCGGCCAAATACTTCTGAAAAGCCTGACGCCCTGCTGTGGAGAGCCTCACCAACCCGATGACGTTGCACGGCCATAACAACGGCAAGCAGCTCATGACCATGCCCCTTGCCAAGTGTACCTTGGAGATCATCTATCTGCTCACCGGTGAGAAACCACACATCACCCTCCTGACCGCACAGGTCCTGGTGCATGTGATTATTCACAGGTTCTGGGAGGACTCAACCCAAACTGGGCAAACCAGAACAGGGAAGCATCAGGCCACCGATGTGTCCCCACTACGCCATGGGAATCAGGCCATCTGACTGCTGTGCACAGGTGTCCGTGGGGCCGCCCTCTGGAACATCAAGACCATTGCTGAGTATCCAGCAGATGAGATCATCAGTCAAGCCCAGGGTTCTTCCAATTCCTATGCTATCAAGAAGCACGAGCTGGAAAGTGTACTCAGGTCCAACCATTGGTCCCCTGGCTGTGGCCCCAATAAACCTAACTGCCCACCCCAGTCTGGGTGGAAGCAAAACCTCGTCTCTGTTCTGAGAGAAATCCCTGAAGTAATTCTAAATTTTTGTAAATGAAAGACAAGTGGATACTTATGGTAGGGGAGGGACTTGGCAAGGTAGCCCCTCCAAATCCCCCTAAATGTACCCAGCTAGCACTGAAGGATGGGGGAGAGTCAGTAAATCTGCACACGAATGAAGAAACTTGAGAGGAAAAGGATCTAGATTCTGAATGCTTTCTCTTTCAGGGGCCAGTATTTGAGAGTGTGCCTGGTGAATCAGGATGGTGGGAACTGAAGGTCGTGAGGCACGAAGAACACCAAAGAGGAAAACGTTATGGGGGAAGAAGGGGCTCACCAACTAATCTGAAAACACCCAAAAACTTAACTCACAGAATCCACTAGAAAAAACATGCAAATCATGTACATAGTTTTAATGCTCTAGTTACTACCTTTAAAAAAATTAAAGGACAGGCACCTGGGTGTCTCAGTCAGTTAAGCAAAAGGTTATCAGGCCAGGTCATGATAGCGTCTGACTTTGGCTCAGGTCATGATCTCGTGGTTCATGAGTTCCAGTCCCGTGTTGGGCTCTGTGCTAACAACTCAGAGCCTGGAACTGCTTCAGGTTCTGTGTCTCCCTCTCTCTGCCCCTCCCCTTCTTGCTCTCTCTCTCTCAAACAAACATTTAAAAAAGTAAAAAGAAACCTACATAATTTTAATCCATTTTTTTATTTATTTAACCTAATATATCCAAAATATTATCGTCTTAAGAAATAATTAATATAAAAATGAGATACTTTATATCCTTTTTTTATCTATTAAATCTTGAAATCAAGGGTGTATTTTCTACTTATGGCGCACCTCAATTGGGACAAGTCACATTTCAAGTGCTCTTGCTTTTATTTTTTTATATTAAACATAATTTATTGTCAAATTGGTTTCCATACAACACCCAGTGCTCATCCCAACAGGTGTCCTCCTCAGTGACCATCACCCACCCTCCCTCCCTCCCACCCCCATCGACCCTCAGATTGCTCTCAGTATTTAAGAGTCTCTTATGGTTTGCCTCCTTCCCCCTCTGTAACTTTTTTTCCCCCTTCCCCTCCCCCATGGTCTTCTGTTAAGTTTCTCAGGATCCACATAGGAGTGAAAACAGATGGGATCTGTCTTTCTCTGCCTGACTTATTTCACTTTCAAGTGCTCTTGCTTTTAAGTAGCTTCCGTGTTGGATGGTGCAAGGCTTGATGTTCATGGGATAAAGACAAGAAACGCCCTCTTAGCAGTCACTCTCCCAAGAATTCTGAGCAAGGGTGTGAGCTAGAGCTGTAACCATAAGGTGTGATGAGCTATATCTCAGGACACAGAGGGTAGTGAGGATGACACCAGGGGGCAGCAATATAACCACAGCCCCACACTGTGGGCCACAAGTGGACCGAGCATTTTGCTTTACCCACTCCCTATTGTTTGGAAAAAGAGTCAATCCCAAAATTCCTGGCCAGTTGGTGTAAGGAGAAGAACCCAAGAGAGAATTTGGTCTTATGTCAAGTTGAAGCAAAGGAGACTTCAGCCAAGAATCTGAAAAGAGAAATATAATGTCCTCTGTTTTGGAAGTCTGTGACATGGGTCAGACCAGTTCTTTAGTTGTGCATCAGCCTTCCCACCCCACGCCAATATGGCACAAGGGCCTTGAGGGGAGGAATTAGAATATTCTCTTTTATAATAGTTGCTGAAACTTCTGTGGCACCACAGTTGTGGTAAACTAGGTAAGCGTGGTCTTCTTCAACCTCTTCCCAGCACCTAGAATAGGACTCGCCATGGAGTCATATGCATTAAAAAGTCGTTGAAAGACTGACCAGAGAAACCTGAGCTCCTTTCCTTTCTGCTTGCAGCTCCCTCCTTCCAAAATGGACATAACCAGAAGGTTCACACTGCTCGTGTCTCAAGTAAATTTTTTTTGAAGTTTATTTGTTTGAGAGTGACAGAGACAGCACGAGTGGGGGGAGGGGGTAGAGAGGAAGGGAGAGAAAGAGAATCCCAAACAGACTCCGCGCTGTCAGTACAGAACCCGACGTGGGGCTCGAACTCACCAAGTTGTGCATGACCTGAATTGAAACCAAGAGTCGCATGCCTAACTGACTTAGCTGCCCAGGCGCCCCTCAGGTAAATTTCTTGTAGGCGTTACTATCCTTACCTACCTACATAAGTCAATGGGAAGAAAAAACTATAAGAAAAATTAGTGGAATAAAAGATGTTACATTTGCATGATGTTTTAGATCATATAGAAGGCTCTCGTATGCAAATCTCATTTAAGCCTTCACATTTTACATGTTCAGAGAAGGTAAGACCCTCGGTTCACTCAAGTGACTAACAAATCATTCGGCTGGAAACTGATCCTACAACACCTGACTCCAAATCCAACTAATTTTAGTCTTCCTTTCCCTGCATTATGGCTGCCTTCAAATGCAGGACCACCTTGTACTGATAATAAAACGCTCTGCACAAATTCATGATATTTTTACCATGTTGTTATCAGGAGTACTCAGTTAGCCCTAAGAAAATATTATTATATGAAACTGCCTTTGACCTATCTTTACATATATTAAATACAACTATTGACCCACCAGAAAACCCAGAGTGGCTCTAAATAAAGATTTTCATTTTCCAGGTTATACCATGATAGTTTGTCTTCCAGAATAAAATGACTTCTTTGGAAGCAGGGGAGAATTGATTTCTTAAATCTGACCCAGACGTCAGATTGGTGTGCTTTATTGTAGGAGTCTAACTGAATGTTTTCTTAGCAGGATCTCCTGTTACTGGAACAAGGAGATTTTGCACAATTTATTCATCGAAGCAATGGGGGAAAACAGGCCAGACCACACAGCTGGCTTAGAAAACAATGTAAATGCCTTTTTGTTCAGTAAACAATTGAAGAGGGAAAATAATTTCCTCCCAAGCCAACTGAAAGTGGGAAAGGACAAACATTTGCTTTTGCCAAATTCAGTCTGAATTATTTATCACCTGCTACAGAACAGGGTGTGTGAATAATATTGTAAGAAGCAATAAAGCTCTGACACCTTCTCAAGAAATAGTTTGTAAGTATTTTGTAAATAGTTTGTGAAGTGTCAATAAATTACCACGTATCAGTCCATGTAAGGAGTGGGTAATGGGCAGTTGTGGCCACCATTATACTCTCCTCGGTTCTACATCTTGGCTGAAAAAAATCTTAACACTTCTCAACACGCTGTTGAGAAATGAGTGGACTTGAAGCCCAGAGACCTGGCTTCATTCTGTAGCTGCATTGTCTTCTTCGAGTCACCGAAAATTTCTGAGCTTCCTCTCTCCTGTTGTTAAGCACGCTAAAAATATCTACTTTGTAGGGTTGTGCTGAGAATTAAGTGAGCTAATAGGAGTGAAATGTCCTTGTGCAATACCTGATCCATAATATTAACACCCACAGATCAGTGATCTGTAGGGGGAACATATACTCAGAAATATAATTTTCCTGATTTAAATATGGCTGCAAAATTGGTGTTGCCTGTCTACTAAGCTGATAATCATACCTGCTCTTACAGTGAACTTGAGATGATATAAGAGTAATGCATCATCACTCATTCATGTATTCTTTCACTGCATCATCATTTTTAAAAAAGTTAATTTATTATCTACTGTGTGTGTGGCACCATACCAGACCCAAGGCAGACAACATATCTATTCCCCATAGACTACAACCTATAGCCTATTATTGACGGGGAATGGCAGGTGGTAAATGTCGTTATACAGAAAGGGCCTTGGCTCCCTAATGTGAGACTGATGGTTTCAATGTCAACCGTGCACAGCAAAAGACATTCTCAGAAGGGTGTTTAAGACACCCATCTCATTATTCCAGCTTGCAGTCACAGGGTACCAGGCTGAGATACAGAGAAACAGCCTTCCTTTCTGAGGAGCACACAGGTAAACTCTTATGTTAAGGAGAAGCAAGAGTTCATTGGCAATCAAATTATAAGCATTCCGCACTTAAACAAGTGTTCTTCAAACAAAAATCAAAGGAAAGTATAAGATCTCACTTCTATTGATAATACTCTGCAGCATAAACCAGATCTGAGAACACAGTGATCAGGACAAACTTCAGACCAAGATGGAGTTTTAAATACATGGTGTTAGGAGAACTGGGCAAATCATTTTGGAAAAGAAAGGCAAAAATTAGATTTATATCACACCATATACAAGAATAAATTCTGAATGGATTAGAAACCTAAATACAAAAAATGGGACCATATATATACTATATGGGTGAATTCCTTTTTAACTTCAGAGTAGAGACAGGCTTCCTAAATATGACCCAAAATCCAGAGGCCATAAAGAAAAGTTGATAAAATTGACTACAGAAAAATATGTAAAAATGCATCACACAAAACATCATAATCAAAATCAAAAGGCAGCAGGGGAAAAAAGCAACATGTACCATAGCCAAAGGTTTAAGATGCCTAATAAGCAAGGAATTCTTAAAATTTTAAGGACAAAGGACAAAAATAATAGAAAAATAGAAAAAATATATATATGGACATACAATTCGGAAGAGCATATAAACATCACTCTAAATATATTAAAAAGTTCAAATTAGTTAAATAAATGCAAGTTATAATAATGCTTGAGTTATTTTTCACCTCTCAGATTGACAAATGATTTAAAAGTAAGAAAACAAATGGTACTGAAACGACTGGATATCCACACGCAGAGACGGAATCTAGACACAAGCCTCACACCCTTCACAAAAATGGACTGGAAGTGGATTCTAAACATAATTTAAAGTACAAAACTATTGGGGCGCCTGGGTGGCTCAGTCGGTTGAGTGTCCGACTTCAGCTCTGGTCATGATCTCAGTTCGTGAGTTCGAGCCCCGCGTCGGGGCTCTGTGCTGACAGCTCAGAGCCTGGAGCCTGCTTCAGATTCTGTGTCTCCCTCTCTCTCTCTCTGCCCCTACCCCGCTCATGCTCTGTCTTAAAAGTAAAACATTAATTTTTTTTTTTTTAAAAGTACAAAACTGTAAAGTTCCCAGACGATAACATAGGAGGAAACCCACCCAATCTTGGACAAAGTAATGACTTTGTAGATACAACACAAAGGCATGACCTATGGAAGAAATCATTGATGAGCTAGACTTCATGAAAATTAAAATTTTCTGCTCTGGGGCAGACACTATAAACAGAATGAAAAGACAAGCCACCGACTTGGAGGACACATTTGCAAAAGACATGTCTGATAAGGGACTGTTATTCAAAAATATAGTCTTAAGTGAGAAAATGAATGGCATAATTTTCAAAACTGGGTTCAAGACCTGAACAGACACCCCACCAGAGAAGATAGAAAATATACAGATGGCACATAGCATATGAATGGATGCTCAGCATCATACGTTATTAGGGAATTGCAAATTAAAACAAGATGCTACTACTCACCTATTAAAATGGCCAAAATCTAAAACACTGACAGCACCAAATGCTGGCAATTGAGGATGTGCAACAGCAGGAGCTCCCCTTCATTGCTGGTGAGAATACAAAATGGTACCACCACTTGGAAGACAGTTGGGTATTTTTTTTTTTTTTTTACAAAACTAAATATACTCTTACCCTTATGACACAGGAGTCATGTTTCTCAGTATTTACCAAAGGAACTGAAAGCTTGCACCCATACAACAACCTAAGCACGGATGTTTATAGCAGCTTTGTTCTCATTTGCTGAAACTCAGAAGCAGCCAAGATATTCTTCGGTAGGTAAATGGATTGAAAGGAGGAAAGAAAGAAAGAAAGAAAGAAAGAAAGAAAGAAAGAAAAGAAGGAAGGAAGAAAACTACATCCAGACAATGGAATATTATTCAATACTCAAAAAGGTGAGCTATGAAGCCATGAAAAGACATGGAGGAACTTTGAATGCATATTATGAAAGGAAAGAAGTCAATCTGAAAGGCTAAATACTATATGATTCCAACTATATGACATCCAAGAACAGACAAAACTATGAAGACAGCAAAAATATCAGTGGTCAGCAGGGCCTAGGGAAGAGTGACGGATGAACAGGGACAGCATGGAGAATTTATAGGGCAGTGAAACTGTTCTATATAATATTAGAATGGCAGATATATGTCATTATATATGTCATTATTTGTCAAAACCCATACAGTGTATAACACCAAGGGTGAGCCCTAATGGAAAGTATGAACTTTGGTTATGATGTGTCAGAGTGGGTTCATCAATTGCAGCAAATGTAGCACCCTGACCAGGGATACTGATGGTGGCGAAGGACACCCATGTGCGGGGCGGTGAATATACAGGAACTCTCTACTCTCCACTCAATTTTTCGGTGAACCTAAAACTACTCTAATATACAAAATCTCTTACAAAAATAGAACAACATATCCTGTTGGTAAAACTGTGAGACAACACATTCTCTTCAAACATTACTGGTAGACATGCGAACCAATACAACCCTTCTAGAGGGGAACTCCAGACCCAACAAAACTACCTACATGCTTACCTTTTGACTCCACAATTCAATTCCTAGGAATCTACGGCATGGCATACAGATATGCACAAGGTTATTCGTGGCAGCATTGCTTGTTATTTCAAAATATCAGAAACTACTTAAATACTCAAAGCAGAATTATTGAAAATAAATGAGGCACATCCACACAAATAGTATGTACCTATAGCAAAAATCAAGGAAGATCTCCTTTGATTAGTATGATGTGATTTTCAGAATATACTATCACATGAAAAAAGCAAAATGCAAAGTCGTGTCTACGGTATGCTACCCTTCATGTAAGAAAGAAGAGGATATAATAAAATGCACCACACATAATTTTTGCAAAAGTTGAACAGGGAGGATAAACCAAAAACTAAAGAGATTGGTCAGGAGCAGAGAGTAGGGCCAAGTGGTTTTATAAGGAGAGAGGGCCGCTTCTCCGAGTGGACTTCTTTAGATAGCCCTCACTCTTAAAGTCACAGGAATATTTCACAACCCCCCCCCCCAAATAAATCATTAAAATCAATCAGAATGCAGGGGAATCCAAGGTGGAGAATAAAAGACACAAAATGAACTTCATCACATCGCCGCGAATATCAAAAGCGCACCGAAGGGGTTGGGGAAGCAAAGAACTGACCTAAACCACCTTGAAAAACTGGCATTTGGATAAAATATCTGGTAAAGCACAAGACAATAAGAACTGCGTGCAAATGCTGTCATTCAGTAAAATCGTTTCTCATAGAGATACGGGTTAGCAGTTCTAAAACTATTTGACGTGTGTAATAGGATTATGTGAGGATTATATACTGTGCATGATGCGAGCAGGATTTCTTGCAGCCACAGAATGGGGGTGAGGTGGATACATGGCACCTCTCTGAATTATCTTTGCAGTTTCCTATGAATCTATAATTATTTCCAAAAAATAAAAATAAAAAAGAAGGGCAAGGGCAGCAGGTAGCTGGAAGGACCGGGTCAAGATGTCTAGTCTGGTCAGTCCACGGGGCTCCAAGGCATTTGTAAATCTGCATATGCTCTCATAAGGGAATGTGTGTGAGCGTGTGCATGTGTGGGCATGTGCACACACACTTTTACATAGGCATAAGTATGTATAAATAGAAAGGTGATGATTTTAGAAGAGATTTTTTTCCTGATGTTTCTTATTTTTCTACCATGAACATATATTATCTTTAATGGAAGAAAAGAGAGGCATTTATAATAACGTTAGAAGAAAAAAAATGGAATTACTTGTCCAACTTAAACAATTCATCTATGGGGAAACCGAGGCCCAGAGGGATCGCATGTCAGGGCCAAGCTCCCCCAGTGACCCCATGGCAAGGTGAAGGCCACTGCCATCTATCTGTCCAAGGCTTCATCCACAGAGCCTGTGACATCCTTCTCTCGGGAGGAATCGACGCTTTTCTTCTCCCAGAGTCCAAGTTTCTATAGGAAATGTCAACAGCAGGGCCAAAGAAATTTCACAAAGCGAATAATAGACATATAATTAGTACTGCGGAAAGCAATTTGATTGTTGATGAAAAAGCGAAGTTGTCAACCAGAGGTATGCAAACAGGCTTTCTGTGTCAATAAAATTCCAGCAGACTTGTTTAAAATTCTCTACTGATGAACATCCTTTTCACATAAAGCAAACAGTAATTGTAAAAACACAGAACCACCAAAGTCTTTTAAAAGTCTCTGGCATAGTTTCATTTATGTAAGACTTTTTTTTCCCCTTAAAACTAAAATTATCTTAAATATCAATTCCTAAAATTAAATTTAAAAAATAAAAGGCCACTCTTTCTTTGAAATTCTTTAAGTAAAAGATCTGGGTTATTCCTTGAATGCAGGAACAAAGAATTTTGGAAATAAAGAAAGATTTTTAGGCAGTTTGAAAACCCCAGTTTTCTTTAGAAATGACTAAGATTATTACCATTTTAAGATAAAACACACATAAAAGTGTGATTGGAAAATAGCTTATTTTTACTGTGTAAAGAAAATGCCTATTTTATAAAAACTAGTGAGTAGGGAATTTTCTGAAAAAGTTGTTTTGCTTTCAGATTCCATTTATCAATACGTGTTTCAACAAAAATCCATTAAGCACCTGCTTTAGACTGGCCCCACTCCCATTTGGGTTCCGAACATAACATCAGTGAATGAGATCAGTAGAGCTTAAACTGTAAGAAATTCGTACGGCTCCAGCCCTAGGAATTTGGAAAATAGGCACATGTTTTTCCCATCATGAGAAAGGATTGAGATGGACGTGAGAAGAGGCATCACCCTACTTCATTCTGCACACAAGGGAAAGGGTACCAGCAGTGGCTAAAGATTCAAGCACTTCCCAGACAGCACTTTGCCATAATCACGACCACCCACTGTGGTAAGTCATTTCTCTATGTTCCAGCCCTGGGAACTATGATTCAGAAGCTTAAGTAACTAAATGGGGGTAAGACAGAGGTAGCGATAGAGACATTTAAAGAAGGACAAGCTTGAGCAGGTATGGAATACATCCTTTACTCCCATTATCATGTTGAAGAATTTTTGTTAAGGTAGGGAGTGAATGAATGAATGAATGAAGAGAAGGACATAGGGATTCTCATTCTACAGCTATCCCTTACCTACGCATGGGTTAAGTTTCATGTTCTACTTTATTTTTTTTAAGTTTATTGATTTATGGGGGGGGGAGGGGCAGAGAGAAGAGAGAGAGAGAATCCCAAGCAGGCTCTGTTCTTTCAGCACAGAGCCCAACATGGGCCTCAATCCCACAAACCATGAGATCGTGACCTGAGCTGAAATCAAGAGTTGGTTGCTTAACTGATTGAGCCACCCAGGTGCCCCCATGTTCTAATTTAGAGAGTAAATGGTGGCCCCTTAATTTCTGGGAAGGGCATTCTCTGGAGGCGCTGAGCATAGAAGGAATTAGAAAGAAAGTACAGGACTGTGGCCCAGCTCTGATGAGGTGGCAAGAAGGCAAAGAACCTCGGTCACTGCCCCCTTCTTCTTTCCAGTTAGTACCTTCATCAGCTTGGTTGAATAACAGCTAACACCTAGGACTTCAAAACCTCATCCCGTAAAATAAAAACAATGAAACGTGTCTCATTGTACAGTTGTGAGAAGGAAACAAAACAAGCACATTGCATGCAATTGCGTGGAAGGTTCTTGGCTCCTGGCTAACAGAACCTTCTTTCACAAGCGCCCACCTGAGACCAGGATGGGACCAGCAGAAACAGACTTGGTTGTGGGTTGCGGGGCATGAAACATGTCTGCTGGCTGAGGGAGCTGTGGAGGGAAGAAGGCGAGGGGGTAGGAGTTGGGTGGGCAGAGGCCACACAGTCAGGGTTTTTGAACAGCACCACAGACGTCACCATGGAATGTTGGAGTCGTCTTCCGAAGGTCTTCAAAAGTCAAGCTGAATCCAATCCAGTGAGGCTCCACCTAAAAAGAGCATATGGTCTGGATGGTTTTTCAAGCCCCTTCTAGCCCTCAGGTTCTGTGACAGAATCATCTTTAAAATAACCAGCCTTTAATTTTTTTTTTCCAGTACCTTCTTTTGTAAAGTCAGAGAGTTCAACCGATTGCTTACCTTCCATTGCCTCTCGGTGGGGTTTATTTATAGAATAATCACATGACAGCCAGAAATACCTTCAGACCAGGAGGGACACCGGCCATCTGTTCCTCTGATAAGGCGCTTCCAGTGAGTTCTCCGGGATGCTGGTACTTAACAAAATGTTGCTACGGCATCATCCAATCTGTGTATTTATAGGGAAGGAGAATGTGTGTACGTTACATATTTGGACTTGTTTCTTTCAGCGGGAGAAATATAGCTTCTGCCATATGTTTGCCACACACATAATTACCTCAGCACTCCATACATCTAATTTTAAATATTTTACCATCCGCAGAGCAGCAGGTTAGAATCTTCCCCTTGAGTCCAGAGACACTTAAACCCATCATCCTGGAACAGAAGCCCTTTGTGGGAGGGTCATTAATCAGATAATTACTAACTTTCAAGCTGATTCTCTAAATAAACACTCCCCGTTTTGAGGTATCTTCCGGAGCTCGGAGAGGAAGGCCATGGTTCCCAGGTGGGTCCAAGGCATGCGCCTTCACTCCCTCTGGCTTCCACCACCCCCCACAGCTCCTCTTGCGTGCATGAAGGGCCTGTTGGTAAGAATGAGACCTGTAGCTTCCCTTAGTATGCTTGTACCTCATGCCGCACTGTGCTACACATGGTATGTGAGGTACCTGATTTTGCTTCTCACAGCAGCTCTGAAAGGTGGGACTCATAACCCCACCTTACAAGTGGTCAGACTGAGGCATACAGACGGTAATTATCTAGTGAAGGACAGAGCTGGCCCTCAAGCACAGACCTAGCTCTCTAAAGGGGACGCCATTTTGTTAAATACTTCAAACACGGATTCAACCAAGATTACCCAAAGGCCTCCCAGCACCTGCTTTGACCTTGGGAATACGGTGCTCCACAGAGAAGGCAGAGTCCTCTCTCTCACGGGACTGGGAATTCTGACAGCAGAGGACGGACAAACAGCAGGGGAGAAAATGGCAGGTACTCAGGAAGCTATGATGGAAACAATGCAGGACAATACACAGGGAGAACCCCGAGGTCACTTCAACTTTAGCTTTGTGGAATGAGCTGAGACCTGAAAGAGACGAGGCTGGGCAAGGGAAGCTCCTGAGGCAGAACATTCTGGGCAGAAGGAACATCTGTAAGCTCATCCCCTTTACAAGTTCAGATGGAAGATAGGTGGAACCAGATCCTCTGTGCAGGCGGGGATCCAAGTATAGAGAGGAGTCTCAGAGGCAGACAGGGACATGTTTTATAGAAGCTTCCAGACCAAGGCAGGGAGATTGACTTTTCTTGAGGTGTCTGAGTGGCTACTTGTGGAGCAGGAGGTGTTTAAGGGGCGATTTTCATCATCTGGCTTATACTTTTCAGAACTCAGAATTGTACGTAGACGGGGGTGGGGTTGGTGAGCACAGAAGCAAGAGGAACCATTAGGTCACTACCACAGCAACACCCAGCCCAGCAGGTGGATGGAGTGTTGCTGCCAACCGTGTGAGGGGTGGCCGGGAAGGGAGACAGGGCATCCTTCCCATATGAGCTCTATCTAGAAAGATAACCAAGATCTCATTAGGCAGGGGAATGGAGAAGAATATTTCACTTAGAGGGAACAGTGATTGCAAATATATGGAAGTCTCTAAGTACAGGGTAAGTTAGGGAAGCAGTAAATATTTGTCTCCAGACTATGGTGGGACCCAAACTGTTAGGAACAGGCGGTGAGGGGCCTTGAGCATATATAAGGGCTTCTCCACAACGAGAATGAGTGTCCCTTCCTCTAGGTGGACAGAACCCACACCAGAGCTCATGGGAAGGAAAAGTGGGAACAGCGATCACTTCAGCTCCTCCTTCCTGATGACACCCTGAGCTACACCTAGAGCAGTGTGCAGAAATGTCTGATGTCCCTTCTCTACTCCCTCACCCCACTCCTGCCACCCTCTTACAAGGTCTATTCTGGGTTCTTGCTCAGTTCGCTAGTGCTTATGCATAGGACTGCCTGGTGGTAACAGTATGTGCCCCACATAGGAAATGGTGGTCCACACCCAGGACTGGTGCCAGGACTCTCATCCTGGAAGGTTCCATGCTAGATGTTTGCAATAGACCCTTGATCCTCTAAGTGGAACAGCAGTATCAGAATTTCCTGGCGTATGTTAGAAATGCAGAATCTGGGGTCACCTGGGTGGTTCAATCAGTGAAGCATCTGACTTTGGCTCAGGTCACCATCTCACGGTTTGTGAGTTGTAGCCCCACAGAGGGCTCACTGCTGTCAGCCTGTCAGCCCCAAGCCTGTGTGGGATCCTCTGTCCCCCTCATTCTGCCCCTCCCCCACTTGTGCTCTCCCCAAAAATCAATGTAGAAAAAAAGAAATGCAGGATCTCCAGCTTACCCTAGAGTAATTGAATCAGGCTCTGCATTTTAGCAAGATTCCCAGGTAAGTTGCATGCACATCTGAATCTGAGAAACACTAGTCCAGATAAAACATGTTCTGCCAAAGATAAGTCATGGCCGAGAAAGCCAGAAAGGGTCCAGAACGGTGCAGAAACCCACCGCGTGATGCTAGCTGAGGCCTGGGATCGGCAAATCCTGTGTCGAGGGCATGGGTGGGCACTGAATGTTTTGATTCCCATTGCCAGCTATGCTTCTGACACAGAGTTAGAGGCAGACATGTGTTCTTAGGGCCGTGCCTTCCCTTGCTTCCTTGTGTCTACCAGTGAAGATACTTCTTTTAATGGAAGCAAAGACAAGGTTGGAAGGTTCTCCTAATAAATTTCCCTGAAGAAAAACAGAATATTTTCTCTTGACTGCCATCAGAAGAACTTAAAGTGCTCAGAAGAAGAAGAAGAAGAAGAAGAAGAAGAAGAAGAAAAGGAGGAGGAAGAGGAGGAGGAGGACGAGGACGAGGAGGAGGGGGAGGAGGAGGAGGAAGAGGAGAAAAGTGGGAAAAAGAAATCTATAAAGAAAATGAAAAACTGTATAAATTGCTTTATGACCACAAGAAATGTCCAATGAGTTATCTGTTCGTACGGAGCATTAGGTGGTCTCGTTCATCGGGGGAATCTACTCTTTTACTATGCTACATTATTGATACACAAGCAGACATTCTCTTTCCTTGCATTATTTTTTTATAAACTTACCACCTTTTAACACTACATAATCTCTTAGTTTTAACGTTTGGGTCTGAATCCTTAGGGTGATCTCAGTCTGAGGTGACTCGGGTTTGAGGTGTTGGGTCAAAGGGAGGAAGATCAAAAAACCCTAAAATATTAAATTACCACTCAGTATATGTGAAATGTGTCTTTGAAGCTCATGCAACTTTTTTTTTTAGCTTAATGCTCGATGGCATGTCACTCTGTCTTAAATCTCTGCAAGAAAAAAATCAATTAGCATCGTCGAGCTGGTAATTCTACACCATATTCCGCAACAAGGAGAATGACAGAGAAAGAGCAATTTAGGCTGATAGCTACATCAAGCACAGTACAGTTGATTAAAAATTTAACAGTTTTTTTCTGATGAATGTCCTAGCTCAGATTTGGAAAACACTGACGGATTTAATTTTCCACTGACTAAATAATCATTTTATAAGCCATGTATAATTCATGTAATGGCAATGTTATGGGCTTGTTAAAAATCACTGCTACTAAACAGTTAACGCTCTCTAGCAAGCAGAGACTTATAAAGGATTATTATTGGAATTAGTTGGCACCCTTTCACTGAGAAAGGGGTTTTGCCTTCTGAATCTTTAAAATGAAATAGGTTCAACCTATTAGCACAAGTAACACCCCACCCCACCCCCTGACCAAAAAAAAAAAAAAAAAATCCATAAGTACGTTTTGGGGAAAGCATGGGATCTGTTTAGCTCTGTATTTCCCAACCAGATAACCCTGAACAAGATATTCAGCTTTCCCAAGGTCAGTTTCCTTACCCAGAAAACCAGAAAATGGTGATAATCATGCCTATGAGACAGTGTTAGTAGGGGAAGAAAGCGAACCGATGCTTTTCTTTTTAAAACCACTTAATGGCGGGGCGCATGGGTGGCTCAGTCAGTTGGTTAAGTGTCTGACTTCAGCTCAGGTTAAGATCTCACAGTCGTGGGTTCGAGCCCCGTGTCAGGCTCTGTGCTGACAGCTTGGAACCTGGAGCCTGCTTCGGATTCTGTGTCTCCCTCTCTCTGCCCCTCCCCTTCTCATACCTCTGTCTCTCTCTCTCAAAAGTAAGTAGACATTTAAAAAATTATTTTTAAACTTAAAGAAAAGAAACACTTAATGGCATTTTTTAGAGAAGTAGAAAATCAACTCTAAAATTCATATGGCACCACAAAAGACCCCAAATAGCCAAAGGAATATTGAGCAAAAAAGAACAAAGCGGGAGGCCTCACAATGTCAGATTCCAAAACGTATTTCAAAGCTACAGTTATACAAACAGCATGGAACAGACTAGAGCCCAGAAAGAAATCCTTACATCCATAGTCTACTGATCTTCCACAAGAAAGTCAAGAATACACAATGTACAATGCATAATACACAATTTTCCTTGTTAAATATATTAACCAGCCCCCCTGGAGACTTTAAGGGAGCTACTACTTGGTCGTAAAGTTCAAAGATTTCTCTTTCTCATCTGGGAAAAAAAAATCCGGTTTCTAGTTTAACTGGACCCATAAAACTGGTATAACCAGACAACTCAAGCTTGTGCTGAAAAATCCGTTAGCTTTGAGGTCCTGTATTTCTCTTCCATTCCCTGAGGTATAAAGAAAAAGGCATGTAAGAAACTCATGGCATGTCAGATAATAAAACTAACTTGCTTGGGGCGCCTGGGTGGCTAACTCAGCCGACCTCGACTCAAGCTATCTTCTCACGGTTTGTGAGTTCGAGCCCCACATCGGGCTCTTTGCTGTCAGCATGGATCCCACTTCAGATCCTCTGCCTCCCTCTCTCTCTGCCCCTCCCCCACCTCCTAAAAATTAAAAAAAAAAAAAAAACTTAAAAATAAAGTCGTTCAATTGAAATTTTCATCTATCATGTGCAGAGAAACCACAGAAGAGAAAGATTTCATCTTTCTTTCGTTCCAGGAAGGCTTCCCAGAAGAAGGGACCTTGTGTTGGCCATTACAAGATGCATGAGGGTTCTGCATGTACAAAGAAAGGAGGGTGCATGGTAGCTTGCGCAGAGAGAAAAGCACAGTGGCAATGAAAATCTTCACGTTGCCCCAGCACAGTGGGAACGCTTGTTGAAATTTTTCTCATTATCACGCATTGAAGGAGCACTACCACGTATCAGGAACTGTTCCCCAGAAACAAAAGGGTAAAGTCAGTTTTGATCTGTGCCCTAGAGTTCACGGTTGAGGCAGATAGAAAGTCACACATGCACATAGAGTGTGGAATGAAAAATGCAGTCCCAGCAGTGGGCATGAGTTGCCATGGGAACACAGAGACACTGAGTGACTCTGCCGGAAGAAGGGAGAGAAAAGTTGTGCAGAGAATTACCCATGAGCTGTGATGAGATCACCAGCAAGGGAAGAAGGAGGCAGGGACATCCCAAGCAGATGGGACATCATGTAGCACCTGAGCCTGGAGGTGGGGAAGTCCGTGGCTTCATAAGCCATAAAGGATTGCTAAAAAATTAAGAATTACAAGACAATGACAAAGGGCATTCAACCAAGGACAGGGCTCTTCTGAGTGTGACCCTTGTGACCACACAGGCTGCACACCCACGAGGTCACCCTGCCTATGGAGGAATGTGCACGAAATTTACCCTCCTGTTTCATCTCAGAGCCCTTTGTCCCAGTCCACCTCCAGGTCACTGAAAGTGACCACAAGGTTGTTACTTTTCCTCACAATGAAACTCTGATGTTGGAAAACCTTCACTCCGACCATTCTTCATTGCTACAAAACCGGTCTAGGTAAATGCCATCGAAACTGACTGCAATAAACAATAGAGAAACACAAAGGAAATGAAAACCACCACAGAGAATGCAAAAGAAACCAAGAGGGTAAAAACCCAAGCAGAGGAACTCCTGTCATGCAGAGCGATTTGTCTAAGATCAGAGGAGCTAAATGCCTCCTTGAGTCCCAGAATTCGCTCACCATAATTGAAAAGCACTTTAGACTTTCCTGAAATTCATTGCATTTCCCACCCCCCCCCAAACATGGCTTGAAAGTAGATTGCAGGATAAACAGAAATACCATGAAAAATTGTCTAGGGATTAGAAACATAAAACCTTTTATGTTTCAGAAATAAAGGCCATAAAAACAAAGTATCTATATTTAACTATTCCTGTGGATGGTAATGAGATATTTTTAGAAGAGAAAAAGCTTATATGGCATATGTGCATTGCCTTGTTTAGATCAGGTTAGATTACAACGTAATGACTAACCAACTTCAGATTTTACGGTTAAACAAAGCTTCATCTTATTTATGTGTGTGTTCTCTTTATTGCTCTGCAGAATTTCTGCTTCTTACCATTGAATATGGACTGAGGACCTGTCTATCGAAGAAGATTCAGGGAAGCCGGGTCAGTTTTTTAAGGGATGTAGCATATCAGTTAAAATAAAGTGGCATGACAGAGTAGTCTTGAGGGTGTCAGAAGAGGGTCCAGTCTTCTCATTCCGCCTCCTGGGGGATGCGTTCATTAGCTAAGCCACAGAATATCTATCTGAGCAGGGCTCCGTTTCTCTTTGATTCTGTGCAGTGCCCTACCCCCCTCTCCCAGGCTCCTCTCAGCATGTCTGTGGGTGAGCTCCACTGGCGCTTTGATGCACCTACCCCAACGGACTGAGCCCTCCATTCGGTGGTACTTCGATTACGAAGCGGAAGCTGATGACCTGGTAGCTATGTGATTAGTAATAACGATCATTTGCGGAACATGCACAGGTGTCTGATGTGGGGTGTAGCATTTTGCATGGATCACGTCTCATATTTCACTTACTCGTAGAGCAGCCCCATGATGTAGGTTCTGTTATTAGTCCCATTTTTAATGAAGGAAATTGAAGTCCAGACAGCCGTTTCCCAAACTCGCTCAACTGGTTTGTTTCTGAACCAAAAGGAAAACCCAGCCAGTGAAGCTCTTCAGTTTGAATCGGCAGCCACTGGGTCAGGACTTCCCCAACTTTCATCAGTTTTGTACCACTGTTAAAGGTGGTGGTCTGTAAACATAAAAAAATTATTCATCTATCCGTTTAAGTGACATTTTTCATAAAATATTACACATTAATATATTAAAATATCAATTGTTCATCCACATACCCCCTATGATCATCTTGCCCACGACCTGGATTCATTTGACAAATATTTATTGGGTCTATGCCAGCGTGCCAGGCCAGAGAAAGCAACAACCTTTTGAGAAAGATGTAACTGTCAAAGAACAAAAGATTCTCCTGACATCCCAGGAGACAGTCGCTCCATCCTCAAGGAGATAGTCGCTGAGGACAGCATGGCTGTGTTGGGGTGCAGATAGGCTTTAGGGAGACTGACAAGGTACCATCACAGCTGTGTTCTGACTGGTTAGGCCCTTTGAGGACAGGACACCAGAAACCCAGAGCAAGACCCACTCGGCGCCAGTGTAAGGAGTGAGCAGCTGGGACAAGGTAGGGTCCTGTGCTCAGCTCACTGGTGGACATGGGAATCTGGACTCCCCTTCAAGTCTCTCTTCTAGTAACTGGATGGATAGCAGGTCCCAGGAGGAAGCTGAGATTCATCTATTTTGATATCAGAAAATATCCAAAGGCAACAGATGTGTGCAGAGGCTTAAAGTCCTCACCACGCAGAGAAAACGAAACCCACTTTCCATTCTCCAGCAATTCCACGACAGACAGGAAGCTCAGAAATGAACATTAGCAAGTATTCAAGTGAATCCCACTAGAATGGAATTCTAGAATGGAAGCTCCTTGAGGGCAGAGAATTCTGCCTACTGTATCTCAATGCTTGGAACAGTGCAAGGCATAGGGGTGATACTCAGTAACTATTTGTTGTATAAATAGATAAATTAGAACAGGTACCTGTCTTCCTTTGGGACGATAAGTTGGAGAGTGAACAGGAATCTGGGTAGCAGCGTCACTAATGTATTGTAAAGCCTTATTGTCATGTGGAAAAGTCCAGACATTTCCTGTAGACCCTGAAGATGTTGATACATGTATCTTAAGAGCGTGAGATCCAATCTACTTTTATGCCAGTGCAAGTTATTGTCTTTTCCCAGAATGTCTCATCTACTAAAGTGCCTCCCCCATAAAAATTACAAAAAATTATTGGGGTTTTGTTGAATGAATCACATATATTACATAATTATTCTAAATAAAGACTGGGACTTTTTTAAAGTTTAAAAAGTTCTAGTTTAACCTAGAACTTTCTTTTTACGAAAATCCATGAAGTAAGTACTGTATTATCTCAATTTACAGAAGAGAAGTGAAGATAGTTTCACAATTTCTTTTCAAATCAAGCAGCTGGTGAGTGACAGAAAAGATTCAAACCCAGGCAGTCTGTGCTCTTAAACCATTGTATTTTATTTCCCTTCCAACGCCGAGGAAGATGAGTCCAGAGCAAAACTATAAGTTTGGCCTCATTTACCTTCAGGAACTCATCCTCTTTTGCCTGTTACCTTGTCCATTTCAGCCCTTAATATCTTTTATCACTCTCAGGGTTTTGTCTAGAAACAGTCCTACCAGCCTATGCTTATTTTCAAACAGAGAGACATTCCAAACAAAGCATACAATTTTCTGGGTCATGATTTCCCAGGTTTCCTGCCATGTATCAGCTGATAAGTGTAATGAAATGGGTCGTTTTTTTTTTTTTTTGATTAACGATTTCTATCCCCTTATTCCTCCTGTCCTAAGCACTGCGTTGTGAAGATAGAAACACCACATATGGAATAAACTAGGACTTTTCAGTTATACCGGTCACGTGGGATCAAAGTCATGTCCACTAGATCCTGTCTTGACCACTTCCTTTCATGCTCTGTCACAATGGTGTCCCATTTGATACTAAGCCCTGACCTGGTCAGTCTTATGGCTTGAGTCCTATCCTAGCAGTCTTTTTATTTCTATTGGTTTGCCATCCGAGATAATGGCTCTCCTTTCTGGCTTAGGTCTCTGGTCCTGGCAGAGTTGACCAATTTGGCTTGAGGCCTTCAGTCTCCCCGGAAACTAATGCATCGAGGCCTCATGACCTGGTTCCCCTCCTGAGTCAACCAGCTTTCCAAGGTTATGACTAATTAGCTGAGATCACAACTGGTGCCTTATCCCTTTTTTTAGGGTGTCTCATTCTACCCACCAAGGGACACCTGTTGAAAGGTTACCAATTTGTCACTTCATTATCTGGATAATCAGAAGCAGCAATGAGTCAATGAAAAGGTCACTGAGATCGACATCAAAAGAGCTAAATTTGAATTTCCACTTTATTACATCAAGCACCTCAGTTTTAGTCGTCTCATCTATGTAAATGATAATAAAAATTAATTTCCTAATATTTTAAGTCTTCAGTAAGATAATGTGCCTGGAGGTAAGTGTTAATTATTATAAGCTACAAAAATGTCAAATATGTTTTTCTTATTCTCAGCTTCATCCTGTGCTAATAACATTTTCCAAGAACCATTTGAGCTAAGAAAGAGGTTAATTTCAAATCAACCCGCATTTCTTGGTTGCCTGCTTCTAAGCAGGCACGGCATTTGGTGCTGGGTACGAAGGTCAATGAGCACACTGGAAACGCCCAGTTTGTCCAGCACCACAAAGATTGCAAATGACCTGCGTCAAGGTTTGGAACATACCAAACTAAGTGTGAAGAGCAGTGAAGATTCATTGGTCATTTGGAGAAGCAAGCCAGGCATGAGTATCCCAAAATAAAAATTCATTCATTCATTCATTCATTCATTCATTTCAAAAAAAAAACAAAAAACAAAAAACCTTTTTAATCTGTGTAAACCACCTTTAGGAAAAAGTCCTTCTCTCTGCGAAGTCTGAGCTCACTCTGAAGATCTGGTTTGTAGGGAGCCCTCTAGAGGTCAGTTGACATTATCGCTTGCATTTTCTGACAGGAGCCCTTGGGTCCTGCTTTAATATTTAATTGCCAGATGTGGATTGCTGAGCCCCAGAGAATGTAGCACTAAACGTCAGCTTTTAAAGAAAGACATTATTGTTATTAGAATTGTGGAAATATTAATGAGTGTGCGATATTTACATTGATATTATCAGGGAAAAAAATCCTGAAGCAAAATTTAAAGTATAATTTTTGTATCTTCTGGTACTTTCATCCCTAACTTGCAGCTGTCTTTATTCCTTGTCTAACTAAACCTTTATTCCCCCACTTACTACTTAGGAAAGATGTATTTTTTGTGGACTTCGAAGTCTGCGAGAGAACAGTGTTTGTTAGATGTTTGTGGATGTTCTTGATAGACTCATATATAAATGTTCTTTCACGGTTCAGGAATAATCTTTTCTTAATTTCTTGAGTTCGCATACTACTGAGGCACTTTGTGCATTTTCTTTAATACCCTATAAATTCCAGTGTTACTGTTTGTGTTTATTGTGCTACAGGTAAAATTTTGCACAAGGAAGTTGGTTGTTTTTTGTTTGCTTGTTTGTTTTTAGTTCTCTCCTCTATCCTGATATATTGATCATGTAACTCATCTGGAAGTTGATCCTGGGCCATCTTGCAATGTTCTTATTTTGTACTCTTAAATATCTTTTTGAAAATATATGTATAAGTGAAAATTAATTTTACTCTGAGATAAATCATGTTTTATATATGGTAGAAAGTCAATGGGTATTTGTTGGTTGAGTTGACATAATTCTAGTTTCTTAACTGCTCTCCTGGTTGCAAACAGCACAAAAGATAAAAAGGTTTTAGTGATTCCCATATTGACAGGATGGATTGCCAGTGATAACCATAGATTTCCTCTCATCCCGATGGTTTTGAACCTATTTAGTAATTATAGCTATGCTGGGATAAAGGGTGTTTGAACTGGCAATGATAGATAGGCTTGATATCTTTGCCAGTTTCTGCTTTGATTTTTAAATGTCACTTGTCCCAGAAAGAGAACAAAGGTATTAAGACACTGGGACAGAAATCCAAAGCCAAGCAAAATAGGAAAGAAAGGAGTTTCCCATAGAGTGCAATGGGGTTGGGGGAGATTGAGGTTTGCTATTGATGCTACTCAAAGGAGTAACCAGATCAGAGCTGGTTTTGTCTTGTTATTTTTCTCTGGCAGATTTTTTGTTGTTTTCTTCCTCCCTCCCTCCATTTCTTTCTTTACACCTGTTAGGGAAGGATTTCCATCCCCCGTAAGCCTTGGTGTCCAAGTGGAGAGACTTGTAGTAGACAAAGAGTGTTGATCTCCCTTCTGACTCTCACTGTTTCCCAGGAGAAAAGAAGTGATTTACCTTAATGGAGAACGTGTAAGAGGAAATTGAGAAGGCTGTGCTCAGCCCCCTCCAGGGGATGCCTGTCGTTGGTCATCTGCAGCGATGGCCAGGTTGACAAGTGTGTGAAACTATCAGGTGAACTATAAGCAAGTCATATTCTACCCCAGACTTCCTACTGCACCTTACTCTCAGTGGCCCTTAAATTCAGGATGGAAAAGGAGGTATTATTTATGGCCACTTGAAATCCCAATAATTCCTGTCCTTGCCCCTTTGAGTTGAGGTGGATTTCAAAATCATATACAAAACAAGATAAAATACTAGTAAGGAAAGAGAAGCATAAAATAGTAGGAAAAAATAGAAAACAAGGCAGCTGCTTACCAATTTGTTCAGTCAACACACATTTACTGAGGTTCCAGGGTCCCAGATTCTACTTTTTTCTTTTGCTTATTTATTTATTTTGAGAGAGAGAGAGAGAGGCAGAGATAGAGCGAGCAGAAAATCCCAAACGGGCCTCACACTGACAGCACAGAGCCCAGTGGACAGCTCAAATCCATGAACTGTGAGATCATGACCTAAGCTTAACCGACTGAGCCATCCAAGCACCCCAGTGCCAGGTTCTATTCTAGATGGGGGTGTGTAATGACGAGCAAGAAAGGCGGGCTTCCTGCTGCATGAACTTTACAGAGCTCACCAATTTCACACCATGCCGTCTTTACTTTTTTCTCTGGAGGAAACAAGCACAGTAGGAGCTAATCTTATTAACAGGAAAAAAAAAAAGTGGGAAATCCATCTTCAATTACGTGATGAACAGGAGTGTTTGCCTACCCAAAGGAGTGCCTCCCACCCCAGATGCTGTGAGATATTATAATTCACCTCTTGGTAACCACAAAGATAAATGGACATTGTGTTTCTCAGGATCCCTGACTTTCAGCTCCAATGGTTCAACCAGGAGGACGTATCTAATCCAGACCAGATCATTCAGAGCCCCGACCCAGTATTTTTAGCTATCTGAGGCAGGGAATCCAGGTAATCTCTTGAAAGTGAATGAAACTCAAGAGCTGTCAGCAGCCACGATTCTGGGTCGGCAGCAAAGACAGAAAAGTAAATGGGAGAAAATAATTTGCTTTCTTCCAGTTGGGCCCAATACTACGTCCACAGCTTGACAGCTGAACACCTCTCAAGCATGTCTGCATTCTTCTACTAAGATGCTGAGGTTTAAAAGAGTCAAACTGCAGTCATAGAAAGGGAGAACATAGTTATACGCAAGCTCTATGCTCGAGTTTCACATGACATTTTCTACACATCTACCTGTCTTTTCTTTTCTTGTCTTGTGTTAATTTAAGATGTGATTTCCATTTATATATTCCTCAGCTATTCATCCTGGACCCTCTCAGAGTTACAAACTGATGCAATGCAGTAATTTAACTTTTCAGAACACATCAAGGGCTTAGAATTTCATCTTGCTGTGTCCCATTTCTGACTGTCATTAATGTTTTGATTCTGAATGATCCCTCCTTACCCCCCAACAATCTTCAGCATTTGGCATAATAAGTATTTCTTGCTGGTGTAATTTAAACCTCACTGGAGCCCAGAGATGAAATGTGGTCAATGGATCCCACAACTTGGAAGGAGAAAAAAGATGTTTATATCAGATACGATGTTATCATTCACCCTGTTGGTGCCACTGTAGATAAAACAACATTCTTTTTTAAAATTTTTTTGAAAGAAAGAGAGCTTGAGAGTGAGAATGGGGAAGAGAGAGAGAATCCCAAGCAGGTTCCACACTGTCGGCACAGAGCCTGGCACGGGGCTTGAACTCACAAAGCGTGAGATCATGACCTGAGCTGAAATCAAGAGTCGGAGGCTTAACTGACTGGCCAGGCACCTGAAAACAACATTCTTGCTAAGAGAATGAAGCAGGCTGTGAAATCCAGGTTCTTCTCCCACTCTGGAATGCTACATTTCCATGGCAACACAGGGACTATTTCACAATGACTATCTAAAGTGCTGATGGTGGCTTCTGAATGTTTTCATTGTAAACCTTCTAGGGTTGTTAGGAGACCGAGTAACTTTTGTCATGTCTACGATTACGGAAACTGAAACTAAGCAAATTAGAGAATAGATACCTTCCTTAGATTGAAAGCAAACAACAGAAAGGGAAAAACAGATTCTGAACCCAGAGGAAGTGGTGAGGTCTAAGGCACAGCTCTGGCAGAACATCTAGGATGCCCAAAAGCTCTCAATAGGTAGCGGTATGAGAACGTTCAAATACAGAGCAGTCAGCATTTTACAATGCTCATTTTTACAATTGACAATTTTACAATTCCTCAATAGTGATGATCAGATGCCTTGGCAATTCAACAAAATTATAGGGATTTACTACAAACGTACATTCTTTTGTCACTGGTAGCTCTCTTGGTCAAAAACCCTCATGAAATTTTGATCAACTGCAATGGAATGTAGGAGGCGATTAGCTGTTTAAATGCATAGATTTTGTGGGAGTAGTACAAAGACAGTCTACATAACCCTAGACAATCTTATTCTCAGAAGAATGTGCTTGTTCTAAGGACTCATTGATTGTCCTTGACCAATTTTGATCAAGTCAATCAGAATACAGTTACTGAAAATGACATATTCTGCGAGCCACCAATACCATGCTCATTCCAAGACTGTGTCACTGAAGGTGACTCAAAGTCCCCACTTCAGTCACTTCATGAAAGGAGATACGTTCTCACAAAGCCCAACAGGCCCAATGTTTCAGAATCTGTTCACATAATTACAAATTGTTGGATATCCCTGAGACTGTCGTACCCATCTCCCAAATTCTTGGGCTACATCACCTTCTTGGCAGCCATATTTTGCTTATGGTCCAATGAGATTTTCTAGAAGCTCAACCTTAAAGATGAGGCAGATGCTAAATGACTGAATCATCCTGAGAGTTGGAGTCTAAACATCGGGCATAATTCATGTCCGTCAGACCTACGAGTTCTTTCTGAAATCAGGTTTCCAGTGATTTCAGGGTGAGCAATGGGAATCGGGTAGAGCCTCAAGTCTCCTTGTACTCAATCCACATGTTCAGCTTGCTCCTGAGTGCCTGTATTTCCTCAAGAAAAGCATCCAAGTTGAATATATTCTCCTTTTAGCTCCTCAGGTTGGTGAATCCATATCTCTACCATAACAATGTAAATATGCAATAGAGGGTTTGAAGACTTGGGTTCTTCAAAGTCATCTGAATCCCTCAACTCTTTAATCTGAAAGAGCAGTTCAATAAACCTCTTCCAACGTTCCTCCTGATGTAGTCATCCATCTACACGAAACAAACAAAATTGTTTCCACTTCTTTCCCAGTGAATAGTCCCAAGCATGCATAAAATCCAGTCTCAATCACTCCCTCCGTTAAAACCTGCAGTGGAGTAGACTTACAATATTTAGAGCCCTAACTGTCTTGACGTTTGGTATAATAGAGACCAAGTCCACCAGTGTAGGTCTGGGATCCACATTCACTTAACAAATCTTCTCTTTCTCCATGTTTTCCCCTGTAACAACTAGGCTTAGCTTGTTATTCCTCAGTCCCCAAAGCTCCGATTCCTTGGAGGAAGATGAGTTCACATATTCTAGGTCAGTAGGTAACTATGTATATTTTGTAGCATCTTCAAGATGAATGCCCTTGGCCTCATGGTGACCATCCCTCCGGGGTGATCAGATAACTGAATAGGGAAGAACTAGTTATTGACACTGCGATTACCAGAAGTCAGTTTGGCCCACAGTATACAAGACATTGAGAACGGCTCCTTTATGAGAGGGGCCCTAAGGGCTACAATGAACCCAGACGTCATTCGCAAGTGGCCTCTCAAAGGGCCCCTCCTTGTTTCGGTAGCATCCTATCTTCATCAACACTTGCAAGCCTGGATCTCTGGCCTGTGTTTCGATACCTGTTCTCTCTGGCCTGCGTTCATGTTAGGTAATTCACATGTCACCTGATTCCCCATCCTCCACTCCCTACCTGTTTTTGGTCACTGAATGTAGGTTGTTCTTGGCGAATTGCTTCAAATCCCCTTGTGACTGAAACAAGCTGTACCCCATTTGGAACTTTGCTGTTCCCACGTGCACATGGCTGGTCAGTGGCCCGTTCTTCCACCCAGAAGAAGCTGTGATTGTCACAGTCGCATCATGGAGAAGAGCATGAGCTGGAGGGAAAAAGTATGTGAGATCCAGGCTCGGTTCGCCGCTTGCTATGGAAACTCAGTTTTGTTGTTTCTTTGCTTGTTTATTAGCTTCTATTTTACTACTCTCTGAAGGGTCACATTGAAATAAACACTCTGAAGTGATATTCACTTTTTCCATCTGATATTAAGCGAAAATAGATTGTCTTCTTTTATCTAAACTAATACAACATGTTAAACGAGATGAGGAGATGGGCAACGAGGCTTTGGAGTGAGACAGGCCTTGCCCAAACGGGCCCTCGTCCCTTCTCCTATTCTTCTGAAGCCATGAGCACTTGAGAAAGTTTCTAGGCCCCCCGTGTCCATTTTCTTAGCTGTAAAACAGGGATAAAAAAAATCTTACTTATGAGCATGAACGTTAAAACGACGTACAGAGCCTCAAGCCTGAAATAATTTTGTCCACAGAAACCTACCACATTCCTTGTGTAACCATTTACCAGGCTCTCTATTCTCTAAAAGTTTATTTAAATTGTCTCATTTAGGGGCGCCTGGGTGGCTCAGTCGGTTAAGCGTCTGACTTCGGCTCAGGTCATGATCTCACGGTCCATGAGTTCGAGCCCCCCATCGGGCTCTGTGCTGACAGCTCAGAGCCTGGAGCCTGTTTCAGATTCTGTGTCTCCCTCTCTCTCTGACCCTCCCCCGTTCATGCTCTGTCTCTCTCTGTCTCAAAAATAAATAAACATTAAAATTTTTTTTTTTAAATAAATTGTCTCATTTAATCCTCAGGGGTTCTATTTTTATCTGCATTTAATAGATGAAGAGACTGATGTTCAGGGAGGTTGAGCTTCCCAAGATCATGAAGCCAGTAAGGGAGGAGGTTGGTCTTTGAAACGAGATCCCTTGGTTTCATTTGTTATGCTCTAAAGATGACTCTTCAGAACAGAAGGATTAGACATCTGGAAGGCTTCTGTTTTAGGTGGGACACCTGAAAATGGCAGACCACTGACAAGAATTGTGTTTGAAAACCAGCGCTCAGATTATTGTGCTTTAGAGTGGACTGAGAAGGGAGTTGAAAAACGAATGGTAAGATCCCTGATTCCTCAGAATAATCTCTGATATTCAGTAGACTTCAGGCTATGTGCAATTTCATGCAACTGTAGAGCAGTTATTGAGTGTGTACTTGGTACCAGAGAGTATAAGGTGCTAAGGGTACAAACAGGAATAACTGTGGTCCCCACCCTCACTCTCACTGGCCCCGCTCTCTGAAACACATCCTTTATCATGGCCTTTCAGTGAAGCCCATCAGTGTTAGTTAGAAAGCAGTTTCTCAGAATGATAGGGTGGGAAGAAATTCATTTGTATCTGGGTCTGGCAGCAGATCGACCAGTGAAACCTGATACTGAAAACCCTAAGCCTTGGTTCTTAGTTATAAAATCTAGACAACTTCCATACGGGGAAGCAGTGATCATCACATCTATGAACTGGGCTATTAGGAATTGAAGTGTGTTCTCCAAAAAAAAAAGATATGTTGAAGGCCTGACACTCAGTACCTCTAAGGTAACCTTCTTGGAAAATAGGGCCTTTCACAGATATCATATGTTTTCACTCATATGTGGAATTTGAGAAACTTAACAGAAGACCATGGGGGAAGGGAAAGAAAAAAAATAGTTACAAACAGAGAGGGAGGCAAACCATTAGAGACTCTTAAATACAGAGAACAAACTGAGGGTTGATGGGGGTGGGGGAGTGAGGGGACGGGGAAAATGGGTGATGGGAATTGAGGAGGACACATGTTGGGATGAGCACTGGGTGTTGTATGTAAGTGATGAATCACGGGAATCTATCCCCAAAGCCACTATGCTGCATGTTAGCTAACTTGACAATAAATTGTATATTAAAAAAAAGAAAATAGGGCCTTTCAGATTTAAGCAAGTTGATAAGGTCATTAGAGTGAGCCTTAATCAAATATGACTGGTGACCTTATACGAGGAGGGAAATTCAGGCAGGGACACACAGGGAGAACACCACGTGAAGACATGGGACACACAGAGGGAAGACAGCCACGTGACGATGGAGGGAGTCATTGGAGTGATACGTCTATGAAGCACAGCAGGTGAAGGCGAGGAGAGAGGCATGGAACAGATTATCCCTCACAGCCTCCAGAAGGCTCCAACCTCACCAACATCTCGACTGGAGGCTGCGAGCTGACACAAGCGTGAGACGGTGCTTCTGTTTTGTAAGCCATCAGGTTTGTGGTTTTGCTACAGCAGCCCGAGGAAAGAAACGCATCTGCCAAGTGACAAAGTTGGGGAATAATTCTCTAGGGAGTCTAACATTCCATGAGCAGGCAGAGAGCACCCACGTCAAGTAACAGAAGCCAATCCTAGTACACTGAAGTCCAGGATTTAGTGGGGATATTAGATCGTGCACCACCACCATCCTTCCAGATAATGCATCGCTTACCAGAGGAACGCAGCCCTCACACCCACTAGCCCAGTGATCCCGGCTTTGTCAATATGCACAGATGTCTGTACTCACTGACTCTTTCTCAGAGTTTTCTTTTTACCTTTATAACTATCACTTTAAATCCACCTGCACGCTCAACCAAACTTTGTCTATTTCACACTATCCCTCGTCACTTTCACTTGTTCACAAATGGGCTACTGCTGTAGTGAAAAATTTGTTTTATTCTTTTCTCTTTGTCCTTCCTTTTTTAAAATTACCTTTTTAAAGCTTATTTATTTATTTTGAGAGAGAGAAAGTGAAAGCATGAGTGAGGGGCAGAGAGAGAGAGAGAGAGAGATTGAGAATCCCAAGCAGGCTCTGCATGGTCAGCATGGAGCCTGTCTTGGGGTTCGAGCTCACGAACTGTGAGATCAGGACCTGAGCCAAAATCAAGTGTTGAACACTTAACCGACTGAGACACCCAGGTGCCCCTCTATTCGTCCTTCCAAATCTCATGTCCAGGGTCCCACCAACTCTCATATTCCACTTCCTCCTAGAAATGCCTCTTTCAATACTTTCTAGACACAGGGAAGCCAGCCGTTGGCTTTCTTTGATAGCTAATGTGTTTTAAACAATCCCTGGATATTTCTGTCCTTGCTGAGGAAAGAAACTAAAAGAAAGGGGAAAAGGAAGCTTCTTCACATATTAGGTATGGACTGAGCTTTGATGAGCCCAAGACTCCTTAATGAGAACAACAGTAGAACTCAGACAGCCTGGCTTTGAATCCCTGCTCTGCACTGACGAGCTCAGTATCCTTGGATGGATTACATAACTTCCACACATCCTGACTGCCTGTAAGATGGGGTCAAGGTATTGTTGAAATTAAAAACAAAACAAAACAAAACAAAACAAACACAGTTGTGAAGATAAATGAATTAATAATGCACATGTACCTTTTGCCTGATGCTTAATAAATACTTAATAAGGACCCAGTAAACATTAGCTCTTCTTATTCGTTGCCTCTATTTGGGGTAAATATTTCATTTTTACAATGATGCATTCACAGATTTGTGTCTATTTGTTGTTTAAACTGAGACCTTTGCATAAAGACTTATTTTTATGCAATCTCTTAATAAGAAATTGAAGTGGTGAAATTGAAGTATAAATGTAATGAAAAATAAAATAAATCCCATCAAATCAATGCCAGTAAATCTTGGTGGAGTGCTTCTTTAAAAAACCTGGCTTATGGCAATTGATCCTACACCTGCATTTTATGAAGCATATTTCATTTTTTAAGTATTCAATTACACGGAATAGGTGTACTAGTATAGGCTGATAGCTGTGTCATGACTAGAGATCGCAGTAAATCTACATTTAAGAAAGCTTTCAAAGTGACTGTTGAAGCATTTCCTTCTTGACTGGGATTTTGCATCTCCGGAAGAAAGGGAATAAAAACTCTGAGGAGTATATTGGAGGGCAGCTGTATTCATTGGCATGAAATATAGGATATAAGAATGCCAAAAAGAAAAGCAGTCCAATATGCCAAGGTAATTCTAGTTGTGGTCACTATTCAAACTCAACATATATTATGGATATAAATTTGTTGAACGAGTAGCTGTCTTCTACTCAGATGAAGAAAGCATAAATGGGAGAAATAAGCTCTCAAGAAGATAATTCTTAGTCTTATTTGAATATATTAAGCCCAGACAGGTTTTACTTGTTTGTTTGTTGAGGTTTCTATTTTTTTTTTTCTCCTTTATTTTCTTTCTTCGAAGGGGGGCCTTATTGCATATGATTTAGCACTTAAATGACTTAAACTGATTGATGATTGGATGAGTGGATGGCTAAATGGACGATCGGATGGGGTCTGGGTAGGTGGTGGACAGACGTATTGATAAAAGTCTGATTGCTCCAAATACTCTTAAAGGCAATCACCAGATGCCCAGCACATAGTAGGCACTCTGTAAAATACTTTGACTGACTCAGTCTTAGAGGTCCTTTTATCTTCCCAGACGCATAGTCAATTCTGCACCAAATAGGCAAAGTTGGCTGCTTGTTGAGTGGGGTCTGGCATAGATCTGTCTTCTGTGAAGACAGGATGACAGGAGCCAGTGTCAGTGTGGACAGCTTCTGCTCATCAAGGTCAACTCCCAAGAAGAGTTGAAAAGAAGGAGACAGAAGTACCAAAAGAGGAAGTTCTCCCTTTATGCCAAAGGCACGTTAAAGGAGTTAAGACGAGTATGGGATTTGAAATGAGAAGACATGAGTTGAGTGTCCATGTCTATCCCCTGCATGTTCTGTGATGTTAGGTGACCTTAGCTGTGATGTCTGTGACCTTAGCTACCCTGCGTCTCATCTTTCTTGCTCGGAAACTGGGCAACATGCCCCCTCAGAAGGTTTTCATCAGGATTTAATAAAAAAAAAAAATGCTTGTGCGTTAAACCTTAAAATCCTCCACAGATTGACTCAGCATCCATATCGGATGCAGTAGGGAAGGTCAACTTTGTAAACTGTAAAAGGATGAGAGGTGAGACCTTCCACAGATAGCCGAGGTCTAGAGACAACGGTCCTGCTGAACAAATCTTCCGATCTTTTGTTCTTGAAGCAGTTTGTATAAAGTAAAATTCAGCAGCAAAGCTTGAGAGCACAAGTCAGAACAAAGGTATATTTCAACATATCTAACATCTTGCGAAGTCATTCGTACAGTCCAAAATTGTATTTTCAGGTGGTAAAGGGGGGAGGTGATTTTTTTTTCCTAGAACAACAACAACAGCAACAACAACAACACTACAACCACAGTCTGGACTGTGCCTGCAATCTCAGATGCTGTGTAAGACATAAATACATTATAAAACATGAGCTTGCCTCCCCTCAGTGCAGCTTTATTGCATATTTATGCCTGTGGCTTCAGTGTGCTTCTGAGACAGGAGATATGCTAGTTTGCTGTTTGGATGGGCTCCATTGCCCCTCACCTGTGCTGTGCTTAATCTGGCAGCCCCCTTCTGAGCCCAGAAAGCATCTTTTTTTTTTTTTTTCTGAGCCAGGAGACTGGGGAGTCTGCATAAATCCAAAGACTCCACATCAGGCATCGGCAGGATGAACGTGCTGAGCTCTGAGGCCTTTTCAGAGCTTGCAAGATCAAAAACAGGAGGACAGCATTGCAGGTGCCTAATGTCACAAAAGACAGTCGCCAAATCACACGTGCTAATCAGAATGCTTGAAGGGTGGCAGAATGCGGACAGCAATTTCTCTTCTGCCGATCTCCACTCGACTTTTCTTGGGAACCAACAGGGAGATGTTGGATCTGACTATTAATGAATCAGGACACACTTTATTGGTCTTAAAGCACATTTGTCATGGCAATTTACATGAGTTAGCACCATGTTTCCAAAGCTTGCTACAGAATCTAGCAAGTATTCATTTTAATGAGCTAACACACCCAGAACGACTTCTACTTTTTTATGGTATTTATTACATATTGTCATAAACACTATTAAATTAAATTATGGGACCATTTGCAAGCTGAAAAAAAATAAATTGTTCATCATTAAAGCAAGAAAGAATCTTAAGAGACACCCACTCGACCAGTTCTCATTCCATTGGATACAGAAGAAATTGTGGCAGTATTCTTTGCCTCGTCCTAGCTAAACGAAAAATCCAGAGGTTAGCACCTTGGCCATGGTACTAGAAGTCTGGGGGAAGAAGGAGGGCGGAGCCCAAAGGAAAAACCAACTTTGATAAACTTGTCACCACGTTATTAACCCTTTGGAGCTAGGAAGGAGAAGCAAGGTCATGGGCAGAATTGAGGATAATGCACCAGCACAAAAGGATTCTGCACAAAGAATGGGTGGAAGGCTTTGGATCACTTGAGCAGGTGAAACACAGCATTAGGCACAATTTATACTAGATTGAACCCTTAGATATGTGGCAGGAAGCCTCAGATGTGGACTTTCGCTTTATGTAGTAATCATCAATAATACCTTGGCGTCTCAATATACGGGAGTGGTTTTATAAGCCCTTCTTTGATGTGAGGTGTTCTCTCTCTAGGACTTTTTGGAATGCTGATATTTGCCCTCCTCCAGATTTGCCCTGATCTCCCATACTCTGAGCTCCTTCCTGAGGATGCTGTCTCTCTCAACATTAGTATCGATGGTGCTTTGAGAACATGGACTCTTGGTTCAAATCACAGACCTACACTTACTAGTTATCTTCCTTGGGAGACTTCTTCAGCCTTTCCGAAGTGTACAATTATGATATGGGAATAACGATAATAAAAATCTTTGGAGTTAGTGTAAGGACTGAGTAAAAATATGCCAGGTCCTTAAAACAGTGCCTGGTACCTAATGAATGCTCTCTAACACTGATCATTTTTCATGATGCATCTTCCCTTCCCTTCCCCTCCTCTAGTTGTCTGGGCTTAGCCTTCTGAGGGAAGGCAAGAATAACAGGCTGTGATTTTTGTTTAAGTCAATATAATTTCCAGATGAATACCGATGGTTTTTTTTTTTAATATGTGGCATTTTGAAATAAGAGATAATGAGGCACATTGGTATAAATAGGTAGAATCCTTTTTAATGCAGGCGGATACAGGAATGCTAGAGACAAATCATATGAACAACACTGTCATCATTAATGTGATTTTTCAAACTGTGATCAGACTGGCTACTCAGAGCAAAGTCCAGAAAAAAAGAAAAATACAGTTACTTATGGATTTACACACACTCATCACATTCCTGGGAATCCAAAGTATACCAAAAGTGAACACAAAATCCTTTGGGATTTTATGGAAAACAAGCATATATCCTGGGTCCACACAATGACAATACGTTTTTTTGTTTTGTTTTGTTTTGTTTTCTTTACTTACATGAATGGCAGAATGGACATCCAAATCATGCAGAACTTAGAATGATTCTTTACTATGTGGGCGGAACCATCTAGTGCGTTGCAGGATGTCTAGCCTTCCTGGGTCTTGCCTTCTAAATACCAGTAGCTCTCTTCCCTCACTCATCATGAAATTCAAAAATATCCTCACACAGTTTCAAAATGCCTCACAGGGTAAACCATTGACCTGGTGAGTGACCAGACCGGGAGGTAGTTTATTGGTGGAGTGAAAGCCACAAGCATTTTTTCCAGGGAATTCAGACCAATCATTAAGGGACCAGGGACAAAATCCAGAGCAATACAGTTAATGACAGGAAAGCATGAGAAGGAGGCCACAAGGACGGGGAACAGGCAGAAGGAGGACCATGACTATGGGCACAAGAGGAGCATGAAAGAAAAGAGAAAATACAGTTTCCTGAAGAAGAGAACCCTCAACAGGGTTGGACGGAGTAGGCGAATTTGGCAAAATGGGGGGCTGACGTAAGTCAACTGAATTTGAAAATTAAGGGGTCATTTCTTAATTACCTCCAAAGCCATTAGGGCTGCCTTTGTGGGTAGAGACTCTACTGCAGCCAACTTAAAACTGGACACCGAGAACTGGGGTCAGTAATGTTGCCAACTCTTTCTGATAGCCTCAATGAGAGGGGAGCAAGATGAGGAATAACGACCGACATGGCCCATGGATGGAAGCACCTGGGTTTTAACTCACACCCCTCCACATTTTCTTCCAGAATACTGTACTTTTCCATGTTTGTATAAAATGTACAGGCCAAGAAAACCCGGAGGATCCATTTGGGTTTGTTTGTTTTTAAAACTAATGGCATTTTTTATTTGTTTGTTTATTTACTTATTTTGAGAGGAGAGAGAGAGAGAGAGAGAGAGAGAGAGAGAGAGAATGAGCAGTAGAGGGTCAGAGAGAGGGAAAGAGGATCCCAAGCAGGCTCTGTGCTGCCAACACAGAGCCTGACACTGGGCTAGATCTCACAAACTGTGAGATCATGAGCTGAGCCAAACCAAGAGTCAGATTCTTTTTTTTTTAATTTTTTTAATGTTTTTATTTATTTTTGAGACAGACAGAGACAGAGCATGAGCAGAGGAGGGGCAGAGAGAGAGGGAGACACAGAATCTGAAGCGGGCTCCAGGCTCTGGGCTGTCAGCACAGAGTCCAATGTGAGGCTCTAACTCACGGACCGTGAGATCATGACCTGAGCTGAAGTCCACGCCCAACCGACTGAGCCACCCAGGCGTCCCCCTAAGAGTCAGATTCTTAAGCAACTGAGCCACTCAGGCACCGACACTTCAGAATGAAACAAGGGAGACTTTTTCTTGCACAAGTTCTGAGGGAAACATCCATCGGCCTTCTCTTGAAATTCCCACCAGTACCTTTAAGCATGTTCTGTGTACAACCACAGATCACACAAACAGTAGCCCGTTCCTTTCCATTTCTCCACCATTTGCCAATCTGGCACGTTTATTCTTTCTTCCTGGGAGAAAAAAAGGTCAATATTGCTGTATCTAAAACCAGTAGGGCTCCCCCAGATAACTGTACCTCCCTTCAAAAATGTCAACAATTTCTGGGCTGTGGATTACCCAGTTACCAAAATTTGTCTTCAGTCTTGCAGCTGAAGCAGTGGAGAAGAGCTTCTTTAGGATTTCGTTTCTAGCGTGGGAAAGGCTTGAGCACGTTTATATCCTGATGAGGGCAAGGTAAGGAAGGAGCGGCTCATAGAAAGAGACAGAAAGTGCTAATTGAGGGAATAAGAACCTTAGCAAGGTTCTAGAGGGAAGGCATACAAAATACTCATCTTAGACAGATGGAGGGACTCTCTCACAGTTAATAAGAGGACAGAAAAAGTGTAGTTGTGCCTATGTTAAGTGTGGAATGGAGGGAGAAATGAGACTTTCTAGAAGCTCATAGACAGGCCTGTGTTACTTCAGATACTTCTAACATATGTCCCAGGTAAATCTGAGTTACACAATGAAGATATATATAATCTGATTTAAGAAAAAAAAAATTCAGATTTGGCGGGGGGCGGGGGGAGGGGGCAGGGCGCCTAGGTGCCTCAGTCTATTAAGCGTCTGACTCTTGATCTCAGCTCAGGTCATGACCTCCCAGTTCATGAGTTCAAGTCCCTGGGCCAGGCTCTGCACTGACAGTATGGAGCCTGCTTGGGATTCTGTCTCTCCCTCTCTCCACTCCTTCCCCCCTCTCTCTCTCTCTCTCTCTCTCTCTCAAAATAAATAAGTAAACTTAAAAATATATCCAGATTTGGATAATAATAATAATAATGTGAGGCAGTGAATAGAATTGTGTGGCGACAACCCTAAACCCTCACTCTGAACTGCTAGGTACACAGGCTGGCTGGGATGAGCAAATGAGGAGCAGTTGCTAGCTTCTCGAAGTGGGAGAAGCATTATCTAAGCTAAGCACCCTGTAGGGATGCTGACGTACTGGTCCACGGGCCATGGATCATCTATTGAAAGCCACTGGTGTGTAGCAATTGGCCCCCTTCCCCTAGCATTCCCAGCCAATTTCTGCAAACCAGTGGTTTTCAATAGATGATCCATGGCCCGTGGACCAGTAGCATCGGCATCACCTGGGAACACGTTAGACAAGCCAAGTCTCACACCCCCATCTCAGACTCCTGAATTAGACACCCTGGGAGTTGGGCAATTTGTATTCTAACAAACACCACGGGTCGCCACTAATGTCTGAGAACCACCGTTGTAAACAGCTGACAGCCCAAGTCTAGATGAAGGGACCAGACCATTGAACATTTCAAAGGCAATTATAAAGATTTTATAGAGATAAGCAGGAGGAGAGCTCTGTGTGATGCCCACACCATGTTTCTAGTAGCCACTCTCCTGGAGCCATTTCAAATGAATCCTCAAATTGAATTAGGAGAGTGGAAGTTTCTGGTTTTCAGCAAATGTAGCACAAATTTGATCAACCACAAGGGCATTCACAAGAGTATTGCAGAGACAATGTTCCAAAGTTCATGCTGATTCAGGCTAACCTGATTATTTACTCCAACATTCAAAGCTCAGACATTTACTACAGTAGGAGAATATGAGATGGACTGAGGCTGGCATCCCAGCTCTGCCCTTGGCAAGCTGTGGGGCCTGGTGTATCTCAACCACTATGAATGGCATTCTCCTCGTAAAGCTCTTACAGTTACTGTGAGAAAAACAGGATAAATATACTACACTTAGCACATGTTTGAGGTCTAACAACTCAGATAACAATACCCTAATAACTCATTGCCGTGTGGTTTTTGTTGAGCATCTTGTGGTGGTTCGTTCCTACTCTAGGTGTTGATGGAATGGGTGAAGGGGGATCACAGAGAATGGGTAAGAGATAGCATGGGAAAGAAGGAACACAAAAAGGCTTCCAAGAACATGACGTTTGAGGTCAATCTCGACAGATGAGTGAGAGAGAGAAGAAGGATGAGGAAAGGGGCCTCAGAGCTGAGGGCACACGTGGATGAAGGCTGAAGACAGCTCTGCCTTTTCAGGAATGCTCAAGAATTGCAGCTTGGCTGAGGAGTAGGATTCATGCCCAAATGAGGGATGAGATAAAGCTGCAAAAAAGACAGAGACCCTACCATGGAGACCCTATTTGGCCTACCTGAGAAATGGGCATCTTTGGAGACAATGGGAAGAGACTGATGGGCTTTCAGAGAGGAGTGAGACCTACTGGAAAAACACAACCCCGTGATACCTGGGTGGCCCGGTCGGCTCAGGTCATGATCTCATGGTTCATGGAATTGAGCCCTGCGTCGAGCTCCATGCTGCCAGCACTGAGCCTGCTTGGGGTTCTCTCTCTCTACCTTTCTGTCTTCCCCACCCCCCACTTGCAAATCTCTCTCTCTCTCTCCTTCAAAATAAATAAAGACATTAAAAAAAACAAAACCTACCCAGCGATGGGCATTAAGGAGGGCACTTGTTGTGATGAGCACTGGGTGTTGTATGTAAGTGATACTTGGCAATCAAAAAGAATGAAATCTTGCCATTTGCAACGATGTGGATGGAACTGGAGGGTATTATGCTAAGTGAAATTAGTCAGTCAGAGAAAGACAAAAATCATATGACTTCCCTCATATAAGGACTGTAAGAGACAAAACAGATGAACATAAGGGAAGGGAAACAAAAATAATATAAAAACAGGGAGGGGGACAAAACAGAAGAGATTCATAAATGTGGAGAACAAACTGAGTGTTACTAGAGGGGTTGTGGGACGAGGGATGGGCTAAATGGGTCAGGGGCATTAAGGAATCTACTCCTGAAATCATTGTTTCACTATATGCTACCTAATTTGGATGTAAATTTTAAAAAATAAAATTTAAGTAAATAAATAAATAAATTCGTCTCCTGAAATCAATGTTACATCATATGTTAACAAGCTTGAATCAAAATTTTGAAAAATAGTAGAGCAAAGGGGGACACCTGGCTGGCTTCGTTGGTGGAGCATGCAAACTCTTCATTTCAGGGTCATGAGTTCGAGTCCTATGCCGGGTATAGAGATGACTTCAAAAAAAAAAAAAAAAACTTAAAAAAGTAGCACAACGAGTCTCAATTTCACTAGGAAATAAAAAAAAAAGGAAAATGAATCAAATATCAAGTACTATTCTATACCCACTTTTAAAAACAAGACAGCAGACCCAAAATGGAGTGGCTTATGCTAATCCTCGCATCACCAAACTTAATTAGTTTCAGCTCTCCCAAGAATGGAATCTTAAACCAGTCAGGAATTGCTTGATCACCACTAGTTAGCTAACTGCCTGGTAGACCACTGCCATCCTCCACAGGAAAGTAACCTTGCAATAACCAATCCGCTTTTTTGTCTAGTAGAACTTCCTTGTTCCCTCCCACTCCCTTCTACCCAGGAAAGTATTTCGTTTTGTACAGTTTCCTGGAGCTCCTTTCTATCTGCTAGACTGGATGCTGCCTGATGCATGAATTGTTGTACAAAGTCAGTAAGATCTTTAAAATTTAATAATAATAATAATAAACCTACCCAAACTACAGGGAGGAGAATGTATTGAATTGGAAAATAATTTGGAGTCAAGGGATTTGTTCGGAACTTATGACCATAAATCAGGAGAACACAGATGAGGGCTTGGATGAGGCCATTCAAGGAGAGAGAGAGCTCACTCTATGAGATTGCAGTAGAAAAAAAAAAAATGTGTTTATGGTGGTAATGGGATCCTCGTGGCCAATACTTTCCATGTTAAGAAAAAGGATACATGGAGCGGACCTTTTGATCACATCTTAATGTGACCAGGGGTGTGCCAGGAGTCTGAGACCTCATAGCATCACAGGGAGAATGTCACGATGTGTGGGACCCTGCTGGAGGGCGTTGAGGAACACAGTATAAATGCTGGAGGGTGTGGGTGCTTTACCCAAGTAAAGCAAGGTCTTGAGGAAACCTCTCCTGACTCCAAACCCAAAACCCCCAAATCACTCTATGAGGAAAGTGATATTCAGAAGAGTTAAGATACATTACCTTCACAGGTGGTGATCATGAGAAAATCACTCCCTCTTTCTGGCCTTAGTTTTCTTCTCTATATAAATGATGAGATTGGAATTGACGATGTCAGGAAATGACCCAAGGTCATGATCCTCCAATGGAAGCTTATGCCTGCAACCTGGCATACTGAAAGTTGTTGGATAAACAAGGTGCCTCTTCCCAGAAAAGCCTTTTTTCCTGATCATAAATAATTCAAAAACATTACCCTTCTGTTAAAATAAACAAAGACATGATTTACCATAAACTGCACATAGGCATAGATTTTAAAGATAAAACACAAAGCTTCCAAAGCACATCTGGCTTGCAGTGCATGATTGGTAGACTTCTGAGATGGTTCTCGATGATCCCCACCTCCTGGTGTTTACATCTTGTGTAATCCCCTCCTAGACTTCGTGACTTTCCTTTAAAGAATAGAATGCAGCAGAGGCAATGGGATAAAAATTTCTGAGGTTAGAGGATAAGACACTGTGACTTTCCTTCTCTCTTTCCTCACGTAATCACTCCGGTGAAGCCTGTTGCCATGGTCAGCTGCCGTCCAGAGATGTGCACTTGGCAAGCAGCAGCCAGCAGGGAGCTGAAGCGCTCAGTCATACCAGCCACAAGGGATGGAGGAATGAGGGGCAGAGGGAAAGGCGAATGAGTCTGGAAGCACAGTGGAGTCTGGACGTGATTGAAACCCTAACTGACCCCTTAATTACGAGAGATCAGATGACCCCAGCTGAGACGAACCTAGATTTCAGGCCCACAGAAACGATGAGATAATAAAAGTTTGTTGTTGACATAATTTGTAATGCAGCAAAGAGTGACTAATACACAAAATACGGCTTTGGGCTGTAACCGGAAATACCTGCCGAAGGAGTCTCTCTCTTACCTCTCTGCCTTTAGCAGTGCTTGGTGGAAATATCTCTGAAACATCCTCAGAAAGAACAACCTTTAATGAGGTGAAAGCCCATGGAAGGCTCTTCCACTATAAGAGTAAACCTTCATGGAAACCAATTTGACAATAAATTTCATATATTGAAAAAAAAAAAAAAAAGAGTAAACCTTCAGACTTCAGCTCTCTAGAACGTAAAGTTCTCCGGGTCAGAGGAATGGAAAGAAAGCTCAACTATTTGCCCAAGTCTTCCTGGCTGGTTAATGCTGAGCTGGAATGAACTCCAGGTCTTTCAATACCCAGGTAGTGTTCTACTAAATGACTCTGAGCTCCAAAATTGTAAATCTATTTGCATATGCATTATTACAAGAAGTATTAATATTTTATATGGTATATACATATAATCATAGTCATTATCCTTACCGGGTCCACAAAATTGTTTTCTAAACCTTTGCTGGCTTACTTGTTAGTTCAAGGCATCTGCATGCAAGGTTGTTTCATTTTCTTTTTTTCTCTTTTTTTTTTTCCTGTTTGTATTCAGTGACTCCTAAAGGACACTATCAAGAATCTTTGGACAATGATCCCAGAATGTCGAATTGAAAACATTTCCCAAAGCCCCAAGACATATTTCAACACTCACCTCCAGATACCATTGTTGCATGGCTGCCCAAGATAAGGCTGGCCCTATTTTATAATTCAACTTCACTCCAGGGCAGAGGGAGTGAGGCAGAGCATCATAAACCCAGCCAATGGAATGTGTTAATAAAAGCCCTTGTTCTTCTTCCACCCTAAGGACAAGCTGCAGAGAAATGATACAGTAAATGTGGATAGACAGTCCCGGCTTTTAGAGAACAGTGAGTAGGAAAAGCTCATGCGTCCCTCGCCGTGGCTATAATTGCCATGGATGCCCAGAGAGCAGGGGGGTAGAGCTTCCACTTTTTTTGTTGCTCCCACACTTCTTGCTGCGTTGCTGTTTTTGTTGTTGTTCCTTTAGTGTCCCTGTGCCCTTGGCATGGTGTCCTTCAACCAGGTTGGAAGTCTCTCAATAATGGGGAGCCCAGTGCTCTCTACTCGCGGGTTGCATGCGTCAGGATGATCCAGATTATGCGGCAGTAACAAACACTCCCCAGATCCCAACAGGTGAAAACAACGAAGATGTATTTCTGGTTCACATTAAATTCCCACCACGGATTAGCTGGAGATGGCTCTGGCTTGTTCTCCCTCCAGAGCCCAGGCTGTCCAAGGAGGCTTTTCTAAACCGTTGAGGATTACTGGTGGCAGAGGGAAAGGCGACGTAGCAATTTTGAACTACTGCTAAAGTGTTTTCCCAGAAGTGATACACTAACATTTCATTGGCCAGAGCAAGCCACACAGCCATTCCTGACTGCCAGGGGAGACAGAAGTGCAATCGTAGCTCATGCTCAGGAGGAAGAGAGCTACAACGCTTACAGCAGTCTGAGTGAACATCAGACACATACTCTCAAGGTATGGTTATATTAGAGGCTAATGAGTGGGAAAGTATATGACATGACACGTCAACACAAAAACTGCAGATTTTATACCAAGGCTTGGTAGCTTGCACATTCCCAATCTTTTTGATTGAATGAGATTCTCTCCAGTCTCAACCACACTTAGTGGTGAGAATGCAAGCAAAGCAGTAAGGTTTCAGTTCATGGGTGATCTCTTCTGTCCTCTCAGCCCAGCCTCTTATCCCACCTCCATCAGGACCTAGGTTTCATCAAGTGTCCTCTGCCTTCTGTGTCTCTAGATACATCCCATATGCGGGTTCACCCCTTCTCTCCATGATTTTTTATTTGTGTGTGTGTGTGTGTGTGTGTGTGAGAGAGAGAGAGAGAGAGAGAGAGAGAAAATGCACATAAGCAGGGGAGGGACAGAGGGGAGAAAGAATCCCAAGTAGGCTGTGTGCTATCAACACAAGGCCCGACATTGGGATTGATCTCATGAACCATGAGGTCATAACCTGAGCTAAAATCAAGAGTTGGACACTTAACTGACTGAGTCACCTAGGCACCCCTCTTCTCTCCATCTTTTCACAACCAAGAATCTCAAGAGTGGTCAGTGTCCACTCCCCCCCGCCTCTCTAACCTCACCTTCATCAGATGTATAGGTTCTACCCACACTCAAAGAGAAGGAGGCTCACAAGGGCAAGGGCCACTGGGATCATCTTACAATCCTGTCCGCCCCTGCTAACAAAGAGCCAAAGATCAAGGAAGGCCAACTACAGGTGGGAACCATTTCTTACTTGCTTAACACTTCTAATCCTGTAGGCTAATGTCTGTCAAATGAAAAAATGGGTTAATCACAGAGGCCACTGGATCATCTTCTACACACCTGTCACTATGGCTAACTGGTACTACCATCATGGATGAACTGGTTATCTGAAGCAGCCCCAAAGACGAAGAGTGTCCTCAGAATAGTGTCTTTCTTTGTCCTCAGAATAGTGTCATGCATGGCCAACAAAAGCCACCCCAGGTAAACCAGATGGCCCAGGTTCAAGTCTCCCCTTCTCCTTTAACTGTGTTGCCATTTTACTCATGCCTCAGCCAAGCTAAGCTTCCTTCTGTAAAGAGAACAATAATAGTGCCTCACAAGGTTTTCACAAGGATTAACCAATATATGTAAAGCACACACCTAGGCACACACCAAGTCTTCAGCCAGTGTCGATTATTATTGTCATTGCCTTCACCTGATCCTTTATGCCATCGACATCTTTCTCTCTACTTTCCCATTTCCCTCTCTCTAGTGTTCTCCTTTCAGAGAAGCAGCCAGAAGGCTGTTCCCTTTGCCAAAGTACTGACAACGGCAACACAGAAAACACCCTTAACTGATAATACCCTCCTCCCAAGAGGTGATAGGATTATCGTTCCCTCCCTGCCACCTCTCGCCTGGGCCTGGACAATGGCTAGAGGGCAGGAAGTTGAGAGTTTAAAACAAGGGGTCTGAGTATCCTTTTTTTTTTTTTTTTCTCCCTCTGTTTGAATACAGTGATGTGGATGGAAGAGTCCTAAAGACAGGCTAAAGGTCTAGCAAAGCAAAACACAGATGGCTGATTAGAAATGGCTTTTCCATTAGCCATCTGCGTGACCTTGGGCACGTTGCATTTCACCACCGCAAACCTGTGTGCCCTCCTTGCAAAAAGAGTAGCTTGGCCCGGGAGATCTGATTTCCCTCGCTGACATTCTGACATTTCTGATCCGAGTACCGCACTGCAATCAGCCAGAGCCTCCTGTGCAGGAACCAAGGACACACAGTGCTGACGGCTGAAGCAGACTCCGCTCGTTCACTTGACCAACCTGGGGCTGCCAGCAGAGGAATATGGTGCCTCCGGGAGATAAGGCTGAACATCAAGGGGCAGAAAGGCTGCAGAAATGGAAACTCACATCAATAGTCTGTAGGTCTGTATATTACATTGAATTTTATAAAGTGTTTCCAGGTTCGTTGTCAATGTGGATTTCAGAAACAATATCATGGGTAGGCAAGGCAGTTATTTTTATCTACGTTTGTGAAAGGGCTGTTAGGTTCAGGCTCTGCCCCAAATGAGAAAGCAAGGTCTACAACCAGATATGGCATGGTAAACGAATTAAAACGATTTCAGGTCTACAGATTTATGTCTGTTGTCCTTCTGACCTTGGAACACGGTCATTAACAGATTCTCCGCTCTGAACTTTACACTCTCTTGACACATAAAAAAGGAGTAACAACGATAACGATGATTCAAATGTCAGAGAATGGTTTGCGGGGCCCACGGCGGATCACGTATATGACTTCACTTAATAAACCACGAAAGGTGTTTTTGACTGGTTGTGTTGAGTTGTTCTGGCACCTGAGCTGAGGTACTACTCACTCATCCACGCATGATCACTGAGAAACAGGCAACATATTCTCCATAACCCTTGGGGCAGCTGCACGTTCCCGAGACTGTCTCTCCATCTAGGACTTTCTGGGTGTCACAGCACCTGCTTTGCACGCCCGTGTCACTCTTCGTCCCAAACCTGTGTCCATTTCTTAAAAGCTGTCATAACCTTCTACCTCACCAAGGACCCTTCTGGGATTACACTCTCCTAACTCAGCCACTGACCCCTGCTCTGAGCTCAGAAATGGCTGGCCCTTCCTCAGTCTGGCCAGTTGGGCACTACTTGTCCTTGGCGGGACATAGAGGCAGAAAGAACACAGAACTGGTGCAGCTAACTTGACATCCCAGCTCAGCTGGATGACTCTGAAGAACTCCCAGAATGCACAGTTTGGTCATCTGCAAAGTTGAGAAACAATCCCTGCCCTTCAACCCCACAGATTTCCCAACATCGAGAAAGGAGAGGTTGTAAAGTGATTGATTACCTCTGCAGAGCTGGAGAGATAGTTCTCACTCTCATTATTTCAAAATCATCATTTTAATTCACTTGTTATTAAAATCCTACCTAAAAATTCCCATGTGCAAATGATCTCTGACTCAGTGAACCTTCACACTGCTTTTTAAAGACAGACGAAAGAGAGAACGATTTTCTCAGGGCCTAGTGAAAGCCAGGCGATGCGTTGGGTGAATCTGTGCGCGCTTACCCCATTTTATTCCCACCACAGCCCCCTGGGGAGCATGTCCCCGTCCCCTCACAGATGACAAGCCGCTCTCCTGGGTTTCTGGCCGGTGTGGCAGTATGTATAGTCATGCCTGTGACAGACGTAGAACTTCAGGTCTTGGCTCATCTGCAAGGAGGGAAGGGAGGTCGGACATATGAACTGTGATGGCCAGGAGAAATGAATAGGCTGAAATGTGGGAACCATGGTGGAAAGCTGGGAGCTCACGTTTCAAACACGGGCTGAAAAAGAAGGCAGGGTGGGGGTGACCCCGGAGGGGCCAGGAGGCCGGCCAGGAGGGACGGCACACTGCTGCAGGATTCACAAGAGGAGAGGGTTGCCATTGGGAGCAAACGCTCAGCAATGCTTACGGTTGTTTAATGCCTGTAACCCAAGGACGGGAAAGGGCCCGGTGAACTTGGCCAAACAGTTCTTTGTAAGTCACAGGGAGGCCATTTTCGGTGGTGTCCGGAGGGAAGGGGTGGGACGCCTCCCTCTCTTGTGGCAGGGTGACAGGGCAGCGAGGAGGGTACAGACAGCGAGCGCTGACAGCTCGGTGGGAAAGCAAAGGCAGAGGAGTGACGATGGGGGAGGGCGGACCGCAGCTCCAGGGAGGGGATTCGGGCCACGAAGGGGCCCATAAACTGGCCGAAACCAGAAGGATCAGCGATTCCCTCATTCAGCCAGGGCTCCTGCCATATGCCATCTTCTGCGCTGCTCAGAGATCTCTGCAGGAATGTCGTCCCACCAGGCCCCAAGGCTGAAGAGATACACAGAGAAGCTCGAGCTCACTCACCCCTGGTGAGCAGCGGAAGAAAGCGCAGATGCCACATTCCCGATGACACGCGCACACAGCACGCGGGGCCACTCCAGTAGCCCACGTGCCCGGCACATCACACGCACAAAACGTACAACACGGGTCCTGCGCCTAACACCCCCCACACTTGGCAGACAATACACGCGTGGCACACGCGCGTGCTAACACAGCCTCCACACGGGCACACACACCACGCTGAAAACACAATAAGCACGTAGATGACACGCATCAAACGCACATCACACGCGCCACGCAAAGAACAGTGCACACGTCGCTTGCACAGCACGCAGCGCGTACAAATGCTCGTCGCACCTACAAACGTGCGATACACATGCACAGGCACACAGCACGTGCTTTAGGCGCCCAGCACGGTCTGTATTCACACCTGCACACGGACAGCGCACGCCTGTAAACGCACACACGCGCACCGCGGGAGAGTCGCCTAGCAACCCAAGGCTGTATACACCACAGCCCTGTGAATGGCATTGGGATGGGGGAAGGGAAGCAGGTGTGCCAGTCCTCAAAGGGCCACAAGATCAAATATTTAACCAAGTAGAGAGGAGAAGAAAAGGAAACCAAGGGAAAAGGGCAGGGGCGCAAGGATGTGCCCTCCTCCACTCCGCGGATGCAAACCCCACGGCTCCTTTGCAAGCAGAAACTGTGATCCACTGACCGCGGCTGCGAACGTCCAGCCCCTGAGTCTGAGCAGGTGCCTCCGGTGAGGCTTTGAAGGACAGAACCTCCACCACCACCCCTTTTTTCTTCCCTGCCTGGCTATGAATGAGTGGCCTCTTTCTTTGAAACTCACACACTTTGGGCCTCAGAGCGGCTCTTTGAAATGCTGATGGCAGAGAAAAGGCAGGGGAGACTGAGGGAGCTTAGTTCTGCTGGTGGGAAAGAGGAGCTCAGAGAATGGGCCGACCTGAGCTAGAAAGAGCAAGGTTTTCTCTCTCAACAGGCACCTTCATTTTGCGCTCAAGTGATCCCGCCATGAGCAGACTGAAAAAGTGTTTTTGTTTTTTCTAACCGATTCTTTTATGTAGGAAGAATCCCAGCCAAATGGGACTGTCTACTCCTGTCTTTTCTGCCTCCGGTAAAAGTGAATGGGAGTAGGGAAGAAAGTTACCCTCCCTGGAAGGTTTTTCTTCTCTCCTATTTATCTCTAGGGTAGAAAATTCCAGAAAGCATCTCCAGGCTCTCAGCAGTGATATTCTGGTTCCACTTCTTCACTGCTCCCCAGGTCTCTTCTGACATTGCCAAGCTGCCTGCTGAGCTGTCATAAAATGTTCTGAAGCCTTGCAAAAGGAACAGGCAAAAAAAAAAAAAAAAAAAAAAAAAAAAAAAAAAAAAAATCTCTTAGCCTGCTTAAATTAGTCATTGTCTCTAGCAGGGGTATTCATTCCCTCTCACTTTTCTCGTCTGGCTTCTTTTTCTTCTTCTCCTTCTTTTATTTTTCCTCCCTGCAGTTATTCTGATGTGAGTTCAGTATATACATCCACCCCAGAAAGGCCCCGGATGCCAAGAAAGATCCCACCAACTCACCCTCTTATCACGCTCCTCCTGAGGTGGAGGCTTGCTGTTCTCTGGCAGGCTGCAGAACGCCTAGTCTCACACCCGTCTGTCTCCTGCTGGGTTTCTGCACAGCACAATAATAAGGTGTTCCGACTGACACAGAATAGAGTCACAATGCCCTCAGCCATCAACACCGGTGGGCGGACTCAGTGACCATCTCAGGGTCTGCCCTGAGCTCAAAGAATGGGCCTAAAGTCCATTCATTTTGTGAACACTCATTTATTGAGCAAGGCTTCCTCGAATTGCGGGCCCGGATGAGGCATACAGTCCAGGGGCAAACGGTGACAACACCTGTTTCACTCTCAAGGTCGTTTCTGCTTGCAGGTTCGTGTCCCAGCCATTCCACTGCAACGAGACTAAACCAGGCAGACGCCACGATGCAAAGAGCAGGGTCCTCGCCTTGGAGGAACTCAGCCTCCTGAAAGGCAGGCAAACAGACAGTTAAAATAAGACACAAGAGCTAGGACAAAGGAATGCACAGAGCCATGTGCCTGTGTCCCTGTGTCCAACACGGTATCTAGAACAGTGAGCTCTGAGACACCTCTTGTTGCTGTTTTGTTTCAAGCAGTGACAGCGTTCTGTAGATAGCACATTCCCCACAGTGATCTACTCTTTCTTCCTCTTCTCATCTTCTTTCCTTGCTGCCTCCCCCTCTTCCAAGAGTCCGGAATCTCCTGGACACATATACTCAGGGAGATGGTCAAGGGAGTGGGTGATAATCAAAGGTAACGAACATACGTTCCCCTGTGTCCCTCCTCAACCCCTGCGGCAAAATCACAGAGACCGATGTTGCCACCCATCCCCCACACATTTTCTTTTTCTACTAGATACTGGATGTTTATGGGAAAGCTCTTTTGGCTGGGTCTAATCGGTTTCCTGCTGCGTTCCTGTGTGCCAAGGTCCAGCCCCTCCTGATGGCGCCAATTCAGAGCCCTTTCCCCACCATTTCTGCTCCTGTGGGTCTGGCTGTGCTAACATAAGCAGGTCTTGCTACCAAGTGCTCAGGACCAATCCTGCTGGTTTATCCCAACAAGGTCAACCCGGTGACCTAATGGTCCCCGTTACCCCCAGGGAAGGTTGATTGCTGCAGATATCACTGAGTATGGCCTCGCCCTTCGGTGGTCACTCTTGGGGCCCTTGCTGAGGTGAGGCGGCAGGTTCTCCCCCACCTCATCTTCTGCTCTTATTCTCTGAAGATCGTGATTTCACCCACTGTTTTCTTCTAAGAGTCTTTTTTTCCAGCCTTCTCACATATGACTCCCACAAATGAATCACACAAGCTGGGAGTTTCCATGTGAGTAAAAATGCAGCTTCCATCCACAAATGTTCAGTGTTCCTGGGCTTATTGTGTATGTTTGATTTCTGTCAACGTTTTAATTAAAATGTCACCACAAATTTAAGAGAGAAAGAAAGGGCAAGGGAGAGGCCAGGATGACAGAGGTGTGCTAGGACGAATCAAGCTCCATAAGCAGTTTCTCCATTTCCTTGTCCTCCAAGTGCTCTGAATTTCTGACATTTCTGTATTTTTAGTAGCTTCCAGTCCTGAAGTTTATGGGTTGAAAAGCGTGAGGCATTGCCTTGCCAAGTGGCAAGGATATAAAAACAAGCGATAAACAGAAAAGTTAACTGAATAAGCACATTGCGTCGAGATGAAAGCTGAGATGACAGGAGGGTCTCTGAGAACCCGGGGTACAGGGCCACGCCGAATGGGGATGGAAGCAGGAAAGAATGCAGAACATAATCATCGCTCTTAGTTCTTCCGTGCTGGTCCCCTGAGACATCTTGTCTCCTGAGATTGTGACTTCTTCTGGGGGAAGGCCAATGTTTGATTTTTCTGCTGCATTTGCCCACGTTTCATAGCAAGGTACTTAGCACTCTGAGAGAGGAAATGGGATCATCTAGAAAGGTCCAAAACCAGCAGACTCCTGTCCCCAAATCTGCAGGTAAATCTCCATGTGACCTTGAAGAATCACTTACCTCCCATTTTCTTCAGCTGTAAAATAAGTATGGCCGGATAATCACCAAGCTGCAGACTGGCTTTAAAACTTTGTGAGTCCATAATCGTGACTGTTGGATCAAGTTAGGGGAGAAACTCTGGGGCTCGATGATGTGTATATAGAAGTTGTTTCAAAGCGTGGACTTGGATCTCAGTTTCTCTCGTGCAAATCAAGGACATTAGAATAGATGATAGTCTTCATTCTATTTCTCTCTAAAATGCAAGAAGTATCTGAATCAAATGCTGAGCCTTCATCCTCAAAGATCAAGCCCCAAATCGCTCTTCATCGTGGCTCAGTAGAAAGAGGAGGAATAGACCTTATCCACATATAATTCAGTGGCCCGTTGATAAGAACCTGTATTTTCCATGGGTTCATTTTTATCTCAGCCATAAAATCTCAATCCTGTTTCAAACATGATATTTTCCCTTTCAATATAAGAAGCAATTTATTTTATTGTTACTTGAAACTAAAGAATCCAATAAACTGGTTTGGAGCCAAAGAAGACCATAATGACAAAATGATTGATCTTTTTATAACACATCGCACCGCTATTCTCAAATTGGAGAAACGCAATATAGAAGATACTCATTTATACCACTGGCTGGTATTTATTTCTGTAATAGAATGCAACACTCCTTTGTATTTATTAAGGATCTGTCACCACTAGAAATACAAAGTAAAAGGGCTTCACTGTGAATTCCCAGGCACGGTCAACTATCGGTTGTTATGCGCCACTGACGTCAAAGATCCATATGGGAGCTTAAGGCAGAAATATCAGAAGTATTGCATAGTGTGAAAACTATAAGTGCTGCATCCATGATCCATTGGTAGCAGTGGAAGGTAAGTAAACAGATGCTATTCAACAGGACAAAGAAAAACGTGTTTTCAACCGCTGGAGCCATTCAACAATGGAGCTGACAAAAGGGTATTAACCCGAGAGGTCCTGCTCTGGGCTGGATGCATTGCCTACCACCTTCCTACACCCTCAGAGTACCCTCTGAGACACATCTTATTACTTCATCACACAAATGAAAAGGCAGGGGGTTCAAGAAAGGTAAACTATTGTCATTGGGCCATTGAGCGGTTACATGTTTGAACCAAGACTTGAAATGCATTTTGGCTGATTCCAAAGCCCACGTGTATCACTGTATCACAGTGCATGTTCATGAAGTATGTTCTCATACTAAATTTATGTTCTCATGACTTGTCTCATGGCCAAAGAAAGACCAGCTGGTAACAACATATTGAATAGTGACTATTTGCTGAGTTCTTAATGTCTGTCATATTTTGTCAAGAATAGTCTTGGATGAAGTTGTACTTGAACTACATGAGGTCTTAGGGAACACATCCCTCCTCAGTACCCTATACTAACCCAATGGGGTAGATGTAACCATTGAGAATTGTCACAAGGTTTTATGAATCCTGCGGGTGGAGAGCTTATCATGGAAGACTGCCTGACTTCCTAGTCCTTATACCAAAAGTTGTCCACTCTTCCAAACCTCCACTGAGATTCAGTAAGATTCTGTGATTCTTAAACTCCTCCCTGCCACCTACACAGCCAATGAGAGGGAAACTTGTCTGATTTTTCCCACAAGTGTTCATGCGTTTCTGGAATCTTTGCAGTGAGAGAGGACTCACCACTTCTCCAAAACTGCCTACTAAATTTTGAACAATGGTGACCCATTCCATCTTTGTACAGCTCTAACTCCCAGAAAATGTTTCCACAGACATCAATTGTCTCTTTTATAGCTTCCACGTTTTGGTTCTCTTTGTCATTTTGAGTCAAACAGAACAAATTCACACAAGCCTGTAATGTATCCCCTTGGTGTGTGACAGTGAAGATGGTGACAGTGTCACTAGGAGTCACAAGTCCACTCTTAGTTCTGCTTCTCACTTGGGCTTTGAGCACTTGATCGAGGTTGGGTTATTTCACCTCCCAAACCCTCCACTATACAGTTCACGCTCCCCTCTGGAAAATGAGTAACTTGTATGTGATGAGTTTCTAAAACTTCCTGCACCTTGGATTCTAAGTGATTTTCTGAGCCCTCAGAATAAACACTAATAGTTATTCTATGTCCTTCTCGAACTGGTCTCCCAGAATTTCACTGGGGGACTTTCCGTGGGTGAAGGAGTTCAGTGCTGGTATATTTTTCCCGTATAACCTGAAGATCTTTCTAGAAATGCCTTCCCGTTTGGTTCTCACTATCTGACCTCAAGGATCTGAGACAATGAAATCTCCTCTCCTCCCACAAAGATACAGCATTTAGAAATGTGCTAAACCCTAAATACATATTATCACCATTACATCACCATTGCAATCAACTGTATCACATCACAGCCACCAGCCTGGGCCTGCAACTTTCACAAATAGTTCCAAATTCTTATCAGAGTCCCTTGCAAAGATTGATCCTTCCGTGAGCTTTACATTGAAAAATACTCTGCTTACTACCCAAAATGCAAAAATATGCATTTTAGATAATAATACTTAATTTCTGGATTGCTATTTGTATTAATCAATGGCCCATGTCACTGCTCCTTGGAAATTCTGATCTGCCCAAAGGATGTACACACCTGGAAACTGCTACAATTTCAACCACAAGCTGAGGCAACCATTCATTATGTGCAATGACCATTTTTTTACTTTGGCGTTGGCTCATGTCTGATTTCTGTAGCACTTTTTGATGCATTTAATGCTTAGCAAGCCTTCACGTGTTCCTTTGCAGATGGTCCAGGAACTGAGGACCCCAGATGGGGAGTTTCTGTGCAAAGCCCTCCATACCCCACTTTGAGTTCCAACCTTATACTAACTTTGTCTTATGAAGGCTTGGACTTAAACCACTAAAGCAAATCACAGGCGGGTGTGGAAGAGAGTGGGGAGGGGTCACTGGATGAGGCAAGAACTCGTCGTTGATAGAGACGAAGAAAGACAAAACGCTCAGTGTAATGTTTGCCCCATGGAGGGAATCACTCTTGGATACTAAATCAAGCAGAGACTGCACTTTTCCCGATTGCCCACAAAAGTCGAAAGTTGGTTTGATTCCCAAGAAACACCAATGTGGATGAGGCTCCGGTTTGCAAAGGGAACTGGTTTGTCCCTGTCCTGTACTGACTGACCTCTGGAGATAGTTGCAGGAGCCTGATTCTCCTCATTCGAGATGTGACTCTGTGAGGGTCAGCCTGGTCTTCTCAGAAGCCAAACTCAGGTGCCGCACTGCCCAGAGAAACTTGCTCCTTAAAACTGTTGACTGCTTCTACTTTCCTTGCCATTCATGGTTATTTGAAACAGAATTCAGCCTCCATTCACAACTGTGCTGATTTTCTTGAAATTTGCTTTTCTTCTGTGTGATGAAAGACATTATGAATTTTTTTCTTTCCATCAATTTTCTGACGGCTGGGATACCCCTGGGACTTGTTTTGGTAAATATGCCTCAGACGAATTGATAAGGAAGCATCCAATTTTGATCGATGAGAAGCGGAGAATTGCACTTTGAATTTTACTGAATCTTCCTATGGCAGATATCCAATAATTTAAGATAACCACCACCTCCTTTTTTCTGGTGAGAGATCTCTTTCCGTTTTTCCCTCTTCCCCCCAAATGGACTCATGGTCTAAAATGAGGTAATGGTTGTACTTCACTTTTCAGGTAACAAGAATCAGTCTGTGGAGTCAGGCCAACCCCAATCCTCCCCCAATAGGAAAGGAGTTCTTTCCTCTCAGGTGGTGAAGGCGGGAGACATTTTCAGAAACTTCTGGAAGTTGGGGGTCCAGCTTTACAGAGAAAGTTTGCAAGAGGAAGGATTGAAGCTAGATGAGAGAGAAGCAAAGGTAAGTGTAGAGGAGAAATCCCCCATCATAGCCTTCAGTCATAACCAGGTCCTTCCCACTACAGAGGTCAATAAATGGCCCTATTCATTTCAACTAATTTAAGTTTGGGTTCTCTCTCTGGCTACTGAAGAGAGTCCTGAATAGCACGATTCTTGCACAAGAGATGTTTTTGATACAAAGCAAAGGGTATAACTGTTGCTGACAGAGGCTGCCCACAGTGGGTTAGAGAGGAATCCAGAAGTCTGAATTCCACTGCTTTCCTCTTTCTTGCTGTTGGAGCCTCATCAAGCCATTTAACCTCTCAGAACCACGTCTTCCTGGGCAGAAAAATATAAATAAGCACCACCCTGTATTTATTGTTCATGCCTTTTCATTTTCTGCATTTTCAATGATCTAACATCTCGGGGCCTTGCTGACTCTACAACGACCACCCTTCCCAGGGCCGGCCAGTTCCTAGAGACAGTAAAGGGCTTTTCTGGGAGCATGCTTTTGATATGAAGGCCAACCCATCCAGAATGTGTGCACCCAACTTCTTCTGCTCTCAAGACCTCACACTCTAGGCCACTATGTCCTGCTCTATTCGCCCCAAGGCCAAGTGCCAGATGGCTAGGAATAGCTCCAATGTCCCAGAGTGCCCTGACATTACTCCAACTCACCAATCCTAAATCAGCTTGCCTTGCCTGTTCCTTCGCAAGGAAACCACTGTAAAGGCTCCTGCACACCTTTTCCCCTCAGTCCCTCTGCTTCCTGACTAACCCTAATGTGCCCTGCGTGGGTCCCTGTGGTGTGATGTCCCCCTCTTCTTGGGAAACATGAGAACTACCTTTCCGATGGCAATCGTCTCCTGGCCCGTGAGCCTCATCCTAACTGAATAATAACAAAGCCTGTATTTAAAAACCCTACCTCCCAAGGTTTGTGAGATAAAGCTGCTCATGTGGCACTAGGCGAGATGGGCCTGCACGATTTGGCGGTTCAATCAATGCTGGAAAAGACTCATGTACCGGTGTTAAGATCTGAGGGCATTTTGAGGGTGACAAAGCTGCCACACGTTGGGCCAATGGTTGATACCCAAAGTCTTTCCTTGCAAACCTCCAGAGAAGCAGATTCTGGGAGAAGTGTGCATGATCATTTTTCATCTCACTCATTCTGTGGACATCCATGAAGCACCTGTGACCTGCAAAAGTGGTGAGCAAATCAGGTATCATTTCTGCCCTCATGGAACTTAATTTTATAGATAAAAGATATTGAACAGGAACAAAGCTACAGCCATGATACACACTGTGGACATGAAATACATATTGTATATGACGATGCAACTTCCTATCAGCCTACTTTTAGAGGGAAGGGGAAAAAATAATTGCTTAAAATTAATTCTTCTACTTTAGATAGACCAATTTCCTATTCACCCCATATTTTCCTACTATTTCGATGATCATAATACTTATATAAATAATAGCACAGTGACCTAAGTAATACTAACCTCGACATATTCTAAATGATAATGCCTTGGGCACCTGGGGTACTCAGTCAGTTAAGCAAGCAATTCTTGATTTTGGCTCAAGTCGTGATCTCACAGTTCATGGGATTGAGCCCCACATCGGGCCCCACGTACCGACACTGTGGAGCCTGCTTGGGATTCTCTCTCTCCCTCTCTCTCTCTCTCTCTGCCCTTCTCACATTCTTTCTCTCTCTCTCTCTCTCTCTCTCTCTGCCCTTCTCACATTCTCTCTCTCTCTCTCTCTCTCTCTCTGCCCTTCTCACATTCTCTCTCTCTCTCTCTCTCAAAATAAATAAACATTAGAAAAGTAATAAAGGATAATGCCTCAAATGTGTACAGTACCTTACAATTTACAACCTACCCACATATATTAATAACTACGCGTGTGGAATGTTCGTCTCCAAGGTGCTTCCTTCTGGCCCTCCCCTAAAAGCTTGGTGCTCAGATCAGAGAGAATCAACCCAGAGCTGGTTAGAGCCAAGGCTCTGAGTGCCTCTGACTCCAAATACAGAATGACTGGGGTTTGGCTGGGGGGGGGGGGGGGGGGGAGGGTTGCCCTGTTGCTGTTGTTGAATTAGTAGATGACAAAGAGTGACATCCTGGTTTAGATGCTTCTGAAAATGAGTTCAGTGACGCCTACAGCCATGCAACATCCTCTTTCTCCCTCACCTGCTATGACCTTGGGGATGTTACACCCCACGCAGTCCAGAACCAGTTTTGCTCCAGGGAGGGGAACTGGCAAAATCCGGGTGCTGCAGCGGCTATCTTGTGAAAATCGGGGTCCTGGAAGGTGAGAACTTCTCACCTGCAAAATCAAATTCCTTTACAGATTAAGGATTCACGGTGACAATATGAAACTTCTGCTAGAAGCAGCATCTTTTGAACAGGCAGCCAGAGTGGGGGAACAGCCACTTTTGAAGAGCCGGAAGGGAAATTTCACCTGTGAGTCAACTCCTGACAGGCTGCTCGGTCTGAAAGCAGCACGGAATTGCACTGTCAACCTGAACAGAAGGAGCCCTGAATACTAGGAACCAAATGCCTGGGGCCCCCCTTGACCTGCGTCCCTGGGGTTGATTCTGACTGCTTCCACCTTGAATCCTAAGAGTGTATTTCCCTCTCGAAAAGGGAGGCTGGCCTACCAGCAGAGCAGGGCCCGAGGGATACAGCTGGAGGAAATGCCTGCAGTGGCTCAGAACGAGAAAGCCAGGACTTCGGAAAATCTTCATAACCAACACATTTTCAAACAGGGAAGCTTCATGCACATCGAGCTCAAGTTATTTGAAGGAAAAAAAAAAAAAAGTGCTGATACCGAGCCACTTAAGCAATACTTGACGGCCCCATGCTTGATTGAAAAATAAAATATGGTGTCTCCCGTGGGCACACTGTGCTGACTTCACAAGATTGCTGCAGCTGGAAGCCCAGGGAGCCTTGCAGCTCAGTGATGGGTGAATCTCCCGAGGTTTAGAGTTCAAGTTCAGTTCGGGTAACAGCTGAGCTGCTTTTATGTTTCCAGAAGCTTAATAGAGTCTGGGGGAGGAAGGAAGAGGTTGGAAAAAGGGAATTGCTTTGAGCGGCTGATTGCAAATGCACAGATCAGAAAAACAGGAAGGACAGCTGGGGAGGCGTGATCTCAGCCCAGACATGGCACGTGGGGGGTACCAGGAGGACAAGCCCTCAGTGGCATGAAGGGACAGTGGGAATGAAACGGTGTCTGCTCCCTTGTTTCTTATTCTGTCTCGAGTTGGCTTAGAAAGACGAAGGTCAAGTGTGTAGTTTCCTTTGATCCGCCCACATCAGCTCTAAATGCGTTCATCATTTCTGCCTGCACAGTACTGAGTGGATTTGTCTAGAATAGTATTGGCTTATGATGCTGAATCCACTCGACAAACGTATGTTTAAGATCCACCATGGTGGGTCCGTATGCAGAAGTCAGGGATGGGGTCAGGATGTGAGCCTCAAACAGTCACGTTCAAAAGCCAGCACCTGGAACACCAACAGTGCATATGAAGAGTGGTAATTCCCAGGGACCTGGGGCAGGTTATCTCAGGCCCTCGTTGGTAAGATGGAGGTAATAACAAAACCTACTTCATAGGGCTGTCGAGAGGATTAAGGTGAGGTAATATATGTAAAGTGCTTAGAAGAGTGCTAGGCACATAATCAGGGCTGCATTGGTGGAGAAAACAGACATTAATCAAATAATCACCAAGAAAATGGATAATTAGAGAAACTGATGTGTGTTATGAAAGAAGGGCATGTAGGTAAATGAGACCCGGATGAATCCAGGAGAGGGAGAATCAAAGGTCATTTAAAAGTGGTGACATTGGGGGGCGCCTGGGTGACGCAGTCGGCTAAGCATCCGACTTCAGCCAGGTCACGATCTCGCGGTCTGTGAGTTCGAGCCCTGCGTCGGGCTCTGGGCTGATGGCTCAGAGCCTGGAGCCTGTTTCCGATTCTGTGTCTCCCTCTCGCTCTGCCCCTCCCCCGTTCATGCTCTGTCTCTCTCTGTCCCAAAAATAAATAAACGTTGGAAAAATAAAAAATAAAAAAAAAAAAGTGGTGACATTGGAAGGGAGAGAGCCAGTCGAGCGAGACTTTACTGGAAGGAGAGGAAGGATTTGGGAGAGCACTCCAAGCTCTTCCAAAACAATCCACCTTCCAGTAGATCCACGATTGGCAACCTTTTTTGGCAGAGGGCCAGACCACATGGCCATGAAGTCTCTGTTGCAAATACTCAACTCTGGTGACAAGCAATATGGATTGCCAACCCCTTCACTGAACTGTAAGCCTTCCCAGGCCACCGACCACATCATCCTTTCCGGCAGCAGTCTCTGAAACTTACAAGGTGCTCAGCAGATGCTTGTTGAAGGAATAAAGTAAACAAGAAATGCTACAAGTATCTACTCAGGAGAACACCCTTCACCTTAGGATTCTGTTAGGTATCTAGAGGGATCAAGATATAATATAACTCAAATCCCACGTATTAGAGGATGCTTTCCCTGGTAAATCCACCCTGAAGTGCTCATTTTTAAGTTAATCTTCTCTTTAAGGGCCCCATCTCCAAATACAGTCACATTCTAAGGTGCTAGAGGTAAAGGCTTTAACATACGAACTTGATGGGAACACATTTCAGCCCATAACAGACAGAAAGCACCTGGGGTTACAAAGGGTGTATCACTGCCTAGCTTTGGGTCCAAGACTCTGATGAAAGCCCATGCTCTTCGGCAGGACAGCTCACTGGTCCAGTCCGTGGGTGCTCCCAATAGGGACTCCACTCCTCCATCCTTGGCACCCTATACCCCTCTATGCAGTTCTTCCTGAGACGTCACCCCAAGCTCTAATTGCTACTCCACCACTGCTCTCCCTAGGCCTCGTTGCAGAAGCTCCTGCTCGGCTAATCTCCCAGAGTGTTCTGTGGTAGAACTGGGTATGCCTTTTCTGTGCTTATGCTCTCCTTCTGGGGGGAAAAAAAAAATCAGGTCCTCCGGGGAACAGATAGCTCATCTAATTGTCTCAGCAACATCACGCCTGACAACAGCCCCTTGGAGCCTTTCAAACAACTCACACAGAAGGTCTCATATTTGCATTCCAGACCCAGGCTTTTTATGTTTTTCCTCTGTCACTTCTGAGTCATGTGTCTGCTGCTGTGCTCAGGCCCCTTTTCCCATATCTTAGAGCAGCAGACGGTTCCTCCAGGTGCCCCTTAGCTCAAGATGAGATGACACTACTCCAGAAACGTATGTCAGGATGGTCCTTTCTTTTCCAACCCTGTGGCCTCTGATTTCATTAGACCTTCCTCTCTGGGGGACTTCCAGCTGACCTCTCCCACAGCCTCCTCCCATCCAACCCACCATTCCCTCGGGTCATCAGAATAATTGGTTTACAGCTCAAATCTCTCCATGTGATTACCACATTTGATAGTGCTCACTTCCCCAGGTAGTTGAGGAGGTGAGGATTATTACCTCCCTACCTGGACCCACCCCGTCCCTCACAGCTCACTCCCCCACCCGCCGTCAGAACTTCTCACATCATTGCTCCACCCTAGGTTTGCTCAGCTCCAGTCTCGCTTCCCTTGCTTCCCTTGCTCGTGATGCTTCTGCTTATCTCCTTGTCAGCCTTGGACCCAGTTTGGCATCACCTCTCAAGGAGGCCTTCCCTGGCCCCTCCCATACCGGGTTAGGTCCTGTCTGCCGCCATGACCCCTTATTCATATCTCTATCATTTAGTCACTAGAGTCGATCGTATTTCCCTGTTGTGTATCCATCTTCAAGACAACATCATGAGCTTCTCAAGAACAGAAGCTGGAAGAGTCACTGTTAAAGTCCCAGTGCTCAGGAGAATCAACCAAAGCAGCCGACGCTGAACTGAGCTCCTGGGTTTGCAGCCCTCACCCCACGTCTCCGGCCCACAAACACAGGGGACACTGGGCTGGACGCCATCACGCCTTCTCAACAGTCTTCCCACCAAGATTTGCAAGGAACCTGGCAATAGTCCCAAATCCTTCCTCATTTGTCATATCTTTTGGCTCCGGAGCACAAATGCAAATCAGGTCTTAGGAACAACTCAAGGTAGTTCATCATTCCCCAAGGTAAGCGTGTAAATTAAGCTCAACTAATGTCTCTGGATTTTGCCAACCATGGAATTATGTTGAAAAGACAGAGAAGGACATGCAACACTCTCTTCTTGCAATTGGCCTCCCTTGACAGTTGGTACGGATTCTGGAGAAGCCCCACACCTCAGTCTACCTTTTACCCAGACATCACCTCTATTTCCTGAGCTTCGGCTTGGACTCACCTGAGAAATGAGGTGGAAATTTGTGACCCAAATGCACTTTGGATGGAGGCCTTGTTCTCTCCCTGTTTGTGAAACTCTGAGCTCTAAGAAGGAAAGTCGCCCTTTTAGACAGAAATGTACTATTAAAATTCGCCTCTGTTGAACATGTCTACGTTATGACCATAAAAGAGTGAGGTCTCCCTTTTGCAGCCAGTGCAACGTAGTTACCCTGATATTCCAGCTTCCCCTTGCCTCCCTGGGAAGATGATTTTCTTACACAGGTAATATGGGCTTTGAAATTAGAGAGAGAACGTGTGTTGCTTCTCAAGCAGCTGTGCAGATGAGATTTGCTTCTTTGGAAGCCAGAAAAGTCCCCAAATACCTGCAGCCAAGGCATCACCAGAGAAGGTTCTTGCTATAGACTAAATGTTTGTGTCCCCCCCAAATTCGTACGCTGAAATCCTAACCCCCGAAATTTGGAGGTGGGGCCTTTGGGAGGAGGTCAGGTCCTGAGGGTAGACCCCTCATGAATAAGATTGGTGCCTTATAAAGGGACCCCAGAGAACTCTGTCTACTTCCCCCCATGTGAGGATTCGACATGAAGTTGGCAGTCTGCAACCTCGAAAAGGGCCCTCATCAGAACCTGCCCAGGCCGATGCCTTGATCTCAGGCTTGCAGCCTCCACAACTGTGAGAAATAAATCTCTGTTGTACTTTTCTTACAGCATCCTGAGCTGACTTAGACAGCTCTGGATGCCAGAGGTTCTCCGGGCTGTCTAGAGACTCAGGGAACTGCCCGATCACCTCAGGTGTCTGGGCACGCGTGGAGTGGCAAAGTCACCTCATCACCTACGGCACCAGCTCTCCAGCCTACAAGCCGTCTTGCACTCCAATCGTGTCGAGCCAGGAGATGGGTCTGCCTTCAGGGCACAGCTGTGACATCCATTCGGCCTGGGGCAAGTCACTTTCTTCCCCTGGGCTTTATCTTCCTCACCTCTAAATGGCAGGTGTATACTCAATGCCAGCCAGCACTTTCATTAGAGGGAGGTTGCGGGCGAGTACAGTATCACAGACTGGTCTGAGCATCAGAGAAAACCATACACTTAAGAAATGCCCATTCTGCAGGGCGCCCGGGTGGCTCAGTCGGTTGAGCATCCGACTTTGGCTCAGGTCATGATCTCACAGTCTGTGGGTTCGAGCCCCGTGTCGGGCTGTGTGCTGACAGCTCAGAGCCTGGAGCCTGCTTCCGATCCTGTGTCTCCCTCCCTCTCTGCCCCTCCCCCACTCTCACTTTGTCTCACTCTGTCTCTCAAAAATAAATAAATGTAAAAAGAAATGCCCATTCTGCGGGCCGTACCACTGGGGAACAGATTTCCTAAACCTAGACATCAGTCCCATGGCTACCCCTGGGATCCTGGCACAGCATCCCCATCTGGCAGAAAAACTCGCTGGCCCTAAGGAGAAGGGTGAGATTGCAGAGTTAAGCAATAACAACAATTAACAAAACTCTGGGAAAGCTGCAACACAAGCCCATGTTTCAAAAGCCTCTTGATTTCTGAGCAGAACGATGGGCTTTCATTTGCATTCAATTTCCAAATATGTTCCCCAGTATCAATTCTGAGTGACTTGATGGATAGTGATCTTCCCAGTGTCTGCCCGTCCTTCTCCGTAGCTCGTTGTAACGTCCTGTCTGCTCTCCAGCAGCCCCTCCCTGCTCCAGCTTCTATAGTGCAGGGGTGAGGGGCAGCTGTGGGAGGTACAGGACAGCAGACCTGGCCCATTTCCTCCTAAGCTCTCCAGACCTCACCGTCACCCACCTTCCCTTCTCCCCATCGCCACTGCCATTCAATGTCTGCTAAGCAGGTATTATCTCATTCTTAAAACTTACTCATCTTACTTATTTCTTACCTCTGTCTGTCAGAAACATATTGGGAGTGACTTTAAAGATTTGAGAAAATTCTAAATATATTCTGAGCATAGAAAAGCAGACTCAAGATTAAGAAAGATGGAGAAGGGAAACATTTGAACCACGAGTGCCAAAAATGTTGCTTTAAGTATGTGTCAGATTTGGCTTTGCGATTCCTTGCAGTCAGGACACGAAAGAAAATCTAACATCGTCCTCTTTATAAGAAAAATAGAAATGAACAAATTCCTCCTGGGACAAAATTATATGTTTTTTAGCCTGCTACTAAATTCTAAAAGAGATTTCTCATGTGAGCCCTTTGGAAAACGCATAGCATAATAGGCATCGTTGTTGGAATATTAACAATTACATGCACACACATTTCCTGGACTTGTATCGAGCGCCTGACAAGCTGCTGGTTTCTAGGGATCCAAAGTGAAAAGGGGTTCCTGGCCTCCATGAGATTCATGAGTGAGAAGGATTGGAAACTGACCAATTCTAGAACAGTAAGTGCAGAGGAGGGAGGGGAAGGGTCCACAGAGGATGGTACATTTCATTCAGTCATTCAGTCATTCACAAAATACATGCTGACCTCCCAGAGCATGGGCCAAGCTTTGCTCAAAGCCCTTAGGATGCATCAGTGAAGGAGATGGACAAAACCCTTGCCCTCTGGGAATTTACCTTATGGTGTGGGAGACAGACATAAAACAACGAACGTGCGTGTATCCATGAGATCAATGATGAAAAATCAAGATAAAGCAAAGAGAGAGAGAGGAAAGAAGACCAGAACTGCTATTTTAACAATGATGATCAGATAATTCCTCCAAGGGGAATATTTGAGCAGAGGCTTAAAATGAAGTGAGGGGCAAGGCATGTAAATATCTGAGGCATGACTGTTCCAGGCAAAAAGATCAGAAATCACAAATCCTGTGATGGGCTGAGTTGTGTCCCCCCGTCTCATATATTGAAGTCCTGGCCCCCAGTATATCAGAATGTGACTGTGCTTGGAGACAGGGTCTTTAAAGAAGTAATGAAGTTGGGGCACCTGGGTAGCTCAGTTGGTTAAGCATCTGACTTTGATTCAGGTCACAATCTCATGTCTTGTGAGTTCAAGCCCCAGATCGGGCTCTGTGCTGACAGCTCAGAGCCTGGACCCTGCTTCAGATTCTGTCTCCCTCTCTCTCTCTCTGCCCCTCCCCCCATCCATGCTCTGTCTCTCTGTCTCTCTCTCTCTCTCAAAAATAAATAAACATTAAAAAAAAAAAAAGTAATGAAGTTAAAATGAAATCATTAAGTTGGGCCTTAATCCAGTATGACTGGTGTCCTTATAATAGAGATTAGGGCATGAACACAGAGGACAGATCCGGTGAGGACAAAAGGGGAAGAGGCCATCTGCAAGCCAAGGAAAGAGGTGTCCGAAGAAATCAGCCCTGTGACACTTTGATCTTGGACTCCTAGCTTCCAGAACAATACAACAGAAATAATACATTTCTGTTGTTTTACCTGCCCATCTGTGGCCCTTTGTTCTGACAGCCCCCGCGACCAGACTGGCCTGCTGTGGGGATTTATTTGGCATTTTTCTAAGTTGATATATTTTTTTTTTAAATTTTTTTTTCAACGTTTTTAATTTATTTTTGGGACAGAGAGAGACAGAGCATGAACGGGGGAGGGGCAGAGAGAGAGGGAGACACAGAATCGGAAACAGGCTCCAGGCTCCGAGCCATCAGCCCAGAGCCTGACGCGGGGCTTGAACTCACGGACTGCGAGATCGTGACCTGGCTGAAGTCGGACGCTTTACCGACTGCGCCACCCAGGCGCCCCTAAGTTGATATATTTTGAGAAAGAGAGAGAGAATGAACGGGGAAGGATCAGAGAGACAGGGAGAGAGAATCCCAAGCAAACTCCACACTGTCAGCGCAGAGCCTGATGTGGCTCGATCTCGTGAACCATAAGATCGTGACCTGAGCTGAAGTCGAGAATCAGAGATTCAACTGACTGAGCCACCCAGATTCTCCTTACTTGCATTTTTAATGAAGAGCTTGGTCTGCACAAAAATCAGACAGTTTTTGAGGGCCTAAGCCACGACTTGCCCTTGTCTTTCTTCTCTTCCACCTAGTTCAGGTACACGCCAGCCACTCAGAAATACTGACTGACGGGTGAATGACCGAATGAAGGAATGACCACGTTAGACACAAGGATCCCAGGCCACTCACCATTTCTCCATACCACCTTGACGTTTGCCAAAGTTCCAAATGTTTGTTGTCTTCTCTGGCCGCCCCTCCTCTTGTACTTTATTTGGAGCCCTCCAACCACGGAAGTATAGCGCAGAGGCACTCCTTCCAGAAGGAGACCGTGCAGTCTCACGGTGCAGATAAACAATGCGTCCTGGAGTTGTTCCCAGTACTTACTTGCTAGACCTTCCTCGGTCCTCCACAGCTGCGAGATAAAGGGGCCCCACCACCACGATGGTAAGGACACAGAACACAAACAACAGAGCTTAGAATCGTGAAGCAGTGTGTCCGCCTCCGAAGATCCATTGGGTCCACGCCCGCACGTACACTCACGCTCTCCCTCACCCCCACGCTGAGAACAAAGTTTCAGCTGAACAAAGACCGTGCTGCCTGCATTCGGGCATCCGACAGCTGGCAGGTGGAGGGCAGGTCCACAGAGGGCAGAGAGCAAGGCTAGGAGCAGGCAGCCAAGACTCCACCCCAAGTGCCTCCTGCTTCCAGAATAAGACGATGGACAAGTGACTTCAGTCCTCTGGATCTTTGCTTTCTTTCTTTTTTTTTAAGTTTATTTTTTATATATTTATTTTGAGAGAGAGAGAAACAAACAAACAAACAAACAAACAAACAAACACGTGAGTAGGGGGAGGGAATCCTAAGCAGGCGCTGCATGGTCACAGCAGAGCCTGACTCCAGACTTGAGTTCACTAACCGTGAGATCGAGACCTGAGCCAAAGTCAGATGCTTGACCGACTGAGTAACCCAGGTGCCCCTGAACCTTTGTGTTCTAATCTGGAAATGGGACCTGCAATACCTACTTTAAACTTACAGTCAGATGGTGCTGACCAGCTAACGCGGTGCACACGCGACCGCTTTGCTCCTCACGAGGCAGCCCCTAGCTGGACACGGGGGTCCCCTTGTTGCTTACCTGACACTGTGCTCGGCCACTGGTTAAAAGATCCCGCTCCCTCCTGCAAAGATCCGTCTCACCGAGGGACAAATCGGAGCCTGTTTGGAAGGTCCTTCTGCTACTGAACTGGTTTGTCTCTATCATCCATACACCTGCCCTCTTGGTTTTTCTTTTTTGTGTTTGCACAAAATTAGCCGTGTTGCCTTCAGGGTATACACCGCAGCCTTTCCGCGCTACGGTTTTCTCACGTGTAAAAGAAGTGTTTGCTGAGGCGTTCTCCAAGTGTCCTATCAGCTCTGAAAGTCTGCAGATCTACAGACAGAGAAAGAAAGGGGAAAAGTTACCTTTGAGTGACATGGCTGTCCCAGTCTTGCGTCCAACATTAATCAGGATGGTCAGAAGTGCAAGTGGCCTCCGTGGCTGAGAGGCAGTTTCATTATCTGTCAGTGGACAGTGGGTCCTGGCACTTCCTCAGAGGGTAGCTCAGGGGTACTGATATATTGATAGAAGTTCTAGTTCGTAAAAAAGCAATTCATGAATATTCTGAACATGGTCTCGTCAAACCCAGCTTCCTTCCTGCCGCTAACCCAACATTTCCAGGCAAACGGAGCTCTTGATTGCTCTCATACGTGGAGACAGCATCAGAATGGAAGGAAGGAACACCCGAGACTTCATTAACTCACTTAAATGGTGCCTGACGCATAGTGGACTCTGGATTCATCTCCCTGTGCTTCAGTTTTGTCATCTATAAAGCAGGACCATGACCCTGACTGGCCGGCCTCACCCAGCTGCCAGTTGGTTATAATTGCCCAAGTTTGCAGCTGTATCTCACGGCTCCTGGTACAAATGAAACAATCCGCTAGTCTTCTGGCTGGTGTTCAATGGCCCATGACCTTCATGTGATGAATGTACTGGAGGGCTGATGGGCAGGGGGAAGAATCAACATTTGAAGCGTTCATCAGTCATTGCCACCCTAGTAAGAGTAAGAAGTTGATTCTTCCTTACATGAAGATGGGGTCACAGCAGCAAAAGGTGAGGTCTAAGGGAGGGAGGGAAAAAAGGGAAGTGCAGGCAAGATGTGGAACAGAGCCCTCTTTCTCAGAGAGGCAGCCTTGCATCATCGTAGTGTTTCAGAGTTGGACTAGACCTTGACTGAGATGCCAGTTCCACTGTTGCAGGGTGCACGTTGTGGCTATGTACGTAACTCTTCTGAGCCTCAATGTCCCCACCTGTCTAACAGGGCTGTCCAGAGGGCGGGTGGGAAGATGAAGTGAGTTGATGGGGATGGCGTGCTGCCCAGGGCTGACAGAGAAGTGCTACGACCTGCCCCTCTCGCCCGCCTGGGGCGTTGCCCGGGGCTCCCTGGGCTGCTGTAAGTCACCTTGTTTCTAGATTGCCAGAGGACTAGAAGCCAGGCAGGAATTCCAACATCACATGCTCTTGTATGTAATTCTAGCCCTGGGTTTGAACCCTGCATCCTGGACCCAGTCTTGTTCATAACTTGCTCTGTGCTCTGGGCAAGTAGCATCCTCTCTCTGAACCTCCGTTTCTCCATCTCCAACAATGGAGGCTGGATAATTTCCCCCACTAAGATCCTGTTCACGTTAACAACACAGAAGACGCTGTGTGTGCTAACGCTGCCTTGTAAGAGCAAATGTTTATTTGGTGTTCATCACACTGTGCTCCAAAACTTGATGCGTTTAAACGTATTTAGTCCTCACAAAACCCCATGAGACAGCCCCTCTTACCATGTCCATTTCACGGAAGGAAAACAGAAGCACAGAGAAGTTAAATAACCAGGCTTAGGTCACAAGAACGGGGAACCTTCCAAATTCAAAATGAGGCAATCGCTCTAGGGCCCAGACTCCCTTTTGCATAAATGCTCCCTTTGAGACAGATGTTCATCTGGCCTCATTTCACAGATCACAAAACTGAGTCTCAGACATTCTCCCAGGGTCTCAGACAAGGGTCCCAGAACCTTCACCTAAGACCTCCTGCTACTGACACCTGCCCTCCTGGGCACTGTGCGAAAAGATGTCCTCGCTAGGAATTCTGCCCCAGCTGAGATCCCTAGTGTCTCCTGGAGTCTGGCCTCTCATCTCCTGCCTTAGACCTATGGGTTTTTTTCTTGCTTGGGCAGCTTGTCCTCATCCCCAGCTCCCGAGCTGGCTGAGAGGGAGGATTGTCTGCCTGGTGAGCAAGCACATGCCTCCATTTTAGATTTATGAGATTCCGGATCAAGTCCCTAAAGAAGCAGATTAATCACAAGAAGTTATTTTTCCTTTTAATTAAAAAATATTATCTACCGTGGCTCTGGCCCTGCTGATTCTCAGAGCAGACAATAAGGGCGAGCATAGCGAGGGAGCAATATTAATTTTCCCCAACTAATTTAAAGATAATATCCCTCGCATGTGCCAACGGCTAACAAGTTTGTTTGTGCACCAGGTCGTCTGTTACCGCTGGGCTCTGAGTTTTCTCTGCCTTTTTATTGACTTTGGAGGCATCCCCGAGGAAGGAGACATGCCGAGCACATAGCGAGGGATGAGACGAGATACGAGCATCCTTTTCAGGAACAACAGTCATCTGGGAAGCAAAAGGAATGACGTTTTCAGCTAAAAGCCAAGAGGCTACATGTTCATGGAGAAAAGCCTATAAGATTCCAGATTCAACTCCAGTAGCGCGTACCCATGGTGTCATGGGTGAATTATACCCTCTAAAATTCACGTGTTGAAACCCAAACTCCTAGTACCTCAGAATGTGTGTGTATTTGGAGATAGAGCTTTTAAAAAGGTGATTAATTTAGGGATGCCTAGATGGTTCAGTCGGTTAAAGATCCAGCTCTTGACTTCAGCTAAGGTCATGATCTCACATTTCATGGGTTCAAGCCCCATGTCGGGCTCTGTGCTGAAGTGTGGAGCCTGCTAGGGATTCTCTCTCTCTCTCTCTCTCTCTCTCTCTCTCTCTCCCCCTCCTCTGCTCAGTGCTCTGTCTCTCCCTCAAAATATATACATGAACTTTTTTTAAAAAAGGTGATTAATTTAAAATGAGGTGCTTAGGGTGGGCCCTAATCCAATCTGGCTTCTATCCTTATAAGAAGAGGAGATTAGGACACGGACTCACACAGAGGGACAACCACATGAGAACACAGGGAGAAGATGGCCATCTATAAGCTGAAGAGAGAGGTCTTGGAAGAAAGAAACCCTGCTGACATTTTGATCTTGGACTTTTAGCCTCCAGAACTGTAAGACAAGAAGTTACTGTTGTTTAAGCCTCCTAGCCTGGTATTTTAGTATGACAGCCCTACCTGACTAATGTACAAGGGCAGACCTATCTGCCCTATAGGAAGACTGTAAGCATTCATCTTCAAGTTCCATGGTTGTTGTGGTTTTTTTCAGCTGGGACTTCAGGGTGGCTTGGTAGCAAGCCTAACCAGGAGTAAGAGATAAAGACCTTGAATAACTTTGTACACTTCAAGGCAGCACCACTGGTTTCTTTCTGGTTTCCATGCAGGCTCAGAAGCTAACCCATTCTCAGGATCCACACTCGGGCGAAGCTTTCCCTGATCCCTTCTCATGCCACTTCCCATTTCTCATCCCTTCTGGATGCCTCGGGGTTCATAAAGTATCTTTCCTCTGCACCCCACAGCCCATCACAATTACCACCCTGCATTGACATTGGTTGGCACCTTTAATGGATGGATTGCATAGTGACCAAAAATAATAGTCGTTCTGTATCCCTGCCTTTTGCAGTGTGATTTTGTACCTTCTCCCATCAAAACTTATAGTCTATTTATTTCCTCACCTCTTGAATCTTGGCTGGCCTTGTAACTTGCTTTTCCCAACAGAAAGCAGCAGAATTGACTTTGTGCCAGTTTCAAGTCTATGCTACGAGAGGTGACATGATGGAGAGCCCAGATGCCCCAGCCAAGGTTATTCTAGACTAGCCTACAGCTTGTCAACCTCAAAACAAGTAAGGAACCCCAGATGAGATCATCAAAGCCACCTATCTGACCAAAGCTGACCACTGACATCTGAGCGAGCATGACAGAAGCTGGAAGAATAACCCAGCAGAACACAGCCTAAATCAACAACTCACAGAATCATGAGCCAAAGAAACAGCTCTTTGTAGGCCACCAGATTTTGAAGTGTTTTGTTACACAGCACATCCTGACTAATAAACCACTTCTCTTGCCTCTCCGGCTAGAATGCTGCACCTTAAAAGCAGGAAGCATGCCTTAGTCACTTGCGTAATGCATACAATATAGGAAGCATTTAAAGAAAATGTATTCCATGAAGGAAAGAAGAAATTTTTGTTTTCATACATTCAGTTGCTCCCTTTAGGGTTTGTGGCAGGTTATATTTTCCAAATTGGATACAACAGTATTTCCCATGCCACACGTATTATGCAAGGTAATTTTTCCACACCCTCATCTAAAGGTATAGTCTATTTCTTCAACCCCTTGAGTCTGGATGAGCCATATGACTGCTTTGACCAGTAGAATACAGCAGAAGTGACACTGTGGCAGATCTGAACACCACCTTTAACTGCCTTGATGTTACCTCTTAGGAGTCAGATGAAACAGAAGAGATAATACCATGCTTGGACAAGCCCAAGTCATGAGAGAATCCCTGCAGGATGGCAGGAGACATGGAGAGAGATAGGCACCAAAGAGCCCCAAGTCACCAGACATGAGAGGGATATGCCACTCAGAAGTGGATGCTGTAGCCTTAACTGTCACAGCTGGTGCCATGACATGAGCTGCTTAGTTCCGCCCTCCCCCCAAATTTGACTCACACAACCGTGGGCAAAATAAATGGTTCTTTTAGGCCATTAAAATTTTGATTGTTTATTTTGTAACAATGTTTTAGTTCATTCAGCCTGCTATAAACAGGATACCATAGACTGGGTGGTTGATAAGCAACCAGATTTTATTCCCCATAGTTCTAGAGGCTGGAAATCCAAGATCAAGGCACCAGAGTATTCATTTCTCAGACGGCCACTTCCTAGCTCCTACATGGCCATCTTTTTGCTGTCTACTCACAGTGGCATAAGGGGCAAGAGAGCTCTCTGGGTCTCTTTTATAAAGGCACTAATACCGCTCAAAGATCTCATCTCCTAATACAATCGCATTGGGAATTAGCATATGACTTTGAGGGGGACACATTCAATCCACAGTAAACAGTTAAACAAAACATGTTTAGCATGTTGCAGTAAAAAATCCGGTTCTTGTGCCATTAAATACAGATTAATACCCTGCCTTGAATTCTTACAACTATGTAATTATGGGAAGCTCACTTAAATTTTCTGGTTCTCAGTGTCCTCCTGTGTATGATACAGATGCATTCGCTCACTCATTAAAGCTCTATTGAGAGTATAGGGGGAACACAGTGAATGATCCACAGTCTCTGCCTTGAGGGAATTAATAGTCTGTTTCAGGAAACAAGGCAAAAGGCCAGCAATTCACAGGGCAGGTCTATCAGTTCTCCTATTGCACTAAATACAGCAAACCCTGGAATACTTCGGGGTGGGGGGAGGGACAGCAGATTCACCTCTAGGACTGGTAAGATCAAGGATAGATGAAGTAGACCATAAACTACGACTAATGATGCAGGGTGTTGATCAAGTGAAGGAGGCAGGATTGCTCAGTATAGGTTGTTGAAAGAAGGGAGCAGCATGTGTTTGGAGTTCAGAGAGAAGACAGGCGTGGGGTCTTCATAAGAAATAACAGCAGGATTGGGAGTAGCAGTGAGTGAGTGGGGTGTGTATTTCCATTTCAAGTCCATTATCAGAAATTGGACCAGTCTAGGAGAACCTAAAATGAACTTCTCAGAAATGAATTGTGCAGTCAATTTTAACCTTTAGGGAGGACACAACTTGATGAATGTGTCATGAAATAGGGTTATTTTAAGCATTCCTGGGAGAAAAAAAAAAAACAATTCTAGAAGAGCAGTTTTAACAATTCAGAGAAATGTTGGGGGAGAACGTACAAGGAGATTAAGAAACACAAACTTTTGTTTCATTTTAAACAGCAAAACTACAACCAAATAGTGCCCCAAAGGAAGGATTCTGTTTGAATTGGAAAGTGTAGCTCCTTGAAACCACTATCAAAGGGAATGAACATTATTTGATGTTGTTTCAAGCTCTGTGCAAATTATATCAGCTTCTGCATTACACACATTTAATAGAGGGACAGAGAATAAAACAGTGGAACATTAATTGAACCAGAGGTCAGGAGGTACCAATAAAAAGTTCCAAGCACAAGAAGTCTGATGTCCAAACAAAGGGTATGAGATGAATGTCTCATCTAAGTGGCCAGGGTTCTAGCTCTAGAAAAGCAGGGTCCTCTGCCCCAGGAATGTAAGGTCAGGGGGAACCTCTCCCCCTTTACTTGAAGGCCTTGTGTCAGGCAGGTGGATAAGAGTACTAGCATATCATCAGCACAGCAATGCTGGGAAGCTGCCTGGGCCCCTGCCTTGGGTCAACTATAAACCTCTCAGGAGGGGAATAAACACTGCAAGTAAATGATCTTTAAGAAATCAGTATTCCTCTTCCAGACATGTGGGTTCCCTGCCTGCGTGCTCTCTTCTAGACCACCCTGTCAGTTCCAGACTCGTGGAGTTCCATTCACAACAGCCCTGAGCCTACTTTCGGGGCCTGCACAGTCCTCTTGCTTTGGTCCGTCCTAATAAAAATACTCAGCAGCTAAAAGTGCTTCACGAGGATGTTTTAATCTCACATCCTCTGGAATTATACCATCTACTCCACAATCAGCCACTGACTGCAAAACAGAAAGTGCAGGAGGTATCCCCTAATCTCTGAATACTCCAAATATGGACTGGTTCCAGAAAAATTCAAAGAGGTGTTAATACTGAAGACCCTAAGTATTAAGGAAGTTGCTCAGAATTTAGAAAGAATCAATGCATAGAATAACTGAACCTCTTTGGGAAGGAGAAACACAGAACAAGTACTGTTGTTTAGGTATGCATTTTCACGAATGTGTGAGAAGTGAGCAGAGCAGTAATTCTTTGCAAAGCGGATTCGGCACATAAAAAACTAGCAATAGTTTACCATGCACAAAGAAGCAACAATCATATCACCCTTCCAAACGCTTGGGTCACCCTTTGAGGATGAAATTTGGGAAACTGCAATCGATGCGGCCAGCTCTAAAAGGAACTGATGATTAACAGTCAGGTTCCCCAAGAGATTTGGGGAGTCTCGGGTTGAGACTTGGAGAAATGTGACTGGAATGTGATTATTCCTGAGAGACCTTGAGCTTCACCAAGTGAAAAATTCTGGTTCTGAACTAACAAATGAAGCAACAGAGAAAGGGCTTTCAGGGCAAAGGAGAGAAACGAAAAGATGAGAAGGGCAATTGACACAGATAAAGCACTTATTATGTGCTGGGCACAGCCACCCAACAATTCAGGGAGGTGGGTGATAGGATTCTCATTTCATAAGTGGAAGCTTAGGAAGTTTAGGACACCAGCCTGAGATCACACATGAATAATTAGCACAATTGAGACTTTAACACAAATGACACGAAACAAGAGTTCAGAGGTGTCACTCAGAGAAAAGGACATCTAGATGAGGGCCTTTGACATAAGGTAGCTGGAATAGGCACATGGAAAAGAATGCTCTACACTTCACAGCTTGAAGACATTGGCCATTATCATCATCTCTCTCCCATTTCTTGGATTTCATGATTACTCACCAAATAACGATCTGAAGGTCATTTGGATGTCCATAGACTAGCCAGGAAGGAAAGAACTGTCTGCTCAGTGAAAGTGACTATAGAAGACACAGCCAAAGTTGACCCCCAATGAATTGTACATTCATTGTACATTGCCTTGTACAATGCCCTTGTACATTGCCTGCCTTTGGGTGCAAGCTTATAATCAAGACTTGTAGCTTGCTTACCATTAATGGACTATGGTGAAAATAATGGATGTCCTTCTTATGATGAACTTTTGGTATCTAACACTCTGCCTTGGCACTAGACTAGAATTCCCCTGCTGTCCTTGGAAAAGCCAACAGTCATATTGTGAATTGCCTCTGGAGTGGCCCAATGGCAGGGAACCATGGGCAGCCTCTAGAGGTGGAGCATGGTCCCCAGCCAACGGCTATTGAGACCCTACATCAGAGGACCTCTAGCTGTTCCAGACTCTTGACCCCCAGACACTGTGAAATAGTAAATACGTGTCATGTTAGTTGGTAATTTGTTATGCAGCAATACAAAACAAATACACTGAGTTTCCAGTCTACTTGTTAAAGCAAAGAGCAGAAACTATATGCTCTCTGTGTACTCGTAACTGCAATTGGCGAGTGAAGTATGTGTGCAGGCATGAGCATGTGTATACCGACGAGCTAAGCACACAGACTACATGAGGGCCTAGTACCTAGAGAAGCCGAGAGGATAGAGAAATGCATGTCAAGAAATTAAAGTAAGGTAAATGAAGGTGAGCCCTTGGTATTCATGAATCTCTGATCCTTTCCACCCTAATACTATATGCATCTTAGGGCAATGGTTAAGAGCCTCGTGTCAGAAAATCAATTATTTTTCTGCTGTGTGATTTTAGGAAAATTATGTAAACTCGATGGCTCATTTTTCTAATCCACAAAATGAAAATGATCATAGTACCTACTTCGCAGAGTTGATGAGCACATTAAATGAAATAACATAGGCTAACTGCTTAGAACCAGGCCTGCCACAAAGTGAACCCTATGTAAACATTTGCTCTTGGGAATCCACAGCTAAAAAGTAAGGAGTCCATAATTTGGCTATTGTTGTGGTTTATATATACAATGGAATACTACTTGGCAATGAGAAAGAATGAAATCTGGCCCTTTGTAGCAACGTGGATAGAACTGGAGAGTGTGATGCTAAGCGAAATAAGTCACACAGAGAAAGACAGATACCATATGTTTTCACTCTTATGTGGATCCTGAGAAACTTAACAGAAGACCATGGGGGGAGGCAAAGGGGAAAAAAAAAGTTACAGAGAAGGAAGGAAGCAAACCATAAGAGACTCTTAAAAACTGAGAATAAACTGAGGTTTGATGGGGGGTGGGAGGGAGGGGAGGGTGGGTGATGGGCATCGAGGAGGGCACCTGTTGGGATGAGCACTGGGTGTTGTATGAAAACCAATCTGACAATAAATTTCATACTGAAAAAAAAAGTAAGCAGTCAGTTGTGAAGCAGGAAGTAGGACAAGCGCTCTCCACAGTCAACCTCTATATCCCAATGCCTGCAAGAAGGTCCAGGAAGAGGCCCCCACGCTACAATATTATGGGTGGAGAAATTGGTCCTTGGTGCACAAACCCAGATGTACAGCCACACATCTATCACCATTGAGATCTGTTTCCTAACTTGTCCGCTGTGTACCAGCGAACAGCAAATAAAAACCAAAATAATGTAAGAATAAAACAACTTTGTCTTCCATGCATAATAGATGTTAATAAATCATTCATCAGCAGAAAACCAAGTGAGTGGTCATGCATTTCAGCAAATAAATCACCAGCAACATTTCTGGAAACTGAAACAAAAACATCTGCAGGGAATCAAGCAAACCTACCAAGATGGATAACTCAGATGCACCATTAGTCTGAATTAGAGTCTCACTGATTTTAGGGTAAAGTCCATCTCCCAGCTGATGACTCTAATCTCAGGTGTTACTGTATAATTTGACCTTGTCTGACCGAAATTAGAGCCCTAAATAATCTGCTCTCTGGCATGTTGATGGAATTTCTAACCGATTGAAAGATGAAGTTTCTTGGTCACCAGCTAGGAAACTGGAATCTCAAAATCCATTTGGGCCAGAGATGTGCTCCTGACACATTCTAATACAAGTTGAAAATCAGGAAAGTGATTCTGACAAACCAAACACAATTTTAACGATGAAATCTCTCACCCTAAGGGAAAGATTTAAGAAATTGCCTATCAAAGAAAGTCATAAAATCTTGAAGCTGAAAAGGACTTTAGAAATTAATGAGCTCAGTATTGGTGTGGTAAGATTAAGGTGGTTTTTCTCAAGATCAAAGCTAGTGAGAGTGAAAGCTACGAATAAGGCTCAAGTCTGTAACTTCCGAGCCCAGGATAAGATGGGAGCCTAGTTCTGGGTGTATGAGAGGTAAAGCCCCACGAAAAACGAGGAAACTGAGATTCAGGGTGGTTAGGTAACTGACCCCTGTTTTCAGCCCACTCATTGAATCAGACACCTTTAATATGGCTTTGTGTCACCAGTAGGAAGGAAACAATGTGGGAAGGAGTGGCCCCATATCATCATTCCCAATGACCTCCTGGTAGATATCATACTTCCTCGATCCACAGCTCTGGGCTCTACAGCATTTGAAGCCCTCTTCTTCAAGGAGGTGCAAGGATCACAAAGAACTCCAAGATGCCACTGGCTCTTGTATACTTTGTGTTCCTGTGTCTAGGGCTCATCAGACAAAAAGGAGTCACCATATTATCACAGGACATTGACACTGTTCAGCAAGAGGAGGTAGGCCTGCCGCTAAGCGACAGAGGCAGAGAACATCTGTCCATCTTGGGTAATCCACTTGGACATCCCTTGGTACTCCCTTACCAGATGGTGACAATTATTGGGCAAGTGGAGCAATTCTGGCCCAAGAAGGCAATGGTCACCAGGATCTGAGGCTTCCTGAGGAATGAGGGTTTGAGTTGTAAATATGTAACCCACCAAAACCCACCAAAATTGCAGAGGCAACTACTGAGGGCAAGAGAGACTTAGAATGGATAGTGGAAGAAGGAGACGACAGATACTAGTTCTGGTCCTACAAGGACTTGCGGCAAAAAGGTCTGCAAACCATCCCACTAAACTCCCTATCATAAGTTTCTCCTCAGACTGACAAGGCCATCCCAGTAAAATCAAAGAGTAACACGGTGCCTGTCAGGGACTGGGGAGAGGGGGTAATGGGGAATTCCTAGTCAGTAGGTGCAAAGTTTCAGTTAAGCAAGATGAGTAACATTATACCTGTAGTTAACAATACTGTGTCCTACACTTAAAAATTTGTTTAAGAGGATAAACCTCATGTTAAACGTTCTTACCAAAATAAAACAAAATAAATTTAAAAGACTGAGAGAGAGAGAGAGAGAGAGAGAGCTACCAGAGCCCTTAAGAAGTTGTTCTCCACATATGTAGCGAGAAGTGGGTTGGCCAAGTATAGGGGTGGACTGTCACAGACCCAGATATGGACTGCTCAGGTGACCCTTCAAGAATGAACTTGCTGCCCAGATGCTGCCAGCTGTTAGTCCCTCAGTGTCCACTTCAGCTAAGCTCAGGCTCTTTTCAGAGCTGTCCCCAGACAGTGACTGATCTTAGGTATGGTAGTCAAGACTACACTCTTCTGGGGAGTCATTAGCAAATGGCTGAGGAGGACAGTGATGCTAGGGTCTCCCGTGTTCATCCAATGTGAGACACCTTCTATAGGAAGTCTCTGCTCTGGTGCTCACCTTTGGGCCATTGAGGACTTTGTCAGATCCGGGTCAGACTCTGATAGCTTCTCCTGCCCAGTCCTGCCTCTTCCTCTTTTCCTTTCATAGTAATAAACCTTTTTCAGCCCCACCTCCTTCTCTCCACCTGCTTCTCAGAGAACCCAACCCATGACTCCTGAAAATTTACCAGGAAAGACTTGAGCCTTTGCTTTCAATAGTATTTATAAATTCATCCCCAAATGTGAACTCTGTCTCCACCCTAGATTAGTTGATTTTATTCTTAGCTAAATGTCCATTCACCTCAGTCTAACCTACTTTCCTTCACGTGCCTTACACTCTTGTGAGGCTCACAAATAACCTAAATCACTCAGAGGATATGGAGAGAGAGTCAAAATTCCAGCATTTATATCAGTGCCACTTATAAATAAATATGCGTATGAGCTACAGAATCTATGTTTATATTTATGTTTCATAGTTATATTCTTCTATATATGAGAATGCTGTAGAAATAGTACATTTGGGCGCCTGAGTGGCTCAGTCGGTGAAGTGTCCAACTCTTGGTTTCAGCCCAAGTCACGATCTCACAGTTTGAGGGTTCAAGCCCTGCATCAGGCTCTGCACTGTCAGCTTGGGATTCTGTCTCTCTCTCTCTGTCTCTCTCTTTGCCTCTACCCTGCTCCTTCCCTATCTCTCTCTCTCTCTCTCTCTCTCTCTCTCTCTCTCTCAAAAATAAATAAACATAAAAAAAAAAAAAGAAATGGAACATTTGACCAATCACTTCCATCATAAAATGATCCAAAACCAGTGAGCGATGGGCTCATTCTAAATAGACAACTGTTTCATGAGAACTTGATATATTCCTTATCATACCATTGGTCACTGGGAGAACAATGATAATAAGAGAGAGTCCATACCTTAAATAGTTCACGAGCCAGGGGAGAGAGGTGTGCTAACAGATTATTGCTGTTAACTAAACAGCTTATTTGGGTTTGGGAACTATTTGGCAGAGGGAGATTCCATTTTATTTTCATGCACACCTTCCTCTAGGTTCATCATTTGGTTATGCCTGCACCGATGGGAGAGCTAGTAAAATCTGAATGAAATGTGAAACAAACTTTGCTTTCAGGCATTATTTAGTTACCCATATTTTGTCATCCTTGTTGATCAAACACTTGTTTTAGCCCAGTCAGCTTTCAAGACAGAGCCCTCTTCCCCGAACTATGTGTGTCTAAGCAGCAAAAATTACTGATATCTGAGATGATGAAACTTGAGATAGATCCCCGAAGTAAGGTGGACTGGAGTTGCCTAGGTTTTTGTGTTTGTTTGTTTATTTTAATTTTGGCCTAGACTAGAAGAATTGGGCCCAGAAGGGCTAAACAGTTCGTTCCTGAGTCACGTGGGTCAGTGGTCTAAGGGTATTATTTCGCATCATAAACAACAGGGCCCCCAGACCAACATCATTCTCCCGCTGCAGGCGCTGCATGGGTCCCAGGAAGCTCTTAGCTGGCTTCCAAGGGAGCACACAGGTTTTGCTGAAGTCTGGGCCCCTTTTGTTTTGTTTTTCCCCCTCAGGCAGGAAACTTGCCTCTCAGTGGCGAGTTATTGGAGCTTTGTTGTTTCCAATTTTTGCATTCATGTGATCTCGTGGGGTTGATGGGGTTTGTTATGAGACTTGTTCAATGAAATGCAAAACGAAGCCCCTTTAGCAACAGCCATCCTTTTTGATAGAGTCAAATAAATATTTTCCTAGTTTCTTTCTTCTCTCAACTTTGTAAATGAGGCAGAGATGCCTGGGGGAGGCATATGACATTACTCATACATTCCCCACTCACTACAATTTTTCAAAGGAGGAAATGAGGAGGAGAGTGAAGCAGGGGGAAGTTAAAGAAGAGAGAAGAAGGATGCATGATAATGTGACTCCAGCAGTTGCCCCAAGGACATACCCACCATGCTGTGGAGGCTCTAAGGCCAAAATCTAACCTAAGGGGGGGGGGGGGGTTCCATTTCATCAGGTATATGAGGTTCATTATTACCGTTAGGATGCTGCTCCATTTTTAAACAATTGCCTTTGAAAAACAATATTCGGAACAATGATATAAGGAATGTTGCAATTGTCCAACCCTCAGAAAACAAATAAGCAATCTATTACATTTCCATTCCAGTAGAATCTACAGGAAAGTTTCACAACTAAATCAACACTTCCAAGAAAACTTTACATCACTTAGAAAAAGGAATTAAAAAGAAAGCAATGAAATGATTTCACTCATATGTGGAATTTAAGAAACACAATAGATGAAGGTAGAGGCAGGGAAGATCAAATAAGATAAAAACAGAATGGGAGGCTAACCCTAAGAGACTCTTCAATACACAGAACAAACTGAGGGTTGCTGGAGGGGAGGTGGGGGGGGGACGGGCTAAATGGGCAATGGGCATCAAGGAGGGCATTTGTTGGGATGAGCACTGGCTGTTGTGTGTAAGTGATTAATCACTGGGTTCTACTCCTGAAGCCAAGACTACACTGTATGTTAACTCACTTGAATTTAAGTAAATACATTTAAAAAGAAAGAAAGAAAGAAAGAAAGAAAGAAAGAAAGAAAGAAAGCAATGTCATCATTCTGTTTTTTTCAGCTATACCTCCAAATTTTAAGGTAACAGCAGCTCCCTTTCCCAGTGACTGGGCTGAAATAGGACTGGAGGGGATCTGGGTGGAAAAGAATTGCAAAGAAGAGATCATGGGGCGAGGGTCCAGGAAAGCTGAAATGTAACAGCAGTGGGGGGGCATCCAGGTAGAGGAAAAGCATCGAGGTAGAGGAAAGCTTGTCCTGAGCTATCCTCCCTCAGAGCTCCTTACCACCTGTCGCTTGGGTAACTCACCCAAGGCTAAGCTATTTCTTGCAAACCTTGGCAGCTCCCTCCGCCAGCCTCAGTTTGCAGGCCTGACCTGGTATTTCTGCGTCATCTTGTGTCGTCTGCAACGGCTGGTGCGAGGCAGGGTCTGGAGCCCAACTTCGGATCCCTGGTCCCATCATTGTCCCTGCTTCCAGGATCTAAGATTCTAGAATCTAAGATCTTGTCCCATGTGAACAGGTCCAGGTCATCAAAATGGGGAGTAAAGCGAGGCCATGTGCCTTTTGAAGTGTAACATCCTACCTGCTAGTAAAGGGAAGCTGAAGTTAAATCCCAAGTTCTGAACTATCTGATGAGCAACTTTGCCCCTGGGAAGGAAGAGCTGGAGGCTAAAGGTGGGCTGCGAAAACAAAAACAAAACCAAAAAACTTTATTAGAAGCTCTCTCTTCTACAGTCAGAGGCTACGTCCATGTGGGGAATAGGACAGGAATCACCTTTCTTGCTCTGCTCTTTGCTTCCTGGCCATGACCCTCATGCCCGGAGAGCGTCTGCATTCTCCTCCTGTCTCCACCTTGGCTCTGCAGCCCAGCACCTGCCAGCAGGGCCTGGCTGTTCTTGCTCACTGCCCAGCAGGATATTCTCTGCCTGTTTCACAGTGTAGGAGCAAAGGATCCTTATCAGCTCCTCGAGACCCAAGCTCTGCCAGGAACTCGCTCTACATGAAATGTATAGATCAAAACCCCAAGGAGTTTGACATTTATATTTTTAATAGATTTCTTTCCCCCTTCTTAAAACACCCACGGGCTGTGACTGAAGTGGAAATGTGTTTGCTTTTAATTGCAGCCTGTGCTCCATCGGCTCCAGGGCTGGGAGTCCTCCCTCTCCTCAGAAGCACCACGCTTCTATCAAGCAGAGCTGAGAATGAGAAGAACAAAAGGTCTGAAATGCCATGCGATCAGAAACTTCTTTTAAAACTCTTCAATAACAGAAATCTGGAGATAGTTTGATTCATAGAGGAAGATCATTTAGAGGACAGGGCCACTAGAAATTCTTTTATAACTGTTTCCTGCAACCCCAAACCCCCATTGGGAGACGGGTTGCATTTCCCCTCATCGAAACGGTGAATATCGCCAAGTCTCTGAGAGCATCTTTCTGTAATAAACACTTATCGGATGCCTTGTAGTTTCTAAGGGGCCCGCAGACACAAATGACTATGGCTATGCTTCAAGTTGCTCAGAACCTGGTGTATCCAAAGTGGTTCTTCAGACAGCACAGATGCCCCGGAGGGACAAAACGAGAAACCTTTGCTCCTCCTGAGTCCAGGTGGCCTCAGGACCAAAGTTCTCCTGAAAGTATCACTTAGAACATTTTCAAGCAACCTCAGATTCAGATTCGCACATCTGAATCTCATACTCTGTTCTGTGTTGTGAATCAGGATTAGTTACAAATATTAAGAATCCTGCTTTCTCAAATAAGAGGATTATAAGCCTCCTTTGGAGATCTCAGGGTTCAATTACTAACATCTCTGCATAATAATCAGGGGTTTTCCTTCAGCTGGGATATGTCATTATGATGAGGAAGGCTGGGTGGGAGGCTGTTCAGAAGATATATATTCCCAGTCCCAACCGTTGCAAATAATCAGACTCTGAGCAGTGCTCGCAAAAGGAGCCCAAGGCAGGCAAGAGACTCCCTCACCCCTGCCTCTCCCTCCCACGAAGCTTCAGACCTTAGTGCTTCCGGTTGCTTTGCCCCTCCTCCCTGATGCCAGAGAATAAATCAGAGTCTTTTTGTATCAGAGAAGACCGAGCATATATCCACAGAGCAAGGCTGGTCCTGCCCTACATCCAGACCAACTAAGCCCTAACTTGCAATGACACGGCCATCCCAGTTGGGTAAGAGCTGACGCTTATCGCAAGGCATGTCGATTTGGTTCCAAATGCGCCTGTAGCCCATCCTCATCCCACCTGAATACAAGTAGAAATAAGTTCTCTCTCCCCTCAACCGCATCCTGTAGCTCTGTCACACAGTGCACCCTGTCACACAGAGACATCTGGCTCCTTCCTTTCCAAATCCCAACATTTGCTCTCTCCCCCTCCCCATGCCCCCCACCTAACCCCCACCAGACGTTCTTTGCTAACACCGTAAGACAGATCCCCTTGCATGTAAGAATATTGTGTGTAAGCATACTGTTGCCATTTTAGAGATGAGAACACTGAGGCACAGAGCATATAAGGGAATTATTTGTATGCATACTCACAGTGAGTAGTGGAAATAGTCAATTCATGGCCTTTCCTCTATACAAAGGACCAATGGTGTAATAGCAATACCCTACAATTTTGAGCTTTGTGGGAAATACATATATATATATATATATATATATATATATATATATCAGGAATATTGTTTTATTTTGCTGTCACCATCACTGCTGTCTGGGAAAGGCAGTATGGCCCTCCCATAGGAGATATCCATGTACGGGCACTGGAATCCAGCATTCCAGGATCCGATCTGAACTCTATCCCTGACTAGCTGAGAATATTCGGATGATCCCTTCTTGTATCTGAGACCCTTTATCTTGTCTAAAAGTGAGGGAGGTGGGGCATAATCCATAATCCTGATATGCTGACCTACCGAGTAAGCTAGAGTGGACAGGAGGCACATTACCTGGCATTTGATAGTGGCCCCATTGAGTTCAACTCTCTTTTCACCTGCCTTAATTCCACACTGGGTTAAGTTGAATTAGGTCATCTATAAGGGGTGTTTGTTTGTTTGTTTGTTTTTTAAGGTTTAAAATTTGATTTAAAATGTCCTTAGCCATTTCTTATTCCCTTCCTCCTTGTAGCTATGTTGACAATGTTTTATTCACAGGCGAGTTCTTTAGGGAATTTGATCGAGATTGATAGGCTGGGGTTTTAATCCAAGCATACATCCGTGGGCTACAATTGTGCTGATTCTAGATGAGTCTAAGTGACATCAGAGGGAACTTCCCTCTCCCCATCCTCCTCCGCCTCCCAGGCTAATATTATTAACATCAGCCAGAGGCAAGGAAGTGATAGGTACAAGCAACAGACAGGGTAAATGAATTATCTCAAGCTACTTATTCCTTGGCAGTGAGGCAAGCGACCTAGCAATCCATCATCAGTGAAACTCCCAGTTTTCCCGAATGAGTTGGCATAGTGCCCCCACTGGCTTGCATTTTCAGCCTAGTTTCTAAAGAAAAATTGAGGACATTCTGTTCACAGTTTCTTTCTCCTTGCTACTTTCTTTCCATTGAAAAATAAGTGCTTATTAATTCCGAGATCAATGAAAGAGTAGACAGGAAGCTTGATAGTTAGGAATAGAGAGAACCCGAGGTTAAAAACAAAGTCTGCACTAGATCTGCTTTTAAATATTGATGCCAAAGTCACCGGAGGTTACGCGAGGTTAACAGTTGATGATGTTGCTGCCCAGCTCTGTCCAACTTGCAGATTAATTCTCTCCTTTGCAAAGAACCCCACCATTTCGTTAGGGCTTCACTCTACCAGCTTGTTTTCTCTCTTTTCATTTCATCTAATTTGATGAACCAAATCCTTCGCAAGGAAACACCTGTATCGCCCACCGCCCCAACCCCACAGAAAAGGAAAAATAACAATAGTTGAAAAATGTATCCAATCGACCAGAAGCAAATGCATTTCTAATTAAAGATTATAAATGTGGGTCACCCTTCAGAACAAGCAAACACAAGTCAAGCATCATTCTTCTTGATTTGTTCCGGGTCATTGTTTCTCCTCTGCCTGGCTGTAGAGCACTAATGGATCCTCTTGATAAAAATTCATTTTTTCATCCGTCTGTTATATTGTACTTTTAATGTCAATTTCTCCTAATGTATCTTGATGTCACCCCAGCCCCAGCTGCAAACACCCCACACTTTATTCTAATAAAGTCTCACGTCTCCAGTTCTCTAAATGAGGGAAGTAGCTCCAAGACCATTTTCTCCTCCTGCGTTTGCAGTTTCAAGTTTCAGCATATGTTAGCGTAATGCTTTCATTCGATACCACTTCCAAAGGCAGACGCCCTTCTGAATCAATTTCTTGATTCAGAACCAGGTCAAATCAAATAAACAATTTATAGACTTAAGGGGGGGGAGGAGATCTGATAGCAACAAATGTCAAAGGCAACAGAGAAGAGAATATGGCATTTGGGACACAATTCTTAAACCATAGAAAGTTCTGTTCTACCCTAATTAAACAGGGAAATGCAAGGGGAAAAGTCCTCCAATCCTTCCATGCTGTCTTGACAAGTGAGGAGAGCTTTTAAAGTAAGAAATGTGCACCCAGATCACTTCCCAAACTCGTGTGTGAATTACAAAGTTACATACTAGAAAGGTGAGGGTGGCTAGAAGCAAACCCAAACCTCCACATCCCTGCTCTGATTGTGACTCCAGATGCTAGAAGCAAGACTAGGGGCCATCGGGGAAAGTGTCACAAGATGATGCGACTGAAATATTAAGGACAAACAGTGATGTGAGAGGAGAAGCAGGGAAGCTGAATGGGACACAGCTTCCAGATGAAGCACTGAAGCACAGGGGATTCAAATGATTTGTTAGAGATTAATGTCAGCAGTCACAACCCCAAAATCAGACCATTGCAGTTGGGTCATAACTTGTAGACTTTGCAATATATTGAAAGCTTTTAAAGGGCACATGGTGACTGTGAAAAGCAGTGTTTTAGGACAAGGAGTGAGTATATTAGTCAAGGTTCTCTGAAGCAACAGAACCAATAGGATAGATAGATGATAGATGATAATTAGATAGATGATATATAGATATATAGGTAGATAGACAGATAGATAACAGATGATAGGTAGATAGTGATACATAATAGATAGATGACAGATGGATAGATAGATAATAGGTAAATGATAGATGGTTAGATAGAGATAGATGGATGATAGATAGATGATAGATAATAGATGATAGATAAATAGATAGATAATAGACGATGGATAGATGGATAGATAAATAGATAGATAGAAGATAGATCTTTAGATCTATATAGAGATATTTCTAGATAGATAGATAGATAGATAGATAGATGGATGGATTTGGATATACCCTTTATTTGTGGGAGTTGGCTCACATGGTTATGGAGGCTAAGAAGTTCCACGAGCTACCATCTATAAGCTGGAGACCCAGGAGAGCCAATGGTGCAGCTCCAGTCCAAGTCTGAAGGCCTGAGAACCAGGAGAACCAGTGATACTAAGCTCGAGGCTAAGTGCAGGAGAAGACCAATGTCCAAGCTCAAGAATGGCCAGGCAAGAGAGAGTGAATTCTCCCTTACTTCACCTTTTGCTCTGTTCAGGCCTTCAGTGACTTGGATGAAGCCCATCCACACTGGGAAGAGCAATCTGCTTTACTTAGTCTACTGATTCCAATGTTTGTCTCATCTAGAAACGTCCTCACAGGCACACCAGAATCTTGCTTAACTAAGTATCCAAGCCCTCCGTATCCCAGTCAAGTTGACCCACACAATTTACCATCACAGTTAGTATATAGCTCATTGGTTCTCCAAGGGCCTGAGTCATGTTGACTTAGTACTTATGTATCAGGAGACTAGCCTATCAGTTGCTGTTCATTCTGGGATCGGAAAAGCCCCTAAATTATAAACCTAAAAATAATTCCATTTTCTTTTTGTTTCCTAGAATACAGTTTCCACACCTTCCAACGGTCTACAAACCCCCTGAGACGCTGGCCTCTCCCCTTGCACTTCCCACTGCCCACCCCCTCCCCATTGCTATGCCACCAGTATCAGCCGTTTCTCCACCAGAGGATTCTAGCTATCCCACCAGCCTTTCCTCCTGAGCTTTGCGGGACGAGTGTCTTCTCATCATTCACATCTCTTCCAAATGTCTCCTCCTCAAATAGATCTATCCTGATCACCTGATGTATCACTTTTCGCCTGGGAGTCATTCCTCGCACTGGGCTTAACGCTATCTGGTATGTTCTTGTGTATTTGCTCGCTGGTCCTTGCTCCACACAAAAACACACTCATCCCAAAGCCTCCTAGACCAAAAAGCATATGACTGATGCCTGGCACATAATAGGATTTTCATAAATGTTTGCTAAATGAATGAATGAACTCACTAGAGTCAAGGAAGTTGAGCACCGGAAAAGGTGCAGCGCAAAGACCAGCTGATTGGGAAGGCAACATCCTCCTTCAAGTGCTGGTGCACATCCTGACTGCAAGAAAAGGCATGAAAACACATTCTTCCCTTCCCAGTATCTTCCTACCATCCCCATTCCCATTATATTCCCTCTCCTGCAATGTGGTCAATGTTCACCTTTTCGTTTGCATGTGTCCTTGCAAACAGTAGTTTCTTTTAAAAAAAAAGTTCATTTATTTTGAGAGAGAGAGAGAGAGAGAGAGAGAGAGGATTCATGCCTAAGTGGGGGAGGGACGGAGAGAGAGGGAGAGAAAGAGTCCCAAGCAGGCCCCACATTGTCAACGCAGAGTCTGACATGGGGCTCCGTCACAGGAAACTTGAGATCATGACCTAAACAGAAATCAGGAGTCCGGTGCTTAACCAACTGAGCGACCCAGGTGCCTCGCGAACAGTAGCTTTATTTTACATTTAAATGTCTCTGAATGATATAGCGTTATTTATCTCATTCTATTTTTTACTTCTTTCATTCAGTGTTATTTTGTTAAGATATGTTCCTTTTTATAATCGCTTATCTAGTTCCTTGATTTTGGCAGCTGCGAGGTATTTCATAGCCTGCTTGCACAATATCTTACATCCCCATCCCTTGGGCTGGCTAAGTCCTTTTTGCTGTAGACAATACTGAGACAGATCTCCTCCGAGATGTTCTGTTTGGGGCCTGAAAGGGAAATTCTCTGGGACACTTGTCCAGGAGTGGAATTTGGAGTTCATACGGCTTATGCTTAATTTGACTAAGTTCTACATGACTGCTGGGTTTCTGAGTGCTGACTTGCCTAGTACACCTGGAATTATTAGTTTTCTAATTTTTGCCAATCCGATAACTATAAAGTAATGTATCTTGCTACCATAATTTTTAACTTCTATTTACAAATAGGTTGAACCATTTTGTTATGTCCTTTGTACATGCGACCTTTATATTTTAGTTCTAATTTTTTATCTGTTAGTATTCTTGCTTTTTCTAAGCCAGTGATTCAATCATCTAATGGAAAGACATTCTTATCCCTTGCTTATGATTCCTATTGCTCTGATTTAGTTTCTTATGATGAGTGGCAAAACCTCTGGTCTATGCAAACAGTCATTGTAATAACTTGTTCTGAACTTAGGAGGAATACATCACACTTTGAACATCTTTAGTGTTGTTGTTTTTTTAATTTTTAAATATTTATTTATTTTCGAGAGAAAAAGAGAGAGAGAGAAAGGAGTGAGAGAGAGAAGGAGAGTGGGGAAGGGGCAGAGAGAGAAGGAGACACAGACTCTGAAGCAAGATCCAGGCTCTGAGCTGTCAGCACAGAGCCCAACGGTGGGCTCAAACCCACGAACTGTGAGATCATGGCCTGAGTTAACCAACTGAACCACCCAGGGGCCCCTCGAACCTCTTTAGTTTTAAAGTTAGCTTGTTTGTTGCTAATCTTTCTAGTTTTCTATAAATGCGTTTAATGTTTTAATACTATAAAAAAGTTTATATACGCTTTAGCTGTGTCCTCCTACTTTTGACATGCGTTGTTTTTATTGCCAGTTATTCCCAAGCATTTTATGACTTCTTATCATTTCCTTTATAATCCAAATTATTTAGTAGTGTGCTACTTATTTGGGGCCTCTATGGTATTTTAAGCTGTATTTACACTATCGATTTCTAATTTTATTGCATTATGACCATGGAACATGGTCTATTTAATATCAATATTTAGTGACCTAGTACTTGGTCTCTTTCAGTTAGGATTGGACATGCTTGCTGTGGTAACAAACTGACCCAACATCTCATTGATTTAGCAGAACAGAAATCCATTTCTTGTTCGGGTCAACAGAAGCTCTCCAGCATCTGATCACTTGTGGATCTCCTTTATCTCACACCTCTTCTATCAACAAATGACCTTAGTGCTCCCTTTGGTTGTTAAAATCTACATATACTTTGAATCACTTTTTTAAAAAAATCACCAAGCTTCAGATAGAACTCCTCATCAAAACCAGCTCTGTAGGGTTGAGTGTGTTATTTGGAGTCAAGCCAATCAGACCTTCAGGATGGCTCCTCCATGACAAGTTTATGTTGAAGATAATTCTGTGTGGTATATAAAACATTTTCTCTATCCCTTGTGGTCCTTTCTTCTGAATCTCTTAACTCTCCAAACACTCTAATCCTCATGAATGTCCCAACTGGCGTTTGACATCTCCTGTCGGACTCAACCAGCCTCAGGTTTTGATCCACCATGAACCTTCTGGTTTTGGTGACCATCCGGGCTCTCGCTCCTGCTCTGTTCCCACTTAAGTCTTGACTTGCATCTACTTCCTTTTTCTCTCATGATTCTGAGACAGGAAGCTCTGTGAGAAAAGTCTGTTAACATACTTCACATACCTTGCTTAAGGATGAGGACTTCTTGTGCTCTCCAATTTGCTTTCAAATCACTGCAGAGTATAAACACTGTTTATTTATCACTTGCTCCTGTATCTCCCAGCCACCTTTTGACGTGATATGAAAATGGTAACATTTTATGACTTGATTTATGATGGATTTAGCAAGATTATGTGCTAACAGAGGGAAATATCTATGTGGTTAAATCATTCATTCAACCAACATTTATTGAGTCTGCTCTCTTCCTGGCCTTGATAATAGGAATTCAAGGAGGAATAAGATAACAGTGTGAAAGAACTCTCAATCTACAAGAGAAAGACCTATAAACAGCCGCTGATGGAAGCCCGATAACAGATGCTTGCACACGGTGCTATGAGAACCTATCCAAGAACACCTACTTCATAAGGGAAGTGGTAACCAAAACGGACTTTAAAGATGGCTTTGTTGGGTGAGCCCATTGTAGAAAAAGGAAAGAGCATGAGCAAAGACATCAGGATGAGGATGAGAAATAGTACGGCATAAGCAGGGACTATTCAGCATTAGGTAGTATTATATGAAGGTTAAGCAAGAAGGAAGGACTGATGGCGAGTGATGCTGGAGATGTTAGATCCACATCATTTGGGACCTTGAATGCCATGCTAAGGATCTTGGACTTGAGCAGACAGGGGCTGTGGATCCCTTAAAAAGAGTTCGGCAGAAGGCTGATCCAGACAAGAAGGGACACAGATAAACACTTTGCCCTTCACTCTTCTTACTACACGTGTGTGGAACATTTATTTTCAGGAACAGTGCTTTTCAGAAATCATTTCCTCAGTACCCCTCTGTGTTAATATTATCCGCTCACATTCATCAGCCAAACCAGAGAAGAGTTCCACTCCAAGTGAACAAGCAACCAGGGCTGCCTGATGATAAAAAGACTGTCTGGAGCATCCTTCTCATACCTGCAGCACATCAGTCAGGCCAAATCACCTGAAAAGAACAAGAGAAAAGCTCCTCTCTGTCAGACTGCTCACTGCGAATCCAGCTCGGGATCTGATATACATACATCACGCCTACCCGTAGTAAAGGCAGGCACTTGGGTATTTGCCAAGTTTCTACATATGAATATGTTCTGAGGTTCCAATTCATTTATTCCACGAGAATTGGAGAATTTGCTAAGCCCCTATTATGCCCTGGAAGACTAAGATGAATAAAAGAATGCAGAGCTTTGTCAAATTCTCCAGGGGCACACCCTGAGACAGGATTCCCGTGCATGTGATTCTTAAGGAAATGCCCTCGGGAGAAACGAGTAAGGGAGTAAAAGAAAGAGAAGGGAAAGGAATGAAGTCGAGCAAGGATGTGACTTCAGGCAAAGTCCCACAGGAGGCAGCTACAGCCTGCCTGGAGTCTATGTCAAGTTCCAGAGCTGATTCCCCATTCAGAGCAAGGGAGCTGGTCTTTCACACTCCTGTGCAAGTCAGTCATTGACAAAGCCCTTCCTCAGGGAGCCGTACACTCCCAGGGACTTCAGGCTCTCTGTGCTACACGCAAACCGGCACCAGTAACCTAGCATCTCAGACGTGTTTAGTGTCAAAAGCACGCAGAAGCTGGGGCAAAGAGAAAAACAGTGTAAGGAGGATCTGAGTGGGTCTGGGCAGAACGGGGTCCTCTAGCACTCATAACCTAGCAGGGAAGACAGACATGATCAGAGAAGTGTAATCATGCATCTTAGATACTCTGAATAGAAATGAGTTTACTGTACCACGTGACCAACACTAAAGTGATCAGTGTTCCCCGCATATTTGAAGAAAGCCTTCATTACAGTGGAGGTATTGGTTTGCCCTCTGTGCCGCTGTGTTTTATTTTTCCACGTTTGCGCCCCATGAGACTTGACCATTTTATTGAATACTTATTTTAATTTATAGTGAGGCATGCTGCAGAGGATCTCCTGATATTTGGATGATCTGCTATCAATGCGACCAGCAGGTGTTAATTATCTGTCTCTTTCTTCACTTGCTAGAGCCTTTCTGTCACCACAAACCTTCAGGTGCTGCAAATAACAATTGGTCGTCAACATTCAGGTTTCTCTGCAAAGCCACTTTGAATAGTGCTCTTATAAATGAAGATTTCAGAACCTGCAGTAGGACCAAAGCCTTTCCTTTATCCTTGTTTCATGTTTATCAATGTCAAATTCAATTTGCTGATCATAACGAAAATAAATCCTTATTGACTTTCACTGGTTTATGGGTGTGTTTTCAACCGGGTCAAGAATTTCTTATCAGGTGTGTATAGCAACATGGTTAAAGATGAAATACTTGTTTACATGTCTAATATGAACATCACAATAATGCTATTTTCTTTTCCAGTTAATTGACTCTGTCCCAAATAGAACCAGACAAGATTGAGTTACTCTCCCCCAAATAGTACCTACTTTAATTGTGTACCTTTAAAAAAAAAGAGTTGAGAGAGAGAGAGAGAGAGAGAGGAGGGGCAGAGAGAGAAGGAGAGAAAGAATCCCAAGCCGGCTCTGTGCTGTCATCTGGGAGCCTGACAGGGGCTCAATCCCACAAACTGTGAGATCATGACCTGAGCTGAAATCAAGAGTCGGATGCTTAACCAACTGAGCCACCTAGGCACCCCAATTGTGTCTTTTGACTTACAAATCCGAGGAAATAAGAGGAAGGAAATAAAATAAAATTGTATTACATTTATCATCATCTATCACAGAACACAGAAATTTCAGTCCTTCAGAAATTCTAGAACATTTGAGAAATTTAGACTAATGCTTGTTACAACGAAAATTTAATATATCTCTTCAGTAAATATCATTCCTTCACACGGTGACTTTCCATGGGCTAAATATGCTTATCAGCTTGCTTGGATGCAATTATGATTCTACATACCCAATGGCGATACCGTATTTATTGCCAATCCATAAATTTCTCAGTTCACCAAAAACATCACATATGTATGATACTATATCCCATCAATATTTGTAGTCACATTATCACCACCATTTTTCTTTTTACTGTATTAACAGTAGCACTTAAAATTATGTCAGCTGTGTCATTGTTGGCAGTAGGAAATTCCCAAAGCTTTACCCTGATTTACTGAATAAACAATGGAGGAATTATTGGGATGATCTTAACTGATTTTTGTTTTGATTGAAAGATCAGGTGATGTCAACTGTCCACAAAGCTCTCTGAGCCAACACATTTAACAGCTAGACTTTCATTTGTGTGGTGGTGGGGGGGGTGATTCCACATGCAAGAAAACAAAATCAAAAGCAAGAGAATAAATTTGGAACAATACTCAGTTGATCTAAATAAAAAGCCATGTCACATACCGTGTGTAGTTACAAGTGTCAGTTTGTCGTGTCCAGGCAGAGTGTGCAGTCAGGGGTATCACTCTGGCCTTCTTGATGCAAGGTTAAATGTTAAATATTTTGAATAAGTTCCTCCATCATCACCAGCTTCCTAAAGAAATGAAAATCTAACACTTAATTTCTCATCAAACATGGATTTTTGCTCTCTGAGCTCATTGCTACCAAAATTTAAAAAAAAAAAAGTGGTTCATTGCAAAACAAAAACAGACAGAAAACAAGAAATTATCAAACAATAAAATAAATGAGGTTAAAAACGTACACCACAAAATAAATGACAAAGCCACTGTAGCGAGAGACTCTCTACAGGTTCTATGTCCTCGGGCAGAACTATTCAGTCGCTGTAGCCCGAAGATACTGGAGGAACAGGCAGCCTAGAATTTCCCATGTTCCCCACTGACCCTGCTGACTGGTGAACCAAGTGATTGTCGGGGGAAGCAGCAACAAATACTTCTCCCACCTCTACCAGAGAGCAGAACAAATTAACTACCACTTCCAGCACTCACATCCAAACACCATTTCACCAGCAGGGGCCCCGAATGCCGCCCTTGGAAGACAAGTGCTATTTTTGTGACTGGAAAGGACCAAGGGAAGAGGGATAGGTTATCACTGCTTGTCACTCAAATTTAACCATGTGTTAAGGGGAGAACTCTGCCGCAGGTAGTATCAGTCGTCACGGCAGAACATATAATTGTTCACATCAGCTCAGCATGACTATCTGGAGGTTCATAGAGTGACTGATATACTTACAATGTAACCTTTCTGGGGGCCAAGGGACCCCCTTGAAATGGAATGCAGCTGTAAGCACAAGATCCTTCCATCCCTTCCCAGAAGCTGCTGACTTAATGGAATGATGGGATAGTTTCTTAAAGATGGAGTTGACAGTCCAACTTGGAGATGATACTCTGAAAAGATGTAGCACATGCCTTAAATCACCAGTATATGGTGTTTTGTGCTCTCCAATACGTACAAACCACTGGTCCGGCTCTTAAATACAGATAACAAACCAAGGGCTGCTGGAGGGGTTGTGGGTGGGGGATGGGCTAAATGGGCAAGGGGCATTAAAGGAGACACTTGTTGGGATGAGCACTGGGTGTCATATGTAGGGGATGAGTCACTGGATTCTACTCCTGAAATCATTATTGCACTGTATGCTAACGAACTTGGATGTCAAATGTAAAAAATAAAAAATTAAATAAATAAATAAGAAATAAATAAGAATCTACTGGTCCGGGAACCTGGCACGGAGGGAGATCTCTTCCTTGTCGGCATTCCCAGTGGTCCAGTTGGTAATTCATGCTTCCTCTCCTCACATAGCTTTGGCTCTATGGGTGTAGACTCTCTCGTTCTGGGAGGGGGAAGAGTTTCACGGGGCACATCAGAAATATCACACCCAACTGAAAGCCTCTTGTCACCTTGGGGTCCTCATGCCTGTACATAGCAGGCAAGGAAAGGGATTCCCATGCTGGCAGGGCAAAGGATCCTGATCAGCCCAAGGAGATAAGACTGCTGCTACGTAGAGAAATAGGGGACAGAAATACCAGGTGATTCACTGGTACCTCCATGCCCAGTTTCATTGTAATTGGGCAAATAGAGCCCCCAAGACTGACACCTCAGAGCAAGGGCAGGAAAGGAATGAATAATTGTGAACTATTAATACCATCTATCACAGCAAGTTAAACCAAAAAATCACTTGGATTTGCTCTGGATTGGAGCAAATTTCCTCCAAGTTCGACTTTGGGCTTTTAATTACTTTCCATTATCATTAATAGTCGCCTCACCAGAAGCATTAATTTCCCACTTATCCTCTTCTAATGCTAGGACAATGCCAGATAATGCTGCCCAGGCTTCACATAACATTGTAGAAGGAGATTAGAATGCTGCACAGATTATTATTTTTTACAGAATTACTTTCAAGACAAATTGAATTTCAATGCCTGAAATGAATTTTTATGTTTTTGCAGAGAGGGGACAAATGGGTGTCAGCCATTACAAAGTACATGGCAATGACATAATTGAAAGAAATCAAACAGATTTTTATACATGAGGTTTAATGCTACCTTTGAATGAGCTTTAGGAGGTTTGTGTCAAGGTCCAAACACACGATTCATCACTGCAAAGTACAAGTGACAAAATTAAGATTACTGTGTTTCAATAGAGAGATAAAGAGGCCAATTCTCATCATCACAGCTATTTTTCAAACTCAAACGCCAAGACTGCCTTGAAGGCAAGGGAATTGAGACGTCTCCAGCAATGATTCCACCCTGGAATCCATATGTGTTCGACAATATCAGTTATTACCAATATCAAACAGGGTGTTGTGAAAATATAATAAGATTGATGAAGATATACATCATAAAAAATAGGAAGTGCCTTTCCACTGCAGAGGCTGAACATGTCAGGTTATGTGGGGTTAGTCCTCTCTGGGCCTGGATCCTTCTACAGCCTGGGGGCCACTAAGAATGGTTGAATATTTCTCACTAAGACAAATCAGACTCTCTCAGCCCTGCCAGTATTGGGATTGATTGCGGTGATGAAGGAAAAAGAAGAATCGAGAATTTCTCCCAGGTTTTTGGCTTGAGCTGGGGAGTGGATATGATGCCATGTGCTCAGATAAAAAGGGCTGGGGGAGAAGAGAAATCATAAATGCCTTCTTAAAGCATCACAGATTCACCTTCCTACTTCTTACTCTATTGAGAGCTACAGGTTATACTTTATAGTCAGGTTTTGAAGACAGACTGTTGGGAAAAACAACCACTTGTCTTTCTCTTCTGCAATTCTTTTGATGGGGCTGTCCAGCTGAAGCACTCCAGACAGCGATTCCGAGGCTCGTTTTTTCCCTTCTCTGCTGCCTTCCCCAGTGTCTCTCAGACTATTTTTGTGGGGTTCTAATTTTTTTTTCCCTTTAAAGAAACTTGCTCTGATACTGTTATTCAATTTGAACTAACTCCTCAAGCTGAAGTGGGTGCATAAACTTGAAAATGGTGTTTCAAAGGCTAGACTTACTGATGGAAGACAGAAGACAAAACAGAAGGTTTATCTTCATACAAGAGAAGTCATACATTAGAGGTGACATACCCAGTACCAAAAGTGGCTTTACGAATGGCCAGGGAAAACAGAATATAATTAGTAGATAATTGCAACATCTGACTTTTAATTCCCCAAATCAATCCTATTTCTTGCCCTTCATTCACTTCAGTTTTGTTTCTTTTGATCTTCAAAGTTTCTCTTCGGTAAATGGGATTTTTCTCTTCCTCGATAATCTCTTCAAGCCTATGGTCCAGGAAACTGAACACACTTGCCTTGGAGCATAAAGTTAGGCCAGAAGATAGAACCTGACCTTTCCTCCTTATTGCCTTAAAACAGTGCCAGGAATAGACTACTCAGAGTGAAGGTGACACTCAAGATCAGGCAAACAAGCACTGTGATCTGGCCATGAAGGTATTATTGAAATTGGTCTTAAAAGATTTCACTCTTCCCAGGAATCGGCAGCCCCTTCACATTCTTCTGAGGATTGGTAGGACTTCAAGAATAAGAAAGGGAGGGAAGAAAGCAAATATTACAATATCCTAACAAAGCAATAGAGGCTAATATGGTTCAAAAAGTCCTTTCATATATGTCAACTCATTTAAGTTTGACAACAACACTTTGTAGAAGGCATTAGAAAGATCACAGAGGCTGAAAAAGTCACATGTTTAGTAGTGGGGTAGGTGAAATTAAGACCCAGAGCTCTCAATATCTGAAGATCATTCTGCTATCAGTGTGTTAAGAGGAGAGAATGAGTCACAGACCCTGATCTTAAACTATTGAACTACAACTAGTTTTGTAAGAGAAGGTAAATCAATTTCAGATTTGAGAACTAACCCCTTACCCACAAAAAACATTTAATGAGAATATATTAGGATTCTCCAAAGAAAGAGAACCAATAGTGTGTATGTGTGTGTGTGTGTGTGTGTGTGTGTGTGTGATTTATGATAGGGAATTGCTTGTGGTATTATGGAGACTAGCAAGTCCAAACTATGCAGCAGGTTGAAGACCCAGGAGACAGGAAAGTCAATGGTACAGTTGAAGTCTGAAGGCCATCTGTTGGAAAATTCTTTCCTGCTCAGGGAGGTCAGTCATTTTGTTCTATTCAAGCCTTCCGCTAATTGGAGGAAGCCCATGCACATACAAGGCAGTCTGCTTCACTCAAGTCCATGGATTTAAATTTCCATCTCATCCGAAAATACTCTCATAGACACACCCAGAATAATGTCTCACCAGTTATCTGGGTACCCTGTAGCCTAAGCATTTTTTTTTCTCTTTTTGACTTTCTAAAACTCAAGGAGATTAACATCTTAAGAAATCTCAATAAAGCATGACTCAGATTGTTAATTAATTGTTCGGATTTCATGGGACGTAAAACAAAAGGGTTAGTGGGAAACATGGATCCAAAAACTGAGAACTTGTAAACCGCCATGCAAATGAATTTGGAATTTGTTTGCATGACAATAAGTTGTCATCGAAGGGTTTTGGCCCTCTGGTGATACTAGAAAGTATGGAAGGGAGATGAGTAAAGCTGGAGACAGAGAGACCAATCAGGAGGCTTCATCTTTGACTGGAACCAGAAGATAGCACATCACAGGCTACATTCCAGGCACGGCAAGCCTTCTCATACGTTGATTCATTTAACCTGCAATAACCTTGTGAAGTAGGTTCTGTTACTTTAATTTTCCCTATTTCACAGAAAACAAAGCACAAAAAGTTCAGTAGCTTGTTCAAATAACAAGGCTAAAATGCCGTAGATCCAGAATTTCAACGCTGGTAGGGTAACTGCAGAAACCACACTTGTAACCATTAAGCTGTGTTAAATCCCAGTAGTTCTGATGATGATGGAAAGGAGGTAGAGACAGATTAAGATAGTGAGGAAGGGACAGAGAACCTTGGTTGAGACCCCAGGGTTCTAGGTTCAATGTCTTACAGAATTAGTGTCATTAACCTAAAGAGACTAAGGGAGAGGCAAAGACACTGTTGGGGTGGCCGAAAAGGAAATAATGAGCTCAGTTTTGAAAACTGAGTATTCAGTGAAATATCAAAGTAGAGATGTACCAAAGGCAGATTGGTGTACAATTCCAACTAGTGAAAAGCATCAACAGGGGGACACTTGGGCTTAGAAAGAACATAATCTTCGCATGTAAATTGACTCTTGGTAAGGCTGTTTAGTTGGTCTTTCAACTTGATGACCATTTGTTAATTTATCAGGAGAAATAGAACCATCAGGTAGAGCAAACTTATGAATGCCGATTAGCACCTTCTTTCCCTGTAGACTTGCTCCATGGGAAGCTATACCATACTCAAAAGCTTGCTTGGTGAGCATAGGTTTAGAACAAAAGGAATTATTTACAAAATATCTATTTATTAAAATACCCCAAACTAGTAAGATTCCAAGTAAAGGTATTTTATCAGGCCCTGGATTCTGACAGATCTCAGTTTGAATTTCAGTATCGACACATACTAGTTGAGTCAAAGTAGAAAAGCTATACCAGTTTCCTTCTATGTTTAGTGGCGATGATAACGATATCTATAGGGTTTTTTTTGTGATGATGAACGGAGCTACTATATGTAAAAACACCTAGCCAAAGTCTGATGGAAAGTATCGAATAATGTATGTTGACCATTATTATGATAATGATTAAGAAATTATTACCCATCTCTAGAAGGGGCATGTTGAAGGACCACAGCCTTTTCTCCCCAAGACCATGTTCCAGGAAGATCTGTAAAGCACTCCTATGCCTACTTACTACTGGATATCTCTCTCCTTCAAAACGCTGAGAATTTTAGCCAAAATCAAGAGACGAGCTTGGCATGAAATACTCTGCAACCATCAAAAATGATGCAAGTGTAGAATTGTTTTTACAAAATAACATGTTGTTCCAGTAAAAAAAGAAATGAGAAACAGTTTTCATTCTTAATTACATTATTGTGTATTCTCTAATCTTTCCAAATTAACCAATATCAATTATGATTCAAAATTAAGGTGGAACCATAGAACTCCAAGCTGTACTTACTAAAATACCAGTGGTAGGGCTAAGTGTTTGTGTATTGATAAAGTTCTGTGCATGAATATCGTGTGCAAAATTATGGACTATCACTTTATTTGGAAACTATCCAGAGGAAACATTCCAGTGTACTGAATGGTTATTTGTGACAGGCGTGTTTTGCACACTTCAACTTGATTTCTCTTTGTGACAATCACGTGACTTAGACACCATTATTACCTCAATTTTATGATGAAACTAAGCATGGAGAATTAGTATAACTTTCCCATGAATACACACACCACTGGCAAAAGCTGTCCAATACCAGTACTCACCTTCAGCCTTCATGCTAGGTAGCTTCTCAATAAAGGATGCATAAAACTGGGGTGCCTGGGTGGCTCAGTTGGTGAAGTGTCCGACTTCGGCTTAGGTCATGATCTCGCAGTTGGTGAGTTTTGAGTCCTGCATTGGGCTCTGTGCCGACAGCTCAGAGCCTGGAGCTTGCTTCAGACTCTGTGACTCCCTCTCTCTCTGCCCTTCCTCCACACACGCTCTGTCTCTGTCTCTCAAAAAATAAATAAATGTTTAAAAAAAATTAAATAAAAAAAATGCGTCAAACCAAAATGGTGAAATATTAGTACACATGTAACGAGTTGACGGTCTTCATCCTTTTCCCAGCTTCCCTGAGCCTGATTCCATCCTGGAACAACAGTCATAGCTTGGAATATGGAAAAGAAAGGCAGAAGGAAGCCAAAAACCAAAACAAAACAAAAAAACAAAAAACAGGGAAGAATATGAGGAAGGATCTTCCTCAAAGCTGCCTGTGGCTTCCCAGAAGGAGAGGAGGAAAACAAAAGCCTCCTCTCCTCATTAGCAGTCAAATTACTCTGCTGATATTAACTGGAAACATTTGTTAAATTTCACAGACTCACAAAGATAAATAAATAAAGCGCTGGAGAGAGGATTCTGGGAAGATGAGGAAGCAAGAAGCAACAGAAATCCGACCCTACAATTGCACCAGCAGAATCTGTCTGATGTAAGGATCTTGGAACTCTGGAGTCTACTGAAAGTGCTAACTTCCAGGGGAAGGCTTTGATGGTAAATTGCAGTTCATGTGGTCAATTTCAACTCCTAGCCCGGTGGCCCATGCCCATCGCCCACACTTCAGCCCTGCCACAGGCAGCTGCGCATAGGTTCCTGGGGCAGTTTATACACAGCTTGCAGGAGCCGGGTGGGCGGTAAGGATTCAGTCTTCCAAATATCAGTGATCTGTGCTCTGATTTCCGATTGCCTATTCTGATTACAAAAGGGTAGTTAAAAGGGCAATGGTCATTGTTACTGTCCCTCTTCCCATTGTTGCAAGCCCCTACACCTGTAGCTGAAGTGACAGCCAAGGCATGAAAAGGTCAGAACTTTTACTTTGCCCCCCCCCCTTATTCTACTCTTTGTCTCCTTTTGAGAGACAGACATGAAGAACTACGACATTCAAAGCAATTTCATATCGGGGGGGGGGGGGGATTATAAAGTCACCACCCATGCCCAGAAAGCATAAGATCAGAAAAGACCTCAGAAGATGTAGAAGTTCTTAGGTTTACACCTTAGGCTGATCCTTGGGACAGAGAGCCTATGACCATCAAACAAACAAACTAAATAGCACACCCTTGGGGGGGTAAGGGAGAACCGAGTTTCCGGAATTATATCATTAGGTATAAAGATCCAGGTTTAAAAAAAATCACAAAGTGTGCCAAAAAAACAAACAAGCAAGGGGCGCCCGGGTGGCTTCGTGGGTTAAGTGTCTGACTGTAGCTAAGGTCATGATCTCACAGTTCATGAATTCCAGCCCCATATTGGGCTCTGTGCTGACAACCCAGAGCCTGGAGCCTGCTTTGGATCCTATGTCCCCCTCTCTCTCTGCCTCTCCCATTTGCACTCTCTGTCTCTCTCTCTCATAAATAAATAAACGTTTAAAAAAAATTTAAAAAAAAGCAAACAAACATTTGGCCTATTCAAAGGAGAAAAAAAATCCAACAGAAACTGCCTGTGGGAAAGACCTAATGGAAGAAGTACTAAACAACATTTTTAAATAACTGGTTTGTTTATTTATTTATTTATTTATTTATTTATTTATTTATTTATTTAAATTCCAGTTGCTTAGCAAACAGTGTAATACTAGTTTCAGGTGTACAATACAGTGATTCAACACTTCCGTACCTCACCCTGTGCTCCTCACAAGTGCCCTCCTCCGTCCCCATCACCTATTTCGCCCATTCCCCCACCCACCTCTCTTCTGGTAACTACTAGTTTGTTCTCTATAGTTAGCAGTCTGTTTCTTGATTTGCCTCCCTCTCTCCCCTTTGTTTTCTTCTGCTCATTTGCTTTATTTATTAAATTACACCTATGAGTGGTATCATATTGCACTGTTCCATAGCTGACTTATTTCATTTAGCATTATACTCTAGCTCCCTCCATGTTATTGCAAATGGCAAGATTCCATCCTTTTTATGGCTTCATAATATTCCATTGTATATCTATACCATATCTTCTTCCTCTATTCATCAGTTGATGGACACCTGAGCTGCCTCCATATCTTGGCTATTGTAAATAATTTTACTATAAACACAGAGGTGCATGTATCCCTTTGAATTAGTTTTTTTTTTTCTATTTTTGGGTAAATACCCAGTAATGCAATTACTGGATAACAGGATAGTTCTATTTTTAACTTTTTGAGGCACCTTCCTAATATTTTCCACAATGGCTGCACCAGTTTGCATTCCTACCAACAGTGCATGAGTGTTCCTTTTTCTTCACACCCTCACCAACACTTGTTTTTTGTGTTTTTTATTTTAGTCATTCTGACAGGTGTGAGGTGATATCTCATTGTGGTTTTGATTTGCATTTCCCTGAATGATGAACAATGTTGAACATCTTTTCATGTGTCTGTTGGTCATCTGGCTGTCTTCTTTGGAGAAACGTCTGTTTATGTCTTCAACAAATGGTGGTGGGGAAAAGAAAGAATGAAACTGAACCACTTTCTTACACCATACACAAAAATAAACTCCAAATGGATTAAAGATTTAAACGTCAGATCTAAAACCATAAAAATCCTAGAAGAGAGCACAGGCAGTAATGTCAACATTTTTCTAGATATATCCTATGAGGCAAGGGAAATAAAAGCAAAAATAAACTATTGGAACTATATAAAAATAAAAATCTTCTGCACACAGAAGGAAACGACCAACAAAATTAAAGGCAATATACTGAATAAGAGAAGCTGTTTGCAAATGACATGTCTGAGAAAAAGTTAGTATATAAAAAATATAAAAAACTTATACAACAGAAGGCACAAAAACAAACAAGCCAAATGAAATAACTGTCTTTGGGCACCTGGGTGGCTCAATCAGTTAAGCGTGCGACTCTTGGTTTCGGCTCAGGTCATGATCTCACAGTTCGTGAGTTCAAGCCCCACGTCAGGCTCTGTGCTGACAGCACAAAGCCTGCTTGGGATTCTCTGTCTCCCTCTTGCTCTGCTCCCAATCCTTTCGTCTCTCTCAAAAATAAATAAGTAAACTTTAAAAGTAAATAAAATAAAATAATTGTCTTAATGATGCTCAAAGAACTAAAGGAATATATGGATATAGTCAAGAAGGTGATGTATGAACAAAATAGAAATAATGAAGTGATAGAAACCTAAAAAGAAACCTAACACAAATGCTAGAGATGCAAAATATAATCGCTAAAATGAATGTTCACTAGAGAGATGCAAAGGAAGATTTGAGCTGTCAAAATAAAGAATCAGTAGACTTCAAGATAGGACAATGGAATGTATCATCTAAAGAATATAATGAAAAGAAGATTGAAGAAGGGTGAATACGGCCTAAGGTACCCATGGGTACTGGAACAACATATGCATTTTGGGAGTGCCAGAAAGAGAAGAGAGAGGGAAAAAGAGGCAGAGTAAATATTTGAAGAGATAATGGCTGTAAACTTGCCAAACTTGATGGAAGGCATAAATATAAATATCCAAGAGTCTCATTAAACTCCAATTCGGATGAATTCAGAGATCCACAGCAAGATACATTATAAGAAACTGTGAAAGCCAAAGAGAAAGGAACATTTTTAAATTTTTTTTTAACATTTAATATTTATTTATTTATGAGAGAGAGAGACAGAGCATGAGCAGGGGAGGGGCAGAGACAGAGGGAGAGACAGAATCCCAAGCAGCCTCCAGGCTCCAAGCTGTCAGCACAGAGCCCCGAGAAAGGGAACTTTGAAAGCAGCAAGAGAGAAGCAACTCATCATACCCAAAGTTGCTTCAATAAGATTATTAGAAGATTTTTCATCAGAAACTTCAGAGGCCAGGAGGCAGTGGGCCGATATATTCAAAGTCTAAAACAAAGACAAATTAACACACAAAACACAAAAAAACTGTCAACCAAGAATCCTTGGTAGAACTGCCCTTCACATTGAGGGCGAAACTGAGATAATCCCAGGTAAAGACAAACTGGGGATATTCATTACCACTACGTCTGCCCCACTACTATGCTCAAAGGAGGCTTGCAGGTTGAAATGGAAAGACACTGGACAGTAACCCAAAGCCCTGTGGAAAAATAAAAACTATAGTAGAGATGAATACGCAGGCGATTTTAAAAGCTAATATTAGGATAACAATGGTGGGCAACTCTACCTTGTGTTTTCTACATGTTAAATTGAAAAGACTAACGTATTTTTTAAATAACTTGACTTGGAACTCCATACTTTATTTTCTGTATAATATAAGAGACTAATTCATTAGGAATTATTAATCTCTGGTTTGGGACCTGTCATGTTAAAGGTGTAATTTTGCGGCGTCAACCACTGAAAGTGGTGAGGACAGAGCTGTGAAAAGAATGGATATTTTGTATGTTATTGAAGATAATCTGGTACAAATTAAAATTAGAGTGTTATAACTTTAAGATGTTAAATGAAATTCCATGGTAACCACAAAGAAAGTAACTAAAAAATATACAAGAAAGGAAATGAAAAAGAACTTTAAACATTTCACCACAAAAAAATCAATTGAACACAAAAGAAGACACTAATGCAGAAATTTGGAGACAAAAAACTATTAAGTATGTAGAAAAAAATACCAAAATGACAGAAGGAAGTCTCTTCTTATCAATAATTACTTCAAATTTAAATAGATTAAACTCTTCAATTAAAAGGCAGGGGTTTTCAGAATGGATAAAAACATTATCCAGCTATAACAGCCATCTGTGAGAGGCTCGTTTATTTTTATTTTTTTATTTTTTAAATGTCTGTTTATTTTTGAGAGAGAGAGAGAGTGGGGGTAAGGAGGGGCAGAGAGAGAAGGAGACAGAGGATCCAAGGTGGGCTATGTGCTGATAGCAGCAAGCCCATTGTGGAACTTGAACTCATGAACTGTGAGGTCATGACCTGAACTGAAGTCTGATGCTCAACCGACTGAGACACCCAGGCACCCATATAAGAGATTCATTTTAGACCCAAAGACACAAAATAGGTGCAAAGTGAAAAGATAGTAACCAAAATTGATCAGGGGTGGCTACAATAATGTCAGATGAAAGAGGCTTTAGGTCCACAAAGATTATGAGCGCTTAAAAAAGGCATTTTATGTTAATAAAATGTTTACTTAATATAACAAGCAGATAAATCAATTATAAACATTTAAACATCTAATAACAGACCATCAAAATATATAAATGAAAAATGGACAGCATTGAAGGGAGAAACAGACAGTTCTACCAATAATCATTGAGAGTTCAATACCCCACTCTCAATAATGGATATAACAACCAGACAGAACATTTGTAACGAAGCAGAGGACTTGGAAAACTTAACCAAGTAGACACCATATACAGAACACTCTCCCCAACAACAGAATGCACATTCTTCTCAAGCGCATGTATAAAAAACTCCAGGGTATACTATAGGTGACTTCACAAATTAAGTCTCAATAGATTTTTCAAAAATAGATATGAACCACAGCATCTTCTCCTACCACAAATGGATGAAGTTAAAAATCAGTAATCAGAAAATTCAAAAATTTGGGAAAATTATACAACACACTTGTAAACAACCAATGGATCAAAGAAGAAATAACAAGGGAAATTAGAAACTGGTTAGAGATGAATGAAAACCAAACAACGACATGTCAAAACTTATAGGACACGTGAACGCAGTGTTGAGGGGAAATTCAATTGCAAACACTTACATTAAAAAAAAAACAAGAAATATCTCAAAATAACAGCCTACTTTTTCAACATAAAGAGCTAGAAAAAAGAAAATACAAACTAAAGCCAAATCTAGAGAAATGAAAAAAAAAATAATAAAGAATATAGTTAAGTGCAACAGAGAATAGAAAAATCATAGAGAAAATCAACAAAGCCAAAAGATGGTTCTATGAAAAGATAAAAAAAAAATGGCAAGCCTTTAGCTAGATGGACTAAGAAAAGAGAGGAGACTCAAATTACTAAAATCAGAAATGAAAGTGGGACATAACTACTGATTCTACAGAAATAAAGGAATTACAAGAAGGTACTATGGGCAATTGTAAGCCAACAAATTGAATAACCCAGATGAAATGGGCAAATCCCTAGAAACACAAAACTTACAAAGACCAAACCATGAAGAAATAGAAAATCTAAATTGACCTATTTTAATTTTTTAAATTAAAAAATTAATTAAGGAGATTAAAGCAGTAATCTTTAATTAAGGAGATTAAAGCAGTGAGGAGATTGAAGCAGTAATCAAAAATCTCCCAACAAAAAAAAAAGTTCTGAACCTGATGGTTTCACTGGTGAATTTTACCAAAACTTTAGAGAATAGTCATGAACACCAATTCTTCTCAAACTTTCCCAAAAATTAAAGAGGAGGTAACACTCCCTAACTCCCTTTTATGAGGCTATCTGTGCTATCTGTACCCAAAGGCACTACAAAGACCCATATCCTTTATAAACATTGATATAAAAAATCCTTAACAAAATATTAACAAACTGAATTCAGCAGCGTATTAAAAATGACTCATAACATATCGATATTGAGTATGATTATTGTCCTGGAATGTAAAGATGTATCAACATATGAAAATCAATCGATATAATACACCAGATTAATAGAATAAAAGCAAAAAAGAACACGACCATCTGAATGCAGTAAGAGCATTTGACAAAATTTGACAAAATGATTTAAAAAACACGCAACAAACCAGGAAAAGAAGGAAACTACCCCCAACGTATTAAAATCCATGTATAAAAACACCCACAGCGCACATCATACTGAATGGTGACATTTAGGAAGGAAATTCTCATACGTGCTACATGCTGCCACGTGGGGGAAGCTTGAGGACATTCTGCTAAGTGAGAGAGCCAGTCACAGAAAGACAAATACTGCACGATTCCACTTTCATGAGATACCTAACGTGGTCTTCATCATAGCACAGAAAGTAGAGAGGTCATTACCAAGGGCCAGGGAAAGGAGGAACGGGGAGCTGTTATTTAGTGGGTATAGAGTTCCCATACTACAAAGTGAAAAAGTTCTAGAGATGAATGGCGATGGTGGTACAACAGTGTGAATGTACTTGACATCGCTGAACCATGCACTCAAAATACCGAAGAAAGCAAAAAGGCTAACATTTGCAGACCTGAGAGGGGTCATGAACAAGTGAACTAATATTCCCAGTTGAAACATCGGAAATGACTCTTATTCAGCTGTTTATAAAATACTTATTGAGACCCCGCAACAACCCTAGAGTTGTGGAGATGCCTTCAAAGGGCTCGCAGCCCAGGAGGTAAACCCAGAAATCAGGGTGGAGCAAGAACGATAATGGGAGTCTGTACAAAGTACAACGGGAGAGGTGAGATCATTCTGATTTGGAGATGAGGAAAGGGGGGTCAAGAAGGTTCTCATGGAAGAGTGTCACAGCGAGGGCTGGGCTCAAATGCATCTAGCCCTAAATGCAAGAAGACCAAGTGGAAGGGGCACTCAAAGCCAAGAGCACGGTCAGTGCTAAGGACTGCAGCATCAAAGGTCCATTCTAGCTACCTGCATGTAAGAGAGGGCTCCACCGTGTGGCACAAACTGAAGGAATCCCACCTGAAGTGTGGACTGTGTACTGTCTGGTGAGCTGCTTAATCGCTCTAAAAGTTACCCTCGTCATCAGCAAAATGGAGATAATAATCCCTACCTTATAAGGGTATTATGAAAATTAGCCATGCTTAGGGATGTTTATAGTTTGGCACACATGGGGGCCCATGGGAAGTACCCACTGACTTACAGCCCCTTATGGCGACTGTTCATTCCTCACAGAATACACACCAGACGAGCCTCCTGGCTGGACCTCACAACACGCCCATTGAGCATGGGGACCACGGCTGACAGAGAGGATGCTGAAATGGGCTGTCAAAGAGCCACTCTCCAGACCATCCAAGTGAAAAGTTGGTGAAGGCTGCTAAAAGCCAGCGAGGCATGACCCTGAGAACTTTCCTTCACCCAGCAGACTTCTCCAGAGCCATAAATCAACTCCCAGCACTCCAGCCATGAAACTTTAGGAGGCTGGAGGCTGTTTTTCTTTCTCCAAATCAGCACCCCGCCCTCATCCCGGACATGGAAATAAGTTACTGATTCCAATTGGTGCAGGGCCAGGTCAGATGACCTCTCACACTGCAGAGGGCACCCGCCTGGAGGGGAATGTGCATTCACGGGAGAAATTCTTAGTCATGATGCAGGAAGTGAGCTAAAAAAATTAAAAAATAAAAAAAATAACAAGACTTCCAGAGTCTCGGACTTCTCCTTCGGGATGAAAATCCCTCCAATACCAGCCGCCCCACCCTAGTCTTGGTGTGAACCCTGCAATCATCTTGACCCCATCTCTCCCTTTCACACCATCCATTTGAAACTGATTCTGGTTCCTCCCCTATTTACCTCTATTTCACACCATCAAATGTTTGCACAAGAGAATCCCTTGGCATAGCTGAACACCTTTCCACTCCTTTCAGCTAATTAACTTCTACGTACTCTTCCAAAAAAAAAAAAAAAAAAGCTCAGCTCAAACTTGATTTCCTCCCCCAACTAAGTTTCCTTGGCCACTCCCTTCCCACTCAGGTTCCAATACTCCACATCTGAGGTCCATGTTCATTCAACAAACACTTGGCCATCACCCATGGGCTGACAAGCCCTACATTTTCATGGTATTCTGTGGATGTTCACTTATAAGATAGTATCACGCTATTTTCCATCATTTATTTATCCATCTTTCCCACTTGAAGGAACGTTGCTTAATAGCAGGGACCGAGTTTCATTCTTGTCCATTTCTCAGTGCCTAGTGTAATATATTCAATATGTTTTTAGTGACATAAGGAAGGAATGGAGAGATGAAAGGAAGGAGCTAGATGGATAGCCTGGAAGGATGGAGGGAGAGAGAGATAGAAAAAGAAAGAGAGAGGGAGAGGGAGGGAGGAAGGGATGGAGGGAGGGAAGGTGGGAGAGAAGGATGAATCTCCCAAATCTTCCCTCGCTCTCACCACCTACCCCCACAGGGGACACATCTAGTTTCCTAGGCAGTTTCTCCTTTGTGCTGAAGCGATCTGTACCTTGTTTTCGGTGCCCCTCGACTGGAATCCTTCTCAAGCCCGCAATTTGCTCTAAACGAGCACCTCTTAGACACCTTTTGATATGATATCGCCGAAGAGCCTGTGTTTTGGACGCCTCCCAACACCTGTTTACTCCCCTCTGTTACTTACAATCCCTCTGATGTTAGGAAAGTTATTTTACGTCTTTGCCTCATTTTGCTCATCTGTAAAAACAGTATTTATTATACCCACCTTGGAGGTAAGAGTAAAAGGACATGAGGAATGTTTGAGTTGCGGGGACTTTTATTAGAGCCTAAAGCAGTCAGCAGGGGATCTCTCAACTCTCAGAGTTATTATGAGGTTTTTCTCAGTTTCATTCACTTCTTGAAAACCCAAGGAAGTTTTCTAAGTAAACATCGTAAAAAATATCTCCTTCTGCTTCTCACAATCGCACACCGAGTGCGCTAATAAAATCCGACTTCCTCTTGGCTCAACATATGACTCCCTCAGCTTAAATATTCCCTGCTAAATGGATGTCTTAAAAGTCCTTGGGAAAAAATATTTGCATTAAATGTGCCAAGAAAATAAATACATACCTACAGCATAACAGGAGTAAATTCAGATTAGTGAGAAAAACATCAAGTTCACAGCAAATAAATAGGCAATGCTAATTCCTCCTAGAAGACAGGCAACGCGCAGAGAGGTCAACCACAGCAGACTTCCAAACGTGGTTACACCTTCACTCACTCTCTGACCCTTAGAAATCTGAATTTCTCTAGGCCTCACTTTCCGATCCACAGCCTAGATGTGACAACAATATCTTTGTAAGAAAGGTACAGGGTGGATTAAATGAATACTAACACTAGACTCAGGACCGACTGCCTAGAACATAGTAAATGCCCAGTAAATTGTAGCTTTCTTATTTTTCATAGAAATGATACATTTTCATCAGATCCAAAGATAGGCAAATTTCAATATTAATGAGATGTCATTTATACCTTCTATACCAGAAAATTTATTACGGTGACAATACCCACCGCAGGCAGTGAAGTTAAGAAGCTGATCTGTTTATACTCTTCTCGTATATTGTTTCAAGCCTTTAAAAAAAAAAGTACACAGGTTGAGAGTCATGCAGAGACTTTGAGAAGTATAACAGCGTTTTCGCCCGAAACTTGACACCTGGCTATTTATCCTAAAGAAGGAATTTCCAGGGGTGCCTGGTGGTTCAGTTGGTGAAGCGACCAACTTCAGCTCAGGTCATGATCTCACGGTTTGTGAGTTCGAGTCCCACATCAGGCTCTGTGCTGACAGCTCAGAGCCTGGAGCCTGCTTTGGATTCTGTGTGTGTGTGTCTCTCTCTCTACCCTTCCCCCACTCTCACTCTCTCTGTCTCTCTAAAAAACAAATAAAACATTAAAAAAAAATTAAACAAGGAATTTCCAGCTCTCCTGAGGACCTCTGTGGTTACATCTTGGAAGTAGAGGAACAAGTAAGCTTTGTGTTTGACCATTCTACATCTACTAAGTATATGCAATATTTTTGGCAGAAAGGAGGGTCGGTTTTTCTTCCTAAATAAATAAATAAGCGAGCATATCATTTGGAAACTGGTGTTCAAAGTCCATGGTCCAAAATACAAAGGTTATAAACACAATGAATTTTAATTAAGCATAATGAATTTTTAATTCTAAATAAGATCGAAAGAAAAGTAGACTAAATATCCAATAGGGTGTAAAAAAATTTTTAAATGGACTGTTCACTTGATGAATGGCTAGCAATTTTAAAAAACATAATCACTATAAAGACTAAATTCTAACAGAATAACAGACATAAAGAAGGAGCTGTGGAAGGAAAGCCTACACCTCAGGGCTTGTTGCTGATTATTCACCAGACTCAGAACTGCACGTTCACGGAGAACGCGGGCAAAGACTGCAGCGTCCATTGTGTGAAAGGAACAGAATTCAATACCCTCTATACCCATCATGGTGATGACGTTAACCTAACTCTTTGTGTTCACGGTCAGGGATGTTAAGAGAACGTTAAAATGAACAACAACAAAAATTTGGTTATCGGAGATGGACAAGTGAATTGTTTTCTTTTTTTCTTCTGGATTTTTTTTTCCTCTTTTCTCTTCCCTTCTCTTCCCTTCCCTTCCTTTCCTTTATTTTTACTTTTCTTTTTGTTCATTTCTTTCATATTAGTCTTGTAATAAAAGAAAACTAAACCCTAGTCTGAGAATAAATGTGTCATAAAATGCCGTCATTTCCAGTTTGAAAGAGAACAACCAAAGGGCTCTCCAGTTAAAAAAAAAAAAAAAAAAAAGCCTCAAAAGCTTTTTGTGAAATGTGAAAAACCATTTTATAGTAAAAATTCTTTTGGTGGCTGTTATTTTTTAAATTAATAGAAGCACACCAATTCCAAGGCTCCAAATAGAAACTGAGAATTCCAGCAGCCTCCCAGCCAGGACTGTGCCTGGCTCCTCCTCCGACTGGTTTTACTCCGCTGCCAGAGTGATCTTTCAAAAACATATCAGGTTGTGTTACTCCCTTGATTAAAAAAAAAAAAAAAAGTCCAGGGGCTTCTCACCGCACCTAACAAAATACAGTAAAACCTTGGATTGCAAGTAACTTGTTCTGCGAGTGTTCCTCAAGACAAGCAAACATTTCTAATAAATGGTAACTTGATTACCAAGCAATGTCTTGCCATACAAGCAGTACGTGAGGCCAAAGTCACATGACCACAACTGAGCCAATGGTTCTTCTCTCTCTCTCTCTCTCTCTCTCTCTCTCTGCGGGATTGTGGGTGATCATCTCCCATGCTCGGATGCTCAGTCTCAGGCCACGATGTTTGGCAGAAATCAGGGATTTTTTCAGAACATTGGAAGGTGCCCACAACTGGCACTGGTGGATTTTTTTGTCACTTCAAAGCACCTCTGGACAGTTCTTTCCTTTTCCATAGAAGAGGAAGCTTAGGAATGCTTTGCTTCTCCCTAGGTCAGGCTGCCTGCAGGTATAGACCCTTCCTCTGCTGCCTTATGGCCAGTTACATTCACTACAGAATATGACAAGAGTTTATTAATGCTGAACTGTAGTCAGCATCCGTGTGAGCATATACAATGGCCCCATGCAGAAAAAGATTCCATGCAGAAAAGGAGCCCATAGATAGCAGTGATTCTGTTAGTGATAATGAAAATTGTCCTACACAATAACCCTCCTCTCTATTGCTTCCTTCACACCAGTCATGAATGTTTTCAAAGGTAAGTGCAGGTGAATTTGTTTATTTTTACTTATATTTGGCATTTTCTTTATTATTTTCTATTATATTACAGTATCATAATCATTTTTATGTGAATATTTTTGGGTTGTGGAATGAATCATCTGAGTTTCCATTATTTCTTATGGGGAAATTCTCTTTGATATACAAGTGCTTTGGAATGCACGCATGTTTCCAGAACGAATTGTGCTCACAAACCAAGGTTTTACTGTACTCCAGACTCCTTACCATTCCCGTGTATCCCTGCCAGCATCTTTGTACATGCTGTTCCATTGCTTTGATAACATTTGCTGCTCACTTTTTCTCCAAACGGGGTCCTTTTCAATTCGCGGTTCTCCCTACAAATTATCAGCAAACTGTTGAACCCCTGCAACGTACCAGGCCCCGACCACCATGAAAGTGGTCAGCCCCTGCATCCACAGAGCTGACGGTTTCCCGGAGCCCTCAGGAAGTAAAACAGACAAGCACAAGTCACTGGGACATGTGTGGTGGGTGCTGGAGAGACGGATGTAGCAGGGGCCCTGGAGTTACAGAACCAAGTCGTGCAGGAACCGCGGGGAAGGAATTTCAGAGGAAGAGGCATCTCAGCTGAAAGATGGCCAAGGGCTAGCTGCGGAAGTGCTAGGCAAATTGCTCCAGCCACAGGGACCGGGGAAGAGCGTGTCTCATCTGGGAACTGAAAGTGGTTTGCTCTAGTTGCTACAGCCTACTGGATTCATCCAGAACGCTGCATACACAGATAGTGAAGATCTTAGTTATCATCTGATTTAGATGAATCCAGGGATCTTACCAAGAGCTCTGCATACACATACGGGTCACTGGCCAAAAAACAGTTATGCACTGCTTTCCTCACAGCTCTATAGACACCCAATGCCGACCTCACTTCCATCCTTCCTGGTTCCTCAGGAAAGAGGTGGTGGATCCTCAGGTCTCTGAATGCAATCCTGACAGACCCCTTCTCTTTCTAGACTACTCAAGAGTGTCTGGGTCAACCCAGTCACCCAAACTGCCTCTGGAATAAGGAAGCCCAGAAGCCTCAAGGATATTAGATTCTATGCTTAACCTACAAGACCTCAAGGGGCAAGAGAACAAAGGCATGGTCATGAACTTTGAAAAGCTCTGCCTTCCACCCCACCTTCCAGGTGTGGCCTCTGAGCTGTGCACAGAGAGAGATTGTGTGTAGGACTGAATGTGTTTTCTCATGTTCTCATCCCTGTTGACTAATACTAAAATGAGGGGCAGGTTGGGATGACGTAGAGGGCAGAAATCACTCGCATTCTCAATAATAAGCAGCCCTTGGGGCACCTGGTGGCTCAGTCAGTTGAGCGTCCGACCTCGGCTCAGGTCATGATCTCATGGTTCGTGAGTTCAAGCCACGCTTTGGGCTCTGTGTTGACAGCTCAGAGCCTGGAGCCTGTTTCAGATTCAGTGTCTCCCTCTCTTGCTGCCCCTTCCCTGCTCATTCTCTGTCTCTTTCTCTCTCAAAGATAAATAAACATAAAAAATTTTAAAATATATATATATATATATATATATATATATATATATATATATATAAAAGCAGCCCCTAGGAAGAGCCTGAGATGCCAAGCAACTTGGTCCCTACCCTGCTCTTAGTTCAGCTGCTGTAACAAAACACCACAGATTGGGTGGATTAAACCACAGACATTTAAGAAAGGACGACTAGGTTTGGGAGACCCCCACTGAAAGGAGGAGGGTGTTGCTGGCAGGGAGAAGGCAGTGACGAGGGGTGAAGCCACGGGGAGGCACTGGTGGAGAGCAAGGGTGAGCTGAGCAGCCCAGCCCTCCCCTCCTGTGATGGCACATCTCATCACAGTGCCTTGTACAGACTCAGCACTGTCCGTGCACAAGGGATTGGGTCACCAGTTGTGAGATCCAAACTCTGCCTTTGGATTTCAAAGCTCTTTGAGGAGGTCTGTGCTTCTGTGTCCCCCAAATAATTTTCTCTCATGTCACATGAAAAGTATCTGAAAAGAGAAACCCGTTTAAAAAAAAAAATGAATCAGGAGGAAACCAGGCCAACTCAAAGCTCCCTTCCAGGGAAACTCCGTGCTTTTCCATTCAATTTTGGGGGTGAACTCACACTTGTGGAAGGAAATTGGGTAGCAGCAGAACTGGGAATTGTTGCTGTTTTCTGAAACATGGTAATTGGCAAAGGAGCATTGTGTGAACATTGTTCCAAACAGGACTGTCAGGGGAGGAGCCCCTGCCACTATGGCCACTGTAGATAAAGGGTCTATGTTCAGAGACATCATTGTGAAGATTCAGATGAAGGGGTAGAATTAGTGAAATAATAGAAGTTAATTTCTGTTTTCCTTTTTCTCAGTGAATGAGGCATATAATTAAGTCAAATCATCTTCACCCACTCACACGTATGCAGGGCACATGTGCACATGTGCAAGCACCTACACACACACACACACACACACACACACAGCCTCCTTCGGGTCTCTGTTCACAAACACTCACATTGGAAGAGCAGTGAGCAGTGACACAAAAATAACCAGTTCTGCATGAACAGAATCACCATCTCTCATCCCACACTCACCACTGTTTTGTGACATTGGCCAGTTGCTTTGTTGGGAACTCCTTTGTTGTAAAGGATTTACAACAGGTGGTGATTTAGATAGCAAATGTGGATTCCAGTCCCAGATACCTCAGAGCACGCTGTGTGAGCTCACCCTGGCCCTCAGTTCCCCCACCATGCACCTGCAATGACAATAGGGAACGGGGCAGTGTTCTTACCTTAAGGATGTTGATTTTCCCAATGGAGAAACTAACAGCTAGGGCAAATGGAAACACCCTCTCTCTGTGCTGTGGAATTGCCTAGACTAAAACACTTGCCCCCTGGAGAACATTTGCTTCTTGTCTGCACTCTTGTTCAGCTGGATGATCAGCCCCAGTGCACTCATGAACCAAAGTGTCTGGGAAGGCTGCTGGATCCTGAGCCCCAAGAGGCTGAGACCAAGAGCTCCGTCAGGGCCTTCCGTTTTATACCTGGGTGCTTCACTCCCCTTTCCCTGGTCTCAGCCCTGGTCTTGCTCCAAGTTTTGAAAGTTTGAGAACTTGAGTCATGTTTCCTACTGCAACAACCCCCTTCTGCTCCGGGAGGACAGGCCACTAACATATCACTTCCCTCTACAGGGCCCCCCCTCCTTTCCAAAACACTCGGCTAAGTTTCCAGCATATTAGCCCATATCCTGCATAGCTGCCTTCCCTTAAACTATTAGGGCCGGCACAGTTTGCGGGATATGAGTGCCTTCCTTTCTCTGTGTTGCCAACTTCAGAGATTTCTGGGAGAACTAATGGCACATTTTGGTCTCAGGAGGATACACGTCATGGTCAAGATTAGTATTGGGGCAGTGCTTCTCAACTTATTTTTCATTTTTATTATCATCTTCTGGGCCAGCTTCCTAATACATACATTCTCAATGAGGGCCAATATAGCCTCCCCCAGGAGTTTTAGAGACACTGTTTTGTCCCACTTGACTCTCCATGGAATTTTAATACCAAAGATATGCTGTATAACTGCTTATTTTGTCAGGTAGTGTTCAGCTTTCGGGGCTTACAAGCTATTATAATACCTAAGATGTTTTCAACCTCCTCACCTCAAGAATCACCTTGAGGGGTGATATTGTCCCCCCTGAAAATTAAGGTATTAGGGAGCTGGCCTAGGAAGATGGTAGCCAGACTCCCTTTTGTGCCATTGATCTCCATCAAGCAAGACAATGTGGGTCTTGGTTGATTACAGGCTTAGTGGTTGAGTCCAGTAGGTTAAGAGAATGAAAAATTCAGAGAGGTTTTAGGAGAAGCAGGTGGATTTCACTCTTTCTTACTTTCCCCCCATCTCATGGTGTCCTGTGGAAGCTTGCCTGGTTTATCCTCCCAGCAGGTCAAGGAGATCATGAGGGCTTAGCAGTCACTGGTCCACATTTATTTCTTGATGTATTTCATCGGCTAAGAATCTGCAAGCCAGGGAGGTTCATTCTACCATTTCCTATCTATGGAGATCTGGTGTGAGGTCATGATCCCACTTGGCTGTGTCTGCCTGGCAGACCTAGACTTCCTTCCCAGACATGAGGCAGAAAATATTACAAGGTCCTCTGGCCACCGTTCTAAAGCCACACTCTCCAATCATTCCCCAGCAAGTAGTAAAAGTGACCATTTGAACTCCATCTCTTTCATACTTTATTTCTCACTTGGTTCTAAATTCAGGAAGGGAAAAAGGAGGTGTTATTTATATGTCCCCTAACACTCCAACATGTATAAGTCCTCGTGTAGGTTGTAAGCTTTCAAGAGAATGCATTGTGAGTTATATTTCATCCACTATCCTGGAATCTAATAACAATATATTATAGATGGTTCCATTAAATGTTTTTGGATAATTAATAGTATGATGAGTCAAATATCTCTTTGCCCTTTGAACTGTCATTTTAAGATGTTCATTTCAATCTTGAATCTGAGATAAATTTGCTGTGTACTCTTGAATGGCACTTCTTCTTCCCCGGTCCTCAGTTTCTTCATGTGAAAGATAGAGAGCTCTGAAGGTCCCTTCTAGGATGCTGGCCCAGATGAATAGATATGATGTGACCAAAATGTTTGAGGGGATCGGGTATCAGGCAGGGAAAGAGATCCCATGGAATGTCTATGGTCCTGAACCATAATTGTCCAGTGTGGCAATATTGCTTCTCAACTTCTCTGGACCTGGGTGCCAGCCTCTGAATCTTTTCCAGGTATCCTGACATAACTCAGAAAGAACAAGGTGGAACAGAAGGGATGAAAGAGAGAGGGAGCAAAGGAGAGAGTATGAGGCACATAACAGGGAGATGGTCAGAGAGACAGAGGCAGAGAGAGAGCGATGGAGAACTGGAGAAATAGAAACATAGAAGCAAACTGAGAGAGAGAGAGGGGCAGAGCGAGATAGGGGAAGAGAGAGAGTCACAGAGAATCTGAGAGACATAAACAGAGACAGAGACACATGTAGAAACAGGAAGGGAGGAAAAAAATTGACCAACACATAGCCTCAGAAGGAGATAAAAGTGAAGAGAGAATCACAGAATCAGAGACAGAGAGATACAGAGATCAGAACAAACAAAAGAAGAGAGGAGCTCAGGAGTGGCTGACCAGGCATAGCCACTGGGAGATTTCCAGGGAAATCTGCGGGTCAGGAAAAAGGGGGGGAAAAAAGAGGCATTTTTATGACCTTCCCAAATTATCACCATTATGGAAATTTTTCCCCATTCAGGTATCTTGGGTGGGGGCCAGAGCCTCCCGTCTCTTTCCTCTTCTCCTCCTCCAATTCTCTGCTTGTGCATAAAAGACAAAGTTATTTGAGTCCCGGGTGCTGTTAAATGCTCTCTTGCCTTCATTTACAATGTGCTAGAACATGATGTTCCTCGGGGGACTTCGTGTGGGAGAGAAAGTCCCCGCAGCCAAGAATAGCAGGGGCTGCCAGCCATCCCCCCAGAACCACGGCACAGCCAAGAGGGGATGTGTTCACACGTCAGCTTCATAAGCTGACAACTTCAGTTTCATAGGCCCAGCAGTGCCGACACCAAACAAATCCCTCCCCGGCCCAGAAGCAACCCTACTCCCAGGCGGAGCCCCTAGGAAAACACTTGCTTAAAATATGAAGCCTGAAGCGTCACAGGAGTCCACGTGCTGTGGGTGTCTGTTGATTTGTGTGATCCTTCTAGGAGTCTACAAAGGCTTTATTCATCCCATCTCTCTGGACTGCGGGGGGCTCGCAATCGGAAAGGGACCTTCAGTCATTTGCCTCGGGTGGTGTTCAGATCGACATCAGGACTGACCCCACTTCTCCCTGCGTTTTTAGCCCCATCCTATTTCCCAATATTTTCTCCCATTTCAGGCCCCTACTCTCCTAATCTCTTGGTGGAGATTAGGGAAAAAGAAAATTAAATTAAAATACCACCACCTTCGATGCACTGATTTTTATATATGCGCATCCATGAACACGGATAGTATTATTACACAGGTGTCACATTTTTACCCAAGTGATATCGGGCTATACGTTGCATTCTACTCATTGTGTCTCATTGTGTCCCTGTAGTAAAAAAATCCCCAGCGTGGTGATGGCCACTTTGTCGGTGCTGCACAAATACGTTGAATAAAGTAATAAGCTTTGACCTCCACTTGACCATTCTCCTTTACAACCTATGGCCAATGAGTGAGAGTCCCATACAGATTTCAGTGGGCTTCCTACAAGAATTGGGAAAATATAAACTCCCCTTTTGACTTTGGGCACACTCAAGGGGGAGGTAAATCAATCTGGGACCATCTACAGTAAAATGAAAAGACCATGGGATTTGGAATCTGGAGATCTGGGATCACCCGCTAGTGTCTACACGTTTGTTACTTGAGGGACCTCGGTTTCGCCTTTTCTAAAACATGGGTGTCAAAACCTAACATGCTTACCTCTCATGACGGTCAAATAAATGAACTACAACATAGAAAGGTTTTTAGAAATGCAAGAACTTAGTTACTTACTCTTTTTTAGGTTGTCTATAGTGTCATTAGGTCAGAGGCCATTGCAAATGAGTTTAAGCTCCATGGGAAACAGTGCATGGCTACACAGTAGGCACTTAATATTTACTGAAGAATGGAAGGTTCTCGAATCTCTCTCTCAGCTCTCTATTTTACTCTTTCTTCTAATACCTACCTGACTTCTGGATGTACAGCTTTGTCTTCTGTTTCAAGCCAGACCCTGTGCCCCTGGCCTAGAGGACAGAAGAGTTTAGTTTCTTCCTTTCTCATGCCTCCATTGGACATGGGTGGTAATCATCCTCTGATCTCACCAACATCACTGTCTCTAGAACCCAAGTTCTTTTGGGGATTTTGATCACAGTATCTTTCTCACTACAAATTCTCATGTTTACATCAAATCAATAGCCAATCAAAAAAAAACCTCTCTTTGTGGAACAGGCCATGAAAAAGGAAGGCATTTCTAATCCACATTGGTATCAGAGATTTAAAGGGTAACACTCTGCCCCTGGGATCTTGGAGGGGTAGGAGGAAGGGTTAGATGACTGGCCCCCAAAGGAGGTCACCTGGCCAATCTCTCTTTTCACCTAATAGTGCCCCTTCCAGTCTTTTTTTTTTTTTTTTTTTTTTTTTTTTGAGAGAGAGAGGGCAGGTGGTGGGAAGGGGCAGAGAGACAGGGAGACACAGAATTCGAGGCAGTTTCCAGGCTCTGAGCTGTCAGCATAGAGCCCAACTCCAGGCTTGAACCCATGAACCGTGAGATCATGACCTGAGCCCAAGCCGGACACTTAACCGACTGAGCCACCCAGGTACCCCACTTTTCCAGTCTTTTTAAACCCACACGTACGGCTCGGAGGTCAACCCTTTACACTCTGCAAAGCCAGTGGTCATCCATCCCTGAGGATGAAGAAGCCTTCTAAATATCTGGGATATATTCCAGTAGAGATGGAGATATCCAGTAGAGATATTCTCCGTAGAGAAGGAAAAACAGCATTGGTTTTGTGAGCACTGCCACTGGCCTAGCTTGCTAATCAAAACAGCCTCAAAATTCAGGCCACATCTAAGTCCAAATTTTCAAGCCTTCACTGTTAATCCTTTTTTAATTGACATGGGATGTATTCCCAATTATTAATGGAAAGTGTGCTTTCTGGAGTCTAATTAAATGCTCTAATCACATTCCTACCATTAAAAAATGTTTTCAGGTTGTTGTTTTGTTTGTTGTTGTTTCTGCAATGAGCTGTTTACTCTGCTACTAACTACAGTGTGGACAGAAGGGAGGATTCAAAAACAGCTCCAAATACTCAAAAAGAAATAGCTCTGCTATTGGTAAAAATAACAGCCCCATGTACAGCAGGGGGTGGTAAGAAAGCCGAGATTTATTGCTGCTGTGTTGAATGTGCAAATGTCACTTCCTTCAAGAGGGAAAATTAGTTTTTAAGCCTGGTTTAGCAGCCAGAATCTCTGGCTTGTCTGCATAATATTGGATTTTTCAAGGTTTCTATGATGCCCCGGGGTGGGGTGTTTTGCATGCAAATTGCAAATTATATAATGCTAAAGATGTTATATAAGGAAAAGATGAAGACTGGGTTCTCATTCTTTTTTTTTTTTCCACTTTCCTCCTCAACCTTTCCGATCCTTTGACTTCAGCTAACATTTATTGAGCACCTAGTATGACTTAGGTGCTTTTAGGTCATAGAAAACTTATGGCATTGATTCAGAAGACATAGAATTATTTCATTTTTGTGGATGAGGAAACTGGGACTCCAAGAGTTTAAATGATGGAGCCATCCCATAAGGAAGAGATATTGGTCACTGCTCAATACCAGAGCCTCTCAAACTCGGGCACATATCAGAATCCCCCAGGGGCCTTGTTATAAACTCTGCGTGGGGCCCAAGAAGGTACATTTCTAACAAGTTCCCAGGTGATGCTGAGGCTGCTGCTGGTCGGGGACCCCACTCCGAGAAGTACAGCATGTGTTGAGCATGTGACCTCTTTGACTCATCAATCTAAGAGGAAGAAGGCATTCCAGAAGGTCATGCAAGGCGTGTCTCTGCTTTCGAGAGGTAAAATATTAATTATGCCTGTTTCACAGAGGAGTCATTCGAGAATTGTTGGAGGCAGGAGAAGGAATGTCCTGTCCTGAATCAGCCAGGTAGGAAGCACCAGGCTATTACCATTTTTATCATTAGGTTGGCATTTAGCAGATAGGACAGTTTCAAAGTGCGAATTCGGCGAATGAACTAATTCCCCACTCTAGCCCCTGCCCTGTGAGCCAAGTCTCAAACAGAAGTAAGTCAGCTGATTAGTTTCTTCCAGACACCAGGATCGACACCCATCACCCATGATGGGGATGTGGGGGGGGGGGGGGCAAGGCAGGGGTGGGAGGCAAAAAGAACCCTTTAGGCCTCAACTTGGACCGCAGTTTCACCAAAGCTCTTGTCTTCTCCAGAAGGAGCTATTCAGGTGACTCACGCGGTTCCAGCAAGAGACCATTGGGTCAAAGATCAAAGGGTTTATATTCCACCTGTAATATACTATGAGCTCCTTTTTTGGCAATCCAGTTCCTGTCTCCCTTTGTGCTTTTGCACCTGAAAAAAAGCCTAATTGAAAAAAAAAAGGTTTAAATATTTCAGTATAAACATTTAAAATATGATTTTATAATCCTATTATCACATTTCTTTTTTTGTCAATTTTCAAAATATTTTTTAATGTTTATTTATTTATTTTGAGAGAGAGAGAGAGAGAGAGAGTGCACGCACGAGCCGGGGAGGGGCAGAGAGAGAGGGGGAGAGACAGAATCCCAAGCAGGCTCCACACTGTCAGCACAGAGCTGGACGAGGGGTTTGCAGAGCCCCAGGAGGGGTTTGATCTCACGAACTGTGAGATCACGATCTGAGCCAGACAGGAGTGACCAGAGTTGGACACTCAACCCACTGAGCCACCCAGGCGCCCCCCTCCTTTTTTTCAATTCAAAGGGAACTGCAGAAAAGAATGACAGGTCAGTCTTTCTCAGCCTCAGGGAGACTCCTAACTAGGGTGCCCATGGGAATGTAGAAGCCACACCTCACAAAGCAGCATTCAGCAAAGTCGAAATGAGAGCACAACTGCCGAGGATCCTAGATAAGTGCTCAAACCCGCACCTCTCCAGGCAGCCCGGCTGCCCTGGTGAAGCACGAGGAACACACGGCCCGCACAAGGTCTGGCTCACAGACCAGGAAATCTCTGCCTGCAGAGCCTCCTATCCCCCCCACTCCCCAGTCCCCTGGAAACCTGGGTGCCACAGTGCACCAGGGTGGTGGCCCGGAAACCCAGACCTGACCATCCCATTGCCCCCAGCACCCTCCACGGGGACTCTAGCGTAAGACAACACCCACATCGCTGACTGCTGGGGACGGTGCCCAGGTAGCTCTTCTACTTGTCACTGACCCATGATTGCAAGCCATTGCAAGATTTTTATAAAAAGAAATAGCATATAGAGTCACAGTCAAGGAAAAAAGAGCTTCATTTAGATTTCACGTCCGTTGTTTGGATATGATTGCATCAAAAAGGGGGGAAGTTCAAATCAAATCTCTACAAAAACAGAAGTACTTTTTAAAAGATAAATGGGGGCGCCTGGATGGTTCAGTCAGTTAAGTGTCCGACTTCAGCTCAGGTCATGATCTTAGGGTTTGTGAGTTTGAGTCTTGCGTTGGGCTCTGTGCTAACAGCTCAGAGCCTTGAGCCTGCTTCTGATTCTGTGTCTCCTTCTCTCTCTCTCTCTCTCTCTCTGCCCCTCCCCTTCTCGTGCTCTGTCTCTGTCTCTCTCTCAAAAGTAAACATTAAAAAATTTATAAATAAATAATTAATAAAATAAAATAAAATAAAATAAAATAAAATAAAATAAAACAAAATGAAAGTAAATGAAGTCCCAGGACTCTGCCCTACCTGTTCATTGAGTTTATACTTGCACCTTTATAAATGCCAGCACATCTGTAGATGAGAAAATGCTTAATACAGACAGAGACTTGTACCTTCTAGAAAACAGGAAGAGAGGCATCTATCAGGAAGGTCATAGCTGGGAAGCTGGGATCCACCCCGAGATCCCTCTCATTTCAGGCCTAATGCCACAGCGCAGGTGGGCAAGGAGCCAGTGATGGCAGGAGGTCTCCAGAAAGCCAGGACCAGGGTCAGTGCCCCCACCATCCACAGTAAACCCACTGTCCTGAACTCACTGAACTCAGTCAGTGTTTATCCAAGCTTGGGCCTCAAACTCCTTATCCTTTTGTTTGCTCTGACTCTGAAATTCTGGTTCAATAAATCCATTGGTCTTTCTTCATCCATATAGACCTCATAGGATGCAAAAATATATATATATATATTTTTTTAATTCTTAAAGATCTAAAACACAGATCAATTCTTCCAATTTTGTTTTGCGTTTCTCTCTCCTTCTCTTTCTCTGTCCTTCTTATTTTTCTTCCATTTTTGCCCCTTCTGCTCTCCCTTCTCTCCCTTTGCTTTCTGTGCACGGCATCTCCTCCCGCTCCCTGCCCCTCAGATGGCTAAGTGGACAGACCTGCTCAGGCAAATGTCACAAGGATGCTGGGTGATCTAGGAAAGACCATGTGTCCTTCTGGGTCTCTTGTCTTCATCTACTAATTGCAAATTTGGGACCAAATGATCTTTTAGATTCTTTTTTCCATATGACTATCAGCCTATTTGCCCCCTCCCAGAGAGGAGGCAGAGGCCTCACACACTTCCTGGCAAGTAAGCGACCAGCTAAACGTGCCAACAGTGACTGATGATCAGGTTCCGATTCAGCAACCTGAGGAGCTTAAGGGCACTTGGACAGTTCTCAGATGATGGACTCAAGAGCGATGAGCAAAATGAATCTACTAACGACCAACCATGTCATGGAAAATGGATGAGAGTTGGGATGAGCTTTATAAACGAGGGTATGAAAGGGACAGAGTGGCTCTGATGTTGTGAACCTGAGGGACGCGTCTGGCCGAGAACAGTAAAATCAGGGGATGGGCAGGCAGCACTTAAAGGAGAACACAGTTATGTGGTGGAGACATACTTGTGCAAAAAATACAATTAGGCACAAGCTCAGATCAGAAGTGCTGTCTGCTCATGTCTCTTTTACTGCTTGTGTGCGGAATAATTTTTGGTGACCGTGTTCCCTACCTAGAGCCTTGGCAAGTTCTTTGCTGAGCAACAGCCCCATTAGTGGTGGAAGGGCTAGGCGGTGTCTGTCCTGATTCAGAGTGGGTAGAATATGAAACGTGAAGCCTCGGATCACAGCATGAACCCTCTGGTCCTTGCTCCCTTCTCAGACCTCATCTCTCTTTATGTCGATCTGCACGTATCAAACGGCCAGGCACTGATTTAGCCATGCCAGTTGCCAGCAATTAAAATACTTCTCTGTTATTTGCCAAATAGTCATGGCCTGAGCCCCAGGGTGCCCCCACCACCTCCCTTAAAATTCCCAGCATATCCCAAAGCCTTTCCTGGAGGGCTTCTCCTGCTCCCGTGCCATGCCTGCCTCTGTCCCAACTGGCTGGACCTTATGGCAGACAGAAATGGACTGCTCAGATCCGTCTTCAATGAAGGACTTACCATTCCATTGGAAGCAGACGCTGTCATCGCTTCTCGGCCTTTTGGCTAAGATCAAGTGTGGAAGCCGACACCATCCAGGATTGGATTTGGCTGCAGAGAGCCATGCACTTCCATATCAAAGAAATGAACAAGATGTAGTCTGAGGCCATTTCAGCTCAACGGGACTTTTCCGACAGGCAATATTTTCTCTAGAGCTCCCTTGTGGGGTTGGCCATCTCCCCCTGCCCAATCCTGCTCCTTCTCTTTTCCTGTCATGAGTCGACACTTAATAAACCTTTGGCACGTCTAACTGTCTCAGGGTCCGCTTCCAGAGAACCCAGGCTGCCACAATGTAGAGGTTAGGGGTTGTTAAATATTTTTACTGTCAGCCCTGTTTACATAAACTGAGTTGTCTTTATTTTCCAAGGCACTTAGGAGTCTCTCACGCTTCTCAACCTTACCACTCACTGTCCCTTCATCTTGCTATAATGCCTAGGTCATGATTCTTCGATTGGATTATTTGGCTCTTTCATTCAGAACTCATCCCCATAGTTAGGAATTATCAATCCTGGAAACCTGCTCATGACTACATTAGAGTGCTATTGCTGTGTAAACAACTACCACAAACTTAGTGACTGAAAACATCACAAATTGACTATCTCAGAGTTCCTTATGATTCACTGGATTGACTGGATTCTCTGCTCAAAATTTCTCGGGGATAAAATCAAGGTGTGAACCAAGGCTTAGAGTCTTCTTCAAGGCTCACGTATTTTATTTTATTTTTTTGCAGAATTTAGCTCCTTGTGTTTCAGTGGTCAATGCCCCAATTATCTTGTGTGCTTTCTTTCAGGCCAACAGGAAGGTGTCTCTTCGGACATCACCTTTTTAAAAATGGATCCCCGATTAGGTCAGGCTCACCCAAGGTAACCTCCGTTTTGATTGAATTGAAGGGGATTGATTAGGGATATGATCACAGGAGGCATGTCCTATCATAGTCACAGGCTCCATTTACACTCAAGGGCAGCTGTCTCTATCTCCAGTACAGTCAGCCACCATCGCAAAGGAAATAAAGAGTTTTGTACTAACAATGGGATGTTCTAGCCTTGAATGATACAAGCATTTTTGTTCACAACTCATTGGCCAGGACTAGCCTCATGACTCACCCAACCATATGGCATCCCGGAAGTGTCTAGAGGGGGACAATTGGAAATATTTGACAGCCATCACTGAAGACTATCACAGAGCATAATCATCTCCTATTTCTTGATCTCTACTTGCACAGTGAGTAACTGAAACATGGCAACAAATATGGATCTCAAGAAAGAACATTTCCAGGGCGCCTGGGTGGCTTAGTTAGTTGAGCGTCCGGCTTTGGCTCAAGTCATGATCTCACAGTTTGTGGATTCGAGCCCCGCATAGGGCTCTGTACTGACAGCTCAGAGCCTGGAGCCTGCTTCGAATTCTGTGTCTCCCTCTCTCTCTGCTCCTCCCCCCCGCCTCAGGCTCTCTCTTTCTCTCTCCTTCAAAATTAAATAAAAACATATTTAAAAAAATTAAAAAAGGGGCGCCTGGGTGGCTCAGTCGGTTAAGCGGCCGACTTCAGCTCAGGTCATGATCTCACGGCTGGTGAGTTCGAGCCCCGCATCGGGCTCTGTGCTGACTGCTCAGAGCCTGGAGCCTGTTTCAGATTCTGTGTCTCCCTCTCTCTCTCTGACCCTCCCCCGTTCATGCTCCGTCTCTCTCTGTCTCAAAAGTAAATAAACGTTAAAACAAATTTTTTTTTAATTTAAAAAAAAGAAAGAACATTTCCGAGGTTACCTTTATAAGCCATCTTTTCCTTTCTTCTTCTCCAAGCTTGAAACTCAGAAAATAACAATTCATTCAGCTATGTTTTTGTGGCAGTTTTGTATTTATTATTGGCTTGACAAAAGAATTGTTATTGAAATTAAGGAAAACAGAATCCGTATTTTTGAAATAGAGAAGCATTAAAAGTACTTCAGTGTTATTATATTTAAGGGAAATATGGATCTCTAGTATATATATGATCCTTATCAATGGCTTTTGGTTCTTGGCAGCCTTCAAGGGACTGTCACCTTGCCCTTGTGCTGAGGGTAGCTGTTCCTTCTACAATTCTGAAAAAGAGCTGTTAACATAGGGTTAGAAATTAAGTGTGGTGTGAGTTAAATATTCGTAGTGAACATTTTCATTATCCTTGTAAGAAAATGCCCTTGAAGAAGCAAATTCAGAACATTCCCTACATTGTAGTATTTTTTAATCTTGTTATCGGTATGATACAGATAAACTCCAGAGCAGCAATGCACAAACCTTCATTCAAGCAGCTGGAGCATTGGAATGATGCATTTGGGAGGAACAATAAACACACTGAAGCTGCATCAGCTTTTTCCCAAACCACTGGTTTAAAATAGAACACGGTAGTTCGTCCAATATTTTGTATACCTAAAGAATCATCATCAGGGACTTCACTTTGATTTCTTGTACAGTCAGAGATTTTAGACCTAATTATCAAAGTAATGAGTTTTAATACTCTGCAGAGATGGCCAGAGTGGGACAGTAGATAAGTAGACGTGGAAAAGGTGGAGCCTTCTTGTACTGGTAGCCAAGAGTCCAGTCTATCATTGGGCAGCCCAATTCCTGTCCTTCAAAAGGGATTCCAGGGACGGTGATGGGTACAGGATTAAGGGGCTGTCAAAAACAAAAAACAAAACAAACAAACAAACAAACAAAAAAACTACCTGTCTGTCCAGTGACCATCCCTTGGTATCGAAGCAACAGAAATAAATGTCATTACCCAAAGTTCCACATGACACAGGAGGAAGGTTGCTGCAGGCATTCAGATTCTAAAACTTGGAGATATCAGTTCCAGGCCGAGGCAGGGAGAGAGAGATGAGTCAAGTTCATCAGCACAGGGCCTCTGGGTGAGTAACCCAAACCCAGGCTTGTAGGAGGCCTGGGGTAGGTACTCACCTAGCACTCCATACAAGAAACCAAACCATGTGTGGGCAGGTTAGACTCTGGATCTGGACAGCTGTGGGCAGAGTAAGACAGACTATGGGAACAAGAATAAACCAATGTAGGGTCAGGGCTCAGCGAGTGGACCAGAAACAGAGAAGCTTATAAACAGCTAAGGAGAAAGAGAGAAGAGAAAGAAGTTTAGTATAAAGACCCTCCAATGTTATGAGGAATGATGAACAGGTATGCCACGCATGTCGTAGGACCTAAGATTCTACCTAGCCAGGTATATTTCCTGCCTAGCATATTTCCCTATGTTTTCCTTTTTGAAGATTTGGGGATTCTCTGCCCTTTTTATTTGTCGTAAGGCTGAAGATTGTGTCTAAATTTTGTGCAAGAAACAATGCACGGGTATAAACACTATAGGGTCTGAGGCTAGACCACCGTTGCTACCTGGGGAACAAGGGAACATGGCACCATGATAACTGCTTGGAAGAGGGAAGACACCTGAGGAGGGCAGGCCCTCCATGCATGCCATTAGCAGTGTTTCTGGGCATCACTTACTAACCATTCCTTGTGTGAAGGGCCTAAAGAACAAGCTCAAAGGATATAGTAGGTACTCAAATAATACTTTTTGAATGAAAACGTAGACAGTATTTGCCCTCCAGGAGCTTACACGCTAATAGAACAGAAAGCACAGCATGAGGATATGAAGCATTAGCTGTCTGTTCCACAGAACAGGTTCCTAACACAGAAATAAGGTGGAAACCATTTCAGTGGGGTTCTCTCAGCTTTGCTAATGTGAAGCAGGAGTCACTTGGCAGTTGCCAGCAAGATTGGTGACCCCGTTGCAATGACAGGGAGATTTTTGACAGAAGTATGGAAGTTTCCTAAAGTATTACAAATTTCTTCGATGTGACACTGAGGGAGCTTTCGGGGAGGAACCCAAGATCACGCATTCAAAAGAGAGCAACCGCATCTCTCCAACACTCCTGGATCTCACAAGGGAGAAGTCCCCCAGGGTAGCAGCTACTGCTTATTTCAGCAGGATGATGGAGGCACTGTAGACAACCCAGCAGAAATTTGGGGAGGCAGTGAAACGGGCTGTACAGAGCTGGTGGGCTGTACAGAGCTTACAGGCTGTTTGGCAGGTGGTTCCTTTAAGGGAAGGATATCCATGAAATTGGAGAGGAAAGGACTTTCTTCCACTCAACTTCCCTTGAAAAGAAATTCACTTGTTGACCAATACAGGCTATACAAAGCTTCCTTTGTTCTCAGTTTCCTAACAGCCCAAGAGGCTTGAGTGAGGGCTTAGCACAAACAGAAGAGTTCACAGCCCCACCTAATACTGGTCCCTTGGCCCCAAATTCAGGTTACCTTTTCTCTACTGGTTGCTAATATGGAAGCACAAACAAACCATTATCCAAGGACCTGCTGAAGTCCAGGCTCTATTGTCAGGGCCATGGGGCATGTGACCTGACCTGCGGGGCATACCATGAGTGCTGGGCAAGAAAGGGGAAAGAGATGAAATCCAGGACAAGAGAATCTGGGTGATAGGAAAGTCAGCAGTTTGAACCATCAAATGCCAGACAGGTAAAGCACCCCGATGCTCCACCTGAACCAGCAGTAGCACCTTCGGGGAATCATCACATGGTAAGACTGGAGAATCACTTTTAAGTAGTAATGCCTCTCAATATCAAGGTGAGGATGTCACGCCCGTCAGAGTGGCTAAAATGAACAAATCAGGAGACTATAGATGCTGGTGGGGATGTGGAGAAACGGGAACCCTCTTGCACTGTGGGTGGGAACGCAAACTGGTGCAGCCACGCTGGAAACCAGTGTGGAGGTTCCTCAAAAAATTAAAAATAGATCTACCCTATGACCCAGCAATAGCACTGCTAGGAATTCACCCAAGGGATACAGGAGTGCTGATGCATAGGGCACTCGTACCCCAATGTTTATAGTAGCACTTTCAACAATAGCCAAATTGTGGAAAGAGCCTCAATGTCCATCAGCTGATGAATGGATAAAGAAATTGTGGTCTAGGGGCGCGTGGGTGGCGCAGTCGGTTAAGCGTCCGACTTCAGCCAGGTCACGATCTTGCGGCCCGTGAGTTCAAGCCCCGCGTCAGGCTCTGGGCTGACGGCTCAGAGCCTGGAGCCTGTTTCCGATTCTGTGTCTCCCTCTCTCTCTGCCCCTCCCCCGTTCATGCTCTGTCTCTCTCTGTCCCAAAAATAAATAAATGTTGAAAAAAAAATTAAAAAAAAAAAAAGAAATTGTGGTCTATATACACAATGGAATACTACATGGCAACGAGAAAGAATGAAATCTGGCCCTTTGTAGCAACGTGGATGGAACTGGAGAGTGTTATGCTAAGTGAAATAAGCCATACAGAGAAAGACAGATACCATATGTTTTCACTCTTATGTGGATCCTGAAAAACTTAAAAGAAGACCTGCGGGAGGGGAAGGAAAAAAAAAAGTTAGAGAGGGAGGAAGCAAAAGCATAAGAGACTCTTAAAAACTGAGAATAAACTGAGGATTGATGTGGGGTGGGAGGGTGGGTGATGGGCATTGAGGAGGGCACCTGTTGGGATGAGCACTGGGTGTCGTATGGAAACCAGTTTGACAATAAATTTCATATTAAAAAAAAAAAAAAAAAACAAGGTGAGGGTGGAAGACCGGACACCATGCAATGGTCAGTAAGCAACAAGACTCATGACTCCAATTTTGAGGGAGGGGCCAGTGGAAAACACAAATAGATTTCAAGAAGCTCAGAGAGTTAATGAGAACAGAGAGTAATGAGAATTGAATTCTCATCATAAGCTGTTTATAATTAAAGTCTGGGGCAGTAGCAGGCCTTTCCCAGAGCTGGTACTACCAGCAAATAGAAAATCAACTCTGACTGCCATCCCTTGTAGGCTCTGATTCTTGTCTAAAGAGACCAAATCTAGGGAAGATTAGCCTGCAGATATCCCTGTATGGTGACGCCCTCGACTTATGTATCTTGCTTCCTTCCCTGGAACTCTGGTACCTGACTTGTGATCTGTCCATCAGGAACTACTCATGATGAATAAACCATCTTCTCTGACCCTGGTTCCTTTGCTTGCACTGCTCGTGATTTTCCAATCTTTGACCTGGGTTACTCCCGTTATCCTTCAAAAATCTGCCTGAAAGTTTTCTCTTCTGGTTACACCTCCCTGATCCTCTAGGATGCTAAGGGTCCCTTCTTGGTTTTCTGGAACACCTTGGACTTGCTCCCCTGTACACATTTTTCATCCTTTGTTATTGATGTTTACTTATCGGTACCCCCAAGCTGCCAGCTCCTCCAGGCTGGACTGTGGCATCTATCTTCAAGCCACAGTGTCGGGAGTAAAGTCTGACACGTTATTAAATTCTGAATAAATATTTGTTGGGGGTGTAAATGAAAGAATGAATGAAGAGCTCCTGAGGCTGAGATCTTTGAAACATCACAACATTTTGGATATAAAAAAGATTTTTTAAAAATCCTTCATTTTACTGTCGAGAAAGAGTCTGATAATAAAATTAAGGATTTTTTAAATCACTTCATATATTTGAGCTCACAATGCAGTTCATCAGAGTTGTCATTACTGACATAAGCCCTCAGATTCTCAGTTAGAAGAACTACATACATTTGGATGTTTGTGCTTTTTAAAACCAGTTTCATTTTTTAGACACTCTCTTTTCTATGAGTTTGTTTTGTTTCAGCTCCTATATAAGTAGTAAATAGGATCTGAGATCTCCAAAATTATAGAACTACTGGCCACTGGTGTCATACTCTAATAAGCAAAGGAAGAGACTTCCACAGCCAAGGACATGCCCTAAGAGATAGATGCATCTCATCACTATTTTTGTGCCGTTACGTACTTTGAACTTTTAAAAGTGATGTATAAGCAACATAGACGGGGAAAATGGCACGGATACCATGCTGTATATAACTTCTATAAAGCTCTCTCAACCATTTCCTCATCAAAGAGTCCATTGCCTTTTGGGTCCAGCCAATCTTGCAGACTCCCCAGGAGACCAAAGTTTCATCATGGAAACAGTCAATAATGTGTCCCAAGGTTCAGAACCTCAATTTTTACCCAAGGTCCCAGGCACAATTTCTTGTGACTTCCATGACTTCCATTTACTTGTGACTTGGGAATTAGAGAACCAAGTTCAAGTTCTTTCTAAACATACTCTCAGAATATTTTCCTGACACATCCAGGTCTAAAGCCCAAATTATTTCTCTAAATATTTCCTTCTAATGTGAAATTTTGAAACTTGAAAAAAATTATCTCCTAACTAGCCATGTTAGTAGAGGATACAATGGAGAAAATAGTATAAATGAGCAGAAAACCCACAAATAAGTTTATTTTTCTCTTCTTATTCCCTAGCAACCAGGCTTCATATTCAAGTTTGGCTGACACTTATATCAGCATGAGTTTGTATTTGTTGCCTGCATGGAACTCGGGAGCAAGAGAGTGGGGAAGAGGTTCTAAAACATATTCATAAAGATGATGATGTTCATGCAGAATACTTAAGGAGATTTTAGAATTCATAACATGTTTTCATGTTTTCATTTCCTTTAACTCTTACAACAGGCCTGTAAGAGTTGTGTGAGTGGATAAGCAAGATCGTTTCCTGGAAAGAGTAAAAATTGCAAAAAAGCAGACAACCTAACTTTCACTAGCTATATGATCTTCATCTGGTGGCATTGTGTGCCTCAGAACGAGTTTCCTTATAGCTCAGATAATGATACCAATTATGTGCCTACATCATTCATTCAAAAACCACATTCTGAGCATCTGCAATGTTCCAGGTGTCTATGTAGGTTTGAGGATGACATGATAAAAAAATAACTTCATAAAAAAACAAATAAAGAGCAAACAAACTAACCTATATGAAGTGTCTAACATATGATTGATGCTCAATGATTGTGATGATTTTCTACAACTCTATTTTAGAGAAGAGGATATTAAGGCCAGAAAATTATATGATGCACCCTTGGTCACACACCTAGCAAGTGACAAAAAGCATCATTTGAAACAAGGCCTATCAGTCAAGGTCCTGGGCAGGAAATCAAAACCTCAACTTTTGAGAGATTTTGGAAGAGTTTTTGTAGAGATATAATTATTTACGGAAGTGTTGGTCTGGTTAAGGAAGTCCAAAAGGAATGTTGAGCACTCAGAGACTAACATTGGCTGGAGGTCTTTAACAGCCCTAGTCCTGAAGGGAAAAGAAAGGGGATGTGTAAAAGAAAGTCTATTTACAGAGCTATAGCTAAGGAACACTGCCCCTGCCCAAAGCACTATGAATCAGGGAGGGGGCAGAAAGGGGAAAGCCTTCGTCTCCCTCTTCTGTTCTCTGGTCTCCTACTGGCACCTCCCAATGGCCAAATTTAAGGAAAGCCAGAAGACAAGGAACCCCTGCTGCTGCAATCTGCAAAGTTCAGCCTCCTGATGTTCAGAGAAGTATGGAGAAAAGCAGAATTTGCCCCTTTGCCCCAGTGACTTGTAACCCCTAACATACAAACTGTACCTAGCCTCCTTCAAGACTCCCTAAATCCCATCTGTCATGTCATCTGCCTTGATGGGATCCACGATCCCATGCTCTGTCTCAAGTCTAGATGTGGACACGGTTATGTAGGGACAGACCCTCATGTGAAGGCCCTCTTGAACCAGAGATCCATACACTAAAAAGGTAAGTCAGCTGTTCCCCAATCATCCAATATGCAATGGCGAGACAATGCATTAGTCCATTGAGGCTACTATAACAAAAACACCATAAGCCAGGTAGCTTATAAATAATATCAGTTTATGTCTCAGAGTTCTGGACTCTGGGAAGTCCAAGATCAAGGCCCCATCAGACTAAGTGTTTGGTGAGAGCCTGCTTCCTAGACCCCTGTCTTTTTGCTGTAGCCTGATCTGGTGGAATGGACAAGAGATCTCTCTGGGATTTCTTTTAGAAGGATGTGAATCCCATAGCCCCACTTCCAAATAACACTAACATTGGGCATTAGGTTACAAATTCATAAATGTGAGTCCCTAGCAGACAGAAACAAATAATTGCAATAAGCACATTCAAAAGGGAGGGAGACCAGGTGCATGGTAGTCACTGGTCCATAGCAATTCTAAAATCCATCTGGGCAATGAGAAGTCCTCTGTTCTAGGACCAAGGAATTTTCTTTGCCTAGGAAATTAATTTTGAAACCTGAGAGTGATTTCCTAGTCCACTGATATTTTCAATTCTTGTCTCTGCCCCTTTCAATGGGTGAAAATGAGAGTGACTTCTCTCGCTGTAACTCCTAATGAGCCAAGAAAAATTGTGTCTTCCTGTATCACCACCTTGAACACAAATGGTTCAGAGGCATCAATTCTCCAGAGATGATACCTTTTTCAGGCAATACAAGTATGACGCCATTAAACAGGAAGCTGAAACTGCTACCTGGCCATTTGGGGTTCCTCATACCGCTGAAACTATCAGTGACTGATTCCAACTATCAAAGAAATATTGGCTAACAGGAACCCAGGGATCAGGGAGGTGTATGTCTGGAATGCAGTAGCCCCTCTGGGGCAGTTTCTATACTCCGATGTGTTGTGATTAAAGTTAATAAAAAAAAAAAAACTACAACAACCCAATATACACAGAAGAGAAAATAGTATAGACCCTCAGGAATAAGGTCTTGAAGAAAGAAGGCAAGGGATCATGATTGCTTAAGGTGCTTACTGAGAGCAAAAGGAATATGAAATGAGGTGGTGGAAGAAGTTATACATACTAGCTATGAAGCACGTGACCATTTGTGGGTCTGAAGGCGGTCCAGTTTCTTTTTCGCTTTGATTTAAATACATTTATTCGATAATCAATCATTATTTTGTTCTTTTGATTTTCCCTGCCCTATGATCCTTCTATCTGACACACAATATTAATAGTAGTTAACCTTATATCTCAGTATTTAAGTTATCAGATACCAAAGGGAGAGTGTGATTCAGCTAGGAGAACAATGAGCACCACCAAAAGGAAGATAACATAGTATAAGAGACTTTTGTTTCCTATTTAGGGGATAAAATTAACGTATTTTCAGTTGTACCAGAGATAGCTACATTACACAAAGTTGAAATATTATTTTGCACTTACTTAACTTCAAAAGTCAGTATGGTTTAAAAAATTCAATATGATTGTTTAAATGTATTTATTTAAAGTCAAGCCAGTTACCATACAGTGTAGTATTGGTTTCAGGAGTAGAACCCAGTGATTCATCTCTTCCATGAGATGAAACCCAGTGCTCATCCCAGCAAGGGCCCTCCTTAAGGCCCATCGCCCATTTAGCCCATCCCCCCACCCACCTCCCCTCCAGCACCCCTCAGTTTTTTCTCTGTGTTTAAGAGTCTCTTATGGGTTGATAGGGGGTGGGAACAAGGGGCGGGGGTGATGGCTATTGAAGAGGGCATCTTTTGGGATGAGCACTGGGTGTTGTATGGAAACCAATCTGACAATAAATTTCATATATTAAAAAAAAAAGAGTCTCTTTTATTTTATTTTTTTTTAATTTTTTTTTCAACGTTTTTATTTATTTTTGGGACAGAGAGAGACAGAACATGAACGGGGGAGGGGCAGAGAGAGAGGGAGACACAGACTCGGAAACAGGCTCTGAGCCATCAGCCCAGAGCCTGACGCAGGGCTCGAACTCACGGGCCGCAAGATCGTGACCTGGCTGAAGTCGGACGCTTAACCGACTGCGCCACCCAGGCGCCCCCAAAAAAAGAGTCTCTTATGGTTTGCCTCCCTCTCTGTTTTCATCTTATTTTTTTCTTCCTTTCCCCTATGTTCATCTCCTGTGTTTCCTAAAGTTTGCGTATAACTGAAATCATATGATATTTGTCTTTTTCTGCCTGAGTTATTTCCCTTAGCATGATATGCAACATCCACATTGTTACGATCAAGTTAGCAAGGGATGGACTGTGCCACATTTTGTTCCATCAATTAAGCTAGGAACTGTGTGTGTTCAAATCACCTTCTCTGTCAAGAATTGTGTTAGAATTGGCCACAAGAGGAGCTCGTGTGAAATTTGAAAGACCATGGCTTTTGAAACTCTCTGTAGTCAGATGCAGAGATGGTTGGTGGGTTCCATGCTGTCCTTACTCTCTTCTCCATATCTCACCCTTCTTTCTGTCTGCTGGTCTAGCTAAAGTCCACGTCAATGGCTAGATATTTGAGGCCTTAGACCACCCAGTGTATATCAAGTGTCCAGGTGACTGCTGTCTTATGAGTGGCCTCAAGTCAGACCAGAAGAAGATCCTTCGATATCAACCCAGACAAAATTGCAGATACACCAGATTTGTAAGTAGAAAACAGGTCTCTGTTTTCATGTTTAAACCACTAAGTTTTGGTAGATAAATAATACAGTTGGTATTAATAATTGCAGGTGTTATTAAATAGATATTTAAATATATAAAGTAAATATTTATATATATTTTAAACGTGCTTCTGAGCTAGTGAAATAAGTAACTAGATTTATGACACTTTAAGCTCCAAAGGACCTTTTCCCCCAACTTACTGATGGCCTCACATTAGGCAGGCTATGTGAGTGTGTATGTGTGTGTGCGCACAAGTACGTGCACATGCAGGGGTGTGTTGGTGTATTTCCAACACCTATCACAAACTGTGGCATACACCAGGAAGTCAAAAAATGTTTTGAACTGGGGCGCCTGGGTGGCGCAGTCGGTTAAGCATCCGACTTCGGCCAGGTCACGATCTCGCGGTCCATGAGTTTGAGCCCTGCGTCGGGCTCTGGGCTGATGGCTTAGAGCCTGGAGCCTGTTTCAGATTCTGTGTCTCCCTCTCTCTCTGCCCCTCCCCCGTTCATGCTCTGTCTCTCTCTGTCCCAAAAATAAATAAACGTTGAAAAAAAAAATTTTTTTTAATGTTTTGAATTGGATTGGATTGGATTGGATTAGATTGAATTCCTTGAAAATATTGTAAGCCCATGGAATAATTTAAGGTATGGAAGCTTTGTATTGGAATGATCCATCATGTAGCAATTCTGTGCCTTCTGGTAAATTGGTGCCAAATATAGTACAGTGATGAAGCAAGTGTACTATAGAGACAGATTATTTGGGTTTAATCCCCATCTCGTCCATTTACTAGTTATTTCACATTGGTCAGGTTTCCTGGATTCTTCTGTCTCATTTTTTTTTTTTATAATTTACCCATCTCTAAAGCTATTGTGAAAACTGAGTGAATGCAAAAAGGATCCAACAAGTCCTTAGAACAGTAAGTGTTCAATAAGTATGTGCATTGTACGTTATGTAATTATCCTCAGCCATGATTTCTTCATCTGTGAAAATGGTAAGCATAAACCTCCTAAGGCTGTGAATATTGCAGAAAAATTATGTGCCAAGGTCTATCACAAGGCCCAGCTCACAGGAAACTTTAATCTTGTTTTCCTCCCCCATCACAAGCTTGAGAGCCCCTTGGCCTCACAACCAAGGGACGTCCATTCACATCAAGGTTACGTGAGTTTCAAATGAGAATATATATACATTCCCCATGGAATGTTCTTCACATGACAAAGGCCCTGCAAGTGTTTGTTTTTCTTCTTACTCTTCCGAACTTAACCAAAGCAGAGACCTGGATACTCCTGAAAGAGAAGGCAAGGCACTCTCTAAAACATCCATCTTTAAGGCAAAGCATTAGTTTAACCGCCTGGTCTCTCTGTGCCTTAATTTGCTCATCACAAAGTGAGAGGTCTAGAAGATCAATTACACTGGGTGATTCTGGATGAATTTGATTGGCATGAGTATCACAGAAGCAGAGATGCGGAAGGGGAATGCAGAAGCTGAGCTCTGATCATGTCACCCCTATGCTCCAAACTCCTCGGAGTCCACTCCTTGGGTAAGGGCAGGGGACAAACTCCTGAAAGCTGATCCCCCAGTGCCTTTTGCAATCTAGAAGAACGGCATGGTCAACCCAGACTCTTCCCAAGTACTACATTCTTCATCAGCACCAAAACATCTGCTCTGTTCTCAATATGTGCTGGAGTTCCAGTCTTCCAGGTCTTGGCTTTTGTCTTTATTCTTTGAAGACTTTTCCCTGAGATTGTTCTCCTGTGGAAAATCTTCTGTTGAAGTCTCCCCCATACCCCAGTTAAAAGATTGTGACATCCTTCTATTTACTCCCATTGTACCTGGTTTGTGCCATCAACTTAACACAAATTGTACTCTAGCTCAGCTGAAACTGTAAGGGAGCTTCTCCCCTAGTTATTCAGATCTCCTCTGGGGGCAAGGATGATAGCTTATTCATTTCTGACATTCTCTGGTGGAGCTAGCAGCATGGACTTGCACATATGATATGTTTCATATATTTTTTCTCTATGAATAGATGAACCAATGAGTGGGTTTGAAGAGAGAGAGCTCACATACAAAAGATAGGTGTGTTTAGGGATGAAAACTTAAATCATACACAACTTCAGAACTTGTTTTAAAAGGGCTAAGGTCTAGGGGTGCCTGGGTAGCTAAGTCAGTTATGCATCTGACTTTGGCTCAGGTCATGATCTCACGGTTCATGAGTTCGAGCCCCGCATCGGACTCTGGGCTGATAGCTTGGAACCTGGAGCCTGCTTTGGATTCTGTGTCTCCCTCTCTCTCTGCCCCTCCCCTGCTCATGGTCTGTCTCTCAAAAAACAAATAAACATTTAAATTTTTTTTTAAATAAAAGGGCTAAGGTCAAGAACCTGCCCCTATAATACAATTGTAGAAAAATAAATGCAACTGAAAAAAAAATGATAAAACAAGGGCTTTAATTTTGTTTTCAGATTGTGTGGCTGAAACTTGACTATAATGGACAAATAAACAATTACTGTCAGCCTTGGTAAGATGTGAATGCTAACTGAGTGTAGCAATTTGAATGAGATTGCACTATGTAAGTAGTATTGATTTTTTTGTTTGTATTAGAGTAAATCACTCTTAGAAAATAGGCTTCCAAGTCAACTGTTCTAATTTAAACTTAATTATTTTAATTATTCCACAAAGCAATCACATTATATTTTTCCCATATATCCCCAGAGAATATACCAAGCATATGTCCATACACATGCACCCTAAAATCCCAGACACAGAGTTTGCAGCTTATCTCCCTCGCTGGCATGGACCCTCCTCAGGTCAAACCCCACTCGCTCTTGGAACCCCCTGCCCATCCCCACTCAAGTTCTTTTCCAGAACATTTCTTGTCACTACCACAGGATGGACCCAATATCTAGATTTGATTATTTGATTAATGTGATTGATGTGAATTAATTCTTGGTTCAAGCAAAGGTGAGGAAAAGTAATAGTGACAGACCTGGACAGCTTGCCCTGTGTGTATTAAGGGTCCCAAGTGGGGCTCAGACTGGGTCAAGTGTATCTGAGCAGATGGGTGTGGCAGAAAGAAACAACCCCAATAAGCAAAACAAGAAAAATAATTTTGCACATGCATTTGGGGAGAGTAGAGGCAAGAAGGAGTGTCCTTTGCTGTTATTGGTCCCCTAGCCCCATGGATGCTTGTCCCCCATGAGAAGAGGGAGGTCACCACCATTTAATCTTGAGACCCAACTTCACTGCCTTGGAGCCTAGGAGATATGGCAGAGTAGGGCCTCCACAAGGGGCTCTGAGTGCTTCGATGCTCTGAGGCAGGAACACATGCCTCATAGCCCCCACAGTTCTGGAAGTTGCTGGAGAGGCAGCAGCCTTTGCCAAGAATCAGTGTTCTGTACTCAGCTCTAGCAGAAGAAGGTGCAACCCTTGCTGGTTTTCCACAGTGGGCACTTGACAAGGGACAGCCAGAGCCAATGAAGGATAAAGAAAAAGTTGAAGAGCTCGTGTGACACAAAGCTCTGGGGGGGTCCAAGAATGTGGGGCTGGGAATGAGCCAGAGAAACTGTCACTGCACGCCTTTGGCTTTATGGACAGATCAAATGATGGATCCTGGAGACATTCTTCACAGAAGGAGCAGTTGAAGGAACAATCGGCCTGGAGAAGACAGGAGGAATGACTCTCTTTTGTCATCACAAAGCCCATTTCTAGAAGGGGAGCTGGAATTGTAAGCAACTCTAGGGGAGGCCGGTAGATGCAAGCACAAGGAAAGGCCAATGAGTTTGGCTGCAGGAAGAATTTGTAACCATCAGAGGTGACCAGCAAAGGAGAGGAGGAAATTTTCCCCCATCCAAGGTTCTTCTACTGGACTAAGAATTAAATTGACATGAGATTGATTAACAGAAGACAACAAAGTTTAATTACACGAGTACAGAGGCCTGATAATGAAATTGAGACCTTAAAGAGATGACCGACGCAGGCAGTGTTTATACTTTGTAGACAAAGAGACAATACATCTGTGCGGAATTGACAGAACAACGAAAACTTAATTTTGGGAGCTTCAATTAGTAACAAATGCTAAAAGGAATTTGGGCTTGGGTAGTAAATTAGTAAAAAGTAACAAGAGCTGTTTTTACACCTTCTAGGCTCTAAATTTCCCACCTCTGGCGATGAGACTAGTCGTCACCTTCCAGTTCATGGAGGGCCCCTTTCACAGGGGAGATTTATTTCTTGCTTTCAAAGGGACAGAGGGTCTGAGTGTCCTTCTTGCGCACACTGTCTCTTAAGTAACTTTTACTTCAAGTAATCAATAGGCCAAAGTGGCACATTTTGGGCAGCCTGCCCTTGGCCCCTAATCTTACAGCCAGGCCAGCTGCCTCAGGAGGTAGTGAGCTCATTCCCCCTGGAAGCATGTAAGCCCAGAGACTGGATCCCATCCGTGATGTTGTGCTAATTCTTGGGCCAAGTGAAAGACTAGCTGTCATAGGGAAGTATAAGAGATTAATTCTGCATGATTCCAGAGAGAAGGAAAAGGGCTAGCTGGTTGGAGCTACAAGGAAATAGATTTTAGCTCATTAGCAAGAGCTTATTACCAACAAAGCGGGCGGCCAGGCAGTTGATGAACTAGCTCTTTATCACCAGGCATGTTCAAGCAGAGTTTCGCTGACTACATTGCAGGGTTTCTTAGCACCGGCTCAACTTAGAAAAATACCAGAGTGTTTGTATAAAGTATTTTTTTTAACAGTTAAACACTCCTATCAACCGATATGTAGAAGTTCAGTGGCAATGATGATGTAGACACTATTGGTAATAAACGAAGAGACTTGCGTAGCACTTGCCATATGATTTCCACTATTGTAAGCACTTTAAATATATTAGCTCATTTAATTCCCACACAACCTTATGAAGTAAACATGACGAGGAGGACGAGGAGGAGGAGGAGGATTTTATTTCCATTTTACAGATGAGTAACTGGGGCACTGAGAGGTTAAGTAAGTCTACCTAGGTCTCACAGCTAATAACCAGAATCACACCTCGCAAACCCAGCTCTGCCATCCATGCCCATGACTGACCCACCCTGTTGGCTAAAGTGGGGCTGCAGAACTCCAAGACCCACCCGTCAGCCTCGGCAGCCTTGGGGCATCTCCAGGAAACTTGTTCCCCTTCTAGGGAATTCTGGAAAAGCACTGAGCCTAACAGACTGTAAGCACTGTTATCTTTTTTTAAATTATTTATTTATTTACACTGAGAAAGAGAGAGAGAGAGACAGAATGTGAGCAGGGGAGGGTCAGAGAGAGAGAGAGAGAGAGGGAGAGAGAATCCCAAGCAGTCTCTGCACAGTGAGCCAGCAGAACCTGATGCGGGAGTTGAACTCAAGAACCTGTGAGATCACAACCTGAGCCGAAATCAAGTCAGACGCTTAAGCGACTGAGCTACCCAGGTGCCCCAGACTGTACAGTCCGTCCGGACCTTAATTTCTATACAGAGGAATTCACAAATGGAGAGCCCAGAGGACTTCGGCTCCGCTGAGCGAAATGAATTTGTTCTCTTTGTTTCCTGGATGGCGTGCACCAGGAGGGACATTTCTCAGCCGAGCGTGAGCTCTGGCCTGGCTACAGAGAGAGCCGCGTTACTTGTGGCCTCTCTTCTCTTCAAGACTTTCCAGTAAATAGGAATTTGTCTCACAGAAAACTCTCTCTTTATCTGGCTGTCACAGATCACCCCCCAAGGACCTCATTAGCAAAAAACAGAGGAAGGGAATAAAAGAAGGAGAGAGCGGCAGAGGGACCCGGAAAGGAAGGGCACTAGAAAGAAAGACGCGAAGAAAGAAAGGAGGGCACAGGGAAAGAAACTGAGACAGACAGACACAAACAAAGGAAACAACGTGATGAAGTTCCTGAATGCTAAATATCACCTCCCTCTGCAGGTGGAGAGAAAAAACTCCACTTAGGTAACGCCCCTGACTAGAATAGACCCAGTATTCTCCTCTCTCTTCTGTCATTTGCTAGAACTGGGAAGACAAATGAGCCAAGGATGTTAACAAGGATCTGAACTTTATTCCAGAGCTGCCATATGCTAGGCTTGAAACCAAAGTCTGTAGCATATGTGCCCAAACAGCAACTGAATGCGAACAATTTCACAGAAACGTCAAGTACAGAGTGGCTTCATGCGTTTGTCTTCAGGAATTCCCAGAGCCTTTCTAAGCATGGCAAATCCTACAGCTTGCCTTGGTCCTCTCTGGGACACATCTCGGTTCATGGACTCTAGAGGCAAAATGCTTCAAACTCTCTAGGAATGCCTGATAAATTAATTCAACCCACCCACTTTACCAACACGACACCAACGCATTAGAGAGACTGGCATGATGTGAGAGATGAAGGGAGGGGTTTCAGAGACCATCATATGTAATTGTGTCATTTTCAGATGAGTAAACTAAGCCTCATGATACAAAGTCAGGACGAGAGCTTGAATTTCTGGTCTCTAATCGAGCATTTTGCATTGAGCAGCCCCCCCCCCCCCCGCCCCGTTTCATTCCTCCACATCATATGAGTCTTGCCAAAGCATTGCACGTCTCCTGTTTTCATTAACCCCTCCTGCCTCTACAGGCTTGCAAGAGATTGAGTCAACATTGCAGGACAGCCCTCTGTCCCACCTGTTCTGAAAGGACAAAATCTGTACAAGGTCTATTTGGCCAGAGATAAATTTATCAGAAAGGAATCCCCCAGTATTGGTCACTGTATGGTACCAAATTTTTGCTAAAGGAAAGGGTCTTTGATGCATGCCTCTACTCAGCAGTTCTGGATGGAGCCAATCCTGTTCTCTGCCCTTCTGGGTTCCATGTGACTCTTCAGTGCTCTCTCTCTTTCTCTCTCTCTCTCTCTCTGTGTGTGTGTGTGTCTCTGTATCTCAAATTCTTATGCTCTGTGCTTTATTTCAGTATCCACAAGCAGACCTGAATATGCTGGTATAAACATTTCAATGCATAATGGGGAGAGAAGTCTCAGCTTAGAACGGCCCTCCAATCACCCTTTCCTGTACTCTTTCCAATGCAACCAGGGCAACTGTGAAGAGAGTACTTCTATTTACAAGATAAAAATGGTAGTATTGAATTTTAATCCACAGAGTTGCATAAATACCCATGAGTTCTGTTGGTATAATGGAATCAACCAATCAGTCAATCAATCAGTAAGAGATAGCTCTGCCAGGGCACGTGGGTGGCTCTGGCACCCAGTTAAGTGTCAGACTCTTGATTTCAGCTCAGGTCATGATCTCATGGTTTGTGAGTTCGAGCCCCACATCAGGCTCAGCGCTGACAGTACAAAGCCTGCTGGGGATTCTCTCTCTCTCTCCCTCTGTCTCTGCCCCTCCCTCCCTCTCTGTCTCTCAGAAATAAATAAATAAACATTTAAAAAGAGACAGAGAGAGAGAGAGAGAGAGAGAGAGAGAGAGAGCACTTCCACACAGAATCCCAATCAATAAATGGAGGAGAATAGAAGGAAATCTAGAATCACCAGTCAGCAAATGCCACAGTAAAAAGCATTACGGATAAGATCCACAGGATAGAGAGTAAGAGTCTGAGGAAAAAATATTATTTCTATAATCTCAGAACATCTCATCTGAATATTTGTCAACAACAAAGGAAAAGACAGTCACTTTACAATGGAGAAACTTGGAGAACAGATGTTACCTTAAGCAAGTGATCAAGGTGCATCACCAGCGATAAGACACTGACATCATAAACCCCTTGTTAAGATGCACAGAAGACACTACATGATTTTCGCACCATTCTTGGCAAAAGTGCATCACCAATGGTAAGAAAACATGGCACAAATCCAAACTGAGGGATATTCTACAAAATAACACATCAGTGCTCTTCGGAAGGGTCAAGCTCATGAATGTCGTCAGAAAATACTGAGGAACTGTTATGGAGGTGAGGCAAGTAGGGGCATAATAGGAGAGAAATGCAGTGTGGGATCGGGAATTGGATCTTAAAGGGGAAAAATCATGTTATTGGAAAACTTGGTGAATTTCGTGGTGAATTACTTCAGTTAATAATATTGCACAGTGTGAATTCCCTGGTTTTGATAATTGTACTATAGTTACAGAAGATGTTAAACATTGTTAACATTTGGGAAAGCAGGGGACAGGCATACAAGGGACCTTTTGTACTACTTTTGCAATTTTTATTTAAGCCCCACATTAGTCCAAATAAAACGTTAAAGAAAAGAGCAGGCTGCATTTTTTGTTCTGCTTGTACCTGACGTGTGTCTTCCCGAAGTGTGACTGTCTCTGGCATGATTCTAACAAAATAACAACCAAGCCCAACGTTGATTCCCTGGAGAATTCATAACAACAACAACAGGAAGGGTTCATTCAGATCGTTCACCCAATCTGCTCTTAATAGACGCCATGGAGCAAATGAAACACATAATAGACCTTACGCTCTGCCTCGCTAAACCTCTGTTTCCTCACCAATATGATTGCGATAAAGCAGTGTCTGTAGAGGGAATGGCGAGATTTTAGCCTTGACAAACCGATTGTGTTTATTGTTATTTTGGAGTTAGATGTTCTCTATAACATTTATTTGCTTTTAAAATACGCCTAATGCCATTTTTATTGTTTATCTCTTAAACTTACCTTTTTTTGTTATATCTTGATTACACTAATAACAATTTTTTAATGTTTATTTATTTATTTATTATTTATTTATTTATTTATTTTCTCAATATATGAAGTTTATTGTCAGATTGGTTTCCATACAACACCCAGTGCTCATCCCAAAAGGTGCCCTCCTTAATACCCATCACCCACCCTCCCCTCCCTCCCACCCCCATCAACCCTCAGTTTGTTCTCAGTTTTCAAGAGTCTCTTATACTTTGGCTCTCTCCCACTCTAACCTCCTTTTTTTTTTTCCTTCCCCTCCCCCACAGGTTTCTGTTAAGTTTCTCAGGATCCACCTAAGAGTGAAAACATATGGTATCTGTCTTTCTCTGTATGGCTTATTTCACTTAGCATCACACTCTCCAGTTCCATCCACGTTGCTACAAAAGGCCCAAGTTCATTCTTTCTCATTGCCACATAGTACTCCATTGTGTATATAAACCACAATTTCTTTATCCATTCATCGGTTGATGTACATTTAGGCTCTTTCCATAATTTGGCTACTGTTGAGAGTGCTGCTACACTAATAACAATCTTTACCAACTGTAGCATTTTCCAGAAATGTAATCCTTGTGGTTGGTAAGAGTTCTAATTTCCAGAAAGACGGATTAGCATGTGCAGATGGACCATTTCAATGATAAGCTAGACTCAGGATCATTTTGCAAAAAGAGGTGTTAAGTGTGAGTGATGAGAATTAAACTGTCGTTTCTTAGAAAGGGGCCCTAGAATGTTCTATGAGGACAGACAACCTTTAATAACTACTGTTCATTGAGTGTCTTCTGGATCCCAGGGACATGCTTGATACTCGACCTGCATTATCTTAGTTAATCATATGTCAGCCCTTCAAGGCAGCTTTTGTTACATTCATTTTTAAAAAATGGTAAAATTGAGATTCAGTTTTCACACAGCTAGTAAGTAGTGGGAACCCAGAGTCAAATCCTGGTTCCCCTGCCGTTAATGCCACACAAGTTTCCTTTTCTTGTAACAGGCAGCCCAAGATACCAAGAGTTGAGTATCTTCAGAGAGAGGAGTAAGATGATTTGGTCAAGTGAATACCTTAAACATATCCAGAAACTTCTTGCATGAGAGCACTGATGATGTTTTTGTGCTGGCTGTTTCAGAATGATCTGAGCATGTGTTGTTCTCTAGCTAAGGTGACAGTGAGCAGTTCTGCTTCCTGTCCAAGAAATACCAAGGGGATCAAGAAGGCAAACTTAACCAGCCCTCCATACAAACAGCCCCCTTCCAGAGGAGGTGACATTTAAACTTAGTCTTTAGAAATGAGTTATACAGCCAGATAAGTGTGGGAACTGGGTTCCCAGCAGAGAAAACAACATGTACAAAGGCACAAAAGCATGAACTGGGAAGAAGTGCAAAGTACAGCTGGAGGAAAGGAATACTTTACATGGTGCCCATGTACACATAAGAAGCACAAAGAGAGTTCGATCACATGTGGTACCTTAACAGAACTTGCAGTCTAGCCAGGGAGACCCAACTTCCCCACAAGAAGCAGATGAGCCTTCGAATGAGTAGTAAAATTCATCTCTTCATACCCTGTAAAATGCCTCTCAAACACCTTACCTTCTTCTCTCTCTCGCTACCTCAACAACACGTGAAAATTCTACTTAAAAAGTAGGGTGAGGGAAAGCTGCCTACTTCTTGATATTTATTACTTGGAAAACCCAGTGGTAGACTTAATGCTTTTGGGGGAAGATAGCATATAAAATTCTTATGCTTGCAAGTCAAGTCCCTTAATAAAGAAGTTTGATTCAGGTGAGTGAAGTTGCTAACTTTATAATAAAAGCTATCATGGCACCTTACCCATACATGATGTCACCTTATGCAATGACAGAACAAATACCAACCAGTGGGAAATGAGATCGCTATTTATCATCAACTGCCGTGTCTTAGGAACTGAGCCCATTAACAGTGGATGTTTAGTGAATGTTCACTCTGTGTCAGACAGAGAGATAATGCCTTTACAGGAATCTGCTTGTTTAATCTTCACTACAACCCAAGGAAGGTCTTAGAATATTGTCCTTAATTTGGTGTGCCTGAGTGGCTCAGTTGATTGGGCATCTGACTCTTGATCTAAGCTCAGGTCATGATCTCATGGTTCATGAGTTCAAGCCCTGCATCCAGCTCTGTGCTGATCCCAATCCCCTGCTTGGGATTCTGTCTCTCCCTCTTTCTCTGCCCCTCCCCTGTTCATTCTCTCTCTCTCTCTCTCTCTGTCTCTCTCAAAATAAATAAATAAACTTAAAAAAATAATATTGTCCTCAGTTTGGAAGAAGAAACTGAGACTTGGGGTGGTTAAGTAAGCTGGCCAAGTACACCAATGAGTAAGTAGCAGAACGAAGAATTTGCCCCATTCGTATCTGACACCATAGAGACTCGTTTTATCTATCTAAAAGGCCTACAGTCTAGTGAATGATTCTCCTGAGGCAGAGGTGTGACCCTTGACTCCCCAGACCTCATTGCTTATAGGCAACATTGAAGATCACCATTATAAACACACCATACTCCAGCTAGCCCCATCCAATTTTGTTGTGAGTACTCCAACTTTCTGCATGAAGAAATGTGGTCAGGAACAGCCATGGGTAATTTGAGCTTTTGCATAAAAAGAGAACTAGGTGCTCTCGTGGCACATCTTTCCATATGCAGAGGCCATCTGGCTGGTGGCAAAAGCCATCTGGGACCCAGGCATCTTCACACTCTGGGAAGGAAAGCTGGATCTCATGCTTCCCAAAGATATCACAGGAGGCGTGCTGTGGGGGAGCAAACTGAATGTGGGGCAAAAGAGACACTTCAAGCGAAGTGCCTTCATTTTATTTATCTTTCACTGAGTGTCCAACTTTCACATTCCCACACTCCCATGGTGTTGTCTAAGAAGGAGCTTGACTACTGGCCCAGGATACACGCCGTTGGTAAGTAACAGAGCCAGTGCTCCAAAAAGGTTTCTGTTTCCTAGTCTGTCATTCTATCCGAGTTGTGTCAACTTTCAATTATTGTTTGCAACTGCCTGGGAGGGATACTTAGGAACCATCTTGTCTTGAGCAAGATCCAACATGATCCAAACTTCAGCTTCTCTCCCACTCTTTCTTCTCATAATAAGGACATCATAATCTCTCTTTCTAAAATGTTTGATGAGATTAAATGAGGTGATGTATGCGTTAGCATGATAAACATTACAGAGCAAGTTCAGGGCAAAAGGGGCCCAAATTGAGGATCAGATTTCAGTAGAGCCAAATATCCCTCAAATATCCCTTGTCTTCTTCTGCGTGGAGAGAGGACAAAAGGCTGGTAATAGAAAGATGAGGACAAAGACAAGGATAGAAGGTGGGGGAAGATTGCAAGGAGAAAAATTAAGTCCATTGACTAAGGAACACCCAAGCAGCCGAAGCTCTCCTAGACCTGTCACCCTCCTTATTCATCATTCATATTCATTATGCTCCTCTCTCCTCTGTGGAGCAAATCTAAAACCAGTTCTTGAGGGAGTTACAACAGCCATCTTTGCTAATTGCATGAAGCAGTTAAGTAAAGTATTGTTGAAATCATGGTTTAGCAAATGTATGGAAGCTATGGGTTATACTCTGACAATATATGGTTTCAAAAAGAGGGAGTGGGCCAGAAGCAGGGTTGTTTGAAGACAGACTGTGTGGCAACACTGTGAAGCTGCTTGGCATACGATATCATTGGAATACTGGATCAGTGAGCGTTCTCAGCTATAAAGAGTGACAGAAATAGACTCTGGTTGATTAAAGTGGAAAATGGATTTATTAAAAAGTTATTGGGAAGATCAGAGGATTGCCAGGAGGTTATACAACCAGAGTGTGAAAATGGATAAGAACAAAAGATGGCAGTTCTCATCACTGTCATTAGAAGTCTGGTGAGTGAAACTGAGAATAAACTGAGAGTGGCTGGGGGGTGTGAGGGCGGGGAGGGTGGGTGATGGGCAATGAGGAGGGCACCTGTTGGGATGAGCACTCGGTGTTGTGTGGAAACCAATTTGACAATATATTTCATATTAAAAAAAATAAGTCTGGTGAGTGAGAACCTGGTTGCCAGGAAGCCATATGGACCTGACCAAAGAGTTTTAAAGATAGGGAAGTAGGATATCCAGTTCAGACCAGTTTCCAGCTTCATTTCCTTTGACTTAGGTTGGAACCAAAAATGGTAGCTGCCATTGGTGTGATACCCTCTATCTTCCTTTTTCTTCTTTTCTTTTTTTGAATTCAAGTTAGTTAACATACAGTGTAGTATTGGTTTCAGGAGTAGAACCCAGTGATTCATCACTTACACACAAGAGCCAGTGCTCATCCCAACAAGTGCCCTCCTTGATGCCCATTGCCCATTTAGCCCGTCCCCCCCACCTCTCCCCTAGCAATCCTCAGTTTGTTCTCTGTATTGAAGAGTCTCATGGTTTGCTTCCCTCTCTGTTTGTATCTTATTTTTCCTTCCCCCCCCCCCCCATGTTCATCTGTTGTGATACGCTTTATCTTCTAAAGCGCAAGTCACAAGGCTCCAGCTATGGAACCAAAACTCCTGAGTTCCAGGGGCATATCAGTCACTCGCCAGTGGGCTGGTGACCACGGGAATCACATAAGCTCCCTCCAGTTCAGCTCCTGCATTTGCCAGGTTGAGATAGTAAACCCCGATCTGAACCACGCACAGGACTGCTGTGAGAAGTATGTGTGTGGTCTTGGAAACTCTTAAGTCCTTGTAAAGTGTTAAGAATCCTCTTTGTCATCAGTAATTTTTAATTATTCCTGGCAGGTGAAGTAGCACATGTAAAAAAGCAGTACCTGGAGATAATTACCCCAGAGTCAAACACCTTTTACCATCGTTATGGCCTGAGAAAAGCCCGGTTGACTTTCCAAGCCTGCTTATTCACTTATGAGATGGGGATAAAGTTGTCTATCTCTGAGAATTAGTGTAAAGTTCAAAAGAGATGTCAGATGCACTGACGAGTGCCTAGAACTTTAAAAAAATGGTAGATAGGAATAATTAAAATAAGCACCAGTAATGGTAGCAATAACAGGTCATGCCTCATTTTCCCCCGGACACTAACTCTCTCATCGCTGATAGCAATTCATCTCCTATAATTTCACAACATCTCTGGCATTACTATTATTTGGAAGTGATCGTTAAAATTTTATTTAATTTTTATTGTTGCTGTTGTCGACATGGCATCTCTTACAAGTCCATTTGATTGAACTCACGTTAACCTCAGCCAAGAAAGCTAAAACTCTTTCAAGAACCCCTGTTTTTTTCTATGTATCAGCCACAGTAAGGAAGAGGTTACTGAGGATTTGGAGCGCTTGCTGAAGCATAAGGCATCCGACCTTGTCAGGAGCCCTCGGGTTTTTGCCAACACTTCTGCTCTTCCCTGAACACAGCCCTCAGTGGAAAAGTACTGCCCAGATTCTGTGAATTATTCATCTCTTCATGACATCAAATACCCAGTGGATGAAAAGAACTAATGGCCTTCGCAGTGAGGATCTCAGTGAAGAAAACCAAGGGCCAGTGGTATCCTTTGGACCACAGTCAGGATTTTCCCTGTTCCCCTCCTGGATGGGAGACACCCTCACTCATTCTCATACACATAACTTGAACACCATCAGGCTAAATAAAACACTGCTGTTGGGGCGCCTGGGTGGCTCGTCGGTTAAGCGTCTGACTTCGGCTCAGGTCATGATCTCACAGTCTGTGGGTTCGAGCCCCGCATCGGGCTCTGTGCTGACAGCTCAGAGCCTGGAGCCTGCTTCTGATTCTGTGTCTCCCTCTCTCTCTCGCCCTCCCCTGCTCATGTTCTGTCTCTCTCTGTCGCAAAAATAAATTAAAAAAACATTAAAAAAACACTGCTGTTTTCTTGGGGGGCTGATATGGAGGAAAAGGCTTTAAACGATGCCTCATTCAGTCGATGATGTCGCACCAATTTTAAGTGAATTTATATTTTGGGTTCATGAGAACTGGAGAACAAGAAAGGGTTCAAAGTCTTTTCAGTTTTGTGTTCTCCCTTCAAGGATCAGTCACCAAATCCAACCAGATCACAATCACTGGAGGGTAGAAAATTATTGACACATGGAAAACTCCAGAAGTAAAAGGTCCATAGGAAATACATCTGGCATTTTCTACATTACTTGACAAGGCTTTGAGCCAAGTCCTTAGTAAGGCTAGCCTCTGGAAGAATGGATTTATTTTGAAGTCAGAGAGAGAAAATGGCAGGACAGAAAGATCATGGCTCAAGAGATTTGAGTTGTGTAGTCTTGAGCTTTCTTTCAAAAGCATTTACTGAACACATTATGTCTGGAGTGTACAGACATATCCACCAGTGGAAACCATCTACCATTTATGCAACACCTAGTATATATCAGACCGTCTTCCAGGCGATTTATTCATAATAGCTAATTTACCCTCACAACAATCAAAGGATACATCATTTTGTGCTCCTTTGGCTTTTGAGGAAATTGATGCTGAATGAAATATGCATACTAAGGTTGGCAGAGTTGAAATTCAGACCCAGGTTTATCTGGATCTAAAATCCTTAAAAAAAACCATGCAATTTAGCAGGAGATCTTTATAAGTAAACAGCTAATGACAGAGCAATACACAATTAGCAAGACAGAATTAAATCTGTAATAGTTAGAGAGTATCTAAAGCCTTGGGGAGGTCGTGAATAACTGCCCTGGTTTGTTCAGGATGAGGAGTTTCTCAAGATACAGCAATTTCAGTGTTAAGACTGGGGGCGGTCTGGGACAAACCATGACAACTAACTTCCCCACAGGTAAGTAAGGATCAGATACCAAAGGACAATTTATTCCAAAGTGAGGAGTTTGGCCTTTGTCCTACAAAGAACAAGATGACAAAGACACATGCCTGTTATAAATAGAGGAGGGGGACAGAGAGAGAACTCTGGCTGCTGGGCGAATAATGGATTAGAGTTGGCAAGAATGGTGGCCAGGAAGCTTAGAATAAAGTGAAAGATGGAGGAGAGGGTCATAAATAGGGAAGAAGTGAAATAAACTTCATATTTCCTTTTAGCTCTAAGGCTGCTATTCCAGGATTGGACTTCTAGGACAGCGAAATCTAATCTAATCTAAACAGAAGTTTGTATGATATATTGACTAAATAGACTGGAATATTTGAGAATAAAATTTAGTACTTACTTGTTATGGGTTGCATTGTGCTCCCTACCTGCCCCCCCCCCATAAAGATATATGTTGAAGCCCTAACCCCTTAGTACTTTGGAATGTGGCCTTATTTGGAAATGTACATCATTGCAGATGTAATTAGTTTAGATGAGGTTATACAGGGAGGCATAAGGTGAACCCTTGTTCCAATATGACTAGGGCTCTTGAGAGAAGACTGCCATGGGAAGACAGAGAGACACAGGGAGAATGTCCTGTGACAACAAAAGCAGACACTAGAGTTGACCCAGCTGCCGGCCAAGGAATGCCAATGATTGCTGGCAAACTACCAGAAGCTCGGAAGAGGCAAGGAAGGGTTCCCTTACAGGTTTCACAGGGAACACAGCTGTGCAGACACCTTGATTTAGGACCTCTGGCCTCTAAAACTCTGAGACAATCAATTTCTGTTGTTTCAAGATCCATCTTGTGGTACTTTTGTATGGCATCCCTGGGAAGCTAAGACACTAGCCAAAAAATATCGAAACTTTCTTTTCCCAAAAAGAAATAGAATGTAGATGGGGAAGAATATAAATCCTCAGCTTAGAAACTTCTAGGAAGCAGGCACCAAGCTGAGTGCTTTCTTGGGACTCTTTCAGAGAATCATCTCAACAATCCTATTCCATTCCAGGCATAGGTGAGACACTGAGATTCAGAATGAGGTCACAGCTCCACCCACTAGTCCACAGCTAAGAAGAGGCAGACCCAGGGTTTGAACTCATGTCTACCTGAATTCAAAATACAGATTCTTAGCTTTTCCTCCCTTAGATTTCCTGAAAGTAGTGACAGGAAAGCCAAGACAGTGGGCCAGATGAAACTGGAGAACCTGCCAGAACTCTCAGAAATTTACAAGACATGAGAAAGCACAATCTTGAAGCTACTGGGTTTGGGGAGGGAGAGAAAAGGGGAAGAATGACTTCTTGCCCCACAGCCCTGAGACACCATAATGTGATGGGGTCTTTCCTTATCAGCAGGACTTGCCTCTCATCTTTGCTTTGGGGTCTGGAACACAAGAGGAGGTAAAGACAAAGTGTGTTCAGAGAGTCAAGAGTGAGGAAGTCTTTTTAGAAGTCTCTGGGGCCTTAAAGGGAAGGCACTTTCCTAAAGTTAATTACTTTCTGGATGAATATCTGATTAGAAATATCATTTGCAAGCCCCACCTGCTGCGGATGTCTCCTGTTTTTAAAGTAGATGTTCAAAAAATGTTAAAATCCTAATATATATCTTCATCTCCCATGGAAAACAGAACAGTGCTTATTTTGGTCCCCAGGGAGTTGGGATCCAGTCACGGAATTCATCTTATACCCTTATGTAATCTAGGAGAACAGGGAACAGATCGGATGAGAACTCTCAAAGGAAAACATGCCGCCCACAAAATTAGCCTGAGTCATGGCTCCAAGCGAGAGGCTGGGTTTAAATCAGAAGTAAGTTTGAAAATTTCAACCGATGACCCCTTGACCCTGACGATGAGGGTCTTTGGAAATGAGCCAGTGTGTTTTCATCTGCGTTTTAAAGATGTACTTGCTGCAATATTCATGATATAGAGAAAAGGCACAGAGCCAGAAGCCATGAAACAAGATTCCAGTCTCTACTATGTGACTTAGATACTCTGAGTCTCAATCTCTTCACCTAATAAAAGAGGTTTCGATTCTGATGTGTTTATTTCTTTCCTGGTTACTCTTCCTTGTCACTTCCTCCCTCAGCCCATCTGCCTTCCTTCTCAACTCCACACTTACCTATTGCCATGAGGAAAAGAGAAAGTAAGTTGAAGGAGGGTGAGTGTACTTGAACAAGGCACCGGAAGGGCCCATACCACGATTCCTTCATTCGTTTGTCCATTCACTCCCTCATTTCACTAAGCATCCACTCAACGTCTCAATCAAGTGCTAGGAGTTAAGGCTAAGAGGATAGGACATCACGCCTGGATCTCAGAGTCCTGGCGAAGAGAGAGAAAAATAAATGGTTACTTTGAATGTTAACAAATGAATGTTACAGACCAGGAAACACTGCAGATTGAATGCAAGCAGATATTAGATGGCCTTTTCAAGTTTTCCTCTGGAGAGAGGATATGGAAAGATTTCCAGAGGGGGAAAATCTGGTGGGGACGGGGGGGGAGGGCGGAACATAAGAGAATATTATAGAAAGAAGGGGTACCGAGCATAAGCAGAAGTTCAGATGGTTATGTATATCTGCAATTTTAGAGCATGTGGCCAAAGCAGAAGACGAAGAGCCAGGGCCTTATGGGCCTTGTGGAGGGAAACAATTGACTTACTGATCATGGCCGCATGGGGAGCTGGAAGGGCCATAATCGCTTTGCTGGTAGTAGTATATCTAGCAGTGAGTCCACAAGTGTTCTATCCCCATGCAGGAAGGACATCGCTTAGAAGAAGGATGCAAACCATGGTATGGAGCTCCAGAGGATGTGAACCGAAGGGCAGAAACTACAGAAGATCACAAACTCTTAAATTAAACTGGAAGAAGATCTGAGGCAGCAGTAAATTCCCCATCAATTGTTGGCCTACCACTTGCTAAAAATGTATCGTAGTTGGAAACCATAGGCTTTAAAATATCTTCTAAACCAGCAAGGCTTAATTGGTGCTCCCTTTTCCTCCCAATCCACACCCATTGGGTCATCTGTAAAAGAGAGCACAACACCCAATTGTTGATATTTCTGAGGTTTTTTTACCACTAATCGTCATCTTGTGAAGCTTTCTATTAGACAAATTGTACCTATCAAGTAATAATCGTCCAACTTTATATTTCAGTAGTACAAACCAAACAACTGTACTGTGATTTAACCAGAGATTTTTGAATATTGAAACTACCTGAAGTCGGCCACCTGGCGACTCAAGGTTAGAAACCTGCAGAGGAAATATTCTCCAAGGTTCCCTCCAGCAATGACAGCCTATGACCCTAAAGATCAGAATGACAAAAAGGAGGGAGAAGTTGCATCCTCTCAAGATTCTGAAGACAAGCTCTGAGAGGAGAAAGCAAAGGTGAGCAGTGAGGAGGGAAAGCCATTGAGAAGGAAAATGCCAAGAGGAGCCTAGAGTAGCAGGAAGCACGTACCATGCATGGGTTTGAAGATCTGGTGTCCAAGTCCATGGGTCTATGAGTTGGCTACTCATCGACTTTAATTAGGGGCAAATACCCTAGGGCAAATCACCACTCTGAGTCTTTAGTTTTGTATAGCGGGCCAGTGATTCTTAGCTTGGAAGTGTCATTTGCAAAGATTAAATGAAACAGTATGTAAAGCAACTAACCTTAGCACACAGTAGGTTTTCAAAAAGCAGTTGTAATCATAAGGCAATGATATTTTAATCAAGAGGTTTAGACACCAAAGAGCAGTTTTGTTTGTTTACTGTGCGGAAAGACGCAAGTCTTTATTGCTCTAATGACAGTTAGATGACTTTAGATGCTGCCTAGGGATAGTGCACAGTTGTCATTGTAGATAATAAAAGCAGAAATGAGAGGAGAATTAATGAGGAAACCAGACAAATCCAAAATGCTGGGCCATCATCCGTCTGGACCGCATCAATGCAGGGGAGGAAAGGGATGACGTAAGTGTTTATTTCTAACTCTCCCTCTCTGAGAATGCTGAGTGTTTTCAGTCTGACTTCCGCTTTTAGAACTCCTAACACACCTGGACTCCAAACAGCATTCATTTTAAATCGTGTGTTGCTATTGTTGCTGTTGTCATTGGCCTGGATCCGTAAAGCACCTGTATGCATAATTATGTTCTTGGCACATGGGTAGAGAGGTAACAGTGATATGCTCCCCAAGAACTAGAAAATGTGGCAGAAAGATTGTCCTCCCGATAGTTAAACCAGGAAGTTAATCCAGTTAACATGAGATATGCAAACTCACCTCCCAAAGACAGTAGGCCCCAGGCCAGCAGGTCTGGAGCTAGCCTCAGTGCAGATATTAAGGTATCTACAGAAAAGATTTTTGGAAAGGGGGTGCGGGGGCACCTGGGTGGGTCAGTCAGATAAGCATCTGACTCTTGATCTCAGTGCAGGTCTTGATCTCAGGGTCGTTTAGGAGTTCAAACCCCATGTTGGGCCCCCTACTGGGCATGAAGCCTACTTAAAAAAGAAAAAGAAAAACGTTTTTTGGAAATTGGAAACTGACCAGCATAGAAACATAGAAAAAGAGAACCAAGTCCTGTCCGAGGTCATGCCACTTGTCCAGTGCATTGGAGTCTGTCAGGGACACGGATCGACTATAGGATAAACCCCCAAATCCGTCGCATGGCTGGTAGGACCCTACATGATTTACCCCTGCACCTCTCTCCCTCATTCAGTCCATCCTCCCCTGGCCTTCTTGTTGCTTATACAATGTCTGTTCTCCTGGCCTGAGATTCCTTTGCCCCGAATTTTCCGTGGCACTCTCCCTCACTTCATTGTCCCAACGTGGCTCCACACGGAAGTCTTTCCGGATTACTTTGCCTAAAATCCCTCCACCAGAGAGCCAGGGTCCCACAATATGTAACTTGTGAAATGGCCAGACTTTGTCCTAAGACCTATGAAAGCCTTGCAAAAAACGCAGTTCAAGTGGAAAAGTCCATAAATATCATGGTAGGAAAAGCCGATTTAAAAAGTTGAGAGAGCTACACTCCACACAACATAAAGCTGGTGAAATATTCCGTCCTGTGGATCGCAATGCTGCAACAATATTTTCTGAACAAGGAGGAAAGCCCTCCTGAAGACGTTCATTTATTGGCACAAGGTTTCATTGTCATGAATCTGGCTTGCTAAAGCAAGTGAATGTCTTCTAGAATACTTACTCACTCTGCCATTTAAATGTATTTGGTGAAATTTTTAAATTGTTTCCCCAACCCCTCGTTTTCTGAGACCTTAGGCTTACCAGCTGCGGTTTATGAAATCATGCATCTTTAAGAAAGGGAAAAAGATCATTCTTTGTCATTCCAAATTGGCAAAAGCATTCCAAATGAAAGATGGAGATGTCAGACTATCTTATGATATCACTACACTCTCAAATCCAATTCATGTCCTTTGCTCTGATTGCATTCACATTGAGCAACGTTCTGATTATGACTTGTCTTTTCATGTAGGTCCACTAGGAAAAGAACTAGAAATGTGAGCCAGAACTTTGTCTTCCTGTGTCCATTGTATTTCTCACTGTCAATCAATATAGAGCACAAATGGCCCACTGAGGACTTAACTGTGCTTTGTATTTGCTATGTGTGTCTTTCGTACTGTAGCAAGATGCTGACTTGAGCGCTGTGATGAGGCTGGGAGGGACAGGTCTGCAGGTGTTTACATCAGGGAAGAATGGAAGGAGAGGAAAGGATGAAGGGGTCTTGGTTACCAGCTTCTGGGCCCTTCCTAATTACTATCTGGTCCTGTATGGACCATCTGGAGAAACACGGAGTGTGTGTGTGTGTGTGTGTGTGTGTGTGTGTGTGTAACTGTTTAAGAACTTTTGCAGAGGAGCCAGGGGTGGGAGGAAAATGTGGTAGAAACCTGATGGTTCCCTTTGAACTTGGAGAAGAAAAAAGGTAGTCCATGTTCCAACATGGTGCCCAGGAGGAAATGGAGTTTGGAGAAGAATGGCCTGAAGAACCAGAGTCTTGGGACCCAAAGCCCAGGATACCCATGGGCAAGCATGTTGTGTGGGGAACAACATCTTCTAAAGGACTCCCAGAATCCGAACAAGTTGCTGGGCAAGTGCAACACTCACTCCAGTGGGTAAAGCTTGAGTCTGTTCTAATGATTTGAAGACCAAAAGTGGATGTTGATGCAACCATCCTGAGATTCTAAAGACCTTTACTCCTGTTACAAATGAAGGGTACAAATGTCCCCTTCTCTGCCCTCACTCAGCATGCAGACAAATCAGGATTCTGATTTTGCACAGTGCAAGACCGGTGCCATGGTGATGAACACCAAACTGGGAGATCATTTTGCCAAGTGCTGTCCAGCCTCTGGGAATAACATGCACCACTCTGTAGTTTCTTTCTTTATTTTTTATTTTAGAGAGAGAGAAAGAGAGCATGAGCTGGGAAGAGGGGCAGAAGGAAAGAGAGAGAGAGAGAGAAAGAGAGAGAGAGAGAGAAAATATCTTAATCAGGTTTCACACTCAGCGTGGAGCTCAGTGTGGGCCTCTAACTCACGACCCTGGGATCATGACCTGAGCCAAAACCAAGAGTCAGATGCTTAACCGACTGAGCCACCCAGGCGCCCCACTCTGTAGTTTCTTCTTTGAAACTTCAGCTGCAAATTGGGGCTGATCTTAGAACTTACACAAGTGGATATAGTTTATAGGAGTCACGCCTCAAATTTACTCCCTATTTACTCTGGATATGCTTTTATTGGGCAAAAAGGATCTTGTCTGCAAACAAATACAATAAATCATGAGGTAGATGTTATGTTCTCTACTTCACAAGTGAGAAAACTAAGGCTCAGAAAATTTAAGAAACGGACACCTGGGTGGCTCAGTCAGTTGAAAGTCCAACATTGACTCAGGTCATGATCTCCCAGTTCGTGAGTTCAAACCCTGTATCCATCTCGCTGCTGTCAGTGCAGAGCCTGCTTCGGATCCTCTGTCCCCCTCTCTCTACCCCTCCCCCACTCATTCTCTCTCTCCCTCTCTGTCTCTCTCTCTCTCTCTCACACACAAAAAAAGAAAGAAAGAAAGAAAGAAAGAAAGAAAGAAAGAAAGAAAGAAAGAAAGAAAATCATCACTGCCACTCAGATAATAGAGGACAGATCTGACACAAACCTGAGTGCCCAAGTCCAGGGCTGTTCTTATAAAACTAAGTCATTTTGCAGTCATGAGAAAACTTGAATGTTACACAAAGAACAATCCATTTACTCTTTAAAAGTAGGCACTTAACAGTGTACCAGACATCACGTTAGGTCTTCTTAATTCGAGTCCCAGTCCTGAATAAGGTAATTGTTCTCAAGTAGAGGCAAGCACATGCCTTGGGCTTACTCAGAACAGGTGTTTACGGATTCCTCCATGGGGATGGGAAAATGGGAGGAAAGAATGGGAAGCTTCTTCAAGAAAAGAAGCTTCGTTTCAAACAAAGACATTCAAAGAAAATACAGGCATAGAGATTTGGAATAGGACTGTAAGCTGCTTATTTTACTTAAAAAATAAGGGGCAAGTTTCAGGAGTGAAGAGGTAAGGGAAGATTATGTACAACTTGGGGAATAAAAATAGTGCCAAGTCCTTGGGAATTCCAGGAACATACCAGATTGAAGGCAGAGTCTAAATATCAAAAACTAAACTCTTAAGTCTAAAATTCTAGAACCTGAATTACTTCCTTACTGTTGGGACCCTCATTATTTCCATAACTTTCCTTGTAGGGAGTGAAGTTAAAATCTTTCATTCAAAAAAAAAAAAGTCCTGTGGACTCATCCTTAGCAACACACACACACACACACACACACACACACACACGAAACCAGGGAGCTGAGTAGACATTCGCTGATTTGAAAAGCAAAATGATGCATGGTGGTGACCATTTTGAAGGTCAGAAAGAAACGGAGTCTCTGGGGCCTGGGATCAAAAACCCAACATGAGCACAAGAAATATATCTGGCTTGAGAGGGAGCCTGGGGATGAAGAGGGAACAGCGGATAACCCCTACCCAGGGGCTCCTGCGTAATAAAAAGAACTCCCACCAAGTCCCACTTCTAGAGCCACTATAGAGCTCTGAAGAGATAGGAGTGAAATCACAACCCATGTGCGTTGACAATGTTCCCTCCTGGGCTCTGCGTAGGGACGAGGGAATCCTGCCATCAAACTCCCACTTCTGGATGCTCTTGCTTTGTTTTCTAATCCAACATTCCTAAAGCCTTTCATCTGTGTTTCTGGACTCAGCCTATTGCTGTAGCCGAACCTCGTTGGCTGTTTAATGATAGTCTAATGTGGTCTCAGAGTGTCCTAAAGGAACGGTTCTGGCCCGCAGCTTTCCCTTTAAGGAGAGTCCTTTGAATCTAGGTCCGCATTAAGTATAAATCAACTCTCTGTGCGTGTCTGGTTCGCACATGGGTGAAATCCACCTCCATATCAGTCGTTCCTGGAGGGGATTTTCTCTCTGCATTACACCTGCAGAATGCCATCCTCTTTTCTCTGGCAAGCCTGGATACATGATTAATATTTTAAGCCTCCCTCGTTCCGCTTTCCCTAGTTTCGAAAGTGCCTGCATGTTGGACTTTTGAAAACTGTATTTATCTCCCCATCCAGACCACTGAGGAGGAATTGCAAATAGAAGGTGCAGCCACGGGGGCCAAAACAAATCCGGGCAAATCTTTAAATTGCTTCTGCAGTCATCTGGGTTTTCTTTCATTAGCATCTCAGATGCTACTTCTCTCCCCTGCTGACCTTCATTTTGGAAAGGAAGAGAGAACAATTTTAAGAGGGTATTATATCTTTTCCTTCCAAAATGTCGACTTAAAATGTGGGGTGAGTGTTCTCAGCTTGGTTCAGAGAGAAATCTGTCTGGCTTCTCCTCCTGTCCTGGGCACCACCATCTACCCCTCCCCCCCACCATTCCCCAAGCTCAACTCCCAGATTTCTCTGATTTCCCCTCTGTTTCTCTCCCAGCAGATCTGCCGAAGTTTCCCCCACCAGGCTTCTTGCATTCTCCTCACGACTGGCTGCAGGCACCTGGTTCCCTCCCCATCCGCAGTCTCCTTACAGCTCGGGCTCGATGGTTCCAGAAGCAGAAAGAGCCTTAGATATGGAGGCAGGGAGTGCTGACCACACATCCCAGAACCGGGACCTGAGGGTTTATGTCCAATTTCAGCTCTGACACTAATTCCTAAGCCGGGGCACATATGCTGATCACATTAAGCTTCAATTTCTTTACCTGTGAAATCAGGGATGGTAATAATAGTGAGTAATAAAGAGCAAATAAATGATGAATGAGATTACAGGCAAGATTCAAATGTCACAAAACACGTGCAACCTCTTCCACAGATCTATCGTGTGCATCTTTTGCACAGATGGCTGGCATTTGGGCGACGTGAGTCCAGAAAGATGCTCACTCGGTACCCTTGCATCTCTAAATTCCTAAGCATTGATCCATATAATAGATAACTATTTATTGGGCGACCGTGTCTGTGTTGGGGAGTAGAGGCACAAAGAAAAATGAGGAGCAGTGTTTGGTTCTGTGGTGATGAGTCTAGTGAGACTAAGTCACAAACTGCTACGGGAGAAGCTCTGGTCTCCCACTTAGCCACTTAGCCGAGTAGCCAGGACAATAGAAGCTCATTTCTCATTGGGAGCCATAGGCTGACTCATTTCCAGAACACGCTGAATGTTTCCTCTCTAGATTCCTCTCTATACACTGTGTGCCTCTGCCCCCACGAGCTTTTGATGGAATGCCGTTGTCCTGACCTCATCGAAGTAAAGATCTCTATGCACTGACATGTATTATGAGGACTTGGAAATGGTGCAAACAGGTGCAAAGTAGCAAAGACACCTGCCTTCAAAGATCAGTGCTACAGAGCAGACAATAACAGGACTTGAAAGCAAAGGACCCGAGGCACCTGCGTGGCTCAGTCGGTTGAGTGTCAGACTTCGGCTCAGCTCATGATTTGTGAGTTTGAGCCCCACATCGGGCTCACTGCTGTCGGTGCAGAACTTGCTTCTGTCTCCCTTTCTCTCTACCCATTCCCCCCTTGTGCATGAGTGCCCTCACTCTCTCTCTCTCTTTCTCAAAAAAAAAAAAATAAACTGAAAGAAAAAAAAGCCAAGGACCCAGTATGAGTCACAGCACTCCCTGGTTCTGTTGATTTGGGCAATGCACTTGACCTATTCAGTCCATATCTCCATTTGTAAGATGGATAAAATTCTACCCGCCTGTCAACAGTGTTGTGAGAAATAAATGAGATAGCATATGTGCAAATGTTGTTTAGATTATAAACCGTATAGTGTTAGTTTCAGAACCTGGCACAAAGAAGAAGCTAAAGCAAATTCATGGAAAAAATAAGGAAAGATGAGGAGAAGGGAAGAGACAAGATACACAGGTAGATTTTTCAAAACTCTGAAACAGAAAAATATCTGCCGAGGGCTGATAGGCTCTAGGAATTCTGGGTAAGAATTGATGACAGAAGCATATAAATTACCCTCGTAAATGTAAGTAAGGTAGATCCATGAGGGGCAATACCAGAAATAAAAAGACCAGCTAAACACAGCTGCAATAGTTAATAACAAACTAAGGTAGTTTGGAATGGACGTGGAATGGACTCAATATATTGCAACAGACTCAATAGATTGAAGGAGACTGAGGCAAAAGACATTTCAAGACGTGAGGAAGAATGGACATGTGAGAAATTAATTTTCAGATTTCCCACTGGGCAGCTGGCGGGATGAGCATATCATTTAACCAGGACAGGAAATATTTGAGAGGAAGAAGGCTTGGGGAGGTAACAGGGAATGAAGCCATAGACATGTTGAGTGACAGCTTCTACAGGACCGTCAGGTGAAGACATCAGCAAGTAGCCGGATACAGAGGTCGGAAGCTCGGACTCACACATGGGGGGTTGATTCCGTGGAAATGACTGAGGTCATCCCTTGGCAGCTGTGTAGAGTGAAAATAATAAAAATGGGCTCAAGACAGAACCACGAAGGGATCCAATAGTTTCATATGGTTCCAGACAGCCGTCATCCACCAAAGCTAGACAATTGATACGCAATTGTCAAAGGTAGTTTAGAAGCACCAAATCTGGAGTCAGGCCCACTGGTCTCCAATCCCAGCTCCACCATATACGAGACTGGGCAAGTCCATTCAGCTCTCTGAACCTCAGTTTTGCCATTTGTAAAATGGGAACACGAGAGGAGGCAGCTATCAGCAGCATGAACCAAGATAATGTGGGTGAGGTGTTTTAGCTCTGTGACTAATCCATAAACACATAAACATGTTCAAAATGCTTTAAGAGACATCAGGAGCTAGGCTTTCATTTGTGTTTCAGGTTGGTTCTATTCTCTGCATCAGAGTTGTTTCCAAGGCCACCTGTCTAGGAAAAGAACACTGAAAGGGTCGTTTGTCCTTTCCTCCCAGATTGGTCTTTGAACAGCCTCCAGCCTCCCTGCCTCCCTTCCCCCTCTCTCTGCAACCCTCCACCCTACTCAGGCCTCAACACTTGTACTTGCTATGACTCTCAGTGGTCTTGGCTTCTATGTAGACTGATTCTGAGGCCCAAGGTGGTGCCACTGGGAGCCCCAGGTAGGAGTGTCTACTGCCTGCTGCATAGAGGCCTGTTGTCAAGCCCCGCCCCCGCCCCCGCTGCCCACCGCAACCACCACAGACGCCTGGTCCCAGCAAAGCAGACGGTCCACCCCTCCTGTGCAGGGTACTTTGCCACTTCCGGCTGCTAGCACTCCATCTCTGCCCCAGCTGCCACTTCTTGCACACAGTAGCCCTATTAGCATTGCCTCTGACTGCCAACCCTTCTAGAATTGAGAATTCATCCACTCAAGAAATGTTTATTGAGTTCCCATTATGAGCCACTGCAATAGGCATCGGAGATACCAAGGAGAGAAAAGCTTTCTCTTACGGAGCTTATCACCTGAGAAAAAATATAGGGTAGAGTAGGCTAGAGTAAGATAGCGTAGGGTAGGGTAGGGTAGGGTAGGGTAGAACAAGACAAGCTAGGATAGGGTAGCATAGGGTAAGGTGGGTAGGGTGGGTAGTGCCACCTGGGTGGCTCAGTCAGTTGAGTGTCTAACTCTTGATTTGGGCTCACATTGAGCATGGAACCTGCTTAAGGTTCTCTCTTTCTCCCTCGGCCCCTCTCCCCCACTCATGCTATGTCTCTCTCTCAAAAAAAAAAAAAAGATAGGGTTGGGTAAGATGGGGTAGGATAGAATAAGTTTGAGATGGATTTTTAACATTTTTAAAAACAGAGATATTTTTTAAAGTTTTTATTTATTTTGAAAGAGAGAGAGAGAGAGAGCAAGAGCAGGCGAGGGGCAGAGATATAGGGAGAGACAGGATCCCAAGCAGTCTCTGAGCTATCAGCAGGGAGCCTGATGTGGGGATCAAACCCATGAACCATGAGATCATGACCTCGGCCAAAGTCAGACACTTAACCGACTGAGCCACTCAGGTGCCCCTGACACAGTGACATTTAACTGAAACCTGGACCCTAATTATAGTGTGTGTGTGTGTGTGTGTGTGTGTGTGTGTGTGTGTGTGTGAATGGATAGAGAGGAGAGAAATAGAGATTTTCTTATCTGAGCAATTATTAAAGCCGAGCACATTGCTGGATATCTTTAGATTTGCATTTCTCATTTGCAACTCTCTTTCTCCCTCTTGAATTAAGCAAGCTCAACAAAAGAAATGTTCTCCACCCCCTTTCCAATAAAAGGAGGGTGCTTTGAATTAGATGATAGATTTTTCTGTTTCTGCCACTTTAGGCGCTTCCATATTTTAAGGTGTTTGATGAGTGAGAACATGAAGTTCAAAGATGCTACCACGTAGAACATGAACTAGAAGAATTTCTTCTCACCCCCTAAAATCCACAGTAGCACCAACTAGTTGGAAATAATATAACAGCCTCTAAAACCTGTGCAGGACTTGACAGTTTGCAAAGTGCTTTTGTAGACTTGATTTATTTGAGATCCACGGCCACCATGTGAAATAGTATTTTCTCTACTTTACCAATGAAGAAACTGAGGCTCAGAGAAATCATGTGACTCCAAATATGCCACTTGTAAGTGATGAAGCTGAGGTTTGAAGCTGTTGCCCATCCGTCTTTGGGCACCTCTCCTACCACTGTTACTGCAGGGCTTCTGAAATAATTTTGGGTCAATTTCCGACATTGGAAATGTCCTAAATTGCTATGGTTAGTTTTTACTCGGCCATAATTTATGTTTGTGTCCTGTAGTTTTGTCTCCCTGGGGGTAAAGACAGACACCACTGCTTTTCTGGTTCACTGACATGTTGAAAGACAGGACATAACTAAAAGTTTCTTCCCTGCTCTCCAGGCAGTCCCAAGAGGATGTCTGAGCCTCTCCCAAAGCAATATGTCTGCTGTCCTCGAGACTTCCATGGGCAATTTATTCTTGCCCCCACATGTGAAAGTTGGCTCCATCGATCCCTTCCCCTGCTGGCCTGGAGAATGCAGTGGCTTCCAGAAGCACTACCATCGCTCTCGGCTCTGGTACTGTCCACTGAAACTTCCCCTCCATGCCCACCTCAGGTACGATGTCAAGACACCTTACCCTGGAGTGGAGAGAACATCATTTCATGTAGGTCCCCCGTCTACTCTCTGGTATGTTCTCCCTCCGAGCATCTTCGTGTTAGAGGTGAGGAAGCCAAGACACAGAGAGGTTAAGCCACTTGTTCAAATCCATACGGGTAGGAAGGTCTACGGTAGAAGTGGGATTTGAACCCAGGCATACCTGGCTGCAGAAGTCACATGATGAACTCCTGTCCCCCTAAAGGAAAGCACTGAGCCTTAGAGAACAGAGCTAGCTCACAGGTTTTGTCTAGTAAGCCTCTGCCATCTCATAAGGCACTTGGCTCAGACCTGTCCCTTGACCCTCCTCAAGGACTCAGGCCAAAATGCCTGGAATAAAGAGGTTGCAGATACATAGTCAAATGCAATAAATGGCCCTGAGTCATCAAACACGAGGGATCTGTCTTCACCTACACACACGCACACATGCACGCGTGCATGAGCACATACACATCAATGGGATATTTGGAGCACAGAAAACAGCATTTCAGCACTCAGGCACACACTGCCCCACTCCGAAATCTGACAGTATTTCAGAGAGCCAGAATCTCTCCAGTCCTAGTACACTGGAAGATAGTGAGTCTGCCCCAAAATTCTTTTGAGTGGAGGAATAGAATCTGGAGTGTCTAGATATTGTTGCCTTATTATTGAAACTTATGAACTAATTATTTTGTAATCACACGTATTCCAATAGGAAAGCAGTGAGGTTTAGAGGCAAGAACCAGATTTAGCATACACCTAGGTTTCAGTGAGACCTTGTCCAAGCTATTTAATTTTCTGAAGTGCAACACACCGAGCTGCAGTACACGCTGGTAATGGATGATTACAAATGCAGCTAAGCCTCCCAGCCCAGGGCCCACAAAGGCATAGCGGGCACTGGACAAATGCTTATTCCCATCTTTCAACTTTGTCATTGGTATAAGTCTCTTCAACCCTCAGTGACTGCTTCTTATCTGACCCTTCAAGGTGTGAACAAAGGGAAATGGTCCTAGAAGTCAAGACACTTGATCTTTGTATGAAACCTCTGGGAAGTCAGCTAAGCTATTCAGAGTTGCCTCAACCCACATTCTAATCCATCACATAAGACAAGACTAGGTTTCTTAGCACGTATTTGTGAGGAGGAAATTAGACTGTCTATGGAGAAGGAGATACAACAAATCCCATTTCTCAACCTCGGCACTATTGACATTTGGGGGGCTGGAAACTTTCTTGATGGGAGGCTGACCTGTGCATTAGCAGCACCCCCAGTCTCTACCCCGTCGATGACAGTAGCATCTCTCCTTCCAGTTGTGACAACCAGAAATGCCCCCAGTTGAGAACTACCGAGCTAAATAGATAGGAGGTATTGTAATTGGCCTTTTTACAACATAGAATTAGAATAGGGGTGTGTGACCAGCCCTGTGGAAATAAGTGACGTTCCTGCTTGGACCACAGCGGCTTTTTAGCTCACTTTCACCCTGTTACAGGTGGGGTTTAGGACAGGAATTCCTAATTAAAAAAAAAAAAGGCTTCACACCCAGTGTAGAGCCTAATCTGGAGCTTGAACTTAGGACCCTGAGATCAAGACCTGAGTCAAGATTAAAGTTCGATGCTTAACCAACTGAGTCACCCAGGCACCCCAGGAATTCCTTACTTCTGATACGTGTGTGATAGACCCTGGTTTTCAGAGTGAACAATATATGACTTGACCCCTCCTCTCCTTATGTTAAACAAAAGGTCTTGTAAATCTTTATCCTTACCTCTCGCCAATAAGCAAGTATACTCCATTTAGACAAAGAATTAACACCAAAACATACTCCTGGCTACAGATTGATTCCTCCTCCTATTTGTGTCCCTTTCCATCTGAGGACAGACAGGAATCCTCCCTCCTACTCCCCCACCTACCCAAAGCCCCAGGCTCCGTCTGTAGTCTCTAGAGGCTATAGGATTAAACAACCACACTGACTCCCCTATGACTCTTCCCTGTGGCCCTTAAAACCTGACCACTGTCTTTAACCCCTTGGGAAGGCAGCCTTTCAATCCTGCCAGACCCAGAAAGCATCTTTCCTCTACACACCTGTAGATTTCTGGTCTCCCCCCCCCTCTGTTTTATCTTCTTCAAAGCATCGAGCTTTCCTTTCTCGAAGTTGAGAGACCCTGACCCAGAATTTTCACTTCTGGGTAGATGTCCAAAACAACTGGAAGTAATGTGTCAAAGAATGATTTGTACACCTATGTTCACAGTGGCATTATTCACAATAACCGAAAGATAAAAGTAACGTAAGTGGACATCTATGGATGAATGAATAAGCAAAATGTGGCATATAGAATTCAGCCTTCAAAAAAAAAAGAGAGAGAATTCTGACACAGGCTACAACATGGACAATTTTGTAGGACATTATGTGAAGTTAAGTAAGCTAGTCACACACACACAAAAAAAATTGTAGGATTCCACTTATATGAAGTCCCTAGAAGAGTCAAATTCATAGAGACAGAGAACAGAATTGTGGTTGTCAGGAGCTGGGGAAAGGGGGCAAGGGGGAGTTAGTGCTTTTATAATTTGAGTTTGCAAAGTGAAAAAGTTCTAGACGCTGGTTGCACAACAATAGGAATCCACTTTACATTAGTGAACGGGACACTGAAAAAGTGGTTAACGAGGTAAATTGCATGCTATGTATATTTTGCCACAATGTAAAATAAAATGTAATCACTTCTCGGCCTTTTGGCTAAGATCAAGTGTAAAATAAAATTTAAAACACACACACACACACACACAAACACACACACGAAGAAAAACCCCAAGGCCGATTCCTCTCCCCTTTTCTGCATCGTGGATCCCACCGCCTCCCAGAGGCTTCACACATCTGTGCTTTCCTCGTCTCGTCTTGTCTGGAAGGTAGAGGGGAATCTTCTCTTCCTCTGCATGATCCTGCCTTATCCTTTAAAATAAGGAAGCTCAGGAGCGCCTGGGTGGCTCAGTTGGTGAAGCATCCAACTCTTGATTTCTACTCAGATCTTGACCTCACATTTCATGAGTTCAAGCCCTTGAGTCAGGCTCTGTGCTGACAGCATGAAGCCTGCTTGGGAGTCTCTCTCTCCCTCTCTCTCTCTCTCTCTCTCTCTGCCCCTCTCCCCACTAGCATGCGCTCTCTCTCTCTCTCTCTCTCTCAAAATCAATAAATAAACTTTTAAATAAGATTCATCCCCTCCATTCCACTTCTCATGAGGAGGTGAGCCTTCTCTCACTAGCTGGCTACACAGTGCACCTCTTCTCCCTCCCTCTCTTCTGATCCTTAACTCTCTTGTCTATTTCCATCTTCATCTGGGTTGCACTTGCTCTATTTCCTACATCTTGCCCCACGAGACGTGAATTTTCCAGGACTTCCAGGAGAGCTTAGTTCATCTGAGACACTTGAGTCAAGTTCCAGTGTCCAACTCAAGGACTGACTGCAATAAGGCTGTCTTTGTGATCATTACCTGGCTCCTGGGTTGTTTTTCAGTTGGTTCAGAAGCCACGGAGGAGGGCCTGTGATTCAGTGGTGTCCTCCAACTCAATCCGAAGGTCCAGGGAACATTTTTTTTCTTTTGTTTTGTGTCAACCTTGAATGGCATGCAGATCCAAGACCCAAACTTGATCCCCAAATTGTATGATATGCTCCACCATATATGGCTATATATAAGGCCCTTATTCCACAGTTCTGCAGGCGGGTACTCACTGTGTTAGCATCGTTACAAGGAGTCACCTCACTGAGAACATTGTGGGTCCCTTTCACAGCTCCGAACTCCATGTCAGGTGCAGAATGGAGCTGCTCCTGCTTGTTTACTGATTGACTGATTGTTATGACAACACAAAAGGGAGATGACTCTCCAAACACTGTTCATGTGGATCATTCTTGACTTGGACAGATGTCACTCTCGGTAGCTAGTAACACAAGAGGGCAAAAACAATGGATGACTGGGGATAAGGAATATCTCATTTTACTAATTTAGATGAGACATAAACCTAAATTCGAGGAATTTGGGCATCAAACTTCTTGGCAAATTCCTTGCCTTTTTGAGTCTCTCTTTCCTTGTCTACAAAATCAGGGTCTTCGCACTGATGGCTAAGCTCCCTTCTATTTCAAACACACACTCAGCTCTATGGTTCAGTTGTATTTTTAGCCCAGTATTAAGAGGTTAAGGCAGAAACACCACACCCTTCCCTCCCTACTGACTCTGGCCTGCCAAAGTGTCCAGCAAGCATTTTCCTTTTTGCAGACTTGGGAGGATCCAGAAGGCTGCTGAACCACAATATCAAACTCCGGTCAGATAATCCCCCACTGGGTTTTTAAATCAACATGGAATGGTTCTGACCCAGTGTGAGGGCGGCTGAAATGGACAATCCAAGGGTGGCTATGGCAGGCAGCCCAAGGAGCACTCTAGATAATCAAAATGAACCAAGCTATTCCTTTCATCAAGGTATCAAAAATAAATCTAAGCCATGGGTTGTTTCTGGAAGAACACCATCCAACCCTAATCTTATTCATCCCCACAGTCCAATGTTCTTCCCTCCCTGGCTTGGCAGCTTGCCACAGGGGGAGGTGAGCTGCCTTGGGTTATAAGCTGTCAGACTCTGCATTTAAATATTACTCGCCCAGCTCAGTTCAAGGTACAGGTCAGCTCATAGTGTTAAGTTAAGTACACTGGGAAATACATTATCTTTCGGGTCACAAGGGTACAATTCAGTGAACAGCAACAGGCTTTCCTGGTTGATAGATGATTCCACAAGAGGTTATAGCTCACCTGTCCTAGAAATAATAGCAATAATCCTCTGCATTCATATTCTGCTCTGGAGTCTGTGAAGGATTTTCACATCTATTATCAAACAAGATATTCTCAGTAGAATCAACGTGGCCTGGGAGGGGGCAGGGGTGTAAACGTAGGCCAGAGCACTTGTTTTCCGCTGTCCATGCTGTGTGGCCTTGGGTAGTCACTTCACCTCTCAGAGCCGAGATTCACTAGCTATAATCAGGAATGCCAATAACGTCTGCCTTCCAGGGAAATCAGAGATCAAATGAGGTGCTGTTTGTGCATACATTTTTTATTCAAATGTCACAGAAAAGAACCTATCAGACATGCCCTATAGAAGCAAAATGTACAATTATGAAAATAAGCCCTGATTTACCTCTAAAGCCTTAAAAAACACAAACACAGTAGAGCTAACATAGTTTTTTGTTTTTTCTTAATTTTTTTTATGATGGATCCTTAATTTTATTTTTTTTTTCATTTTTTTTATTTTTCAATATATGAAATTTATTGTCAAATTGGTTTCCATACAACACCCAGTGCTCATCCCAAAAGGTGCCCTCCTCAATACCCATCACCCACCCTCCCCTCCCTCCCACCCCCCATCAACCCTCAGTTTGTTCTCAACATAGTTTTAAAATGGTCCTTTTTATTTTTTCTTTCGGTTGGCATTCACTCATTGGGTACCTTTGTACAATAGCTATAAAGCTTAATCACTGCCTTCCAGGAACTTGGAAAATTAAGATATACATAGATATAGATATAGCTACAGTTGTGGCTTTAGGTAAAGACTAGAAATGGAGAAGAAAGGTCACTCTCACAAAGCTAGTTATCAATGACCACAACTGATACGATGCCATTAAAAGACTCCCAAGGAACAAGATTGCACTGGACCATAGTAATGACATAAAGGAGATATCAATTGTCAATGTCGTACAACGTGGCAGCTGCTAGACATATCTTCTCTTTAATTCTGACCACCACCCGACAAGGTATCGTCATCATCATCATCAACATCAAGGACATCCCCAGCCGAGGGAAGGAATAACTAGCTCAGGAAGGTCAAGTAATGTGTCTGAATCTGGTAAAGCATCAGAGCGTGGGTGTCTTGACCCAAATCCTATGTCTCTTGCCCTGCACTGCAGATTTTCTTCTCAGAAATCAGAGAATGTGGGACCCCTGAAATCAATTGTTTTGCTGGACCCTAAAAGACCAAGAGAGGGAGAGCGTATGAGGAAAGCCATTACAGAAGGAGGTCACAGCATGAACCAACTATGAATGTGTACTTTTGGAGATAGTGAGGAGTCCAGTCTGGCCAGTCCATTTGGCAGGGGCCAGATCATTACCAGAATTGCTCGTACAACTTGAATTCCAGCTTCTAAAGACCAAGTGCCTTTAGGATCCTTCTGCAGATGACTTCTTAAGATCCGCTCCTCAAAGAACACCCAGCTCCCTGCCTCTACAGCCCTATCTGCCGTCACTTCAAGCACTCTGTTGCTTCGTATCGCCCCTTCCTTCTGCAGAATAAGCCCCAACTCAGATTCCAGATTTAGAAAAAGCACTTGATTATTCATTAGATGGTGAAGGAAACCATGTTATGGCATACCAGCACTCTGACTTGGCTTGGTTTGGTCGGATTTCCAACTCTACCTCTAGGGTAGAAGTGGCAAGTTCAAATGCCAATGTTGGCAGACCCTTGGGATCTCCCACCAAAAAAAAATGTTAAGGAGACCATTGTACTTCCAGGCTAGCACTGACTGAGAACCAGCAGATTTTTCATTTTAAGTTTTTGATGTTGACTTTGATGCCCTGGGGATTATTACGTTTGCAACATCCATATGTGATTGCAAAATACAATTCTGGAAAATTCAACTGAAATGGACAAATAAGGATAAAGCATGATAGGAGGATACAAAGGCTCTAACAAATAGCAAATACAGGCACACTTACACCTCCTTTTTTTCTTAAAAAGAAATGCACTATCAATAAGCAGGGTCAATGACATCTGCTTGTATCACTTAGGTACCCCCACTGGAAACAGGTGACATTTATTTCTCCCAATTTAATGGAAGTATTCTAGGAGCTCAGAGAATCAAATGAAGATTTGACTACTCAGGCTTCAGGCAATACATGAACCAGGGACCTTGGAGCATTCTTCATTCGTTCATTCCACAAATATTGTTGAGCACCTGCTTTCCATGGAATTGCTCTCAGTGCTAAAAGCGTTGTGGAGATGGAATCTAAATGTAATTGCAAAAGCTAATGAACACGTGTTCCAGACACAGATGCTAAATGTTCAAATTCCAGTGCCTGCTTTCCATGTAAGGTTTTGCTCAGGTTTCAGTTCCTGGGAAAGAGCCCAAATAACCTAGCTTGCATCAGGAATCCACCTCCTTGGTCAGTGTTGAAGGGGTGGGGGAGGGGTTTTTGAAGAGCCTTGATGAACAGCTTCCCCATGAGCATGTCCACAAACCATGGGAAAAAAAATTTCACCCAAAAGAAAATACTGGTGCTTTCACAAGAAGGGGATGCTAAGAAGGAAAATGAAAAATTGTCTAATCTTCTGCCTCACAGGACAGAATGAGATCATGAATACGAAGACATTGTCACAGACCCTGGCGAAAATAAGTATATGCTGGGTAAACAAATGACAACAGAAAAGGTAATTTCAAAAGTCCATCGTCAATATGACTAGACATCAGAACACAGGAAGTAATTATGCAGGTTTTTAAAATACAAACAAACATAGTCAATGTGTCGGAAGTAAGATATCAGATTTAAATAACTTATGAAATTTGGTAGAGCATTACTAAAAGTGTTTTAAATGAGGAAGTGTTAGTCTGACTTTCCCTGTACTTGTCAGACTTCACCTCAATTTCATTGAACACTTAATTAAACACATGCTATTTTCCAAATCCTTGGAGAAATATACAGATTTTAAGAGAGATCTCAGCACACAATATCCTACAGAAGAAACAATAAATTACAAACAGATCTGATAACTATGACATAAGTGAAGTGTTTAAATGGATGAGGCATCTGACCTAACTCATAGCATCATGCCCATCAAATTGTATACAACTCTAGGTGGGGCAGAGCCCTTCTCCAGCAAAGGAGAGAGAGTTTCTGGTGACTATCTTGTGATGTCTGGAAGAGGAGTCTTTGAAAGCAGGGTAGGACAGTGACTCAGGCATGGCTACTTTTGCCATTAGCTAAAACATCAACTGTGCTGTATCTTTCACAGAAGAGCCCCAATGTATATTGTCTTTGAAAAGGCAAGAAGAGGGGCCGGTCAGTTAGGTGTCTAAATTCAGCTCAGGTCATGATCTCGCGGTTCATGAGTTTGGGCCCCACATCGGGCTCTATGCTGACAGCTCAGAGCCTGGAGCCTGCCTTGGATTCTGTGTCTCCCTCGCTCTCTGCCCCTTCCCTACTCACGCTCTGTCTCTCAAAAAAAATTTTTTTTAAAGGAAAGGCAAAAAGAAAAACTCTTTCCTAGAATCTCCATTGCTTTCCAAGAACACAGGAGTGAGTTTCCTTCAAAGCTGGAAACAGAAAAGAGAAAATTCCAAGGACAAATGTGGGCAAAACACTTCCATGTCTCTCCATGTGACTGGGGCTTTCTCACAACATGGCGGCCGGGTTCAAGGGCAAGAATACCAAAAGACAGCCATTGCAATTTGTGATCTAGTATTGGAGGGCATGGAGTGCCACTGCTTTCACACTCTGTTTGTTAGAATGCCATCACACAGACCAGCCCATATTCAAGGAAAGAGTAATCAGACCCCACATTCCAATGAGAGAACTACCAAAAACTTTTCAGATCTGTTTTTAAAACCACCACAGTCCATACTCTAGTGGTACATGTTTAGATTCCTTTCCATGAAAATTACCTTCATCCTCTCCTGAGACATCTCCTTCCTCCAAGTTTTGTTATTAAATCAGGCTCAAGCTGATCTCATCACCAAATTCCATAAAGTAGGAAAGACCCTTTCTCCAACTGCATCAAGAAGAATCATGTTAAGTATATGTGTATACACACAAACATACAATACACACACACACACACAATTATGATGCCTTTTTCAAAACACAGAGTGTTAAATATACATAAAACATCTCCATTTGTGCAGTTTTAATGTCCTCTCCCAGGTAATTAATTTCATGGAAATTTACAATCCATGTTCTCCCGGTAACACCCCTCCCCACACACACTACACTCCTCACACTCTTGGGAATACTGGACAAACACTCTCACCAAGAAATTACATCAAGAAGTTAAATTAACATTAAACATTGTATGACACATGCATCAAACAAGAAGTGTTGTTTTTAGACACTGAGATTTTCTGGACAACCTCCAAGTGCTAATATGTTTAACCTCAACCATCGATTCCTTGTTCTGAGATGGCATTTAAGACATTCAGATATGTCTCCTTCTGAATTCACCCTCCTGGCAGTTCTGGGAGGCTGTATTCTGCTGAATTTGGCCATTAGCCAGGAAAATGTCTCCTATGAGACAAAGATGGCTGTTATTTCCCCAGTATCTATTCTCCCCTTTACCTTAATAATAAAGATTTTAGCTGGGCACATGGCCACGTAGCTAAAGAGTTTACTTCCCAATTTCCCTTGAAGCTAGGGGTATCTATGTAATTATATTCTGGTCAATAGTATGTGAGTGGACGTGGCAAGTTGTTACTTCTGGGTCAGACCCTTAACATACAGTAAGCATATACTTCCCTTCTCCTCTCTACCTCCTGGTTTTTAGAATGTGGATGTGACAGTGAGAGCCACAGCAGCCATTTTAAACCACGAGGTAGAAGCAACATGTTGAGGATGGCAAAGGAATAAGAAAGTCCGTATCAGCTTGACTTGATATGGTTGACTGCTTATACTCAGAGTTATTTTGGAGAGGAAGAGCTTTTATCTGGCCTGATTGTGTTATAGGGGGAAAAAGGAATGTTAACTAACAGACTCTCAGATCCAGGCTTGCAGTCATCTCTCAGATATGCCCATCATTGGCCCTACCTCCATTCCTTCACTATCTCTTATTCTCTAAGAAGTCGTGAGCCATCCAGGGTCTGCTTCCTATAGCCAGTAGCTTCTGTCTACTCGACTTGACCCACATTTGCCACCAGACTTCTGTCCAATTCCCCGACAGGCAAGAAGTTTAATAACCTTTGTCCGTTAATCCTTTGCTTCCAGTCTTCCCACGTCTAATGGATCCTCCAAAGTGTTGTTGACAGAGTGCAAATACTTCCAACTGGAAGTTTGCAGGCAATGAACAATCGGAATCAATACTACCCGTAAGCGACCACGTAAGCTGCTGTCCTAAGCAGCAGCACAGACATCTGGCTTCTATCTGATGATTCCTGTCTCCTGGCCTGCTCAGTCCTGCAACACCCATCCCACTCCACAGCATAACACTAGAGTGGAGACTGGCTGCACACACACACACACACACACACACACACACACACACATTACAATTAGAAGATGGATGTCATCTTTCATTAAAAATCAAAAAGTGCATGACCTTAAAATGGATTACAAGCCGGAATATCCCTTCTTGGCTTTCACCTATACCTATGGGGTCCCAGATGCATTTTAGCATGTGTGTATATACTCAGACTTGCTACAGACCACTAACTACATCTCTTGCACTCCTGGTTTTAAATTGTGACTGGCACAGCCAGAAACCAGACATGGTGGACACAAGCAATCCTTCAATTAGCCAAATATTTCAACATTGAAATGGAAACTGCTGTGTTTGCACAAATGAGGCACATTGGTATTCTGGACGGTTACTGTCACAACAAAACAAAGAGACCAGTATCATAAGGAACGGATATTTCAGCCTCAATGACATGTGAGCTGTTTCAAGTACCTCGGTTTAATGCAACTAAATATTCACTGAGTGTTTGTCCCGCACCAGGTGCTGACTGCACCAGGGGTTGAGGAGACAAAGGCGATGAAGACAAGGTCCCAACTCAAATGAACAAATTGATAAACAAAAAGCCTGCAAGTGTCTGTAAGTACCATAATAGGAAATGTCTAGAAGAGTGTTACGAGAACATAAATGAGGCAGGAACCACCTCTGCCTGGCATCAGGCTGCCTAGAAGTGTTCAGAAAGGTCACACGAGTCAGGTCATAAAGAATGAATTGATGCTCACCAGGCAGACAAAAAAGGGAGGGGACGTCAGGCAGAGCCAAGGGCTTTGCAGGCAGGAAGAGGCACAGCCTCTGGGGCAGGTGATGAGGCTGCAAGATGTCATTCTCAAATACTGGTGCAGGTTAGAACCCCCGAGAAGCTTATAGGAACCATGCCAGGATCCACCAAGAATATTAAATCAGCATGTCCAGGGATGGATCTGGGCACCAGGACTTTGTCAAAACTCCCCAGGGGATGCTACTGTGCAACCAAGGTTAACAACCACTGCCCTGGTCAAGACCAAGAAGGCCGCCAATGTCACCCTGAAGAACTATACTTCCATCCAGGTCATGGGAATCCTAGGCAGTCCTGTCTTCAGCTCCCGAAAACTTTCAGTGGCAAACACCTGTGTGAGGTCCTGTACCATAGGGCTGGGGGCAGCAGATGAATAGCTATTCATTTCTTAGAAGAAAAAAAATACAGGTATCTCAGTTACAGGCAGAACCAAATTCCACTAGAGGGGATAGATGCTCCAGCCCAGTCCTGTGAGCCTGCCCTACTTCTATCAGAGTAGAGCACACGCACCTTAGATTTACCTGCAATGTACACGTCTTTCCTGTAGCTTAGTCAGTTTCTCCTCTTCTCCTAAGTCTACACTTCTGAGCAAGTTCCTATGATTTGAGAAGTCATAGATGGAAGGGTGTTTGTTAGCCTGCAGACGAGCTCAGGTCCAAGGAGACATGAAGCAACGTGCCTCCCCGAAGGTCCCAAATTCCCATAGTTGGCAGCTCTCGCTAGCATACCTCACTGCTGGGCTCAGTGTGCTGGAACAATCTAGAAGACACTGCTTTCTCTCTGCTGATCTACAGCTTTTTCAAAAATACCCTAAATAATGTAACAGCAGCTCACAACACACACACACACACACACACACGCACGCACGCACGCACGCACGCACTTTTTTAGATATGCTTAGGACACTGCTGTCACTAGGCATATTCAACACATGGCATCAACAGCTTGGAGGAGGTGTTTCAAATACACCAGACTCCCTTGCAGATGTTTTGAAAACTGCTGGGTTCCAAAATTTAAAAGCAGCAGAATTTTCTTTTTTGTTGTATGTTTCATGGAACTCCAAAATCTCTAGTCCTCGAGGCTTGAAGGCCTGTATAGCTCAGTGGTAGGTCTTCGCTGATCTGACCAATTTCTACTGAGCACCTACCATGTGCCAGCAGAATTATAGGCACTTAGGAAGAAAATCAATGAGCAAACATGTTTTCAAAATTCCTACCTCTGTGCAACTTACATTCTTGCAGACCCTGAGAGAATGTCAACTTTGGGAAGTTATGAACTGAGCACAAATCACGTATCTGCTGTGACACCCTGGGTACCTGACCAAACCGATGCAAGCCTGTTTCATCGTTTTGAAATGGAGTTAATAATACCCACCTCCTGGGATTATTGTGAAAATAAATTCCACAACCACAGCAAAGCAGCGAGAACAATTCGGGCTTATAGAGGCTGCTGGATGCATTTGTGTCCTCTTGTCCTTCTATCATTTACATCTAAGACCCCATGCTATCTCAGATATAAAACCAAGGATGAGAAGGCACGATTCGATAGATACTAGATTAATTAGAGACACTAAGTGCTCATCACTACAAACTCAGAAATAAAGTCTCACTCTAGCGTTTCCACCAGGATACGTGCTGCTTCACCTTCCCTTTTACAAACTTAAAGAAGGCAGTGCAGGGTAAGAGAAATACTACGGGCCACAGTCAGGAGACTAGATTTTGATTCAAGCTCCTCCAACAACGGCTATGTGTCTTTGGGCAACTCACTTTCCCTCTCGGAGTCTCCACTCCTGGAGCTGCACAGTGAGGGGCTCTTCCGTATCCGTGCTCTCAATCTGGCCTCCATAGCAGAATCCCCTGAGGAGCTCTTACCACATATTAATGTCCAGAAAATTAAACCAGAATCCCTGGAGGGATTTTTTTTTTCATTTTAATTCTCGTGATGTGAAGCCAGGATTAAGAATGTCTCGTCTCCTCTTTCAACTCTAACATCCTAGGACAGGGCTTGCAATAAATGAAGCCAGGCATCAGGTGACCCTGCCAGACCACCATTCCCCTATGGAGCTGGATGTGGCTGGATGGAGCTGGACTGGGGGTCCAGGGATGCATATTTCATTACTCAAGAGGAAATGGATATTGGGTGTGTGTGCATATGTGCATATGTGCTCCCAGAAAATCTCTAAAACTTAAAATGGTAAACCAACTGGGACTTTCCTTTCAGTTTCATGTTAATGTGGCATAAGCAATAATAATAATAATAATAGTAATAATAATCAATCAAAGCCAAAAAGCATTGTATACCAATGCTAGACTCCTGTTCTCTAAGGCTTTTGACCAATTCAATTCTTGGAACACAGAAGCCATGATAAAAACATGGAGTTTAGAGATTCCTTTTCTTCCTTTCTTTGTATCCTTTTAAACATTTTTTTTTCATTACTTCTCCCCTTCCAGGAGCCATTTTTAGACATTTGTCCTCCATTCGCCTGTCACTAAATTTTAACAACACAGATATGCCGTGTATCTGCTTATGTGCTTTATATATGAAGAGAATATAATTTCTTCACCCCTCCCTCTGCCCTGCCCCAGAGACTCACTTTTACAAATTGCCGCCTTGAGAACACATGACTTTTCTAAAAGAGTTGAGGCATCTTGACCTGCCTTTTGATCAAGCTCAAGTCTGGTTTTGATCCTGTGTTCTCTACCATGCACACCCATGCACACCTTCTAGGAGAAGCTGAGCAAGGCAGGATTGCTAAGTGCCCAAGTGATCGGTAAGCAGGTATGCAGCCTTCCATAAACCTCCTACCCTCCCTGATCCAGTCCTCCCCCTAAACTGACTTCAGAATTGTTTTAAGCACGCAGTGAACCCACGACTTGACTGAGACGGGGAGCTGGTGAACACTGTGCTGTGCTATCCAGATCGTTCATCTGTGAAGACCTTGTCACTGGTGGCGGACAGCTTTGAGGTGTTGGCCCCTCTGGGGACAGCTTCTGGGTACCCACACTCAATGATCAGTGAGGGAGTATAAAGGGCTGGTCATCTCAGTCCAACAGGGAACAATCTGGACCTGCTACTCTAGCTAGCTCCAGGCTGTCCCTTGGGTCCGGCCAACGTTGTCACGGGGCCATCACCCTAACTCACCTGCCCCATCTGCCCACTCCCGCTTCATTCTTCTGTGTATCAGGAGCCCAAAGACACACCCACACAAATATCAGACCGCACACAAAGCTCCATGTCAGAATCTGCTTCCCAGGAAGGCCACCAACCACAACGGGCAGTACAGAGCCAGTGCAATAATGGTTGCCATTGTTTAAGAATAACTCTCTGAAACTTTCAGCATTTCCCCCATGAAACTGTCAACTGCATTTGCAGCTAGAATTTATGCCAGGCTTCCTGGCATCAGGGATGCTGTGAAACAAAAGGGACCACAATGAGGAGCTCACAGTCCTGATATCCCAAAAACCTGAACTCAGAGCAGGACCTTATTTAATACGCTCTCCCCATTTCTTGTGATCGATCCAGCCCGTTTCCTTTCTGCTCTGGGAGATCTGCACAATTCTCACCTAAGGGATGTGACCCTCCTTTGTCGGACAAGTAAATAAATGTAGCTTTGTGCTCGATCAGTTTGGTGATCTTTGTTCCTTACTGTCGACATCACGAATCACTCTTTACAAGACCATTGCCTCATGGCACCCTTGGGTTCTCCAGGGTTTCTTGCTGGGGAGCCCATGGGACCCTTCCCAATACCTCACCCCAGGTGTCCTATCCCACCTCCACAGTAATCATAACCAGAATGATAGTTATTGTCTTAAACTAATTATAAAGCTTTCTAGATTCTTAATGCGTGTGACCTCATTTAATCCTCAAAGTCAACTCATGATGTAGCTATTACTATCCCTAGGATACAGGTTAGAAAAAACGAGATCGATGGCCATGCTTTATGACAAATCTGGTGGGTGGTACAGCTGGAATTTGAACACTTTAGGACTAATGCCCAAGCTTAGGAACTACTATGCTACAAATCATCTCTCTCCTAGTTCCTGTTCCTGAGCTGCTGCTGTCAAGATCGGTCTGTAAATAATGGCAAATAAAGTCTCAAACTTGATATAAAAACAAAACAAAACTTAAACCTTTTTACCAATGAGTAGGCAGCAGTGGCCGAGAGCTGGGTATGGCTGGTCAACAGCAGCAGCCCCAGCCTGCAGGGCATGGGAGAGCTCTGTTTGAGGATGAACTACCCTCTGTGCCTTCTTCCACCGGGCATCCTTCCTGCCCCTCCCCTTGGTGATTCCGAACCCAATTTGACTTTCTGACTTAGTTCCTGGTACTCCCTAGACCACGCTTGCTTTTTTCCTAATGTTTATTTATTTATTTTTAGGAGGAAGGGGCAGAGAGACAGAGAGAGAGAGAGAGAAAGAGAGAATCCCAAGCAGGTTCCATGCTGTCAGGGCAGAGCCCAATGCAGGGCTCGATCCCACCAACCGTGAGACCATGACCTGAGCCTAAACCAAGAGTCAAATGCTGAACTGACTGAGCCACTCAGGTGCCCCTAGACCAGGGTTTCCTAACCTCAGCACTGCTGACACACTTGGAACCGGGTTATTCTTCATTGTAGGGGCTGTCCTGTGCGTGGTAGAATGTTAGTAACATCTCTGGCCTCTACCAGATAGATGCCAACAGCACATCACTTCTTCCATCTGTCATAACAACCCAAAACATCTCCAAAAATTTCCAGAAGTTCCCTAGGAGAAGTAAAACCATCCCAGGTTGAGCGCTTCCCCTGACTGGCTTCTGGAACAGGTTTGACTTCGGGCTGATGACTCAGCAACCCCATCTGAGCAGGCACCCCCTGATTAATTGGATTAATTGTTCATCTTGGCACCTTCCTCGGGAGGTTGGCTTCTTGACATCCCAGAAACAAACTGCAGTATTCTTAGCGAAGAATTCGCTCCTGGTGAAAAAGTGTGTCGTCTGCCCCAGACCAGCCCTACATCTTAACAGGTGCCTCCTATCCAGTGCTGGTGGGTAGGAGCTCCACCCGATTCTCAGAGAAACCCCAGTCAGAGGATGGAATTGAACATAAACCTGCAATACTCAGTGTATCCCTGTGCCAAACCCACTACTTTCTGTCTGACTTCAGCTTTTCATTTTTAAGAATGCTTCGGACATGTGGATGGATATTCATTGTTTTATTCCTACGGTGTCTGTTAAGGACTTTTTAAAAAGCCAGCACCAAGGGCCAAATAACAGACTTAACTTTGTAAAGGGTCATGTAAATGGCTCATTGACACATCTCCCAGGCCTGGCAAAGCCGGTAGCCAAGCTCCAACAGAGCCTGAAAATGAATGTCCCAGTACGTAGGTTCCAGGGCCGTGAGCCACTATTTTCCCCCTTGGCAATCAAGCTACTCCCTAAGCCCAGCCCCTGTCTTTCTGCACCAATTCCCTCATCTAAAGGATAAGGAAGGACGAGCAACACTTCAGCCTTTGGCTTTCTCAAGGTGTGACTGTTGATAAGACTCTTGGCCATCCATTCTTCACTTGTTAACCCTCGTTATACATCAGCTCCCATGGTGTGCAGAGTGGAAAGGGAAAATGCACTTTGCAATCACGTAGACCTCGGTTTCACTTCTGCTGTGTGTCCTCAGCAAATTTCTTAACTTCTCAAGACATGCTTTTCTCTTCTATATGTGGAAATATTACAAAAACTGTCTTTTCTGTGTGTGTCATTGAAAAAGATTAAGTTAACACGTACAAGGTGTCTGGAAGGTTCTCACTGACTGATGGCTACCGGAGGGCCAGGTGATATTGTTGGTATTAAAATGATGATGGAGGGGCGCCTGGGTGGCGCAGTGGGTTAAGCGTCCGACTTCAGCCAGGTCACGATCTCGCGGTCTGTGAGTTCGAGCCCCGCGTCAGGCTCTGGGCTGATGGCTCAGAGCCTGGGGCCTGTTTCCGGTTCTGTGTCTCCCTCTCTCTCTGCCCCTCCCCCATTCATGCTCTGTCTCTCTCTGTCCCAAAAATAAATAAACGTTGAAAAAAAATTAAAAAAATAAATAAATAAAATGATGATGGAAATATTGATACACATGAGTTCCTTTCTCCCTTGGACAGAGAAGCTACCGTAAATTTCTTAATCCTTTCTGACTTATGGAAACTCAGTCGTCCTTTAAAAAAAAAGAAAAGGGGGTGCCTGGGTGGCGCAGTTGGTTAAGCGTCCGACTTCAGCCAGGTCACGATCTCGCGGTCCGTGAGTTCGAGCCCCGCGTCAGGCTCTGGGCTGATGGCTCGGAGCCTGGAGCCTGTTTCCGATTCTGTGTCTCCCTCTCTCTCTGCCCCTCCCCCATTCATGCTCTGTCTCTCTCTGTCCCAAAAATAAATAAACGTTGAAAAAAAAATTTTTTTAAATAAAAATAAAAAAAAAGAAAAAACAACTGTACACTTTAATTAGCTCTCCTTCTTGAGATTAGAGTTCTTCTTTTGTACCCGTTTTGAGCATCTGGTTGCTGGAAGCTCCCAAGAAGAAAGTACTTAGAGATTTAACATGGAAGGCTGCAACAATGGCCTTGAAACTGACTTCCAAAATGTGTGTCTCTCTCTCTCACACACACAAACACACATTCAACAAACATAAAAAAATAAATAGGTCCATTTCTTTCTTGCTCCTAGAAAGGGTTCTGCCTTTGCTTTGGGATGGGAGGGGTTGGATAGTTTCACTATCTCCTCTGAATACCTTCAATTATTAAGAACTTATCTGAAAATGAGAAGTAAAACATTAACTGAGAAACTATTACTGTCATTTTACCTTTTACTATACATTTTACAGTACACTATTCAATCCACACAAAACCCATGTGAGTTAAAGATTATTATTATTCTCATTCGAGGTCCATATTGAAAAAATTAAGGCTCAGAGCAACAAGGGGGTGTCAAAATGCTTATTCCAATATTAGCCCCTAATTGAAAATCCAATATTCGTTCCATAATGTCATACTGCTTCTCAACTTTGTTTCTCTGAAATCTCTTTCACATCAATTTAACAGAGGTTAAGAATGGAGAGTCCTGCAAGGTGCAATGGGCGGGGGTGGGGGTGGTTGTCACATAGTGGGTGGGAGATAAGATGTCAAGTATTGTGACGCCTGCCCCAAAATAATTAGGGTTTTTTTTAAGACATTGTAGGAACAACATTCACAAAAGAAAAACTAGAAAACATAATTAAAAGACTAGTAAATTCTATTCCCTGGTCAAAATACAGCCAAACCTCTTCCCAACCCATTGGCCTTGCATCCTTTGCCAGCACCTGATTTTTTACTTCATTCCTTTGGTTGTACATCTCTTTCCCCCTTTCTTTCGGAGACTTACTTGGCTTTGATTTGCAAGTGTCCAATACCCAACCAGAGTAGTTGAAGTGAAAATGGACTTCTCTTGTTTCACATGGCTAGGAAGCCCAGGCATGATAGGTCCTGGGTTTTGCCTTTCTCTCCATGTCTCAGCCTTACTTGGGGCTATCTGAAGAAAGGTCCTTAAATGCCTACCTCCATCTCTAAATCCACATCCTCCTAGTTCGACAATAACATTGGATAGGGGGAAATAAAAACTCTACTCCAAAATTCTCCATATTAATTCCAGGAAAGGCACTGGCTTATCCTGCTTGGGTCATGCATACACACATGTAGACAGTAACTCTACCCATAGGGATGAGGTGTTCTGCCCAGCCAGGGTCATATGCCCCTTCTTTAGCTAGGGGTATGAACAGAATGGTTGCCATACCTTAACAAGCCCACATAGACTGAGGGAGGGTTCTCTAAAGGAATCAGAATAAAGGGGATTGGAAAGCATGCCAGATACACATAAAAATGTGTGACTACCATGGTCTACTATAACAGTAAATTAGAACAATTTCAGGATCTTTACAGCTTACCTAAGCACTCTAAAACTCTCAAAGATGTTGCCATTTGTGGGACACAGAGAAGTTTTCTCTAGAGTACAGTGTTGTCCTGGTGACATTCTGCTGATATTCTGTCCCCTGGCAGTCCTTTCTGTCCCTAACAACCTCCCTGTTGTCTGTGAACATTTGGAAGCCTGGGAACATTCCCATTCCTTATTCCCACTGTCCATGAGCAAATTACTGCCAGATACTATTTCCTATTGTGTCTGCCCCACCCTTGACCCAATGTGAATCTATCAGATACGAATTTTGTGGGATGCTACCGCTTACTCATGAAGCTTCTACAGCAGGCTTTCTGGATGATACGACACAACAAAGCCTCTTCCCCAGGTCTCTATTTCATTTTGTGGTTTAAAATAATCACAAAAAATAGATCCGAAATCCTTTGTCCAAAACAAGTTGACTTGACGCTGAATAATAAACTGGAAAATCAAAGAAGCATTGCTGTATAAAGGCTTGTTCATTCCCTTAGAGTGAGATATACTAGACAAAGTTAGTTCAGTATTTGTCATAGTGAGCAGGATACGGGGGCTGGAGTGATGTGATATAGAAGAATCCAATTATTGTAGAAAGAAAATGAGGGGAAAGTCAGTCCTACTGCTCTGAGAAAGAAATGCTGGTTAACAGGACTGTGTAAAAGAACCTATCCATCCCATCGCTAGGTGTTCCATTCGAGCATTTCAGCTCAAGCTTCTCAAGTACTCGCAAAATATGACACCCAAGTAACAGGAAAGATACCACCAAATGGAGTTTCAGTTACATGGTTGCACTTAATTCCAGGAAAAATTCTGTTCAAATGGCTACGTCCATTATCTCAATCTTCTCTACAAACCTAAGGTATGCGTCCTTAGCTGAATGTACAGATGCAGAACTGGGGATTCAGAGTGATGAAGACCCAGTGATGGCAGAGTCACCGCTAGATTCTGGTCTGGTAGACTCCAGTTCTGGTGCTCTCTCCTTGAAACCTCTATGCTGAGCCTTATGTGAGTTGGCCTCTGCCCTAACCTCCTGGATCAGCAGACATGCTAGATTGGACTACCACGTGGAGGAATATCAATGGGCTACCACACTGAGCCAACAATTTTGGAGGTTTTTTTTTTTTAATTTTTTTTTTAGCATCAGTGATGTACTGTGTTGTTCAAGTACTAAGCAACCCTCCACTTGTTAAAAAGCTCCATGTTTCAATTCAATTCAGCCTTCCGAACATTTGTTCCATTGGATAAATAGGCCTAACTCATGTTTTTCTGGAATATGGGTTTTATGTCACTAGTATTGGAGGCTCAAAAGCAGCTCCAAAATTAGTGCTGGGGGGAGGTCAAAGAAATGACTCTTTGGACACTGTGCCAATTCCACGCTCATTACCATACTAATGTTGCCCAGGCAAGGCCTTCAGTGGCATCCTCCAACATATGCAAATATGCATTGGGAAAAATGGAAATGTATGTAAATGACACAGAAGTTATACTGGCCCATTAACATCACAAATCCCCATTTACAGCCCACTCTTAATTTAGGTGATCTTTCTATTAGGAGGACCACTTATGAAGTTAATCTGGAACGAAATCGCAGCATGTCAATTAAAATGGTGTGACAGTGAGACCACCATCAGTTGGTAACTCTTAGCAGATGTCTTAATTAGGCTTCTCAGTGGCAGGTTGACCGACGACACTCTGTGAAAGTCATTTTCAAGTTTGCATCTGGGGCTTTCTTCTCCAAACTTCTTCTCTTTTTCTTCTTTCCATTTAAATCTTAGCTATTATGAGGTCTCCCTTTGTGCACGTTTTTCCCAAAGACTTGATTCTTTTTTTCTTTTCTTTTGACTGTGAGTAAGAGTATTCCAGAGAGAACATTCTACTCCTAGGGGTTGGGGCACTGCAAGCCTTAATTTATTTGAAGTCTTTTGTTTTATCTTACATATTCATTTGAACTTTGCATTCTCCTTCTTAAAATATCCAGGCTTGTTTTAATATAAAAATTTGTTTAAAATCATACACCATCTATTAAAATTGAAGCCATGTTACTCTGCATCTTTGTACTTTCTTGGCTCATGCCGCTGCACATCCCTTAAGTGTGGAAAACACAAATATCATGTAAAGAGAGCTTTGGAACTATCCAGACCTGAGTTTAAAACCTCACACTATTTATTTAAGTGTATGACTTGAAGCAACTTTTGCAATTCAGATGGAGCTCTCTGAGGCTAGGGACACTTTCTCCCCACCACCCCCACCCCCTTCATGGAGATATAATTGACAATATCATTGCAAATGATAAATGATAAATCATTGCAAAATGATTAACACCATGGCATTAGCTAACACCTGTGTCACATCATATAATTACTATTTCCTTTTTGTGGTAAGAACATTTAAGATCTACTCCTTAACAGCCTTAAGAATTTACTACAGGGGCACCTGGGTGGCTCAGTCAGTTAGGCATCTGACTTTAGCTCAGGTCATGATCTGCAAGTTCAAGCCCCACATCGGGCTCTGTGCTGACAGCTCAGAGCCTGGAGCCTGCTTCGGATTCTGTGTCTCCTTCTCTCTCTGCCCCTCCCCCACCCATGCTCTGTCTCCCTCTGTCTCAATAAACATAAACATTAAAAAAAAATTTTTTTAAGAATTTCCTACATTACTATTAACTATAATCACTATGCTGTACATTAGATGTCTCAGGACTTATTCAACATACAACCCAAATCTCCCCATTTTCCCTACGTCCAGCTCCAGGTAACAACCATTCTACTCTTTGTTTCTGAGTTTGGCTTTTTTTAGATTCCACATGTAAGTGATATCCTACAGTATTTATTTTTGTCTGTCGGATTTCTTTTACTCAGCAGAATGCCCTCAAGTTCCATCCATGTTGTCATAAATATCAGGATATCTTTCCTTCTTGTGGCTGAGTAACATTGTATTGTGTATATATACCGTATCTTCTTTATTCATTCGTGTGTTGATAGACATTGAGGTTGTTACCATATCATGGCTATTGTGAATAATGCTGCAGTGGACATGGGAGTGTAGCTATCTCTTCAAATTATTGATTTCATTTCTTTCAACATATACCCGTAAGTGGGAATGCTGGATCATATAGTAGTTCTATTTTCAATCTCCATACTGTTTTCCATAGTGGCTACATCAATTTACATTCCACCAACAGTGCAAAAGGGTATTCTTTTTTCTACATCTTTGCGAACACTTGTTATCTCTTGTCTTTCTGACAAAAGCCATTCTAACAGGTATGAAGTAATATCTTATTATCATTTTGATTGGCATTTCCCTCATCAGTAGTGATGTTGAGCATCTTTTCATGTACTTGTTGACCAATTGTATGCCTTCTCTTAGGAAATGTTTATCCAGGGGTGCCTGGGTGGCTCAGTTGGTTAAGCATCCAACTCTTGTAATCAGTTCAGGTTGTGATCTCATCATGGGATCAAGTCCTGCATCTAACCAAGAAATGCTTATCCAGATCTTCTGCTCATTTCAAAACCTAAATCAATTTTTTTTTTGCTGTTGAGTTGCAGGAGATTTTTATATATTTTGGGGATTAACAGGTTATCAGATATATGATTTGCAAATATTTTTCCCATTCCAAAGGCTACCTTTTCATTTTATTGATTGTTTCTTTTGTTTTACAGAAAGAAATGGTGCTGGGACTCTCCTTTTCCCAGTAAATATGTTGACTCTCTTGTCAAATACTAGTTGACCATGTATCCTAGGGTTTATCTCTAGGTTCTCAATTCTGTTCCGTTTGTCTGTGTATGTATTTTTTTGCTAGCACCCTACTGTTTTGGTTACTTCAGGAATCCTGTCTACCCTGAGCCCTTCTCATTTCTATCATCTAACTCAGCCCTTGATATTAAAATAGGTACTCAGGGTTTTTGTTTTTTTAATGAATATTGTCTCTATGCTTAAACATGTTTCCTTTCCAAAGCAGAGAGAACAAGTACATCAAAGTATTTTGGTGAGAATTTTAAAGAAATATTTCCACTTCTTCGGACAAAATAAGTTCCCTATGGAAGTCAATACGTATTTTGTGGTGGAGGAGTGTCTACGCAAATGCAGATGCTATAAACAGGAGTTTTACAGTTTCTCTTGAAACAGACAGGATGAAGTGCCATGTGTAGAGCCCTAAATAGGAATATAAGATTGAAGTATTTCCTGCTATCACAGAGCAGGAGTTGGCAAATATTTACCGAATAGGATCATATAGTAAATATTTTCAGTTTTGTGGGCTATACTATCTTTGTCCCAACTCTCAGCTCTGCCACATATCACAAAAATAGCCACAGACTATACTAAATGAATAGAGGTAGGCAGCTGTGTTTCAATAAAACTTTATTTACAATAATAGATGGTGAGTTTGATTTGGCCCAAGGCCAAATATACTGTATAGACCCTTGTATAGACTATGCAAATGTTATGAAATTGTATTAGACCTATATTTTTTTTAACTTTTAAAATTAAGATAGCAGACAAAACTGTGTTTAAAAAGTAAATGTAGAGCATAAAGCAAATTCCAGAACACATAGTAGGTTATCTCTAATACTGATGACAATATTTTGTGCCTGTAATATACGGTATTCAGCCTTCTCTCCAAATAAATTTGATCCCAGAATAGTTTGCATCAACTAAATCACGTCTAGTGTGAGGCTTAAGGACAGTTCCTGTGGATTTGAAGCCCTAACCCAAAGTGAGTTTGGAGCTCTTGCCTGATGGTGAGGAGAGACATCCCGACTTGGGAAAGGCTTGGCACACGGGTGATCTTGGTTAAGTCACCAATCCATCATCCCTAACAGAAGACAGTAGCAATGATAGAATAAAAAATATTTCTCTTGGGCCTTCAGAGAGCCAGGGTAGAAAATGCTTTGTCAAGAGAAAAAACAACGATCTTAATTTTCCTGTAGTGATGTAATGTCCCAGTAGAAATCACAGTCAGCAGTTTGGTGGAATAGAAAAAGCATGGACTTTGGAGACAAATCCAAATGCAAGTCTCATTTTTTCTCCACTTAACTTGTGAGAAGGACAAAGTCCCCTATCCCTGTAAACCTCAGTTTCTTCACCTGTATAGATGATACAACCTGTCTTAGAAGGATGTGGTCGATTAAGAGGTTTCAATGAGTTGCATGTATGAGTTAATGATATAGGTTGTTAGCATAGTTAAAAATGCACAATATGAGCTCCATAAATGTTCATTTCTTTGCTTTACCGTCTCCTTTCCCCCAACAACACAAAAAATAAGACCTTTCCACTGCTCTCAACTAGACCATCCACTTCCCCTGCTAATAAATGACCATTTTATCGCACCATTTTACCTTGAATTGTTACACAGTGTTCTGCCCCCGCCTCCTACTCTCCTAGCTTACTGCAAAGCCATGAGTCAATTATTTTCAAATATTATTGTTCTAATAATAGCACCTGTTCTCAAAACATCACAATGGCCCTCACCTCATCATAATGTACTGTTTTTAAATAATTTAGCTGTTTACAATTGTTCCTTTTCTTTACATAGTTGTAGTGATTCACTTGGAAGCTTCAGTGCTGTATGTGCACACACACACACACACACACAAACACAGTGCATATTTTTCTACTTTTCTGAGATTTTGTTTTTGCAATTAAATTATTAGCAAACAAGATCTGAGAGAAACGCATTAATATATTTAAGACACTGCAAACTCTAAGGCACGGTGAAAAGCGTTTTTTAGCAACACCCATCTGCATTCCCTTGATGTTTTAAATTCCAATTGCTTCTCATCTATTCATGAAAGCAGATCAAATAAGACTTGTTTTTAGCAAGTTTTGACTTTCTTACTTCATTCACAGCACACAATAAAAGCTCCAATTCTGAGGATTTCACCTTCAAGGCTGATATCTTATACAAGCATAAATTTGAATCCAGCAAGCTAAAGACCTGAAATGTCAAAGAGGATCTCTCAGCTGAGGTATGAGATTAGTTGACTGAACATTCAATTTTGAACAGTAGGGACTCATACAGGTGCTCAAAAATATCTGGAATATGTGTCAAGAGTCCACTGAATTCTTAGAAATGGTGAATACCCCATGCAGGACTAGAAGAGACTGGAGAGGACCACACCTCAATAAAATAGTTATCTCTGCAAAGAACAATTTCAGTCTAGCTTCTCCTTCTTTCCAAGCTACAATTCCATGAGAGAGGGACATTAGAATGAGTGACCTCTTATTTAAGAGCAAGGTCCAAGGTGGACAGCCTGGGGAAGATTCCTAGTCTCAAATTATTTACATGAAATAAAATGGATGCAAAAATGTAAGTTTTGAAGCGTCTCATGCTCCTGAAAACATCAGCTTGGAGTGGAGCAGAATCATTGACCTGGTTTTTCAAGGCGGAAACACAGACACCATTCTGAAGTCCCTCTGTTCTCTCTTCTCCCACACTCAATCTCTTACGAATTTTTGCCAAGTGGTTATGTTAATGCCATCTCTCCAATCTACTTCTGCTGCTAAGTCAGGTGCCCCTATGGCCCAGCTGCCTCCAGTTCTACCCCTGTCTTGTACATTTTTCCTACTGTGGCCAGAATTATCCTTACAAATGTCTAATGTGGTCTTGTTGTTTCTTTGAATAACGTAGTTCAATTATCCCTTATTATAGGCAGCAAGACATTCAAACCCCTTAGGGTGACTTATAAAATGTCATTAACCCTGCCTGTGTTTCTAACTTCCTCTCCTAATATCCCTTACATGTAGAGTTCCCAGAATTAGGAAAGAAAGAAAGAAGAAAGAAAGAAAGAAAGAAAGAAAGAAAGAAAGAAAGAGAAAAAGAGAAAGAGGGAGAGAGTGAGAGAGAGAAAGAAAGAAAGAAAGAAAGAAAGAAAGAAAGAAAGAAAGAAAGAAAATGAAAGAAAATGAAAGGAAAAAAAGACACTCGGTAATAATTTTTGTGTATATATGTCCCGTGCATTATTTGAATGTACTTATACTAAAAATATTTCTTTATCTGAAATTCAAGTTTAACTAGATGTTCTGCATTTTATCCGGCAAGGTCACTTAAACAGATACCATAATCCAGCCAAACCAGATACTCTTGCACTGTGTTGAATGTACTTTTCCCCCTTTCTCAGCTATAACCTTTGTGAGGTCAGGGCCATGTACTCGGTCCCAAATGCTTAGCATGTTATTGATATAGACACTCAAGAAGTATTTGTTGAAGGGAGAAAGACAAGGAATGAAGGAAACGAAGGAAGACAGAGAGAGAGGTAAGTAAAGTACCTTTAAATATCACAGACCAATATTTTCCCTAAAGTGAAAATCTTCTACTTCTGAATTCTTCTGGAAATCCTTACCTGTCCCTTCCTGATGGAGTTTCTTTTTCCAAACATCTATAGCATCATGTAAAAGCAGCTGTGAAAGTCTGCTTTGTAACCCTGCTATTATTATTTACTCATCTGAGCTTCCTACTAAACCCTGAGTTCATCAATAGCAGAGAGTAAATTTTCTTTATCAGTTACCCTCTCAGGGTACCTGGAACATGGGAGGCATTCATTCAACACATGTTTCGTTGTCTGGTTAAATAAAGAATAAGTTAAACTAAATAGTAAGACCTATGATTTTTTGTAATATGTCTAGAAAAATCTTGAGCTACTTTTGAAAAGAATCCAGGAACAATTTAGAGACTTTGCCTACAAAGACCCTTGAAGGTCAAAATGGAGCACTGATAAACCTTCCTGGTCCTACTCCATGGGAAAGCAAGTACTTCGGGAAATTCATACCACAGATCCCAGCAAGGATGGCCCTACTTTGAATGATTCTTCATAAGAGTATCAAATAAAGCCACCAGGTGCCCTCTGTATCAGATGTTCTCATGTCAACAGCATTTAGATGTGTTTCACAGAATCCAGCCAGTATCACATGGAGACTACCATCTGGAAATATAAGTACATCTCATAGAGTTTCCCATGAGAGATTTTTTATACAGGGGGCAAATAGCTCCTCTTGAGGTGTTGTGAGTGACCTGATTCCTGAGGCCTTTTCTCCCCTGAACAGCTCTTCGCATGTAATTTATGGCCATCTGGAGCCCCAAGCCCTGTCATCGGACTCAGCCTGAAGCTGAGGGATAGGGTACTTCCTATATCTACATGTGCAGCAGAGATAGCACCACATGGTCCTAAATGAGCAGTTGCCAGATGGATCCTGTTAACGTGTGAGTCTGACTTTATCAGTCCTTTACTCAACACCGTCTTGTGGATCTCCATCCTCCCCCAAATAAAACCAAGTTCTTTTTTATGAATATAATTTATTGTCCAATTGGCTTAAATAAAACACCCAGTGCTCATCCCATCAAGTGCCCTCCTCAATGCCCATCACCCATTTTCCCTCTCCCCCACCCTCTATCCTCCCTCAGTTTGCTCTCAGTATTTAAGAGTCTCTTGTGGTTTGCTTCCTTCCCTCTCTGTTTGTAACTATTTTTTCCCCTTCCCTTCCCCCATGGTCTTCTGTTAAGTTTCTTAAGATCCACATATGAGTAAAAACATGATATCTGTCCTCTGACTTACTTATTTCACTCAGCATTATACCTTCCAGTTCCATCCACGTTGCTGCAAATGGCATGATTTCATTCTTTCTGATTGCCAAGTAGTATTCCATTGTATATATAAACCACATCTTCTTTATCCATTCGTCAGTTGGTAGACATTTAGGCTCTTTCCATAATTTGGCTATTGTTGATAGTGCTGCTCTAAACATTGGGATACATGTGCCCCTATGCATCAGCACTCCTGTATCTCGTGGGTAAATTCATAGTAGTGCTATTGCTGGGTCATAGGGTAGTTCTATTTTTAATTTTTTGAGGCACCTCCACACTGTTTTCCAGAGCAGCTGCACCAGTTTGCATTCCCACCAATAGTACAAGAGGATTCCCATTTCTCCACATCCTTGCCAGCATCTGTAGTTTCCTCATCTGTTCATTTTAGCCACTCTGACCAGTGTGAGGTGGTATTTCAGTGTGGCTTTGATGTGTACTTCCCTGATGATGAGTGACCTTGAGCATCTTTTCATGTGTCTGGTGAATGAAACTTAAGGACATGCAAGATCTGGCACCTCGCTACCTCTCCGTGTCCCATCGTCACACTGTTCCAACCACAGTGGTCTCCTCCTGTTTCTGAAATTCTCCAGCATCTCCAGCATGTTCCCATTTCAGGGCCTTTAAACTGGCTGCTCTCTGGGTCTGAGACACTTCTCCCCAGGAAGTCCACAGATTTTCTTCAAATGTCATCTTCTCAATGAGGCCCCTTCCTTTTTATTTTTCTCCCCCTCCCTCTTTATTTTTCTACATAGCCATTTTCACTTCCTATCATACTATGTAATATAATACGTTTTATTTTTGTCTTCTTCCTTTGGAATGCAAGCTCTGCAGGGGTGGGATTTTTGTCAGCTTTAGTTACTGCTGAAGTCCCAGAGTCTAGAATACCTGGCCAAAAAAGAAAGACAGACAGAAAGAAAGAAAGAAAGAAAGAAAGAAAGAAAGAATCAGGAAAAGAAAAGAAAAGAAGAGAAAAGAAAAGAAAAGAAAAAAGGGAAGATGATAGTTATCGAAATGCAGAGAGAAATCAGATCTTCTTGCCTTTGCCTCTCAAGTTAAGTCTCCAAAGCCTTTGTAAGTCTCAATTTCCTCCTGAGTAGAACAAGAACTCTTCTCGCTCTACCTACTTTAATTACAGCTCTGCCTGTCCCAGCATTTCCAAGTTGTAGGTATTGACAATTCTCACACTAGGTTCTGAAGCAGGTCTCAGTCTTGGAGTGGGATCTTCCCAGCAGGTGGCATCTGTGCGTGATCTGGCAGCCACTAGCAGAGTGACTAACACGGCTGAGGCTAGTTACTGGGATCCACGAGGTTGAAAACTTCCTCAGCCTCCTCTTTGTAAGAGTTGGCATCAGTCACAGTAAATAGACCTCAGGCCCATGGGGCACAGAGCCTGATATCCCACCCAGCTGCATCAAATTTCTCTATCCAGAAACTACAGCTGATCCTACGAATCCAGTTACTTGACAATTTCCATCCAAAAGGCACCACGATGCCTCTGTACTCGTAGGGAGGAGTGGAATACGAGGTGGTGTCAGAGGCCCTTCAGTGCAAGAGTTGGCCTCTTCATTTCCCATCAAGAGCACCCTGACCTTGTCACCCCTCTAGCTTTTTGTTTCCTCAGTTATTAATGGAAGTACTCCCCAGATCTCAGGGTGATCTGCTTCCTCCTGAGCTGCCATGTTATCCCATCAAACCTTCTGACAGGTTCTGCTACCTGAAGAATTTTGTGAGAAATCAAGAGAGGATGTGTGAGATTGGGTTGCAAACTTGAAAGCACTGACTGCATCAAATATGAAAGATGATTATTGTTAACGTACATTTTTAATCCTGCAGATAAAGGCAAAGAGAGAAGAAATTCCCATGTATCAGAGTGCCCTAATAGTCACTGTGAGAAGCTCCTTACCATACTTTACTTCATTCACAATGACACTCAGTTCAACATTAGCCTCCACATTTTAAAAATGGGGAGATTGAGGCCCAGACAATTTAATGCCTGCGATTACGTGGCAAGTCTGGAGTGAAAACAGGTCTGACTCTCTAGATCATGCTTTTTGAAACTCACCAGGCTTATTTAAAAAAATTAATGCTTTTATTATTTATTTTTGAGAGGGAGAGAGACAGAATGTGAGAGAGGGAGACACAGAATCCGAAGCATCCTCCAGGCTCTGAGCTGTCAGCACAGAGCCTGATGTGAGGTTCGAACTCAGGAACCGCGAGATCATGGCCTTGGCTGAAGTTGGATGCTTAATCCACTGAGCCACCCAGGCACCACTAATCTCACCAGGCTTCTTGAAAGGATATATTTAATATGCCAGATATTATTTCAAGCCAATTCCAACTGACCAAAGAGCTCATCATACAGAGATTCTCTATCAGTGAGAAGCGATGCCTCTCATTCCTTATGTTTTATTTGGCAATTAAGAAAATAATAGTTCGAGGCACCTGGGTGTCTCAGTCGCTTGAGTGACCGACTTCAGCTCAGATCATGATCTCACAGTTCGTGAGTTTGAGCCCCAAGTCGGGCTCTGTGCTGACAGCTCAGAGCCTGGACCCTGCTTTGGATTCTTGTCTCCCTCTCTCTCTGCCCCTCCCCCACTCATGCTCTGTCTCTCTCTCTCAGAAATAAACATTAAAAAAAATTTTTTTTAAAGAAAACAATAGTTCATGAGAATGGAAACTCCTGGAATAAAGTGTCAGGCCTCATTCATGTATATCATCACCGTGATCCCATCACACAATAGGCTATAACAAAATTTTTGTTGAATGCACTCGTTATATTCAAAATCTTGATTTTTTTTTATAAATAAAAATCATAAGGCTCTTTATAACACATAGAAAAAAAAAACAAAACCACTCCTATTTTTCCTGCACAGATATAACTAGTGTTAATATTTGGGGGTATTTTCTTCTAGTTTGAAATGGAAATGTTTTTAATTATTATGTTATGACATATTAAAATGAAATGTAGCTATTTTTACTACTCTCTACTTCTTTTCATTTGAAGAGAGCAAATTTCATTCTGTAGAAAATTTGAAAATTTAAAAAGCACAAAGAAGGAATAAGATAAAAAATGTGACTGTTCAGAAATAATGATAATCAAGCATATAACTAATGACAACCAGAAATAGTTTCTTTTGTTTATGTCTTCCACTTTTTCTGTGTATTTTAATGTGCTTGAAATAATGGCATATATACTGCTTTTAAGCATAAAGAACTCAGACATGTTCATAGTTCCTGAATGGGAGACAAAATGAAAAGTGGCTTAATGACAGATAATATCTGCCAGTGGGTGGTATATTCCTTTCCAAAAACTCAGGCTCCTCATATAAATTTTAAAGATGCAGGAAATCACTACTCAGGTTCTGAGGTATTGAAAACGGTCATATGTCACTCTCTGCAGCTCTACGCTTATAAAGACAAAATGGATTTTTTGTTGTTGTTTATTTATCTTCTCAGAGGTATATTAAACATTTCAGTATTTTGGCAATAATTGCCCCGTCTTTGAACAGAATGGCAGGAATTATTATTCAAAGTGGGCATCAATCACGGACAGATTCTACGTGAATGATGCTAGTTTTGAATGGGGCTGAGAACAAGAAAAAGCTCTGGAATAGGTCTAGACTTCTGTGCAAGCCACTCTGCCATTTGGACCATATGATGCAGCATATCCAATGGTGCTTGAAGTGTCAGTGGCAGGTAGGGAGGCAGTCTGGAACCTTTGGTAGGTCTCTGTAGGTGGATCATGGCACAGGCCTTAGGATTGTGGAGCAAAGCCTTGCTATCCTCTGCAGATAACTGCGCTTTTTTTGAGAAACAGCTCTTGACTTGCTCTGGACCATTAATAGAGACTAAATGCTTAACCATGGGCCACCAAGTTATTATGCCACCTAAGCTGCTCATCACAAATCGGGTATTATCATCTGACCCACCATGTCATAACGTTGGGATTACACAGCAGCACTCCATCAACAAAAGAGAGTGAATTATATATAATTCAGGCCACAGGAGTTCCTGAAGGGCACAAGTAAATCATATGAAATGGGACCCAAATGCCCAAGGTCTCTATTCCTTACACTGCCTTCTTTCTCCTAGTCTGAATATAAAGCCTCCTGGGGAGTTGCCTACAATCAGTTAACAAAGGGAGAGAAGACCCAGACCTAGTTTACAGATGGTTCTCCACAAAGTGCAGGCCCCACTCAAAACTGGACAGCTATAGCACTACAGTCAATTTCTGTGATGTCCCTGAGGACAGTCGTAACAGAAAATCTTCCCAGTGGGAAGAACTCTAAGCAATGCACCTGGCTGTTCACTTTGCTTGGAAAGAGAAACAGCCAGATATGCAATCACATACCAACTAATGGACTGTGGACAATCGTTTGGCTGGATGGTTAGGGACTTGGAAGAAACATGATTAGAGGAAATTTGTGGAAGAAGGATATGGGTAGACCCCCATGAATGGGCAAAAATGTGAAGATATTTGTGTCTCATGTGACTGCTCACCAAAGGATGACCTCAGCAGACAAGAATTTTAATAATCAAGTGGATAAGATAACCCAGTTCTGTGACTATCAGTCAACCTCTTTCCTCAGCCACCATTGTCATCGCCCCATGGGTTCATGAACAAAGTGGCCCTGGTCTCGTGGGTGAAAGAATATGCATGGGCTCACACCATGGTCTTCTACTTACCACAGTCAACCTGTATATGACCCCTTCTGAGAGCCCAATCTTCCACTGGTGCAGCACCATTCCCCTGGAGTGATCAGCCAGCTATCTGGTGGCAGGTTGATTACTTGGACGGTTTCGGTCATGCAAGGGGCAACATTTTGTTCTTACTAGAATACATGCTTGTTATGGATGCAGATTTGCCTTCCCTGCATTCAATACTTCTTCCAAAACTACCATCTACGGACTCACAGAATCCCTTATGCATTGTCATGGTATTCCACACTGCATTGTTTCTGACCAAGAAATTTACTTCATAGCAAGCCCATGGTCATAGAATTCACTGGTCTAACAATGTCCACCACCATCCTGAAGTAGCTGGCTTGATAGGATGGTTCAATAGCCTTTTGAAGACTCAGTGGCAATGCCAGGTGATAGTGCCTTTCAGGGCTGAAGCAAGATTTCTCTAGAAGTCCATCTATGGTCTGAATTACGGTTCCATATAGAGTACTGTTTCTCCCATAGCCAAGATTCATGGATCCAGGAATCAAAGGTTAGAGATGTGAGTGATATCAGTCACTGTTATCCTTAGTAACCCACTAGAAAAAGTTTTGCTTCCTGTTCCTATAGCCTTATGTTCTGCTGGCCTAGACATCTTAGTTGCAAAGGGAGAGATGCTGCCACCAGGAGAAACAATAGTGATTTCACTGAAATGGAAGTGCAGATGGCCACCCAGACACTTTGGTCTCTCCCTCAGTCTGAATCAACAAAGAGTAAAAGGGAGTTCCTATGCTGGCTGGGGTGATTGGTCCTCACTACCAACAGGAAATTGGACTACTTCTCCACAGTGGAGGAAAGAAGAATATGTCTGGATTATAAAACATCCCCTATAGTGTCTCTTAGTATTACCATGCTCTATGATTAAGTTCAAAAGAAGATGACAACAATCCAAATCAGGCAGGACTAATCATGGCCCAAACCCTAATCGAATGAAAATTTGGGTCGCCCCACCAGGTAAAGACCACAACTGGCTGAGGTGTTTGCAGAAAGCAAAGGGCAGGCAGAATGGATAGTAAGAGACAGTAGTTATAAATACCAGCTACAACCATGTGACCAGTTACAGAAACTAGGACTGGAATTGTCATGAGTATTTCCTCCTTATTTTGCTATGAATGTGTGTGTGTGTGTGTGTGTGTGTGTGTGTGTGTATAAGACCATTTGCTCAATATATATATTATATATATAAATATATATCAATTGCTATGTTTTCTTTCCTTTTTTACTCCCTTATCATGTAATGTAAGATATATTGACTTTAGTCATAGTATTTAAGCTTTGCTAATTTTACGTTACAGTATTTAAGTTATGGGATATCAAGGAGAAGAGTTAATATCATGCAAGGACTTTACTCCTCTTCTGGAGAAGAAGTTAGTGCATTTTTGGTTGCGCTCAGGGTGGTTATTTCATGTTAGGCAGAATTATGATCTCACTACTGCCTTTATTTGGAAATTAAGTATGGTTGAAGGAGATGTACATGAATGCCAATCTGACAAAGAGTGGGCTTGTGTTAGTTAATTGTATGCATCAATTTGACAGGGATGTGGAGTCCCCAGATTAAATACTATTCCTGGGTGTGTCTGTGAAGGCATTTCTGGATGAGATTAGTATTTGGATGAATTAACTGAGTAAAGCAGACGACCCTCCCCAGTGTGGATGAGCATCATCCAATCTGTCAAGGGCCTGAATAGAACAAAAAGGCAGAGGACACGGGAACTGGCTTCTGCCTGACTCCTTGAGCTGGTATATGGATCTCCTCTTGCCCTTGCCTGGGACATGCATCACTGAGCATCCAGTTCTCAGAACCATACCGAGATATTCCTGGGTCCCCAGCTTGCAGATGGCAGATGTTGCCACTTCTCAGCTTCTGTAATCACGTGGGCCAGTTTCTTAAAATATATTTCATATATATACGTATATACATCCTATTAGTTCTGTTTCTGTGGAGAACCCTGACAAATATAGTGCATTTTATTTTTTCCACTTAAAATATGCAAATGCAATTCTGGTCAAAGGCACTTTGACATTCAATGCATCAGAAGTTCCAAAATGTATCTCATATCACACTGATTTTCTGTAATCTCAATTATGTTCTTAACTGCTTCTTAAAGCTAACTGTTAGTGCTAATTCTACCATTGAACCTTTAGTGTTGTAGAAACTCTTCCTTATCTCATCCAGCCCCTTTTACATAACACTCTCTATTTCTTTATGACATCTGTCCTATTTTTAAGAGGCTATTGTTCCTTGCATCTCATCTAAGGATGCAAAATAATCTCCTAAAAAAAAGCGAAAGCCATTTCCTGCAGATCTTTGGCAAAGGTTTGTTCTTCCTCTGAACTTCCATAATAATCTTTCATAACCATTGTTCCAAGTTCCTGCACTGTGATTGTTGTCACTGCTGGGGTATATCCTTCATGTGTTATGGCTTTCTCATCTTTAAATAAAAGATGTATCAAAACCCTGTATTTGCCAGAAAACTTCCAGTATGAATGTTCCTTGACCTCACTTCCTTCTGGCCAATTCCTCTTTTCTAAGGTATAACTACATACCAGTTGAATGTTCGCAGCTCCTAAATAAGTTCCACCTTCTAACAGGCTTTATTAACCGTGGATCTAATAGACCGAAGTGAAATTCTTCCCAACTTATTTCTGGATTTCCGCTGACATGAACAGTTGTTGAGCATGAAAATAGCCATCAGTCCCCCACATGTCCTGCTACCAGGGTCATCCTGTATTTCTTTCCCCCAGCAAAGGTGCAGAAATTCTATTTTTCTACCTCAAGATGCTTTGCATTCCTGCCATTAAAGCCATCCTCCTGTCCTCCAGGCCCTGCCCAGGAGGTAGCAAGCTGACTGCCCACAGGAGGAATCTGACTCAGAGGCATTTGAAACAGCACCATTTTTAAAATAAAATCGATGCAATTCTAAAATAAATAAATAAATAAATAAATGCACAGAAATAAAATCCAGATTTCCAGCTCCTCTTGCATTACGGAAAGATTTGGCAAATCTCTATCTGTGTTCTTGCAAGACAATTTGTTGTCTTTTTTTAAGTTTATTTTTACCTATTTTGAGAAAGATACTGAGAGCAAGTGAGAGAGGGGCAAAGAGAGAAGGAGACAGAATCCCAAGCAGGCTCCATGTTGTCAGTGCAGAGCCCGATGCAAGGGTTAAGCTGATGAGCTGTGAGGTCATGACCTAAGCTGAAATTAAGAGTCAGGTGCTTAGCCTACTGAGCCACCCAGGCGCCCCAACAATTTGTTGTCTTTACATAAAGCATATCTTCTCTGGTTTGCTTCAGTCTCCTCCCTGGACCACCCACTCATTTTGTTACCTTAAGTGTTTGCATTTTTTTAAATTGAAGTTGACATATTAAATTAGTTTTGTGTACAACATAGTTATTTAGCAACTATATACATACAAAATGCTCACCAGGATAAGTGTATTATTGACTATATTCTCTATGTTGTACTTTTCATCCCCATGACTTATTTATTTCACCTACACCAAAAAAAAAAACAGATTGATAAATACAGATAACACACTGGGGGTTGGGGAGGTGTTGGGGGACGGACAAAATTTGTGTTTGAATTCAACCCTAGTATAAACTTGTTTCCCACTGTATTTGTTTCCCAGGGCTTTCACAACAAATTACCAAAAATGTGGCAGCCTAAAACAACAGACATGTATTCTCTCACAGTTGTGAAGATGAGAAGTCCAAAATCAAGAGGAAGCCTTCCATGCCTCTTCCAGCTTCTGGGGGCTCCTTGCATTCTTAGCTTGTGGCCACATCACTTCATTCTCTGCCTCAGTAGTCACATGACCATATTTTCTTTATGTGTCCTTTTCTCTACCTTATAAGAATACTCTCATTGGACTTAGAACCTACCTGAATCTAGTATGATCTCGTCCTGACCCTCACCTTAATTATGTCTGCAGAGATCCTATTTCCAAATAAGGTCACATTCTGAGGTTCTGGGTAGACAAGAATTTCCACCAGGGGATCCTTCCCAGGGATACACACACAATCCCAGAATGTGGACAACGAAAGAAAGACAATGATCCTTCCCAACTCTTTCCTATAGAACAATGCCCAAAGGGCACGCCCAAGCCAATGGACCGTGTTTTTCCCTTCAGTTTCATTGACCTTAAAGTTGGCCAAAAAGCAAAAAACAAAAAATACCCACCTCCCTGGATCCAGCCTTTAGTTGATTGTCAGTCCAAGTTTATGGCTGTATTTTGAGTTTATATCTTCTTCTAAGCCTTCTTAGGTATTTTACTGCATGTGACGGAGAAAGCTGTACAAGAGGCTGTTCACAGACACCATTTTAAACCAGCAGTCAGTGAATCAACTTTATAAGCTGCAATTTAGAAAATAAGGAAAGGATGAGCTTTTTCCCCCCCTCCAAGTATACTCTTCATTTCCTCCACACTCCCTCTGCTCCCAGCTCCTCTCCCCAAATGCATCAATCACATTGCTGACTTTAGAGGAACAGAGGAAGAAGGATAGCATTGTTGTGCAAGCGTAGAACAAAAGATGCCATGGGGCCAAGTGAGATACCATAATACTGCTGCTGAGACCTTTACAGTCTGAGCTCTGAAACTTCCATTTGTTAATGCTGATTAAATAATGAAAACAATTCTAGGTTAGGAAAATGTTACTAATCAGCTCCACACAGTAGCTATTGTCATTGATTTGTATATTTAATGAAAAAACTAATTAGTACATATTTGTTATTGTATTATGATTAACATACCATATCAAATGTGTCAGAATAAAATCCTTTAAGAACAAGAAGAGTGTCTTATCCTGGGAAAATTGAAGCAAAAGAAAAAAAAAGAAGAAGAAGAAGAAGAAAGAGCAAGTGCCTTAAAATTTTCAAAGCCCAGCTCTGGAAGCCAAGGTCTGGAGTGGCGAAAGAAAGTGGCCCTAAGTTACACCACTAATTGGCAAGGAAACTGGAACTGTAGCCCAGGCCTCCTGCCTTCTAGGTCACTGTTCTCTGCAGGTACAACCAGTTAAGTCATTTAAGCAAGTTGAGAATATACCATTTTCCGACTGCTCCATTCATTCATATACATCGCTTTGCAGTTTCCAGCTACTTTTTACAAAGGACATGATGCCATTGGGTTCCCACAATAATCCTCTGATATGGAAGCAGGAGGTGTCCTTTCATAGGGAAGAAAATAGAAGATCAAACTTTTCCACTCGACACCTTTATTCACTGAACACCACTCACCTATCCCACACTAGGCCTCCAAAGGCGAAGATGATTCAGAATCCCGAAGGGTGTGCAGTCTGGAGAAGGAAAGAAAATTCACCAGACACTACTGGCAAAGGGTCCTAACAGAGGCGAGCCCGAGATGCTGAGGAAGTGGAGAAGCAGGTGACGAGAAAGCAGAAGTTAGAAGAGGATTTATATTTGGCCAGAGGCTAAAGAATAAATGTACACCAGCTGCAGAAGAAAAGAAATGGCATCCCACCTGAAAGGAAGAAATCACAGTAGACAGAAGAAGACACAGACATACAACACGGTGCAGCCATTCAGCGTGACTTCTGAGAAGGGCATGAGTCACAAAGGACATCCACAGAGAGCATGAGACCAGGTGAAGAAGTCCTTTCTGTGCTACGGTAAAGAGTTTGAACTTCATCTGCCAGACCAACAGGTGCAGGTTTTTTAAATAAGAGTGTCACATGATCAAATTTCTGTTTGGAATTCAAATGCACCCCAGATTCAGGCAGGTAAAAAAAGGAAAGGTATAGAACCACAGCGAGGAAGAGAGGTGATGACAAACTGGAGAGACGTCTGACGCCTGAGCGAGAAGAGAGGACCCCTATTGGGTTTCGTCCACCCGTTGCTCTGGCTGAACTAGTGTGGTCCAGATCAACTGAGTTTTCAAGAGAAACCAGGAATGGGTATTTTTATGTAAACACATCTAATTTTTCTATCCAGACATCTTATTCTAAAAAGTGTTTTGGACAGAAAAGAAAAAGGAAAGGCACCGTGGGCTGCTTTTATCCAAGAAGCCCCGTTTTGACATTTGACCTGTGTGCAATATAAGAATCTGGAGGCAGGGAGAACATTTAAGGATCTATTGCAAAAGTATAAACCTAAGGCAGGGCCCGTGAGGAAAGAAAAGAAGGGCGGGAGCTGGCTGACATCAGAATATAGAATCTAGAAGAAATCCACCGAGTGGTAGAGGGAGCAACGTGACTGGGCATTCGGACTCTGGTCTCTGATTTAGTCCTTTGTGAGACTGTTGTGATTGCGGGTATAGGCTTTACTAAAAACCAGAAACAAAAACAAAACAAAGTATAGAAAGAAGCAGCAAAGAGTGAGTTCTACAAACAAGCCTCCAACCATCAAACCAACTTCCCATGAGTCCTCCAAGTTCAAAACGGTGTTTGCATTCAGAGCCAGGTTGACAAAGAAGACTAGTGTTCTCTTTGTTTCTTTGCTTCAGCCTCTGAGGTATTCAGTTAATGTTCTCTGCCATAAAGAAAGAAATGGTTGGTCTCCTTTCCCTAACTATGCTGTCTCTCTGATTTAAGTACTTTTCACCTGTGAATGTCCTTGGTTACTCCTAAACTGTATTCTGTCCTATAAAAGGCACTAAATTAAAGACTCCTTTGACTCTGGGTTTTAGTGAAGTGATTTTGAAAAGTGCTATAAGGTTGCTCCTCGCTTCGGAGAGCCAGTCAAGTTCCCCTTAAATGTCACCTCCTTTCTGCAATTGCTTTAAAAAGCCACCCCTTTAAGACACAGCTCAGATGACCTCTCCCCCATGAAGCCTTTTTGTTCCACACCCACAGCCCCTGGCAACCCCAGATTAGGTCAATGCGCCTTGACTGTGTAAATCATCATCTGTCACCATCTAATTAATTTCCACTCTTGAAAACCTATAAGCCATGCCCAGTGCAGCAGCTAGAGCGGTCTTCTTAAAATACGTCAAATCGTATCATTGTCCAACTTAAATTCGCCACTGTCTTTCCTCTGCAGTTAGAATAAAGTATAAACTCCTTGAAATGATGGACAAAATCCTGGATTATCATCTTGTCTATAACTTCTGCCACTCTTCTTTGTTCTGGTTACATTCACTGGCCTTCTGAGGGACCCTTAGATACCGCCACAGGGCCTTTGCACTTGCTCTTCCCTCTCTACTTACAATACTTTTTCCAGGCTTTACATATAGCTGGATTTTTCTCATCCTTCTACTCTTAGGTTAAATGCCATTTCCCCGAGAGGCCATCCATCCATTGCTAATTCATCTGAATGCTCACTTTCCTAGGTTATTGTCTCTCAGCATCTGGATTACTTGCCTCATAGTTGTGGTAGCCATAAGAATCACCTTGCAGGCCACCTAATGCTGAAGCACAATTGTGTAAGGGCCTAGGTTGTTACTCTCTGAAGTCCACCCATATGCACACTCTCAAGCCACACTTCCCATGGGCTGCTCCTAGCCATCAGCTGAACAGGAAAGGGACGCTAAGGCAGTCTGATCCTGGGGACATGGGAATCCTCTGGCCAGCAATTTTGACTTGAGGACCCACCATCAACTGACACTCTCTTATGCTGCGTGGCAGTATATTTTCCTACCTGCCTGCCTACCTTCCCTCTCCCCTCCATTCCATGAGGAAGGGCTCCCCCAGTCCCATTCAGTGCCTTTCCCCATATTCCTTCAAAGTCCTATGTCTTACTTTTGCTTCTCCTAGAACCTAAGCTAACACAACAGTACTTAACTAAATCTTTGTGTGTGTGTTTTTTTATTTTTTTTTAATGTTTATTTTATTTTTGAGAGCGAGAGACAGAGAATGAGCAGGAAAGGGGCAGAGGGAGAGGGAGACACAGAATCCAAAGCAGGCTCCAGGCTCCAAGCTGTCAGCACAGAGCCCGACCCAGGGCTTGAACTCAGGAGCTGTGAGATCACGACTTGAGCTGAAGTGGGACGCTTAACCAACTGAGCCATCCAGGTGCCCCAATCTTTGTGTGTTTTTATGTATGTATGTATTGAGTTTCCCCAATGAAATGTCATCTCCTTGAAGGTAAGGCTCCTGGTAGGTTCACTCACTGCCATGTGCATAGTACTAGCAAGATCCTGGCATTCACTAGGTCCTTGTCAATACTTGTCCAGTCTCATATATAGGTCTATCAACACATTGACACATTATATTGACATCATCCATGTGCCCGCTTTAATCTCTCACTGGGCTGCAGAATTTCTTAAAAATAATCTATTGATGGCGTTTGGTCCCTGAGGCAGACTAGCAGTCCAATTTGTGTTTGAGTTGAGATAACAATTCCTCCTTCCTCGCTCACTCTGCCTATGCAGTACTCCCCATACACCCCAGGCAGCACAGGGTAAATTCCTAACTGTCTTCCATAGTGCTATCTAGTTTACCCCCAAGCAGGCCCTCGCCCCGTGTCCTACATGTCTGTGATGCGTGAATGTCCCCACCACTCGCCCAGGTTCTGTGAATTCTTCCCCTTCTCTGGCCTTCTACATCCCTGTCAGCATTCCAGGCTGCTCAAACAGTCACCAAATTCAATCCTTTTCACTTCCTAGGTATCTGCTCATTGAATGAGCTTTTCTCCATTTTTACTGCAAGCACCTGGGTCCAGGCCAACATCACCTCTCTCCTTAACCAAACAAATCACCTCTTAATAGGTTCTTCTTCCTCCACATTTACATCCCTCCTATACATTTCCTCTCCAGGAGCAACACATCCTTCCTAAAAAGCATATCTGATCAGGCCACACCCTGCTTACAGCCCTTCCAGTTTCGAAGTCTTTTGAAGACTTTCAGGGAAGATCCACTCAATCCTGCCTGGCCTATCCACAGTCTGTAATAGTTCTTATTACACAGACTTGTTTAATGGTACCTTCAAGAAGGTGTGTGACTCATGTTTTGAAAACAAAGATCTGCCCAAGTTACCCCATTTTCTTCAAACCCTTTAAAGATTCCCCATTGCCTCCAGATGCTGTGAGTGTGCCCTCCTACATCTCTAGCCTCCTCTGTCTACGCCATCCAATGCCCTTAGCCTTCCCAGCTATAGACAGAGCACCCATGCACCCATGCCGCACTAGCTCACAAATCTTCGCCGATGTTGCTTCTTTTGCCTGAACCACCTTGCCTCATCTACATGCTGGTCGGCGCGTCCCCATCCTTCAATACCCATCCTCATTACCTGTCTTCCATGAAGTCTTCGGACACCTCTCTCCTCTCGGTAGACTTCACCGCCTCTTCTGCTGTGGCCCCACGTTATTTGTACGAATTTCTATCACTTCACAGCATTTCTTGGTTTATAATTCTAATTTTGTGTCTGCCACTGGACTGCAAACTTTTCAAGGGTGGTGTCAAGGTCTTATTCAGCTTTCGTTTCCAAGTACCTGCCGCATACAAAGAAGGTGTTCGATACAAATACACCGAGTGAACAAATGAATGAACAACTTCATCCAATCTACAGAGAGCCACAATTTTTTCCTCTCCGGTTATTCTACCTCCTGCGAACTACGATAGATGAGATTGCCTTATTTTCTGAGCTCTATACATATACAGCTATACAATCTTTCTTAGTAGGTTCTAAACATCTAAAGAGCAGGGGAAAAGCCTCAGTTTCTTTGTTTCCTTGCCTTGCACATGGAGGAGCTCAATCTCCTTTTGCTGATTGATTGTTATTGCTAGATCTACTATTCCTTTTTGATTCGGCAACTTACTGAAAAAGAATTTAAAAAGAAAGCCTGCTCAGAAATCAAACAACAAAATCACAAAATGTTCTTTTCTAAAAATAACACATCCCCAAAACACTCAAGGCAAAAGCTGTGTGTTTTCTCCTCTCCCATTAATGAGAGAAAGATACGACTTCCTCAGTTTTCATTTTGTCTGCGTCATGTCTGTGTTGCCTGGAGATTTGCGGCTGTTGTTGCAAAAAAGATCAAATGACAACGGGAGACGGATGGTCTCCTTGATTAAAAAGTGGCACTCAGATACATCAGCTTCCTCAAATTCAAGGAGGAGAGGGTTATTTCACAGCTAGTGCCCACTTCAGAGGCACGAATCCCTGGGAGCAGCTGAGGATCCCCTCCCCACCCCCCCCCACCCCATCCAGATCTGCTCACACAGGAACTTTAACGCAATGACACGTAGAGCAGAATCACAAAGGCTTAGAGTTTCCTGTTCATTGATTCAAGATCATCTTTCCAGAGACAATTCAATAAGCAGCATGGCAGAGTCAAACCAACCTGTATTCCAATCCCAGCTCTGACAGTCAGTAGCTGTGTGACCCTGGTCAAGTTACATGGCCTCTCTAAGCTTCAGTTTCATCAGTTGGAGAATGGGGGTGATAATAACATACCTAACACCATGCTGCTGATGTGGTTGAATGAGATAACACAAAGATATCCCTGCCTGTTCCTCAGTACTCGTCAATGGTGGCCGTTTTCATTTATTCGCCAGAACCTCATGTGTCAGAATAGCCACCAAATGTTGAAGACTTACTATGTGCTCTAGACACTATGCTAGTTGTTTTTATGCTGATAGTTTACTTATAAACCTCAAAACAGTCTTTAATCAGGTATTATCCTCATTTTATAGTTGGGGAAACTACATGTGCATGAGGATAAGTCACCCAATATCACACACCTCCTACAGTCACCTTTATGGCAGAATGAGTCATCGCCTTTTCCACAGCCCTATGTTTCTGTTTCCTATCTTAAATGGGAGGGCAGTACTCAGAACCCCGAGTGCCATCCAACTCCCACAACTTCCGGAAGAATTTGAGACATGCAGTCAGGCGGACCCAGTAGATTTTCAATAGTACTACTACTAACTTAGTAGTAATTTAGCCAAATGTTTCTCCTACCCTGGAGCCACATTTGAGCTTCAATGGACCTTTTAATCAGTTTTTTTAATTTTTTTTTTTTAATTTTTGATAGTGAGAGAGTGGAAGGGGGAGAGGGGCAGACAGAAAGGGAGACACAGGATTGGAGGCAGGCTCCAGCTCTGAGCTGTCAGCACAGAGCCCGATGCGGGGCTTGAACCCATGAACTTTGAGATCATGACCTGAGCCAGAGTCGGACGCCTAACCAACTGAGCACCCAGGCACCGCCCCCCCACCTTTAATCACTTTTGTTGAAGAGTATGGGCCTTCAGATCTTTCAGATCTTTCCACTCTACAGGAGGGAAAAAAAAAAAAAAAGAAGAGAAAATTTTTGCCCATCACCAAGGACCTAGAAAGAAACAGCTCTCAGCTGTCCTCCCCTTATTTCTCTGCCTGTGGACAACGTGTTGCCCATAGAGACAAAACCGCTCACCAAGCAAGAAAGATCCCTCAACCTTGTTTTGTCCCTACTGGACTCATAAATAAAGAATAAACCACTGGCCCTCCCTCTCTCTCCCCTGTCCGCCCAAAACATCTAACCATTCCTTTTTCCTTCCTACTAAATATTCCCATCCACCGAGCACTGTAGCTTTTATATATTTGTCAATCAGTGCTTAATCTATCAGAGCATCCTCTTTGGGCAGTAGTTGCCTTTGGACAGGAAAAGGCCTTGAGCTCCCTCTAGAGGTTGCTATAATTTGACCAACCCACAGGACTCTCGCCTTGACTTTACACAGCTGCAGGTGGTAGCCAGGGGCAATGTCACATTTGTCTGTGTTTGCCAAGAGCGCTACAGGAATGAATTTAAACCAGAATATTCTCCACTGGAAAAGTGAACCAGGGCCAAAGTGACAATGTCAACAACTCCCTCCAAGTGAGCAATACAGAGACAACGGCTTTCTCCAACATGAAGACAGGTCGTTTTGGTCCCCGGAGCCTGTTGAGTCTCAGCAGAAAAATCTGAGCAGAGAGCAACAGAGGGGCCAGCCATCTCCCCCCCAGGTTGCGAGCTCTGAGGCCCTACCAGGCCTCCAGAGATAGGAACAGAGAGACAAAGCTGTTTCCTCCTGGCACCGAACGCTGACCAGTGAGAGGCACCCAAGATGATGGCCTGCCTAGTGCCAAGCCCTGGAAGGTACAGAAAGTCTGCCTGCCCCAGACAGACAAAAATCCAGCCACTGCATAAAGCGGGCATGTGTCTGGAGCATCACTGGCTACATTTCCTGCTCTGGTGTCCAGCCCATGCGTGGGAAATGTCTGGTACTGGCTAAACACATTTTTGGAATAATGTTGAATAAGCACACACCTAACAGCTGTCCTATGGCTGCTTCCCCTAACTGGTGTAGGGTACACTTGTTGTGGGTAGAATCATGTCCCCCCCCCACAAAAATATATTTCATTTTTAACTCACAATGCCTATGAACGTGACCTCATTTGGAAACAGGGTCTTTGTAGATCAAATAAAAGTTAAGAGGAAGTCATGCTAGATTCAGGTTACCCTTAATCCAGTGACAGGTGTCCTTGGAAGAAGAGGAATATTTAAAGGCAAACACACAGTGACAGAAGCACATCATGTGATGACAGAGGCAAAGATGGGGGTCGTATGTCCGAAAGCCAAAGGACACCACAGATTTCTGGCAACCGTGAGAAGCTAGGAGAGAGGCATCACATGAGCCTTCCCTGGAGTCTTCTGAAGGAACCTGGCCCTGCTGACACCTTGACTTCAGACTTCTAGCTTCCATTTCTGCGAGAGAATACATTTCTGTTGTTTTAAGTCATCCAGTTTACGGTAATTAGATATGGCCCTAGCAAACAGCACTTTACTCTTCCCAGCACAGTGAAATGAAAATCTCAGGGCCCCTGCAGAGGAAGTGTTATACCTCTTATTCCTTCAAAAAGCCAGACGACACCCATTCACTCTTTTCACTGCTTCCAGGTCTCTGCCTGAAGATGAGGCTTCCCCATGATGGAAACAGCGTGGGCCTCAAAATTCAATGCCACACCATGGAGGGGTTGCTGGTAGCTTCAGCTAAAGCTCTATAGGTCTCACAGGGCTTCTGTTCTAAACAATAGGAGAAAAGAAAAAGCAGAAATTATGGACACGCTTCAAATCCTTCATGTGGAACACTGGGCAGCAGCTTTCCCCCTAATCTCTTTGTACAAATATATTTTGGAAAAGAGGATGTATTTTCTCACAATACAGGGCATTTCAGACAGTATAGGCTCCCTGACCTATTTGCAGAAATAGCTTATCCTCTGCTTACAGACAATAAACAATCATTATGATGTGTTAATCTCATATGCTTCTCAGGAGAAGGGAAAATCATCACATGGAAGTAACAGAGGGTTTCAACACCTTCCTTCCTCCAAAAGAGGGATTGTTCTCAGAGTGCTCCCTTCCAAGGACGCTGTCCCACTAGATTGCGAGCTTTCTCAGGAGAGGAACAGTCCCATTTAATCTTCCAATCCATGATCCCTGGCACCAGGTGTGGTATCTTGCAGGCTTTCTGAAAAAAACTGGAGTGGAAAGGCTAGAGATGGACAGAGCCCTCCCCACTGGAGGGATCTGAAGCCTCAAAGGTTCCCTGCTCTGTCCTCTTCCTACCAAAGTCTGTAAAGACACGAAGAGAACCTTTCATCTGAATTTTCTTTGCCAGTTAACATTAATTCGGGGTTAAATCTTCCATAAAGACCCATTCGTGCAATGACTGGGTTTCAATCATGCCAGCTGTACTGCCCAAGACGACATGTTTAAAATCCCTTCCATTTAAGTGGACAAGGCAAGGTGAACACAGCATTGTTCAAGCCTACCTCGTTCCAGGATGGTTGCTGCTAATCAGCCTGACTCCTTGCAATCTCTTCTGTCAGCACTGACCTTGGGTCTCCGTATCTGCTGACTCTCTAGACAGCTTGCTATGTTTTCTTCCCAACAGGGCTCCTGGAAAGCCCCCATTTGGCCCAAGTCCCAAAATTCCTTCTGATCAGCTCTCTTGGAACTCATCCTGCTTAAGCGGGATGTCTGCCCCTACCCATCCTGATTCTGGGAGTTGGAGTGTCTTCTTTGACTACAGCGTGAGGGAGTCCTGAGAGGGCAGCTCTCCCTGAGCTATGAGTTCTCCGACAGGCTGCCCGTCATAGGCTTGTCTACCAGCCATGCAAGCACTGAAGCTCGGATCGCTATTCAGAAACAGGGTCTCCTCTTGTTGCATCATTTAGGTGTTTTAGGCAATATGAGCCTTTAAGAGAACAGACGGGGACAGACTCTAAATGTTTTATATTATCTTGACTACACTTGGTGATGGTTAGAAGAAGAGGGAATAAGAATGAAAAAAAAAGAGGAAAAATGGGTAGGAATATAGGAACAGCTGATCTTGCAAATCTGCTTTAGGAAAGATCCAAAAGCTGCATTTCTATCAATTAGGGAGAGAAAAGTTCAGATACTAGTAGGGAGGGGGGCAGGTGGTGGAAGGTCCAAATATCCTGAGGTACTATCATGGAAACTTCAAGATACACACACACACACACACACACACACACACACACACACACACAAATATTTCCCTAGCATAAGCATCTAAGTATTTGGATCTCTAGGGTCTAGAAGAGGGGAGTCAACCCAGCGATTTGGAAAGGAGACTGAGCTAAGGTTAGCAGTGGGAACCCCACTGGGAGAAATGCAGATAGACATGATGAAGACATTTTTTGAGGGTGAAAGGTTCATTAGAGCTCACCAACAGCTTACACATCCTGTTACCATGATGGCAACATCAAGGTCCCAGAAGAATCTTGGGTTAGGTCACTCCTGAATCTAACTCAATTTACCTACAAAGTGAGAGTAATGACAACATCTCTATATACTGCAAGGAGACTTAGAAGGATTACATGAGACAATAATTATTAAGAACCTTTGCAATTTCTTACAATATGCCCATGACAAATTCCTCCTCATCTACCAAAGGCACAGAGCCTACTTATGGGAGAAATTGGGGCGTTAAAACTTTGAGATTTGGTGTGGGTTGACCAAGGGACCTGTAGGGTGAATCACCTCACAATCAGGTGACCTTGCTATATAACTTCAGGTGACAATGTATTTGGTGATACTGGGCGGAATTTCCCTTGAATCTGGGGACTGGAAGCAAGAACATGCAGTGAAATCTGAGTCACAGCAGGGTCAAGTGAAGAGCCCTCAGTGGGAAATCAGGACAATTGGATTCTCATACCAGGTATAGCTAAGCATGGACCAGTGTCATCAACTGTCACTGTGCCACTTTGCTCACTTGTAAAATAAAGGCATCATCTCCTAGTTGTTTCCATGCTGTAATATTGTGTGTGTGTGTGTGTGTGTGTGTGTGTGTGTGTGTGTGTGTGTGTTTGTATACACATGTTGTAATGCTTATGAAAGAAGCATTAAACTAACTAGTGGTAAGCCCTGGATTTTGCTCTACACTTTCCCCAAAACAAGACTTTTTTTTGAAAGGGGTGGGGTGAGGGACAGAGGGGAGAAGGAGAGAACCCCAAGCAGGCTCCATGCTTAATGAGGACCCCATCTCGGGGCTTGACCTTACAATCATGAGATCGTGACCAGAGCCAAAATTAAGAGTCAGACACTCAACCAACTGAGCCACCTAGGCACCCACCCAAAACAAGATATTTTATGCAATTCTTAGAACATATCTGGGTGTAAAAGAGCATATTTGGGTTTACAAAAGCAGGTGCCAGCCAAATGAAGAGCAACTCTACATGAATGCCTTCATTCACAAATACTCCTGTGCTCATTAAATTCATACTGATTGATTATCCCTATTACCTTATCCAGACCTACTGGCATCTCACTGTACATTCTCTGCCCAACAGGAAGGAGTGTGCACTAGAGGCCCAGGGTCCTGTGCTGGAGGAAAAGTGTGAACCTCCATTTGGTTTCCAGTGACTCCTAACTGGCCCATGACAGACCAGTCCTGTTATCTCGTCCTGTTATCTCCCTGAAAGGCATGTGTTGGGGTGAGGGTGGGTCTCCCCCACCTGTAGGGAAGGCTATGAAGATACAGAAGTAAGAGGACATTTAGGGTCTTCAGCATTTCAAGAAGAAGCCCATAATGGCTTGGGAGGGAAATAGGTTCAAGTAGACCTGATGGGACTCCTTGAATCTCCTTTAGACTCAAAATTGCTTCTTGCTCTACCCAGAAAATTTTTATAATCAGATTTCATAGCAAAACCAGCTGGAAACAAGATAAACCAGAAAGGGCACATTTGTGTGTTTATGTGTGTGTTACAAGGTCCTGCCTTATGCCAAAAAAATACCCGGGAAAGATTTCCTTTCACAACATACACATTGAGACTCACTCAGCTCCCTAATCTCTGCAGCTCCGAGGTACGCTCAAAGGGATAGGAAGCATAGAGGCATCATCCTGATTCTCCGGGGCTGGGTAGGGCAGCCCTTCTCCTCCCGTATGTTCCACCAGTATGGGCCATGTAACCTCGGGCAAGTTACTAACTCTTTTGGGGTCTCAGTATCTTCATTTGTGAGACAGAGATGCTAACGTGCCTGTCTATGGGGTTAGGAAGAGAATTCAACAGGATACTTCATGTAAATCATTTACTGTAGTGCCTGAGTTTTAAAAAGGGCTAAAACATTATCCCGGCCATAAATAATAGCACTATTTCACTGTGCTTCTCACTGCTACTACTCTCGCAGAATTACACAGTGCCAAATTGCAGTTGTGGATTTACCTATGGGACCCTCCCTCTGAACAGAGAACCCCCTGAAGGCCAGACCTGGTCCTGTGTCATCATCGATCTCTGGCCAGCACTCCACTGAGTGCCTGATTTACTACAGGTGCTTGGGGGGCACCTGGGTGGCTCAGTCGGTTGCACTCTCGACTCTTGATTTCGACTCAGGTCATGATCTCAAGGTTCATGGGATCGAGGCCGGCGTCTGGCTCTCCAGCAACAACGTGGAGCCTGCTTGGGATTCTCTCTCCCTCTCTCTCTGCCCCTCTCCTTCTCTCTCTCTTTCTGTCTCTCTCTCTCTCCCTCAAAATTAATAAGTAAACATTAAAAAAGAAACAAACAGATGCTTGGTATGTGTCCTGCTGAATGAACAAAGGGTTAAAGCAGTGAATCTCAGCCCCGGCTGCCGCTGGCATCACCCAGCCAGGTGGCTTTAAAAATCTTGCCGTCCAGCCCCAACTCCAGAAATTCTGAGTAAACTGATCACAACTGAGGCTCCGACGTGAACAGTCTGTGAAATCTCCCCAGAGTTGGAGGTGCTCTGGGAGACAGCAGGAGTTGGGGACTATTTCAGGGTCTCAAAGATCAGCCAGGCCAAGCCAGCCCTGAGGCTCTGCCTCCAATCACCCATCTCCGAGGCAGTTGGCAAGGCCCAGGAGCCCCTGGAGACACAACTTGCTGGGATTCGAAGTGTCCTGTCCTGACTGCTGAGCAGTGTCTTCTCGTGACACAGCACCGCTGGCCCCACTGCCTCCCCACGGAACAAAACACAATCCTCATCCTGAAACTTGGCCCAAGACAAACTACAACTGCTTTTCTTTTATAGCCAAATTCAGGCACTCTCGGCTCTCAGTGAAAATCATTTGCAGGCCTTGTGGGATAGAGGAGAGAAAATAACGTCTAAAATATATAAATAATTCAGGGCTGAGTTTATTCATGACGCCGTGTTTTCTCCGAGCTGCGGTTTGTATAATCTTTCTTACACTGCCAGTTGGGCCTGCCTCCATAGCATTTATTACTGCAGACAAGCCGTTAGAAGCTGTTTTGATTTATGCATCTACATTCTATTACGGAGGTAAGTTTATAGCACGCTGCGGTTTCTGCTGCTGACATTGTAGGAAGAGAAAACACACACACACACACACACACACACACACACACACACACACGACTGAAGGAAAGAATGGGGAATAGTTATGCTGCCAGTCTAAAAAGGTCAAGAGAAATGGGCCTATGTGCTCTTATGTACCATTTAAAGTTATCTGGTACACACACTCACACTCACCTACCTGCATAAGACAAAAAAAAATGTCAATCCAACATCTTCTAAGGGCCAGCTCACTCTTCTAGGTGATCCGGATACAGTGGTGAATGAAGTAGAGAGAATCTGTCCTCTAAGGACACACTCTTGTTCCACCAACAGCCTCCTGGGGAAAATGATGCTACTCTCATCTGTCTCCCCAACAATGCTTAGCACAAGGTTGACACACAGTGGGCACTCCATATCTGTGGAATGAATGAGGGAATCCCAGATGAGGAATAAAATGAAGTTACACTGTCAAGATCACTTTTCAGTTCTCTCTCCTCCTGGCAAGGTTCCATAAGAAAAACCACACAAAACCTCACCCAATAAGCATTTATGGCTCGGGTCTCAAGGATGTTAGGCTGGACGGCTCTGTTACCTTTGCTTGGCTGACTTTCGGAGCTCAGATGTGGCTGGCTGCCCACTGACCAGGTCAGCCTCTGCTGGGACAGTTGGGGTGACTTGGCTTTGCTCCATGTGTCTCTCGTTCTCCAGTAAGTTACAAACCATGTCCTTGTGGCCATGGTAGAAGAACAGAGAGTAGCTAGAGACATGCAGGTCTCTTGAGACCGGTTGGGAACTAGGAAACCATTACTTTTTAAGGATTCCATTGGCTGAAGCAAGTCACAAGGCCAGACCAGATTCAAGGCATGAAAGATTCCATATTTAGTGGGGAGATCTCGAAAGTCACAGAACAAAAGTCAAGGCTCAAGAGGTTAAAAAATCAAAGCCACCATTGCAACCTGCCACAGGTACCCAGCAAATTAGCGAAAAGCTATCCCTGGAACCAGCCTGTAAGTGAAGTCTACTTTCCTTCTCAGTAACACCCAGGCACATTCCCCGCCACCCGATGCTGAACATGGCTCTTTGATGAGTTTACAGAGAAAGTATGTTGTGTGTCTGAAAACAGTTCCATGTTTCCAGAGTATCCCCCACCCTGATCTTTTTACCGGGGCCCCACGGGGTGTCACCTGCCTCTAATCCCCTGCCCTTGTTCCCACAAGTTCTTCCTGCACCCTTCTTAACCTACCACTGTAGGAGACATGATGTGTTTATACTAAGATCATGAGACAGAATTTTAGCTACAATGTACTGAGCGCTTACCACATTCCAAGTCCTGCGCTGAAGGACTTTGTACATGCTACCTCATTTAATCCTCACACTGACTCTATGAGCATGTTAAAATGATCTTTCATTTACCATTGGCAGTGGGGGTGGGTATAAATACCAGGGGAGACGAAGTCACTTGACTAAGGTTCTAGAATTAGTAAGTAATCAAGTCAGGTTTCAAATCTAGTGTGTCCCAATCGGAGCCCATGTTTCTAACCACTATACCATGTCTGTCTTCCTTGAACCCATAGGGTCTCCTTCACTAAACCATGACACCCACCTTGGTAAAGAATTTCCACTTTCTTGAAGCAAAAGACCATGATCTTCTGCTATCAGATACTGCAAAGGAAGAATCCAAGTTCATACAACAACAGCTTGGATTATTTTCCTTTGGGGACAAGGTTGGAGACAGGTTGTGAAACTTCCTGTCTGGTATAATTTCCCCCAGCTCCCACAAGAATATCCTAGGATTTGTTAGTCAGAGTGACTGCAAATGAGGCCATAGATTTAGTTTCTCCTTGGGCCAGTTGGAGTCAACATAATGCATGATGTAATTTGCTTGCCCACATGAGCACCAATAATTCTTTGTGTAATTTCCTATTGTTGGTTGGAAAGTAGTCTGGTTCTGAACTAGAGAGAAAGTATGGGAATCCTACGCACGTTATTGCAAAAGCATTGGATCCCTACAGCCGTGCCTTGATGTGGGCAGTGGGAGAGTGTGAGCCCGGGAGATGTGCAGCTCATTCCAAAGTCGATCTATGAAAAGAAACTGAGTCCTCCACAAGTGGACTGTCTATCCAATCCTCATTTACCTTCTCTTTTAACGTCCGTTTAATACTGACACCCAAAGAGCAATAGACAAATGGAAACCTACCACCTGATCCATAGGTTGCCAGGCTCATGAAAGTTCCAAAGCAGAATTCTGATGAAAACTGAATTCAAGATGATTGGTTAGGTTTAAGACCCTGAGAGGAAGAGGAACATGCCCAGGGTTGCTGGAAGGGGGGAAAAAAAACACATATATATGTATATATATATATATATATATATATATATATATATATATATATATATTGGGTGTGTGTGTGTGTGTGGCTGTTCAACAAGGCTTTTGGTGCATTTAACCAGCCAACTACATAGGTAAGGATGACAGGTTTGCTTCACTCCACTGGTCAAGGGGAGTTTGGTGAGCACCAACCTGCATTAGGGAGGAAGGACACAGTCTTCAATAGGGGAGCTTATCATATTACAGAAAAAGGTGGAAGAGGGCCTACTATGCCCAAACACAAGAAATACTGGAAATCAGAACACTGTCTTTAAGGCACAGTGACCCCATCCACTAGTAAGCATATAAGTGAGGGTTAAGCTGGGATCAACCACAGTGGTCATTTCTCTCCCCTTGGAACATAGTAAATGAGGGATTGGGGAGAGGGATATGCTCTGCCTCCCTAGCATTTCCCACATGGGAAGAATGGACAGAAGTCACTTAATCTTTGAAAAGGTTTAATATAAAAAATGGACATCAACATGCCTTCTCTCAGCCAAGCCAGTGGAGAGTGGCTAATTTTTAAGACTAGTCAAAAAAGCAGCAGGGAGTGTGAGAATGTGGATAGAGAGAAGCTAAAAGGATGGAGAGGCAGCCTGCTCATTGCAGCCTTTGCTCCTGGGAAGCACGCCCGTCCCTCGGGCACAGCTGTGATGTGTGGGGTAGAGTTGGGTCCACGAGAGAATGCAGAGGCATCATCCAAGGAGCAGATGCTAAATGGTTCTTAGAATGAGGCAGGAGCTGAGGTTTGAGCCAAATGGGAGGCAGGGAACCAGAAAAAGAAGGAAGGAGACCACCAGAGAGGACAAAAGGGAGATGGCAGGAACCCACTCTGGACAGAGCCATCTTCCCTTGCAGGTGGACAGCTACCTCCCCCAGAGGGCTCAGGCTAGGGCTGGATGGATGCTGTCCAAGGGGGGCTTAATGACCTCTTCATGTTGCTTTCTTTGTTCTGTAAAGGCATGTACAACTGCATTAGTATGCTCAGCAAAGGGCCTCCTTTTGTTGTGGCAGGTGCTGTAAGAATTCAGAACAGCTGATGTTTCATAAAATCATGAGCCTGCAGAGAGCCCTGGGAGGTCAGAAAGCCCAAGCCCCTGCCCCTCACATCTGGTCCCTCTGTTGAATGGTGCTGCAGCTCAGAAATATTTTTAAAATCATGTTTATTGTACTTCATCTTATTTCAAGAGTGATACACTTTCATTGGGAAAAAAAAAGCAGAGCATGCAGCAAAGCAGAGAAGAAAACAAAAATAATTTCTAATCTTACCACCACCCAACGAGAGCCACTGTTGACATTTCAGTGGAGAACCCATTGCTGTCTCTCAATCTTTTACCTGTAGGGCACAGGGGTGTGTGTGTGTGTGTGTGTGTGTGTGTGTGTGTGTGTGTGTGTGTGTCTGCATGTGTCTTTGTGTGTATCTGTCTGTATTGTAAATGTACAAAAAGTAAGTGGCACTTTTCCTATTACTCCAGAATTATCAAATAAAGATGTGAAGAAAGAGGCATTAAGTGCCACGCATTTCAAATAGAGCCAAACACCTCTCTGAAGCCATGCCAAAAAGTGGGCAAACTGGCACTGATACCTTCAACCATCACCCAGCACCACCAGCACCTATCTATGAAAGAAGACCAAGGAGAAGAGAAAGGGGAATCCTATGAGTGCCGAGTGGAAATGCTGGGCCATAGCATGTCAAGGTCTAAACAGGGATTCTATGAAGTGTGGAAGGGGCTTTCCAAGACAATAAATCCTAAATATATGCAACACTGGCAAGAAGCTAACACTGACACCTCATTCTCTGCCACCTGAGTAGACAGTGGTCTTGTTGATCTACATGGTTCCTGCTTAAGTAGGAAAATAAAACGTTGAAACAGAGGGGGGAGGGGATGCAGGGGGTGCATCCACATAGCAGCCTGTACCATCCGGTGTTCTGGCAAAGACACTCCAACTTGCAGGAGGTCCAGTGGACACTGTACAAGATAGTCTTGACCCACCTGGTCATCCCGTAAGATAGTGGGTTGCCAAGGAAGAGGAGCTGAGAAGCAGGAGACTGTGGATGAACCCCCCAGGGAGCATCTGGGGAAGAGTCAAACTTGTCAACCAGAGTTAGATCTCTGCACCTGAGAGTCCCTTGAAGAGGAACCGGAGAAAATGGACAATGGGCCCACCAGGAAAGAGCCATGGAGAGGGGAGTCTGCCACGGAGAGTGCCCTGAGGTCCCACCAGTGGGAACCAAAGAAACCATGACTGCTGACCAAGTGAACCTCAACAGCAGGCAGTTCAGTAAGCAGCGCTGTCCTTGACCTCTTTCTCCCCACTCCCAAATACACCAGAGGCCATCGCCTCGCCTCCTAGAGGGAGTGAAGAGACTGCTCCCAGAGAACGGAAGGGGGAGGAAGAGTAAAGAGCAGGCTGGGCCTCTCCCACTCATGTGCCCCAGGTCTCAAGCCCTGATAGCACTGGAGGCAGAAGAGGGGATGAGGTTGGTCTCTTATACTGGAAAGGCTTGTTACAACCAGAGGAAATAGGAAGTTAGGAAATCTGCTATCTGTCAGGTAAGAGATTTAACACATCATTGGGAACATGCCCAAGGGCACAGTGACTGAGGGAAAATCCTGATATTTGTAACCCAGCATGTTAGCATATCTCCAAAACTTAAAACACACATATACATGAATATACAATACATATATGCATATATACACATTTGCATACACATACACGCATGTGTGCATATACATGCATATGCACAGACATATGTGACACATAATACATATGCATGCACATACACATGTGTGTAGATACACATGGACACATTCACACATATGAACACATACAATGCATGTGTACATATATACACATGCATACACACATACATGAGCACATGTATACACACCTGATACACGCACATACACACGCACTCATGCATACACACATACACATACACTCGTACAGGCATATACACATACATGCACACACACATCTATGCATATACGCATATACACACGTGTGTGCACACACATACATAAATATACATGCACACATATGTACCTATATTTTTTAACCCAGACAGAATAAAACACAGCCAAAAGCAACTTTATTTTTTCACACCCCTGCCTTTTGTCCCTGATTCTGTGACCCTCCCTTCTCAGCACCTGCATGAAATCTCATGCAGTTTCCATCATTTCTCTGTCTACTGTCACACAGAACGAAGTCTGGTCTCGCCTCATACAATCTCACGTCCTATTTAAAGCTCCTTCCACCCCCCCCCCCCGGCAGCTTGCACCTGCTTCAAGCTGGGGAACCTGGGTGAGGAAAGACATAGTGGTGTCAAGGCCAGCAGCTCTGTATGTTGTGGAACCACTATGTTGTACTCCTAAAGCTAATGTAACATTATGTCAGCCATACTCAAATAAAAAAACAAACATAAAAAAATTAATATAACACCCAATACTTGTGAAGCTGTAAAAAAAATCAATATAATCTACTTAGTGCTACTGGCCATAAGCATACTCTTTTATGATGACCAAATAACAAAATGTACGAAAAGTCAAAAAAAAAATGAAATATACAAAGAGATTAGAGGGGATGGTGGCTTTGGTATGTGGGAAGTTAATTCCCAGATTTGCATATCTGTGAGGTTCCCAGGGTGGGGAGAATATAAGAAGTTTCCGTGAAATATAAGAGCCTGTGGTGAAGAGGTGGCCAGGTTTTACACCTTCAGGTTTGGCCCAGGACACTTGGGACTCTGACGGCTTGTGTGTGTGATCACTGATCCTCCACACCCTGGTTGTGTGGAGTAGAACCAGGGCCCACAGCTCCTCTAGCCCCTGCTGGATTTCTGCTTTCAGCTTCTCCAAGTCCGGAGTCAGGAACACGTCCAACTCCATTGGCGAAGGGCACCCACTGACCCTGCATATCTCCAGGTCATCAAGGTGGGAAGTGGTGAGAGATACACAAAGGTTCCAGTATATTCTTATAGGATCTGGTGCACACTCATGTGTTCCAGTTTACCCCTGTTCTCCCCACATCCTGCTCATTTCTCCTCCCAACGGCTAGCCACGCCGACCTGTAGTGACTTCAGGCTCCACACCAGACGCAGAGTAGCAGCATTTAATGACTTCTACCCCAGCTCCCACAACGGAGTAGAGTCTTACCCCTTATTCTGGATCACCCATAGTGGTTCTGCTTTGCTGAGTAAACTTCGACTAATAGAGAAAAAAGAATCAATTCCTAGTGCCTCGATGCCCTCACTAGCTGGCCATGTATTCCTGTCCTTCGATCCATGGCTTCTCTCTACTTACACTTTATCTCTTTTGCTCACCTCATCTGTCCACATAGTCCTCTTCTCTGATACCTCTTTCAAGGCGGCCCATGGCTTCCTCCCTTCTATGGAGTTCATTTCCGGCCCACAGGAAACACACATAAAACTTAGACCTACCAAACTCCAGAACTACAGTCTCTTTTCAATGAGACCCTCTATAAACAGTTTCAAGCATGGATCAGATACTGGTCCTTATGTTCCCAAAACACTGAGGGAAACATATCAAGTTCTCTGGTTGATTTTCCCCAACAAATTGCTTTTATTTAGTCAATACACCTTCCCCACAAGATGGAGTGTATTTCTCCACTCCTGCTGGTTTGCAGTTTGGCCATATGACTGGTTTTGGCCAATCGCAAAAGTAATATTGTGTTCATTCTAAGCCAAGATCTTAAAAGGCGTTAACGTTTCTTCAGCTAATTCTTGTACTTCTGCCATCACTATTAAAACTTGTCCTGGGCAACTGCTGGTTCAAGAATGATGAGATATCGGAAGGAACCTGAATCCATCTACAGCTGAAAAGAAACCTACTCAAACCACAGTCTGAAGTAGCACTTCCCACAAGAGTCCAGCTTCGATCATCCAAATTGTCATCCATCAGCAAATCCATGAAAATAAATATTTGTGGTTATAACCTAATGAGATTATGAGAGTTATTTCTTATGCAGTTTTATTATGGCAATAGCTGACTGGTACACTTGGCTTATAGTGAAAAGGAAATATCTGCCTTCAGTAATTCCCTCCAAAACACTTCCCCATGCATCCAGCCTCCTAATAATTCTTAGCATCCTTTACATAGAGGTGGGTGATGGGCTAATGCTGACAGACCAGCTTTGAGATGTTTCCTTTGCAAGTGTTCAATTGATAGCTGAGCATATCATTTTAGAAACTGGGGGTACCCAGCAATTGCACTACTAGGTATTTATCCAAAGTATACAAAAATGTTGATTCGAAGGGGCACAGGCATCCCAATGTTTATAGCAGTGCTATCAACAACAAATTATGGAAAGAACCCAAATGTCTGTTGATTGATGAATGGATAAAGACAATGTCACACACACACACACACACACACACACACACACACACAAATGGAAAATTACTTGGTGATCAAAAAGAATGACACCTGGACACTTACTGTTTATTCTAGGAATTGGAGTAAACGTGTCATGTTTACTATTCCACTTTATCCCTGTATATACAAAATTTGGATCATACCCTACATGTAGATTTGTGATCTGCTTTCTTTTGCTTAAAAATAGATTTTAACGGGGGCGCCTGGGTGGCGCAGTCGGTTAAGCATCCGACTTCAGCCAGGTCACGATCTCGCGGTCCGTGAGTTCGAGTCGCGCATCAGGCTCTGGGCTGATGGCTCAGAGCCTGGAGCCTGTTTCTGATTCTGTGTCTCCCTCTCTCTCTGCCCCTCCCCTGTTCATGCTCTGTCTCTCTCTGTCCCAAAAATAAATAAACGTTGAAAAAAAAATTTAAAAAAAATAGATTTTAACGTTTGTCCATGTCAGTTATATTCCGTCCATGTTCGTACAATCACTTTGAAACAATATCAGAGCGTGAAGAAGAGTATCCAAAGGAGCAGGGGGCCCGGCAGATGCCAAGCTGGGGCCTCTTCCACCTGCATCTGTGTGGTTTGCCCCATCGCTGTGAAGGCTCCTGCCAAACAGTGGAGCCTATGTGCTCCTCAGGGAGGCCCTCAGTCTACCAAGCATTGAGACTGGGTTACATCCTTCATTGTGGCTAAGATTGTCTGGGTGCGTATACATCCTTGATGAATAAGAAATAAAATACAGTTATATTAAATTAAACTGAAAGAAGACATATTGAATTGAATCGATGAACCACAGAGAAAACAAACAAACAGAAAGAGTCCACACTGATTCCGGCATGAAGTCTCCCCCAACACCAAATGTGGCAGGAGATGTTTTTAAATGACATTTTCAAATTTTTCAACAAAAGCAGTTAAAAAAAAAAAAAGTCCTTCCTCCAACTGTTTAGAGGTTTCTCTCCTAAGGTTTTAGAGCTTTTACTCCCAAGCCAGGTCTTCAGATCTCCAAAGAAAAAGAACGAACAAAACAAGTTACATGACAAATGAATTACTTCGCTAAACAGTAAAATCAATTTTGATCTCTAAAGGGCATTACAAATACAGTTGCTAAATTTCTATTTTCCCAAAATGTGCATTCCCCTTCTCATTCTACCGTTATCACCAAAGGAAAACCCTTGTCTTAAAATTTTGTCAAAATGCCTTATTTCCCTATCTTTGTCCTTTGTTTTCTCCAAATCCACAAGGCTCTTCAGGCTCCAGAGTGTCTACATGAAAATGCATGGCTATTAACTCATATGCAGTGTTTAAGAACCAAAACAACTGAACAAAGCAAAAAAAAAAAAAAAAAAAAAAAGAGAGAGAGAGAGAGAAACAAAAACACCCTTAAATACAGAGAACAAACTGGTGGTTGCCAGCGGGGAGGTAGGTGCTGGGATGGGTGAAATAGATAAAAGGAATTACGAGTAAAATTATCTTGATGAGCACTGAGAAATGTATATAATTGTTGAATCATATCATACAACTAAAATTAATATAGTATTATATATTAGTTACACTCCAATTAAAAAAGAAAAAGAAAATGCATGGCTTTTCTCAAAGGATTTTTTTTTGTCTAAGCTGCACATAGCTGGCCAGAGAGTATCCCAGAACCCTCTGGAATTACCATGTAAATAGAATTGATGGTCTTCAATGTTTGCCTTTCTACATTGAGTTTTAGTAATGATGGTAGGAGAAGCTTCCTTCAACAACTACTACACAATTATGATTAATATTAATAATAAAAGCCATTGATGATTGATCAATTAGGCAAGCTAGATATGGTTCTATCATTTCACCCTTATGGCTAAAAGCACTCTATGAGAGACACTCTCAATATCTGCACCTTGTAGATGAAGAGACAGGATCAAGAGGGTTTAGTGACTTGCCCTAGAGGCTCCAGATGGTAAGTGATGAGGCCTGTTTTTGCCCTGATCCCAGGACACACACTCTTAACTGAGTTGCATGTTGCACACCCTATCTGGCTCTCAGAAAGAATAAAAACAGCATTGGCTGCCTTTCACTGAGTTCTGCTGATTATGCCCTGCCTTGCTTGGTGCTGATAAATGTGTACAGTGTGAATTTATTCCACACTAGTGTACAAAAAAATGTCCCCTAGTTTTATTCGTCTAAATCAAGTTCAGTCTACCTGTGAGCCCCCAGTGGACAGATGGGCAGGGCTCAATAGCAGCCATTAATGGGGTGACCCTCCTTTTCTCTAGTATTGTACAAGTGCTTCATCCTACTTCCTGGACTAGAACATTTGCAGACAGCCCCTCTAATCTTCATTCTGTCTATGTGATCCCTAAACTGGGCCACCCAGCGTCTAGCCTCCCTCGGTTTGTAACTGACCACACTCCATCCAGGATAATACATCAAACAGCAACCAAGCCTCTGCCATTTCCAGAAGCCCCCAACTCTTTTTCTTCACCATGTTTTAGAAATATGCAATGCCGCTGGATGAGCCAGTGTTTGGGAATCATTCTTCCAGGGTTGATGCTAAAAAACTAATACCCTCCACTCTGAGGATCTCAAAGAGCCATTTCAGGAGGCTGGACACACCAGGGGGATCGTCAATCAACTATGGATCGAGAAAGAAAACAAACATGTCAGGCAGCTACACTGTGTCAGACAATATTCTGGTGTCTAATGTCTATTCTACACTGTGCCATATAATATTCTATTTCCGTAAAAAACTACAAGGCAGAAACTGTTATTATAATTGGTTTTTAAAATGAATAAGCAAAAGATCAGGGATGTTTTTTAAAGTGTCCAAATCATACAGCTATTTTACTCTTCAGAGATGGAAACTGGTAGCGAATCTTAATGATAGTTACCAGTTCTTAAGTTTTCACCCTATCTAGGCATTGCATAGACACTTCACATCCACGTGTGCCCGTAACAACTCGTAACTTATTTATTTCATCCTCCCTGCCTGAGGGAACCGCTGGGGCTCAGAGAAGCCAAGTCCTTTGCCCAGGGTCACACATCTGCAGAATGATGGAGCCTGGGTGTGTCGCTGCCATATTAAAACCCAAAGCCTGATGATTCTCAACCCGTGCAGCACACAGCTCTCCTCCACTCTTTAAAATGGAGGTGCAGCCCCCCAGGGGGTGCTGGGAACTGTGGAAGAGGTGAATGGATGAGGCAGGCAGGGAGAAGAGAGCAAAGAGCACTGACTGGTATTCCTGGGGCTCTTCTGCCTTCCTGCTGAGTGGTTTGCAGGATTGAATCACAGAACAAAAGGGCAGAGGTCTTGCTTTGTTTTACAAACCACACGCTGCAGAAATGAGAATAATTATTAGTCATCTGTGAGGCTTGTGATGCTGCCGGCTTAGTCATTCGAGAAGTATTACAGATCACGCATCCGTAAGCCTCTAGGTAGAGCTGCAAGCCACCTACAGAATCCTTAAACAGGCACCAGCCTCTCAGACTCCTTGGGGCAGGGGGTAGTTACAGACACACTCTGCAAGAAGCTATGCTATCTTCCTATTAAGAGATCTTTTGGTCAATAGTGTTGTGAGTTCAGCAGAATGCACAGGAGTCCCTCTCCTGCTTCCAACAAATTTCCTTCTGGGCCAGACAAGATACTCCAAGCAGTTTTATGTCTCCCTATGGACGCCGGAGTTTCAATCTCAATTATGTTTGCTTGGCATTTATGAGAGATGTTATACGTGTGAAAGGGGCAGGAGAGGAAAATACAACAGGCAGAGAAGTGGATAAAGGAACCCAAAAAAGCCCTGAAGTTGCCTTTATGATGGAAGAGCTGAAAGGTACATGTGACCTTTAACTTGGTAGCACAGCTCCAGGAAATCCATCCTCTGGAAACCATTTAAACTGTCAGAAAATCTTTAAGCACAAGGACGCTCATCAAAATGTTAACTTATCAACAGCAAAAGCACAATACATAGCGGGCTCTAAGGCCTTGTTTATGAAGAATGTGCTAGATCCAAATAGTGGACTTAATGATTATGAAAGTGTGTGTTTTTAAAAGCCTTCTAACTTCTGGGGTGCCTGGGTGGCTCAGTCGGTTAGGCGGCTGACTTTGGCTCAGGTCATGATCTCGTGGTCTGTGGGTTCGAGCCCCGCATCGGGCTCTGTGCTGGCAGCTCAGAGCCTGGAGCCTGCTTCCAATTCTGTGTCTCCCTCTCCCTCTGCCCCTCCCCTGCTTGCTCTCTGTCTCTTTCTCAAATAATAAACATTAAAAAAAACCCTTCTAACTTGTACTAAGTGAAAAACAGTACTGAATTTTACACACAATATACTCATCATCATATAAACCGAACAACCCAGTTTTTTGAAGGGAAGGGAAAAAGACAGAAAACAAACAGGCCAACTGTGCACAGTGGTTCCTTTGGGAACTGACTCAGAGGTTAATTCTTTTTCTTTCTGTTTTTTCTTTGCATCTTCCCAAATGTTTATAATGAGCGTGCATTGCTCTTATAATGGAGAAAGGCAATAAAAATCGCTGATGGATTATTTGATTGATTATCCTTATCAAATCAGATCTACCTATAATTAATCCATATTATGGTTGGTGACAGCAATAATCCAAATGCTTAAAATGAACCCCTTTGGCATACCTTGGTATTCCAAGCCTTGTTTCTTATCAAGCCCACCTCCCAATCCAAAGTTCTCTCCTGTTATGGCCCCCAAACAATGACACACATATCTTCGCAGAACCCACCCTGGTCTCGCTGCCTCTCTGCCTTTGTCATCCAGATTCCTCTTCCCAATATGCCTCTACCCCTTCACACCATCCCTCCATGGCAGCCAATATCAAAAAACTCAACCCAAACACCTCATCCCTTCCAGAGTGATCTCAGGCTCTTAGGCAAGTTATTTCACTTCTTAGAGTTTCAATTTCCACGTCTGTATAGAATGGAAATCATTTCTACCTTAATTCGTCTTGTTAATCTTTTTTTTTTTAATTTTTTTTTTCAACGTTTATTTATTTTTGGGACAGAGAGAGACAGAGCATGAATGGGGGAGGGGCAGAGAGAGAGGGAGACACAGAATCAGAAACAGGCTCCAGGCTCTGAGCCATCAGCCCAGAGCCCGACGCGGGGCTCGAACTCACGGACCGCGAGATCGTGACCTGGCTGAAGTCGGACGCTTAACCGACTGCGCCACCCAGGCGCCCCACGTCTTGTTAATCTTACATAAAAGTATCTATGTCAATAAGAGACTCTTAAATATGGAGAACAAACAGAGGGTTACTGGAGGGGTTGGGGGAGGGGGGAGGGGCTAACTGGGTAAGGGGCATTAAGGGATCCACTCCTGAAATCATTGTTGCACTGTATGCTAACTAATTTGGATGTAAATTAAAAAAAAATTAAATTTAAAAAATTAAAAAAAAAATCTGTGTCAAGCGCCTGGCTCATAATAAGCACACAAAATATATTTACATGGTAGCTATTATTTGTGTTCGCTTTTCCTCTGAATCCTGTCCCTAACCTGCAGCTAGCTCAGTGTCAGGCATGGGGAAATCACTTGATTCACGGTTACTGGACTGATAGGTACCACTGGAAATGAAGCAGACCCTGGCAGATAAGCATCTGTGGCTGGATGACTTGGGAGGCTTTATCTTCATAAGAAAGCACAAATTAAAAAACTAGTCCAAAAGAGAACATTCTTCCTACACAGAGGATGAGTTTTATCAACTTTGATCAGAAAGAGGCTTTGGAAAATCGCCTGCAGGCATCACGGGAAGTTTTCACTCCCAAAGCAAAGAATATCAGAAAATAAGATGGAAAATTTCCTCATCCTTTTCCTCTCTACCCCCACACGAGGCCCCTATCTCAAAAGGAGGGTTTGGTTGTTTTTAAATGAGCTTTTGCATTTTTTTTTCAAAAATCAGCCAGATACCAATGCATCCCCACAGCTGAATAAGCACAATTAAGATGAAAGATGTATCCTGGGGACAACATAAACTGTGATCCAGCCGCCCCTCGGGCTTATGTAACTTCTCCTGTTTGATGAGAACAGAAGATGAGTGGAGTGTCTGTATCCTATGTCATGCAGGGTTAGGAGCCTCAAAGTTCATTTTGAAAGGAGAGCTTCAATGCCTGGGGACTGAATTTCATCTGGATCTTGTCTACTCGGAAAATCCATGGCCGTAACGGTGGCGAAGCTCCTTCAGCTCAGCCCTATAGAGAAACTAGCCTGATCCACAGGCAAGCAAAAAAATCTTCTCCAATCTGCGAAAGCTTGAAGCAGCTCCTTAGCATAAGGTAGTCACTCTTAAAAGAAAAAAAAACAGGAGTGCCTGGGTGGCTCAGGCGGTGAAGCTCAGGTCACGATCTCACGGTTTCGTGGGTTCAAGCCCCACGTCGGGCTCTGCGCTGACAGCTCAGAGCCTGGAGCCTGTTTCAGATTCCGTTTCCCTCTCTCTCTGTCCCTCCCCTGCTCATGCTCTGGCTCTCTCTGGCTCTCAAAAATAAATAATAAAAAAAAAATTAAAAAAAAATTTTTTACTTAAAAAAAAGAAATAAAAAAATATTGTACAAGCTATACCATCTTGTTGGTAGAAGACTCTAAGGGAGGGGTGCTTAAGGGGTTGGTGAGTTGAGGAGAACACAGACGTTCCAGCAGAACATTTGTAAAACACTTTCTGGTTCAGTGAAAAGCAGTGCACTGAACCAGTTTTCTTCCAAATCCATTAAATTATTAATCCATTCAACAAACACTCAACAACAGACTACTTCCCATTTGCTTTTCATTTATTCATTAAATAAACATTTACTGAGCACAGAATGGATACCATGTACTGTCCTGCGTGTTATGGAGAATATAAGTAGTAAATGCTGACATTTGTTGAATGATTACAATATGCCAGCAATTGTCTAAGATAACGCAGCTGGTTAGTCGTAGACCCAGTTTGTATCTAGGAGCCTGACCTGGAAGCCATGTGGGCTTGACCTCATGCTCTATTGCCTCTCAAAGATATAAAATATCCATATGTTAAGATGCAAATCCTGACCTCAAGAAGTTTAGATTTTAGGAGAGCTGAGACACGTAAGTGCTTTAAGAGAAGTTCAGGAAAAAGTGTCAGGGACATTTGGAGAAAAAAAATGATTTCTTCTTCGCTAAAAAAAGAGAGATGGCTCCTTAAAAGTGGTAAGACTCTTGATGGACAAGCAGGATTTGAACAAACATCACTGGGCAGAAAAGCTATTCCAAACTAATGAAACAGCATCAGCAAATTACAAGGAAGGAAACCACGAGGTGTAGGAGAATGCAAGTATCTCGGTTTGATCAGAGCACCAGTGCACGTGAACAGCCACAGTGGAGAAAAGGCTGCCGCTGGAGATTGAGGCAAGTGCGTGAGCCATATTGGCTTTTTCTTGGTACCTGCCCAGATAACATTCTTCTAGTAAAATGTATCCTGCAAGCAGCTACTAGCCCCTGATGAGGGTATTTGCTCCAAGAGAGTGAGTATTAAGGCACTCCTCTAAAAAGCGAGGAAGAGTTCCATCTTCAAAACTACCACACTCAAGCAAGACAGTCATTCTGTAGTTTCCAAGGCATCCTGTCCGTCTTGGGAAACTGCTGATATGATAACAGCTTTGCAAGGTTGGACAAGGAATATGAGGAAAGGCTCCTCTTTCACTCATATATTTGTCTGTAGGGTCTGACCCAGGGGAAGTATCTGTTGGGTTCATTCACAGAGCAGAGAAGGGAAATAGTGCTGTTTGCAATGGGTACCCAGTCCATTTCGTTCTTCCTTTGTGCTCATTGAGCAACATTCTGAGACCTATCTGATTCCTCCTAGAGCCGTTACGTGGGGCAAGAGAGACATGCTCAGAGTATCTGGATTTTATTTATCAACATACATGAGAGAATTGGCCTTTGAGTTTGCTCAGCATGGGTCAGTCCCCACCTGGTGCCATGCTGTCCAATCTCTGCTCTTACTCTAAAAGGGGGGGGAGGGGACTTTAGATGAGGAGGGAATGCACATCCAGTTATATGAGTATGAGAGAAGACTAGAGAGGGCCAAGAGGTATCTTCACATGTTTAAAAACATGATTATGGGGGTACCTGGGTGGCTCAGTCGGTTGAGCATCTGACTTCAGCTCAGGTCATGATCTCACAGCTCGTGAGTTCGAGCCCCGCATCAGGCTCTGTGCTGACAGCTCGGAGCCTGGAGCCTGCTGCAGATTCTGTGCCTCCCTCTCTCTCTGCCCCAACCTACTCACATTCTGTCTCAAAAATCAATAAGCATTAAGAAAAAACATGATTATGTATAAAGAAGGACAGAGCTGAAACTAATAGGTGGGCTGAAAATCATATGTATTAGGTATTGGCATTGTGGTAAATACTTATGTACACAATGCTATCTAGCTCTCACAAAACCTCTACACTTTATGGGTATTGACATTCTCATTTTTCAGCTAAAAGTTCACATTATTTAGGAGTCTCAGAAAGATTGGGAAACTCATTTGAGGTCCCACAAATAACAAGTGGTAGTGTTGGAGCTCAAACCCATATCAGCCTAATTCTGTCTTCTAGCTCGCCAGGTTGTGTCCTGACGATAATATGCTTTACGGATCTTTTCTGTTAATTACCACAGAGGACAAACAGGCAGGAACTACAGGGAGCAAATTTCAGGTCATTGTAAGTACCTCTGTCACAGTCAACAGAATCACTTTGGGCCAGAATATGTCCACTCTCTAGACCTCAGATTTCCCTCCTAAAAAATAAAGTGGTACCAATGGGTTCATTTTTTCTTGTAGTAGCTATCCATAATCTGAGATGCTATTGAACACACAGACATCTACCTCCCTAGTAGTGCTCATATCTATAGGACTCTATTGGGATCAAGAGAAACTTCACAAGGCATTAAGTCACCTTCCTGACCCAGCCCCTTCCCGTCTCTCCTCCCTCACCTTCCACTCATCCTAAGCTCACATCTTTCTCCCAACTACTGGACCACCTGTTAGTCTCCAAATGGAGGGCCACACCTCTTGGACTTCACACGTCTTATTCACTCCACTGGGATGAAACTAGGCAGTTGGCCATCCTACAATTTAATATTCTTAACCATTTTTTCAATATTCACTTGGCATCAACGGGGAGAAAATACGTTTCTATTAATTAAAATATCAAGTCCATTCTTCCTTAGGTCGGTAAATAATGTATTACTTAACCACTTCATCTTCTTCTTTAAGTTCCTTTAAAATAAGATGCCACTTGTATAAGCACATTAATGACTAAGGAGAATCTCCTCAACATTTCCTAAAGAAGATGAAAAGGGCATTTATATGACATAGAACCCAGCATGTCATGGGAAAGAACACTATCTCACAAGTCTTTCCTTTCAGGCATCTTCCTCTGCCATAGCAATTCTGGGTCTTATCCCAACTTTTCCTCTTAGTCCCCATTCCTGTGTCAACAGCAGGCTCTCTCTCTCTCTTACCAATGCAAAGCAATGAACACTGTCCACCTGCTACCCTCCAAATGCCCTCACCCCCTATTTCTTAATACTCTTCTCAAGAGTCAAAGCTACTATATTAAGGATGAAAATTGTGTATTTGACTGGCAAAGAGGAATTTTAATTTTTGTTATGTATAAAATCCAAAATAAGGGTTTTCTTATATGCATCAAATACAGAAGAGACCAAGTTACGTTCCCTTAAATCCCAGAGGAACCACATGTAGAAATCTAATCAACAGTCACCTTATTCCATGTTTTTCTAAAGCGATTTTGTGTCCCTCACAGAGTAGGGCCCCAGTTTGCTGCCCACCTGCCCTGTATCTTTGCGCTGGGCTGTGCCTGGTGAGTTCCTGCTCATCTTGCAAGATTTAGCTGAAGGCAGCACTGCCTCTCTGTAAAGTCTGTCCTCACTCCACTCACCTTCTTTCAATGTTCTTCAAATTTCTTAGACTTTAGGACTCCAGTTATTATACAGGATCTACCAATATTTAGCATTTATCAATTATCTGTCTCACCCCCACTAGACTGTGAGGTCCCGGGCATGAAGACTTTGCTTAATCACCTTCCAATTCTGCGTAGTCCCAGATTAGAGAGTACAATAGATCCTGTTTTTCAAAAAACGTTGCTCTTTTAAATTGGACAATCAAGTTTCTTCCAACTGCTTTTTTACATAGATGCATGCGTGCCTACCTTCACAAATAAATACACATACATAGGCATATATATACGAGTACACACACATACAGTCTTGATTCCAGGCCAAGTCAACAGCCAATGGAAGGAAAAGCCTACCCAGTACTCCTCACTTTTAACCCAGGAAAAAAGAAGTTGGTCTTGACCTAGTCCCAAGCACAGAATTCTCTGTGGGTGGGAGGAATATGAAGGCAAAGAAACAGGAGGAGACTTGCAAAAGAAAATGAAACACACGGCAAGCTAGATTCCCCAAGGTTCTTAAACTGGTAGTTAATTGAATCCAGTGTTCCAAGACCTTAATTTCAAACCAGATCTTTGGGAGAACAGTCAGTCACTCTCCCTCAGGCAAAATGAAAATCTTTTCCTTAACTCTGAGGCCTAACAAAGCTCCCAGCTCCTGCCTTAATCCTCGTGCTCATGGGGTAAGGCTGTACTTTCCAAGGCAGGCTCTGAGCCTCCCTTCTTCCTGTCTCTCCCGCACACCAGCTTCTCAGCAAAACCCTCTAGGCATTATTTAATCCACAGACCTCTGCACAAAAGCACCACACTTCCCAACATGAGTCCTTGCCAACCTGACCCAGGCTACACGCGGTCCCCAGGTCTTGATTCAGAGCCAGCATCCAGAATGAAATCTCTCCAACTCTTACAGCGGTTCGGTGTGTCCTTCCCATCATGTCCTTGTTCCCTCTTGCATGACATCTACTCATTCATTCAAAGTTGACTTGTTGAATATTCAGTATGTGTTAGGGCTGAAGATACACAGAATAATTAATAACGACAATCACAACAGTAGCTGTCATGTATTGAATTTAGTGTTCACTGTAACAAAAATTAGAAAGAGAAGACAAAATCTGGATCACTTTCTGTCTCACTTAATTCTCACAAAGATCCTTGGAGTAGGTACCGTTAGCAATGCCACTTCACAAAGAGAAACGAGCTTTGCAAGAGCAAAACTGATGTGCTCCATCTGTTTAGAATAATTTTATCTGTAAGCAACAGAAAATCAACTCAGTGTGGCTTAAACAATGAGAGAAATGCGTTATCTAGCACAACAGACAAAACAGAGGAGGCAGCCCGGGATTGGTGAACTCAGTGACTTCATACCTGCCAGCCCCCTTGTCCTCAGGTGGGGTCTCCTCAGAACTGCAAAAAGGCTGGAATAGTTGCAAGAGAAACATCCAAACACAATAATCCAAAGGAAGAGAGCAAGGACACGTATTTTCTTAGGATCTATGTTAGTTTCTTAGGGCTACTGTACCTAAGTACACAAATTGGGTGACTTAAAACAATAGAAATGTAATTTCCTCATCGTTCTAAAGGCCAAAAGTCTGAACTAAGGGTGTTCACAGGGCCATGCACTTTCTGAACGTTCTAGAAAAGGATACTCCCTGCATCTTCCCAGCTTCTGGGAATTCCAGCCATCCTTGGCATTCCTTGCCTTGTAGATGCCTCACTCCAATCTCTGCCTCTGAGACACTATTTTCCCTATGTATTCCCCCTGTGTCTTCTTCCTTTTCTTATGAGGGCATTAGTCATCAGATTTAGAGACCACCCTAATCAGTGAGACCTCATCTTTAATTTTTTTTTTTTATGTCTACTTATTTTTGAGAGAGAGAGTCAGAGCATGAGAGATAGAAGGGCAGAGAAAGAGGGAGACACAGAATCCAAAGCAGGCTCCAGGCTCTGAGCTGTCAGCACAGAGCCCAACACGGGGCTCGAACTCATGAGCCGTGAGATCATGACCTGAGCTGAAGTTGGATGTTTAACCGACTGAGCCATCCAGGCATCCCTGTATGACCTCACCTTAACTTTATTACATCTGCAAAGATCCTATTTCCAAAATAAGGTCATATTCATAGGTAGTGGAGGTTAGGATTAAACATATCTTTTGGGGGCACAAATTCAGCTCATAACAATGTCTTATTGTAAGAGCTAGAAAACCTTCCCCGAAAGCCCCCTAGTCAGCTTCTTATATCTCATGGGCCAGAAGTACATCAAGTGTCCAAGCCTAATATTATCACTGCCTAGGAGAATTAAAGTCAACTGTGATCAACTTAGACCAATAACAACCCACCCTAGGGCCTGGGACACAATCTCTCCCTAAGAAGTATGTGGCTGAAAGAGACTAGATACTTGAACATCATATTAAGGAAGAAGGAAGGGAAAATTGATGAAACTAACGTCTCCAGGAAAAGCAACCAACAGTGTCTTCTGTACTTGCCTATGGTCCCACATGGGCATCTGATTCTAGTGCCTGAGTTATGTGAGTTCTCAAACCTCCATTTCAAAATCTGCTATGGTACCATTCCTTATATTCTCCAAGGCTCTGTTGCTACGGGATTTGTAGATGTCTTCTCCTTTAACTCATACCGCAATCCAATAAGATACATTCCATAATTACCCTTATTTTAGAGATGATAAACTGAGGCATTAAGCACAAGGTTGCACAGCTCTTGGAGGTGGATGTTTATGAAATGCAACAGCCTACCCCCATACTGTGAGCAAGTCATGACCAAAAACTCTATCAAACTCATTTTTATGAACTCAGGACCCAGTATCATGCCTGGTATAGAAAAAAGCATTTGGTAATGGCACCTGAGTAGCTCAGTTGGTTAAGCGTCCACCCTTTGATTTCAGCTCAGGATGTGATATCATGGTTCATGGGATCAAGTCCAGTGTGGGCTCTGTGTTGATGGCACAGAGCCTGCTTGGAATTCTCTCTCTCCTCTCTCTGCCCCTACCCCGCTTGCATACATTTTCTTTCTCTCTTTCTCTCTCTCTCAAAATAAATTTTACAAAAAAGAAAAAAAGGGTAAATATGAAAATCCTATGTCTTCCTTCTCAGAAAGACTTTTGTGAATTTTCAAGAGGGCATTTGAATCTAATTTCTGCAAACCATTCATTTCTCTTTTATCAGGTCCACAATCATGACTAAGAAATACTTCTTTGCACACCTAAATGGAACTCGGTAATTTTGACCAGTGGGAGGTAACATAGAAGGCAAGGTCTCTTGTTCATCTTGGCTTAATTGAGCCTAAAGAACAGATACCTGACCAAAAAGACATACAGGAGTCAAATAAGTATAGAGAATTACAAATTAAAATGCTAGAAGCCCCTGTATAAAATACCTACATTCTAATTAGAAGGGCTACAATCTAAAATACTGACATTTGTGGCATGGATGGACCTAGAGGGTGTTATACTAAATGACCTAAGTCAGATAGAGAAAGACAAATCCATATGATTTCCTTTATATATAAAATCTAAAAGGCAAAACAAATGAACAAACACCCAAAACACACAAACTCTTAGATACAGAGAACAAGCTGCTGGTTGCCAGAGAGGAGGTGGGCAGGGATATGGGCAAAATAGATAAAGGGGATTGAGAGGTACAAACGTCCAAATATAAAATAAATTGTGGAGATGAAAAGTACAGTAGTCCATAGCAAATAATATTGTAATAATGTTGCACAGCGACAGATGGTGACTACACATGTGGTGAGCACTGAGTGATGCACAGAATTGTCAAATCACTATGCTGCACACCTGCAACTAATGTAACATTGTATGTCAACTGTGCGTCAATAACAAATTATAAAATAAATAAATGAATGAATAAGATACTAACAATACCAAATGTTGATGAGAATGCAGAGCAATGGGAATTCTCATTCATTGCTTGTGGGAATGCAGAGGAACCTGCCGCTTTGGAAGACAGTTGTGGCAGTTTTTAAATCTAATCATAGACTTATGATACAAGCCAGCCGGTATGCTTCTAGGTATTTCCCCAGATGCGTGAAAACTTACGTCTTCACATCCCTGCCCATGGATGTTTATAGCACTTAATTCATAATTGCCCAAAACCGGAAGCAACCAAGGTGTCTTGAATAGGTGAATGGATAAATAAACTGTAGTCTGTCCAGACTCTGGAATATTATTCAGCACTTAAAAGAAATGAGCTATCAAGTCAGGAAAAGATATGGAAGAAAGTGAAAGACATATTGCTAATTAAGAAGCCAATAGGAAAAGGCAACCTAGGGATGCCTGGGTGGCTCAGTTGATTGAGCGTCTGACTTTTGATTTTGGCTCAGGTTATGATCTCAGGGTTGTGAGATGGAGCCCCATGTTGGGCTCTGCACTGGGCGTGGAACCTACCTAAGATTCTCTCTCTCAGGGTGCCTGGGTGGCTCAGTCAGTTAAGTGTCCTCCTTCGGCTCAGCCCATGATCTCATGGCCCCGTGAATTCGAGCCCCATGTTGGGCTCTGTGCTGACAGCCCAGAGCCTGGAGCCTGCTTTGGATTCCATGTCTCCCTTTCTCTCTCTGCCCTTTCCCCACTTGTGTTCTGTCTCTTTCTCTCAAAAATAAATAAACATTAAAATATTAAAAATATCCTCTCTCTCTCCCTCTACCCCTCTCCCCTTATTACATGCTTGCTCTCTCAGGAAGGAAGGAAGGAAGGAAGGAAGGAGGAAGGAAGGAAGGAAGGAAGGAAGGAAGGAAGGAAGGAAGGGCAACCTACTGTATGATTCCAACTCTAAGGTATTCTGGAGACGGTAAAACTGTAGAGACAGTAAAAAGATCTATAATTGCCAGGAGTTCAGAGAGAGAGAGGGAAAGGGATGAATATGTGGACCGCAGGGAATTTTTAGAGCAGTGAATCTATTCTATATGAGACTGTAATGGCAGATACATGATAATATGCATTTGTCAAAGTCCATAGACTATACAACGTCAAGAGTAAATCCTAACATAAAGAAAGGATGGACTTCAGTTAATAACAATGTACCAATACCGGTTCATCAATTTTAACAAAGGCACCACAGAATGCAAGATGTTAATTACAGGGGAAACTATACTGAGGCAGGAGGGGGAGAAGGTAGTTAATGTGCTCTGGGGTCTTCTAGCTGAAACTGCATGCATCCATGTTTTGAAATCTTGACAGCTACAAGTGTGCCCCTGACATTTGAAAGCTGCTAGCAATTCTGCCTCCCCGGAGGTAGAGGCTTGAGTTTCTCCATGAGGGAAGACAGCACCTTTGTTAAGGAAAAAACACTTCCAGGACATTTTAATTAGACCAAGGTAAAGGAAGACCTCTTCCGAAATAGACCCAAAGCAATGAGAAGCCAGTCTCCTCAGTGAGACATGTTCTCACACCAAGGGTTTACAGGGAGCATTGGTGATTCTCCCTCAGTGTGTCCCGAGGGTTGGGGGCTGGATCTGGGTGCAGAGAAATTTCCCTTTCAGGGCGGCCTTACCGGGTCTTACATGTGGACACACAAAGGGCAAAGGAGGCGGCACAATGCAGGTCCCCACCAGGGAGGGGCTTGGATCAAGGAAGCTGGGGGGGCTGCCAGACGTGGTAACATTCACCTGCACTGCCATTCTTTTCTCATTTCACAGGGCTTCAGGGACATTTGAGAAAGGGCATTATGAGTAATTAAAGAACAAACCTAGTTTGTGCTTAAGGAAAGGCAGCATGGAGGGAGTCACAGCCCTGAGGAAAGGCAGACTTGAGGAAGCCAGAGGCAACCTGAAAATTCACAAGACCCCATAAAGGCAGCATCCTGTGTGTTTTAAATGGCACAGATGATGGGGCTATGGAGGTTCTGAAAAGGGGAACAATGGTCTGCGAGCTGGAGGGATGGGGAAGAGCTCCTAGCCACATGCTGAAATGTGGGGGGCAGAGAGGGCTTTCCTGGCAGAGCTCATGTGAGCAAATGTCACAGAAGCACCCACTTCATAAAAAGTAAGTTCCAACCAGAAACATCATTAGATACATTTTTCTGGTTATTTGGGTAGCAAAGAAATTGACTCCTCGTGCGAAGTTTGGAACCAGTTTGTCAGCCAGAAGATGACACCCTACACACACACACACACACACACACACACACACACACACGCTCACTCAACATATGCTGTGTAGCTGTTGAAGGAGTCACAAAGTATGTCTGGCTCAGTCTGAAGTTATTTTTCCTTCCCGAGCTTGAATGCAAAATTGTGTTTTCCTATTTCTTTCAACCCAAGTCCTGTGGATCCGCTTAATAAGATTCAGACTTTCAGTCTTTCGATCTCAGGACCTGAGGAAAGAGAAGTCTCCAGGGGTCAGCCCTGCCTGAATTCTCAGCAGACTCGACAATGCAAAAGTTCAAACATTATGGTCTCCCGTCATTTTCTAAAACAAACAAAACCAAAGCAAGCCTCGTAGGCTCTTTCATGGTTTACATGACTAAAACGCTCTCTCTCTTTCGTTTTTTCCTCGGGTTAATTTTTTTTCCTCCCTCCTCCACATAGTCTTCAAAAACATGTGAGTCATGCATACACTTGGACCTTAACTGACAATTCCCCACGTATCAGTGTGAAATGTCAGTAAGCAAATTAAGCAAAAGTTCTGGTTGGGGAGATAACTCGAGGTGGAGGGCTGCTGGAACCACTTTTTCAGTTCTAATTTCTCCAGAAGAGGGAGGGCGGGTGGGAGGCTGGGACCAGAGGAACGAGGCAGCTGTCAAGGACAAAGCTCATGGCCAAATCCAGAAGATGATCCAAAAATTCAGGAAGCTGGGGCAAAGCCAAAGCCATTGGCCCTCCCCAGCATGTTAAGACCGTGGTGGTGAAGGGAGGAGAGCACCAGAGATGAGGCAGGCAGCCATTATGGGGACTAATCTAGCTAAGGTCATGGTCTGGGCAATCTTTGCAGTGTGGTTAACCAACTCCCACACATCCACGACCTCTTCCCTGAGTAGCCCTCCACTTCCCTGCATTAATTGAGGATTGGCTTTCCTCTGGTAATACCAATTCCTTTGCAGCCACCTCCCATGGAATCTGCCCCTTCTCAACACATCCTTCCACATTGCTCAGAGTTGTTATCATCATGCTGGTGCCCAGTGCCACTCCCAGCTGCCTGTGCTCTTATGTTAAAATCCCTTTCCTCCTGAGCCTCAGTTCCCCCAGCCATCACCCAGTCTCTACCTCCATTACCATGGTTTCCAACCACCACCTGGCCTTTATTCATTCTGTCAATGGCCTAAATGATGGTTTGATGTTGATGGCTGTTGCATCTGGCCCACAGCTTCCCCTTCATCCCATATCACCCCACGGGACTGCAGCATTCACAATGGCCAGACTATACAATCGCCAGACTTCTCAGGTCCATGATCCTGCATGCCCAAGTCTCTCTTCTCCTCTGCATATAGCACTCGCTTCTATGCAACATTCAACAAACAGTAACCAGCATCTACCAGAGCCTACCATTCACTGTGCACTGGGAATGGTGCTGGGGATACTCAAGTGAACAAATTCCCTGCCCTTGAGTTTATAACCTAATGTGAGAGAGAGTCACAGAGAAGAAGAACACGGAGAAACCCAATCTTGTGCGAAGAGTGGGGCAACAGAGCCCCTTCTCAGTGAAAAGCGTGGCCTGCAGTGTTGAGATGGTAGGTAACCCATCCGGGCTAGAGAAGGACCCCATCGGTGGAGCCCATCAGAGGGATCCAACTCCAGTAGAAGACTAGGGGAAATTAGCACTAGCTACATAGTGTCTCACAAACCCTTTTAAGGGTTCTGATTAAGTCTTCAGATGAAGAAAACAGATTACCAACCAGAAATCAAGCTAGAAGCCCAGTCCTAAGCCTAGGATCTTATTCATCTCTGTATCCTGGCATCTAATATTATACGAGCTCACAGGAGGTACTGGATAAATGTTTTCCACAAAGAATTCATCCATGATGAACATAATGAGCAGGATAAGAGATAGAAGGGAAAGCTACAGCACATTCATTCTACAGGGCAGCAAGCAGGGAGGCTAGATTCCTAAGTAAGACCAATTCTAGGTCCCACTTACCCTTGTTCATGGTGCTCCTAAAATACTCTACCTCTTGGTTTTCCAGGGACCAGGCCTGGCTGAGACTACGGGGGGGAAGTGATAAGCATCAGGAGCTAGATGGGCACGAGACAATCAGGGCTCACTCCAGCTCAGCCTAGCTCAGAAGCAGTATGTGGCAGTAAGAGGAACCTGAAGCCAATCCACCTTCCAAATGAAGCCTCTTCTACACGTTTTGTTGTGATGAGAACTGACCTTATTGGAATATGGACCACCAGACTGTAAAGCAGCACCTGCCCAACCTGGATCCCCGGCAGAATCCCCAGACCCACAGGAGTCTTCAGAGATGACCAGAGAACTCATGGGGGCGTTTTTATCATCCTTAAGTTTCAACATAATTTAAGGCTGTGCAGGCTAACCCAAGTGTCCTTGTTTTCAACTCAAATTAGAACCAACTCAGTGTGCTAATACCAGTCATGTAGATCAGAAACTTTGATTAGAGGTTATATGTGCATTTGATTAAATTTAAATGGAAAAATGAATCAAATATTTATCATTAGGTACAGTTTGCTTGACAAAATCTTTCAAAACATGTTGTACTTTGCAGGGAGTTAATAAAAGAGGTCCTTTCGGTGCAGAAAAGTTGAAATCATTTGACAAGAAGCAAGAAAATGCTTAGATATTTCATCAGCTTTTTACATGAGGCCAGAAGCATCTCATTCCTTGCCTGAGGAGGTGCTGAAAATGTGTGTTAATCCCAGCCTCTTCTTCAGAGAACAGCGCAGCTTAGAGGAAGAGGCTGGTTTACAAATCAAGCATGTACCCTGCCTTTCCTATACAAAGCATGTCTGAAGGTAATCAAAGAGTTAATGAAGTGTCTTCTTCATAGAAATATTCAGCTGTAGCCCTTGCCCACCATTCTCTGTATCATTTAATAAGAGAACACAAGCTTCAGATGTTAACAAACCTGGAGTTGAGACCCAGGTCTCCTATACGATGAGTACCTGACTTTGGACAAACGTAGCATGGAAAACATGCAGCTGCAAATATCAAAAATGGAACTTGAGAAACTCAACAGAAGACCATGGGAGGAAGGCCAGGGGGGGAAATAGATACAGACAGAGAGGGAGGAAGGCAAACCATAAGAGACTCTTAAATACAGAGAACAAACTGAGGGTTGATGAGGGGGTGGGGGAGAGGGGAAAACTGATGATGGGCATTGAGGAGAACACTTGTTGGGATGAGCACTGGGTGTTGTATGGAAGCAATGAATCATGGGAATCTACCCCCAAAACCAAGAGCACATTGCACACACTTGTACGTTGGCCAATTTGACAATAAATTATATTTTTAAAAAATGCCAATAAATGGTGGCTTAAAAAACTGTTTTTTTTTTCTCAAATAACAGGAAGTCAGCTACAGTAATCTCAAAATGGAACAATTCCATAAGAGCATCATCAAAAAACTAGGCGCCAATGCAATTTCTGCTCCTATCTGAGTATGCATAGAAGTGTTCATCTTCTTTTTGGTATGATCACTGTTACTCCTCTAGCCTTTGCATCCACATCCCAGGCAGGGAAAACAGGGAAGGGAAAGGGGCAGAAAGGATGCACCAGCTGAATCTATTTTTATCAGGAAAACATTAGCTTATCTGGAAGCCTCATTCAGCAGATTTCTGCTTATGTGTATGTATTGGCACATTGCAGGGAGAGTCTGGATAATAGCCAACTGGAAAAGAATTGACATTTACTGAAGGCATATAATCAAGCACATATACACAAGGATTTTCTTCAAATAGAAATAAAGACCTAAAATTATAAATTAATGACTCCTATCGAAACCCATCACATGTGTTAAAAACTAGTTCAGATGTTTTAGTTCTAAATATAGTTAACAATACATTTAAATGGGTTAATAATGGGGGGGAAGGAAGGCTTGAATGAAGGAAGGGAAAAGGAGTTGGAGAAGAAATAAGGAGATGAAAGGAGAAAGGTAAGGAGAAAATCTCCTTGATCTCTTGTGTTCCTTTGAAAATTGGTAAATAAAAGTAAAAGGAATGAAGCATTTTATCTGCCTTTTCTGTACAAAGCATATCTGAGCGTATTCAAAACCATAATGAGGGGATTCTCTCTATAGCAGTCTCCCAACTTCCAAGAGAAGTGAAGAGTGATAAAATTACGACCTAACATTTTGTGAACTCGAAAGATAATGGATCCAGGCAATGATGATGAAGTACTGCTCACATCACAGAAAGCCCATTAGATGCGAGGGAAAAATACACCACCATCTACAGACTGCGTTATTCTTGCCCAAAACTCCAACCTGAATCTATCAAGCTTCTAGATCTAACTACCAATTTACCAGAGATAGAGAGGCAGTGGAACATGTTAAATGATGCCACAGGGATTCAACCAGCAAAGTCCAGAACATGGGAAAGGCTACAGGCCAAACAGGTAGTTTGGCCACAAGTAAATTACAAGGGGAATAAAAGACTAGAGAAAGACATGGAAGAGGTTTTTTCTTAAAATTGAGGCATATCCAATAATTTAATGTATGACATTTATTTGACTGCCAATAGAAAGAACTATAAAAAGAATATAAACTGGGACGCCTGGGTGGTTCAGTGAGTTGTGCGGCTGACTTCAGCTCAGGTCATTATCTCATGGTTAGTGAGTTCAAGCCCTGCATCAGTCTCACTGCTGTCAGCATGGAGCCCACTTCAGATCCTCTGTCCCCTTCTCTCTCTGCCCCTCCCCCAGTCATACTCCCTCTCTCTCTCTCTTAAAAATGCATAAACATTTTTTTAAAGAACATATACTAATTGGAAGAATTTGAGCACTGACTCAGTATTTCATGGTTATAAGCAATTATTTTTAATTATGTAGATGTAAAAATAGTATTGTCATTATGTTTCCTTAAAAAGTACTTCCTTCTTAAAAACTTGCTGAAAATCTATATGGATTAAATTATATAATGTCCAGGATTTGCTCTAAAATAATTCGGGGGACAGGGGGAGGATGGAGGAGGTGGTTGGAGGCACACACGATATAACATTGGCCATGAGTTGATAACTTGAAATTGCCTCATGGGTACATGGAAGTCATTTATTATATTATGCTCTCTACTTTTTATATGTCTGAAATTTTCCATAATAGTTTTTAAAATGCTAACCAACCTCAGAATGAATAGCATTAGGCAAAAAACACCACTGAACTTAGCCCAAAGTGAAGAAGCCATTCCGAGCCAGTCATTTCCCTCAGAACTGGTGACAATTTCTCCCCAATGCCCTATTTGAGGATCCTACAGTTAACATCAGAACCAGAGAGCCCTTAAGCAGAAAGCAAAAGTATAACAAAACCTATGATTTCCATGCAAGAACTCTCCTTATATCTTTTCTGTGTATCATCTTCACAAAACCCTGAATTTTAAAAATCTCTTTAGATGTTATTATAAATACATAAACTGTATGATCCTACCTTACCACAAAAATAAATGTATAATGTCCCTAGATGATCAAAGACAGGTAAATAGCTCCTGAGGGATGTTGACTTTACAGAGCTTCTTTTTTTCTCTCCAGGGAAGCTCCAGGTTTACACATTCACATATATTTTCACATAATTATGAGATGTTAAAGAAAAGAAAATGTGACCACAGAGAAGTAAGAGCATTTTCAATATATTCCAAATTAAATTTGTCCATTCACTTAGTCAACAAATATTCGAGTTGCCTACACTCCACTGAGCATTGTCCCAGGGTCTAAGAAATGGTGCTGAGGAAAAACAAAAGGTACATCTTTTGCCAGGTAGAATTCCCAGCATGGAGAGACCTCAGGAGACAGAGCATAACCAAAAACACCTATGAGTTAGTGTAAATGGCAAACGAAGTTCACAGTAGTATTGTTCTCAATGTCAAAGAGACAGAATGAGCCCAACTGTCTATCAACAGGTGAATGTAAAAAATAATGTGGTAAATACATATCATGGAATATTATTGACCTTAAGAAGAAAGGACAAGGACACCCTGGCACCTGGTACAGATAGATGGATGAACCTTAAGAACATTATACTAAATGAAATAAGCCAATCACAAAAGGACAAATACCGTATGAGTCCACATATATGAGGTATTTCAAATAGTCAAGTACATGGAGATGGAAACTAGAACAATGGTTGCCAGCGCTCTTGGGACACTCATTCTAGGGGAAGCCAGACCTTATAAGTGGTCCAACAAGTCTGAGCCCACCAAACTGGGGAGGTCACTTATAGGTACTCTGGTTGTCAGATTTCATTGAGCTCCTGGTCAACAGTCAGTGCTAATGTGGCAGCCAGGTGCGGGAGCCATCTTGGAAATGCATCTTCTGGCTCCATTCTAGTCACCAGCACTGTCACCATGAGGAGCAGAAATAAGTCATCCCCGTTGAGTCCTGCCCCAAAGAAAATAATAGCTAATTGAGCAAAATAACTGATTACCGTTGCTCTCTTATGGCACTAAGTTTTGGTGGGGTTTATACGACTCTGCCCACAATCACATCAGTGGAGAAATGAAGACTGACAGAGATTAATGCAACTTGCCTAGGGTCACAGAGCTAGTGAGCACAGCAGCTGGAATTAAAACCAAATCTCTCTGGCCCAGAACCTGGGCTGATTTTTAAATCTCATTGCTGCCACACTTCTGGTCACATCCCAAAATTAAACTGCTGTTTCTATTTCAAATCTTGCACCTTATCCCAAAACATGTCTGCAAACCCAACCTCAAACACATGCAATTTGAAAGTAATCTATTTTGCTTAAAAGCAGCAATTTGCCAGTAAAACATGGAGATTTGCAAGCGCTTGCAAAGTTGTGTGTGTGTGTGTGTGTGTCCCATCCCTCTTCCCAAGTGGTAGGGAATTGATAGGAAATTAAAAGAGACAACTTCCATTTTCTTTCAAGAGAGATTTATGACCACTGTCTACAGAATCTCAAGCTGTGAAGTGAACTGTAAAACAAAATGTTTTAAAATAATATGTTTAAAGCAAAGCAGTGTTATGTGCAATTAATGTAAAAAATATCAGAAGTGATAGTTGCTGAGAAAAAGTAAAAGTAGAGAAATATGACTTACAAGGGTACTGGCATTTCGTGAAGCACTAATCCATCAGCAAGGAGCATGAATCAAGGAGATAATCAGGTATATTAAGGACTTCAGAGTAACTTCTTACTAATCAGACATCTCAAAGTGGAACTCAATCCCTTTGTCACTGCCTTCAGCCAGCCCTTAGGATTTTGCCCTTATCCCCCCGAACCCCTCCTTAGCTGGTCACTCTGTCCCCATCCTCACCACCAATTTTACACCAACATCCCACACTCCAACCCACACCCCATTCCCTCTTCTAGGAATGCCCATCATCTGCCCCTGGCCAGGATAAATCTTGCTCAAGCTACGGATTTCCACTTACATGCTAGCTCCTCACTGCATCCCCTGGAGTGTTTTCCAATCAGAAACAGGGTACTTTTCTATGAACTCCCACAAAACAGCAAACTTAATTCAGGCAGCTCTCCAGCCAGCTTGTCAACCCGCATTTACCCAGCATACACTACATAAACACATCATTCTAGGCACTGGAGATATGATAGAGAACGAGGCAGGATATTTCTGCTTTGAGAGATAGACCTGAAATCAGTGCTTCTCACCTGGGGATGATTTTCCCTGGGGGACACTTGGCATGTCTGGAGACATACTTTATTGTCATGCCTGGGAGGGGTGCTCCTGGCTTCTAGTGGGTACAGCCCAGGGATATTGCTAAACATCCTAGAGCTCACAGGATGGCCCCCAACACAATACGATCTGGTCCAAAATGTCAGTAGTGCTAAGGTTGAGAAGACCTATTCTAAACAACCAATCAATAAATATGATCATTTCAGGGACTGCTGAGACACAGAAAAAATAAATAGGAAAATGTGGTAGAGAACTGGGGCAAGAGAGGAGGAAGCTGTCCTAGAGAGGGGGACAGTGGAGATTGGAGAAGCTGAGATTCCAACTCAACCAGTCTGGCTTGAGCCCATGGTCTATCTACTGCCTCTCCTGATGTTACAATAACACCTGCTGGTACTGGGTGCCTGCTGAGTGCCAGGACTGGCTCAGAAACACACATTCTACTCACCATCTCATCTCATTTGATCAGCCTCCTGATGTGAATTCCTCATTTCCCTAAACTGAAGGTAGCTTGGGAACATGCTTTTGTTTGTGTTTCTTATAAAATGCCCAGCACAGCCATGCACATGAAGGAAGGAAGGAAGGAAGGAAGGAAGGAAGGAAGGAAGGAAGGAAGGAAAGAAGGAAGGATAGAAGGAAGGAAGGAAGGAAGGAAGGAAGGAAGGAAGGAAGGAAGGATAGATAGAAGGAAGGAAGGAAAGAAGGAAGGAAGGAAAGAAGGAAGGAAGGAAGGAAGGAAGGAAGGAAGGAAGGAAGGAAAGAAGGAAGGAAGGAAGGAAGAAGGAAGGAAGGATAGAAGGAAGGAAAGAAGGAAGGAAGGAAGGAAGGAAGGAAGGAAGGAAGGAAGGAAAGATAGAAGGAAGGAAGGAAAGAAGGAAGGAAAGAAGGAAGGATAGAAGGAAGGATAGAAGGAAGGAAGGAAGGATAGAAGGAAGGAAAGAAGGAAGGAAGGATAGAAAGAAGGAAGGAAAGAAGGAAGGAAGGAAGGAAGGAAGGAAGGAAGGAAGGAAGGAAGGAAAGAAGGAAGGATAGAAGGAAGGAAGGAAGGAAGAAAGGAAGGGGTGATCTTTGCAGAGCATGGATGAGACACTCAGGAGCTGACCTCTGCCAGCCTGAAGGTGATGGAGGGTAACGTATGCAGTTCTTGTGGCTGCTGTAACAAAGTGCCACAAGCTGGGTGGCTTTACGCAACAGAAATGTATTCTTTCACAGTTCAAGACAGCAGAACTCCAAAATCAAGGTATCAGCAAGGCTATGCTCTCTCTCTAGGAAGCGCTGGGTAGAATTTTTCTTTGCCTCTTTTCTGGTTTCTGGCAGTGGCTGGTGACCCTTGCTGTCTCTGGCTTGCCGGTGCGACACCCCCATCTCTGCCTGTGTTGTCACATGGCGTTCTCCCTGAATGTCTCTGTCTCTTCTTATAAGGACACCCATCATGTGGGAAAGAGCCTACACCAACTACCTCATTTTAACCTCATCACATCTGCTAAGACCCTACATATCCAACTAGGGTCACATGCACAGAGACTGGGGGTTAGGGCTTCAATATATCGTTTGCGGGGATACCGATCAGTCTGTAACAAGTAGAAGGGGCACGAGGGAGGGAACACCAACTTTCATAGGCCTGAAGTGGTCCGGCTGCAAGTGAGAACCACAGCAGCCAAGGCCAATCTCATAAAAGTGGCCGTAAGGCACTTCATAAAATCAGAGCCAGCTGCAGTGGGGAAGAAGCACCAGCATTATGACATCGGTGACCCTGACACTGCAACTGGCCAGCCCAGGCAGACAGCGCACATCCCTCACCTCCTCTCTGCTTTGGTCCCTCATCCAGAAAGTAAAAACTGGCAATAAATCCTTGCATTTTCCCAGGGCTCGCATGACCAAGCACCCTCCACAGACATGAGCTGCCTGCTAACCTGTGAGGAGGCAGAACCAGGGTTGTTGCCCCAACTCTGAAAGCCTCAGCTTCCTCATCTGTCAGGCATTAACTACAATACCAATCCTTACCTGCTGGGCTAGGATCCTGTGAAATAATGTATGGAAAAATCTGAATCATAGTGGGGACTCAATGAATCTTTTGTGACCAAATCGGTAAACGACCTGGCACAAATATAATTTAAGTCTCTCCTTCTGGACTCACAGGTTTCCTTAATTTTTTAAGTTTTTTTTTTTAATGTTTATTTATTTTTGAAAGAGAGAGAGAGGGACAGAGCACAAGTGGGGGAGGGGCAGAGAGAGAGAGACAGAGACAGAGAGACAGAGAGAGACAGAATCTGAAGCAGGTTCCAGGCTCTGAACTGTCAGCACAGAGCCCGATGCAGGGCTCGAACTCACAAGCCGTGAGATCATGACCTGAGCGGAAGTCGGACGCTCAACTGACTGAGCCACCCAGGTGTCCCCTGAGTTTTAAATACAGTGACACAAGTCCACATCCTACATGTTTCTGCATGAAAGGCAGGCCCCCTGTATACGTCTGTGGATTGGATTGGGGGAGAAGGAATTTCTGGTGCATGTAGCCTCCCATGTGTGGCCTCTCTCCTCCTGTTCCAAATGCCTCCTCCCAGGTTCCTCCAGCCTGTGTTGGCATCTTGCATATGCTCCTGCTGGTTGGCTTCTGTTCTGTCTACATCTCCTCACCCCATGGAAGATGGAGACAAAGCATCCAAACACAATGCTGTTCTGTGAGGCTGGTGGTCCTGAGAGCTTCACGAACATGCAAAGTCCTTGCAGTATGAGGTAGAAGAGAAATTCGCTCTAGGGCATCCATCACTGCTTCTAAAGCTCATTGGTCAAGACTTCCCAGGCCCTTTCTCTCCCGGGTGTACGCCTCCTGCCATATTGTCGGGACCTGGATTCTCCCAACAGATCACCTCGCCCATCACCTGTACCCCACGCACCCCAGTGGGCGGGTGCCAACTCTCGTCCTCACCCGGTTCGCTGACTCCCACCCCCCGAGTCTCTAAGATCCCTATTAAGAACCTCAAAAATCCTATTGCTGTGTGATATGAAAAGGTTTTAGATCCCTCTGGTCAATCTCCCCACTCCAAAGTATCCTCAGGGTCCTTATCTTTTGTAGCCAAAGAGTTCATTGAATAACAATAAAGCAGAAATTCTGCTAGGAAATGTAACTGGAGAGGTGGGGCTGGGGCAGAGTGGCAGAGGGACAGGGCTGAGGGCAGTGTGGAACACACTCGGGTAGAGAAAACTGTGGCACTATCAGTGAGCATGTCCATCATGTAGATGGGCTACAGCTAAGGGGAGACATTACACAGGATGGGTAAGAGTGTACTGGTGTTCAAAGCCATTTGAACAGTACACAGGATGGAAACAGTACACAGGATGGGTAAGAGTGTACTGGTGTTCAAAGCCATTACATGAGTCTACCCAAAGAGCACTCATGGAGAATAAAAGCAGATCAATGCCAGAACTGGGGTGGCATGACATTTTCCAGGTTTCATTTTTTTTTTAAGTTTATTTATTTTTGAGACAGAGAGAGACAGAGCATGAACGGGGGAGGGTCAGAGAGAGAGGGAGACACAGAATCGGAAGCAGGCTCCAGGCTCTGAGCCATCAGCCCAGAGCCCGACGCGGGGCTCAAACTCACGGACCGCGAGATCGTGACCTGGGCTGAAGTCGGACGCTTAACCGACTGAGCCACCCAGGCGCCCCCCAGGTTTTAGAACTAAACATCCCATGTTACAGAAAACACCTCGATCCCAGGCAGTTCAGAACCCACCGTGCAGGCAGCAGGAAATAAGGGGGAGATGATTTGCCCAAGGTCATCTAGCCAGTTGGCTGTGAAACTGTGCCCAGAACCCAGACTTCCTAACTCCCAGGTACTTCCTTCACCATCTGCAGGACAAAAACTAAATTGAAGGAAACAAGTAGGAAAGTGAAGGCCTAGGGTCCAAATCCTAGACGTCTGACTTACTAGGTATATGACTTCGGCAAACAGTGACTCTCTCTGAGCGTTACTTCCCCACCTAAGAACACAAAGGTAATCCATGTCTATTCCCTAATCCCAGGAAGAAACGTAAGATCAAATAAAAACACAGAGGTGATGAAACGTGAAGACTCTGTAGGCAAGCTGATGAAAGAGGGAAAGAACCGTGGATGAATGTACCTTCCCCTGACTTGGGAATCTAAGCCCAGGGGAGCTGGACTCTCTTGGCCCAGACTTCACACTGGTTTGAAAAGTTGAACCCTCACTAGAGTGTCCTCGCCACTCCTTGGAAAAATATGGTCCCACTACTAAAACTGTCTGGAGTAAAATATGTTTCTCCCAGAAAATGCTAGTGGATTTATCACGACCGGGCCATTCATCTGTGAAAAAGCAGAATGGCATTTATTGCCAATCGCTCCCTTTATGGGAGAAAAGAAACAGGGAGCCTAATAAGCTTGGTTAATTTTTTTCTTTTATGGCTCCAGCAACTGCACTAAATATTCCATCTGCTTTCCTTATGCAGTTTGGAGGTGGCTCTGAACTTCGGAAGTGTTTCGAGGAAGATTCCAGCAGAGCCACATGCTGCAGCCTCAGGAGGAGACGTTGGGTAGAAAGGGGCTCTGAGAAGCAACCCCAGTAAACACGTCTGCTGGCAGTTACAGGATCACTGATCAGTTTACAGCAAGATGCCACTTTCAAAGATCCGTCGGTCAATGGGCAAGCTATCTGTAGTGATTTGGCGGAAATAATTCTGAAATACCTTGGGCTTTTTAGTCAAATAGAAAAGCAGTGTAGGTTTCTGAAGGAAAGGGCTCTGAAGGTACACGGAGGTCTGAGCCCCAACACTAGTTAATTGTGTTCACTTGGTTGACATCATGGGACCTCACAAGGCCTATTGCAAGCGTCCTCCCTTCAACATCCCACCGCACCCAAATATCCACCCTGATGCTTCTGCTAATTTCATTCACCACCCCCACCCCCCCCCCCCACTTAAGGAGTTAGAGAGCATCTGCTATAGATGACTTTCTCTGGAGCACAGCACTGCACAAACAAACAAACAAACAAAAAATCAAAGGTGTTGTTTTTAGATCCCAGCTCTACCATTTAAATGAACTTCCTGAGATGATGGGAATATTCTCATATGCACCGTCCAATATGGTAGCCGCGAGCCACGTGTAGCGAATGAACACTTGAAATGTGGCTGGGGTGACTGGTGAATTGAATTTTTAAGTTTATTCCATTTTAATTAGCGCAAATGTAAATCTAAATAGCCATACGTGGCTAGTGGCTATCACATTGGGCAGTTCACATCTAGCTTGTTTGAGCCTCAGCAACTTCATCTGTAAAGTATGTCCTGTGCCAGGTCGCCTTGAGGATCATATGTTATAATGTATGGAAAGCCCCTAGACTTGTGCCCAGCATAGAGTGAAGGCTGGTAAGACAATAAAATGGGGCCCTTCATGGATCTGTCTTTATTTGGCAGTGGAATCGTACTTTGAGGTGTGATATTAACTGGGGGTGTCAGGCAGCATACAGATTCCGACCAGCAGTTGTCCTGTGGCCACAAGAAAGCAATCCATCTTTTAGAGACCTTTTCCATCAGTGGCCAAGAATGTTCTGCATGAGGAAACCTACTAGCTGTTCCATGTGAGCGAATATTTACAGGAAGTTAGAAAATGCTGACTTTAGCTAAGGAAAATGTCCCTCGGTGGAGTTTCATGGCCAATTAATGCTCTGGGATTTCTTTGAAGGGATTTACAGATAAAGGCTACTAACTAACTATACAAGTGCATTCTTAATCATGTTCTCACAAACTGGAGGTTCTATTCGAGATATGGCACTGGAGAGCTTCCAATGGGCAAAGGCGAGCTCTTTTACGTGTGATATTGTTAGAAAGAACTTCCCCATGGTGCACCAAAATCCATAGGAGAAACATGGTATCTCAGAAGAGTTTTGAGCTCTGATGTTTTCAACTCCGAGCTTCAGACTCTTCAGACATAAAAGGGGGATGGTGAAAATGTAGTGTAGGGTTGTTGGGAAGACTAAGCTAGACAGAGATGCGATGTCGTGTGTTCCATTCCGTTCCTCCCACTGGCTCTGCTTCTTCAGCTCTGGAAGCAAGCTAAAGGTGGCTAATTTCTCACAGTGTCTGTCCCCACAGTGGTAATAGCAGTGGTAGCAGAAGTAGTCACACAACTATTGTCGTAACTTGTGTTTTTACTAATATTATCACTCCTAATAATTCTTCCACAGACTTGTGAATACATAGACACGGGCCATCTTCCCTTGCCAGCCTCAGCGACCTTACCTCCATTGATACCTCTTGTGTGTTAGAGTTTCAGATGCCCCATGGTCTTAAAAATTCAACGAGCATGAACTGCTGTGCTGGAGACCAGATGACACTTGGAACTGCAATGTAGCTCACATCTGGAACCTGTCCTTCCCTCCAGCTTCACTTTCTATGCGGTTAGTGGTGGCGGTGGTCGTATTACAAGCAACATATAACATTGAGTTTTTAAGATGACCATGAATCAGGCACTATGATAAGTGCTGAGCATAGATGTTTAATCTCCACCAATAGGTGTTTAGTCTCCAAAACCACGTTGGGAGGTAGGTATTATTATTGCCTACAGATAGGAAAACGGAACAAGACAAGTAACCTGTCCAAAAAGATATAAATGAAGTTGGGAATAAATCTCTTTCCTACTGCATAATAGAGGGCATTAAAAGTGTAAACTCTGAAGTCAGCCGTGAAGGGTTTCTATCTCAAAGGCAGAGACACTAGCAAGAGATTATTATATAGTAACAGTCCCAGCAAGAGACAAGGGGACCTCAACCCAAGAGTGGAAAAAGAGAGGATCAGGTGAGTGGATTCAGAGGACTCGGGTCTTGATGGGATGGGAGATAACAAGATCTTTTACTAACAGGAATGCGTTAAAGAAGGATAGGAAGAGATAAAGGAAGGATAGCAAAGCCAGTGCCCATCACGGGGAATAGGTCCCTGAAAATTTGCAAAATGCTAAAACGTCAAGATCCTGGAGGAGAGAACTCAAATGCTTTTAAAAAGAAAGGATACGAGGGGTGCCTGGGTAGCTCAGTCGGTTGAGTGTCCGACTTTGGCTCAGGTCATGATCTAGTGGTCCATGAGTTTGAGCCCTGCGTTGGGCTCTGTGCTGACAGCTTGGAACCTGGAGCCTGTTTCAGATTCTGTGTGTGTCTCTCTCTCTGCCCCTCTCCTGCTTGCACTCTGTCTCTCTCTCTCTCTCAAAAATAAATAAACATTAAATTTTTTTTTCAAAAAAAAGGATACGAAACTAAACATACTCTTACCATGCTATCCAGCAATCTTGCTCCCTAGCATTTACTCAAAGGAATTGAAAACTTATGTCCATACAAAAACTTGTACATGGAAGTTTACAGCAGTTTAATGCCTATTTGCAAAACTCTGAAGCAACCAAGATGACCTCTAGTAGGTGAATGGGGTAAATTGTGGAACACTTAGACAATGGCTTAGTACTCAGTACTAAAAAGAAATGAGCTATCAAGCCACAAAAAAGACACAGAGGAACCTTAAATGCAAATTACTGAAAGGATGCATACTTTATAATTCCAACTATATGATATTCTAGAAAAGGCAGAACTATGGAGACACTAAAAAGATCTGAGGTAGGGGCTTGGGGGAGGGATGAGTAGGGGAGGAAGAGATGAATAGAGCAAAGAGAATTTTAGGGAAGTGAATATACTCTGTATGATATCACAATGATAAATATATGCCATTATACATGTGCCAAACTAATAAAATGTGTAACATCGAGAGCAAACCCTGGACTTTGAGTGATTATGATGTGTCAGCGGAGGCTTATACTTGGTTTAAAAAATAAAAAGTACATTTCTGGTGAGTGATGTTGATAAGGTGGAAGGAGATATATGTGTGGGGTCAGGAGATACACAGGAAATCTTCTCTCGACTGTGTTATAAACCTAAAACTGCTCTTAAAAATTAAGTCTCTAAAAATTAAGAAAACAAAAACAAAGAAAGGACAATCACCTACAGAAAAATAAATTTGACACTTGGGTCATCAGAATGAGCATTATTCCCAGAGACCTGGCTCTCAAGTCCCTACCTCATTAGCCATTTTTCATTTTATAGCCTTCCCTCTGCCCTTTTTTTTTTTTAATTTTTTTTTAACGTTTATTTATTTTTGAGACAGAGAGAGACAGAGCATGAACGGGGGAGGGTCAGAGAGAGAGGGAGACACAGAATCTGAAACAGGCTCCAGGCTCTGAGCAGTCAGCACAGAGCCCGACGCGGGGCTCAAACTCACGCACCGCGAGATTGTGACCTGAGCCGAAGTCGGATGCTTAACCGACTGAGCCACCCAGGTGCCCCTCCCTCTGCCCTTTAAACATGCTTATCTCCAAGACAAAATTGCAACCTCTTCTAGTGGCCCAGAGAACTCCATTTTGACCCCCACATCTGGTCCTGTCCTCTGCTCAGTTCCACTTTGGACCTTAGTACCTGAAGTGGATTTTATAAAAACCATGGGTAAACATCAGGGTTCTGCATTCGGTGTGAAAGTGTTTTCCATATTTCTTAACCAGTCAAGAGCCACTGGTATTCACTGAGTACCTACTATGAGCCAGGCACTGCTGTAGCACTTATATTTATTAACTACTTTACTCCTTGCTTGACCTGGTGAGATAGGTACTATTAACCACCCCAGTTTTATACATGGGGATATAGAGATCAAGTAACTTGTTAAATACTAAATAGTTAAGCCAGAATTTGAACCCAAGCAGCCTGATGTCAGAACCTATGATTTAAAGCATTTGGTATATTATTTATTCAGTTCATCAAGATTGTTGAGCACTTAGCATGTGTCTTTCAACGTGTGAGGGACTATAGCTTCCACTTTAAATAAGACAAAGTATCAAAGCATCATAGAAAAGCAGAGTTCAGATCCCACAACAGACAGGTAAATTGACACCCAAGGAAAGACAGTGACTTATCTAAGGTCATTTTGCCATGATAAAACCTAATTCAAGCTTCAGTCTCTCATTTCACTGCACTTTCAATGATACAAAGCAGTACATGAAAATCCTTTGAAAAAAATCTACTCTACAAGTTCACGATATATTTATTACTGTTAACATTCCTCTCCCACAAGGCAAAATGTTTTTCACACAATAGGTGGCCGACAGATATGTTTAGACTATAAAAAAGTGGACCTAGGAACATAATTTAAAATTCAAGGTCTTAGGTAAGAAAGGCCTTTTTGGAAATATATAGAAAGGCATTTTTGCAGGGCCAACATTCCATTAGTACTCCAAATCATTAATCATATTTTGTGCTTCAAGTCAACCCAATGCCTTTGCCTGTAAACTTTTAACAGATTGGAAACAGGTGACCTGCTTCCTGGACTCTCCTTCAGCAGTGAAGCACTTGGGAAAAACTGCAGGGGGTAGAAACTCAGGTCCAGGCTAATGAGGCCTGGACTGCCTATAAAATGGCATTGTGGAATCAGCTGATGTGTCATAGGAGCTCACAGCTCAGACCAAAGAAGCCAATCAGGGAAACAAGATGATAGCTTAACAGAGTAGAAAACTAAAGTTCCCCCAGGGGCTTTGGGCACAGTGGCTGAACAAAGACTAATGGAAGTGGAAACCAAACTCATAATTTACAACCCCAAAATTCTATGGCCTTAACCAAATATCTTCTTCTAAAGAGATAATTCCATTATGAAGGGAAAATAATCCAGAGCTAATCAAAACACATCTATTGATCAACTGCCTTTTCTCCGGAACTAGACTGAGTATCTTGAGATTTCATAGTAAGTGTTGGACATGATTTCACCCACCCACAGAGTGTCTATCTATGTCAACAATTAGCATTAGAAATATTTCAGAGAAATCTCTAAGGGCCCTTTCAATTCTTGCATGATTCTGCATTGATCCTAAAGCCACATAAAAGAATGGCTAAGAACATGGACTAGGGAACCAGATTCTGGAGCTTTGAATCCTATCTCTGACACTTACTAGCTTGGTCTCAGGCAAATTACTATCTTTCTAAGCCTAGATTCCCTCTTCTGTAAAATGGAGCAATATGAGTACCTCAAAGGTTGTTGCAAAGATTAAACGAGTTAGAATCTGTAAAGTCCTATGTGATGGTTGAGCATGCGCTAAGCATTTTGTCCATACTCATTATGTCTCTATAGACTGGAAAACCAAGGCTGACAAGTGTCTTACAGTGTCAGCGTAAGAGTGAGAAGCTCAAGGCCTGTTGCTGTGATCACATGCCAGAAGGGATGCTTCTTCCTTTGACCCCTTCAGGATTGCAGAAGAAATCCTCAAGCTACCCCACCAGCACTGGAAATGGGCAACTCTACTCAAGCTGCTTGGGGTAGGTACTTGTTTGGATGTAATAATCTGTTTTTAATCTTGTGTGTAAATGAATACAGAGGTTAGTCACTGGGTGCATATTAATCTAAAATAAATGAATACATTTGAATTAATCAGATCTTCAGTCTATGTAAATTGATGATTTATAATGATATTAGCACAAATTGCAACGATAAATCATTTTAAAATTAGATCCACTGTTCCTTAAGGCAGCAAGGACTCTGGAAATTTGAGCATAACTTGTGACAACTTTAAAATGTAGATTGGTCTGGCTGTAGCTTGAGGGCAGAAGCAAGGGGCCAGAAGACCAGAGGGCAATGTTGAAGCACATCCTATGAAGGGGCAATGATGATGGGATCTACAAGGTCACAAAAATAAGAAAAGAGCAAGAGAAAGTCAAGGAAACAGACACATTCTGCATTTCACAGTTTATTTTCTGGCTTGGGACAGAAGACCTTGAGACTTTGATTCAATTCACTGCAACAAGGAGAAAGTAAATTGAGGCAGCCTAATGAAAAAGAAATATTTCAGGGGGTTCCTCCACTTACTGATGAGTTAGGGCAAACTAACTTTGCCGAGGCTGGAAATTTCATCTGAAAAGTGGGCTTCATCATCTCAACTTTAAAGTACTGCTACAAGAATTAAATAGCACTGGATGCTAAGTGAAAATCCCAGTTTATAAAGAACTGAGTAGTAATTCAAAAAATGGAGTCAGACTGCCTAGCTACAAATCCTGGCATTGCCACTTGCTGGCTGTAAGACTTTCAGATAACTCTATAGTCTTTCTGAGCCTTTATTTTCTCCATTATGGAATGGGAATAACATTAGAGCCAGTCTCTTAGAATTGGTAAGGGAATTAAATTGTTTTTCACACGTATTTATTTTTGAGAGAGAAAGAGAGACAGAGCACAAGTAGGGGAGGGGTAGAGAGAGAATGAGACACAGAATCCAAAGCGGGCTCCAGGCTCTGAGCTGTCAGCACAGAGCCCGACGTGGGGCTTGAGCCCACAAATCATGAGATCATGTCAGATGCTTAACTGACTAAGCCACCCAGGTGCCCCAGGATTAGTAAGAGAATTAAGTGTAAACATGCAGGTCCTGTAACTAAGGAGATACTTGGTGAATGTTAGCTGTTAGTATAAATGATTGTCATTGACATTACCATGAATTCTGTATGGTGATATCGTGGAAAACTGACCTAAGAAGAAAGGAACGACTATGATGAGCATACCAATGGAAGAGAGAATAAGTGGCCAGAGAATCGAGAGGAGGAGGAAGCAAGTATCTGTACAGCAGGGAGGCAAATGTACAGCATCCAGACTTAATCCTCTCCTCGTGCAAGAAAGACACTGCTGACCACATAGGATATCTCCGCTGTCACCCCCTAGACTGTCACTCTTTTCACATGTGCAAGGCTAGAGAATTGCCTAAAGACAGCATTACCTAAAGGTAAAAAACTGAGCAATATTTTGCACAACAAAGGGGTCAGAATCACTCCGGACTTCCTCTTGTGGGAATGAGCCCTGAATAAAAGATAATTAAGGTCTGTGATGAACTGAAATTTGCCCTAGTGTCCAAAGCTGTGATTCTCATCTGTAACTGTTTCTAAATAAAGTACCAATGCCCTGGGATTCCTTCAGAATTTTTGAACCATCTGGCTAATAGAATCACTTCGGAGCCTTAAAAAGAAGATCCCAAGATGAGAGTAGAACACTGCTCCATAACCATCATAGGTGGGAAAGGAGAGTGAATAAGAAAGAAAGTATGGCAAGAAAGCATCATTAATTACAAGTTTGTGAACCACAAGAAAATATTTGTACACATGTCACAGAAGGACTTACTGAGGCCATTCTTCTAAGGGCTTGGGATAAGGACGTAACCACTTTTTTATGAGCTGAGTATTTGTGTCCCCTCAAAATTCATATTTTGAACTCTTACCCTTCAGCAAAATGGTTTTTGCAGATAGGGTCTCTGGGAGATAATTAGGTTTAGATGATGTGTTATAAGTTTAGGGCCCTCATGATGCAATCAGTGCCCTCATAAGAAGACGAAGTTGTAAGGGGCGCATGGGTGGCTCAGTCGGTTGAGCTTCCGACTCTCAGTTTCGGCTCAGGTCATGGTCTCATGATCTCACAGTTCGTGGGTCTGAGCCCCACATCGGGCCTCACACTGACAGGGCGGAGCCTGCTTGGGATTCTCTCTCTCCCTCTCTCTCTGCTCCTACCTCTCTCGCTCTGTCTCTAAATAAATAAATAAATAAATAAATAAATAAATAAATAAATAACTTTTAAAAATAAGAGGAAGTTGTAAGTGCCCTTATAAGGGAATCTTACCTTGTTCTTGGACTTCCCAGGCTCCAGAGGTAAGTAATAAATGCCTGTTGTTGAAGTCACCCAACCTAGCAGCCTGGGCAGGCTCACTGTTATTCTATAAACAGCACTTGCCAGAGTTAGGGTAGCAATTTAGGAACATCACAACCCATCTTTAAATTACAATCCTCTTGTGTGTATAATTGTGCCTGTATGCACGCAGACACACACACGCACGCACGCACACACACACACACACACACACATTCATGACATATGCAAACATATTTGACTGTAAGTTGCAAAATCAAAACATTAACCATTTATCCTTTTTCCCCTTCAAAATCACACTTTCTCAATTATCTTACAATTTACAATACACAAAAATATAACGCTTTCCTCTAGCCAACAATTTTCTCCCCCTGACAATCAATTTATAGCCAGCCTATCCACCACCAAATTGTTCCTCATAATGCATAACTACTATAACTTTGAGGCACTGATTCTAAATCATCAAATCATCACTAAATAAACTGTTTCTAAAAGGGTCAAAGCAGATCATGGAAAGGACACCAGAATTTTCAAAGGCACACAGCACATTTGTTCAAAGATAACCTCTTAGGAAAATATGGGTCCAAGGAATCATGCACAAGATGTTCATTACATCACCATTTGAAATGATATCTAAAGTTAGGAAACAACCTGTATATCCCTCAACAGGGGAATGGGTGGGCAAAGGTGTTTTGCCTTGTTTTGCTTTTAATGTGGCAGCTTTACAAATATTAGGTGTCCGAAAAGTATTCTTGACTGAAAAGAAAACCTTGGTGGGTATACAAACATGACATTTTTTATGTCAAATAAAACACAAATATGGGGCACTTGGGTGGCTCAGTCGGGGAAACATCTGACTTTGGCTCAGGTCACGATCTCCTGGTTCATAGGTTCAAGCCCTGTGTTGGGTTCTGTGCTAACAGCTCAGAGCCTGGAGCCTGCTTCACATTCTGTGTCTCCCTCTCTCTGCCCCTCTACCACCTGTGCTTTGTCTTGCTCTCTCAAAAGTAAATACACGTTTAAAACTAAATACATAAATACATAAATAAACAAACCACAAACACAAAATAACACTGTGTCTATACATAAATACATAAATAAACAAACCACAAACACAAAATAACACTCTGTGTCGTCTATGGAGACACTTTGGCAAATGCCTCAAAAGAACGGGAAAACTGGATAACAAAGTAACCAAAGTTGTTTACTTTGAGAAGAAGGGAAATTAGGCTAGAGAGGAGATGGAAAAAGGGCATTTCGACCTGTATAAAATTCCAGTTTTAATAAGGATGCATATATATACATATACATATATATGTGTGTATATGTGTATATATACACACATTATTATTACACAGTAAAAATACCAACTTTTTAAAGAAAGTACATAAAGTCACCCGGGCCACTTGCAATATTGCAGTGCAGTTCTCATGCTAACCGTGCAGAGGAAATGTAGATTCCGCGGGTTAGAGGCACAGTCCCCAACTAGACTGCCCACACTTCAGACACCTGCCACAAATTTGGGAGTTCCCAGGCCACCTGCACTTCTGACCAATTCACTACACATCCAGAGCTTCCCATGACACCCCTCAGTTTTGATAATTTGCTGAAACAACTCACGAACTCTACCCTTATGACTACTGTTTTATTATAGAGGATATAAAGCAGGACCAGGCGAATGAAAAAACACAGGGCAAATTCTAGGAGGGTCCTGAAGGCAGAGCTTCTTGCTCTCAACCTGTGGAATCAGGATATGTCACCCCTCTGGCACACTGATGTTTTCACCAACCAGAAAGCTGTCACGTTCAAAAGTTTTACTGGGGACTCGTTACTAGGGCATGCTTGATGGACTCATTGGCCACATGATTGAAGGCACTCTCCAGCCCCTCACTTCCCTCCCCACCCCCCTGCCGGTTACTGAGAGATCTGGCTTAAAGCCCCAACCCTCTAATTACCCGGTTTGCCTTTCCAACAGGACCAGCCCATGATCTGAGTCACCTCACTAGCATAAACTCAGGTATGTCTGAGCGGCTCATAAATAACAGGCTCCTATTACTGAAGAAATTCCAAGGATTTAGAGTCTCCTTCCCAGAACTAGAACAAAGGCTCGTCACATTCTTTATTATATAGTACCCTTCTTCTGGTGCCAAGCACAACTGCTCCTAACACATTTCGGGCTGCTGGATCTGTAAAGCGTCGAGGAGGCATAACCTATTAAATGTGAGCTCACATGTTACAGAAGAAGGAACATGTTAGATGTGACTAGAGAAACCGCTCTGCGTTATCTATGTACATGTTATAAAACTGATTTTGTTTTCATACGTATAAATTTTCTTCTCTATTCTCTTTATTACTCTATTTTATTATATTATCATATTATTATTATATTATTATTATACTCTACTATTATATTCTCTGTATTACTCATCGTTGTAGTCACATTTTGGTTAAACGTAAGTTTATTCTGTAATACGTCGTGGTATTCCAATCTAATGCAAAAAAAAAAAAAAAAACCAACAACCACAGAAATTTGTCTCCTATCTGCCCCTAAGTTTTCCGTGTAGCAGTGCTAATGCCACGAGCACCAGCCAAGTGGAGAAGAGCTTTAGTTATCAAGCCAGATCAACCTGGATTCAAATCCCAGGTCCGCCTCACACTCTGACTCAGTCCAGCTCCACACCTCTCTTACTGGCACAGCATCTACATGTTCTCATTGTGATGATCAGGATACAAGAGATTCGGAACTGGCACACCATTATTCCCACCCCATGCTATTGGTCAAAGACCACCATATGGCTAAATCTGGACACCTAGTGGAAGACACCAAAAAGTTACATGGAAAAAGGTATCAATACAGAAAGGGAAAAGAATTGGGGCCAGTGTGGAATCTACCACAATCGCTAACTCTTTCTGCATCTTTATGGGATCCTAGGATATTTTGCTAAGTATTTTGCATGCATTAATACACAACGGCGTTTTTAGGATTTTGCAGGTTGCGACCTTTAGGCTTACAAAGCTTAAGTAAATTAAAGGTCACACAACTGCTGAGAGGCAGAATTGGAGTTTCAGCCCACATTGTCTGACTCCAGACTCTAAGTTCTCAACCCAAAATTATGTAGCCTTTATCAATGGCCCATACCTTGATGAAGCCAAGAAAAGTCAGCACAAACCACAGTCAAGTGGCATCAGAATGACCAGCTTCTATGTTGGGATATAATTCCCCTTGGGATCAAGTGTCACATTTCCCTCATTATTAGGCCCTCTTTATCCAGACTGCCTGGTTTTGAATTCCAGTTCTGTAACATCGAACATGGTTGGCTAGGATAAGTTACTTGACCATTTTGTCTTAATTTCCTCATATGTAAATGGAGAATAAAAGTGAAATATCTCTCTTGGAGGAGTGTTACATAAATGAAATGATTGAATAATTAGTCATTATTTAAAACAAGGCTATCTAACATTTACATAGGGCCTCCTATATGCCACGCATTATTCAAACTCTTTTTTATAAATCGCCTCATTTAATTCTCACAGCGACATATAGGGATGGTACCATTATTTTTCTCAGTTTATATTTAAGAAGGCTGAGACACGAATAATTTAGGCAACTTTTCTCAGGTCACAGAACTAATAAATAGCAGAAGTGGGATCCTAACTGGGCAATTTGCCTATCTATTTCAAACCAAGAATACTCTATTGCAAACAATATCAATGACTCTTTTCTTATGGTCAATGCTGTGTTATTTCAGAGAAAGTACTCAGGGATTACACCTACGCAAGGGTTCTACACTGGGCTCTTTAACGCCTGTCTGTGAAAAGACAACCTAATGGCCCAAAAGGAACCAGATAATGAACTTGGAGGACTCCCATTTCTTAAAGAGGACAGCTGAAATACTAGGGCTGCAGGACTCCCACCAGGCTGTTCCTCTCACAGCAGATTAAAAACAAATAACCCTCAAGAGATCCAATTGTGGGGCCTTAAACTGGATCTTCTGACAGAGAGCTGAGGAGGCACTTCACAAAGTCAGGACCCTGAAGTGTGACTGCTTCTATGAAGATTGATCTGAATGACTCCAAATAAATAAAAATGCGCTGAAGATGGTGTCTTCGGCTTTGAGGGCTGAGACATTTAGTGTGAGCACCAGATACGTGCACGCGGGCGCACGCACACACACACACACACACACACACCACCTACAGTTGCTTTATGGCTCAGATTCCTGTCTTTCCCAAAGCCAAGCCCCGTCTTTTCTGGTGATTTTTTTTTAAAATGGAGATTGGAGGGTCACGATAATATGGTTTCCATTTCATCCCATAATCAGAACTGGGTAATACAGCTGGGAACACAGACACACAGAAAGACTGACTAGCCAGCCCAAGGTCTAATTGCCGGATGAGGCAGAACCAATGTGAATCCCATATGTCTCTGCCTTTCTCACCTCTGCCTTCGTCCTCGAAGCTACACTGGTGTTTGGGAAGAGACGGCCTCGGTAAGTGTGATCATCTCTACCCAACTGTGCACCAGAGCCCCTCCGAACCCTTCACATCATCTCACTTCTATCGATAAAACAAAACAAAGTCAGGGCAGGATGATAAGAGAACTGGGTTCACAAACACAAAACAAACAGCCATTCTTTCAGTCTGTGTCACTTAATACATTTGTAAGAAGTCACGAGTTCATTCTCTAAGCTAAAAAAAGAAAAAGACTCGGGGTTCCTGGGTGGTTCTGTTGGTTAAGCGTCCAACTTTGGCTCAGGTCATGATTTCACAGTTTGTGAGTTCCAGCCCCACGTCGGGCTCTGGGCTGACCGCTCGGAGCCTGGAGCCTGCTTCGGATTCTGTATCTCTCTATCTCTCTCTGCCCCTCCCCCATTCATGCGCGTGCTCTCTCTCTCTCTCTCTCTCTCTCTCTCTCTCTCTCCTCTGTTTCAAAAATAAGCACTAAAAATCTTTTTGTAAAAAAAGACTCCAAAAGATTTTGGTCTATTGGTGGTTCTCATGAAGTGATATTTACAGATATTAAGTAAAGTGATACTATAGTGCATGGATTATAGAGGAAGAGTCTCAAGTTACAGAGACTGGTTAGGAAGTAGCTAGTTGCAAAGGCAATTCCGCATTCGCCATGCCATTTACTCTTCCTGTACATACAAAAAGTCTACATTTCCCAGTCCACCCAGTGATTAGGTTGAAACTACAACTGAGTTCTAGCCAATAGAAGATGGGCAAAAGTGATATAAGACATTTCCAGCCATTCTCTGTGAGCAATTTATTCTAAAGAAATACTTGTAAAAGCTGCCTGAAATTATATCACAAGAATATCAGTGTAGCACCGTTCTTACTAGTGAAAACTCAGAAAGAGACCAGAAGTCCAAGAGGGGACTAAATAATTGGTATATCCGCAACTTGAAATTACGTGCAGCCTTCAAAATGAATAAAATAGTCCCCATAATTATGACCATTTTATGTCATACTAACCCTTCTAGTGAAAACAACCTAAAAACTGGTTAAAATACATTTTAAAAAGATACTTTTTGAAATTATCAGAGAGCAACCAAGGCAGGTAAGAATTAAGGGGTCAGAATCCCAAAAGGAAAGAAAATGTACTAAGATGAGCCATACTCCATGGCCATTTCTGCCCGTTAGGGCTTTGCCAATCTGCAGCAAGGGGCACCGAGGATAAATAGAAAGCAAATAGAATTGCAGCAGTCTCGCTGAAACGAAAGACAAAAATTAGAATTAAAGGTGATGAAGACAGCCAGGAGTGGAGGGGTCCAGAGAAAAGGGCACCAGAGCAAAGTAAGCCCAAAATTACTCATGCAATTTTGCCCAATTACTCCCTGATTCTTAACTGTGGATTCATGGAGCTAGCTAATGGGAAAGAAAAAGTCAAACAAAAAGCAGCTGCTAAGAAGTTTAAAATCTAAGCAAAGATTTAGGCATTCTTATGGTAGCAGGGCAAGATAAACTGGAGCCCAGAATCCATAATGGAAGAAGACCTCAGTAGGAAACCCAGGTTTTAGATTGAGAATGTTACATGGCTATGCCCCCAAAGTAAGGAAACAGCTAAAAAATAAGCCCTGATAAAGCCAGAAATGTAGCTTACTTGGATCAATTCTTATACATTATATAACTGCAAGAAGAAAAGTAAATCCTCTCTCCAGGAAAGTAGTGTCATTCAGAGCCTCTGAAATTTTCCATACACGATATTGGGCATTTAATGAAAAAAATTATAATTCATGCCAGAACAAAATAGCAAATGATCAAAACCCAAAAGAAAAAAATAGATGATAGAAAAGTCTCCAAAGGTGATCACACAATTGGATTTTCATATAGACATTAAAGAAATTATAGTTAGTGAACTCAATAAGATATAGGATAAGATATAGAGTTTTACTATCTATAAATTGATATCTATAAAAAATACCCCAGTAGAAATTCTAAAAATAAAAAATATAATAACTAAAATTAGAATACAAAGCAGATTAAACAAAGGAGAAAATCGGTGAACTGAAACAAATCATTAAAAAATGTTCATATTGATGCATAGAGTGGAGACATGAATATAGAGAACAAAATGGAAAAAGATGCATGAAATGTGGAGGAAGAAGACAGAAGAGAGATAATTGATCAGAAAATATTTAAAGACTGATTGAGAACTTTCTAAAACATGAAAAACAACAGACCACAAATTCAAGAATATCTCAGAACACAAACAAGATGAATACAAACACAAAAAATCACAAAAGGAACATCATAGAAAAAAACTGTTGAAAAACATAGACAAAGTGAAAATCTTAAAAACAGAAAGAAGAACAAAAAAGTCTCTTCTGACTTCTCAGCAGGAATTATGGAAGCCAGACAATATAATGAATTTTAAGGTGCTAAACAAGGGGTGCCTGGGTGGCTCGGTCAGTTAAGCATCCAACTGTTGATTTCCGCTCCAGACGTGATCTCACAGCTTGTGGGGTTGAGCCCCATGTCCAGCTCTGTGCTGTCAGGGGACCATGCTGGGATTCTCTCTCTCCCTGTCTCTCTCTGCACCACCCCTTTTCCTTCTCTCCCTCTCTCTCAAAATAGATACATAAACTTTAAAAATAATAATAATAAAATAAAAAATAAAGTGCTGAAAAAAGAAAATTTACCAATCTAGAATACTTTGCTCAGTAAAATTTTAAAAAATTAAAATGAAAGCCAAATACATTTTTAGAAAAGCAGAAATGGCAAGAATATGTAATTAGTAGAAAGGAAATACTAAGGGGAATCCTTCAGGCAAAAAGAAGGTAATCCCAACTCACTGCTAACATCATCCTCCATGGTGAATAACTGAGAGCTTTTCCCCTTAAGGTCAGGAACAAGACAGGGATGTCCAGTCTCACACTGTTATTCAACATAGTACTGGTAGTCCTAGCCACAGCAATCATATAACAAAAAGAAATAAAAGACATCCAAATCAGTAAGGAAGAAGTAAAACTTTCATTATTTGCACTTGACATGATACTCCATATAGAAAACCTGAAAGATTCCACCAATAACTGCTAGAACTGATAAACGAACTCAGTAAACTCCCAGGATACAAAATCAATGCACAGAAATTTGTTGCATTTCTATACACCAATAATGAAGCAGCAGGAAGAAAAATCAAGGAATCGATCCCGTTTATAATTATACCAAAAATATTAAGATACCTCGGAATAAACCTAATCAAAGAGGTGAAAGACCTATACTCTGAAAACTATAAAACACTGATGAAAGAAATTGAAGAAGACGCAAAGAAACGGAAAGATGTCCATGCTCATAGATTGGAAGAACAAATACTATTAAAATGTCTATCCTACCCAAAACAACCAACACATTTAATGTAATCCCTATCAAAATACCAACAGGATTTTCCACAAAACTATAACAAACAATTCTAACATTTTTATGGGACACACAAGATCCCAACTAGCCAAAGCAATCTTGAAAAAGAAAAGCAAAGCCAGAGACATCACAGTTCCAAACTTCAAGTTATATTACAAAACTGTGGTCATCAAAACAGTTTGATACTGGTACAAAAATGGACGCATAGATCAATGGAACAGAATAGAAAACCCAGAAATAAACCCACAACTATATGGTCAATTAATCTTTGACAAAATGGGAAAGAATATCCGATTGGAAAAGGACAGTCTCTTCAACAAATGGTGTTGGGAAAACTGGACAGCAACATGCTAAAGAAAGAAACTGGACCACTTTATTACAACATATACAAAAATAAATTCAAACAGGATTAAAGACCTAAATGTGAGACCTGAAGCCATTAAAAATCCTAGAAGACAGGCAGTGACCTTTTTGAATAAAAATTTGGTTACTTTTAAAGATCAATAAAATCCATAAACTTCTTATAACTTTGACAAAAAGTAATGATGAAAGGGCACAGATTACTAATATCAAAGAGAAAAAGAGCATCCTTACAATTTCTGAAGTCATTACAAAGATAGTAAGAAGACAACATCAACAACTTGTATGAATAAGCTTGAAAGCTTGGAATAAATAGACAAATTCCTTAAAAGCATAGTTTGCCAAAACTGGCATAGAATAAATAAAAGACCTGAGTATTTCTGCATCCATTAAAGAAATTTAATCCATAAGTGAAAGTCTTCCCACAAAGAAAATTTCAGTCCATAATAGCTTAACCAGCGAATCCTTTCAAATATTTCAACAAGAAATGACAAACATACATGAACTCTTCCCGGGAATAGGAAGAATGATATCTCTTCTTAGGATATTAGCATAACCCAATCCCAATATCTGCCAATGAAATTACAAAACAAAACAGTACAGACCAGTCTCTATAATGAACACACATGCGAGACTCCAAAGCAAAGTAATAGCAAACCAAATGCAGTGACGCATACAAAGAATTTATTCTGCTGACGAAGATTCTTTCATTGGCCAGACATTAGGCAAGCCTCTGTGAGCCCTCTGTTCAAGAAGCCCTTGGGCTTCTGCCTCCATCCTGCTGAATCCAGTTTTAGCAAGAATCCTGCTAAGTCAGTTTAGCCAGAATCCGCCACCCGCTCTCATTATCTAAACAAATTTCTCATCTTCCACCATCTCCCACGTAATATCTGATCACCCTGGCCTGCCTCCACAGCAAGAATTCTATTAGGTCAGGTTGGCAAAGAACTGCCCTACACTCTTAGTAATTTTTCATCCACTGGCTCCCTCCCCCAAACCCTGCCCCATGGCTGGCTATAAATCCACACCTTTTGTTGTTGTATTCTGAGTTGAGCCTTACCTCTCTTCCTTAATGCAAAACCCCATCGCAGTGGTCCCTGTACCTATCACGATAGTCCTGAATAAAGCCTGCCTTACTATTTTCACGAGTCATGAATAACTCTCATTAGCACTGCTTTCACCTCCTCTATTTATCATTACTCTAGAGGTTTTAACCTGGGCAATAAGACACAAAAAAGAAAAGAAAAATTACAATTGAAATTAAATAGGGTGTGCCTGGGTGGCTCAGTTGGTTGAGCGTCCAACTCTTGGTTTCAGCTCAGGTCATAATCTCACAGTTCGTGAGATAGAGCCCCAGGTTGGGCTGTGTCCTGACAGCAGAGCGTCTGCTTGGGATTTTCTCTCTCCTTCTCTCTCTGCCCCTCCCCAACTCATGCTCGCTCGCTATCTCTTTCTCACTCAAAATAAATAAGCAAATATTTAAAAAATTAAATAAAAATGTTATTGGTCCCCAAAATACAACATGAATAGAAAATGCAAAAAAAACTACAAATAAATTATGAAAGTAAATAAGTTACTTTTTTAAGATTTCTGGTTACAAAGTCAACATACAGATATTAATCATATTTCTACATCCCAGCAACAAATAATTAGAAATAAAATTTACAGGGGCATCTGGGTGGCTCAGTCGGTTAAGCGCCCATCTTCAGCATAGGTTATGATCTCGTGGTTTGTGAGTTCGAGCCCCACATGAGGCTCTGTGCTGACAGCTCGAAGCCTGGAACCTTCTTCAGATTCTGTGTCTCCCTCTCTCTCTGCCCCTCCCCACACCAAAAAAAAATAAATAGATATTAATTTTTTTAAAAAAGAAATGAAATTTACAGAAATAAAAGTAACAATACCTATCATTCAAATATATCAATACTTAGGAATCAATCTAATTGTTTAAATAGCTAGACCTCTGCACCAAAAAATACAAACATTAATAAAAAAGGTTAAAGAAGAACTAAAAAATGAAGAGTTGTACAACATCCATGGATTAGAGGACTCAATATCCTAAAGATATCAGTTCCCCCCAAGTTGATTTATAGATTCAATTCCAACAAAAATTTCATGGAAATTGATGAGATGATTCTAAATGAGATGAATATGGAAATGAAAGGGTTCTGAATAATGAATATAATCCTGAAGAAGAACAAAGCTGAATGACTTACATTACCAGATACCAACTCTCATAAAACCATAATTCTAAGTGTGATGGTGTAGATAGGGTAGACAACAGACAATAAAGGAATAGAATAAAGGCTCCAGAAACTGAACTATCCACATACATACTTCTGATATAGCACAAAATTTGCCTATGAAATACAGTGGAAGAAGCTGTTATTTTCAGTAAGTGATGCTAAATCAATTAACTTTACCTCTTTCCTCACACCATACACAAAAACTGATTTCAGATGCATCATAGATCTCATTGTGATAAGTGAAACAATAATACTTAAAAGAGATAATATAAGATAATAGATTCTTTGGGATAGGCAAAATTTTCCCAAACAGAATGCAGAAAACACTACTCATAAAATAAAATACAAATAAATTGGACTTCATTAAAAGATGCCTCAGAATGAAAAGGCAAAACACAGAGTAAGAGAAGAAATTTGCAATAATTGCATCCAAGAACATACTTATATTGAAAATATACAAAGAACTCCAATAAATATGTAAGAAGGAGAAAAACAACCCAATAAAATAAAGGCAAATACCTGTTCAGACACTTATCAAAAGAAGTTCACCAAGTGTGGATTTAAACATAGGAAATGGTGTCCAGCATCCTAAGTCATAAGGAAAATGCAAGTAGAGCCACAGTGAATTACTATTTGACAGTCACAAAATTGGCTTAAATTTAAATTAAAAAAAAATTCTACCAAGTGTTGGCAAAGACATAGAACAACTGGAACCTCAATTGGAACAGCCTGTGGAAATACAAATTCTTACAATTGCTTTCAAAAGCACCTATGTATAAAGGCATTATATGTAGTAGCCCAAAGTACAGACAGTCTGAAAGTCCATCAAAAGCGGAATGAATAAATAAATTATAGCATGGTCATACAATAGAATACTTTGCAGCAACAAAAATGAACTAACTACTACTCCACACAACAGTGGAAGAATTTCACAGTCATAACAAGCAGAAGAACCCAGACACCAAAACAGTTAATGTTAAATGATTCAATTTATATTAATCTCAAGAAAAGGCAAAACTTATCTATGGTAACAGAATTCAGGATAGTGGTTACACTCAGGGAGAATGGGTAAAATGATTTGGAGGGGTATAAGTGAGAATTCAGAGGCAGTGTTATCTATCTTAATTTAAATGGTGATTATACGGCTATATTCACTTGGTAAAAATCATAAAGATCTACACTAAAGTTCTGCACAATTTATGGCCTACTTTAAACAAAACAAAAAAAAATTAAGTTTAGATCTGCATACATAGACATAGGAAGATGCCCAAGCTATAATGATAAGTGAAAACAGCAAGTTGTAAAATAGTCCCTATAGTATAGGCCCCTGTTGGAAAAATAAACTTGACAAGCATAATGTGTGTGGATCCAGAATTATATGCTACCTAGAGTGAACTGAGTATGGTAGTAAAAGACTTTCCCTCCAAGTTTATAGTTTTTACTATTTTTTTTTTCACAACAAGCATAATTACTTACTGATGGGGATTTTTTTTTTTTAAAGAAAGTTCTGAAAAGCAATTGGGAAAATGAAGTCTTGAAGTGAACTATAATTGAAATAAAGACATGGCATCGAGAGACATTTGGTATAAAACATAATTTGAATTTGATCTTTTTTTGCCCTGAAACATGCCTGCGCACAAGAAGCGGGAGAGGAGTCTAGATGTCTGTAATGTTTCAAGCAGAGCATAACCCCTGTATCAAAATCATGTATGTTAACACAAGGCCAAAAATCAAAAGGTTTTCAGGTCTTTGGTCACCCTTCCACACTGCTCTCAAGGCTTTCGTATATGCTGTATTTTAACCAACTTTATTTCCCTCCAAAGTCTTCTATATTTTCCCCCTCAGGAGCAGAATGTATTCTGCCATATTACTTTCAATTACCATTTAATAATTTATGAAATTACTCAGCATCATACCTGCAGTATTTCAGTCAGGCCCCATTTCATTGTAATGAGGTTTGATTTAACATGGTCATTATAAATGCTGCTAAAGGTTAACAGGGAAAAAAAGTTTCATTCCAATGCATTTGATTTCAATCATTTAAGAATAAAACAAGCATCTGTCACTGAGATAGAACTTCCTTTTCCTATAATCATCAGGGTATGATTATTTCTATCACAAAAGTTTAGCAGAATATAAAGGACTATGGTCTGGCAGAAAGCCAACCTGTGTGAAGCGTGGTGCAGAGCAGAAATGTCCAAGGATTGTGCCATAGATTTGGGGGTAGAGCCATTCTTTGTTGTGCAGCACTGTCTTTCACTTGGCAGAATATTCACCATTCCTGACCTTTGCCCACTAAATGCCTATAGCATCACAGTTATTGCTACAGTCAAAACTAGCCCCACAAATCTCCAAATGCCCTCTGGGGGCAGCACTTCTCCCATTTCAGTACCACTGGTTTAAAGGGTTAAGCACTAGTTTGTAAATTTAGGGAGTCTTGTTTTGAAAGTCTAATTTGCGCTAGACATAATTTTTGATGTCATCGGAGGGAAAAAAGTAACTGTAATCTCAATCATCCTCTAAGGAGGGTGGATCCTTTCTTTGGTGAGCCTCTAGAGTGACCTGAAGGGCCAGTTTCTATCAGCTCTCAGGAGCTAATCCTGTGCATCTCTGCTCAACCCTATGTTGAGTGACCTCACGTCGGTACTTTGACATCAGCCATGGTGGGAATTTGGGGAGAGTCAGTTGTTTAACACTCCCCAGCATACCTTGTTCTTGATGCATATGACTAAGTTTTGGAAAGGAAGTAGGGACAGAGAAAGAACTTCAGAACATGGATTGAGAAAAGGAACAAAGAGCAGAAAATTGCAGCCTTACTTTGTTGTGACTATTAATTTCCAATAAATTCTTCTCAACTTAAGAAATGCTTGAAGCAAAGGAGCAACCAGTGAGGACACTGGATTTTGCCTGGATGTTGGTCTATTCATTCATTCAACAAATATTTATTGGGCACAAATCAAATGCTACATACCCACTGTTCTCAGCATTCATTGGCATGGCCATTCAAAGACAACATGCACAATTACAGAAACATGAGAGAGAGGAGATCATAGTAAAGTAAATTCCAGAGACATTATATACAAATTTTAGGGGGAATTCTGAATATTTCCTTGCAATCAGTGAAACCCCAACAAAACATACCTGATTGTGAAAGGAATTAAGGAACTGAATTTCATATGGAAAAGCCTAATTTAACAGAGGTTTAGTTGGGGCAAAGTAACTGACTTCTTGGCATCGAAGACTGAATTGCTCTCCCTGCCTCAACCCTGAGAACAATATCTTTCTCCAATCTCTGAACCATGGCACTTGGGAGATGCTAAACTGAAGGGAAACCAGATGGTGACAAGTCTAGAGGCCATGTAACATGAAGAGATTGCTCTTGGAGAAGCTCGGAGGAACATGAGATCTGTCTTCAAATGTCTGAGGGTCATCAGTTTAAAGAGAAGTTAGATGTCGTCTCACTAGCTCTAAGGGCAGCAATAAAAACAATGGACAGAAATAACAGGGTGGCAGATTTCATCTCAAAAAGGGAAAAAACTTTCTTGTAGTTCACAGCTTCCTGGCATTGGAGCAACTAATGACCCTACTCCACCATGTCAACAGGATAAAATCCAAGTTCTTTTACAGCTCCTAGGGTTTTCTCTGGCTGGCCACACCAGCTCCAGCATCTTCCACTCCTGCTTTGCCCCTAATGTCCAATGAAGACCAAACTACTTGCAATTTTGGCACATGCAGAGTTGTTTATTCTCTAAGTTCTTGTTTTCTGCTGAAGTGTCTTGTCACCTCTTCTTGATTTGGCTATATGCTGTTTATGGGCGTGCCCCTCTTCTCTACTCCCATAGCATTCTATATACGTCTCCACCATTGGCCTTCTGCAAGCATATGAATAAATTAAACCTCCGTGAGTGTATATGTTACCACAGCAGTTGAAAATAGCTAAATGGATTTTCATATAATTTGGGCACTTAATGGAATGGTCTGTATTAAAGTACAGACTATTCAGCAAATATAAAATTCACTTAAGTGGGCCTTGGTGTCACTCCCAAACAGAAAGACAGCCATCATCCAGAGCAGTTAAAGCTGAGGTACAGGGAAGGAGAACAGGACTGACAACTGGGACAGCATGCCATATGGGTGGCAGGTCTACTGATGGCTAGAGAAAAAGAGTGATAGCTTTAAACAGGAATCCCAAATCAAAACTCTAAAAGATAGGTCCCTGAAGTGCAAACATGATTTGAAACTGGGCTGCTTTTCACAAGGATAACTTTTACCCAGTGGTGAGAAATTGTTTTGATCATCACTCCATAGACTAGCTAGTCCTATTTAACGTGTCTGATGACTTCCTTTTTTCTCCTAAGTCAGTGACTTGGTCAAAGTCAGAGATGTTGTATGTCCTGTTCACCATTATGTTTCCCATACTCAGCTGGAGGGAAAGGAATTAAAGTACCTGGTCTATGATTCATTTGTCTTTCAATTACCAGAGAACTTTCTAGGGAAAGAAAAAAAGGAAGATAGCCCAATCTAATCTTCTTTAAACATGCTGATAACTGGACCTTCTGGAAAAGAAAGACATGATATTTCCTAGAAGGGGGTCATTATTTACAGAATAATCTTAGCAAGATGTCCCTGGTTTAGAATCTCTTGGGGTAAACAAACCTAGAATCCATGGATTTATGTGACATAATTTCCCAGAGAATGTCACATAAGTAGTACAAATATCTGAGGGTATAAAATGGAACTGTTTCCTAACCCAAACCCTCTCCTCCTTGTGTAGCAAACCACAAACCTCACTTAGCAACTTCACCTATTAGATTGGGCCAGAAATTCCATGCGTGGTTCAGGAAGGAAAGACCTGGGAAGTCTTATAGAAGATCCCAGACCTCTCTCTGCTTCGCTTGTGCAACTAGATTGCTTGCACCTCTGAAATTATTAGTAAATCTTGGTACTATGTAAGATCTTTGATCCTTATAAGTCTGATTCGTGAATCCAATCCTCTATGTTAGCTAGGGTAGGCATTTATTGAGGTAGCTCAATAAACTGACTAAACCAAATACCTAGATAGAATGTGCCTTCTTATAAGTAAGTTAGTTCCCATTGCTGGAATTATTACAACTGGATATGAAAGACAATCTTTTCAAAGATACCATCTAATGGAATTCTGTGTTTGATGACTGCTTTTACTAGATTAAAGTTTAAAAGCCTCCAATGTTAATATTAGCATTCTATATGTTAATATTCTATAACATAACGATCAGTCTTTGAAAGCTTCAGGGTCTGTGCTCAAATCTCACCCCAGACCTCAGTGAAATGAGAAGCAATCTGCGAAAAGAGAATGCTCAACTTATATGGCTCCTGCTACCACAGGCTGACTTGAGAGACAGAGCCTAGAATTTTCATTCTTAACAAAGCCATTAAAAAAAAAAACTTAAGATAATTTTGATATATTGATTCTATGATCTTCATAATAACCCTGTGAGATGATAAAGGGACCAAAGCTATTTTTCTACCTAATTAGGAAATAGACTCAGAGAGGAAAAGTGATTTTTCTAAACTCACACAGCTAATATTTACCAGAGATGGGCCTCAAATGTAAGTCCTTGGCCTCCAGAGACAATTTCTGTCCTTCATGTTCTCATACTACCTATCTCGTCCTTTCCACGTGTGGACAAAGAAGGAGCCACAAACCTGTCCAAAGCTCAATTTTCTCTTTGGCAAACATGGCAATAATAATAAGCCCTACCTCCCATAGAACACTGTGAACATTATGAGAGCAAATATGTGGTTAGTACTCTGATAAAATTCAGAGTACCAAATAGTAGTATAATAATGATTCTATGTGTCTTCATCACATTTTATAATATCCTATCCCTTTCACATTCATTGTTTCATATTTACTCCAATCATCATTCAAGATGGACAGGGTGTCACAAAAAAACAGTAAGATACCTAGGAATAAACCTCACCAATGAAGTAAAAGATCTGTACTCTGAAAACTATACAACACGTATGAAATAAACTGAAGAGGACGCAAGGAAATGGAAAAGCATTCCATGCTCATGGATTGGAAAAACCAACATTGTTGAAATGTCTATACTATCCAAAGCAATCTACATATTTAATGCATTCCCTATCAAAACACCGCCAGCATTTTTTGTAGCGCTAAAACAAAGAATCCTAAAATTTGTATGGAAGCAGAAAAGACCTTAAATAGCCAAAGAAATCCTGAAAAAGAAAAAGAAAACCAGAGGCATCACCATTCTGGATTTCAAGCTATATTACCAAGCTTCAATCATCAAGACAGTATGGGACTGGCACAAAAACAGACACATAGATCAATGGAACAGAATAGACAACTCAGAAACGGACCCACAACTATATGGTCGACTCATCTTTGACAAAGCAGGAAAGAATATCCAATGAAAAAAAAGACAGTCTCTTCAGCAATGGATGATTCCAGGATCGTGCTAGTGCTATGGACGTGGCAGTGAGTGAACCTAACAGGAGCCTTACTTTCAAGGAGATAGCATTTCATTGGGGAAACTCAATACATACACACATACATACATAAAAACACACAAAGATTGGGGCACCTGAGTAGCTCAGGCAGTTAAGCATCCAACTTCAGCTCAGGTCATGATCTCATGGTTCATGGGTTCAAGCCCCACAGGCTCTGTGCTGACAGCTCACAGCTTGGAGCCTGCTTCCAATTCTGTGTCTCCCTCTCTCTCTGTCCCTCCCTGCTCAGGCTCTGTCTCTCTCTGTCTCTCAAAAGTGAATAAATGTTAAATAATTTTTTTTAAAGAATGTAACCACAACTTAAAAGGTAAAATGAAATGATTAAAGGTGAGAAACTGAAAGTAGAATCCCTTGAGTCACCCAGATGGTTCGGATGGTTCAGTGGGTTGAACGTCTGACTCTTGATTTCCACTCAGGTCATGATCCCAATTCTTTCTCTACCTCTGTCTCTTTCCCCTATTCATATGCTCCCTCTCTCCAAAATAAAAAAAAAAAAAAAAGAACTCCTTATTGTCTGATTCTGAAACCCCATCCTAAATGCTACAAAGATTTTATAAAACATCCAGAAATGTCACTCCCTCTCCTCTTGACAAATTTACAGCTTTGTGAATATGTAGGGCTTTTTTAAATGTCATGTGTATTATACAAAAAATTTAACCCATCTAGGAAATAAGGCATGCGACTATGGGTTTCACACAGTGTTTAAAGATCAAAGGCAAAGAAGCTTCATTCTCCAGTCCGTATGTGCAGAAATCACTCTTCAGTGGGAAAGCCAAGAGAGGCTTTCACCACCAATGAATTCCAAGCACATAATGCAGATGCAGAGGTAGGCACACTGTAGATGTTCTCTGAATCTTTGGTTTTATAAATAATTACATTTCTGGCAGAAGTTTAAACAGAAAGATGATAATCTTGAATTTTTCCTGATCCACGTAGCTAATGTTTCCCCCAAAATTCATTTAACCAGAATTTCACCATCTTCGTCAGTAAAATAGAGATCAGAGTACCTACCTGTTAGATCTACTGTGTGAAGAATTCCAGCTGTCTGCTAAGATCTATTCTTCCTTTCTGCCTAGGTGCGGAGCTAGATTGCATTTCCCAGCCTCCTGTGCAATTTGGCATGGTTGCACGACTGGGTCTGAACCAATGGGATGCACGTGGACGTGATGTGTACCATGTCAAGCTGGGCCATAAAAACCTCCAGATTCCTCCATGTGCTCTTTCCTGTGGCCACAGACCAATAATGATGACTGGGACACCCTTGGAAGCCATGTGTTGAAGACGGTAGAGCCACTGTCAACCTAAGTCCCTGGAAGACTTCATGGGGCAGAAGCTGTCTCCCCACCACCAGCCACCTCTGCTGACCTGGGCAACCATTCCTGCTAGACTCAGGTAAGAAGAAAACAAGTTTCCCTGTGTTTGAGCTACTACCTTTCTTAATTTCTTTCTGGCTGCAGTTTAGTCCACATAAACTAATACAAATGTTAATGTACTCCACAATTGTTAAGGATTATTTTTCCTCAGTATCATTATTCTAAGCTTGGCTCTTTCCCAGTTTAATTTTTATGACATATGTCAGCTTTAAAGTCAGCCTGTTCATTTTAATTATATGTTGTTCACAATGAAAATATCTCTTTGCTGCCACTCTACAATCTCTCCCAACCGTAGCTTTTATCATGGCAATTCTAAGTCAAGGAAATTCAATCGTTCCTAACACCAATTATTCCAAATTTGGAATGATCTGCTGCAGTAAACAAACTAGTCACACCTTGTGGAAAGAGGTAGTTTATGGAATTGGTTAATTCCCAGTCACAACTAAGTACACTGAAACCCAGAGAAGTGTGTAATACGGTGTGATTTGGGAGTTCCAGGGAGGCTCTTCCCTTCTGGCATATCTGCGATTTACAGAGCATTGCTGGAGAAAGCAATTTAAACTTTAAGCTGAATTTTTTTTATTTTTTATTAATTTATATTTTTAAAGAGAGAGGGAGGGAGGAAGGGAGCAGAGGAGAGGGGCAGAAAGAAAGAGACAGAGACAGAGACAGAGACAGAGAGAATCTTAAGCAGCCTCCATGCTCCACACAGAGCCTGAAATGGGCTCAGTCTCACGACCCTGGGATCATGACCTGAGCCAAAATTGAGTTGGACACTCAACCTACTGAGCCACCCAGGCATCCCTACACTGAATTTTTTTTTCTATTTTTAACTTTTTTTAAATATGGAATTTATTGTCAAATTGGTTTCCATACAACACCCAGGGCTCATCCCAACAGGTGCCCTCCTCAATACCCATCACCCACCCTCCCTCTCTCCCTCCCACACCCCATCGACCCTCAGATTGTTCTCAGTTTTTAAGACTCTTTTATGATTTGGCTCACTCCCTCTCAAACTTTTTTTTTCTTCCCCTCCCCCATGGTCTTCAGTTAAGTTTCTCAGGATCCACATAAGAGTGAAAACATATGGTATCTGTCTTTCTCTGTAGGACTTATTTCACTTAGCATAACACTCTCCAGTTCCATCCACATTGGTACAAAAGGCCATAGTTCATTCTTTCTCATTGCCACGTAGTATTCAAACAGCAACAACAACAACAAACATGGTGATTTGGACTGCTAATGGGTATAATAAGGGTTTCTAGTCTCTCCTACTTGAATCCATCTCAAACATCACTTTCAAATTATTGTTTGTAAAGCACCACTTTATCTCACTGTTCAAGAACTTGCAATGGCTCCCTATTGTCATTTTCCCTTTCTTTCAAGACTCCCCTCCAGGCTCTGGCCCCACTACCTATAAATTCCCTCCCATGCTCTGCACTCACCAATCTTCTGTGGTCCTTGTACCTCTTCTAGTGACAGCCACCTCTCTCTGCCCCTCTGCCATCTAAGTCCTGCTCACCCTTTCGGGCTCAGTTCATTCTGCCTACACCATGATGAACGTGTTTATGCCAAACACTCCAGCTCACATCAATCTTGATTTCTGAAATCCATGGCCCTCCAGGCCAGTACTACACACAATGAGTACTTCATTCTTCACTACTTAGGTTCATACGTTTTCCTCCTCTTGTCCACGGTGGATTCTAAATTCTATAGGAAGAAAAAGTTCACAGTAAGAAACATCATAGTGGAGGTATCAAGGGAGCGGGATTCTACTCAACGAACTTGGCAAGGTTACTTGAAATCCTCAGTTGTACATCATGAAAAATGAGTTTAATGAACTATTCAACTCCAGCAATGAGTAAATGCACTTTGCATCCCTGTATCACTAACTCAACAAAGACTCATTGAGCCTCTGCTAAATGCCACACATGATTCTAGGAGCTGACGATTCAGGGATGATTTCTGTTCTCGAAAAGGTCTCACAGTTGTGGTGAATAAGCTTGCTTTGGAACGTAGTGAGTTCCCTGTTATTAATGGCATGCAAGAAGAAGCTAATGAGGTGTTTGTTGGAAGTGTCTGAAGGACTCCTATAGCCAGCAGAAGCCTAAATAGACTGTCCTGTTAGGGGGCTGGGGGCCACAGCAACTTCCCACCCTCTGGAATCCAACCAAGATGATATGGTCTCAAGGGACAGTTTGCAAAAGTCAAACAGGAAGCAAACTATTGATTCATGTAGTGATTTGGTCAGCTTGTCACCAGCTAGACCCCAAGACCTGACATTTACTGCCCACCTGCTTGTACTCACTAACCTTTATCTTACATTTTTCCTTAAGGTCTTCTTTCCAGGTTACCTGTTAACTCAGGCAAATGAAACCCCAAAACCACCCCTCAGGTGATGGAGACTTCCCTGACAAGACCTCCCACCATCCCAGACCACCCAGAACTTTTGATCTAAACCCCTGACTTGTGGCTGCACAGATGGACCACGGAGTGACCTCTGGAATGATCTATCATTGCCTTTATTCCATTATAATACTAAAATCACCCAAGTAGGGGCCTCAGCCTCATTTACATGTATATTAATACAATGTATGCATAGACACTTTTCCTTATGGCACATGTGCGACCTTACGCCCGCCTCTACAAACCATGACAAGGTTTCCCCATCTAAATATTCACCCTAACCCTAAGCAAAAGGAACCCATTCATCCTCTCTAGGGGAGTCATGGCTTTGGAAGCCATTCCCTGTGGTCTCCTTATTTGCTGCAGATACTTTTTCTTTGTTCTGCACCTCTTCCTGGTGCGGTTTCTGACACACCAAGGAGTGAACTCACGTTGGCTGAGTTACAAGCTCACACTGCTATAACAAAATATCACAGACTGAGCAGCTTAAGCCATGACATTTCTCACAGCTCTGGAGGCTGGAAGTCCAAGATCAAGGTGCTGGTTGGTTCAGTTCCTGATGAGGACCCTGGGGAACAGCTTCTGGGCAGCCTTTCCTAAGCAGCTGCATGAATAAACCAGGGATCCAACTCAGACACTGAGTCGCACTTTCTCTCCGAGGAAAGAGGGACCCTGCAAATGTTCCTCGGGTTCCTTCTCCCCTGTGGTTGCCGGACACAGGAAGGGGGTTCACCTGCAACACTGTCAATATTTTTTCAAACATGCAATATTAAGATTCAATCTGTTGTAGCATCTAGCAGCACAGAGCCCTCGTGAGCCATCAGACCATCCCCATGCCAGAATGCCAGCCCCACAAATCACTGGACCTCTTTACCATCCACAGCTCACAGACCTGGCCCCGAATGACCTACAGAAACCTCCCCTTGCACACCACACCCCCTCACCAGATCCCGTCATTGTCACTCATCCTACATTCAGTCTTGCCCTGCGCGTTCTATGTTCCTGACTCCGGGTCGAGTGCCTCTTCCTGAACACAGCTCGGTCTCCCTCCAGCTCTGCCCCCACTGGCCACTCCAGAAAACGCTTCTCCCCCAGTTCCAGCCCTCTCGGCCTTTACAGATCTCACCCAGCATCCAGTCCCATGCCTGCAAGAGGTTCCCACTTCAGAAACCAGGGCATGTGGGAGGAGCTTGGTACATGTCTGCTGACCTTATCCTTTTGAACAGTTAAGGGTTGAGATGTGTCCCTCTTTACCCCCCTGTTAACTCCTAATGGTAATAGTATAATCACTTATTAACTGCTGGCTATGAGTGACATATATGCCAATGAATCTACAAGCATTACGTTCTTTGACTCCCAAAACAGCCTCTGCGGGAAATGCTTCTTATCAGCCTCGTTTTATAAGGTTTTTTTTAGAAGCTTATTTATTTATTGTTGAGAAAGAGAGAGAGAGCAGGGGAGAGGCAGAGAGAGAGGGCCACAGAATCCCAGGCAGGCTTCGCACTGTCAGCACAGAGCCCGATGTGGGGCTTGAACTCACAGAACTGTGAGATCATGACATGAGCCGAAATCAAGATCCAGACGCTTAGCCAACTGAGCCACCCAGGCGCCCCGTGTCAACCCCCTTTTATAATCCAGAAGCCAAGGCTCTGGGACCTTGAGCAAGCTCCCGTGGCTGGTAAGGGGTGGTAGCCTCAGTGTTGCTGTTAGCCAAAGGGCTGTGGCTCTCAAATGTGCTTTGAACAATACCTGGAGGGTTATGGAAAACCTCTCTTTTCATGTTCTGCTGTTGACTCTGGAGTTCTGCTCCGCCTCTAAGAGTCATCTTGGTCTTTGCACGCTGAGTTCGAGTGGCCTGGACCTGGACGTGGGAGGACAATTTCCGGCTCCAACAGGTTGGGAAGCCCTCAGCCAGTCGTGTAACCTCTATAATCTTCACTTCTCCATCTGCAGAGAGGGGATAATGCCACCAGACTGACCTTTCTTGCCAGCTTTCCAAAATGGCGGTGACAGTCCGGTGAGGTGCTGCATGTGAGAGCATCATGAAAAAATAAAACAGCCAAATCAAAATACGGTTGAGCAGCAGAATGACCCAGAGGCCTTGTGAAACGCAGATCGCTGGAGCCCATCTGTAGATTTTCAGACTCAGCAGTCAGGGGCGGGGCCTGAGAATCAGTGTTTCTATCAAGGTCCCAGGTGATGCTGCTGCCTTGAGGTCCCCATTTTGAGCACCACCGTCCTCTGCTAACTCCTGCCCTAAATCAAGTGGCCCAGGTGTACTCCCAAAGTCATCTTCCTTCTGTGTCAAGAAGGGTGACGGTGCAGGCTGGATTTCAGCCCCTATCAGCCATCCTAGGGACATCACAAACAAAGACACAAAGGCAACGACACAGGAAACTGTCCTTACTTCCTCAGAGAAGTTATTTGCCAGGTCAGGCTCTTGATGGGTTCCTATGAGGGCAGGGGTGCCCAGCCAAGGATCCGTGGTGACCAGCACAAGACTCACAGGTAAAATTACAGCCGCCACCAAACAGGCGGGGCCCGAGTCACAGCAGAGATATCTGAGTCACGATATTAGGACAGCACGGATTGCAAGGCCACAGATAGCTGGCTTTGGGACGGCCGTCCTGCGCCCAAGAACAAAAGTTCATCGTGTGCCCCGGCAAACCTCCCGGGAATGCTTCAGCCCAGATCTCCTGACAGCCTCGTAGGAGTTTTCCCTTTTTCTGTCACGTGAGCCATTCTCTCCTGATGCCTTTCTGAGTGTGTCTGTGGTTGATAACAGCATAATTTCCCTCGGAAAATGTCCTTTCCTTCTGTCCCTCTCATTCCCCATTCAGTGCCCACTGCAGGGGAGGGGCAGCGGGGAGAGAATGCATAGCAGGCTTTCTCTGTGTTCCTCCGGCCGGCTGTGGCCCAAGGGTCCAGCACAGGCAGGTCCGGGCCAGGGTACGGACACCTGCCCCTGTCCTGTAGGCACGTACCAAGCTCCCTGGTGAAGCGGGCAGCCGGGCAGCCCCAAACATCCCACCGTGGGCGCTGAGCTGCCACCATCACGGGGATCAAGCCTTCTCTCCTCTCCGTTCGGCCACGGGGAGCCAGTGGGGCTCCTGCTGGATGCCCCTAGGTCACCTGATGGCTGTCTCCTGCCCGGAGTCTCCGTGGGAACCAGGAAGGGGAGGGGCCGTCCTCGATTCCTGCCTTCAGAGTTCTCCAGGGTATCCCATCACCCCCTCGCCTGCAATAGTCTGGGCTCCTCAGATATGCGAGTGACTCATTTTCCATCCATCAGATGAGACTTAAATAAATAAAAAGGTACTTCGTGGGGCGGCTGGGCCTAATGATAAGCAATTATAGGAAGCCAAATGAAGGCAGTGCTTTGTGCGGGGCCTGTGAAATTGGTTAAGCAAAAAGAATAATGGCCCGTTTCAGTGATTCATCCCTTTGCTCATTTCAGAGGGAGCATTATCTCAGTTAAGTGATGCAATTAATATGAAAATGAGGGAATCATTGTTTAAGGAGATGAGAGGAAATCGGGGAGGGGGCCGGATGCCACCATGGGGAAGAATAAGGGCCACTGAGAGGGAAATTTGCATAGGTCAGGAGCAATGTGAAGCCTTTAGCACATATTCAGAGCTTAGCTTGCATGGTAATACGTGGCCATTAAATTCCCATTATGGTGACCTGTGTCCAACACAATTCAATTTTTCAGAATCTTAATGATAAAAAGTTAATTACGTTAAGGTGAAAACCTTTTGTGCTGGGCCCTAAAATAAAACACCAAAAGGGGACCGTCAGTACCTGAGGATGCTGCAGGTAGAGCCAGGGGGGCTTAAATTACTGTTTTATTAACCATAACGTGATTTGCAGGTTGACTTTTTTGTGTGAGCTTTGCAGATCTTTTGTAACGAAGTCAAGAGTGATAAATAAGGTGTTTGCCTCTTCTCTTTGCTTTTTTTTTTTTTTAATCCCCTTCTTGGTTCTCTGGTGGTGTTTTTCCACTCAGCTGCTAGCAGACTGTTCCAAGGACTGGTCTGCATCCTTGGACATGGACAAGGAAGAGAACAGGGATCTAGGACCGGGCAGGTGGCAGACAGCACAGAGGATCAGGAGTCCCTGGACCAAGATCTGCTGCTGGGCTGTCACCAGCTCCCTTGGTGACTTGGACTTGGCGTTTTATAGCCAAGGGCCTCCAAGCAGAGGGGAGGAAAGGAGCGTGATCTGGTGTTTACAGCATGGAGCTTCTGCCGTTTATCTATCCCCTCTCTGTGCTTAAGCCAAGTACCTAACCTCTCGGAGTTTCAGCATCCTCTCGGGCAAGAAATCCTTCCTTGCAGGAATTGTGAGGATTTGGAATCAAGCATCTAGCACATTTCCTGCCCGGGAGGGTGGGGGAGGGGGGAGCACTGCTATTGATGCGGTTTGGGAACTGTGGGCTGACAGCCAAGAAAGAATTCTTGAGACATATTTGGTGCAAAAGGTGATTTTATCAAAGCAGGGGGACAGGACCCAGAGGGCAGAAAGAGCTGCACTGGGGCTGTAATGATGAGTGACCGACTGCTCACTACGGAGTTGGGGGAGGTAGAGGCAAAAGGGAGGCCTCCAGAAGGATTTTCATATGCTAAAGAGGACTCCTAAGATCCTGGAGGCCTTGCTAAGCTAAAGTTGTTTTCCCTCTGGTAAGGTGTTAACATTAAGGCATGACAGTTAGGAGTTTATTGGAGGAGTGTTTTACCCGCCTATCTCAAATATTTGTCAAGGGGCTGCAGATTATAAAGAAATGTAATTGTATTTATATTTTCGTCTTGCCTTTGTTCCCCACATCACCCTGGAGGGGAGGGTGCTGTTAGGGCTCCAGGAAATTGAGTCTATGGGTTCTGGAGGTTAAGCTGTTGATACGATTGCCTTTTTCTTGTAATTTACTAAGACATTTGCACACTGATGATGTAAAACTGCGGTGTTAGAACCTACGCTTCACCAGCAGCGGGAATGCAGTAAACATGAGTTCCCCTCCCAAGGTGAGCCTCCATTTCTTCCATTGTGAAGCCAGAGAGTGAATCATGATTTTAATAGCCTGACAAGATAGAAAAGTAGCAAAGACTGCCTCTCCCCCCTCCCCAACCTCCTCACCCCCGACACAATGCAACACTGGCAACTCCCAAAATAGGGAAAGGAGGGTTGACACATCTCTAAAATTAGGGGAACATCTAGAAGAATCCAAGGAGCCAGAGAAGGTGAGTGGGCCCCCTGGAGATGGAGTGGAGGTGGACATCCCAGAGGAAAAGATGTCCAGGGCAGACCGCTGCAAGCCAACAGTAAAAGCCACCGGAAGTGGGAGCACTGAACTACACCTGCAGGGCTTACCAAAGCCCTCCTCCTCCCACACCTCCAAACCCAAAAGCCAGGTATTTGCAACTGACAGAGAAGAAAAGCTCAAAGAGAATCAATGCCAGGGCAGAGGTAGGGGTTATAACTGAGATGTGACACTCTCTCTTCCACAGGAAACTCAGCGAGAGAAACAATGGCCAGGACCTTTAATGCTGACAAAAACAGAACAAAACAAAAACAAAACAAAAATATCATCTCAGAGGTGAAGATAACACAATATCCAAGGAGTAAAACGACCCTGGTAATAGTAAAAACTTACCCATCACTGAGCATATGTAAGGCATGGTTCTACATGCCGCAAATATCAGCCTCTTAGAGCCTCACAACTACTCATTATCCCAATTTTAAATGTGAAAGAAGGAAAGCACAGAGAGGTCAAGTGATCTGTCCAAGATCACACAGAACCTGTGTCTGCTGACCTTGGGCAGAACTGGGCTTTGAAGGTAAGCAGCCTGGCTCCAAAGCCTGTGCTTTTACCACCACACTTTACTGCAATTCAGACAGAAATGCAACAAGCTGAATTATCTGTGCCAGATGAAGAAATTTAATATACCAGATAAAACTAAAATTAAAGAACAGTTTATTGAATATCCCCAAAGAGACGAGGAGGATATCCAAGACATAAGCCAGGAACACAAAATTCATTTTCAAAAAATAACACAATAAAGACACTATGCATGAAAAACATGATACTTGTAGCTGAAATAAAGAATTCAATAGATGAGTGGAATAACGGAATGAATATAGCTGCAAAATAAATCAATAAATTGAAAAGTTAAGTCAAAGATGCTACCAATAGCCTCAGGAAGAGATAAAGGGATAAAAGGTATGAAGAAAAGTCTGTCAGTCCTATCCGCATACACACAATAGGGCCCCTAGAAAGAAAGAAAACATATGAGGGAGAAAGTACACAAATAAATGACTGATAATTTTTTTCAAATTAGAGAAACCTATGCGATTGGAACATTTATAGAATCCAAACTTACAACAGACCACCCATACTTTAACTTAACAGAGAAAAAGAACATCAATAAACACTTGAAAAATGACTTAAAAGCTTCCAAAGAAAAAGGTCACCTGCAATGGAATGAAGATCCAGTTGACATCTGATTTCTTAGAAGCAAGACAAATGCATGGAAAAACTCTGAAGCTAACATCTTAAATCTATCTGAACTTCTGTTTGAATGCCAGAGTAGTTTCAGGTGCATGGGATGTCACTTGAATTACCACACAAAGACTCTCTTTGTTATTTGGGTTTTTTTTTTAATTTATTTATGCACCTACTTTTTTTTTTTTTTTAATTTTTTAAAATTTTATTTAAATCCAGGTTAGTTAACATATAGTATAATAGTTTCAGAAAGAGAAGTTAGTGATTCATCACTTGCATATACTACCCAGGGCTCATCCCAATAAGTGTCCTCCTTAATGCCCATCACCCCCTTAGCCCATCCCTCCCACCCAGCACCCCTCCAGCCTCCCTCAGTTTGTTCTCTGTATTTAAGAGTCTCTTATGGTTTGCCTCCCTCTGTTTTTATCTTATTTTGCCTTCCCTTCCCCATGTTCATCTGTTGTATTTCTTAAATTCCACATAAGGATGAAATCATATATTTGTCTTTCTCTGACTGACTTAGTTTGCTTAGCATAATACACTCTAGTTCCATCCACATTGTTGCAAATGGCAAGATTTCATTCTTTTTGATTGCTGAGTAGTATTCCATTGTATATATATACCACATCTTCTTTATCCATTCATCCATCAATGGACATTTGGGCTCTTTCCATAATTGGGCTATTGTTGATAGTGCTGCTCTAAATGTAGGGGTGCATGTGCCCCCTTTGATTCAGCATTTTTGTATCCTTTGGGTAAATACCTAGTAGTGCAATTGCTGGGCTGTACCGTAGCTCTATTTTTAATTTTTTGAGGAAACTCCATACCACTCTTCCAGAGTAGCTACACCAGTTTTGCATTCCCACCGACAGTGTGAGAAGGTTCCCCTTTCTCCACATCCTTGCCAACATCTGTTGTTTCCTGAATTGTTAATGTTTGCCATTCTGACAGGTGTGAGGTGGTATCTCATCGTGGTTTTGATTTGTATTTCCCTGATGATGAGTGATATTGAGCATCTTTTCATGTGTCTGTTAGCCATCTGGATGTTTTCTTTGGAGAAGTACAAAGACTGTCTTTGAAACATACTTGGAGAAGTTCTTCTATATGAAAGTTTTATTTCAAACTTTACAAGACATGAGATGTATAGTAAGCTAAAAAAAAACAGAAAATATGGCTGAAAGATGTTTGAAAAAGTGTAATAACTACATTAAATATTAAGAGACTAAACTCACTTCTGGAAAGACAGAGACACATGGATTAGATTTAAAAACAAGATCTAGTCAGGGCGTCTGGCTGGCTTAGTCAGTTAAGCCTCCAACTCTTGATTTCAGCTCAGGTCATGATCTCATGGTTTGTGGGATCGATCCCCCGTGTGGAATCAAATGCTGGAAGCACAGAGCCTGCTTGGTATTCTCTTGCTCTCTTTCAAAATAAATGAATAAATTTAAACAAGATACAGGAATTTGTTGTGTACAACAGACCCACTTCAAGGACTGTTTCAAAAAGCTGAAAATAAATAAATGAATGAGCTGTAGCAGGCAAACATGAAATGGAATGATGATTTTGATACCAAAAACTAAATTCATTAATTAAGTAGGAGGCAAAAAGAAATCAGAAGGGAACAAAGCATAACACTATATGCTACTAAAAGAAACAGTAAGTCAAGAAGCTAGATAAGTCATGAATGATATCTGTACCCCAAAATATGGCATTTAAAACTGTTGATGTTCATGTTATATGTTTAGGTTCTTGCAGTCCTGGAGATAGTAATAAGGTCCCCAAGTGCCACCCCAATACTGCATGCTGTTTTGTTAATCCTGCCCACACCTCTGTTAAAGTCTCTTTAGTTGAACCATCGGAGTTGAATTCCGTTTCTTATCAGACCTTAACCGATTTCACTTTACAGTTTACAACCCTCTGGAAACCAAAGTCTATATTTGTATCCAGAACAGGGCAGAAAAAAAGGGGTAATATATAGGTTCTGGAGTCTGACAGACCAGGGATGAGGAATTCTACTGCTCCCACTTGTGTGACCCTAGGCAAAATGTGCCCAAATTCTCTGAGCCACAGTTTCCACAAATATAAATATTATGCAGTAATACCTGCTTCATAATGTTTTCTGAGAATTCCCAACATAGCAATCACTCAATAAATTTTGGGGATGATAGAAATACTAGAAATGGTAATATTAATACTACCACGGATGCAATGCTAACAATAACAAAAGTTGTGGTTCTTAATATTATTACTGGGCTTTTTTATAGTGCAAGTAGTCCTCCATGATCAATTATACTAAGTGCACAAAAGCAAGGGATATATTCTTTCTTCAATAGTAAGAAAACCCAATTTATAATTATGATATTTTGATAAGTGTTTAAAATACCCATAGTTACCTACCCTGAAGTATTGCTTAATCTGCCTTTGAGGTGAACTATTTAATATATGAAACAACACACCGGGTAGATCTTACTCGGAATACACTCAGATGAGGTTTCACAGAATTGGCCACACTGGATGACACCTGGATGTTGAGGAAAATGCCAAGACTGGGGTAACAATGGATCAAAGAGAGAAAGCAGGAGGAAGGAGATGTGTTCATCAAACAAGTGGGTTGACGGCATTTGGAGGATACATAAGGGATATGCAAACATGACAGGCAGTAAAAAATCAACAAGACTCAGGAAATCAGAAGGATGAGGTGAGGAATCAGGAACTCAGGAGAAGTCAAAATAGTGAGGAGATTGAAATTGAAGCATCCTCCTGTCCCCATCCGGAAGCCACTTAGATTCTTCCTGGTGGGACACAACACTCCAGAATCTGTTTGTAAACCTCAGGGATTCATGACTAAGAAGAGTATCCAAAAATAGTAGTCCCAGTCTCATGAATGAATATAGCCTATCTTTAGCCAACTTGACTCATTTTGCAGATGAAGGCATTCTTAAAGACTCACACATTCAATACCAGTGGCTCCCAAGCATGGCTTAGCATATAGTCACCTGGGCAACCTGTCAGAGCATACATTTCCAGACAAGAGAGCTCTGGAATAAGAGCCCAGATCAGTATCCTCAACAAGTGGTCCCGATCATTGTTCTGCAGCCAGACAGGAAGATGAGCGCAGGGCACAAGCAGTGTGTGGAAACACTGTTCTATAGAGCCCCAAGTAGTCCCCCTTCCTTACAAGGGCAACGCTCAATATGTTTGCTTGCTCATTGACTTTCTTGGGATATTGGCATGTCCTATTAACGAATTTCTTCATTAAATAAGTGTTTACTACATATCGACTATGGGCATGAATGAAGAATAAGGCAATTCCTGACCCCCCCCCCCCCCTGAAAGAATTCAAAACGTAGAAAGACGTTCAGACCTGGGCACTATGAACCATAGCACAAAGTTGAGTTAAACAAGCACTGTAAGCAAGGAATTACAGCAACAGAAAAGAAAGGAGCTATTGATTTCGACTTGGGGTAATCAGGAAAGACTCCATAAAAGAGGTTCATTTGAACTGAACCTTAAAAAATGAGCAGAATGTAAATTATAGATGAAAGAAGGAAAAGTGCTCTGTGCTGAAGGAATAGCACAAGCAAATGCTTGGACAGGTAAGAAGACAGGAGGCATGTTTGGCTAATGATGACTAGCCTAGTATTGCTACAATATCCAGGGCACATCTTCTGGGACCAGATGATCAAAGGCTCTGAGAATCTCTCACGGATGTTGCACCTTTGGTAACAGGCTGTGGGGGAGAGGGCAGATTTTTAAGGAAGACAGTAGACACGATATAAGCCTTGTTATAGGGCGATGACTCTACCAAAGTGTACATCAAATATTAAAGAGGTAAAGGACTAGAAGTGGGGTTGTAATGAGCCGAACGAGAAAGCGGGAGGCTCGAACCAGGGCAATAGCACTGGATGTGGGGAGAGAGGGGGTGTGACGGCCCTAATCTCAGCAACATCACTTACTGAATGCTTGTCCTTGGGCCAAGCAGTTATTCTCTCTGAGTCTCAGTTTCCCCCTCTGTAAAAGGAGATTAATAATTACCTACTAGGGCTCCTTCCCTGGATTTTTATGGGATGTGTGATCACCAAACTCTTGTCAAGTGCGTTCCCAGGATAGGAGTTGTTAACGTTAATGGTCATGATGAGGTTTCCATCGGTGGAAAGGCAGGCAGTCAGAGGGAAATAAGAGATGGCAGCCCTGAGGACGGCAGGCAGGCCTTGCCCTTTTCTCCAGCACTTCCCGCTTTAAGCCGTTTGAAGCTCTTATGAAGCCCCCTAACCCACAATTCCAACAAATTGTAAATCAACCACCACAGCTTTATCTTGCTCATTCAGGACTCTAACGTAGCCCTTCGTGGTGCATCTGAGCTCACATGTCTTCCCAGGAGTCACATTCTGACAGCTGGCCATATTTAGAAAGGAACAGAAAAGCCCACCTCTCACCTGAAGCTTAATGTCTGCAGGCAAGTGAGAGAATGGTACGAATTTCCTTATTAACCAGATGGGCCATCTTCCCCGACAGGAGGAAGGGAGGGAACACAAAATGTAGATCCTTGGGGACAGGACTGGGGCTACTATGCTGAATGTGTATTTCATTCTTTTCTGGCAGACAGAGGTGGCAATAGGAGGTGACACTATTCAGCCTTCTAAGTGATCTATGCGACTTCGTGAGACCATCAGGAGCCTTAAGCAGGAATCCCTGTGGCATTCTCCACTTGCCCTCCATTCATTTTTTTCTCCCTCATCTGCTCCCCAAAACCCTTTCCAGACCCCTCTCCCGAGGCCCAGTCCTGATCGACATTTGTTCATAAGTATCAGAAAGAAATATCAGGTTCCAAATGCTCCATACTATGATTTTTGACCCCGAACCTGCTTCTCCTTTGTCACCTCTCCAAAAAGCCCATAGAAACCCACTGTCCCCAAGTCCACCTGGCCATCAGGTGCTGTCAATCCCCAAGCTGATCCCCAAGCCCACGTGGATGTCCCGAGCAGGGACTTGGCCAAGACAGAAGTCCTGACTCACACCCATTTGCTCTTTTTTAAAATGTTTCTATTGGAGTCTAGTTACCATACAATGCTACATTAGTTTCAGGTGTACAATATAGTGATTTGACAAGTTTATATATTATTCTGTGCTCACCTCAAGTGTTGTGTACCTACCTTCAGTGTACCTACCTTTGCTCTTTGCCACACCATACAATCCCTTGGGTGATATCAAGGTCAAAAAGGAGCCAAATGGCTCCAAGTAGCCCTGAATCAGACCTGATATTAAAACTATGAAGGCAAAAAGCTAGGTAATGGCCAACTGATTTATGGAGAGACCAGAAAGCCGGGATATTAATTAGGATCATTATATCCCTTAATAATGAGATTCAGTTGACTTATAACGAGTTATAGGCACACTGTCTTTCACTCTGCATTGTTAATTGTACTTACTCATTTTTACAGTTGCTAAATTACAAGACATGCTATAGTTGTGAAGGAGAAGGAGGGATTTATGTGTGTTCTGTGCTAGGCTGTGGGATAGAAAGTAAAATTGAAAGTGTTAAAGAGTCCATGAGAAGGCCAATGTTATTTTCCCCGACGCACAGTCCCCAGATCCCGAGATAAGAAATCCTCCACAAAGGAGAAGGCCAGGACAGCCATCTTCCTCTGCAACCATTGCAACCAGGCTTCAGCCTGAGGCTCAGGTCTCCTAAAGCAGTTTGCGATTCCAGGAATGGCTCCAAATCTGTGCCACAAACACCTCCCAGGAGACCCATGCCTTCTTCGCTACCCAGACTCTGCTGGGAGAGAGCCATCTTCGAAGACCAAAATTATCACCATCATCATCATTAATTTTCTCCAACATTCTGTGTGACCTTGAGCAAGTCCCTACCAAACTTGAGACACCATTTCTGGTCTGTGGCATGTGAGTTGGAATAGCTTGAACCTCCATCACACAAGACCTCACACACAGGAAGTGCTCAGTTCATATCAGCTGCTGGTGGAACCAATCACAGCAGCGTATGGGGAGCCCAAAATGACCCAAACTCAAATCTTCTACCCGAGCAAACTATCTCCCACCTTAGTGCAGTTTCTGCCTCCCAGGCAAGCTTCACCTACTTGATTTAGCAGGGAAGATGGAAACAAGCAATGATTTCACCCCTCAGACAGAAACCTCTCCCCTTCATACAGGAAAGGCACCTGCCTCACCAGCCCTTTGTATGTTGTAGACTGTGTCTCGTTAATCAGCCACACAAACATATACCCACAGCATTATATACAGAGACAATGACATTGGAGAAAGGGTATCTTAACAGCTTAACAAGACTCTGCCTTGTGAAAGGTATTGTGTTTTTGTTTTAGAAGAAACAGTGGACAAGGTATTTCAGCTAGGGGGTGAGGCCCCAGGGAGCATGCACAACTGAAAATAGATTCTTGCTCTCCTGCCTTCTAAAAAAGATAGATTTTTCTGGCTGCAGGAACTTTGTTTTGTTGAACTCCTAGGTGTCTTGGCTCTATAAATCTAGGGACACAACCCGGGAGGAAGAATTTGCTCTGCTTAATAAAGACATGGAGAATCTGGAGCTCCCCCAAAGAAAACCTAGGAAGGAAAATCCCTACGTGGTATGGAGGCTTCACCTTGGATGCAGAAAGGAGAGGAGAGAGTCCCAGAAGTGATGGGGATTTGGGGAGTGATATTGCCTCTGGTGTTGAGACAGATGGTGGGAGAGTCAATGCCTCTGTCTGCTGACAGTATGAGGCAGGGTGAGAAAAACCTTTAGCGACCAACATGAAATCTACAAAATGTGTAGCAGGGTCAAATTAAAATAGGTTTAGTGAGGTCTTTGCGCAGCCAAACTAATCAATAATAATTTATAAATTAATGCTATGACAGTTTATCCATTCTAAGACGCACGTATTGTTTTTGCACATTTTAATATCTTTGCAGGTCAGGATTCACCTTACAACTGATGGGCGTATACAGTAATTGACAATCTCGGGGCTTTTCTTTCATTTGGATAAGAATGGTGTGTCTTACAATCAACATATGTCACATTTTTTTGAAATATGGTGTTTTTTTCAATAGATTCACAGGGGCACCTGGGTGGCTCAGTCGGTTAAGCATCAACTCTTGATTTCAGCTCAGGTCATGATCTCACAGCTTTGTGGGTTCAAGCCCCACATCAGGCTCTGCGCTCACGGTGTGGAACCTGCTTGGAATTCTTGGTCTCCCCTCTTTCTCTGCCTCTCCCGCACACATGCTGTCTCTCTCAAAATAAATAAATAAACTAAAACAAAAAACAAAAAAAAAAACAAAAAGAAGAAGATGTACCAATGACTTCAACTCTCCAGACCACGATTCACAAATACTGGCATTATCACAGTCCTCAGGGTTACCAGGTTAGATCCTGGCCAGCTAAGACAAGCTCTGTTAATTTTTCATTTAAACTGACATCTCCCAGAGTTCAGAGAGTTCTTATCTGATCTCTAGCATGTGATAGAGCACCGAGCAGAGGCAAATTTAATTTTACCTGACACCTTTGCCACAAGCTGATTAGCCAGCTGACAATGTGCTTTGATTAACTCAATGGGTCATAAATATTTTGAATCTTTCCATTTTTGGATCACCACAAGGAGAGGCAACTCAGAGCATTGCTCCTCCATAAACGAGTCCTTTTAAATCCACGTATGAGGTTCTCCCTCTACAAAAGCTCTTCCCATTCAGTTAAGGAAACATACATGATTTTTATTTCACTCTTTTCTTCTCAACGAAGAGACGTGAGCTTCTGATTTCATCTTTGCTTCGTGGAGACTCTGGAGACAAAACCTCCAACACAAGGTCTTTTATAAGACCAAGGAGCACTGCAGGGGCCCTTTCCTCAACCATGCTACAGACCTTTAGTAAAACCCGCAGACACACAGAACACACACACCCACTCACGCACTCACTTATACACATGCTCACACACACACACATTTCTTGTTAAGGATCACAATTTTCGTATCTAGATAGACGTAGGGGCAAAACACCCAATGTGTGTGGTTGAGGGAGCTGCTGGCATCTATAATGCACTAATAGTAAGTAGAATCACTCATGTACAAAGATTAAAAATATGTGCCAAACAGAGAAAGGGGGTCCAAGAATTTTTGCTGAGGGGCACCGGGGTGGCTCAGTCTATTGAGTGTTCGACTTCAGCTCCCGTCATGATCTCATGGTTCATGGGTTCAAGCTTTGCACTGCTTCGAATTCTGTGTTTCCCTCTCTCTCTGCCCCTCTCTTGCTCTCTCCTTCTCTCTCTCAAAACTAAATAAATATTAAAAAAAAATTTTTTTTAAGGAATTTTTGCTGAACCTTGTTGTTCGGGTGACTGAGACCAGATCAGCAATAGTTAGACTCTACGATCACTCACTGTGTTCCAGACACTCACATACAGTATCACTAATACCCAAGACGATCCTGCAAGGGAGGTGCCATGGTCCCAGAGGCTATGCAATAAGCCTGAGGTCACAAGATCAGCAAAGACCCGGGCTGGGAGTCAGACCCAGGACCATCTAGTACCAAAGTGCTAGCTCTTTCCCATTGCCAAGTGGCTTGTCATATCATCCATTGCCTCCTTTTTCCAGCCCTCAAAAGAGTTTCCCTGCTCTCTCTGTTAGCCTGGCTTCTCAGAAGGAGAAGCATTGCCAACCTCCAGGTGGTGAGTAACCTTCTCGCTAACCTTGTGTTCCTCATTCAGTCCTGACAGATAGGAACAGTCCTTCCTTTCTGAAAATGTCACTGAGCCATCTTCAAGGGAAAAAAAGGCGACGCTGACATTCTACTTTTCCTGTGACTCCCTGGAGAACGTTTAATCCCCATGACCTTGTGGCTATTTAAAAAGAGCCAATCCCAAGACCCTGTCAGTTGGTGACAGCGAGCATTTTGTCTAATGGGCCCGAGGGTGGGCACAGTTTGCAATGGGGAAGGGTAACATCTGGCCGGTGTTTAAAAGGCAAATGGGGTTTCTCAATGATTATTATTCATCAACAGTGTTCTGCATTGTTGTTTATGGAGAAAAACAAATCCCAAGCACAGATATTCAAAATCTTCACTGTTTTTACATTGAGCCAGCAAGATACTGCTTTCTGCTGAAGAATCAGAGGAACTCCAATTTGATTTTTATGACACCAAAAACAGAATATTATGGTATTATTAAGAAGCATTAAAGCATAACAGCCATGGACATTAATAACTACCACTTATTAAGCCAGACCAAATGGCCTTGGTGATTTGCATTATCCAATCATATCCTCATAATAACTCTCTATATGTAAAACTATTCCCCATTTTACAGATGAAAAACTAAGTCAGAGACCTAGGGCTGGACCCACCCTGTGAAACGTTTGCCCCTGCCTGTGACACGCTTAGTATAGACACTATACTAACTTTAGTAACTTTTAGCAGCATTTAACACTGCCATGACAACCAAGCCTCCTTTCAGGTTTTATAGCATTTTCTTTTTACTTCTTTGTACTGTACAGAAGTATCCGTCGGCAATGGGTTGGAAATTACATAACAATTTGTCCTGCACGACAGATGGCTTTAGAAGCACTCTTCCAAAAAAAAAAAACAAAAAAACAAAAAAACAAAAAACAAAAATAAAAACAAAACAAAAACAAAACAAAAAAAAACCCAAAAAACTAAAACAAAAAACCAAACAAAAAAACCCACACAAACTCTTGCTCTGGAAGAAGGGTCAAATTGATAGGAGAAAACAAATAGATTCAAATATTAACTTGCCGTTTAATGATTAGCCATCCTTCGTCAACATGACTAGGCCTCCAGGGCATCCGATGGGGTCCCAGCATCCCTTTCATTTAAAGCCCTCCTAAAGATGTTAGAGCTGGGGAAGGAGCATCTGTAGTCTGTCTTGTTCACTGGTCTGCTACTAAGGAGATGCTTAATAAACATGGTCGAGTGTGTGAACAAGTGAACAGCTTCTGATGGGCAGACAAGCTTGAGAACCATTATCTTCCACATTCCCATCCACCCTCCAAATTTTACCCATGTCAACAGGCTAGAAGATTCCCATGGGCTTTCATCCTAGTAGGTAAGAAAAGCAGATAAAGCCAGAGGGTAATAGGGACTGTAAAACTCTCGTGAAGAATGGAAGGAGGGTGTGGAAAGCAAAGATGTCCACACCCTCAGCCCTAGAGCTGGGAATGTGTTGGGTTACCTGGTAAAGGAGGAATAAGGTTGAAGATGGAATTAAGGTTGCTAGTCAGCCGACCTTTAGATGGAGAGAGTATCCTGGATTGTCTGGCTGGGCCCTGTGTAATCATGGCGTCTTTCAAAATAGAGGAAGGAAGAATGTTGAAGGAAAAAGAGTCCAGGCAGAAGAACTGAGTGTTGGGTCCCCTAGGGAGGACATGGCTTGGCACGTTCCAGGAGCAGAAAGGAGACCTGAGTGGCTGAGCTGAGGGAGTGAGAGGAAGGAGCTGGAGGGAGAGGTGGGCAGAGGTCCATGAGGGCCTGGGAGGCCACCGCAGGGGACTAGGGTTTATCCTAGGAGCAGTAGACTGCCATAAATGGTTAAGCAGGGGGAGAATACAATATGATAATGAGCTGGTGGCTTATAATCTCCTAGGTACTTCACAAGGAGCCCAAACTCAACCAAGTTCGAAACTGAAGTCATCATGTCATATATCCCGAGTCAGCAGTACTGAGATTCACCAAGTCACCTACCCAGAGGCTGAGAGTTAGCCCAGACTTCTCTTTCCGAACCATGCTCATCAGTCCCTTCTCCTGACCTGTCATCCATGCACATTCCCTTTGCCACATCCACATATTAGGGATGAAGATCTCATAACTACCCCCAGCTGGAGGCCCTGGCTGTGACATTGCCCGCCCTTAACCATCCCCCACAACTCAGCAAAGCCACGTGCCCGGAAAGCACACCTGGCCATCCCCTGCTTGAAACCCTCCAATGGTCTCCTACAGTATACCCAATGAAGTCTTAACTCCCAGGGCCTGCTCTGGGGTGAGGCAAGGGAGGCCCTTTCCAAAGGCACAAATTTAAGAGGGTGCCAAAATAGTAATCAAGATGAATAATATATCAACGACTTTGTTGCAGTATCATTTACAAAACAAAAAAAGTTTACCTGTTTGGAGTATATAATTCAAGGGTTTGGTATATTTACAATATTATGCAGCCATTACCACATTCTAATTTTAGAATAGCTTCACCATTTCAAAAAGTGGCCTTGTGCCTGTTAGCAGTAACACTCCAGCACCCTTGCCACTCACTGTAGGCCTAAACAATCAGTGATCTACATTATATCTCTGTATAATTGCATTTTCTAGATATTTCACAGAAATGAAATCATATCATAAGTGATCTTTTGCGGCTGGCCTCTTTCACGTAGCATTTTCTCAAGGGTCATCTGTTTTGCAGCATGAATCAGAAAGAAATTCATTCCTTTATTGGTGGCCAAATATTTTTCCATTGCATGGATGTGGCGCATTTCATTGATCCATTCATCAGCTGATTGATAGCTGGGGGTCGGGGGTATGGGTTCTATCCTGCTGTCTACACGCATGTACATGTTTTGTGTGGACATATGTTTTCATATCTCTTGGGAGGGTAGCTAGGAGTGTAATTTCTGGATTGGATAACATCTCTATGCCTGAGTTTCTGAGGACATGCCAAGATGTTTTCCAAAGTCCTACCATTTCACATTAGCGCCAGTGACACAAAAGGGTTGCCATTTTCCCACATCCCCACCAATATTTGTCATGCTCTCTTTTTGTTACAGTTGTTCTAGTGAGTGTGAAGTATGGCCTCTTTGTGGTTTTGATTTCCATTTCCCAAATGACTAAGGATGCTGAGCATCATTCACATGATTATTAGCCATTCGGGTATCCTCTTTGGAGAAATGTCTACTGAAATCATTTGCCTGGGTTTTTTATTATTACTATTTATTTTTCAGTTTATTTATTTATTCTGAGAGAGAGAGAAAGCATGAGCAGGGGAGGGGCGGAGAGAGAGAGGGAGAGAATGAGAATCCCAAGCAGGCTCCATGCTGTCAGTGCAGAGCCCGACGCGGGGCTCGAATCTATGAAACTGAAACCATAAGATCATGACCTGAGCCGAAATCAAAAGTCAGACACTTACGTGACTGAGCTACCCAGGTGCCCTTTCCTGGTTTTTAATTAGGTTATTAATTTAATTTATTTAATTAGGTATTATTAATTAGGTATTTATCATTAAATTGAAAGTGTTCATTATGTATTCTAGATACAAGTTCCTTATCAAATATATGATTTGCACATATTTTCTCCTGTATGTTATCCTTTTACTTTCTCGATGGCATCCTTAAAAGTACATAAGTTTGAAGTCCCACGTATTAATCTTTTCTTGATTGCTTGTGGTTTTAGTGTCACATCTAAGAAATCGTTGCTTAGCCAAAGATCATGAGGACTTTTTCTAGTGTTTCCTTCTAGGAGTTTCAATTTAAATCCTTACATTTAGGACTATGATTTATTTGCACTTAATGTTTGTGTATGGTGTGAGGTAGGGGTCCAACTTCATTGTTTTGCACGTGGATATACAGTTGTCCCACCACCATATGTTGAAGAGATAAGTTATAGTTTAATGCCATGAAGACAAGATCAGTAATGGTACTATGCTGAGCCATATGGGGACCTGAGGCAAAGAAAAAAAAATCAGTAATACTTATTCATTATTATTTAAAATTTTGATATTTTTTCTTGATTACTGAGCTTTTGGAGCCTCTTTAAATTTGGCATCTGAAGTAATTGCTTCACTACTCACCCTCATCACAGTCCTGATGACTCCTAAGCTTAGCATACCAAGCCTTCCCCATTTTCTCTTCTACCTGCCCTTTGAAACACCTGCATCTCAGCCCATCCTACCTTGAATTTTATTAGTAAAATAGAGTTTTGTTCATGTAGATTTGTTCAAATACAGATTTGACCATGCTATGTCAGGCATCTGTCATTTTTATCATACTTTTCACTTAGTTTGGAACATATTTCTCACTTTCCATTGCTTAGCTCTTTCCCATCCTACAAGATCAGGTACCAACCCCTTCAGAACATCCTTGAACCTCTGGTTTGGGTTAAATGCTCCTCATCTGTGCTCCCATACTGTCTGGTTTTCTTGCAACATGGCACATATCACCCTAGTAATGACTACCTATTACCTGTCTTCTCTCCCTCGGGATTGCTGTTCTTTGTCCCTTGTGTCCAACTATGTATGTCGTATCCACCTGAACATTCCCAGGTCCTAACACAGTGCCTGGAACATGACAAATACAAAAACATAGATGTGTAATAGTTCATCTAATGGGAGTATAGCAGGGAGAAAGCAATTCCATCTGCCTAAAGTGAACAGAGTTGGTTTCCTCCAGGAACCCTGAAGAAGGACAAGAACTAAGCATCTGTCATAGAAGTCCTGTCTGGTGGAAAGTGAGGTATCCCAAAGAGCAGAGGCTGTACCCCACACAAGAGCTCCCTGATGACACTCCTATGATAGAAGCAAAGACTCCCAAGACCTCATCAGAAGCTCCATCTAGGTACAGGAGGGTAATACAGACATTCAGTAACAGGAACTGGTCCTAGGGCCCCATGAGTGAGGCGGGGAAGTGGTGGCTTCCAAAGAGGACAGCAGTGAGCAAAACATAAGGACAAATTCCCGCTGAGCTCACTTCATTCTTTCATTCATCCATTGACTCACCAGGCATCCCATAAGCATGTATGAAACATCTTTTAGGTACTAGGCTGGGCCCTGAAATACAGGAGTCAAAGATGAGGCTCTGACTGAGAGAAACTCATAGTCAAGTAAACTGCTACAAACCTACTACATGCAGGTGGGACCCCAAAAAGAGAAGGATTTTTACCACAAATTCCAACCTTCAGTGGGTTTATTGGATCCTTCTAGTTTCCCCCCCCCCCCCCAATCCACCCTCTACCTTTATCTACTCTACCAAACCCTGGGAGACTGAACTCCTTGGACCACACCATTGGGCTCCCTTGCCTACTGATTTACAAGTGGCCAACGTTTCACACCAACAAGAGTTAAGGAGAGAAGCAACCAGGAGGGTAGCATTTATTACCAATGCTGTGGGACTGCCATGGTCTGGTTTCATCCAAGGTCAAGGGTTCTGCTTTGAGCTTCATTCCACACAGCATCCCCATATCCTGATTCTCTTTCCCTTCTCTTCACACCTTCAGACCTACAATGGCAACTAGATTTCATAGCATTGGACTATTCATTATGCTTTCCCTAAGCCCTGTTCCCAGCCTTGTAAATAGCCCTTTATTAAATTCTTCTCAAATTACCCTAATGTGAGCATGCCATCTGTTTCTCACTGAGATCTCGACTGATACAATGAGCTCCTAGGGGATATATGACAAGAACATCAATAAATAGAGGAATCCCTTTGGACACGTGAATGAATACATATGGCATCCCACTGGGGAAGGAGGCCATGGGGAAGAGGCAAAGCCAATGCCTTGGGATTGTTTGCCTTTGTACCCAGGAGGCTGGAAAAGGGCAGGGCACTGATTAAGTGTAGCTGGCAGTCTACCCTTAAAGGATAGCATATTTGGAGAGCTGGGAAAGTTCCTTTCCTCCAGAGAAATGCCTGGGGGATAGTAACTTTGACTTGTCTGGGAGTAGACAGCAATGAAGCATTAATGAGCTTAACCCTTAGGGGTCACTCCCTCTTCCCATGCCACCCTGGAGCCTCAGAGCAAAGGAAGGGGCAAGCTGATACACTCCAGCTCTAGAGGAAGAACGAAATAAGGTTGTTTCCTAAGAGCTATAGAAAATATCAGTAAATAAAAGAAAAAAGCACAACTCTGCCAAATCATCTCAAAGAGACAAAATGATTTCCAAGGCCTATAAAAGTTGCTTGCAACCTGACATATCTAGAGGTTAGCTGGATGTGTCCAGTGTGGGAACGTCCACATCAGAGAAAGAAGCATCATCAGGCTCTTCCAACGCAACACCACTGAGTATTCAAATCACACCTCTCACAACCCTCTTCCTGTTCCATCCCCCTCAAAACACCTTAGGAGAATTATTTGGTTCCCCATGTTGTTTTCTTGAAAGAAAAAGGATACTTGATGTTGAAAATCAATACATTTGGCATCAGTTTGTATTATTCCTTAGTCTTCTAGAAGCACTGTTAGCACGAGTTGTTTTCCTCAAGTCAGGTAGGCTTTGGAACAGTTAGAGCATAAGACCGCACCCCTCCCTCCAAAAAAAGCAAAGGTCAAGCCCTGGAGTTGGGGAGAAGTCATGAAGGTCAGTCCTGGGCAGAGGCCCCTGGACACATACACACACACACACACACACACACACACACACACACACACACACCCTGGTACATTGGCGAGCCCTGTCTCTCTCATCCCCTTCTTAACCAATTGATTGATTGACTAAAATTCAATACTTTACCTTAATCCATTTTCAATTTCATAGGTTGACTTTGCCCCATTGTTCTTCTTGACTGATTCTATCAGTCACTGTATTTGCTGCCTCTGTCAGACTAGAGTAATCCAGAAATTTGATAAGCAGGCATGACCCGGGTGATTGATAAAAATGTTAAGCAGACAGGCTTCGGTCTTCAATCCCATCTTGGTTACTCTTCTTTTAAAACTCTGGTCTACCTTTTTTGTTTGAAGTATAGAGCCCAGAACAGAAAGCAACATTATACGTGTGGTCTAATCCATGCACCACAGAGCGTGGCTGTCCCCTCCCTCTCTTCAGTTCTGTGCTCCTACTGATACAGGCTACAAAGTACCTCCCTACTTGAGCCTGGCTCATATGGCTACCAAAGAAAGTACCTCAATCATTCTTTGCCCTGTTGATATTAAGTCACACCAGTCTATCTTATTGGTTTTCATTTGGACTCAAGTGTAGTCCATTTGATTCCTGTTCAATTCGGCCTCATTATGCACCAACTGTTGCTTGAGCATGTTGAGATCTATTGGGATCCTGGAACAATGGATCAGACACATTCCTTGACCTCTGTCTGACTCCCTAGCACCGTCTCATCCCTAGTTCTATCTCTGTATTTTAATTCCAGCAGTATAAACCACTTCTGGGTCTCCACAGTATCCTTTAGACTGTGAATACACTGTGGCCTCGGTGACACCCATGGTTGTAAATTAACACAAAGGTCCACAGGCCAGGCTCTGACCCACACCCTAAAGCACTGGTCCACACTACAGAAGGCCCAGTAGCCAAGGGATCTGGGAAGTCTCTGGGTCAGGTGGGCAGGAGGCAGTGGGGGGTAGGGGGGCAGCCTGGTCTCCACACTTAGGAGGCTCTGTGAATAGCACACGGTACAGAAGACTGAGGGCACACTGGAAATCTGTCTGTCTCTCTCTAGCTAAGGCAGAAGCTGTTCATTGCTCCCCTACATCATTCTCTTCTCTTGAGAACAGACCCCCATTTTAGTAAAGCACATATGACCATGTGCAATCAAGACAGTATTTCTCACTCCTTTACTGGAAATGGTCGTGAGACAAAGTTCTGACCGATGAGATACAAGAGGTTGTGTTATAAGGGGCTTTCGGGAAGGTTTCCTAGAGGGAAGGGGTGAGTGATCTTTTGTCGTCACCTGCTCCTGCCTGCTGCCTGTCTGGAATCTGGACGCGACGACCTGGACCTTCCATTCACTGGCTCTTCCAACAGCCATCTTACCACGATGCAGTGCACTTGAAGTTAGAAGGGACTCTGGAGGCTTGTGGAGGAGACAGATTGAAGCCTGGCCTCAAAGCCGCAATCCCAGGAGGTAGACCAGCAGTCCTGTAGACCGCCTCTACCAGGCTTCTTTGATGCAGGGGCAAGCGGGTTTCATTAACATAAGCCCCCTTCCAGAAGCCGCTTTCTGCTTTGACTCTGCAAAAGACTCCTGCTCTTTGATATTGTTTTCCCAACTGCAAGATGAAACTGCCAACATGACGTGGACAGAAAAGCACACTGGACACCCCACTCCTCCCCCCATTTACTCAGCACGTTCTTACTTTGAGCCTGTCAGAGGTCAAGTGCTGACAAGATGCTGGGAATACAAAGGCAAAAGATTCAAGGAATTCCGTCTGCAGGATTCGTTTCATGACTATTTTTCTTACTCTTTCTTTCTTCTTTTTTTCTTCTAACAAAAACTTAGTAAGCACCAATGAAGGTGCCCTTCCTGGGACAGGCCTTGGGAACGAGGCTAGCATATTGAGCAAGTAATAACACAAAGGCGACAAATTTTTTTTTCAGTGTAAGTATGTCGCATGCAGTCATTGTTTTATTTTTTTAAGGTTATTTATTTATTTTGAGAGAGAGAGAGAGCAGTGCAGGGGATGAGGTGGGGAGGGGCAGAGAGAAAGATGGAGAGAGAGAATCCCAAGGAGGTATGGGGCTCTGTGCTGTCAGCACAGAGCCTGCTTGGGATTCTCTCTCTTCCTCTTTCTCTGCCCCTCCCCATCTCTCTCTCTCTCTCTCTCTTTTTCTCTCTCTCTCTCAAAATAAATAAATAAAAAAAGAATAATGGGACACCATCAGAGGGTTATTAGCAGGGGAGTGATAAGATCTAATTTATTTATTTTTAATTAGCTTTTTTAATTTTCAGAAGAACACTTAACATGGGATCTACTCCCTTAATACACTCTTCAGTGCACACTGCAATATTGCTGTCAACACACACAATGTTGTACAGCAGACTCCTCTTTCACAAGTCAAACTTTCTATCTGTTCCGGAGCAATTCCCAATTCCCCCTTTCCAGCCCCTGGCAGCCACCTCTCCACTCTTCTCTTGTGTGAGTTTGTTGCAGGCACCTGGGAGGAATCATGGAGTGCTTGTCCTTCTGTGGCTGGCTGGCGTTACTTCACTAATGATCTTGAGGTTCATGCATGTCATCACAAACGGTGGGATGTCCTCCTTTCAGTTCTGGAAGACCATCCTGCCTGCTAGGCGGAGGTGACACGGGGCCCAGAGGAGTGGCCGAAGCAGCAGGGAGAAGAGCAAGGAGGCTTTTCAGTACCTACCTGAACTGATGGAGGCTTCAACGGGAGATGGCAGCGAGGCCGGTGACAATGACCTGACCGTTCACATTCTGGATGCAGAACAGACGGGACTAGTAAATGGATGAACGACAGGGCTGCAGGAGAAAGGTGAATCAAATAGGACCGCAAGGACTTACTTCCGAGTAACTGACAAGGGAGGGTCTCATGTCCCAAGTTGGGAGCCCTTCTCCAGTGAGTGCGGTGGATAGAACAGTAAGGAAGTCTGGCTTGGCTGGGTGACTTCCACTAAATATTCGAATGGGGGGATTGCCCACTCACACTTGCGTTTATTATCTCCAATTGACAGGATGAAAAACTGCAGGGCACACACTCAAGTCTGTCCGGACACAGCTTATTTCACTCCACCACGTTATTTTAAACCGCTGCACCTGCAGAGGTGAGGCATGCACCGAATGAGATCACAGATTTTGAACTGTAATGGTTATGAATGTGGGGCACTGTCTGAAGATGGGCCAGGGTGAGGAACCCACACGTGTCAGGGAACGGATAAAACGTGCCCAGCTGTGCCTGGGAGCCGTGTCCCCTGCCTGCCGGGGTCTGCCACATTTCCCAAGACAGGCTGCTCCAAAGCCAGCCTTCACACCATCGCCTCTGAATCAGTCACACCACCATTGCTAAATAATTCACCTCCGTGTAGACAAAATGGGTCCACAGGCTCCCCAAACATCGTGCGGCTGGTGCATAATTTACAGAGCAATGCGCAGCCTCCCTGTGTGGGGAGAACAACGAGGCTTGGACACCTGCCAAAGTTGAGAAGGGCATCAGCTGGAATAGATAGAAAAAGCAGCTCATGGAAGAGTGTGTCAGAGAAGCAAAGGTGCCTACTGAATCCTGGATTCCCAAGGCAAAAGCAAGGCAGCAAAATATGGGGGTCAGGCTGCCTCCATGCAGGGGTTGGAGTCCGGGCGGGAGAGCCCGCCGTTAGCATGTGTTTTGGAATATTACCGATGCCACGCTTTTCCTGACCGCTGAGAACCTGAGACCCAATCAATCAATGTTGTCCTTTGCAAATCAGCATTGCCTCTGGCGAGAAGCATATTTAGCAAATATCCAAGCATTTTGAGGTGGATGGGAGATAACAGCGTGTGTTTGGGGAAAGAGTAATAGGACGTGCAATTTTCTTTCCCTGGAATTCTCTCCTGTCCACCCCTTAGGCACTTGAAAAATTCCTCCTCCTTTTTCAAGAACCATCTCCATGGTCACCTCCTCCAGGAAGTCTGCTTTTCCTCAGGCAGACCCAGTCTCCATTCTCATAAAGAACCACATTTTGTAAATGTTGGTCTCCTACGCTGGACTGTCAGCTCCTCAGTGACACAGACTCTGTTTAAAACTGTAATCCTAGTGCACAGCTGGGTCCCAGCCACATAGGTGAAATGTTTGTAGAATGAATGAAAGAAATAAACAAGACAAATGCCGTGACTTACAAAATCTTTTCCCCGGACGTTGCATGGAGTATTGCTGCTTTGAAGATCAGCATTAGATCAGAAGAGGATGTCAAAGTGTGTATGAACACAGACGATTCACAGAGGTTACGCTGCATCTTCAAGAACCATTCTGCACCTTGCTCTCTGTGAATCGATACTTCCGTTTCTGACCACCTTTCAGCTTCAGCTCCTTGAGTTTGGCGTCTGGTTTGTGCTGTAATGACCTGACCCTGTTTTGTGTGGGTTGGTTCCTAAATCAGGCAGGCATATTTTCAATGTGAGTTTCTAGCCCTGTCACTTAGAAGCTGTGTGACCTTGGTTTTGTAAGTTTACCTCTCTGGGCTTTAGCTTCCTTATTTCTAAAACAGGCAGATTAGTGGTGTAGGAATATTAATAGTACCTACCTCATTACGCTGTGAATATTAAATGAGATAACGCAAGTAAAGATCTTAGCACAGAAGCTGGCACATAGTAAGCATTGAGTAAATGTTGGCTATTACTATTGTTTTCACTCTGTTCCAAGATATGTGATTTATACTGTCTCTAACAAGCCTTCTATCACGTCTATCTGCATTACCGTCTTCAGCTTGGCTCTGAGATTTGCTGCCTGAATACCTAAATCCCAGAATGTGTTTGCCAACCACAGGCTCCACCCTTCTGGGTGATGACCTCTCGCCTGTCTCTGGAAACTTCTAAAGATCAGGATTAAAGATTTGAATTACCTTGAATTATTTTTAGGTTTTCAATCTTTGCGATTTTGAATACAACTCCTCACAAAGACTGGACTATAGAAAGCCCCAGCTTCTGTTTGGGTTATTTCTACTTGATCCCAAAGACACAATGACACTTAGAATTTAAATAGCATTTACTATATGCTTGGCATTTTCCAAAGTGTTTTACATTTTGTCCTCAAAACAACCTACACGGTACCAGTTATGGTCCCACTTTGCGAATGAGATATTGAATGAGATATTGAGGCACAGAAATGTATTCTTTGTAGGCAGGTTGGGCTTGTCATACTGTATTCGAGAGAGCTGCAAATTGGAGCTAGGTGACAAGTGCACATCGATGGGAAAAGAAAAACATGATCACCCCCAAAAGGTTTAATCTTTCCCAATTTTAGACATCAAAGAGGGGGCAGGTTCTGGTATACAAAACCAAGCAAAGCTTAGATGGGCAGGAAAAAAAAGGGAATCTCCTTTTCTTCTGAGCTCACTTTTTAGCTAAGATTTTGACGTAGCTAAATGCACTTGAAAGAAGGTACGAGAAATTGGCCCTGGCCTCAAAGAAAGGTGTGGACGAGGGCAAAGCAGGTAGATTGCCTGAGGGGGACCCAAGGCTGCATCAGGGAGCAGGTATCTTCTTCTTTTTTTTTTTTAAACATTTTATTTATTTTTGAGACAGGGAGAGACAGAGCATGAACAGGGGAGGGTCAGAGAGAGGGAGACACAGAATCTGAAACAGGCTCCGGGCTCTGAGCTGTCAGCACAGAGCCCGATGCGGGACTCGAACTCACGGACCGCGAGATCATGACCTGAGCCGAAGTTGGATGCTTAACCGACTGAGCCACCCAGGCGCCCAGGGAGCAGGTATCTTCTAAAGCAAAGTGCCAAGTAGTACACTGTCTGGGGTTAATTCCGTTCTGTGTCCTGGGAGCCCTGCTACCCATTTGTGCCTGCCTCGGTTGTACCGCGGGGAATGAGGAGTGGATTTAGGTACACCTTGGGCACATATGAAAGTAATATGGACTGTGTCTGAAGACAGCCTTGTTGGCAGCAGCAGTCATGAGAGTCCAAGGGGGTGGGTGTGTCTCAGGGATTAGGAAGAACCCTCCCCCACCCAAGGGAGCTCCCCCATCCACTGCCATCTGACACAGATGAGGATTCTATTGCATCCAAGGCTCCCGCATATTTCTTTACCTGCCCAAAGGTGAGAGAGGCCCACAGGACAATGAAAATGGAGGCCCCGCTCAGCTAAACCTGGAGGCTGCTCTAGGTCAGCCAGCTGGGGTCCCAAGGGAAGAAGGAAAATAAATTAAACTCCTTCATCTGGAAAATAAATACCAAATGGCAAGTGATTGTGTGCACTGCATGACTGAGAAAGGGAGGTTTAATTCTCTAATTATTGCCTCTAGTGTCCCCATGGAGATAAATAGCAAGTTGGTGGGGAGAGATAATCAGGACATAAATACTGTGTCTCCTTGTCTTCTCTTACTTAATGATATAATAAAAATATTTCCCCTTAGGTATTCAGTTCCAGTGAAAAAAAATTCTTGAGATAATATTTTCATCTTAAGCTCGGTTCAAAACAAATCCACGGAGATTAACTGAGCAACTACTATGATAAGGTGTTCAATGCTGGGGCTGCAGAGCTCAATATGGCGGGTTCTGCTGGGGAAGCAGTAAGTCTAACCTCCCTGCACACTCCCCACAGCACACATTCACATATTTCTAAGAAACTTTAGGTTTCAAATGGGTTTTCTAAAAAAGGCACCGCTATTTATAACATTTGCCACGAAGAGTCTATGATTTCACCAATATTCACCTACGTCCTGTTTGAAAGATTGTATCTATTAAGCAAACTGGCAAACTATTAAGTAATAATTAATTTCCACATTTTATATTTAAAACTTCCAATAAGAGTTTCTTTCCAGAAATAAAGTCATCATGAGTCAATAGAATCCAAGCCAAAATTTATATATTCATTTAACAATCATATATAGAGTGAGTGCCTGCTTTGTGACAGGCATTGTTTGGGGTACGTGGAACAAGACAAAGAACAAAACGTTAAGAAAAAAAAAATTCCAGGTAGCATCAATTCTACTGGCAAAGGGAAGTCAAAACTAATTTACGAGAAAATAATAAGTGAATCCTGTTATGAAATGTGTATTATATGGTGCATTATAAAATGATATTATAAAATACGTTATATTGTGTATTATATTGTATTGTGTATTATATATTGTGTATTATAAAATGGTAAGAGGGGCACCTGGGTGGCGCAGTCGGTTGAGCGTCTGACTTCAGCCAGGTCACGATCTCGCGGTCCAGGAGTTCGAGCCCCGCGTCAGGCTCTGGGCTGATGGCTCGGAGCCTGGAGCCTGTTTCAGATTCTGTGTCTCCCTCTCTCTCTGCCCCTCCCCCGTTCATGCTCTGTCTCTCTCTGTCCCAAAAATAAATAAAAAACGTTGAAAAAAATTGTTTTTAAATTATAATAAAATAAAATGGTAAGAGTTATCAGAAAAAGAAATGCCACGTAAGAGCCGTGTCCATGGAGATACGTAGAGGGGGGTGGTGAACGTGAGGAGTGTTAGCTGTAATTTCGGCACAGGATTTGTGGAGAAAGTGCCAGTCAGAGGAGCTAAGAGTGAGCCACGTGGGTATCTGGGGAGTGAGCAGTCTAAGCAAAGGTGGGAACAGCAAAGTACGCCTGGAGTGTCAGGGGGACAACAGGCTCAGTGCAGCTGGACAGAATCGAAGGATAGTGCTGTAGATGACCAGAGACGTCGCTGAGAAAGAGGTGGCGGAGGGCTGTGTTGGACGCTGTGAAGACGCTGCTCTACTCCAAGGGAAACGCAGAGCCTTGGAAGATTTAATGACAGGATAAGACATGCGTCCCACTTCCTGGCTTGTGTACTTTTCTTTAGCCTACCCGGAAAATAGCCAGCGGGCTTCCTGAAATATTGGAAATTCCTGAAGCAGCTTCTGGGATCACGTCTGAGCTACAAGAAAGGTACAGAAACCCAGGTGTGGTGCCACTATCGGTTTTATAAAGAAGAACACGGAAACCCTGAACGGGCAGTGGACTAGCCTATGGCCCACGTCTGACTAAGGAGCTGACCCACGGCCGGACCCAGGACTCTGGAAGCCAGAAAAGTGCTCTCCCCTCCCCATCATGCAGTAACCAAACTGAATAGGCAAGAAGCAACCAGTCTTGGTGCATTTATTTAACTTTTTTCAGCTCACCTTTGCTGGCCAGGTGCCATGCTAAGCGCACAAGCGTTCTCCCTCTGAAGATGTGCAGACTCCATAATGGAGGAGTTGTTCTTCCCGACTCGTGGCGAGAACTGAGACCCAGAGGGTTTCCTGCACTTATGCGTGGCACAAACTACACTTAGTGGAGTCAGGATTCGAACCTAGGCTCCGCACCTGACTTCAGAGTACCTCTGTGCCACTGCAGAGGAAGATTTATAAAAGTACTGAACCCAGTTTCATATTTATTTGCATTTCTGCACCCGATTATTTAGCTTCTTTTCCACTTCGTGACTCTCACTGGGACTTTCTGTATATGTTGATTTAAACTCACAAGCTTGGGGATAAATTCTAATGAGGAAGTGAGGTCATTACATAAAACACTTAGGCTACAACCAAGCACCTTCTAACATATGGGAAAGATAGTTTCTCAAGAATAGGAATGAGTCTCACTGCCCAGATCAAGTCAACACTCACTCCCAGGAGCTCCTCTGCTCCCTTCCTCAAGGGGAAAGAGACCCCTCCCAGTTCCAGACATGCACAGTCCTGACAGCTGTCCTGTGTGCAGCCCAGACTATGGGCCAGGCATTTAATCTCCATAATCTCCAAACTTCTCAGCAACCTCTGAAGCAGGTGCAATCATAGAGACTCAAGTAAGTTCAGGAATTTTCCCAGAATCTCACAGCCGGTGAGGGGCAAACTCCACCCCACACTGCCTTGGAAATCCACCTGTCGCACTGAGCAGAAGACCTGAGTTCAAGCCCATTTTCAGGTGTGAATAAATGCCAGGAAGGCAGGAAGCTCATCTCTTTTGGTCACACTGGATCCCCAGCACCCACATCTTAGTACTGGGACGCTTGATGGCTATTTGCTGAATGAATGAATGAACGAATCTCCTCTGAGGCTCAGATTCCTAATGTGTAAAACTCTGATTTCACAAAGAGATGGAACTAGGAGGAGGAGAAAGGGCTTTGTGAGGCACAAAGTCCTAAATAATAGTTATTCTGAATCATGATGCTATGATTTGACCTTGTGTTGCTGTTATGTCTGTGACTTCTTTTCTCCTAATGGTCTGTGAGCAAGCTGTGGTATCTGATGGGACATTATGCCACCATGAGTTTGGATGAATAACTAACCAGGAAAAGGGTTTCATTTTGGAGGGGGGTGTGGGGGTGACAGAAAAGAATAAAAGGCTTAAATCAGAATATCTGTGCACCCCTTCAAAGAGCACCTATGTACTATAGGCTGTGGGACCTGGCCCTTTAAAAACAGAAACAACAAAAATTTGTCTCTCTCAGGAGTGACAGGGCTCTCTCAAGGTCGACTTCAGACTTGTGGGTCATTCTCCTTTAGCACCTGTATCAACTAGCAAAAATAACTACAAAAATCAATGGATGCTACATGCTGGATGGGGAGAGACTACAAAACAGAGGATTATCCTTCCTCAGGAAGACATGAGATAAAGGGGAATTGATTGAGGCTGTCAGGTCCCTCCTTTCATCGGGGCCTTGGGAGGGAGGGCTCAGAGCCCGCAGAAGGGCGGGTTGCCTTTCTAACAGCACAGGGTCCCCTGGGAATGCTTTCTTTTTATGCCAAGCTGCTTCTAAAGCCCAAACTGGCTTCCTGTTCTTCTCCAGGGACCTGGCCTGTTTTCTCACCAAAGTCACCCTGTCAGCCTCCATATCTTCTCTGAGTTATCTCCCTGAAGCCTGCTCATGGAGGGAGACCCTGGCTCCTCAGCCCCAACCCACACACCCTTTATTCCTGCCACCAGAGATGTGCATGAGAACCCTTTCTGCCCACCCACCCCCCTGCCCCTGGGGAGAGGCAGGGGCTCACAGCAGGCATCCAAACCAGCCTGTGGTTCCACACTCCAGGTTGTGCCTGAGGAATTCCCCGGTGCCCTGATGGCCTCTGGCTGTCTTCTCTCATCCCTGCCCTGTCCTCTAGAGCCTGATTCCTGTCATTCCTATCCACCCTCCACTCACTACACCCCCTCCCCTCTGGCCCCACTCTCTCTGGATCCCTAGCAGTTTCCCAAACCATTCATTTTAATGGGTACCTGGGAGTTTTCTCATCAGACACGGTAAAGCGTGCAGAGAAATGACTGTCATGAAGGAGGACGTTTCCTCATTCTCACACCATGCCCTGTGGAGCCACGGGAAGAATCACCATTCAGTCAGGAGGAAAGGTGGGGGGTGCCGGGGACAAGAGCCTTTACTCTACTGTGGTGTCTACAGGACAGACCAGGGAGGGAGTACAGAGTAAGCAGGTGTGGGATTGGCTGGTGTGAATCATTTAAGTGGGATCTGGGGCCTAGGGTCTGTCCCCACAGTCTGGCACATGCCCCAGAGATGACCAGGGCAGGGAAGGGCGGCCTGGAGTGTAGAGCTGAGAAGGGAGATGGTTGAGGACTGAGCAGTGGGTAGATTGGTTTACACATGAAAGATGGCACCCAGAGGCCAACTGCCTCTAGGAATCAGCTGGCCCCAGGTAGGGCAGTCCCACCAGGGTTAGCAAAGCCCCCAAGATGTCAAAGCATCAAAAAGACAGAATAAATGTATACAATTACATTTGTCAATTATTCCTCAATAAAGCTGGAAAAAATACAGAATAAGAAGACATGATGAACACACTCCACATTCCTTCAGACATCCCAAAGGGACTGGTCTTGGATGTGTGGGTGCCCCAAGACAGGAGGCTAATCATTTCACACCTCTTGACTCTCAGTTCCCAGCTCCCCTCAACCAGCAATCAATAGAAACTTCGCACGACTGAACCAGTTCTCCGAGCCGAGTACTCCCCTGGGCTCTGCGAGTGGGATGTGAGAGCTAGAAAGAGAAATCCTTGCCCCTAAAGAATGGTCCCCAAATTTCACTTTTCAGTCCATGTCTCCAGAGGCCCATGAGCTGGGTATCGTGCAGGTTTCCCAAGGTTTGCCTTAACCACGCACCGCAAACAAGAGGGGCTTAAAATAAGAGAAATGTATTCTCACAGTTCTGGAAGCTAGAAGCCTGAAGTCAAGGCATCAGCAAGGCCGTGCTCCCTCTGAAGGCTCTGGAGAAGAGTCCTCCCTGCCTCTTGCAGCTTCAGGGGTCTCTAGTGATCCTTGATGCTCCTTGGCTTGTAGCTGCGTAATTTCAGTCTCTGCCTCTGTCTTCATGTGGCCATTTCTTTGCGACCGAGTCTCTGTCTTCACATGGCGTTCTCCTCTCTGTGTGTCTGTGTTCACATCTCCCTCTTCCCATAAGGACACCAGTCATTGGAGTAGGGCCGATGCTACTCTAGCATGACTTGACTGTAACTCAGTTGCATCCACAGAGACCCTGTTTCCAAGTAAATTCGTAGGCACAGGTATTAGGGGTTAGCGGGGACACAATTCAACCCGCAACCTATCTAGCCAGAAGAGAAAGACACATCCAGAAATAGCCTGTGATATTTGGGGGGGGGGGGGCATGGATATATTTTGTAGAGATTCCAGCACCCTTAGCTTGATAAACTGTAAGACTCTTCATTCATTCCATCCATCTTCTTTCTTCCCTCCCATCACCCCCTCTCTCGTTTTAGGGTGCTTTCCACCATGACTAGACCGCAGCTCCCATGTCCTCAGAGAATGCCAACCAAGGTCTCTATGGACCAAAGCAAAGCACAGCTGATCACGTCTCATTTCTTAACCGCGCCGCCCTGGAAACAAAGCACCAGTGAATTCCATCTCAAGAAAGCATCTGTCTTCGTCTGTTCAGACTGGACTACTGCAAAATACCGGACGGGGAGATTACATACAGCAGACATTTATTTTTCACAGTTCTTGAGGCTGGAAGTCCGGGATCATGGTGTCAGCAGATTCAGTGTCTAGAGAAAGACCTCTGGCAGGTTGCAGACTTTGTCTTGTGTCCTCACATGGTGGAAGGGGCTAGGAGGCTCTGAGGGGGTTATGTTAAAAGGGCACCAATCTCATTCACAAGGCCCCACCCTCATGACCTGATGACCTCCCAAAGATGCCAACTTCTCAACACCATCGTACTGGGCATTAGGATTTCAACATACGAGTTTGTGGCAGCAAAACACATTCAAATAACTACGGGCTAGGGGAACAAAGATCCATTTGCAAAGTAACTGGAAATGTCAACTGTCACGCCATGCTGTAGTGACTGCAGCAGAGATAATGCTGCATGTTTGTGTATCAGTTTCCTGTGCTACCTGCGCGCAAAGGCAGACTACACGCTCCTGCCTCCGTCACAATTAGATCGGCCCCTCCCACGGAGTTTAAAGAAACGTCGGTGAGCTTGGTGTGTGTGTCGTTTACGCCCAGCCCCTAAGCGATCTTCTGTGTGTCCTTTCCCCTCTGATCAGTACGGAGGATCCAGGGGAGGACACAGAGGCCCTGGGAAGTGGACACAGGGGCCCTAAGGAAGAAGCTGGGCCCTCAGTTAAGTGCTGGGGCACAGGGACCCGGCACTCAAGGATGGAGACCCGCACCGGGTTGCGGCAGCTGTGAGAAAAGAACCATCGAGGGCTAAACCACTGAGGTTGGGGGCTTGCTTTGTTCACAGATTAGCATACCCTAAGCAAAATGTGGGGCTCCCAGAAGAGTCAGCAGTGCAGGCTGAAGTCAAAGCACGAAGTTAACGGGAAGGTACAAGGCCATCATGGCAGAGTTCAGATTTATGTGACCACAGAGGAGACAACAAAGGTCCTGGGCTCACGGGGTCGCTCCAGCAAAGGTGGTGAGGGGGAAAGTCTAAAGCACGTGGCAGGGATGACAAAGGGGAAATGGCTGAATCAGATGGAAGGGTGGTGCAGGTGGAAGGATGCGAGTGAACAGTGACGCGTGTCGTTAGCCAGCTCTGTCTGGGCGGCTCTCAGTCTTAGGAGACTGGAAAGGAGGGCAGAGGAATCAGGGCTAGCAAGAGCCTCTGGAGATGATCGGACAGGTGAAAAACGTGATCAAAATAATGCATCCAGAAGGCAGCAGGGTAGGCCCTGTGCCAGATGGATTTGAAGTGGGTGGGGGCAAGGAGGGGGCCATTGGAGCAGGACAGGTGAGGGAAGAGGTGGCCTCACCTGAGCCGGGGGTTGGGGGGCGATGAGGAAGGCACGGGGAGAGGGCAGTAGTAACAGCTTTGCGTTGGGGCACCTACTTTAAGCCTCAAGATCCTATGTGGCAGGGCTATGGCCCTATGTGGCAGCTGAGGTAACACCCCAGAAGGGGCTCCCTCCCCCCTGTGCCTATGCCGTCTTGCCTCCCCCAGTTCGCATACACACACCCCTGTCCCACCAAGCTGTCTCCCTCCACCTGTGGAGATTTTTCTATCACGTCGCAGATTGAGCTCCCGGGTGTTCCAAGTGTTCTGACCTCAATACAGCTGCGTTGGGGGGATGAGGGAAATCCGGATCTCCCGCTCCTCTGCCATCTTAATTCCTCCCCCTCTTGACAGTTGAGGAAACTGAGGCACAAAAAGTTTCAGGACTACAGACTACTAAACGCCTGAGCTGGGGCTTAAATTCAGGCATTTGACTCCAGAGTCTTCTCTATCTCTCTGTCCCTCTCTCTCTCTCTCTTTTTTTAAGTTTATTTCTTTATTTTGAAAGAGAGAGAGAACACGAGCAGGGGAGGGGCAGAGAGAGAGGGAGACACAGAATCCGAAGCAGAATCCAGGCACAGAGTCCGATACGGGGCTTGAACCCAAGAACCGTGAGATCATGACCTGAGGTGAAACCAAGAGTCGGACGCTTCACCGACTGAGCCACCCAGGTACCCCCGAGTCTTCCCTCTTAACCACCATGTGGAGATAAAGTGGTTGGACAGGAAAAAATTCAGACACCCTGACAGGGTACCGTCTCACTCAGAGCCTTCACAACACCCCACCCGCCTACACCCTTCCTGCTAGGAGGAACAAATGTGAGCTAGAACGATGAATTCTGGATCATTCTACTAGCTTTGAAGCATCTGTCCATGAACATATACTACATCCTTTTCAATGAAAGGTTGAAATGCAATAAAAATACCAATTCCTCCCTGGCCAGGCTTCCCAAGGCCAGAAACACAGTTTAACTTTGAGTAGCGCCTGGGACAGGAGCAAGGATTTGGGGCACAAAACTGCTCTTGATTTAGAGAGAAAAAGGCAGCCCTGCTCCTCTCACCAGATATAGAGCAAATAAACTAGAAACTTCGAGAAAAGTTACGCATAGGGCTGTGTTTCTCCCCTCTGGCTGCACAGCAAAATTACCTAAAGAGCTTCTAAGAAAAATACCAACACCCAAGCTTCACAGTGGATGAGCTTAATCAGAAAGCCTGGGTTGAAGCCCAGGCATTGTCTATTTTTTATGGTTTTTTTTTTTTTTACTTATTCATTTTGAGAGAGAAAGAGAGAGAGAAGCAGGGGGAGAGAGAGAGGGAGAGAGAGAGAGAGAGAGAGAGAGGGAATCCCAAGCAGGCTCTGTGCTGTCAGTGTAGAACCTGACATGGGGCTCGATCTCACAAACCATGAGATCATGACCTGAGCCAAGATCAAGAGTCTGCTGCTTAACCCACTGAACCACCCAGACTCTCTCAGGCATTGTATTTTTGAAACTCTCTTGGGGAGACTGTCATGCAGGATGAAGGTTGAGAGGCACTGCTCTTGAATGATGCTGAGCAAAGCGGCCACTCGGGCACAGTTTGGGAAACTCCATTCAACAGAACTCATCTGGGCCCAGTTTATTTATCAGGCATCTCTGCATGCCAGAAGCTGCGCTGTGTTCTGGTGGGGCTCAGATGAACCACATGACCTCGTCCTCAAGGGTCTGACGGTGGAGTGAGTGAGGAGACCATCAGTGTGGAGCAGTGAGGTTGGCTGAGCATTACAACAGAGCTGACTTTGGAACACAGAGGAAGGAAAAAAAAAAAAAAGACGGACCAGGAAGGACCTTGAACAGAAGTCAACGCCTGAACTGAGTGCTGAGGATGAATAAATAAGCCAGGTGAGGACAAAGTTGGGGCAAGTATTCACGGCGGAGTGAGCATCTCATGCAAAGGAAGAGAGTACGGGGTGCGGCCCAGAGCACCGAGGGATGGGTGTGAAGAGATCTCAGCGAGGGCGGGGCACGGATGCTTTTGAGAGATGCTCAGGTAGGCTGGAGAGGGGGGCAGGAGGGGTCCGGCATGCCGAGAAAGGAGAACTGACTAGATTTCTGCTGGAGGGCAGATGGCACCTTTGAAAAGCTGTCTGGGATCGAAAGAGGAAAATGTGAAAAAAATGCTGAGGCCCATATATGCAAAGTATTTACACTGGTATTGTGTGCACATTTATGATACCAGTAGCTTGCGCTGATCCCACACTTCCCATGTGCCAGGCCCTGTTCTAAGCACTTCTTTGTTCATTCAGTTGTTCAACAAGTATTGATTGGCCAAGCACCACTGAGGGTGCAGAGAACGCAACGGTGAAATCAAAAACCTCTCTCCTCGTGGGTCTACCTTTCAGCGGGGGAGACACACAACTGACAAGATAAGTAAAATAGTGAATTAGATGCTGAGATGTGCCATATCAAAAAACAAAACAGAGAAAGAGAATAGGGAGCATTGGAGATGAGACTGTTCAAATCTGACATGTCAACATGTGTGGGCCATGGTCCCCGTGATTCCAGTAAACACACATCTAGGTGCTCCTGGGAAGGTCTCCTGTGATGTGATTAGAGTCCATAACCAGTTGTCTTGAAGTAAGGGAGATGATCCTTGGTAGTCTGGGTGGGCCTGACTTAATCAGTTGAAATGTCTTGAGAGTAAAGCTGAGGCTTCCCAGAGGAAGAGGCAATTCTGCCTGTGGACTTCAGTGCCAGCTCCTGCCTGAGAGCTCCAGCCTGGCCCATGTGCTGGCCTGCCATGTCACACATGCCCAGCCCGCTCTCACAATTCCATAAAAGACACAATTCCTTAAAAGAAATTTTTGCTACAAATCTCCTGCTACTTCCATTTCTCTGGTTGAACCCTGACTGATGTAGTAGGAAGCTGATGCGTTAAATAGGGGAGTCCAGATAGACCTCACTGAGAAGGTACTAACTGAGGAAAAACATAAAGGAGGTGAGTGAATGAGTGAACAAAGTTCTGGGTGGGGGTTAAGAACATTCCGGACAAAATAACAGTAAATACAAGGGTAGTCTTCCTTTTAATCCTCATCACAACATCAGAAATTAGAAATTAACATTATTGTCAACAACTAGATAGAATCTGAGATTTTTCCCGGCTGTCAACCTGCCACACGTAGATGCTGTCAGAAGTTTTGAGATCCCTGGATCAGAGGCAAAAGATACTGTTACTCACAGCACTGCAGGCATCATGAGCTTTTTATGGGCATTGGTCACCCCTGCTGCCCCCAAGTCCCACTGCACGACATAGCATGTGGATGCTGTGTGCACTGTGGACCCCAATCACTTTGGAGGAACCTGAGCATATGAAGCCTCCAATCTTACAATGAGGCCACTGTCAAACCTGCCCAAATTTTGCCTCATAGGAAACATGATGTTTGCTAAACTGTCAGAGAGCAATTCTGCCCTGACACCAGAGAGAGACCTTCCTAGACTATTCGAAACACAAAATATACTTGAAAAGTTGGTCTAAAACACAGCTGTGAGCAAGAGGTAGAAAATAGGAGAGACCCATGGAGAATTATCTCTCATTTTGCAGATGAGGAAATTAAGGCACAAACAGGTTGAATAACTTGCCTGAAATCACACAGCTAGTAAATGGAGAAGCAGGGATATATGATCATCTGTCTTCCCTCCCTGGAATGAAGCACCATAAGCCAGAGCCCTTTTTTTTTTTTTTTTTTTTTTTGAGACAAAAGAGGGAGGGAGAGAGAGTTTGAGTGAGTGAGGAGCAGAGAGGGAAGGAGAGAGAATCCCACAAGGCACAAAGAAAGGGAGAGAGAGACAATCACATGCAGGCTCCACACTGTCAGCTCAGAGCGGATGTGGGGCTCAAACTCACAGAAAGCTGGGCTCTAGCTCACCTGATGTGGGGCTTGAATTCACAAACTGTGAGATCATGACCTGAGCTAACATGGGATGCTTAACCGACTGAGCAACCAAGGCACCCCAAGATTTTTTTTTTAAATGGCCGGACATCCAGAGTCTAGAAAAGTGTTTGGCACTTAACTCAACACCAAAAATTAAATGTAAATTTAATAGACAAATATTTGTAGGTGAACTATTGGGACCTCATCAAGATAAAAAGCTTCTGCAAAGCAAAGGAAACAATCAACAAAAAACTAAAAGGCAACCGACAGATGGGAGAAGGTATTTGCAAACAACATATAGGGTTAGTATCCAAAATCTATAAAGAACTTACCAAAGTCAACACCTTAAAAACAAATAATCCAGTGAAGAAATGGGCACAAGACATGAATAGACACTTTTCCAAAGAAGACATGGAAGACATGGAAGACAAGAAGACATGGCTAACAGACACATGAAAAAATGCTCAATATCACTCATCATCAGGGAAATACAAATCAAAAACACATTGAGATACCACCTCACACCAGTCAGAGGGGCTAAAATCAACAACTCAATAAGCTTCTGACTTTGGCTCAGGTCATGATCTCACGGTCCGTGATTTCGAGCCCCGCATCAGGCTCTGTGTTGACAGCTCAGAGCCTGGACCCTGCTTCCGATTCTGTGTCTCCCTCTCTCTCTGCCCCTGCCCCGCTTGCACTCTGTGTGTCTCTCTCTCAAAAATAAATAAACATGGGGCGCCTGGGTGGCGCAGTCGGTTAAGCGTCCGACTTCAGCCAGGTCACGATCTCACGGTGAGTTCGAGCCCCGCGTCAGGCTCTGGGCTGATGGCTCAGAGCCTGGAGCCTGTTTCCGATTCTGTGTCTCCCTCTCTCTCTGCCCCTCCCTCGTTCATGCTCTGTCTCTCTCTGTCCCAAAAATAAATAAACGTTGAAAAAAAATTTTTTTAAATAAATAAATAAATAAATAAACATTTTAAAAGTTGTAATAATAAAAAAATAAAATAAACAACTCAGGAAACAACAGATGTTTGTGAGGGTGTAGAGAAAGGGGAGCCCTCTTGCACTGTTGGTGGGAATGCAAACTGGTGCAGCCGCTTTAGAAAACAGCGTGAAGGTTCCTCAAAAAATTAAAAATAGAATTACCCTATTGCCCAGCAATAGCACTACTAGGAATTTATCCAAAGGATACCAGAGTGCTGATTCATAGGGGCACGTGTACCCCAATGTTTATAGCAGTGCTTTCAACAATAGCCAAATTATGGAAAGAGCCCAAACATCCATCAACTCAGGTATGGATAAAGAAGATGTGGTTTATGCATATAATGGAATACTACTCAGCAATGAAAAAATGAAATCTTGCCATTTGCAACACATGGACAGAACTGGAGGGTATTATGCCAAGTGAAATAAGTCAGTCAGAGAAAGACAGATATCATATGTTCTCACTCATATGTGGAATTTGAGAAACTTAACAGAAGACCATGGGGGAAGGGAAGGAAAAAAAACAGTTACAGACTGTGAGGGAGCCAAACCATAAGAGACTTAAATACAGAGAACAAACTCAGGGTTGATGCAGGGTGGGGGGGGAGGGGTGGGCAGGAGGGGAGGAGAAAATGGGTGATGGGCATTGAGGAGGGCACTTGTTGGGATGAGTACTGGGTGCTGTATGTAAGTGATGAATCATGGGAATCTACTCCCGAAGCCAAGAGCACACTGTATACTCTGTATGTTAGCTAACTTGACAATAAATTATATGTAAAAAAATTTAAAAGTACATATTTGTAGGTGCTCACATTCAACAGAGAATGGAACAAGAATGACTCTTGCTTACCTAACGCTTAGAATCCAGATAGAGTCCCACATGAGACATGTATTTAAATGAATCGCTACATAATTACAACTGTGGTAAGTACTACAAAGAAGAACATCTAAGTGCATGTATGATATAGACTGAATGTTTACCTCCCTCCAAAATTCATATGTTGAAATCTAACCAAGGTGCTGGTATTAGGAGGTGGGGTTTTAGGGAGGGGATTAGGTCATGATGGTGGAACCCCAACTAATGGTATTAGTGCTCTAATAAAAGGGACCCTAGAGACCTCCCTTGCTCCTTCCACCATGTGGGGACACAGTGAGAAGACAGCCATCTATGAGCAAACAGGCCCTCATCAGACACTGAATCCTCCAGTGCCTTGACCTTGGACTTCCAGTCCCCAGAATCGTGAGCAATAAATGTCTGTTGTTTATAAGCCACCCAATCACTGGCATTTTGTGATAGCAGCTAAATAGACTAAGATAACATATATGTTTACATGCTTATGTGTATATACAATACATATATCCATACATACCCCCCAACCCCTTTAGTTACAGGGAAGAAATACAATTGACTATATAATTTGACTAAAGAAGCAAACAAAACAGGAAAAATGTATTTTCTTATTTATCACCACAATTTTGTGACATAAACACACTGATAGATGGACATTATTTCTGTTCCACATATGGGGAAACTGAGGCATTGACAAAGCTGCCCTGGTTCTTTGCAGTCACAACCAGTTTGACACTTGGGTGTCCTCTGAATGGTAGGATTTTAGGTACAAGAGTGAAAGGCTTCTGGACGCCTTCAACTTTAAAAGTTCTGCCTTCACTGTGCCTGAAGTATCTAAAGGGAAAGGAAGAGTCCTTTATTGCCACTAAAGAATGAGATTTACGCTATGAGTGGCATTTTTACAACACCTTTCCTTAAATGTATTCATAGGAACACACAGATGCAAGGTTTTTATCCCTGATAACAGTGGTGAACCGTCTGAAGACCAAAAGATGGCTTTCGTCTAAGAAAGGTGAGCATGGTCTGCTCATAGCTATACCTGGCCAAGAGTGTTTTTCATCACATAAGAACTAGCAAGGTCTATGAACTCAAGAGTCGTTTCACCTCTCTGAAACTCTGTCTCCTCTTCTTCAAAGGAAGAGGAGAAATAGATGACCTCCAAGCTCCTTCTGATGTTATTATTTTATCATAAATGAAAGGAAGCCCTTGTAAAACATATTTGCCAATATGTGCTAAATGTTCTCCTTTCTCCCAACATTCCTTCAGGATGCACATAAGATAATAAATTCTACGATAAGCATAAGCAAAAGGACTTCTGTCTTTGTGGCATCTCGACTCTCAGTTTTTTGTGATGGCTTGTCCTTTAAAACACACACAAAAAAATGTTAAACTGCAAGCTGCCTTGCCAAAAACGATCAGCAGTGGGTAAGAGGGTCGGTGATGAGTGAGAGGATATTGTAAAGAGGCAAAGGTGAGACCACGAAGGGTCTTGCAGATTGCAATAAAAATGTTGGATATTATAGTAAGTACCACTGAAACCCAAATGAAGGTTTTTAAGCTGGGGAACAGCATAACCACGTTGCATTTCTTGAAGATCACACACTGCTGTGTGGAGAGCAGGATCGAGGACCGCAGAAGGAGATGTAGGAAAAACAGCCTGGAAGTCAGTCCCACAGTCTGGGTGAGTGACATCAGTGGGTCTCAACGAAAGAGAGCTAACACAGAATTATTGGGGGACATGAGTTAACAGGACTGGGTGTTACATTTAATGTGATCTGTGAGGAAGAGTAGGTTTCCAGAATAGCTTCATGAGCAACAGGTCGCTCACTGAGCTGGTGTTTCAGACATGAGCAACAGGTCGCTCACTGAGCTGGCAAAGCCTGGGAGAGAGGCATAGGTAGGAGAGAAACACGGCTTCAGTCTTGAACATGTTCAGCCTAGGATGCCTGGGAGAGAGGCATAGCTAGGAGAGAAACACGGCTTCAGTCTTGAACATGTTCAGCCTAGGATGCCTGGGAGATACTCAAATAGAACTGCTGAGATGGCACTGAAATGTGAGACTGGACAAGAGAGAGGCTGGGAGAGGGGTAAACTGGAGAGTCTTGGGTACATAGGAGATTTCAGGTGCCTAGCCGGGAGAGTGAACATGGAAGAGAAAGGGCCCGGGGATGTTCCAATGTGCAGAGATTGGGAGGAAGAGAATAGGCCATCAGAAAGGACTCAGAAGGAGCTTCTAGAGAGGTGGCAAGAACATCCAGAAGGTTTGTAGTCACAGAAGCCCCAACAAAACTGTCTATTGGATTCTGCACTATGGCGACCATTTGGTGAACTTGGAAAAGGCAGTTTCCAGGGAGTAGTAGAAGGGCAGGTGGTGGAAGCCATATGGGAATGGATTGAGAAGCTCTCCAGAGGGGAAGAAGGGAAGGCGGCTTCTGCATATACGCCTTCTAAGAATCCTGAATATGGAAATGGAGAAGAGAGCTGAGTGGCAACACAAGGGCAACTTGAAGGTCAAGAGATGTGTGAAGGCTCCCTACAAGGATCCAAAAACAAATGACAAATGGAAGGAATCATGAGAAGCAGAAAAAAACAGTAGAGTGAAAATGAACAGAAGGAGATGAACTTAGGCACAAGGTCTAGAGCAGATTGGGAAGACTTGCCCGTGACCAGAGAGAAGCAACACAACTCGGTTAAGGGAGAGGATGGGGACAGATGGAGAGGAGGACTGCCAGGAGAGAGTGGGGGAATAACAGTCTCCCCACTTCTATCACCCCCCCCCCAATCAGTCCCACACTGTTAAGTCTGGACCCTTGTTCCCATTATGCATATTAAAAAAAAAAAAACCTGAGGCTCAGATTGGTTCAAGACATCTGCTTGAAATCCTGTATGTCAATGGCAGAACCAGAGTTCAAACCCAAGTTGTTGGTCTCTCAACACTCCCTCCTTCCCTTCCTTCACTCTCTTTCTCTCTGTCTCTCTCTAAACCTCCTTTCTTTCTTCCTGCTCCCTTTCTTGCTACTTCTTTTTTTGAATGCCGGTCAGGTCCTTGAGCAAAATCAATCTTGGAGTTAGTGTACTGAAACCCTTAGGCACACTCTCCTCAGCCTGGATTTTACATGCTATCAAAGGATAGATTCGCCAGCAGATTAAAGCTATTTGAAGCCTTCTCAAGTTTTATGCCTCAGTTGTTTGGAGTTAGGGACCTCTCAAGTTCTGGGATTTTAAAATATGCTTCCTTTTTTTCTTTTCAATTTTGTTGACAATTTCCATTAGAGCCCTGTTATCCCTCTGGATTGCTCCCATATAACTGCTTCAGAGGTTAAAGAATGCATTTGCCAAGGTTGGAAGCAGACTGGGGCCTCTGGAGTTCAATGCGTCACCTTAAATTCCAAACTTGTTCATGGTTCAAATTCATTTACACTTGGCATCAAAATCAACACATTCTGTTTCTTTAAAAAAGGCTCTTCAAATGGCCTTTAAGAAAAGAACATAAACAGGGGACATTAAATAATTCATCCAAATAGCTTTCATGAAGTAAACATGTAAATGGATAAGAATCATATAGGTTACATTTTGCTTGTAATCCACCAGAAAATAAATAAAAGGCTTAAAAGCTAGTCTGAAATTTCATAAACCCTAAACACACCAGGTTCCAACTACCTCATTAGTATAAAATAATACATTAGTCCAATTCACTTTGGGTGCTCAAGTGGAAACCTTTGGTGCAAATAAATTATTTGTATGAAAAGATGTCTGCTTCATTGCACTAAACGGTACTCTTGTGGCCCCAAGTGTTAATGATGCTCCCAGCCGCTTCTAATGACATGTGGTAAAATCACACTGTTGTTTAAATAAAGATAGAGGGCTAATCGCAGACCTGGGACTGACTGCACAGCCGAGGGGAGGGAGCGTGCGGGATTCTGAAGTCAGATGTGAGTTCCAGTTCTGGATCTGCCCTAGTCCAGCTGTGTGACTTTGTGCACATTATTTGACCTCAATACATTCCCGTTTGCTCGTATTCTAAATAAGTAGATAAAAACAATAAAAGGCTGTCTCTCTGGGACTTGTTGTAAGGGTAGCTTACAGCAAGTCCTAGATGTTACTGCACTTGATCCCTTAGCTTCTCTGCACCCGTCCCTGTGTTGCTGCTCAATCAGCAGGGGACTCCTGGGTGGTTTGCAGGGTGAAGCAGCTGGCTCAATAAGGCAACACATCCCATTGTCTACCCTTAGCCTGTGCCCTATGCCCTCCTCCAACTGCCTAGATTTGAAGGAAGAGATTTACACAACATGGAGAGAACTCAGATCACGCTGTCCTCCCTCTTGTTTTTATAGATGAGCAAACTTGGTTTCAAACAAAGGAAGTAACTAGCTGACGGTCCTTTAGCATCATTCCTTAACTCTGTATTTCTGTCACCAGATGTGAGGTGCAGCGAGCGCATTGTGAAATGTGTAGTATCCTCTATCATTTAGGCAAGTTCACAGGGACAGACTAGGGAATTGTTAGGAGCTCATCTGGTAACAAACAAACAAACAAACAAAAAACAAAACAAAGCAAACAACAACAAAAACATCCAATATCCTATCATCATTCAGTGCTTATTGAATTTCTCTCCAGTACAAACAAGTCCTGGAGTTGTTGAGCAGAGGGTCTTAAAATAAACATGGCCGTAAGTCTAAGAGATATGACAAATATCTAATCATTAAAATACATATGATATATGATGCAGCAAAGTTGGCAGGACCTACCTGAAGGACCAAATTAGGAGGCTACTGTAAATTGCATGTACTTAAGAAAAAAATTGCATGTACTTATTTTCTTCAAAAGAAGAGAAATCATGCTAATCTTCAATTAAACAAATATTTATGTATACCTAGTTGTGTAGAGGGTATTATAGAAGAATCAAAGAAAAATTAAGTTCTATACCATTGTCGGTGCCTACAAGGACTTTATGATTCATTGAAAGGATAAAACACAGCCTTGCAAGCAAGTTAACAGTGTAGTAGAAACTAAACAGACGGTCATTGAAGTGAACCGAAGGGGAAGTTGCACGGGTTATTCTATCAACAATCTACTTTTTTTAGCAGCTGCAGTATGCAAGGTACTATATGAAGCCCTGGAAATATAAAATATAATTAATTAAAAATTATTACCTTGGGGGGCATCTGGGTGGCTCAGTCAGTGAAGCATCTGACTCTGTTTCAGCTCATGTCATGATCTCATGGTCCATGAGTTCAAGCCACATTGGGCTCGGTGCTGTCATTGCGGAGCCTGCTTAGGATTCTCTCTCTCTCTCTCTCTCTCTCTCTCTCTCTCTCTCTCTCTCTGGCCTTCCCTCTATTGTACTGTCTCTCTCTCTCAAAACAAAAATAAGTTTAAAAATATCATTACCTTTTGTCTTCAAGATAATAATATGTCCTTGCTAGATGGCAAGTAAATGAACTATTAGGATAAAGTAGGGCCATACGATGATAGGAGTAGGCATAAAGTATCGTGGGAGCACAGAAGGGTGCCTTTCACTGACTAGAGACATAAGGGAAAGCTTCATGGAAGTGGCAGCAGATTGAATACAGAGCATTAATATTTTGAGAGATCTCAGCCAGGAGCAAGAGCCTTGTATAGGCACAAGCATCACGGGGAGGAGACAGAGTTGCAAACAGAGTCAAATTCTTAGATTTGAAAAGCGCCCTCCCAGAGAGAAAACTTTGAGGATTTGGTTAGCTGGTTGTGTCTGAGGGATTTCAAGAACTTGTCTTTTCACCTGTAGAGAAAAACTGAGTCATGCAGAGCACCGACTTTACACCATAAGCCAGAGAGTAGGAAAGAACCAGTAACAACGGAAGCACTTTCCGGCCCTACTGAAAACAGAAGTCCATTCAGCTGGTGAGAGGAGAAAGATGTGTTACATAGAGACCTCGGACCCAGAATCCAGAGCAAGGTCACAGATATCATCAGCAGATGCAGCCTCCCAGAGAAGGAGGTAGCCACCAGAGACAAATAAGACATGGGGACCAACACATGCGCCTCACACAACGGCAAAGAGACACGTCGTCTCCTGGCAACATCCATCACCCCAAAGGACAGGATGAGAGAAAGAGTCTTAAGTTAGCCACACTGACATTCTGAATGGACCATGTTTAAATCCAGAAGTGACTGAGTTGCCATGAAATTACAGGAGAAACTTTTTCACCATGAGCAGAAATAGGGGGTCCTGAGAAAATAAAAAATAAGGAAATGGGCTCACAAGAAGTGTAGAAAAAGAAGGAGAGTTGCATCCTTGTACGTCTGAGGGGTGCGAGCTGAAATCACGCCCCACTCAGAGTTATCCAGGTGAAGAAGGACCCATGGCACAAATATGGTGTGTGCTAAAAGCACTTAATCATCACCAGAGCAACAGGTCCAAAAGTTGAGGAGCACTGGGGAGGTAGTGTGAGCTTACAGGGCTTTCTCGGTTGGGTAAGGAGGTCAGACTTTACCCCACAGGTAATGGGAAGCTGCTGTAGGTTCAGAACTCTACATTTTGGACCTGCCCCTTAGTTGTCATGTGATCTTGGAAAAGTGTCCTAACCAACTCTCTAAGCCCAAGATTCCTAAGCTGTAAAAGCCACAGTGTTATCGTGGGGATTTGATGATGATGGGGTCTTTATTGGTGATTCAAGGCATGCTATGTACGCATGCCAGCCGGCTGCCCGGGCTTTCCCGGGTCTAAGCGCAGGCAGGTCAGATGCAAAGGCTAAGACCTGTCTTTCCTTCTAAAGGTCCTCCTCCAGGGTACAAGGAGACACTGGACTAGGGAACACTGTTCTCTCAGCAGCGCCACACCCACCCCAGCAGGCCCCATGCCCCTTGAGTTGTCTGAACTGATAAACAGGGCAGACCCCCTCTCAAGGGTGCAAGCTGGGGAGAAAATCCACCTCTCTGTGCTAGAGACACCTGGCTGCATGGCAAAACACTGTGGTGCTGTGATTCCCACATTCACCCTGGGTCCTGCACATGAACTTGGTCTGGCACCTCACACCTGATTCCTGGTGTCTTGCGCTCAGCGAGAGTGTGGTGTGCTCTCCCAGCCCTGGAAGGAAGGGTGTGCAGTGGGGAGAGGCTTGGACTCTAAAGCCAAATTCCCCCACGAGTCTAGGTGACAGAAGTCCATTGTGCCTCCGTCCCTCACATTTCTGGAGGCTAGAAGCCCATGACCAAGGTGTGGCCAGGGCTGCCTTCCCAAAAGTTCTAAGGAGTGACCCCTACCCCACCTCTTCTAGTTTCTAGAAGCTTCTGGAATTCCTTGGCTTGTGGCAGCATAAGTGTAATTTTTTCCTATATATTTTCACTTTTTCCAGTGTGCCTCACTGTGTCCTCTCTTCTTCTTATAAAAATATCAGTCTTTGTATTTAATATCCACCTGACACTCAGAATGATTTCATCTCCAAATCCTTAACTAAATGCATTTGCAGAGACCTTATTTCCTTTTTTTAATCGAAGTTAGTTAACATGTAGGGTAATAGCAGTTTCAGGAGTATAATTTAGTGATTTGTCACTAAATATAACACCCAGTGCTCAAGCCAACAAGTGCCCTCCTTAATGCCCATCACCCATTTAGCCCATCCCCCACCCAACACCCTTCCAGCAACCCTCATTTTGTTCTCTGTATTTAAGATTCTCTCATGGTTTGCCTCCCTCTCTGTTTCTATCTCATTTTTCCTTCCCTTCCCCTACGTCCACATGTTTTGTGTGAATGAAATCATATATTTGTCTTTCTCTGAGTGACTTATTTTGCTTAGCATAATACATTCTAGTTCCATCCACGTTGTTGCGAATGGCCAGATTTCATTCTTTTTGATCACCAAGTAATATTTCATCGTGTATATATACCACATCTTCTTTATCCATTCATCAGTTGATGGACCTTATTTCCAAATAAGGTCACATTCTAAGATTCTGGATGGACATGAGTTTTGAGGGGACACTGTTCAGCCCACCACAGCTCCCTCATCTGAATGAGAATAACTCTAGGCACCTACTTCACTAGATGTTGTGAGTAGTAAATGAGACAGTGCACATAGCAGAGTGCTTAGCGTAACGTCCAACATACAGAAAACACTCAGTCAGTGTTAACTGTTAATAACAGTGGGCCTAGACCTACCAGCCTCTCATCCTCTGCCCTTAGGGAAGTCATGTAACCTCTTGTTTCTCCATTCTCCCATTTGGTAGAAGGAATACTAATGTTCAACACTCCTGGGGCCCAGGGTTTAGTCCAGGGGTCAGAAGACCTTTTCTGTTGAGAGCCAGGTCCTAAACACCTTTGGCTTCAAAGGCTACTCAGTCTCTGTTGGAACTACATAACTCTGCTATTGTAGTGGGAAAGAGGCTATAGATGATTCATAATCAAAAGGGTATGGCTCTTCTCCAAAGCATTTTATTTACAGAAACGGACAGTGGGCTAGATTTGGCCCATGGACTGAGGTCGCCTGCGCCTCTTCTGGTCTCTCCCCTCCAACGTGGCCTTCAGCCAGTCCTCCCAGACCTTACTTTTTGCCCTTCAGAAAAGAAAAGAAAAGAAAAGAAAAGAAAAGAAAAGAAAAGAAAAGAAAAGAAAAGAAAAGAAAAGAAAAACTCATTTATGTTGGAATCCTAATGGGTCAATACCCAGAAAGTTAAACTTATCCTAAAGAAATTCAGAGTTTCTTTGGTTACCAAGTGACCGTATCTCCAGTAATAAATGTTTCTTAAAAGTCACTGTTTTATCTCCCACAAAGATCAAAACGTCTTGGAGAAGCAGTAAGTCAAGTGGTTTGGGCTCTGGTTTGAGTCTTTCCTCTATATAGCACTCACCAGCTATTCGACTATGTCAAAATTATTTGATGTCCCGAGACTAAGTTTTCTTACCTACAAAACGAGTATAATAAAAACACCTCCCTCACAGGCTCCTGTGGGAATTGAAATGCAGCACACAAAGCCCTTGATACCAAGACTGACCAAGAGAAAACACTCGGTCCACATCAGGTAGTAGCATAATTAGCATTACCACTTCTGTAACTATTAACAGCACCAAGCACCAGGCTTTCTACAGAGTCTTTACAGTTTAATTGGCATCTTTACCTTTTTTCCCCAATTTCCTGCCTGCAAGATTCTCCCAGGAATCACCGTGGGTGCGTCATCACCTCTGCTAATTATATTGAATTTACACATCCTTCCCAGTCTCCTACTACACTGAGGTCAGCTGTGGAATTTAGTAATGTCTCAGACAGACGTTTTCCCCTTAGCCCTTAGCAACTTTTTAAATGCAAATATGAATAAGCCTGAGATCTTCTGGAGCAAAGTCGATGGCCACTGCCCCCTTTTTAGAACCCATTTTCTTCGGGTCATTTCTGCATAGTTACTGCTTTTTGATCAAATTACTAGCACAGGGATAATAACACTTACCCAGCACTTTTTATCTCCAAAGCGATGTAAAGGCCTTCAAGTCCATCTGTCTCTTCAGTGAATTTTCCATCCTTAATAAAAACAAGTTTCAGGCACTGACTTCAAATGCTGATGCAGGTGAACCCACCTCCTGCAGAGCAGGTGCACCACATGTATATTAATGTACAAAACCCGGAACCGGGAGGCAGGCAGGAAGCTTCAAAGGCTCAGGATGTAGAACCAGAAGATAAAGGCTCTCTTTAGAGATTTCTGACTTTGGGCAAGTCATTTAACCTCAGCATCTCAGTTGCCTGGTACGTAAAAATGGGGATCATAAATACACCTCCCCTGTGTACAGTCTGTTGCAAGAAATAAGGGAGAAACTGGCTGCAGAAATGACTTATAATATGATGTGGGTGGTATAAGTTCACCATTACTTCCCAAAGTGGTCATTTTATCCAAGTTTGGGTCCCCTAGGAATAAACCTAGTGTTTTGCCTTCTTCCACTTCTTGAACAAAATGTCTCAAAGGTCCCTTCTGTCCCAAAGAAAAAGAAGAGAAACTGTTTGTTGTGCATTTCATGAAGAGTCATGCTAACTGATGGAGCATTTACTCAATTTCACACACTATCCCAAGAGAACTTACCTAAGCCTCAGAGCATCTTGTGAAATAGGTAGTATTAGGAGTTCCATTTTACAGAGTTGAAAACTAAGGCACAGATGTGTTTCAGGTCTTGCCCATGTTTACTAAGAAGAAGAGGTTATTTTCTTAACCAACAGGTTTCGATATCACTTCAGGAACCCCCAGAGACACTGGAGAGGAGTCTGTGAGATCAAAACTGTTTTCAAAACAATACCAAAGCACTGTGGGACCTTTCCACTCACCTTCTGCCACAAGTATATGCTGGAATTTTCTGGACCCTACGTGTCATATGATTTCACAAAAGACTGAATGCAGAAACACCTAGGAAAATCCTGCTGTCTTCTACTAAACCGGGAGAGATTTGCAAAGATGTAAAATAATGTAACGCTTCTCATTATTTTTTGTTTTGGAAGATATAGTTATTTTTCATTTAAAATGTGATTTGTTTCTGACACATCAGATAAAGTGTTAATATCCAAAATCTATAAAGAACTTATCAAAATCAACACCCAAAAAACAAAGAATCCAGTGAAGAAATGGGCATAAGACATGAACAGACACTTTTCCAAAGAAGACAAATAGATGGCTGACAGACACATGAAAAGATGCTCAACATCATTCATCATCAGAGAAATACAAATCAAAATCACAATGAGACACCACCTCACACCTGTAAGAATGGCTAAAATTAACAACTCGGGAAACAACAGATGTTGGCGAGGATGTGGAGAAAGGGGAACCCTTTTGCACTGTTGGTGGGAATACAAACTGGTGCAGCCACTCTGGAAAACAGTGTGGAGGTTCCTCGAAAAATTAAAAATAGATCTACCCTATGACCCAGCAATAGCACTGCTAGGAATTTACCCAAGGGATACAGGAGTGCTGTAAGGGCACTTGTACCCCAATGTTTACAGCAGCACTTTCAGCAATAGCCACCTTATGGAAAAAGCCCAAATGTCCAGCAAATAATGAATGGATAAAGAAGATGTGCTACACACACACACACACACACACACACACACACACACACACACACATGCATGAGCACAGGAGTATTATTCAGTGGTCAAAAAGAATGAAATCATGCCATTTGCAACAACATGGATGGAACGAGAGGGTATTATGCTAAGTGAAATAAGTCAGTCAGAGAAAGACGAGTATCATACAATTTCACTCGTGTGGAATTTAAGAAATAAAACAGATGAGCATAGGAGAAGAGAAGGAAAAATAAGATAAAAACAGAGAGGGAGGCAAACCATAAGAGACTCTTAAACACAGAGAACAAACTGAGAGTTGCTGGAGGGGAGGCGGGTAGGGGGATAGGCTAAATGGGTGATGGGCATTAAGGAGGGCACTTGTTGGGAAGTGATGAGTCACTGGGTTCTACTCCTGAAACCAATACTACACGGTATGTTAACTAACTTGAATTTAAATAAATAAATCCAAAAAGATAAAGAATATATTTTTGTGTAAAAGTGTGAAAATAAATATTCAGAACAATGAAAAAAATGTGTGATTTGTTTCAACAGGCAATGCATTTTATTTCATTTTTAGTGAATTAATAAATGCATATCACTATGCATATTAATACACAGTGCATATTTTTTAATTCTCAGTTTTAATATGGTAAATATCAGTAGCTATAACAAATGTGAACAAAAGCCCTTGGGAGCCCTCAGTACTTTTTGAAGGGTGTAAAGTGGCCCTGACATCTAAACCTTTGAGAGCTGGTGCTCTCAGCTAGACACGGTGTCTCTCTTAATCTCTCACACAAGCTATATTGCTATTTCTAGTTTTTGATGAGTAAATTGAAGTTTGGAGAACTTAAGTTTTTCAAGGTCACATGACTCACAATAAAATTTTTCAAGAAACAAGAGCTCAACAGCTTTACAGTGACTCAAATTCATACCTTTTCCAATTTACTGTGACTCTCCCTTCCTTCTATGCTACCAGATACTCCAGCTGGCATGAAACTCTGCAGCTCACCTACCTCTATGCGCATAAAAGATCACAAAATTTAAACGGTTCAAAAAAGCCTTGTAATTGGCTCCCCATTCTTAACTTGTTTAGGGTCTAGATAACGTTAGAGATGGCAAGTGCTGCTCTTGACTCTACTTCCTCCCTCCCACCAAGTTTCCTATAACACGATCAAATGCCATTCTGATAGTGACCCTGACATTTTGTCACGGCAGAGCACTGACAACACTGTCTGTCTCTTCCCCGGCTATCAGCCCCCTGCTAGCAGAGTCCCAAATAGTTTAGCAGTCCAAAGAGATTTGTCATTGGCCTAATCTAGTCATGGTAATTTTGTTCAAGTTGACAAGCGGTTAGTCTAGAAGAGGTAATGTGACCCCATGCTGGCCAATAACATGGGAAACTACTGGGTTTTCCAGGAAACCACCACTTTCAGGAAAAAAATTGATTTGAGGTATGGTGTTTTTCCTACTTAGAATACACCTGTAATCCCTAGAGGTTTTTAGCTTTCTTGAAACAATAAGGTTACCAACCATGAGAAAAACAACTAAAAGAATCACAATAATCTTCACATCATTGAGCTGTTGAATGAAAACCAGCAATGACTTACCTTAATATATTTTATGAGATAAATAAGCCTTTATTTACTTTTTTATGTAGTTAATTTACCCTTAGTTGATTATCCTGTTATTTGAAGACAAACACACAACCAACTGATATATACAGAGAGGTTTTCGTCAAATTTCAGAAATAATTCCCTACACAATATTCTGTTTGGTAATGAAAGTAGATCCAGAAATGACATAGATAATGTGATATATAGGGAAGCACTTTAAAATAGTACATCTGTATGTATATTTTTTAAAAGTTTACCAAAAAATATGAAAAAAAGATAGGAGAAGCAAAAGAGAACCAAGGCGGCTTTTTAGACCTGAAAAATACAAAATACAATATCTGAAATGAAAACTTCACTGCATGGGATTAATAGATAGATAGCAACAGTTTAAAAAATATCAGGATGATCTGGAAACAGCAATAAAAACTCCCAAACTTAAACACAAAGAGAGAAAAGACAGTAAATAATTAATAGAGCCATAGTGAATGAGAGACAATATCAAGTCGTCTAATATAAATGCAACTGAGTAAATGCCTGAGTAAAGGAGGAAGGCAGAAAAGAATGTTTATCAAAACAATGGCTGAAAATTTATTCAAATATGATGAACACTATATACACACACAGTCAAAAAGTTCAACAACCACCAAGCAAAATAAAAACAAAGAAATCCATACCAAAACCCATCACAATCAAATTGCAACAACCCACTGATAAAAAGAAAAATCATAAAAGAAACCATAAGTAAAAATGACACATTATATTCAGACAGACAAAGATAAGAGTGACGGCAGATTTCATATCACAAACAATGCAAGACAGAGGACAATAAAACATCTTTAAAGTGCTGAAAGGGAAATAAAATGTCATTCTATATCCAGTGAAAACATCCTTCAAAAGTGGAGAGTAATTTAAAATGTTTTCAGATAAGCAAAAACTAAAAGAATTTATTGTGAGGATATCTCTGCTACAAAAAATGTTAAAGGAAGTTATTTAGACAAAAAGAAAATGCTACCATATGGAAACTTGGATCTACTGAAAATAATTCAGAAAAGTCTAAACGATAGCTATCTGTGTAAAGGAAGAAAGTTTTTCCTCATGTTTTAACTCTTTAAAAGAAAAGCATTTCAAGAAAAAGTAAGCACAATGCAACACAGAGTTGGTAACATGCAGAAGTAAGTTGTGTTATAACCAAATTATAAGGCTTGAGGGAGAACAGAAGTAGACTGTTTTTAAGAGTAGTACATCATAAAAGTAAAAGGTACAAAATGATACACAATGCAAACACTAATAATAAAACTGGCTCAGTCAGTAGAGCATGTGAGTCTTGACTTTGATGTCATGAGTTTGAGCCCCATGTTGGGTGTGGAGCCTACTTTATTCTTTTTCTTTAATGTTCATTCATTTTTGAGAGAGAGAAAGAGAGCAGGGGTGGGGGGAGGGACAAAAAGAGAAGGAGATACAGAATCAGAAGCAGGCTCCAGGGTCCAAGCTGTCAGCACAGAGTCCAACACGAGACTTGAACCCACAAACTATGAGGTCATGACTTGAGCCAAAGGTGGACACTTAACCGACTGAGCCATCCAGGCACCCTAGAGCCTACTTTAAAAAAAATAAATAAAGTATTTTTTTAAAAAGAAAATTGAGTGACTCTATTAACAGACAAAGTAGACTTTAAGATGAGGAATATTGCTAGTGAGTGATAAAGAGGAACATCTCATAATAACAAAAGGTTCAATATATCAGGAAGGCCTAACAATCCTAAATGTGTAGACAGATAGAACTAAAAGGCAAGTGGACAGATTCTCAGTTATAAGGGAGATTTCAACACTTTTCTAGTAGTTAATATATAAATTAGACAGAATAGGGTCTACTAGAAGATGTAAGCAACATTTACCTCCAACTTAATCTGACATTTATAGACAAGTTACCAAACAACAAAGAATATAGATACTTTTCAAGTGTATATGGAAAATTCACTAAGATCTGCCATATGTTGGGCCATAAAACAAGTCTTAATAAATTTCAAAGGATGAGAATCATACATGCTATTTTCTCTGACTACAACAGAATTAAAATTCAAACACAGAAAAATATTAGGAAAATCCCAAAGATCTGGAAAAACAATACTTTCAAAAGAATCCATTTTTCAAAGAAAATTTGAAAAAGGAAATTAGGAAAATACTTCAAAATGAGTGAAACTTTGTGAGATGCAAATAAAGCAGTACTTAGAAGAAATTTTGTAGCATTAAATGCGTATGTTGAAAATGTTTAACACATCTAAGATCAGTTATCTTAGATTTCACTTTAACAAGCTAGGGAAAAAAACTGAAATCCAAAGTACAAGGAAACAAGTAATAAAAAGTTTAAATCAATGGAATGAAAAAGCAAACAATAAAGAAAAATAAATGAAACCATCAACTGCTAGTTTAAAAAGATCCATACAAATAATAAACCTCTAGCTAGACTTATCAAAAAATACAAAAATTTCTAATATCAAAAATAAAATAGAATGTCACTGAACATTCTATGGGCATTAAACAGACAAAAATAGAATGTCATGAACACCTCTATGCCAACAAATTTGATGACCTAGGTGAAATGTTCAAATTTATCAAAAGACACAAACTTGGTAACCTGATACAAGAAGAAAGAGAAAGTTAAAATAGCTGTGTATTTCTTAAAGACATTGAATTTTGCATTAAAATCCTCAAAAAACCAGTCCCTCCCCAAAAAAGCATTCCAAACTCAGGTGACTATTTTACTGGTGAATTTATCAAATCTTTAGAAAAAAAAATAATGCCAATCTTACATAAACACTTTCAGAAAATAGAGAAGTAAGGTATACTTCTGAATTCATTTTATAAGGCGGATATTACTCTGATACCGGAAAACTACCGTTTTGTGAATACAGATGCAACAAGCTCCTATAAAATATAACCATATTGAATGTAACAATAATCTTAAAGCATAATTCATCATGAACAAGTAGGATTTACCTTATGAATGCAAGGTTGGTATAACACTCAAAAATCTACAAATGTAATTCACCATATAGACAGAATAAAGAAGGAGAAACCATAGGATCAACTCCACAGTTGTAGAAAAGATATGAGTAGGTTGAATGTTTAAAAATTGTGGGGGGGGGGGGGGGGAGGAAGATATACCACGCAAGGAGTAACCAAAAGAGAGTAAGAGTCGCTGTATGGAGATCAGACAAAATAGACCATAACAAAAAAATTGTTATTAGAGGTAAGAACATTTTATAGTAATAAATATGGTCAACTCATAAAGAAGTCATAACAATTGCTATCATATATGCACCTACCAAGAGAACTCCAAAATGTGTGAAGAAAAAAAACTGATAAAACTAAAGAGAGAAATAGATCATTCAGCAATACCCCATTTTCAATAATGGATAGAGCAAATAGGCAGAAGATCAGTAAGGACATAGAGGACTTAAACAACTCTAACCATATCTAACAGACATTTACAGAATGTTCTACCCAACAAAAGCAGAATACACATTCTTCTCAACTGTACAATAAAACATTCTTCTGACTAGGCCATATTCAACCCAGAAAACAAACCTCAATAAATCTAAAAGAACTGAAATTATAAAGTATTACTCCCCCAGCATGATGGAATGAAACTGAAAATCAATCACAAAAAAACTTGAGAAATTGAAAAATTTGTGAATTTAATGTTTATTTATTTTGGAGGAGAGGGACAGAGCATGAGTGGGGGAGGGGCAGAGAGAGAGAGAGAGAGAGAGAGAGAGAGAGAGAGAGAGAGGGAGACACAGAATATGAAGGGGGCTCCAGGTTCTATCTAAGCTGTCAGCACAGAGCCCGATGCAAGGCTCAAACTCAGGAGCCGTGAGATCATGACCTGAGCCAAAGTCGGATGCTTAACTGACTGAGCCACCCAGGTGCCCCTAAAAATTTGTGGTATTAATCAACATACTCCTAAATAACCAATGGATCAAAGAAGAAATCAGAAGGAATATTATAAAATACTTTGAGATGAATGTAAACAAAAACACAACATGTAAAAATCTTTGGGATTCAGCTGAAGTAGTGCTTTGAGAAAAATTATAGCTATAAATGACTGGTTTTTTTTAAAAAGAAATATTTCAACTAAATAAACCAACTTTCCATTTTAAGAAACTAAAGAAGAAGAACAAACTGAAACCAAAGCAAAAAGGGAAAGAAAATAGAGAGAGGGGAAATTCAAATTCCTAAAATCAGGAATAAAAGATGGGGCATCACTACCTACTTTACAGAAATGAAAAAGATCATAAGGGAATACTATAAACAACTTTACCAATGAAGTATATAACCAAGATGAAATGGACAAAATCCTACTGACAAACTACTGAGACTGATTCAAGAAGAAATAAAAAATATTAATAGATCTATAACCAAGTGAGAGATTAAATTACTTGTTTAAAAACTTACTACAAAAAAAATCAAAAAACAAAAACCAAAACACAAAAATCAAGGAGGTAAGATGGCGGGCTCGCAGTGAGAGGCTGTCAAGGATGAACATAAGTATGCCTGGAAGCCGATTTTATTTTATTTTATTTTATTTTATTTTATTTTATTTTATTTTATTTTTATTTTTATTTTTAATGTATGAAATTTATTGTCAAATTGGTTTCCATACAACACCCAGTGCTCATCCCAAAAGGTGCCCTCCTCAATACCCATCACCCACCCTCCTCTCCCTCCCACCCCCATCAACCCTCAGTTTGTTCTCAGTACTGGAAGCAGATTTTAAACTCAGTTTCTATTCAGATCATCTTCTTTCACACCGCCTGATAAACATCTTGATTTACCATGGCATTAACAGCAGTAAAGTGGCCATATCAAACAGAACTATCTGAAAACATTCATTTCCAATTCAAAATGGAGCTTTATATTGTATTTGTCATAAATCTATGTATTTTCTCTTCCAGATGACTATCATTGCAAAGTAGAACTTGCTATGACATCTGATGGCAGGATGAAAGTGTGCCACCACCCTCTGTGGACATTCTGTATAAACATACAAAACCTATCCCTCAGCCAGATCTTGTGCGTAATAATGAAGAAAACATGATCGAGTGCTGAACACCAGATGAGAAGAAAAAAAATGAACATTTTGAGTAAGGACCTATGACAGAACTACTTAGCAAAATGTTCTTTACTACTAAGCGCTGTTGGTATCCTCGTGGACAGTATCATAGATGTCATAGGAACCTGGATCCTCCAAAAGACAGATGATACTGAGGTTTTCAGGAATCAAAAAGATGTTATCTTTTGTCTCATTTGCCATTTGAGAAAAGGCAATTGAGTATATTCACTACTATGTTATGTAGCAAAATGATAACAAAATGTCTTTTCATATAAAAACAACCCATGGCCCAGCTGACTTTATTAATGAATTTTACAAATGTTTAAAGATGAGTTAACATCAATCCTTAATCTTTCAGAAACCTTCCAAAAAGTAGAAGGAAAAAAACATTTCCCAGCTTATTCTATGAGGCCATTTTTATCTTACTACCAAAACTAGACAATAATATCACAAGAATATAAAACAACGGACCAATGTTCCTCATGAATATGGATGAAAAATACTAAAAAAAAAAAAATACTAGCAAACTGAATCTGGCAACCTATAAAAACGATTATACACCATGAATTATCCTAGAAATACAAAGCTGGTTCAGTATATGAAAATAAGTCAACGTAGCCCACTATATTAATCAAACAAAGACATAAGCCACATGACCATCTCAACAGATAGAGGGGAAAAAAAAACATTTGACAGAATCCAAATTTCTTTCCTGATTTAAAAAATAAATAAATAAAAATCTCAACAAAGTAGAAATTGAAGGAAAGGTCCTCAACCTGATAAGGGTGTATTTCAAAATCCTGCAATGAACATGATACTTATTGGTGAAAGACAAAGCTTTTCTCCTAAAAGTAAGAACCACACAAAGATGTCCACCCCTGCCACTTCCATTTCAGTATTGTACTTGAGGTTGTAGGCAGAGCAATTAGATACAAAGAAAAAAATAAAGGCATCCAGATTAGAAAAGGAGAAGTAAAATTATGTTTATTCACAGATGATTTGATTGTATATATATAAAATCCTAAGGAATCACCTAAAAAACTATGTGAACTAACAAGTGGGTTCAGCAAGTTTGCCTGACACAAAGGGCATGGTGTCTTATGGTGCCTTTTCATCCTTCATCAGTAAAATGATGCTTCCCTAGCTTAGTTGGGTTCAACAAGACTATATAGGGAGGAGTCCAAATTCAGTGCCGGACACAAAATACGTGCTCAATAATGTGAGTTCCTTCTTTTCTTCATCATTCATCTCACTAATTTGCTATTTAAAGATGGTGGTTAGTAACAATAATTTGATAAAATACAAACATCCTAGCACAGCTGGATCACCTGACATTCATACATCAGCATAAAATAAATGAATCTAAAACAGTTTGTCTCCTACTATCTGAGCAAAGCTCAGTCAGAATGGGAGTGGATATTTGATTAGCAGTCCTGGCTTCTTTCCCCTGCTCCTTCTTCCATGTTCCTGTTCCATTTCTAGAATCAATCCTACCTAAGGATTAAATACCCTCAGTCCCTCCGGTTGAGGAAAATGGGGTCAAGGCAAAGGGATAAACATTAAACTATGGAGGAAGATTTAGACTTCTTGCCCACTCCTCATCAAATTACTCGCTACACTCTATTCCCCAAGACAGGAATACGGCTTCTTCCTTCTACTCTACCTTCTCTTCCCCCATCAAAGGAGGAGGAGGAGGGGGAGGAAGTGATGGGGGAGGAGGAGGAGAAGCAGGAGGAGGAGGAAAAGGAGAAAGAGAGAAAACCTAACTTTTGAAGATGAAGTTCTAGGGCATGGATGAAAAAGAATATGGAGTTTCAAGCTCACACAAAAGGGGTCAGAAAACTGGAAGATGACATTGATGAGGAAAGACAGAATTACGCATAAAACTATCACTGACCTCTTTCCTCTGTTTCCTCCCAGTGCTGCCAGACCCTAGGTGCTCTCACGCTTTCTTCACTCATTAATGCCCAAAGCGTCATGCAGGACAGGAGGTGGGGTAGGGACAGGAACAATCAAAGGAAACTGTTTGTGCTGGTCTCCAGTCAAAGACTTAAACTCAAGGTATACACGACCCCAATGTATCCATATGGTCCAGCCCAGCTTATAGAGGGGTTTGGGACAAAAGCCTCAGCTAATAACGATTATGTCTTTTACTGGACCACTCCCTGTTATGGGTTCAAATGTGTCCTTTTGAAAATACTAATGCCCTAACTCCCAGTATTTATGAATGTAACCTTATTTGGAAATAGGGTTTTACAGATGATAAAGTTAAGATGAGGTCATCAGGTTGCGTCTTAATCCAATATGACTGGTGTCCTTACAAGAAGGAGAAATGTGAACACAGAGACACACACACGTTGAGAATTCCTTTGTGATGATGAAGCCGGAGATCAGGGTATATGTCTACAAACCAAAGAACACCAAAGATTGCTGGCAAAGAGCCAGTAGCTTGGAACAGAGAGGTGTGGAACAGATTCTCACAGCCCTCAGAAAGTACCAACTCTGATCCACCTTGATCTTGGCCTTGTAGCCTCTAAAGCTGTGAGACAGTCAATTTCTCTTGTCTAAGCCATTGGTATGTGGCACTTTGTTGCAGCCATAGCAAACTAATACAACGCTTCCAGCAAGCAATGGGACAAGGATTCAGGGGTTCAGGACCTTCACTATGTCTTCCTTGGGAGGTATATAAACCAGCAAATCCCTTGCTTAGCCTGAGCAGCTGTGGCCAGGGATCTCTTCCTCTCCTTCTTGGCTCTACCCCAGGAAAATATAACCCCAGGATAAAATAATTTTCTAATCTACCTTATCCTGACCCTTTAAATGAGTCCAGCCTTCTCAGGTCCTAAGAGGCATACCCTGCTCCTAGAGCAGAACAGAGCTCAGTGGCTCATGTCCTGAGCTTGGGGGTCAGACAGACCAAATTCCCACCCTGGCCCTTCCACATTCCATCTGTGTGACCTGTAATGAGCACCTCAACACCCCCTCTGCTTCCACTTCCAGGATAGTGGAGCCTGCTTCATGGGGTTGTTTCGATGGCACACAAGCACAGTGTCTGTTACGTAGCTAGTGCCCATTAACTTCTAACATATGCCTCATAGGAGAGCTACTGTTATACACAATGGCCCCAGAGCCCTCCCTCTTGTTCTCATGTCCCGTATCTAAGAGTGCGGCCCCATATCTATGTTTTGGAAGAACCCATGGCTTCCCTTTCGGATTTTGATTTTTGGTCCTCCACGCTGTTGCTTCCTGCTGCTCCCTCTGAGGTTTGGGCTTCACCCAGAGTCAAGTCCCAGCCTCCAAACTCCTCCTCTTGGGCCTACCCAGGGTCTCTCTTCAATAGGTCTCAAGGAGAGATACTGATAATGCAGCCATGCCACCCAAACCTACTCTGGAAAGCCCTCGTCATCATGGAAAATGCCTTGAGGAAGGTTACATAAGTGTTGTCTGTAGAGGTGGATCCAGAAAATGAAAAGATGAATAGGTGCCCAAGCTGGTAGGCTTGTAGCAAATTGAATACATAATCAATTTCACTACTCAATCTCAGGTTCAGAACTTCTGATGCTGGTCAGAACAAAACAAGCTCGGGATCAAGGTGTTCCAACTGTCATGCTTTGGCAAGCACAATGCAGAGAGGTAATTGCACTTCTAGCACGCTTTGATGAGTCTCATGCCGCCCCTCCTTCAAATGCACAAGGGGCCTTGTCAGAACAGATAACCAAGTGACTCCCACAGACAGGGGTTGTGTGAGTCACCTCATAGAAATCAAGACCCCAGCTGCTGAGATGAACAATGTCAAAACTGAGAATTTGTTGGAAACAATTCTATGCACAGCAGAGTGAATTTCAGCTGGCTTCTGCTCTGCTTATTTCGAGTGGCAAACCCAATGCCTTGAGTGAGGCTGCTTCCAGCAGCAGTTTCCAGCTAGGGGAGACTTTGCCTCCCAGGGGACATTTAGAATGTCTGGAGACATTTTGGGTGGTCACAACTGGAGAGGCAGTGCTACTGGTATCTAGTGGGGAGAAGCCAGGGAAGAGCCCTACCCAATTAAGAATTATCCTGCCTAAAATGTCAACAGTGCCTCAGTTGAGATGTCCTGTCCTAGAAGGAAGGACCAGCACAGCATTATCTCCATGACTTTTATATATGGCTCCTGACAGCCCACAATCTCGCCCCACTCTGGTTGACCAGCCTGATTGTTCATGTTCACCGTAGGTTAAGAGGATGAACGTCTGAGTTCAAATCCAAGCTACCTCACCAGCTTGAGCAAGATACTTCACTCTGGATGCTTCTGTTGCCTCTTCTATAAAATGGGGATATTAATAAAATTTGCCACCTAGGATTGTTTAAGGACTAAATGAACTACATGAAATAATCCATGCAAAGTGCTTCATTAAGCATCAAGCACTTAAGGAATGATAACTGTGACTTTTCTTAACCCCTGCTTTACTTTATTTATTGCTATTTTTGAGGACACTCTTTGCCATGGCACTGGATGAGAAGCCCTCTCCCTTCCACTGTCCCACCTGTGATCATTCTTGTCCTCTCAAATTTCAAATGTTCATTCCTCTAGGAAACGTTCCCAGCCCTGCATGTAGGGATCAATCAGTCCCTGCTCTGAGCTCCTCGGCATGTTGTTAACTCCTGTGTCCACCCTAAGATTACCCACCAGTCTGCTTTTATAACCTCTGTCAGCATTTGCCATGGGGCTTACCAGCCTGAGAGCACTTCCTCACTCATTGGTTTGCTGCATCAATAATGAACCCCATAACCCACTAAGACCATCGCTGGTGGTGAATGCCTCTTGGGCATGAGCATGAGTCCGAGGTTAATAAGACTTTCTAGAGGTGGGACTGGGAAGGGACAGGGTGGGGTTCCAATGTAGATTCTCTGATAAGGAGGAATGAAGACCCTTCCCCAATTCATATCCGGGTGACAAAAATCGTGGTCATTGCTCTGGTCGCTAAGATTTCTACTGGTCAGGCATTGCACAGACCTTTTCCGTGAATGGTCTCCCTGACATTTCCCATGAGGGAGGTATCAAAATGATCCCTATTGTTACAATTACTTGACCAATGTCATATCATAGGCATGACTCCCCAGGTAAGTCTAGCTGCCTCAATGTCTATGTTTCTAATGACCCTGATTTATTGTTCCTCAAACACCAGTCAGTTGGCATCATTCAAGGACAATGGAAAAATCTGGCTTCAAATTAATAACCCTCTTCAGACCCCCGGTGGCAGCTATAAATGCCAGTTGGAGGGTTTTCTGAGCTTTTTGTCTCCCTAACAACAGTAACCGTTCTTCAAAAGAAAACTTAAAAACAAGTCTGATTTGTAGAATACATAACACAGAACTGTCCTAGGTTGGAGGAGCTGGGGCAGAGGGTCTCCAGAACCACACCTACCTGCCACCCCCTCCCTGCTCTGGATGCCCTTAAAGGAGTTCTGGGGAAGCAGCTAGTCCCACCTTACATTTTGCAGATGTAGAAACAGAGACTCGGGAAGAGGAAATTATTTGCTAAAAGTTACACTGCTCAAAAGCAGCGGGACCAGGAATTAATTCCATGTCCCCGAGCCCTGAATTCAAAGCTCTTTTGAATTCTTTTGTGAATATATTTTGATGCTTCATTTATGACAACTAGGCTTTCTTGCTGACAAGTGCAGAAATATAAAATAAAGCTCAAAAACTCACAAAGGAATACTATGTCTCACCCAATATGATGCCTTCAGTTACAAGATGCGTCCAAATTTGAGATGTTAAAAGTTCTGGAGCTCAGAGGTGTGGATCATAGGAATCTGGCATGTCCACCTTGCTGGTCTAATCTTGTTTGTACTGCAGATCCATTTCCTATGACTGCCAGTGCAATTGCACATCAGATGTCTGTGGGGTAACATCTACTGATGAACAACAGAGAGAGAGAGACAGAGAGAAATAGGACGTGGGCCACTGAGGCAGAGAAGAGGAGCAAGAGGAGGGAAGGCTGGCTTATGCCCCCTCCCCAGTGCAGAGGAATTTACATGGAGCAAAGTTTCCCTGGCAACAGTTTCCAACTAGACTCCATCTGCCCACCAGGTGATTTGAGTCCTGACCAGTCTGTTCTCAGCCCCTCTACCAGGCAGAAACATGTAGAAGAGCCTGGGAGATCCAGCCCCTCTAAAGCCCAGAGCTGGAGCTGCAAAACACTGAAGATGGTGATGCTTCATCCACTCCCCCAGCCCATCTCTATGCATTTTTCAGGATGAAACTAAACTTACATTAATGCTGAAAAAAGACAATTCTGGACTGCAGAATCAATGAAATGTGGTATATGTGCCAAGAGAATGTTTATTCTGCTGAATTTTAGTGGAAGACACTTCTATTGGTTTCTCTCTATTCTTCAGCACTCTACATTCTAAGACACAAGTTCTAATTTTTTTTAATTAATTCCTATTTTTTGGCGCACAAATCTTTTCCACTTACTCTGTCCCCATGGAAAGGAAGAAGGAATCTACTATTCATCCTTACATGAAGTAGCTTCTAGGCCAAAGAATGGAACTTGTTTTTCAAATGCCTTTACTGAGGCATAATTGATAAGCAAAAAGATTGTGCATCACCAATATATACAATTTGATGAGTTGGGACCTACATATGCACCCATGAAATCATCACCACACTCAAAGTAATAGACATATCCATCACTTCCAAAAGTTTGCTTGTATCCCTTTGTATTTTTGTTTTTGCATTTGATTTCGTGGTAAGAACACTTAATATGAGATCTACCTTCTTAATACATTTTAAGGTTATTTATTTGAAGGAGAGAGAGAGAGAAAGTGCACGTGCACATGGAAGGAGGGGCAGAGAGAGGGGAGACGGAATCCCAAGCAGGCTCCACACAGTCAACACAAGCCCGATGTGGGGCTCAAACTCAGCATCTGTGAGATCATGACCTGAGCCAAAATCAAGAGTCAGTTGCTTAACCAACTGACCCACCCAGGTACCCCTACCCTTTTAATAGATTTTTAAGTGCACAAGACAGTAATCCCATCTATAAGCACAATGTTGTACGGCAGACCTCTAACACTTATACATCTTGCATAACTGAATATTGGCACCTGTTAGTTAGCAAATTGCCATTTCCTTCTACCCCCAGTCCCTGGCAACCATCATTCTATTCTTGATTTCTCTTAGTTGGACGATTTTAGATACTTCACATAAGTAGAATAATGGAATGTTCGTTCTTCTGTGACTGGTTTATTTCACTTAACCTATGTCCTTAAGGTTTATCCATCTTGTCACAAATGGTAGAAATTCCTTCTTTTTTAAGGCTGAATAATATTCCATTGTATGTATATACCATATATGTATTATACCACATATATATAATTCCATAAATGTATATTTCCTTTATCCATTCATCTTTGGATAGATATTGGGTTGTTTCCATATCTTGGCTACAATGAACAATAGTAAACATGGGAGTAGGAATATCAAGATCCTGATTTCAATTATTTTTGGCTATATATGTATGTATGTATATGTACATCCAGAAGTGGGATTGCCCCACCTTAAGATATTTCTATTTTTAATTTTTTGAGGAACCTTCATACTGTTTTCCATAGTGGCTATACTCTTTTACATTCCTACTAAAGGAAGGGGCTTTGGATGGAAGGAAAAAGGAGTCAAAATTCCTTTCTGGCCAAGCTAACAGTTTCCCAAATACCACTATCATAAGTAAAAGTCCTTAAATTTTAAAAATGAGAAATCCTAAAAATCAAAAGCAAAATGAAGGAAGCAAAGCTAATTGTGTTTGGAGTTAGTGGCTTAACCATTCAGAGAAAAGAATTATTTTAAGTGACTTTTAAAATACAGTAATTTGATTATATATCCCTCTAAAGATGAAAACAACAACCAAGAAAGAATCTTAAAGTCTTTTCAGTAATTATGTTGTTAGTAATAACATTGATATTCTTGTTTTCACACTGTAAGACCTGAGCCAAGTATTATTAGAGATGTTCTTTGCCTAGATTTTTGCAGTCTTAAAGTAGAAAACCATGAAGGTGGTCTCATAAGTTGGGGAAAGACAGTGGGTGTTCTGAATCTAGGCCAATCCCCCCACCACCTTTGGCTGTGGCTAGTTAATCACTAAAAAGGAAGCACATATTATCACAATAATTATTCATTTTCTCCTGAAGAAAATAGACTTATCTCCAATTATAAAAGAACTTACTTACCCACATGACTCAGCCTTTAAGAAATGTAACCTTCTAAGAAAAGTAAACTTGACCTTACTATCAGGTAAGACACTCCTGGTTTACTTGTGCTGGTTTGTCTGGTACTTTCTTGTTTTAAGCTGAAAATACCAAGTCCCCAGTCCTGGGTAAACTGGGACATCTGGTCACCCTACTAGGCAAACAAATATTTCACCTTTTCCCTGGTCTGGCTTTTTTTTTTTTTTTTTAAGCCTGTATATCAGCTTGGAATGGTTCTGGCCATGTCTTCTAGAAAAAATGACACCATGACAAAATGCCTCTTCTCCTACCCCCATACTTCTCTTTTGATAAAAGAGGGGGCAGAGAGTTGGAGATGGGTAGGATGAGGACTTCAGGCCATCCCACTGCAGCCCTCTTCCCTCATGCGATGTTGTTCACTGCTCTTAAAAGTCCCACTTACCTTCCTGAGAGTGCCATACCTCAACAGCACCATTTTACTGGCTATATGGAAGGGAAGACAAGAGAATGGACAATCCCCAAACCAACTGGGGTGGAGATCCAAGGCAAAGGAAGAGAATGGTGTCATAAATTCTTAGAAGGTTAGAGTCTATGTATGTGTGGGACTGTTTTAAAGTGGGGTAATTTCTGGAATAAGGGTTGAATGTAGCTTCTGAAAAACAAAAGAAGAGAAACATCATGGATAGGTAAATAGATAATAGATAGATAGATAGATAGATCAATCCATCTACACATTTCCTGTCTTGGACCTGTAGTTATCCATTTCTAATTTATTTTATATTTATTTTTGAGACAGAGACAGCATGAGTAGGGGAGGGGCAGAGAGAGACACAGAATACAATGCAGGCTCCAGGCTCCGTGCCGTCAGCACAGAACCCGATGCGGGGCTTGAACCCACAAACTGCGAGATCATGACCTGAGCCTAAGTCGGATGCTCAACCGACTGAGCCACCCAGGCACCCTGTAGTCATCCATTTCTAACCAACCCCAGTCCTTCAGTGAAAAATATTACTTGGAGATCAAATATACACACACACACACACACACACACACACACACACATATATATATACACACACACACATATATATGTACATATATATATACACACACACATACATGCACACACACACACACACACACATATATATATATATATATATATATATGAATATTTCTCAGCCACCAAAAAGAATGAAATCTTGTCGTTTGCAGTGACGTGAATGGAGCTAGAACACATTATGTTAAGCGAAATAAGTCTATCAGACAAAGACAAATACCATATGATTTCACTCTTATGTGGAATTTAAGAAACAAAACAGATGAACATATGGGAAGTGGGGGTAAGAAGTGGGAGAAATGAACCATAGGAGATTCTTAAAGCTAGAGAATAAACTATGGGTTGACAGAAGAAGGTGGGTGGGGGATGGGCTAGATGGGTGATGGGGACTCAGGAGGGCATGTGTTGCGATGAGCACAGGGTGTTGTACGTAAGTGATGAATCACTGAATTCTACTCCTGAAACCAATATTGCATGGTATGTTAACTAAAATTTAAATAATTTTTTTAAAAAGGAAGCCTTCAAAAAAAAAAAAGAAAAGAATAAAGAAGTATGTGATAGCTCTTGGAAATGAAGTTTTGCTGAGATCAAAATAAGGAAAAGCTTATTTTTCACACACACACAAAAAGACCTGAGCCAAGTTCAAGAGTCAGATGCTCAACCCACTGAGCCACCCAGGTGCCCCAGCTCATGGGTTTCTTATATATTTGATGGATTCAATTATATTACAGCTATTATTCCTTTAGATATTAAAATTTTTCATCTTCAGCTGTTGGAAGCAATCTCACATTTCTCCTAAGGCATTTTAACCTGGCTCCAGAGGCCTTTGACACCTTCCTTGCTTTCTGGCATGACAAGGTGTCCTCCTCTCATCTACACATTTCCTGTCTTAGACCTGTAGTAATCCATTTCTCCAAGAAACCCCAGCCCTTTAGTGAAAAATATTATTTGGGGACCAAAATGAGGATATGAAGATCCTCATTGCTACTGGATTGATCATTCTTTCTTCTTAGGTTTTTACAGTGAACAGAGCTAACATTCGTTCTTTCTAAGAGAAAATTTATCAGTAGTGCATTTTACTTGTATCTTCCCTTTCTAATAAGGAGAACTTTAGTTCCTGATGACATTGAAATTATTACTTATGTTACATATGTAAGTCTATATTTCTGTTTGTGTGTGTGTGTGTGTGTGTGTGTGTGTGTATGCATGTGTACATAGATCAATATCTTTATATGACAGAAGGGACATGAGCAGGGTCTCCATTCTCATGACAGAGGGCAGTGGGATAACATGAACAGTGTTGCTTAAAGCAAAGTAAGTGGAAGAGGGCAAGGGAAGAAGGGGAACACAAAGAGCATTAAGCAGTGAGGGAGACTTTACATGGAATATTCTCTGATGGCAAAGTTGTAGGGTCTGGTGTATAAGGTAAGATGTTTATTTTTTTTTTTTTTTTTTTTTTTTATTTTTTTTTTTAATTTTTTTTTTCAACGTTTATTTATTTTTGGGATAGAGAGAGACAGAACATGAACGGGGGAGGGGCAGAGACAGAGGGAGACACAGAATTGGAAACAGGCTCCAGGCTCTGAGCCATCAGCCCAGAGCCTGACGCGGGGCTCGAACTCACAGAGCGCGAGATCGTGACCTGGCTGAAGTCGGACGCTTAACCGACTGCGCCACCCAGGTGCCCCTAAGGTAAGATGTTTATACACCAGCAGACAACTCCTTAAGACTAAGACTCTCTAATATCACATTCTTTGGCCATCCTCCACAGAAATAAACTCTTTTTTTAATATGCAATTTATTGTCAAATTGGTTTCTGTAAAACACCCGGTGTTCATTCCAGCAGGTGCCTCCCCAATGCCCATCACCCACTTTCCCCTCCCTCCCCCCCGCCTCCATCAACCCTCAGTTTGTTCTCAGTATTTAAGAGTCTCTTACGGTTTGGCTCCCTCCCTCTCTAATTTTTTTTCCCCTTCCCCTCCCCCATGGTCTTCTGTTAAGTTTCTCAGGATCCACATAAGAGTGAAAACGCATGTTATCTGTCTTTCTCTGTATGACTTAAGAAATAAACTCTTATAAAGCACACCATGCCTCAAGCATCATTGTAAGTAATGTTATGTAAACTCATCGAATCCCACCACACCACCAAGCGTTATGCATTATTATTATTATTATCTTCATCTTAGGAAAGAAAACTGCAGTAGAGAAAGGTTAAACCACTTATCCAATGTGAAATTGGTAGGGAGTAGCAGAGCCCAGATCCAACCTGGGTTATTTCGACCTTAGAGTATCATCATGATGCCATATGCCTCTCGAGACAGAGTTTCAAGGACCAACACACAATCACATGCAAATACTCACACACACCTAACACAGAGACATGAGTTGCAAGAGTAACACTAGCAAACCCAAAATTACAGATATCTCATTATATAATGGGATTTGGAAGCCTATAAGATTTTTACACAAATCAGCATCACTCATAGAGATACAAGACCATTAGGGGATGGAATTAAAACTCTCTTTTTCTAGATAGGTAAATGATCAACAGATGATGAGATGGATGGATGGATAGATAGATAGATAGATAGATAGATAGATTCATCCATTTATTCATTCATTCATCCATCCATTCATTCATTCACTCTTCATTCTGTAAATGAAGATACTGAGATTTAGGAAGGTTAAATAATAACTTCCCAAAGTCACTCACCTAGTAAAGTTATGAATCAGAATTATGTATCCAAAGAGCTTGTAATACCTCTACTTTGAGGAACCCAGTATGACAGAGGTGATGGATGGATAGTCCTAAATATGGGATCCAGGCTGTCTCCTCTCAAGGTACAGCACTATCCAAGAAGCTTCCCTTCTGAGCAGAGAATTCAATCCAATTTTCCCCTAAAATGGGCTAGAAATAGTCCATTTGTACCAAGCTGTCTCAACCTAATGGGTGAGAGGGGGAAGTCCCTAATGCAAGCCAGAGCAGGTGCAGGAAGCCATCCACCTCCTCCCTGCATCCCAGAGGGCCACTCATCACAGCCCCAGGACCGGGAGGACCAGGAAGCAGGGCCTACAGCTGGGCAGCCCTCATGCCAAGAATGCATAAACCCAGAATGGAAGCTGGAGGGAGAAAGAAGGCAGGCTTAGCACATCAGCTCTCCGACTCACTCCCCGATGTAGTTGGAGCTAGGGAAAGCAGACGTAAAAACATCACCAGCTGGTGTGTTTCCTGGCAGGGACACCAGCCGCAGGCTTGCCTGCCCCCAGACACTTGCGTGCAGCAAACTTCCATCTGTAGCTCCATTCCCTTTGTTTACTGGGGCTACAAGGCAGGAGAAGAGACCAAACGAACGTTTCAGAGGCCCAACAGGACCCGGGCGCTGCCTCCAGTGGAACGGGGTTGATGGAGGGTAGGCTGGCAGTCAAAAGCGGAAGCTTCATTATACTTGTAAACGCAAGTGTGAAATAAAAGAGCTCTCCTGGCACCTTTGCCGTGGTGCCTGCCCTCGGCAGCTGCCCTCGCCTGCACCTTCTGTCTCCCAGCAGCCCCAGAAGCTCCACGGGGCTGGGCCTGGGAAGTCCAGGACAAGCCCACGCCCGCCTGGCAGGCCTGAGGGCAGAGCCGGAAGAGCCCAGCCCCGTGTCCTGGCCTGGCCAGCGGACATGCTGGCCCCTCGTCTCTCACTGTAAGAACTGCAGCCTCTTACCTGTTCTCCCCAGGATGTCCCTGCAAAGGGCAACAAGGAAGAGAGACGAGAGAGCGGATCTCCATGCCTGACTTGCAACAGGGTTTCCTTCCTCTCATGCCTGTTCTCTTGGCTTCTCATCTTCGTACGGCCACACGCTGCCGGGCGCCCTGACTGCCCAGGCGACGTGAGGGACGTCGGAGGAATCCAAAGAGCAAGGGGAAAGCTGAATCCCAAGGCTCTCTTTCCGCAGTTCCAATCAGCGAGGCTTCCTCGAGCACAGATCCACACGCCAGGCGCGGGGCGGGGAGGCCGGAGCGCCCAGTCCTCAGGAGATCAACTTCAACCCAGCACAGGCCCCAACGAAAAGAACACAACGGGCTCAGCCTCTGTTCATTCCACACACACTGAGCCCCTCTTCTGGACAAGAAACGCTTTCTGAAGTAAAGTGGACTCTCTCTCTCTCTCTCTCTCTCTCTCTCTCTCTCTCTCGTGACACCAGTGAAGTCAGGCAGAGTGTTTGGCTAACATGAAGCCTTGAATTACAACTATTTCAGACTAAAATGTATCACTGTTTCATTCCACATGCGTCATGGACCTATTGTATGTGTGGGAGGTGCTGCCTTAGAACGGGAGGGGGATATAAAGGTAATTGAGTCACGGATTCAGGTCTTAAGTGGACCCAGGTCTCAAAGTGTACAAAATCAAGCGGGGAGACAGAAACAAGTAACAATAACTCCAGCTCAGGATATGCTAAGGTACAAGTAAGGAAGACAAAACTATAATTTATTGAGTAACCACTTACCATGTGCCTTGTGGTTTACATAGAAAATTAGCAAAGGGTCTTTGGGCAATATTTGGGGCTCATCTGTTCTGTGCTCCAGGCCTGGGGATAGGGCCTTGAGAGAGAAACAAACAAGCAAATACATAACTACAATGTAACAGGAAGCAGCGACAGGGGAAGTGGAGGCCACTTAATACCAATTTGGAGAATCAAAGAGGGCTTCCAGGAAGAAGTGACTTCTAAGCTGAACCTGAAGGATGAGTCAGCCAAACAAATCAGAGGAAGAGATTGTACTTGGCAGAGAAAATAACATCTGCAAAGTCCCAAAGGCATGACAGACGTGTAGTTTCTTCATTTAATGAGAGAAAGTGAGGTGAATCTGGGGGTATTATGGAATTTTCTCGAAATCACACAGCTGATAAATGATACAAGTAGAAGTTAGATCTGGATCTCAGTTCCCACCTATAAAAGCTAATAATAGAAGGAGAGAGATAGGTCCCCACTGAAAAGATCAGGGGGTGCTTTGATAAAGGGAGTTTTGAAGAATGGGTTAGAAATGAAAGGAGGTAGACCCAAGGGGAAGGAACATGTGAGGCAAAGGGATGTTAAGAGACAGAGAATCATGAGGGTGCCTGGGTGGCTCAGTTGGTTGAGTGTCCGACTCTTGATTTCAGCTCAGGTCATGATTCTAGGGTCATGAGATCAAGCCCCACATCAGATTCCGTGCTGAGCATGGAGCCTGCATGGGATTCTCTCTCTGTGTCTCTCTGTCTCTCTGTCTCTCTGAAATTAAAAAACAATAATTAATTAAAAGAGAGAGAAAGAGGGGCGCCTGGGTGGCTCAGTCGGTTAAGCATCCGACTTCGGCTCAGGTCACGATCTCGCGGTCCCTGAGTTTAAGCCCCGCGTCGGGCTCTGGGCTGATGGCTCAGAGCCTGGAGCCTGCTTCCGATTCTGTGTCTCCCTCTCTCTCTGCCCCTCCCCCGTTCATGCTGTGTCTCTCTCTGTCTCAAAAATAAATAAACGTTAAAAAAAATTTAAAAAAAAATAAAAGAGAGAGAAAGAGACAGAGAATCATGTATTGGCTGGAATGAAAGGTGATGCTGCAGGTGGGAGGAGGTTTTTTGGAAGATAAAGTTGGAAAGAATGATTATAAATGGGAAGATCCATCCATCAAGTGAAAGATACCTCATTCCCACCAGCAGGATTATTGAGTCCAAATGGCATTGGACATTTTAAGGGACAGAAAAAAGGAGAAGACAAAATGTTGGGTATGCTAATATGGAGACAGAGGAGGCCTCAGTATGGACTGATTGCTTGTGTACCCACAAATCCATATTTTGAAACCATGATTCCCCACGTAACGGTATTTGGAGGTGAGGACTTTGGGAAGGAATTGGGTTTGTATAAGGTCATCGGGGTGAAGCTTTCGTGATGGGCTTTGGGCTCTTAGAAGGGAAGGAAGAGACCCAGGAACCCTCTCCCTCCCATGTGAGGATAGAGCAAGGGGACATCCATTTCTTCCAGGAAGCAGGCCTTCCTCAGGAACCAAGTCAGCCAGAAACTTGATCCTGGCCTTCCTGACCTTCAGAACTGTGAGGAGGAAATGTCTGTCCTTTGAGTCTCCCGGTCTATGAGAGCCCAAGCTGACTAAGACAGCCCTGCAGTGGGAGACACTCCTCTGACCTGAGGGGGTGGACACAGAATCTCCAACACACCTAAGAAAAGAGCGCAGGCACTCCACGGCCAGTAGATCCAGAGCTCCTGTCAGACCACTACTCCCAGAATACCTTGCAGGGCTCTCCCATCTTGGCCCCCATTCCATCCTTTCTTCTTCTCTTCTTTCCTTCCTTCATTGCCTCTACCCTCCTTCCCTATGAAAAGCACAGTTGCACCTTTTATTTCTTGAGATAAACAGACCCAGCCGAAAACACAAAGGTTTTATAGAAGACTCATCCAAAAAACATATCGCCTCGGAGTTAGATTTGATGGAATATTTTAACACGTGTTGGATTTTTAATGTTGGTGTCTGGCTACCAAACAAATTATAAACTAATAAAAAATGTAAAACTCTTTCCTTCAAACTCAGGTTTCAACAACAAATTGATAACTCGAGTCTTTACTGCACTCCAAAAAGGAAGAGTTTTTGTTTGCTGCTATTATTTGTTTGTCGTCTTTCTTTGGCAGTCTCCAATAAAATCAGTGCTCCTGTGAGAGAAAAGAAAAGGTACAGATAGCCCAAAAATTACTGAAAAGAGGCAAGAGTTTGGGTCAAAGGTAGAGCAGGACTTGCAGTCAACCTTCCCGGAGGGCAGAGTAATGGAAAAGTGCATGGGCTTTGGAGCCAATAGACGCATGGACTCCTCCAAATTCTCCGAACATGGCAAGTCACTTCTGTCTTGGTCTCATTAGGAAGGTGAGGACACTGCTCCACACAGGATGGTTGTAAGTATTAAATAAGAGGGGGGCACCATGCTGGCTCAGTTGGTAGTGTGCAACTCTTGATCTCAGGGTCGTGAGCTCAAGCCCCATATTGGGCAAGGAGCTTACTTAAAGTTAAAAAGTAAAATAAAATAAAAAATTAAATAAGATGGTGCATACGCATCCCTCGTGCAGAGCTCAGAGCGTGACAGGTGCTCAACAACGGGCCCTTCTCCACAGTCAGCCCATCCCCCTAAGGGCTTTGTACAGATCTCTACGATAACACTCGTAACAGTGCATTTTAATTTTCTGGGTTTTGTTCTATCTCTCCCATTGGATATGAGCCACTTAAGAATACAAACCAGGGGCGCCTGGGTGGCGCAGTCGGTTAAGCGTCCGACTTCAGCCAGGTCACGATCTCGCGGTCCGGGAGTTTGAGCCCCGCGTCAGGCTCTGGGCTGATGGCTCGGAGCCTGGAGCCTGTTTCCGATTCTGTGTCTCCCTCTCTCTCTGCCCCTCCCCCGTTTATGCTCTGTCTCTCTCTGTCCCAAAAAAATAAATTAAAAAAAAAAAGAATACAAACCAGGTATTGTACCCTAATTTACCAGAGACAAATACTAAGTGAATAGTAAGTAGTTCCTCAGTTAACCACTTCTCACTGCTTGAGTTTAAAATCTCTCACCTCAGGGGCTCCTGGGTGGCCCCCTCGGTTGAGTGGCCGACTCTTGGTTTCAACCCAGGTCATGATCCCACAGTTCGTGAGATTGAGCTCTGCCTCGGGCTCTGCTCTGGCAATGCAGAGCGTGCTTAGGATTCTCTCTCTCTCCCTCTCTGTCTACCCCTCCCCTGCTCACATGCACTCTCCCTCTCTCCCTGTAAATAAATAAATGAACTTTAAAAAATATTTTTTAAAAAGATAAAAGCTCTCACCTCAGTTAAGGATCTAAAAAACAGACACTTTAACAAAACTCAAAACCGTACCAGTGATTCAGGCCTGTCAGGGGTGCTGAAGCTCAGGGGAGAAGGAGCCAGGATGAGGCAGGAGCCATCAGGAAGAGTTTGTGGAGGGACACGGGACTTGAGAGGGATCTTGAAGACTGGGCAGCCCTGAGTGGAATCAGGGAAGCCGCGTCAGAAAGGAGGAAACCGTGCAGAAGAATGGCAGCAAAAAGGGCATGTCACATGCACAGGACAGGAAGAGGATAAATGCGCTTGGGTTTTGCAGACTATGTGGTGGGGTAGGGAACCACCTTGGTGCCCAAGGAGGGGAGCCACCTGATGCTACTGCCAGACGCAGCGTCCCCAAATCTCCCAATATCTGGAAGAGGAACACGCCTGGAAAATATCTGTGCTTTGTCTGGGGTTGTTGGAGAAGGAAGGTCACAGAAAGGGAGCAAGAGCCCCAGGGCATCCTACATGAGGCATGACTACCCATGGGTCCATTCCCATCATGCTGGTGCCACGTCAGCAGCAGGAGACCGACCTGGGGGTCATCATGCACCAGCTCCCAGCCCAGTATCCTGACGGATCAGCAGCTTACAGGCCCTGGTGAGGGTCCATGGCCCCAGCTCAGTGGCAACCTCAGCAGGGTGCTATCACAAACCGGCCTGTATTAGTCAGTGCTGGCCAGGGAAACAGAACCAACAGTATATGAATATATCCAGAATGAGATTATTTTAAGGAACCGGGTCACATGATTTTGGGGTTGGTAAGTCCAAAATCTGCGGTGTGGGACAGCAGGCCAAAGTCCCAGGAAAATCCAGTACTACAGTTTGAGTCTGAAAGTCATCTGCTGCAGAATTCCCTCTTGCTCCGAGGAGGTTGATCTTCTGTTCAAGACTTCAACTGATTAGATGAGGCCCACCCATGCTGTGAAGGGCAATATGCTTTACTCAAAGTCCACGGATCTAAATGTTAATTGCATCCTCAACACCGTCACAGAAACATCCAGAATATTGTTTGGCCAGATATCTGGGCACCAGGGCTCAGTTGACACCTAAAATTAACCATTGCAGAGCCCCGGGCCTTTCAAAAAAGAATGACAAAGGACAAGTTGAAAGGAATTTGAGGAAGGCACATTTTGCTGGAAATGGAGGGTAATGTTCGAAAGAAGAGAGAGAGCCATAAATGTGAAAGGACACGATAATTCAGAGAGTAACGATCAATTTTCTGTGCAAAGTATTTTTTCACTGTGTTATATTTTATCCACTAAGCCCTCAGAGACTGGTCTTCTTCCCATTTCACAGATGAAGAGAGTGAGGCTTATGAAATCACAAAGACTCAAATTTGTGGAGCTGGCAACCAACCACAGATACTATGTTCCCTAAATCCACAATGTGCTCCTTTGAAACCAAAATTGCCTGTCTCCAGAGGAACTAGGGTGCTCTGAGCACAGAATAGCACTCAGAGAAGGAAAGCGGACAGAAAAACAAACACCAAAACTGAAACCCACAGAAGCAGCAGCATGTAACTGTTGGTGAATGGTCGGTCAGCTCAGAGGTGAACTGTGTCTTAGCTCCTGAAAAAAAGAGTAAGATGTGCCTTGTGGTGCCTTCCCTGCTGCCTGCAATTTTAGGTGGATACATTAGAAAATCAACAAAGAAGTTCTTGGGGGAGGTGCTCCTTTTAGAACAGGTTAAAGTATCATAATTGCTCAGGTCTCTTGCAAATTGCCTGACTCAAAGTCTTGTTTATTACCATTTCCAAATGACTGAAAAGCTTTTCCCTCCTTTGTGACGGTCTGGAAATTGAACGAACCGAGAGGACCCCATTATCTGCTCCTGACTGCAACCCACAACTGGGTTTTCTGACCAAGCACAAAGGAAGAAAGAAGAAAGGGCATCTTTCCTTTCCAACAGAAAAAAATAAATTGTGAGCTGTTATGAAATGATGTCGTTACTATTTTAAGCCTAGCTATAAATCTGTGTATCTGCTAGGTTAGCTTGCTGTTGGTGTATGCATGGTCTCTCCGAACTGAGAGTGTCTTTCATGATTCTACGTATCACTGGACTCAGCCAGGCCACAAACCAGCAGGGCAAGCTCGGGGGAGGGACCTAAGCTTGCTGACCCCTGCCTTGCCTAGTTCCCAGGAGTGTGGACATGTGGATAAGTGTTTTGCAACCCATAAAGCATCATGTCAGTGTAAGTCCTTATTATCACCATGGTTAAAAACAGCAACAGCACTTATCTTCTCTCCAATTTGTAATTTCGTGCCATCATCCATCTGGGGTCTATTCTGGTCTACAGCCTTTGGGACCTCTGTGGTCAGTGACAGTGAAGCTGGAGAAAGCCTGACACCAGGCCGGCAGGACCTGGAGACCCCAAATTATCATGGAGCTTTTACTTATGTAATATCACTGTCAGGGGGCTTTTGCATCTGATTATAACAGTAATTCCTACAATGGTAGAAAACACGTAGAAATAGAATAAGTATAATCTTTGGAGTCAGACAGCCCATGATTTAAATCGGGTCTCTGCTACAGAATAGCTAAGTGACATAAAGTAGTTATGTATCATTTCTGGATCTCAGGTCTCTCAAAAAAAAAAAAAAGCAGACAATTAAAAAGAATCATATTAACAGATGTATTTAAAGTGCCACAAAATTACATAACAAATGTTACATAATAAATGCTAAACAAGTGTTAATTCCCTACCACTTACACTCTTCCCTCCATACTGCACGAAAACAGAAATTACGTTACCCAGACGACACCTTCCCAAATTGGATTTTCTTTCCGATATTATGGCACGCCCTGTGTGTGCCAGGAATTATGCTGGATACCACACATACCATTTGAACGAAATAATCTTCTAAGTACATGATAGTTGATGAATACAATTAAGCTAAGTCCAAAACATTAGGTGAAATATCAAAACACACTCTACTGGGTAATGAAGCTTCTTCTGGGGCTACTGTGGTTAAAAAAAAACAACAGGCCTAGATCTATCTGGGTGATTATCAGACTTTTAGCACCTAGCAGAGAGGACCTCCAATAAATGTTTTCTTAAGCAACCCTGTTGGTAAACAGGAAAGAACAATGAGTAATCAACATAGCACATGCCTAGCTATTTCTGATGCGTTGGGGGACAGCCTCCTGTCAACCAAACCTTCCATACACCTACAAGGGGCAAGAGTCATCTCCATCTCTCAGGCAGGCATGGCTTAGTGAGGTTCTAGCACTAGATGAGAATCATCAGTTGTTCAGACCAAATGCTTTTCCAGATGCTGACTGAGTCACAGTTAAATGGTGAAGGAACCCCAGGATCAACCCTACATTTGGATCCCCATAAGAACCCTTTTGGAAGCTGTCTTCAGAACTACCTTTGACTAAAGGGGGAGGAACCAAGATGGCGGAACAGCATGGAAGCTTTTTGTGTGTCTCGCATCCATGAAATAGAGCCAGACCAACACTAAACCATCCTACACGCCTAGAAAACTGATTGGAGGATTAACACAACAAGCTGCACAACCTGAACCACAGAATTCAGCAGGTACGAGGCGCGGAGAGCTGAACTTGGGGAGCAAGAAGCCGCGAAAGGTAAGGAACTGTTTTTGCGGGCGGAGAGAGGACGGAGACTGGGTAGGAGGGGAGAATATGGGAAAAGCACCCCTCCCCAAAAGCAGCTGGAGAGAAAGTGGAAAATTGGAAACAGCCGCAGGGACTAAATTAAAAGGGAGAAAGGAGAGGGTTTAAATTCCATTAAGACTGTAAACGAGGGACGCGCAGAGGCTGCAACTCCGCAGCTCCCTACCTGGCGGTGCTCTGGTGGGAAGGGCGAATCCCCAGGAGCAGAGTGGGGTCCGGGAGGGTCTCGGGCCACACGGGGAGAAGCGGTTCCACTGCTGGAAGGACATTTGGTAGAGACTGTTGACGCCACCTGGTCCCAGCAGACCCCAGAAAACGGCCACTTTCTCTGATTCTGGAACAAGGTCATTAAGGGTGAAGCTTGGTGCCAGATGTGAGTTGTAATTTTCCATAACCCCTGAAATGCTGCTGCTACACTGTCTCGCGAACATTTTCTGGGACGGGCCGGCACCTGGCCGCAGTCTAGGGGCACCGGCAGCAGCAGGGTCCAGCGGGCATTCCTGGGTGCAGCCAATATTCAGCCACTGCTCATTCGGCCACTGCTCGGTGAGACCCTCCCGCAGAGGGGCAGAGCAGGTCAAAGCCTCCGTCCTTCGGAACTAAGGGGCCGGGGAAAACAGCCACATCTGAGACAAAACTCGGGAGAGAGGTACTGCCTGGGGCCTGGTCACGGAGAATGGAAAAACAGGGAGTGGACGAGAGCTGAGGACAGAGGACTGGTGCTGGATTGGTGATCTGGGAGAACAAACTGGGTGGCGCCATTTTTACCGCGCATGCGCATACAAGCGCAGCAACACTGCACCCCAGTAGGCTAGCAGCGCCATCTAGTGGAGAGCGGAGGTGTTACACCGACCCCACCCAAATGGACCAACTTCTCTCCTCAAGAACACAAGCCTCACCACCAGCTTAATTGATGGACTATAAAGAGCTACATAGACTGACCTCTAGGGGAAAACGAAGCAATTGCAGTCCTATTTCAATCCGTTAGCAGGTTCATCTGTTCAATTTTTTTCTTTTTTTTTTCCTTTTTCTCTTTTACAATTCTTTTCTTTTTCTTGAATACAGAAAGAGAAAAAGTTCATTTTTATTTTCAGTTTTTATTAAAAATATCTCTTTAATTTTTATTACTATATTTTTTACTTTTGTGTAAAATTTTTCAAATTCTACTTTACTTCCATCATTTTATTTTAGTCTACTTCAGTGTACTCACCTTTTCAAATTTTCAATTTCCTTTTTTCTTTCTTTTTATTTTTTTCTCTTTTTCATTTTTTACTTGAATGCAGAAAGAGAAAAAGTTCATTTTTACTTTCAATTTCTTTCAAAAATATTTTTATTTAATTTTTATTACCATATTTTTTGCTTTTAGGTAAATCTTTTCAAATTCTATCTTACTCCCATCATTTTATTTTAGTTTACTACAGTGTAGTCACTTTTTCAAATTTTCAAATGATGTCTTTTTTCTTTTCTTTTTTCTTCTTTTTTCCTTTTTTATCTTTTTTCTCTTTTTCATTTCTTTTTTCTTAAATACAGAAAATGAAAAAAATCATATTTATTTTTAATTTTTATTAAAAATATTTTTCTTTAACTTTTTTCTACTATATTTACTTTTGTGTATATTTTTTCAAATTCTATTTTACCCCCATCATCTCATTTTAGTCTACTTCAGTGTATTCATTTTTTCAAACTATCAAACGATTTCCTTTTTTTTTTCTTTTTCTCCCCCCCTTTTTTTTTCTCTAATCGGTCAAACCACTTTCCACACCCAGACCAAAACACACCTAGGATCTAGTATCATCTATTCGATTTCTGTGTGTGTGTGTGTGTGTGTGTGTGTGTGTGTGTAATTTTTAATGTTAATATTTTTTTTAATTTTAGTTTTTTTAATTTCAATTTTTCTACCTCATTAATACCTTTTCTCCCTTCAAAATGACAAAACGAAGGAATTCACCCCAAAAGAAAGAGCACGAAGAAATGACAGCCAGGGATTTAACCAACACAGATACAAGCAAGATGTGTGAAACAGAATTTAGAATCATGATAATAAGAATACTAACTGGAGTCAAAAATAGATTAGAATCCCTTTCTGCAGAGATAAAAGAAGTAATAAACAGCCAGAGTGAAAGTAAAAACGTTATAACTGAGCTGCAATCACGGATGGATGCTGCGGTGGCAAGGATGGATGAGGCAGGACAGAGAATCAGCGATTTAGAGGACAAACTTATAGAGAATAACGAAGCAGAAAAAAAGAGGGAGATTAAGGCAAAAGAGCACGATTTAAGAATTAGAGAAATCAGTGACTCATTAAAAAGGAACAACATCAGAATCATAGGGTCCCAGAGGAGGAAGAGAGAGAAATAGGGGTAGAAGGGTTATGTGAGCAAATCATGGCAGAAAACTTTCCTAATCTGGAGAAAGACACAGACATCAAAATCCAAGAAGCACAGAAGACCCCCACGAGATTCAACAAAACCCAACCATCAACATGGCATATCATAGTCAAATTCACAAAATACTCAGGCAAGGAGAGACTCATGAAAGCAGCAAGGGAAAAAAAGTCCCTAACCTACAAGGGAAGACAGATCAGGTTTGCAGCAGACCTATCCACAGAAACTTGGCAGGCCAGAAAGGAGTGGCAGGATATATTCAATGTGCTGAATCAGAAAAATATGTACCCAAGAATTCCTTATCCAGCAAGGCTGTCATTCAAAATAGAAGTAGAGATGAAAAGTTTCCCAGACAAACAAAAATTAAAGGAGTTTAGGACCACTGCACCAGCCCTGCAAGAAATTTTAACGGGGACTCTCTGAGGGGAGAAAAGATGAAAAAAAAAAAACTATATATATATACACATGTATATACACGTGTATATATATATATATATATATATATATATATATATATGTGTGTGTGTATAAATACCAAAAGCAACAAAGATTAGAAAGGACCAGAGAACACCACCAGAACCTCCAACTCTACAAGCATCATAATGGCAATAAATTCATATCTTTCAGTACTCACTCTAAACATCAATGGACCCAATGCTCCAATCAAAAGACATAGGGTAACAGAATGGATAAGAAAACAAGATCAATCTATATGCTGTTTACAAGAGACCCACTTTAGAACTAAAGACACTTTCAGATTGAAAATAAGGGGATGGAGAACCATCTATCATGCTAAGGGTCAACAAAAGCAAGCTGGAGTAGCCATGCTTGTATCAGACAACCTAGACTTTAAAATAAAGACTGTATCAAGAGATGCAGAAGGATATTATATCATAATCAAGGGGTCTATAGACCAAGAAGACCTAACAATTGTAAACATTTATGCGCCAAATGTGGCAGCACCCAAATACATAAATCAATTAATCACAAACATAAAAAAACTTATCAATAGTAATACCATAATAGTAGGAGACTTGAACACCCCACTCACAGCAATGGACAGATCATCTAATCAAAAAATCAACAAGGAAACAATGTCTTTGAATGACACACTGGACCCAGGTGGACTTAACAGATATATTCAGAACATTTCATCTTAAAGCAGCAGAATTCACATTCTTCTCCAGTGCACATGGAACATTCTCCAGAATAGACCATATACTGGGACACAAATCAGCCCTAAGTAAGTACAAAAAGATAGAGATCATACTATGCACATTTTCAGACCACAACGCTATGAAAGTCGAAATCAACTACAAGAAAAAAATTGGATGGGGCGCCTGGGTGGCGCAGTCGGTTAAGCGTCCAACTTCAGCCAGGTCATGATCTTGTGGTCCGTGAGTTCGAGCCCCGCGTCAGGCTCTGGGCTGATGGCTCAGAGCCTGGAGCCTGTTTCCGATTCTGTGTCTCCCTCTCTCTCTGCCCCTCCCCCGTTCATGCTCTGTCTCTCTCTGTCCCAAAAATAAATAAACGTTGAAAAAAAAAAATTAAAAAAAAAAAAAAGAAAAAAATTGGAAAGGTAAAAAATACTTGGAGACTGAAGAACATCCTACTAAAGAATGAATGGGCTAACTAAGCAGTTAAAGAGGAAATTAACAAGTATATGGAAGTCAATGAAAATGATAACACCACAACCCAAAACCTCTGGGATGAGGCAAAGGTGGTCATAAGAAGAAAGTATATAGAAATCCAGGCCTTCCTAAAGAAGGAAGAAAGATCTCAGATGCACAACCTAACCTTACGCCTTAAGGATCTGTGAAAAGAACTTCAAATAAACCCCAAAACCAGCAGAAGACAGGAAATAATAAAGATTAGAGCAGAAATTAATGCTATCGAAACCAAAAGAACAGTAGAACAGATCAATGAAACCAGAAGCTGGTTCTTTGAAAGAATTAACAAAATTGATAAACCACTAGCCAGTTTGATCAAGAAGAAAAAGGAAAGGACCCAAATAAATAAAATCAAGACAGAAAGAAGAGAGATCACACAACCAACACAACAGAAATAAAAACAATAATAAGAGAGTATTATGAGGAATTATATGCCAATAAAATGGGTAATCTGGAAGAAATGGACAAATTCCTAGAAACATATACACTACCACAACTGAAACGGGAAGAATTAGAAAATTTGAACAGGACCCATAACCAGTAAGGAAATCGAATTAGTAATCAAAACTCTACCAAAAAACAAGAGTCTAGGGCCAGATGGCTTTCCAGGAGAATTCTACCAAACATTTAAGGAAGAGTTAACACCTATTTTCTTGAAACTGTTAAAAAAATTGGAAATGGAAGGAAAACTTCCAAACTCTTTCTATGAAGCCAGCATTACTTTGATTCCAAAACCAGAGACCCCATTAAAAAGGAGAACTATAGACCAATTTCCCTGATGAACATGGATGCAAAAATCCTCAACAAGATATTAGCCAACTGGATCCAACAATACATTAAAAAAATTATTTACCACGACCAAGTGGGATTTATACCTGGGATGCAGGGCTGGTTCAATATCCACAAAACAATTAATGTGATTCATCACATCAATAAAAGAAAGGACAAGAACCATATGATCCTCTCTATAGATGCAGAGAAAGCATTTGACAAAGTACAGCATCTTTTCTTGATAAAAACCCTCAAGGGGCGCCTGGGTGGCGCAGTCGGTTAAGCGTCCGACTTCAGCCACGTCACGATCTCGCGGTCCGTGAGTTCGAGCCCCGCGTCAGGCTCTGGGCTGATGGCTCGGAGCCTGGAGCCTGTTTCCGATTCTGTGTCTCCCTCTCTCTCTGCCCCTCCCCCGTTCATGCTCTGCCTCTCTCTGTCCCAAAAATAAATAAACGTTGAAAAAAAAATTAAAAAAAAAAACAACCCTCAAGAAAGTAGGGATAGAAGGATCATACCTTGAGGTCATAAAAGCCATATAAGAATGACCCAACACTAATATCATCCTCAATGGGGAAAAACTGAGAGCTTTCCCCCTAAGGCCAGGAACAAGACAGGGATGTCCACTCTCGCCATTGTCATTCAACATAGTATTGGAAGTCTTAGCCTCTGCAATCAGACAACACAAAGAAATAAAAGGCATCCAAATCAGCCAGGAGGAGGTCAAACTTTCACTCTTCACAGATGACATGATACTCTGTATGGAAAACCCAAAATATTCCACAAAAAAACTGCTAGAACTGATTCATTAATTCAGAAAAGTTGCAGGATATAAAATTAATGCACAGAAATCAGTCACATTCCTATACACTAACAATAAAGTGACAGAAAGAGAAATCAAGGAATCGATCCCATTTACAGTTGCACAAAAAGCCATAAAATACCGAGGAATAAATCTAACCAAAGAGCTCAAAAATGTATATACTGAAAACTATAGAAAGCTTATGAAAGAAATTGAAGAAGACACAAAAAAAAATGGGAAAAGATTCCATGCTCCTGGATAGGAAGAACAAATATTGTTAAAATGTCGATACTACCCAAAGCCATCTACATATTCAATGCAATCCCTATCAAAGTAACACCAGCATTCTTCACAGAGCTAGAACAAATAATCCTAAAATTTGTATGGAACCAGAAAAGACCCCGAATAGCCAAAGCAATCTTGAAAAAGAAAACCAAAACAGGAGGCATCACAATCCCAGACCTCAAGCTATACTACAAAGCTGTAATCATCAAGACAGTATGGTACTGGCACAAGAACAGACACTCAGATCAGTGGAACAGAATAGAGAACCCAGAAATGGACCCACAAATGTATGGCCAACTAATCTTTGACAAAGCAAGAAAGAATATCCAATGGAATAAAGACAGTCTCTTCAGCAAGTGGTGCTGGGAAAACTGGACAGCGACATGCAGAAGAATGAACCTGGACCACTTTCTTACACCAGACACAAAAATAAACTCAAAATGGATGAAAGACCTCAATGTAAGACAGGAAGCCATCAAAATCCTCGAGGAGAAAGCAGGCAAAAACCTCTTTGATCTTGCCCGCAGCAACTTCTTCCTCAACACATCTCCAGAGGCAAGAGAAACAAAAGCAAAAATGAACTACTGGGACCTCATCAAAATAAAAACTTCTTCACAGTGAAGGAAACAATCAGCAAAACTAAGAGGCAACCGACAGAATGGGAGGAGATATTTGCAAATGACATATCAGATAAAGGGTTAGTATCCAAAAGCTATAAAGAACTTATTAAACTCAACACCCAAAAAACAAGTAATCCAGTAAAGAAATGGGCAAAAGACATGAATAGACACTTCTCCAAGGAAGACATTCAGATGGCCAACCGACACATGAAAAAAGCTCAACATCACTCATCATCAGGGAAATACAAATCAAAACCACAATGAGATACCACCTGACACCTGTCAGAATGGCTAACATTATCAACTCAGGCAACAACAGACGTTGGAGAGGATGAGGAGAAAGAGGATCTCTTTTGCATTGTTGGTGGGAATGCAAGCTGGTGCAGCCACTCTGGAAAACAGTATGGAGGTTCCTCAAAAAACTAAAAATAGGACTACTCTACGACCCAGCAATTGCACTACTAGGTATTTATCCAAGAGATACAGGTGTGCTGTTTCGAAGGGACACATGCACCCCCATGTCCAGTCCAGTCTCCCTCACTTGTATCACCCAGGAACGAACAGTCTGAACTCTGGCCCTACATTTTCATATTAGACCAGCTTCCCCTGCTATAGCAATGCCAGCAGAAGGAGGGCGGTGCGGGCGGCCATTCCCTGTCCGTCATTTGGAACAGCTCTTGCAAACAGATGGGCTTTGTGACCCAGCCCCATACCACCTCACTGAGCCATGGGGAGACTCGGTGTGAATACCCTTGACTTCCCACCTATAGAAGCACACCTATATTCATTAATACAGTATGACCTCATGTTTACTGAGCTGTGTGCTAACCACTCTATGTATCTCATATGGCCCTTGTAACAGTCCTACATGTGAGTGATAGTATCATCATCCCCATGTTCCAGTGAAGAAAATAAGATTGAAAGGGTTCTGTCGCTTGTAAACAGCAGAGCCTACCGCAAACCTACCCCACCCGGCTGGACATCCCGTTACAGTGTCGCCTCTCTCTGCCATTTTCATGGAATGGTACGCTGCTTCTCTGCCCTCCCAGCAAAGGCCATCCCCCTCCACCCTGTCTCCTCACCCCCACTGTCTCCTCGGTCAGGTTCAGTTTCCCCTCTCCCTTTATTTTTGCCTGCTACTTCTGTATTCATTCCTTGCACACAGTATCAAACGTCTCTTTTATTTAAAAAAAGGTGCTCAGCCCTCTATACACCTCCAATTTTGTTGCTTCTGCTATTGATGTCCTTTCCTTCACAACTGAGCTTCTTGAACGATTCGTCTGCATTCACACTCTCCAGTGTCACCTCCCGCTGGCTTTCCAGCTCACCAAAATCGGGAGTCCTTATAATATCACTCCTGTGTAAATCTCCCAGCCAAAGTCACCAGCCAAGCCAAATGTACGTCTAGAGACCAGACTCCCCCTCCACCCCAGCTCCAAACTTGTATATCAGGTGTGCCTGCTGACGTCTCTGTTTACGTGCCTCATAGACATCACACATCGATGTGTCCCCTTGACTCCCCTCGTGACACCCTAGGCTTCCAGAACTATCTCAACTGGCACGACCAACAGTCAGGTGCTCACTCAACATGTCCTCCTTGATTCTTCCCCTTCTCTCTGCCTCCAATTAAATCCAGTTGAACAGAAGGTTCTGATGGGTTCTACTCCAAAACGTGTTACGAAACCATTCACTTATGTCCTCTCCACTGACTTCCTGGAGGTCCAGGTGATGCCACCTCACACCTGGACCACCATGAGAGCCATCTAACTGGTGTCGAGGTCTCCCCCCAACCATGTTTGCCTCCTCACAACCTACTTTTTACCCAACAGCTAAAGAATCATTAAAATGTCAAACAAAGTATGTTAACCCCCTCCCCTGCCGAAAGCGTTTTGATGCCTTCTAATTTTTGGCGGCCCTAAATCCTGGTTTCCCCAAATCCCTGCATGATTGGACTTTCCCGCGTCCCCTGATAGGAGTATGGACATTGCTGACAAAAGGATTCGTATCCTTTTCCACACAACTTTGGTCAAGTTATATATAAAATAAAGATGCTAATGTGTACTTCACAGGGGTTTCATAAAGATTTTTAGATTAATTTTTCATTAATTAAAATAATAATGTAACTTCAGAAACGTGTTATACATCAGAGTTGTCTTTCAGATCACACAAGACAATATGGACCATTCAATAAATGGTACTGTGAGAATCAGTCACCTGTTTTGAAAAATAAAATACAGTAGATGCCTGAATCACATAAGTAAACACATATATAAACATTGATTCTAAGCAGTTTATATATTTAAATAGTAAAGACAAAACTTTAAAACTATTTATAGATACACAAAAAAACATATTCTTATGACGCAAGGTGGAGAATATTTCTTTAAAAAGAGAGATCAATACATAACATAAAATGTGAAAAGATGAGCCTTAGGAGATGTATTTGTAATATGTATATATATAGTATATATAACAATATATAGAAGTCTATATACATATTATATATGTATTTAAAATGGGACTGATTTGGGACACCTGGATGGCTTGGTCAGTTTAGCACCTGGTTCTTGGTTTCAACTCAGGTCATGATCTCACGGTTTGTGGGTTTGAGCCCCAAATCGAGCTCCGTGCTGACAGTGCAGAGCCTGCTTGGGATTCTCTCTTTCCCTCTCTATGCTTGTCCCCTCCTCGTGTGCCCTCTCTCTCTCTCTCAAAATAAATAAATAAATAACTTAAAAAATAAATAAACAAAATAAAATGAGACTAATTTAATATAATATATATGTAAATTATATAATTATTTATTGTATGCTATAAAATAGGTATATAAATACATATAAATCGATAAGTATATATAATTCACATAAATGATTATATATAACACGTAGGATATCTATAATACATATATGTATATAAGAATAAATACACATAGGGGCGCCTGGGTGGCGCAGTCGGTTAAGCGTCCGACTTCAGCCAGGTCACGATCTCGCGGTCCGTGAGTTCAAGCCCCGCGTCAGGCTCTGGGCTGATGGCTCGGAGCCTGGAGCCTGTTTCCGATTCTGTGTCTCCCTCTCTCTCTGCCCCTCCCCCATTCATGCTCTGTCTCTCTCTGTCCCAAAAGTAAATAAACGTTGAAAAAAAAAAAGAATAAATACACATAGAATATATTTGCAAAACAAAACCAATGAAGGATTAACATTCTGAAGATATGGAGATTCCCATATGTCTATAAGAAAAATACAAACAACCCAAATAGAAAAATGGGCGTGAATCATAAACAGGTATTGCACAGAAAATGTAAATTGTCCACAAACATATGTGAAGATGCTGAATCGCATTAGTTATTAAGGAAATGCAACCTAAGGCCATGATGAGCTATTACACAGCCATCAGTTTGGCAAAAACCACGAGGATAACACCAAGTGCTGGTAATCGGTACACTGTCCAGGAAACCAATTTGGGTTAAGCTGAACATGGACATAATTATAGGTCTTTAGATACAGTGTGGCCTCTGCTTAGAATGCACCTCCTCAAATTATCTGTCCGGAAAACTCTTACTCATACTTTCAAATTCTGCTTAGATGGCATCTGCTTACTAAAACCTCAGGTTCCCAGATGCAAAATGCATCGTTTCTTCTGTGCTACTTGTACAAAATCGTATCATCCCATATCGCATTGTAATAGAAGTGTGTGCTTACACTTCTCCCCCACCAGCCTAGGAGCTGGGAGAAAGCAAGGGCGATTTCAACTTGCTGACCCAGGGCTCAGCACTGGGCATTCAAGAGATGAACTTACATGAACAGGACCTCAAATCTCCCAGGTCTCATTTCACAACCACCAGCACCCCACCCCCACCAGCCCACCCCCACCTTCATTCTGTGGCAGCCGCAAGTTGTGACTGTGCTTCCTTTTCTGATAAGCACTGGGCTCCTGCACCACTTCCTGTTTCTCCCTCAGCATCGCGGTCTCAGGTCTCAGAGTTCTGATGCATTTGCACAGAATGCAACCCTAAAGCCAAATGCAACAAGCAAGACAATCTACCCATATTTGGAACATAATATCAATCAAAAACATCTCACTCTTGAGTGATTTCGAACTCCAAAGCCAGTTTTGATGTTAAAAGGACATTGAATTCCTAATTCTATGGATCCCTGTGGGAACCATTTTCCCATCAAGGATTTGGATGGAGGTGACTGCCTGTAACCAATTAAGATGTATGTTTGGTGTTTGGCGGTTCCCTGACCCACGCCTTCTGTCCCTCGATCACCAGGGACCTTGCATTGAGTGGCAGATGCAGGCAAAGTGGCAGTGGCTTGGATTAGGCTGCAGCCTGGGTCATTTGGCTGTGTTTACAGTCAGCTCAGCTGCAGCCAGTCAGGTGCTACGACACTTGGGGAACAAACAGTTGCTTTTCCAAGAGTCAAGATATGATGCCTTGTGGCATAATAGAAAGAACTTTATAGAAGAAGCACTGAGATAGACTTCCAGTTCCACTGCTGTGCAGTTCTGTGGCTTTCACCCTGCCGCCCCAAATAAAATAAAATAAAATAAAATAAAATAACCTCACTGGACCTCACTCTCTCTTTTGGGAAAGCAATAACTACCCTGCCTACTTTTCTAGGGCAAGGAGGGGTTTTAAGGATTAAATGCAATGATGAATTTAAACTATAAGTTAATATACAAATATTAATATCAGCCAACACTTTAATGCCTTTTATATGCTAGACACGATTCTAATTGCTTTATATATGTTGAATCATTTCATCCTACTAGTAATTTTATGAGCTAAGTACTACTAGTCCATTGGAAATTAAAAAAAAAAAAAAAGGCACAAAAAAGTTTAAGGACCTTGGGGACAGAGCCAGTAATGGCAAGGTCCAGGATCTAAGACTAGGCTCTTCACCACCTGCTTATGGTGCTACACTGAACATCCTAGGAATTATTTTTCTGTTGCTTTAGATTTGCTTTTAGATTTCTGGTTTGGTTTTTTTTCCCCACTCTCTCAAGATTGGTCTCCCCATGCTTCCTCAGAAACACAAGGTGTTTCATGTTTCATATCCCCTTCTGGAGGCCTGGATCCCAAGCTCCTCCTCCCAGCTTCCGCGGTCCCATAACCCCAACTTCATTCCCAGGTTACTATGTCTGTGCTGCCTTAGTCGGGATTTTTGGCCTTTGTTCATTTGTTTTGTTTTTTTCCTGTTTGGTCCTCCAATCCCTGTTTAATCAATCCCCTACGTTAAATTCTGTTCTGTTGAAATGTCGGAATTTCAGCTTTCTTCTTCTTCTTTTTAGCTTATTTATGTATTGTTAAAGTGACAGAAAAAACAAACATTTAAAACAGTTTTTAAAAAATGAATAGATGGACGGATGGATGGATGGATGACTAGATGAGTCCAAATTGTCAGTTTTCTAGAATGGTATCTGATCATCTTGAGAATACAAAATGATGTATTTTGTTAGCGCAGAGCCTGACACAGGGCTTGATCTCACGAACTGTGAGCTCATGACCTGAGCCAAAATCAAGAGTCAGATGCTTAACCGCCTGAGCCACCCAGGTGCCCCGAATTTCTGAATGAACGCTGACTGATTCAACTTACTATGTGCCAGACGCTATGAGCCTTTTACATATATAAATGCGTTTTCCCTTTACAAAACCCTATAAGGGCATTATCCTTCTTTTTGTGGATGAGCAAACTGAGACACAAAGCTATCACATGCTTGCCCAAGCTCGTACAGGCTTGTTTGTGAAGCTAGAAGCTTCTAACTCCAATGAGGTTTTGTCTAAAAATCCCTGTCTAAAAATCTGAGAGTGAATCCACATACTTAGTGCCAGGGTCCTTCTTAGAACTAAAACTATATGTTGGGGCGCCTGGGTGGCTCAGTCAGTTAAGCGTCTGACTTCAGCTCAGGTCATGATCTCATCGTTCGTGAGTTCGTGCCCCACGTCGGGCTCTGTGCTGACAGCACGGAGCCTGGAGCCTGCTTCGGATTCTGTGTCTCCCTCTCTCTCTCTCTGCCCCTCACCTGCTCATGCTGTCTCTCTCTCAAAAATAAATAAACATGAAAAAACATTTTAAAAAAAGAACTAAAACTATACGCAAAGTTCCCTGAATAAAGAAGCATGTCACTCTCTGTCCCCACCCACAGATGGCAACCACACAGAGATTTATTACCAACAGATGGCTGCAATACAGGAGTGAAGCATGAGTGTACCTGGAACACGGAAGACCGGCACAGCAATCCAGAGTTATTTCCCATCTACACAGCTACCAAGGAATCAAATTCCAATTGAAAAATGATTACATCTTTCCCCAGAGTTGCTGATGAAAAAAAGCCAATAAAGTTTGTAGAGTTGGCCAGAAGCCACCCCAGACCATGCTGTTTTCTTTTTCCTTGTAATAGATAACATCTATGTCGCCCTTGGCATAGATCTCTTTCCTCCTTTTGTGCATCTCTCCATCTGATGCTCTCCTTCAGCCATTTTCATTCTCTTGTTCCATTACTTTGTCACCCCACCTGTCTCTACGGTAAGTACAACAAATTCTTGGAACACAGCTTAATCCTTTGAGGGAGAGATTTGGTCAACTTTTTGAACTTTTACACAGAAAAATATTTCCAATACCGACTTTCTCATCCGGAAGTTACTTGTGGCCCAGAACCTTCCGAAGCCTTAATAATTCCCCCTGTATGTTTTGTCGGCGATTGAAGGGGCCATGCCAGGTGTGTGATGACAGTTTCTCGTACTCAGATCAATGAGCCTCAGGAGATTGGTTGTTTTCCCTCCACACAAGGAACCACATCTTTATCTTTGTCTTTATAAGTTCTATTTCATTTCCAATTGTTAAAAGGCAAAGTTGTGTCTCACACATCTCTCGCATTTTTTTTTTTTACTATTATACTGCTTTTTAGTTTTTACAATCATTTCTAATCAGGCTGAGATTCTTGGATTGGGTATTCCACACAGTATGGCTTTTTCTAATTGTTGTTTGGAAAATAGTCATTGTTATTTGTGGCCTACTGGTATCTCAGAAAGGAGGAAAGTGGCATAATTTCTTTGTAAAAACTTTATCACTGAAAGTCACGACTACTCGTGAGAAGAGCCTGGAGTGGGTACCCATTCCACGGTATCTTAACAGGCACCTTCCTGCTGTCCGACAGGGGCATTCTGGGAGTGCTCTATGGACAACACCAGCCCAACCTCAGTTACTACTCCATCCTCACAGGTGACATGAAGGGCCCTCTGAGAGGGGGCTAAACATGTAATGTAATGGGAGTATGACCAGCCTGGGTGTGAATCCCAGCTCTGCAGTTTACCTACCCACTCAGAGTCTCCGCTGTCTCATTTTATAAACCAGAGGTAACTGCTACCCTTAAAGTTAATAAGAAGGAGCCAATAGCCTTGCTAATATACCTACTTGTGCAGACACAGCACTACATACACATGGTGAGAACATTTAATCCACACAGCAATGCCTCAAGTCGGGCACTAGTTGTCCTCTTTGATTTTACATGTGAGGAAACCAAGTCTCAGGCAGCTAATTAAGTTCCCCAAGGTTCCAAACCAAGTAGATAGTACCCCCAAGTTAAAATCAAATTGTCTACCCCAAAGCGCTGTCTTTCCCGTGAGCCCCACGGCCTTCCAACAAAGAATAGATGAGTGCATAGTAGACAGGCTGAATGGTGACAAGGTGGGAAGCCTTTGACCAGAGCTGTTTAAATCACACCAGATATCCACTTCAACGACATGACCATCATGGTGGGAGAAGGGTCTGAAACAGGAGCAGAGGAGGGCATGGGCCAATGGCATGGAAAAACTCTCAAACAGTGGAGGGTAGACAAGCATCTGATGAAATTGGACAAGTCGGCCTTCACTTGCATCCATGAAGTGCATCACCCAAGTGCGTCTTGGCCTGGTGTTATATATCACTGAGGTTTGAGGATACCAATATATCACTTTATTCTCTCCTAAAGATTCTGATCCAGTTGTAATGTGGACACGGGAGCTAGTCAGGAATTAAAATATAATGTCTGCTTTATTACTGGTGGAGCTTGATTATTGGATGATGCTTGAACTCGAGGCCAAAATAGACTATGGCAATGACTTACCCCATCCCTCCCCCTATATTTCTCAGTAAATACTATTTCTAGGGGAAATTAAGATGTTGGCCAAATGCAAGAATCATTTTCAACACTTCACACTGGACCCCAATTTTTCCTTAAAAGGAAAGAGATATTGGTGCAATTATGTATTGGCTAAGCTAGATCCAAAGGAAAAAAGAGGCTATCTTCCCTCTAATTATATTAACCCTGTATCATAAAATGTTACAGCCCTCTTTATTAAGACAAAACACAATAATACTCTTTATTTTGTGTTCATTATGGTTAAAAAGACGTGCCTAGGAACCTGACTTCCATATGTAAAATTATTTCCATGGGAAAATACTTTTCACCTACCAAATAAGCCAACCCCTAAAGGTTGGGAACTCCATCCATTTATCAGTATAAATATAGAAACGTGTTCTCACAGTACTCACTATTTCTAAGGGAAGGTCAGCCTCAAAGCTCTCACTTTTTTTTTAATGTTTATTTTTGAGAGAGAGAGAGAGAGAGAGAGAGAGAGAGAGAGAGAGAGAGAGTGCAAGCTGGGGAGGGGCAGAGAGAGAGGGAGACACGGAATCCGGAACAGGCTCCAGGCTCTGAGCTGTCAGCAAAGAGCCCGACATGAGGCTTGAACTCAAAAACTGTGAGATCATGACCTGAGCTGAAGTTGGATGCTTAACCCACTGAGCCACCCGGGCGCCCCACAAAGCTCTCACTTTTAATTGGAACCAAAAAGAAGAAAATGCTAAGCTCTAGGGACCATCATAATGATGAGGAAAAATCCAAATTCCATTGACTCTTTCCCCTTTCATCACCTTCTCTGTACACAAAACCCTCTGCTTATGTTTGTCTCCTTTCCTAAGACCTAATTATATAGAAACAGAAACATTTTTAAAGATATGAATGCTTGTTGGTATTATATGAATTCATTATGTTAGTGCTCTGGGAAGCTAAGTGTTCACAGTGTCCAGGGAAAGAGAATTGGCCAAGTAATTCCCCCAAAGAGCTAATTTGCTATACTCTATTTTTAGAGATTAGTATCCTCACTTTGGCTCACTGTGAAATAGATCTATTTATTTCTACCTTACCTGTGCACATGAGAAACTAGCTGCAACTTGTTTGTCATTGTGGAACAACCTTTCATTCAACAAATCTTCCCTAAGAATTGAGTGTTTAGGGAATCACCCTAGTAAGTGGCAATATAGAGAGTTTCAGGTTGGTACTTTCAATATCAACACAGGTGACCCATCCAACATTCTAGCTTCTCAATTCTTTGACTTCCTTTCACACAAAAATTGTGTCCTTCATCCCCTCTCCCAACCCTATTACATGTCAGATCCCAGATCACCACACTCTACTGCTATCCCTCTAAAATATTGACTATAAGAATCCCACACTTACTGCCAACTCTACCTCCAGCTTTGTCCTGTTCTGCTCACATTCCAACAATCCTTCAACCCCAACCAGACTGAAAATCCCTGGATTTATTGTTCCTCACTCCACACCCTTTTGTTTTTGTTCACATAAAACTCCACAGCCTATCACTGTCATCAGTCCTCTACATAGACTGTCAACTTTTCTCCTCCCAACTCTTGCATTGGGGAAAAACAAAACACAAACCAACAAACAAGCAAACAAAAGTCCATGCTGAAAACCAATTCTCAACCTTTTTGGGGGCTGCAAACATGGCTGGAGGAAAACACACAAGCACATGGGTGGTTCCACTTTGAATTCCCAAGTATTAACCTCCTAAGAGTCTGCACTGCTGTTCATGAAATATATCACATGCCCCTATTCAAACATTTCTCTCACCTTCTTGGCTGCCTGTTTCTTACCTTCTTATCTCTGCTCAAAGTTCTTTCATCTTTTCCTACTTCCTATTCTTTGCCAATGGCCTTGCATCTTATTTAATTGAGATAGTAGAGCAATCAGAAGAGAACTTCCACATGTTCCCACACGAATCAGGCACTGAATGCACCTGAACCATACATACGACATCTCCTCCCATATGATAATGGCAGGCTCCCATCTACGGCCAATCCTTTCGCATGCCCACTAGCTCCTATCCCATTTTGCCAACTCAAGGAACCTGTCCAGCAAATCTCCCCCATAGCTTCTATCATTGATCATTTCTCCTTCTGGGTCATCATCAGTGGCAAACAAATATGATATAATGTCCCCCATCAACCTCTTCCAGCTGTTGTCCATTTATTTCACAGAAAAACTCTTCCTGAGAGTGGTGCATGTTGTCTCCACGTTCTCTTTCCATTTTCTCTCAAAAATCCTCCAGGAGGCTCTCAATGTCATGTCCTAACCAAACCAGTTCTCAGTTCTTACCAGACTCAACCTATCAGCTTCATTTGACATGACTGACCACTTCCTCCTCCTTGATATTCCTTCACTTGCCTTCAGGACATCAATTGGTTCTCCTCCTAGCATACTGGCCACTCCTTCTTTGGCTCATTTACTGGCACCTCCTCTTTTTCCCAACTTACAAATGTTGGAGTGCTCAAAGACCTGTTCCTTGGATCTCTGTTTTTATTTTTCTACACTGACTTTTTTGGATATGTCAACTTATCCAATCCCATGGCTTTCAATTTATATGCTGATTCTATGCAAATACTCATCACTAACCTGGACATGTCTCCTGAACTCTAAACTCCCACATTCAACTTCTAATTTAAAATATTCTGTTACATATCTCATAGGCATCTCAAACTTCACATTTTTAAAACTGGGCTCCTTCTCTTTTTCTCCATAACTGCTCTTCCCATAGTCTTTCCCATCTGCATAAATGGCAGCTCCATCCCTGCGGTTTTTCAGGTTGAAGTTGGAGTCATTCTTCACTCCCATCCCACACTTTGTTTTCAACAAATCCCTGTTGACCTTAATTTTGAAGAATACTTATAATCAGACCACTTCTTACAACTTTCCATTACCACCTGAATCCAAGCTGCCATAATTCCTTTTATGAATTATTGTTGCAACAGTCTTTGAACTAGTCAACCACCCTCCCTATTTCTGTTCTTGCCTCCTTATATTCTGTTTCCCATATATGAAGCAGAATAACCTTTAAAATTATAAGTCAAATTATTCCTCTCTTCTGTTCAAAACTCTCCAACAGATTTTCATATCACTCAGAATAAAATTAGGAGTCATTACCCGGTCCTGAAAGGCCCTTGGTGTTCCAGGCTGGCTCCCTCCCTGTCTGACCTCATCTCCTACCAGTGTCTCCTCTCTTACTCTGCTCCTGCCACATCAACCTTCTGGTTGTTCCTGACCCATCCAAGCACATGTCTACCTCCAGGAATTTGTCCTGACTGCTCTCCATGCTTGGGGATCTCTTCCTCCTGACATCTTCTTAGCTGCCTCCTCCATTTCACAGAGAGCTATACTCCAATGTTAGTATAGTAGAGGCGATTCCCCTAAATAACCTGTCCAAAATAGCTTTGCACTATCACTCTGTGTCCTCTTCTTTGGTTTTATTTTTCTTCTGAGCACCTATCCCTATCTGAAATAGTATATAATGTCAGGACCCCATCCCTTCAACTAGAATATAAGTTCCATGAGACTAGTAACTCCATATCCTTTTGTTTATTACTATATCCCCAGTGTTTAGAACAACGTAGCTAGAGGCTTCCAAAAATATCAGCTGAGTGAGTGAATGAATGAGTGGATGAATAAACTCTTAGGCTACAGGGCTATCGAAGCTTTTCCAGAAAGACCTTCCACACATCCAGGCCACAATACAGGTGGAAGAAAAAGCAGAATCAGCTTCCACGCTGTGATGTTAGGGGGATTCTGTATGCCTTAAACAGAACCTTGTGAGAATTGCTGAGTTAAGGATCACCTCAAACTGATATGGTTTACAAAGAGACTACTATGGTTTTTGAATCAAGTCAAATAACAAACACCAACTGTGACTTGAGTCTTACACCCCCAGAAAGATTAACCTTGTTTGATGAGGAACAAAGATCAAAAGGATCAGGGATGCTTTCTATTGTTCCATCCGTGCATGGAAATTATGCCTCGCCATGAACAGTTCCTAGCAGTTCTGTCCCACCAGGAAACACGTGTCTCATCCATCATTCTGGCACTGTCCTCCAGGTTACTAGGAATCATCTTCTGCGCATGACTGATACGGCCATCTTTCAATCGACTGGCACTCCAAAACCACACATTTTTTGTACAGATGCATACCTGAACATCTTACAGGCACTGAAACACACAGGCTTGCAACATTACAACGCCTTTTTAACCCACTATGTGGGAATGAGTGCACAGGCCAACGCTTGGACTTATCTCCCATCCCCATCAACTAAAAAGCATCAAGTGAACAGCTGTGGTCCTCTGCTGACTATCAGGGGATCAAACATCTTTTGTACCCAGTCCCTGGATCCATCCAAATACAAATATTCAAGCCAACCCCATGACTGTCTTCAGAAGGCATATTTCTCTCTTCTCTAAGTAGCTGCTGCATGAAGCACAGACAAGACCACTGGTTTTGGAGTCAGACCGAGATGGGTCTGAACCCCGTCTCAGATCCTTATTGACTGTGAGGCCATAGTTGCTTTACCTCTCTGAATGTCAATTCTCTTATCTGTAAAGTAGAGATAATAATAATGTCTACCTCGTGGGGTTGCTCGAAGATGTACTTAGCATGTACACGTAAAGCCTTAGCACAGGGCCAGGCATACAGGAAGAATTCAATAAATAGATTAATTCTTTTCATTTTTACTTCTCAGGGCTCTTCTTCTGAGGTAGGTTGTTTCCACAAATGGCAACAATAATCTTTTATCCCACATGCCCATTTGCAACATGACTTTTCCACTCCTCCTGTAAAGAAGGAGTCTATTTCCCACCCACCCACTCCTTGAATAGTTTAGGCTGGCCCTGTGCCTTGCTTTGATGGAAAGAACACAGCAGAAGTGATGCTGTGTGACTGCAAAGCCTAGAGTTTGAAAGTCTTGATGCTTCTGTTTCACCATCTTGGAAGCCAGCTGCCATGTGTAAGGTTGGCTAAACCACAAAATGGTGAGATAAGGCATGGAGAGAAAAGCCACGCGGAGGAACACAGGTGCCCAGCAACAGCCAGCCCCGAGGCCCCAGATGTGTCCACGAGGAGTTTGGGGGTACAAATCATGTGATCCGTTCACGATCTCTCTCCTATAGTCATATCTGAGCATTCACATGCTAAAATATGATACATATTACTTTATCTTAAGTTCCTTTTACTTGTTCCTTGGTTATGTTGAGGCATCACATTGATTTGTTTTGAAAATCATGTTGTGGATGGGTTGTGTTATATTTCTGGTAAAGTGAAGAACATGTTATGAAATATTAGTTACTAAAAGGAGGCATAAGGCAGTAAGGCATTTGGGCAGCCTGGTCTACATCCAGGAGCCCCCCGATGAATATTTGGTTACCCACACATTGTCTATATAAAAGCTAGTTGTGACTGCTCACCAACTCCCTGATTCATTTCTTCTTTCATGGATCTTTCTGTCTAGGCCAGAGTTTTTCAACATTATTTAATCCAAGACATTTTATTTTAAGTTTGTTTGTTTGTTTGTTTATTGACCACGTGCATGGAAGGGGTAGAGTGAGAAGGAGAGAGAGATAACCCCAAGCAAGCTCCACGCTGTCAGCACAGAGCCCATCATGAGGCTCAATCCTACCAACTGTGAGATCATGACCTGAGCCAAAATAAAAAGTCAGATCCTTAACCAACTGAGACACCCAGGCGCCCACAAGACCTTTTTTTTTAAATTATTTTTTAATGCTAATTTATTTTTGAGAGAGAGACAGAGACAGAGATAGAGAGAGACAGAGCGCAAGCAGGGGAGGGGCAGAGAGAGAAGGAGACACAGAATCTGAAGCAGGCTCCAGGCTGGGAGCTCTCAGCACAGAGCTCAATCCGGGGCTGAACCCACGAACCACAAGATCATGACCTGAGCTGAAGTTGGATGTTTAACTGAACCCAGGCATCTCAAAGCAGAAGTCAACAAGAGGCCCCAGTGAGGATTGAACTCACAATCCCTGGTTTACAAGACCAGTGCTCTAACCACTGAGCTATGGAGCCTACCCCAAGACCTTTTGATTAACATGATTAACCTGAAAATAATTCTCTGTATCCTTTTCTCTCTCTCTCTCTCTCTCTCTCTCATACACACACACACACACACACACACACCAGATTTTGCTGTGAGAGCAGCCTCTGCCTCCAGCAGAAACCCATCCCATCTAGGCAGCGTAGTAGATGGTAGAGAGCAGGCTCCTTGAGAAAATCAAGAGTGTGGCTCATCCCTGGACCCCGCCTCTTCTCCCAAAGGACCTAGAACATGGCCGAGCACTTAATAAATATTTGGTTTATTTCTTCCATGTTGGCTTCATACAACAGAAGAAAATATTGCCTGAAATTAATATCAACTTGTTCAAATTCCTGACTCACTGTTTTCTAATCTCCAGAGGAAATATTTACCTCAACACCTCCCTCCACACTCATACAGAAATCCAAGAACCGTAGGAATTCTCTCATGCTACAAATATCTTCACATTAAATATGATTTTTGTACAAAAGCAAGTTAATTGCCTAGAATAGGGAGGTCACATTCAATCTTTGGATAACAGCAAGCAGTCTACAAAACATCTTTATGTGTGGGGAGCACCCATGTTTATTGTACCAGATTCCTTACACAACGTGTCTCGATGCTCACACAGCTCGTTGAGGTGCTATAATTATCCCCATTTCACAGATGAGGAAATCAAGCAAGAACAACTATGAGTGACTTGAAAGTCAAGGGCATACCTTGTCAAATGGCAGAGCCCAATCCCTGAAGGCTGGGTCCAGTGTGTTTTCTGCTGAGACTGTAGAAAGGCTATGGTGGCCTCAAGCAATTACTTACCTTTTTGGTCCTCACTTTTCCCATGTATAAAATAAGGAGGAAAATATGACCAACTCGCGCAGCTCGCGGGAGCTTGCCGCAAATGAACTGCTTGGATCCGCGTCAGGCACAGAGTACGATTGTTCTCAAACAGCCTTTTAAAACAGAAACGCAGATCAGTAATCATTATTATATGGTGGCCTCTGCTGTTTTCTACAGAAGGGCTTTCTGGGTGTTCAGGACAGTAAGGAGACGGCTACTTCACTCATGAGAAATTTGGCTCTGACAAGAATGGGGAAACAGGAAGTAAATAGCCTGGGCCAGGTGTCTCCTGTAACAATTTGTTTTGTATAGCCCATTAAAAGGGGCTTTCATCGCTTGGTGATATCCAATGTCTATTTCCATTTTCCACTTATTATTCTGACTTCTAAAAGCATGTTCCCAGCACCTAAGCCATAAACACCCACATGGTGAAGCCCCAGCATTGCCCATGCCACAGAAACAAGACTCTTCGATCAGGTTTCACCTCCTGGGTTGCAGGAGAATCACAGAACGGAAAGTGTCTCAGTGATTGCCTTGTGACACCACTCTCCATTTTACTGAGAAGGAAACAGGCACAGAGAGGGGAAGTGGCTTGTTTTCTCAAGCTATCCCTGCATCAGCTCTATGAAATAGAGATCATCCTCCTTATCTTACATTTCTTCCTGCTACGCAATGTGCACCCAATACTGCAGCCATTGCAAACCACATGTGAACCCGGTATACCCTGTCCTCGCCCCTCTGCCTCTCTGCCTTGCACACGCTATCCTTCAGCAGGGAATCCCTCCATATCATCCACCAGGCTATTTCCAGCTCGTCCATCCAGCTCAGCTCAAGTCCCCATTAGGTCTCAGCTAGATTCTGGCAACAGGCTCAACTCGTCTCCCTGCTTCCGCTTGCCTTCCTGCAGATCAACTTCATTACTTTTCATTTAAATTTTAGTTAGTTAACATACAGTGCAATATTGGTTTCAGGAGGAGAATTCAGTGATTCATCACTTAGGTACAACACCCAGTGCTTATCACGAGTACCCTCTTTAATGCCCGTCACCCATCTAGCCCATCTCCCACTGACCTCCCTCTATTAACCCTCAGTTTGTTAAGAGTCTCTTGTGGTTTGTTTCCCTCTCTCCTCTTCCCCCCTCCCTCCTTCCTATAGGTTCGTCTGTTTTGTTTCTTAAATTCCACATATGAGTGAAATCATATGGTATGTGTCTTTCTCTGATTGGCTCATTTCACTTAGCATAATAAATTCTAGTTCCATTTGTGTCATTGCAAATGGCAAGATTTCATTCTTTGTGTTGGCTGAGTAATATTCTTGTGTGTGTGTGCGTGTGTGTATAAGAATATATATATATATATGAAAATATATATATGTATATGAATATATATATATATATATGTATATGCCACATCTTCTTTATCAATTTATCCAACAATGGGTATTTGGGCTCTATCCATAGTTTGACTATTGTCAATAACGCTGTTATAAACATTAGGGTGAATGTAACCCCTTTGAATCTGTATCTTTGTATCCTTTGGGGAAATACCTGAGAGTACAATTGCTGGGTCATAGGGTAGTTCTATTTTTAGTTTTTTGAGAAACCTCCGGACTGTTCTCCAGAGCGGCTGCACCAGTTTGCATTCCCACCAGCGGTACAAAAGTGTTCCCCTTTCTCTGCATCCTCACCAACACCTGTTGTTTCTTGTGTTGTTGATTTTAGCCCTTCTGACAGGTATGGAGTGGTATCTCACTGTGGTTTTGATTTCTATTTCCCTGATGTTGAGAGATTTTGAGCATCTTTTCGTGTGTCTTTTAGCCATCTGGATGTCTTCTTTGGAAAAGTGTCTATTCATGTCTTCTGTCTATTTCTTCTTTGGATTATTTGTTTTGTGGGTGTTGAGTTTGATAACTTCTTTATAGATTTGGGATACTAACCCATTATCAGATATGTCATTTGTAAATATCTTCTCCCATTCTGTAGAATGCCTTTTAACTTTGTTGATTGTTTCATTTGCTGTGCAGAAGCTTTTTGTCTTGATGAAGTCCCAATAGTTCACATTTGTTTTTTGTTTCCCTGGCCTCCGGAGACATGTCTAGTAAGAAGTTGTTCCAGCTGAGGTCAAAGAGGTTGCCGCCTGTGTTCTCCTCTAGGATTTTAATGGTTTCCTATCTCACATTTAGATACTTCATCCATTTGGAATTTATTTTTGTGTATGGTGTAAGAACATGGTCCAGTTTCATTCTTCTGTGGGTCCCCATCCAGTTTTCCTAATACCATTTGTTGAGAGACTTTTTCCCATTGGATATTCTTTCCTGCTCTGTCAAAGATTAGCTGACCATATAGTTTTGGATCCATTTCTGAGTTTTCTATTCTGTTCCATTGATCTATGTGTCTGTGTTAATGCCAGTCCCATACTGCTTTGATGACTAAAGGTTTGTAATATAGCTTGAAATCTGGAGTTGTGATGCCTCCAGTTTTGTTTTTCTTTTTCAGGATTGCTTTGGCTATTGGGGCTCTTTTGTGAACAATTTTAGGATTGTTTGTTCTGGTTCCATGAAGAATGCTGGTGGTATTTTGCTAGGGATTGCATTTAATGTGTGGATTGCTTTGAGAATAGTATAGAGATTTCAACAATATTTTTCTTCCAATCTGTGAACATGGAATATTTTTTCCATTTCTTTGTGTCCTCGTCAGTTTCTTTCATAAGTATCTTATAGTTTTCAGAATACAGATCTTTTATCTCTTTAGTTAGATTTATTCCTAGGTATCTTATTGCTTTTGGTGCAATTGCAAATGGGATCAATTCCTTGATTTCTTTTCCTGCTGCTTCATTATTGGTGTATAGAAATGCAACAGATTCCTGCACATTGATTTCACATCCTGAGACTTTGCTGAATTCATATATCAGTTCTAGCAGTTTTTGGGGGGAGTCTTTTGGGTTTTCTACATAGAGTAACAAGCCATCTGTAAATAGTGAAAGTTTGACTTCTTCCTTGCTGATTCGAATGCCTTTTATTTCTTTTTGTTGTCTGATTGATGAAGTTAAGACTTCCAGTACTATGTTAAATAATAATGGTGAGAGTGGACATCCTTGTCTTGTTCCTGACCATAGGGGAAAGGCTCTCAGTTTTTCCCCATTAAGGGTGATATTAGCTGTGGATCTATTGTATATGACTTTTATGATGTTGAGGTATATTCCATCTATCCCCACTTTGCTGAAGGTTTTTATCAAGAATGGATTCTGTCTTTTGTCAAATGCTTTTTCTGCATCTACTGACAGGATCACGTGGTTATTATCCTTTATTTTATTAATGTGGTGTATCACGTTGATTGATTTGTGAATATTGAACCAGACTTGCAGCTCAGGAATAAATCCCACTTGGTCATGATGAATAACCCTTTTAATGTACTGTTGAGTTACATTTGCTAGTATTGTATTGAGAATTTTTGCATCTAGTGTCACCAGGGAAATTGGTATGTAATTCTATTTTTTAGTGGGGTCTTTGGTTTTGCAATCAAGGTAATGTTGGCTTCATACAATGGGTTTAGAAGCTTTCCATTTCTATTTTTGGAACAGTTTGAAAAGAATAGATATGAACTCTTCTTTAAATGTCTGGTAGAATTCCCCTGGGAAGCTATCTGTCCCAGGACTCTTGTTTGTTGGAAGATTTTTGATTAGTGATTCAATTTCTTTGCTGGTTATGCATCTTTTTAAATTTTCCATTGCTTCCTATTTCAGCATTGGTAGTTTGTGAGTTTCTAGGAATTTGTCTATTTCTTCCAGATTGCCCAGTTTGTTGGCATAATTTTTCATAGTATTCTCTTGCCCTTGTTTGTGTTTCTGTGGCGTTTGGTTGTGATCTCTCCTCTTTTTTGTGGGTGATTTTATCCATTTGGGTCCTTTCTCTTTTCTTTTTGAGAAGTTTAGCTAGGGGGTTATCAATGTTGTTTATCCTTTCAAAGACCTAGTGCTTAGTTTTGTTGATCTGTTCGCTCTTTTTTGCTTGTTTGTTTCTATATTGTTTATTTCTGCTCTAATCTTTATTATTTCCCTTCTTCATATGGCTTTAGGCTTTATTTGCTGTTAGTTTTCTAGCTCCTTTGGGTGTAAGGTTAGGCTGTGTAGTTGCTACCTTTCTTGCTTCTTGAGATAGGCTTGGATTGCAATATACTTCCCTCTTAGGGCTGCCTTTGCTACATCCCAAAGGTTTTGAACTGCTGTGTTTTCATTTTCATTGACCTCCATGTATTTGTTTTTATTTCTTCTTTAATACTTGGCTAAACCATTCATTCTTTACTAGGATGTTCTTTAACCTCCATGTATTTTAGTTCTTTCCAAATTTTTTCTTGTGGTTGACTTCAAGTTTCATAGCATTGTGATCTGAAACTATGCGTGATATGATCTCCAAATTTTTGTACTTGTTGAAGGCTGATTTGTGACCCATTATGTGATCTATTCTGAAGAATATTCCATGTATACTCAAAAAGAAAGTGTATTCTGCTGCCTTAGGATAAAATGTTCTGAATATGTCTGTTAAGTCCATCCAGTCCAGTATGTCATTCAAAACCGTTGTCTTTTTCTTGGTTTTCTGTTTATATTATCTGCCCATAGTTGCAAGTGGGGTGTTAAATTTTCCTACCATTATCGTATTATTATCGATGGGTTTCTTTATGTTAGTTATTAATCAATTTATATATTTGGGCTTATCACGTTGGGGGCATAAATACTTACAATTGTTAGATCTTTTTGATGGATAGACCCCTTAACTGTGATATAATGCCCTTCTTCATTTCTTGTTACAGTCTTTGTTTTAAAATCTAATTTGTCTGATATAAGTATGGCTACTCAGACTTTCTTTTGATATCCATTAGTATGATAGATGGTTCTCCATCCCCTCACCTTCAAGCTGCAGGTGACTTTAGGTCCAAAAAAAGTCTCTTGTAAGAAGCATATAGATGGATCTTGGTTTTTTTATCCATTCTGATACCCTACGTCTTTTGATTGGAGCACTTAATCCCTTTACATTCAGAATTTATTATTACTGCTTATTATTATTGATTAGTATGATTTTTGAAATATTAGAATTTAGTGCCACTGTGTTACCTGTAGAGTTGGTGTTTCTGGAGATGCTCTCTGGTGCTTTCTAGTCTTTGTTTCTTTGGTCTTTTTTTTTTTTTTCTTCCTCAGATCAAGTTCATTTTTCAACATAAATCAGGCCATGACACTCTCCTGCTTAAAAGCCTGCAGTGACTTCCTAACACACTTAAGATAAAACCCCAAACTTCTTGCTCTGCCTGCAAGGTTCTGTAGGATCAGGCCCCACTTACTTCTCATTTCACTTCCTGCCACCCACCTTGCTCTGTGTTCCAGCCACACTGGCCTTTCTGCTGCTCCTTAAACACTCTTATTTTTGCTGGGGGCCCGAGAGCTTTTACACCTGTTCTTCCTCCTTCTGAACCTCTTGCACTCAGATCTTCACAGAGGTAACTACTTATGATTCAGATCTCAAGCCACTTTCACTGACTCAGAGTCTGCCCATTATCACGTAATTATTATGCTTCCCATACCCTGAGGATTTCTCTGATAACATTTCCAACTCTCTGGAATTATGGTGTGTGCATTCACTGTCTGTCTCTTCCACGAGATGCTCTACTCTATTATGGAAGGAATAGGGTCTTGTTTGCCAACAATCTTTACAGCCTATCATAGTGCCCGGCACAGAGTTGGTACTTGGTAAATACTTCCTATGTGAATAAGTGAATTAATATCCGGCAGAGCAACCCCTCAAGGCCAGAGTTTTCAAAAGTTACATAATGGTTTAATAAGTATGTCTGGTCTCCTCCACTTTTCTGCTATCTGCTGTCTGTCATCTGGGGTTTCCCATAATGGTCCCAAAATATTGATCTCTTCATGTAGGTTTCATGCATTGCTTTTCTCCAAATGACTCATTCTACCCATTCATTCTTGCTGAGAATTTGGTCTTAATCTATTCGCCACGTTGAGATTGCAGCTCAAAACAGGGACAGATGAAGTCTTCCTTTGGTCAAATATGCTAGAGACTTCAATATCAATGTGTCAATTTTCTTTGGGGTTGACAGAGCAGAACCCTCATCCCAGTGTAGCTCCAGATGGGAGGGGGACAGACCACTGCACAGGGGGACAGGAATTTTGGGATCTCATTCTCAAATCACCTCTGAGAAGTGATTTAACCATTATTCACTATCTCATTATCTTTATCTTCTGAAGTACCTTGGATGTTTTCTGAGACCCCTTCCAAGACTAAAGTTACATTCATTCATTCAACAAAGTATTCCATGCCTTTTTACCAAGCACGGTCAAGATTCTGGATATCCAGCCTTGAAAAAAATAGACAAGAAGGCCTCTACTTTCCAGAAGCTTATGTGATTCTCTAGAACATGATCTGCTATTTAACTATCAAAAGATTTGATTTTACGTATGGCGTATTTTAATTAGAGAGAGTGAATGTCTTACATACTCTCCCCCACCAAAATGAGATTTTCTGTCTTCGCCTTCCAGCCTTATACTCTGCTTTCTACCAGAAGTGTAAGAAATCGCACTCCTTGCCTCTTCTTATGTCCTTGAGAAGTGTTTTGCCCACCCAGTGTTTTGGCTCCCTGTGCTTTGCCCTCTCCACCAAATCAGATGGGGCACAGAGTCAGCAGTAGAAATAGATCCATTGGTCTGTCCATAAAGAAAACACGTGGGCTAGGTTTCAAGAGCCAGGTATTAACCCTTACCTTGCCATTCACTTGGCATGACACCTTAAGAATGCCTCTTCATCTCTCAGGATCTCAGTTTCCTTATCTCTAAAATAGAATGTGGTCACCATGAGAATTCTCCTCTCCAATCTCCCACTCCATAGAGTAGTCATGCTGTCTAAAATCCATCACCACACTGGCACCACCAGCCAAAGTCTGAGTGCACCAAGGCCACTTCTGGGAAAAGCAGGCACATTTCTGGAGGATGTGGGACTCCACAGACCAATGAGTTTGGCCCTAAGACTCTCCATCAGCTTTACTGAAACTTTCTTGAATGGCACTTCTGTCAGATACTTATGCTACTCAATCCCTCCTTCTCTCTCCGTGATAGTAAGACTTGCATCAAGGTATGATGGCTCCCCCCCCCCCCATTCTCCACTGCTCATTTCCCTCAAGGGCAGTTTCCATAATCAGTCTCTTTCATGTGTAATCCAATTTTAGCATCTTCCTCTTGAAGGACCTGAACTAACACATAGAGGCAATACCTCATCTTCCTGCCTCTTATATTGTTTTAAGGATGGTGTCAGTGAGAATGTTTTCCAAAGTACATAATGTTTTTTTTTTAATTTTTTTTTCAACGTTTATTTATTTTTGGGACAGAGAGAGACAGAGCATGAACGGGCAAGGGGCAGAGAGAGAGGGAGACACAGAATCGGAAACAGGCTCCAGGCTCTGAGCCATCAGCCCAGAGCCTGACGCGGGGCTCGAACTCACAGACCGCGAGATCGTGACCTGGCTGAAGTCGGACGCTTAACCGACTGCGCCACCCAGGCACCCCACATAATGTTTTTTAAGATATAAATCATCATATGAAAGGCATAGCATCATTCATCCTTTCATTCATTCATTCATTCATTCAGCAGTTAGGTACTGAACACCACCCCGAGCCGGGATCCAGGCAAAGGATCTGGAGACAGAGGGATAAGGTTCCTTCCGGAGCAGATCACAGGCTAGAGGAGCTGTCCAGGTCCTTCATGACCTTGCACTTAGGTAACAACACATTTTTAGTAGGGAAATGGAAAAGAAAGTAGAGTAAGAAGGAACGATGACAGAATGAGGCAAAAAACAAGTAGCCATTATTTCAAGTCACTGCAAGTGTTAGATCGTGCCTTTTCTAGTATATGCAAGCGTTTTTTTAATTGTGCTCTACTAAACGCAGTCCGCTGCTCCCCTCCTGCCAGAACCTTGCAGCACGGGCGGCTTGTTGGCATGCAACGGTTGTAACGCTTTTGCAGGGAAACTCTTCAACTGTTGTCACCATTTCGTGGCCCAGAATATTCAGCTCAACAACAGACCTCCAAGAGAATATGCTCTGTGTTGTAATTTTCCAAAGGCGACACAATGATAAAACCCAAGCAGATGGAAAGATGATTGCAGTGGACGGGTAAAGCTGTTAGCAGTTTCCATTTGTAGACAAAACCATTATTTTTTTAACAGATCGCTGCCAGAATTTGATGAATCTGGTACTCTTTGCACCCTCTGCCTTGCCGAAAGCTCTGTGACTCTGTCAGACTTTGAAAACAGTTGCAGGATGCTATTTTTGTACATTTGTTTATGTCGAAGGCATTAGCTCACAGGGTTTCACATTTAGTTTGCTGTTAATCTCTAAACTTCCATTAATGTATAGTTCCCAATCCTGAAAATTGGACTTCAAAATAAATGGCTGTGTGATCATCCTTTATTTAAAATATTACGGCACCCCATCACTCTATGTCAAGGCCAGGCTTGTTTATGGCAGTGCTTGATTACATAATTACATATTAGAAATCATTTGTAAGGAAAATTGATTGGTGTACTTTACAGCAAAGACTTCACCAGAAATAACCCTGTTTCTTGTTGGAGCGGGGCACCGGGTTCGAAATGACACAACCGCAAAAGCCTGTCACCATCTTGTTTATTTCTCCTAACAGGAAGGAGCCATTGCCCAGGGAGAAATGAGGGACAGAACTGGTGGCTGTGAAAAACTGTGGTCCACAAATCAAGCTTTAGGCAGTGTGGTGGGGTACGGGAAAGGGTGCTCAATAAGGATTTATGAAGTTCAAGTGGTAGCTTCACCCCTGCTGGCGAGTTCTATGCAAATCACTCAGCTTCCTCAAACTTCCACTCCTCCATCAATAAAATGGGAATGCATCAGGGAGTTGCCCAGGCTCAAAAGTGGGCAATGTCCATGCAGATGCATGGGAGTTGAGCAGAATCTCAAGCCTCAGATGAGTTTCACTGCAGACGGGAAAACTGATGGATGATAGGTGGATGGTAGTTCCTCCTCGACAGTGACAGGATCCCTAAGACCTTGCCCACTCAGCTTCCAGGCAGCCCCAGGGCTCCCGGACTGAGGATCTCCATTCCTTTCTATCATGCTTTCCTGTCCATGTGTCTCTTCCCCAGCCAGTGATCACTTTTTCTTCAAGATCTCTGCCAGTAGGATATTTTGTTCTGCAAAACAGGCATCCAAATCTGTCCGTGGCAAGTGTTTGCAGCCTATGTTTCTAGCTCTGCGGAAGATGATCTGTTTCTCGTGTGATTTGGGAGTGAGGAGAGCATACCAGTTAAAACCTCAAATATCATCAGACCATGGATATAAAATAATAACAGCAATAATAGTAATGATGCTATCCCTCCAATAGAATGGATTATTCTGAGGAACAAATACCATAACCATAAGGACTGTCTTGACTCTAGAAGTGCATATTTAATTTAAAGGATTTTTTAAAATTTATTTATTTAAATTCAAGTTAGTTAACATACAGTGTAGTATGCTGTATGTTGATACTACAGTGTAGAATACTGTAGTATTCTACAGGAGTAGAATTTAGTGATTCCTCGCTTAGATGCGACACCCAGTGCTCATCCCAACAAGTGCCCTCCTTAATGCCCATCACCCATTTAGCCCGTCCCCCCACCCACCTCCCCTCCAGCAACCTCAGTTTGTTTTGTGTTGAAGAGCCTCTTACGGTTTGCCTCCCTCTCTGTTTTTATCTTATTTTTCCTTCCCTTCTCCTATGTTCATCAGTTGTGTTTCTTAAATTCCACATACGAGGGAAATCATATAATATTTGTCTTTCTCTGGCTCACTTCTTTCATTTAGCATCATACACTCTAGCTACAATTAACTTTTCGTTCGCTTGTTTTTTTCATTTCTGGAGTAAGTCAGATTTGTTGAAGAACAAGGAAGGAAATGCACATGAGCAAAATAGAAGAGGAAGAAGAAGAAAGAGAAAGAGGAAGAAAGAGAAGACAGAACTATTCATAATTTCTGTTCATAATCCCTCCATCCAAATAGAACCACCATGAACAGTTTGTAGACCGTGGTCTTACATCACTCCCTGCGAATGTACACCAAAAATTTACAAGAGTGAAATCACACTGCATACACTATATTTCTTGCATTTGTAACTCAACTATATATTATAAATCACTTCCCATGTGTATCTCTGTGCCCCATTTTGAACAGTCGCATTGTCTTCCATTGCAAATATGCACCATAATCCCAAATACACCAGAAACTTCTTTGTTACCGTACCTTTGGACATGTACTTACTCATTTCCAGCTTCCAGGCATTTTTCTGAGGGTGGTTTTGCCATTATGAGGGCAAAACATAACAACTGTACCCAGACCAAAGATTATCTTGGACAGCAGATATGTTGAACAAGATTGCAAATGAGACCTTTCCTTGTCCATTCACTTGTCTCTTTATCAGCTAGGCAAGCTTCTTCAGAGTGTTGCCTCCACCTGCTGTGTGACATGTGTGAGCTTCCTAAGGGCAGCTGTGATGCTCTACTTACCTCCTCAATGCCCAGGCTCCAGCACATAATATACCTTGATAAATAACTGTCAAACTAAACTAAACTTTTCCCCATTCATGAGTAAATGCTTACTCATCACACAGGCCCCAACTCAAAATCACCTTTTCCCCATGAACACGTAGCTTGGGTTTCCTTCCACAGTTAACTCCACGGTATTTTATCCATGTCTTTCAGTAGTTATCCCAATAGATTTTCTGTGTGTCTGCATATCTTTCTCTTCCTACGTGCTTATTTCTTATCTCTGCACCTAACAGAGTCTAGCATGAAATAAAATGAATGAACATCCAGAGATCGGGGGTTTGGGGGCAGCTGGCATAAAGTCAAACAAAATGCTGGCACTAAATAAATGTCTGTTGAATTAAATAAAATTGAATGGAGTTGATTTGAACTGAATTGAACTGAATTTGATGCTAGGGTTTCCAACAGCAGAACTGAATGTTTCTACATCTTTATCTCTAGTTTGAAGCCTAATGATCTTACTGAAGCCCAATGATGGATGAGTATGGCATACATTCTTTCCCCTTTCTCACCCCTCAAAACTCAAAATGCTGACACTGTTCATGCCCTGTTGATTCTTTTCCTTCTTACAAAGGATGAGGTCGGACACGGTTTACTTGCGGTGATTGTATTGATCTTCATTCTAGAGGTGCAATTGGATCTTTCCCTTGCAGGTGAATTGTCATTGACCTTTACTTGGAGAGACAGATTCTGACCATGGGATGCATTAGGGAAAGCCAAGACTCAGTATTTAAATGTGACCAGCCCAGTGAGATAAAATTTTTACCCAGGCAAAACTAACCCTCATCAAGGATTTGAATCAGCTCCATCATGTCACTTCCAAAAGAGTTTCATACCAAAATGGGTTTGAAGGCCGGGCAAGGGAATGTGAAATTGTATAACCATTCAAATCAAATAAAATCTGTATCCTTTTCAAGTTCATCACTGCCATTATAATTCACATATGTAGTACTCCAGAGAATAGTGAGGACAAGAGCTAATTGAGTGAGAAAATCTGAGTTGAGTATGAGAACAGCTTGGGACAGGGTTGCCCAAAGTATAAAATACTTTAGTAAGTATTGACTCAGCTGTCCTTGAAAGCACTCTTGCAAGAAAAAATATACTCATCCCCATTTTACAGAAGGTAAAACCAGGGCTCAGACAGAATGAGGAATAAACTGAAAAGAGCAAAGCTGGGAAGAGCTCTGGTATCAAACCACTGGTTCTTTCTACTGTATTTTGCTACTATGTGATTTTGTTTTTGTGAAATAAAGCTGTTCGTAAATGCTTTCCTGCGCATTATCTCATCTGATACTCTCAGCTCCCTGCTGCTGGGGGCAGTGGCTGCTTTTGGCTCCCCCCTGAGCCCTTCCCCCAGACTTTCAGCAGAGAAGAGCTACTGCCCCCACTTATTACACTGCTTTCTCGGGAACAGCCCACACCCAGCAACTGGGAGATGTGGGGGACTTGTGTCCAGCTTCCACCTAGACTCGGACAATTATGAAGGGCCATCCGCATTCCAAAATGGCCCCACGAACTCAACTGAGACCTGTATTGTAAGTGCAATACCTTCTCCCTCCCACCTCACTCCCCGTCTGCTGTTGCTCCCCAAAGTACTCCCCCATAAGCTCCCTATCCATAAATCTTTACTTGAGAGTATTTCTCACAGAACAGAAACAGAGAGTTAGTGCTAAGAGTGGTCAAAAGGACAGACTTTTAAATGGGATTTTGGAGCCGGGTTACTTGCCAGCTGGTGGACACAGCTGGAGGAATCCGTCACAGGGAGGAGAGGAAGTACTAACAGCCCGAAGCATAACGAGGCAGGAGTTGTTACAGTTTTGCTGGTGGAGAACTGAGGTGCAATGCCGGTGGGTGGGAATGAACCAGCAGGGCATTTTCTCAAATATTGCTGAGATTTAGGAAAACCAGTGGTTGCAAGGACCATGGAATGGGATGGTTTTTACTGGAGGATGCGTCAGACAAATGCAATGAAGGGCTGAGCGTGCTCAATCACAGATTTAAGAACAAGTGCAAACCCCAGAGGATCTCCCTGGCAGCATATAGGCTCCTCGTCTCCTGCGGCCAGAGGACAGAAAAACCTAAGGATCAGACCCAGGACGTAAGTATAGAGGTCGTGGGGTTCAGAGGAGGTTAAATTATCACCCCTGGGAAGCTTGTTCTGTTGTGGGGCAGAAAGGAGTGGGACCCCAAGATGCAGGATGGAGACCTTGGGGTCAGTGCCTCAGAAGGACTCTGTAGGTTCTCCTGACCCCTATGGCCCTAGAGAAGTGACCATTCTTCCACCTTAAAGCCTAGTTCTCCTATTTCTTGTTTGAAATATTGCCTTAGTTTCAAGATAACATGAGCCACCTGCCCCTTCTGGGTTTGTCTCCATCTCCAAGCGTGGCCACCAGACCAATAGCTAGGGTCAAAATGCAAAATTACCAGGGCGCCTGAGTGGCTCAGTTAAGTGTCCAACTGCGGCTCAGGTCATGATCTCGTGGTTCATGCCTTCGAGCTCCACATTGGGCTCTGCACTGACAGTGCACAGCCTGCTTGTAGCAGGATTCTCACACAGAGGGTCATGACACCGACACACGCACACTCTCAACAAAATCTTAGAATGTCCTTAAATTCCATAAAACCTGTATGCACAGACTCTGGATGAAAATCTTACGGAGAATGCGATGTCAATGCTTGCTCAGAACAACATATTAAAACCTGTATGCACAGTCTCTGGATGAAAATCTTACGGAGAATGTGATGTCAATGCTTGCTCAGAACAACATATTAACCCCCTCCCCCCATGTAACAAACAAATAAGAAACAAACTCTTATTTCTCTCTCCAAAGGATCAACAAACATCTCGTTTTAGATTCCCCTGTAACAGCTAGTGATACTGGCAGTTTTCATTTTTGAGGGCTTACTTATAATTTTCGCAAACTCTCTTCCCTACACACATGGCTGGTAAAGGTAGAGCCTGGATTGAAAACCAAGCAGGTCCAGCTAAAAAGCCCGTTGCTTTTCACTGCACCACTTGGACAGGTGGATATCTGAAAACTGGTCAATTTTTTAGGACCTCTCAGGTGTTTGCACACAGCCTCTAAAAATCCGAATCACACACTTAACTAACATTTTAATATGTTGCTTCCCTTCAGAATCAAACTATTGAAAAGAGAAGATCCCAAAGAAGGCTACCCAAGGATTATACAGGAATGCGTGCTTTTTCAACATTTTGGGACTTTGCTTAAATACCTATATTATAGGATCCATATTCCTCTATCTATCTTTTACTCAGTATTCCCATCTGCCACAGGGCAATTGCTAATGAATACATTTCTTATTTTCTTATGCATTTCTTTCAGGTGAAATTAAGCTTTGCAGACTAACATCTTTGATTACGTTCATACTGTCTTTTCACATGTCATACTTGATTTTTTTCCCCCTGAGTCTTACTAAGTGATATTTATGCCCAATTTCAGTTTCAAAGAAAAAAAATTCATGATGCCTCTTCTAATCTTTAACATATCAGAGTGCCACACTTGTCTTCATGCCCTGCCCTCTGCTTCTAGTACCCTCTTCCCATCTCACCATCCGTACACTCTGCTAACTGGCAAACTCTTATCCAATTAAAATGAGCCTCAGGGAAAAATCCCATGAGGTCGCCTCTCTTTGGACTCCCCTGCCTACCACAAAAATAGCTCCCCCCTTTTTTCATTGAACAGAGGAAATTATTTTGACTAAGCATAAAAGATGCTCTTGGAGACTCGTAAATACATAGAAAAAACTAAGGGTGGATGGGGAGTGGGGGAGAGGGGAAAATGGGTGATGGGCATTGGGGAGGGCACTTGTTGGGATGAGCACTGGGTGTTGTATGTAAACCAACTTGATAATAAATCATATTCATAAGAAAAAAAGACTTGATAGTTTGGGGGTTAGGGTTAGGGACATTGGGCACAAGAACCTTTAGGGCATTCGAGTCCTAGAGCAAGAGGGAGGACCAGGCTGACTGAGATAAGTAACTCTGGGATGGTTCATCCTGCCATCTCAAGGCAGAAAGAGGTGAGAAAGCCATGGTAGCTGCAGGTGAGGGGAGGAAGGGGTGTTTGCAGAGTCCTGGGGACCCTACCTCCCTCATGCTAGTGGAGGTGGAGACCACAGGGAAGGGAGGTTTTACCTGCCACATATGGATTCCTAGAGCTCTTTGTTACTTATGGCCAGGGCGATTCTAGATGACTGAAGTTTTCTTCTTTTTGGTCATCTGATTCTAAAATTTCTATCATAAAAGCATAGCCCATCTGTGATAAGAACTTTTTTCCTAAGCCCAGGACTCCTCAGTTCTTTCACTACTACGTGACTTTGAATTAGTTGTTTTGAGGATGTTGAGAATGTCTCCATTTGTTTATTAAAAATGAGAATGGAAGATTTAAGGATTTCCTACCTATTCAAATACAGGAGAGTGTTCTATCATGCCCAGAGAAAAGGCTTTCACACATATGTGAATCTACTGACCTGAACTAGTTTGGCCTAGAATCGAGTCTTACCCTGCTGTCACTAAAATATTTAATGCCTAGGAATCACACTTCTCTACCCACTTTTTTGGGGTTTTATTCTTTGTATTCACCCATGAAAGTCAAGATAATTGATGCAGAATAAGATAAAATAATAACAATGATAATGACAAGATGCTCTTAGGCAGAGAAAGAGAGACCAGGAGTTGGTTTTGCTTCATGCTTTCCAAAGGCAGCTATGGCATTTGAATCCTTATCACCACTGGGACTGCTGGTCCACTCTGGGATGACAAAGGGTAGGATAGCCTTCTCTTCCCCCGCAGGGGGCCATCCAGCCACGGCATAACCCACCCCAGCGACTCACCGTGAGGAAGGAGATAAAGCCTGCTCCACAAGGGCCACCTTTATTTATTCTGTCAAGAATAAGAGAGAGATTAAGGAGACGCTTCCCTAGGAGCCCCATTTCCACCCTCTGGCTCATACCTTCCATCTGTCCTTCCATCAGGAGGAAAGCTTTTGCTGGCTGAGCCCTCTTCCAGTTTTTCTTCTGCCTGTGAGAAAGGGGCAAGGTGCCTGGGGTGCCAATGCTCTAAACAGGAAACCAGTCCATCCCAAAGCAACCAAAAACACTCATGTCCAAAACATTCACTTTGGGGTAATTGCCTCTCACCCTAATGAAGCAGCACGTGTCAGGTAAAGTCCACGAGGCCCCTACTCCACACATCATTGATCCACCATCCCCGTCTATGGCCGCATGGCACCATGTTTCTGACCCATCCTTTAGAACTCAGCTCAAGTACCTGTCCTGCCAGAAGCATTTTCTCAGGCCCCTGCCACCCACCCCACAGAGTCTGTGCTTGTTTTTTTTTTTTTCTGGGCTCTCCTCTGTGTTCCCTTTGCATCCTCTTCACACCATGATTACAATCCCCATCATATTACATTACAATCTTGCCATTTGCCCCAATGGACTTTTAGTTTAGTCCTGAATCCCAGTTAAGAAAATAGGTCAATTTAGCTGAATACTCACTGTGTGCAAGGCATCGTGCAAAGCGCTTTACATAGACTAGTTCATTGATCCTCCTACCAATTACCCTATTATCCCCCATTTTATAAAGAAGAAAACTCAGGCTAGGAAAAGTTAAATAATTTGCACAAGGTCACACAACTAGAGTCAGGATTTAAACCCAAGTACTCATTGCCTGAGTCACACTTTTAACTATAATCCATCTCATCCCTTCAAGACACAGAATCTCAAACGATGAAGAGCAGTCTACTGGACAGGCAACAGTGAATGGGCTTTCTGGACTTAACAACCTATAGACTTAAAGGCTCAAAATACAAAATAATATGGTGTCTAAGAAGTGGAAGAGCATGTAATGGCTGGTGATTCAGAGAACTGGGTGAGAACAAAACCTTGAAAGACTCATTTTGTCAAAATAAAGGATTTAGAATTTGGACTTTATCCTCTAGCCAGTTGGGAGTCATTGAAGGGTTTTAAGTAGAAGTGAGGCAAGATTATATTTGTAGACTATAAAGATATTTCTGTTGGTAGTGTGGATGATTTAAAAGAGTATAATTAAAAAATTTAAACTCAGCAATAAAACAATGACTATTGTGTGTAAGGCATTATACCAGGTTCTGGAGTGGGAGGCACAAGATGAGGGACAATATGAGAAGGAAGAGGGGTGCATGGGTGGCTCAGTCGGTGGAGCATCCGACTTCAGCTCAGGTCATGATCTCATGGTTCATGGGTTCAAGCCCCACATCAAGCTTGCTCCTGTAAGCATGGAGCCTGCTTTGGATCCTCTGTCTCCCCCCCTTTATGCCCCTCCCCCACTCACACTCTCTCTCTCTCTTTCAAAAATCAATAAAACATTTTTTTCAATCTTTAAAAAATGTGAGAATGAAGAATAACCATCCCTAATTTCAAGACATGCACAAAGTGGCAATGGAAAGAGATATACACAACAACCACAGACAAATCATGACTCTACATTAAGTAAAGACACTAGTTAAAATTTGACACACAAGGATGGGAAGGGTCAATATATGTCATCCTTTCCTGCATTTCCTTCTTGTGTCCTACCGATATCCTAGAAGAGAGTCAAAGGTGGAGAGAGGAAGTAGACATTATGATTGATAGACAGATGAAGCACAGATAAGGGAAATGTGTGAGCCCACTCCTCCATCCATGCCCACAGAAGGTATCATAAATTAATCTGGGCCCTCTTTCTATGCAGGGCAGATGTGAGCTCAGATACCTTCTCAACAAAGCATCATAGGTACCCACTACCAGTTGACCAAATTGGCTTCCAAGTTAAAACTGTTTGCCTGCCCTGAGGGCTGAGACTTCCATAATGGAATGAATGGGAGTCTGTACTGAAAGGTGGCTATACCAACAGGCGAAAGAAGACAGATTTCCCATCTTCAGTGTATCCTGGCATTATCATAGGTAACCACAAACTGGAAAGTGGTTGAGAGATGCCATTTCAATCAAGAGTTAGAAAAATTAAAATCATTTTTCTGTCCCAGACAGGACAGATAGGCAGATGTGCACATGCAGCTCTATGATCACCAAGAGTAACCTTGCTGTTATGAATTGTGCCCAATACCTAAGAGCCTGTAAATCTCTCCAATCATCTGAGGATGACTGTGTTGGAGAAAAGATAGGAATCCGATCTTGTGTTTAAAGAATTCTCAAAGCCACTGTAAAATACTTTTTTGCCCTTATGTAACTTCTATGAGTGTGATACATAGGGTGCATTGGTATCATATTTCCTCTACTGCTTCCTCTAGGAACTTCTGGGAATGCTCTCCCATTGTGAATGGCCAAGTAGGATAGGAGCTCCATTTTTAACACTTCCAAAATTTGCATTCATAACCCGCCCAGTAACTTTATGAAGTTGGCAAGAACATCCCCATTTAACAGATGAGAGGAACCAACTAGCAAATTAGTTTGGTGACTTCCTCGATGATATCCAGCTCTGTAGCAAGCCCAGGATGTGAACTCAGATCCATGCTCTCTAAAGAGTGACCAGCCATGCACCTGACACTCCTTCTGTGGCTGCAGCCATACTTAGATGGGCTCTGTCACAGAGGCAGTTCTGGAACACTGGGCCCACCCACCTTCAGTTACACCACCCTCCAGGAGTGGAAATGGGGTTGGCAGGGAAATTTCCCACATTGGCCATTTTGTAAGGGCAATAAGCAGGGACATCCAGACCTAGCCCTTGGGAACAAACAGTTGGCAGAGAAGGCCAGAAAGTTCTTTATCAATAACCCCATTCACTTTTACCCCAAAAGACTCACGTTCTGGTTTGTTGTGTTTCTAGCAGTTGAGTCTAACATTGGCTTTTTGTTAAACATACATTCTTCCCAAATGACACTTATGGCAGAACTGAAGCTTCAGCCAATATAATCCTATTTGGTTAATGCCCTTATCTAGGTGCTCATGGTTTGCAAGGCCTGCCTGGAAAGACTGAGGAGACGCCTGCCTTTGGAAGCTGGTGCCATCATATCCGTTCATTTGTAATCGGGTTGAACAGACATGAAATGAAATTTTCAAAAGAGACACGTGGTTATTTACCTTTCCATCCTTCCCTCTGTCAGAAACAGACTTTGGTCCAGATCAAGGATGGACTCAGTTGGAAAAGCAAGACAAGTAACAGTTTATTCTATGGTGTTGAATTTTAATGGGCCCAAGTCAGGTGTTTTAAGAAAATTTAAGGACTTTCTTCCCCGTGTTCTGCTCCCAAGAGTAATAATGTTATCCACAACTGATTTTTCACTTTATATGCCAATTCTAGACTCTTTAACTTCTCACCCCTACCCCATTCCCATGGGGACTAGACTCCTCTCTTGCCCAGGCAAAAAGATGAAGAGAAGTGGATGCATTTGAGAGCTCTGCAGAGGTAGATTTCAGGACTCGGTGGCTGAGGAGGCGTTGGAAGAGAGAGGAAAGAATCTACAATGACTCCCAGGCTTCTCCACAGGGCCCTTCATCGTTTCAATGTTCACCATATGAAGACAGAGTAGTGGCTCTGGTTCTGCACAGGAAAATGGCTTCAAAAAACTCCATCTCCCCTTGATGATCAGAGGCTACAATTGCACACATCATCATGGGATTGACTAAAAGAAGAATAGAGTAAACATGAACATAGGTTTGGCGCACAAAATTACATAGGCAGACCCTGACTTGCCACAAGAGGGGCTCTCGAAAACACAGTTCATGGCCCCAAGTCTTTCTTAGTTAGAAAGCCTTGTGTAGATAAAGGCAGAAGTTGTGGGTTCGCACCTGGTTTACTTTCTTCTCACTTTGATGTACCCAGTGGGTTTGCAAGTCTGAGAATCATCAAGCATTCCTTACCATGCGTACCTCTCCTAAAAATATCCTTCCTGTATATGCATCCCTCTTTTGTTTATAAAAGCGTGTGCCAACGCATGGTCCAAAATTCTTGCGAGAAATGCGTCACCGGTTTTTAACTTTGACTATCATACAAGAGTCAAAAAATGGTTAACATGTGCCTACTATATGAAGACACATTGCACGGGCTATGTATCAGAAATGACGAAAATTGTTAGCCAGTCCTTTCTGGGTCTTTTATATCAGTGCTTCTCAAGCTTTCCAGCTGTGGAGGTGCCGACATCAGCACACAATAGTGGTTGTGTACAGCTGGAGAGCTCTAAAGATAGCCCGAAGTGAACAACACAAAAGGAAGACTTTCCAAATCGTATATTTTAGACTACGCATATCATGGAAATTTTGCATTATATTCCTAAACATATGTCTGCTTTTGTGTCGTGACGATAGGAGATGCTCTGCATGTGTCCTGTAGATTTACATCACTCCCATCACGTCCCCGTGTGTCCAGATGCAGCCACATCACATGGGAAGAAACACTGACACCAACTGTTTGTCCTAAAGACCGTTGCTCTGCCACACGCTGGGCTCAATAGAGAAATGGGGCTCTTGCTCCTCTCATACTGATGACAGCATTGTTCCCCATTCCCCATCTGACCCTCTGCTTGCCAGTCTGACTGCAATTGAGTCCAATTTTGCTCCATTTCTCTTCACGTGACACCAATTCTTGGCACTGTTTTCTGGCATTGACCTTTAGCCTGCTTCTCATTTTGGAAACTCGCAATGACTACATTGTTTTAACACCCTTTGGTCCCTCCCAGAACCCGTCTCTACCTTATCTGAGACCATCAGTGTGATACACAGCTATCAGATTCTCCCTGGACCCAAGAGTGAGTCCCCACTGCTACCCCCCCCCCAAAAAAAAAAACATTAATATTTGTACCACAAAGTGTTAAGAAGACCAAGTCTGGTTCAAGGAACATCCAATATATTTGTTTCCTAGGGCAGTCCTAACAAATTACCACAAACAAGGAGGGTTGTCACAACAGAAATGTATTCTCTCACAGCTCTGGAGGAGAGAAGTCTGAAATCAGGTGTGAGGAGGGCCATGCTCCCTCCAAAGACTCTAGGAGCAAAACCTTCCTTATATTTCCTAGTTTCTGGTGGCTGTCAGTAATCTTTGGCATTCTTTGGTTTGTAGCTACGTGACTCCAGTCTCTACCTCCATCTTCACGTATATTCTCCCTGTGTGTCTGTGTCTCTGTTTTCTCTTCATACAAGGACCCTAATCATTAGATTAGAGCCCACCCGAATCCAATATGACCTCATGCTATTGTATGACATTTGCCAAGACCTATTTCCAAGTAAGGCTGTACTCTAAGGCTCCGGTTGGACATGAATTTGAGGTCCCACCACCCCAAGGAGCATTGATTCCTTCTCTGTAACGTTGGGGAAGGGAGAGGTGAGAGCTACATGATTTGTATCAAAATTGGATTTTCTAAAATAGTTTTATATGTCTGGAAAGTTCTTCAACTCTGATGTCCTCCCTGAGATACCTTCTTGTCACTAGACAGTGCACATGCTTCGGGCACCCAGGGCAATCACCACAATTTGCAACGTCCCAGGAATGATGTGGCAGCATCTCATCTCGTGTTTGTTGTAAAAATGTGGATGATGCCAGGCACGCCCCGGAGTTCTAGAGTGAATCAAGTCCCACACACTCCTGGTGACTTTGTTTGCCTTCGCTAGACTCTAAGCACTTTGACCAATGATTGATGTTTACATCCCTCACAGCAAATGTTCACCAGCTGCTTTTGAATTAAATACTTAAAACAATACCAATAATACACTGAACAGTTACTGAGAGTTTACTATGTTCTAGGCCAAGGCTGTCCAATAGAAATACAATACAGGGGCACCTGGATGGCTCATTTGGTCAAACGTCTGACTCTTGACTTCAGCTCAGGTCATGATCTCACAGCCATTAGATCGAGCCCCAGGTCAGGCTCCACCACTGGGCAAGGAGCCTGCTTAATATTCTCTCTCTCCCTTGTGCCTCTCCCCTGCTCACGCTCTCACAAAAGAAAGAAAGAAAGAAAGAAAGGAAGAAAGAAAGAAAGAAAAAGGAAGGAAGGAAAGTGCAACCAACATATGTTACTTTTAACTATTTTGGTAGCCACACTTTAAAAAGTAATAATAAATAGGTAAAATATGTTTTTTAATTTTTCAAATATATTGTATTTCACCCAATATACCTAAATATTATCATCCCAACCCAAAACATCCAAAATATTACCATTTCAACATTTTAAAATTCTTAAAATTACATTTTCCTTTTTTTTCATCCTAAATCTTCAAAATCCAGTGTGTATTTTCTATCTACAGCACATCTCAATTTGGACCAGCCACATTTAAGGGCTCTGCAGCCACATGTGGCTGGTGGCTCCCATATCAAGGGAGTGCAGTTTTGGAAACTATACTAAATACTTTACAAATATTAATTATTTATGTGTCACAGCAACCCGCAAGAAGGTATTATATGTGTCCCTATTTTTGAGATGAAGAAAGTGAGACTGACAGAGGTTGCATGATTTGCCCAGAGTGACAGAGGTAATGATTGCACAGCCAGGATTCAGCTGTGTTTTTGATAGGATCCTATGCTCTGAAGTGTCGTGTTACATGGCCATCCAACCTGGATAGATGGATGGGTGGGTGAATATAAATTCTTTGCAGGTTATTCCTTGGATTCTGGGTTCTTAATCCTTCTTTTTTCCTTTTTCCTTCCCTCCAATAAACTAGTACATGCAGGCACATACACTTATGTGTTTCAACTCCCCTCAAACTAGTTACATCCGCATCAGAACCATCTGGACTCTTCAGATTCCCAGGATCCACCCCTACATGGGTCTCACCCAGGAGATCAATGAAAGCTCATGAGCTTTTGCTGTTAATTTTCCAGATTAGTGATTTGGATCCCCAAATAAAATGGCGTTCACAACACTGGCTGGTAATAGAATCACCTGGAGCTTTAAAAATACCTTGCTTGGGGAGGGGAGGCACCTGGGTGGCTCAGTCGGTTGAGCATCTGACTCTTGGTTTCAGCTCGGGTTATGATCTCATGGTTTGTGGGTTTGGGACCCCAAGTCGGACTTTCTGCTGATGGTGCAGAGCCTGCTAGAGATTCTCTCTCCCTCTCTCCTTGTACCCCTCCTGTCTCTCTCTCTCTCTCTCTCTCTCTCTCTTTCTCTCTCTCTCAAAATAAATAAACTTTAAAATAATAATAATAATAATAACAACACCATGTTTGGGCTCCATCCACAAGCACACTCATAAAGCTAGTCTGGGATAGGACCTGAGCATCAAAACTTTTAAATGGACAGCAGGAGTTGAAAATGCTACACTGAAGTGTGAGACTCACTGTCTTCATGCTTCTCTCTTCCAAGCCAGTCTGGATAACTATGCATGATACTGTTTAGAAGGATCCAGAGAAATGAATTGAAAGCCATTAAGCTTCCAGGTGTCCAGGTGGTCAATTAGGACAACGAGTCAAACTGAAAGTGACAGTTGAGCCTGGGCTCCCCCACTGCAACAATGCGAGCAAGAGGCAAAAAAGAGGGGCTGACTCCCTAGTACTCCACTCTTCCCCACAGAGTGGCCCCAGGTGAGGGTCCTTTGGATGCAGCACAGATTGGGGGTGCCCTGAGCAAAGTCTCCAGCCTCTTTACAAGCATGTAAGCAAGGGGGCAAAGGGGAAGGGCTAGAGATAGAAAGGTACTCAAAGTGGAGCAAAGTGCTTCAGCCAAGGCCCCCCAGTAAAGAGGCCTCTGAATGGAAGTGCCTGACTAGGGTGGCAGACGAACATTTTTGAGTACGGCTGGCCAAGGGAGGGGGATCCTGAGTCCTTGCATCTCCTTCCAGAAAATGGCAATGCAAGTCTGATACGAGGAGGGTAGCTTTCTTTCCATGAGGCCTGCCAGGTAAAGCCTCATAATTGCCTTTGGTAGGGGTCTAAAAGATCACATAGGATTTTGGCCTCCTCCTCAAGACATCTGTAATTCTTATAGCTGTGTTGGAAATTATGAGTCCATCTGTACACAGAGAATTTTCTGTGCAAGTCTGTTCTGAAGAGCAACCCAGCTCCTGACCGTTGCAAATTAGCCAAAGCTTGTCATTAATGATCCACTTCAATACCTTGACTGGCATCCATAGGGACCCATTACTATATGCCTCCTTAGACACCCAGGACGCTTGGTCCCTCCACGAATTGCAAGTACTCTTTAGAGCTCCCGTCAGTTAGAAAGGATAGAAAACCACTTTAAATTAGCTTAAACCATAAAGAGAGTTTTTGTTCCAAGGAACTGAACAGACCAGATGCAGAGACGACTTTAAACATGGTGAAATGCAGAGGTTTAAGTATTCCATCAGGAATCTATCTCTCCAACGTTCTTTTCTCCTGCTTTCCATCATGAGGGCGTCATCTTCAGCAAGCTCACAGAACACCCTCGCAAAGCATGAGAGATGGCCACCAGCAGCTCCAGGCTTAACCTTGCTCACAGCCAGCATCCTGACAGAAGAGAGCTGCTTCTTATCTACAGCAACCACAGCAAACTCAAGCAAAGACTAGGATTGGTTCCTCTCAGGTCACATGTCCATTCTTGAGCCAATCACCATGGCAAGGGCATCAGAGCCACATGATTGTCAACCCACCCCACCAAAAAAAAAAAAAAATACAAGAAGGGAGGGAGAAGAGTTCCCAGAAGGAAGAGATCATCTTTGGGCAGAGTATATTACAAAGGAAGGACTGAACAAAATTCTGTCAAGCTTCATGTGAGAAAGCAGCTTTGAAAACTTAGTTTAAAAAAAAAACAAAAAATGCTATGCTTGCAGATCCTGTGTTCCTGAAAAGCATAAACCACTTCCCCCCAAAAATGTTTCCTTTCCCAGAATACTTAACAGGAATGAAGTTCATTAAGCCAAAAGAGAAGAAAGGGGAGCTTCTTAGTGGGGACTGTTTGTGGAAAAGACCAGGAACTGGGCCTGGCAATTTTTCTTATTTTTAATCATTTCGTTTTTTTATTTCATTATGATAAAGGTACTCTTTAATCTCCATCTGGTATTTCACCCATCCCCTTACCCAGCCCCCTTTGGTACTCAGTTTGTTCTCTATAGTTAAGGGTCTGTTTCTTGGTTTGCCTTTCTCTCTCTCTCTCTCTCTCTATCTTTCTTTTAGCTCATTTGCTTTGTTTCTTTTTTTTTTTAATTTTTTTTTCAACATTTATTTATTTTTTTTGGGACAGAGAGAGCCAGAGCATGAACGGGGGAGGGGCAGAGAGAGAGGGAGACACAGAATCGGAAACAGGCTCCAGGCTCTGAGCCATCAGCCCAGAGCCCGACGCGGGGCTCGAACTCACGGACCGCGAGATTGTGACCTGGCTGAAGTCGGACACTTAACCAACTGCGCCACCCAGGCGCCCCAACATTTGCTTTGTTTCTTAAATGCCACATATGAGTGAGATCACATGGTGTTTTTCTTTCTCTGACTGGCTTATTTCACTTAGCATTATACTCTCTAGCTACATTCATGTTGTTGCAAATGGTAAGATTTCATTCTTTTTTATGGCTGAATAATATTCCTTTGTATATATATACCACATCTTCCATATCCGTTCATCGATCAATGGATAGATGCATCATCCGTAATTTGGCTATTGTAAATACTGCTGCGATAAACATAGGGGTGGGAGTATCTCTTTGAATCTGTTGTTTTATTTGTTTGTTTGTATTTGTGGCATAAATACCGAGTGGCACAATTACTGGAGGACTGGGTGCTTCTATTTTTAATTTTTTCCACAGTGGCTGCACCAGTTTGCATTCCCACCAACGGTGCACCGCGTTCCTTTTTGTGCACATCCTCACCAACACTTGCTGTTTCTTGTGTTTCTGATTTTAGCCATTCTAACAGGTGTGATGGGCCTGGCAATTTAAAGAGACCAACTCACTAAGGCCTCAGGATCACCATCAGGCAATATGAGAAAACGGGGGCCCAACAGGATAAGGCATCTGCCCATGTGGCAGAGCAGCCTTTACACACCCTGCTCATTCTCTAATGAAAATGCTGTTTGGGGGGTCCTGGGTGGCTGAGTCAGTTAAGCCTCTGACTCTTGGTTTTGGCTCAGGTCACAGTCTCATGGTTCATGAGTTTGAGCCCTGCGACGGGCTCCATGCTGACAGGGCAGAGGCTGCTTGGGATTCTCTCTCTCCCCCTCTGTCTCTGCCACTCCCCTGCCCATTCTCTCTCTCTCTCTCTCTCTCTCTCTCTCTCTCTCAAAATAAATAAATAAACTTTTTTTCAAAGTTACATTTTCTTACTATGATCAGCTGGCTGCTTTTGCACAACACAAGTACATATGTTATCTCATTTGACCTTCACAGCAGACAAGAAGGAAAATAAGGCAGGCATTATTATAGTTATTTGGCATTACTTCCTTGAGGTCAGTCCCTAGAGATAAAGTTGCGGGTCCAGCCATCAACAGAGGAAGACATAAGAGTGGATACAAGGAATCCCTGGTACCCTTGAGCATCAATCACATCATCCATTCAGGTGGGAGGACAGTGATGTTCCTGGCTCCTCCCATCTTGTAGTAGAATCTCCCAGAGAGAAACAATGCATTCCCAATACAGCTTCTCTGTGCCCCACTCCTTTCCCATAGACCCTCTCTGGAAGACACCAAGGGGACTGACCCAGCCCAGGGCTCATTGTGCCCCTAAGCACAACAGCCCATCGCAACTGGGGGTGCCCAAATGCTTATAAAGCCAAACTAATTTGATCTCGATACAATGGCACTTGGTGCTTAAACTTAGTTTCCAGTCATCAAGGAAGAAATATTACATAATGACAGGAATTTAGTCTGTGGAATCAAATAGGTGATGGTTTGAATCTGTCTAGGACAGTCTCCAGCACATAGTAGGTGTGTATGTGGTTGGGTTGGTTGATTGGTTGGTTGGTTTTCCTTTCCACATCTGTACGTTTCAACCCAAATGTAATGGAGCGGGAAAAAACTTGAACTAGAAGGCAGAAAAGGTGTATTCCAGCCCTCCTTCTGCCACTGATTTCCTCTGTGACCTTGGTAAGGTGATGCAGGCTCAATGTTCCTTGGTTTCCTCAATCTTCAAATGAGAATAACAACACCAGTCTAGCTTACCTCAGACTGTTATAGGGATTGAATAAATGAATGTTCATGAATCCACTGTGAAAAATGTGAAGAGCTACCCAAATATTAGGGATCGCTTTGGGCCAGAGCCTTCATCAATAATCTTTGGGACAGCGTATCGGGAAACAGGAACACGGGCAGAAAAAATACAAAGCGGCTGTTACCTTCGCAAGGTCACTGCTGTGCTACAGGCATTGACAAGCCCGAAGAACAGGCAGGTCGAATACCAGGAAAATCTTTCATGCAACAGAAGATTTTTGTCAGCAGCCCTGACTAGACTGCCAAGTCACAGACGGTTCTCTCTAAAAGCATGGTTAACTTCCTGATCAACATTTTGAAGCAATTTAGAAAAGCCATCGCAAACCATAGACTCCTGGAAGCTCAGACTCAAAAGAGAACCTCGTAAGTTATTGTAAATGCTTCATTTCCCAGTTAAGGAAACGGAGGCCCAGATTCCCACTGCGAATTTCAGATCCATGTTCCTTTCTACTATGCCGAGGATTTCCTTCTGATACCGATTAGGAATAAGAATTCTCAAAATCCTAAAGATCACTTAATTCGAGGCATTACTGCACAGAGCCCTTCAACCTGGACCTCAGAGAGGGCTGCACTTCCAAAGGTTCTGGAAATGGAAAAGAAATGCAGGCAGAATATAGAATCCCCATAGACGGCGTAATTTGTAAAATTAGCGTGACATTTGAGGCACTTCGGATGAAAGTCACCACAGAAATGCCCAGCTTTTCATGAAATAACTAAAAGGAATCGAGGGTTTCACATTATATTACAGCTCTTGGGTTTCCATTAAATTTCAAAGTTGCCCGTTTAGTTAAAAGAATTCAGCCTTTTCTGAAAAGACGAACTCCAGAGTTTTAGCTTTTCTTTGGTAATTTAATATGACCCTGTAAATTTTTTCCTCCGGGCTGGAAACCGGGTTTTGTCACAGAAGAGGGGGCCGCAAAAATGAGGTAGCTTCCGGCAAATGGGTCTTGTGACTCAGTAAAGAGGTGGGAGCCCTCTTTTTCTTTATTCGTTGGAACACCATGATCTTGTTAGGATAATGAAAGAGCTGTGTTCACCCAAACAAACAAACGTAGCTCACAGAGCGAAAAAACACATGCGTGCACGCTAGGGTAAGCCTGGAGCTGAGCCACACTCTCTACCTGCAAAGCAAACACAAAAAGCATCTCTTAACAGTCTCCGGCTTGACAGATCATTAGGTATTCCATCATTATGCCCCCAACTTTCATAAACAAGATACCTTTAGATACTTTCTGCTCTAGTTTTAATTGTGGCCCCCCCAAATATATTGAAACACTAGCCCCCAGTACCTTATAATGTGACCTTAACTTGGAAATAGGGTCTTTGCTGAGGAAATTAGGGAAGATGAGGTTAGACTGTAGTAGGGTAGGCCCTTCATCCAACATGGCTGGTGTCCTTATTAGAAGCGTAGAGATACAGGGGCCCCGGGGTGGCTCAGTAGGTTAAGCGCCCAACTTTGGTTCAGGTCATGATCTCACGTTTCGTGTGTCCGAGCCCCATGTCAGGTTCTGTGCTGAGAGCTCGGAGCCTAGAGCCTGCTTTGGATTCTGTGTTTCCCTCTCTCTCTGCCCCTCCCCCGCTCACGCTCAGTCTCTCTCTGTCTCTCAAACATAAATAAATGTTAAAAACAAAAATTTTAAATGAAAAAAAGACACAGACACGGAGACATGCACAGAAAATGCTATGTGACAATCGAGACAGAGGCTGGAGAGATAAGGTTGTAAGCCACAGCCCTTCGAGGATCGCCAGCAACACCAGAAGCCAAGAGAACGGGATGGAACAGGTTCTTCCCTAGAGCCTTCAGAGCAAGCACCGCCCTGCTGACACAGTTCTGGAACTTCCCACCTCCAGAACCATGAGGGAATAAATTTTCTGTTTTTTAATCTTTATTTATTTTTGAGAGAGAGACAGAGCATGAGTAGGGTCAAGGTAGAGAGGGGGGGAGACACAGAATCCGAAGCGGGCTCCAGGCTCTGAGTTGTTAGTACAAGTCTGACACGGAGCTTGAACTCATGAACCACGAGATCATGACCTGAGCCAAAGTCAGACACTTAACCGACTGAGCCACCCAGGCGCCCCAAATTTTCTGTTTTTTTCAGCCACTCAGTTTGTGGTATTTATTGTGGAAGCCCTGAGAAACAAAAACACCTTCCAACTCCACGAAGGACAAAGAAATCAGGCCTGGGACAAGGAAAGGAAAAGGGAACTGCGTGCAAACCAAATCGGCCAGTGTTCGGGGCCTCCCCCACCAGGCAGGCTGAGCCTGAAACTCAGGTTTGAAAAATGGTCCCTCCTGTCACGAGGCTGTGGAGAAAGAGTGAAGCAGGAAAGCCACCTTTATTGCTGACCTGGCATCATAAAAATAATTAGCAAATTGCCACAAGGTGCTCCCGGAAGGTGATTCAGATGTCACTGCCGTTCGGCCTGGGAGAGCAGCCGCCAGCCTGCTAATGCATCACTTTCTGAGCAAACGGCCGTGTTTATGAGCAGATTTTCCTCTGAATTGTTCTCCACAGCACAGAACTTCTTTTCTGCACCGAGGACATCCAGACTCAGCTCACAGAGAACACTCTCAGGTGAGCAGTGAAGGTCACGTCTGTCTAAGTGGATGCGACAGCTCCAGTCAGGTTCCAAAGCCAAACGGCAGCAGGTGGGGTCACCTGGGGTCATCTTTCTGGGGACCAGTAAGATCAGTGGGGCAGCTTCCCAGAAACGGGCCATTGTCCAGGAAGTTCAGAGAGCAGGCTGCGGGCTCTCAAAGTCAATATCTGCAGAGTTTCACAGGCCTAGAAGCATCTAGAAAAGGAAAAGTTCAGTGCCTTGCTCTAAACACGTTTGGTTAGGGGCCCCTGGGTGGCTCAGTCGGTTAAGCGTCTGACTTCAGCTCAGGTCACGATCTCGAAGTCTGTGAGTTTGAGCCCCGCGTCAGGCTCGGGGCTGATGGCTCAGAGCCTGGAGCCTGCTTCCGATTCTGTGTCTCCCTCTCTCTCTGCCCTTCCCCCGTTCATGCTGTCTCTCTCTGTCTCAAAAATAAATAAACGTTAAAAAAAAAATTAAACATGTTGGGTTAGATGCTCTCAAACTTGATGTCCAAGTTCCATGTCAAGTTCTAACAGTGGAAGGCTCTCCTGCCTTAATCTACCGCAAGCTTGCTTTATTTTATGTCCTTATGTAAGGGATCATTCCATGACTATCACTGTAATCTTAACTTTCTATTATTCACTGACAAGTTACATGTTGACCTTGGCCATAGAAACAATAGGACAAGATGGGGAGAGCAAAGGATGGTCCTTGCCACCGTCTATTGATGGCTTTGACATTCCAAACACCACGCTGAGCTCTTCGGCTTTGTTATGTCTTTTGACCCTTATTATTCTTCAATTATGGATGAAGAAACTGAGGCTCAGGTAATTTACATGAATCATCTTCCCAAAGTCCTACAACAAGATCAGGCAAAGGTGTAACTCAGGCAGAGATCTGTTTGCCATCAAAGTTGGTGCTACATATGCTCTGCCTCATTTTTGCAATGGAGAAAAAAATTCCAGAAACTGGCTCCAGTTTGTGATTCTGACAATGTAAGAGTCCGTGGATCCCAGGGATATGCTATCTTTCTCAGGGCAAGTAAGGATTTGTAAACTGTAAAGTGTCGTCCCTCAAACAGTGAACAAGTTTCTCTTTTGCCCCCTCTGGCAATGCTTGGCATGTGCCCAGCAGGCACTTTGTCTGTTTGGGCAAGATTTTAAACAAAGCCAGTTGTGTGGCTGATCTATGGAGAAGGGACGCCTGGGTGGCTCCGTCGGTTAAGGGTCCGACTTTGGCTCAGGTCATGATCTCACGGTCCGTGAATTCAAGCCCCAAGTCAGGCTCTGTGCTGCCAGCTCGGAGCCCGGAGCCTGCTTCAGATTCTGTGTCTCCCTCTCTCTCTTCCCCTCCCCCGCTCATGCTCTGTCTCTCTCACTCTCAAAAATAAATAAACATAAAAAAATAATTTAAAAAAAAATGAGATTGGAGGCAAGGGGAGGAGACACAGAATAAAATGGATTCTCTGCCCAGTATGGGAACAGAAGAGAAGGCAAAGCAAGTCTCTAGACAAAGATACTAATCAAGTCAACCCAGTCGAGTTACAGAACCATTCTCGTTTCTCTCTTCCGAGTCTCTGATCCACAGGAGGGAAATCCATTGAGAGCTTTCAACAAAAAGCAACTCATTTAGGATTACTGGAGAGCTTCTTTCTCCCGTTTGGGACATATAAAATGACTCACTCCCCTGCTTTTAAGTCAAAAACAGGGAGCTTAATTCAATAAGCTCCACAAATGGTTAAATAAATTATGGTATGACCATAAATTAGAATAGTATGCTCTTATTAAAAGTCTTATTTTCATGAATATTTAGTGCCATGAGACAATGCTAATAAGAGAAGCTTAAGCATAAAAGATAGTATCCCAGGGGCGCCTGGGTGGCTCAGTCAGTCCAACTTCGGCTCAGGTCATGATCTCACAGTTTGTGAGTTCAAGCCCTGAGTCGGGCTCTGTGCTGACAGCTTGGAGCCTAGAGCCTGCTTCAGATTCTGTGTCTCCCTCTCTCTGCCCCTTTCCCGCTCACGCTCTGTCTCTCTCTGTCTCTCAGAAAATGAATAAATGTTAAAAAAAAAAAATTAAAAGATAGGATTCTAATGTGTCTCTATAAGAGAATACTATTTCCTTAAAATATATATAATGTTGGGGCACCTGGATGGCTCAGTCAGTTAAATGTCAGACTCTTGGTTTCAGCTCAGGTCATGATCTTGTGGCTTCATGGGTTTGATCTCCGTTTCACAGAGCCTGCTTGGGATTCTCTCTCTCCCTCTCTCTCTGTCCCTCCCCCACTTGTGCTGTCTCTGTCTCTCTCAAAATAAATAAATAAAAACAAATAAAATAAAATAAAATAAAATAAAATAAAATAAAATAAAATAAAATAAAAAATATATATAAAGTCTGTCGACATGAATGGAAAAGAGAGTGAAATGAAACATAGCAAAATCATTAATAGGGTTATCTCTGGGTGAAGTCATAGTTGATTTTCATTTTTTATTTACAGTTTTATCTTTTTTAAAAAAATTTAAAGATGTTTACATATTTTTGAGAGAGAAACAGAGCACAAGTGTGGGAGGTGCAGAGAGAGAAAGGGAGACAAAGAATCCGAAGCAGGCTCCAGGCTCTGAGCTGTCAGCACAGAGCCTGATGTGGGGCTCGAACCCATGAACTGTGAGATCATGACCTGAGCCGAAGTCGGACGCTCAACTGACTGAGCCACCCAGGCACCCCTACAATTTTCCGTATCTTTAAACACATTTTACAAAAGCCAAATAATATTTCATAGCAAGAAAAAAAATTAATCAATGTGTTTTAATTCTTCTGGTAAATACTAAATAAGAATATTGAGCAGTGAACCACGAGAGCCACACTCCCACGCCAGCTCTGTATCCAAGCCCTTCCCTGGGCCATTCTTCAGTTTCCTCACCGACAAAACACGGAGACGATTGTTCATATCTAGAGTTCTGTGCCTCCATTATACCCCATGTCCCTTAGTGAACATAGGCCAACAGGAGACACGAGGAAGAAATTGAAAGGAACAGGAGATACACAGGGGTCAGACGGGGAAGAAAAATAGAGAGAGAAGTAAGGGAGCTAAGGAGAGAGGGATACAGACAAAGCAGGTGTGAGCGCAGAAGATTTTTCAGATGAATACTGATTTTAAGCAGTTCACTGGGCCCTGTGTTCAAGTCACAGTCCTGAGAAACTGATTCTTCACAGATCTTCATCTGCTTTAATTATTAAAACTCTAACCATCTTGCCTAATGAGTTCACCACCCAAGCCCACCAGGATGGAAATGAATCTCTGTGCTAAAGCAGGGGTAACTAGAGAAATAGGATGAATTCGAACTGAAATCTGGATCTAGTGCCTCGGGCTGGAAATGAGTCACCCTCGAAAGAAAGCAATTATTTGTGTTATCTGCCCATGTCACCTTTGGCCTTCTGTTTATGTGGAAAACAATTCAGTTACAGATGGAACCGATCAATGCCATTCCAGCAAAACACTCACCGGTCCTTTCTCTCCAGGCCCCCCCACGGTCGGTAGGGGCTTGGGGACAGAGCTCCCTGCTCGGGAGCACCATGTGGGAGATAGTCATTTTCACTCTGCTAACAAAACTGAGATCTCCCTGTTCTGTCTCTGTTATGTCCTTCAAAGCATCCAGCTATTTGAAACAGAACACAATAAATACCTGTATTCTCGGATGATGATAATTTTTCAAGCCTAGAGAATTTCATGGAAAATCAGAGGCCATCGAAATCAAGGAACAAAGTATGGTAGAGCTTCAGTCAGAAGCCATAGAATGGCTGGACCATTATATTATCAGATGAAATTTCTTAATTGCATACAAGTACACACCCCTTCCGAGTCTACACTCATTCATACCCTTGGGGTAGGGAGGAAAGCACTGACTTTCTGAATTTACAGAGGCCACTCAGATCCCAGTATTCTCTTTGGGGAGACTTAAAGCGGAATCTCCATCTGATAAGTTTTTACTCATTTCTTTAAGAAGCATTGAATGAAGTGGTTGAGAAAGCAGGTTCCGGGGCCAGATGTCTAGGTTCAAATTCTGTCTCTGGCACACACTAGTTACTTAGCCTCTCTATGCTTCAATGTCCCCATTTTTTTAAGAGAGAGAGAGAGTACGTGTGCATGTGCATGTGAGTGGGGGAGGGGCAGAGGAAGAGAGCATCTGAAACAGGCTCCACGCTCAGCACCGAGCCCGACACAGGGCTTGATCTCATGACTATGAGATCATGACCTGAGCTGAAATCAAGAGGCAGACGCTTAACTGACTGAGCCACCCAGGCGCCCCTCAATTTTCTCAATTATTAAATGGCACCATATAGGAGCGTCATAAAAATCAAATAATTAAGCTCTTTATCTGGTCCCTGACACAGTACCTGAAATTGATTTAAGGAAATGGAGTAATCACCATCCCCTATTTGATTATAGATGTGCTTAAAATGTGTCCCTCCATCTAATTTCTAACTTTGAAAATTAGTCAATTTGTTTATTATTCACATCAGGAAGTATTTGAGCCCTAATAGGAATGGGAGAGCCCCACAGGAGAAGAGGCAACCTTCAGTGTATTCATACAATGGAATACTACTCAGCAATAAGATTTAAAAAAAAAAAAAAACCTGCTTCATGCAATAATATAACTCAACTCACACAGATGTGCTATGAAAGAAGCCAGATGCAGAGAAGTACCTGCATTTGACTCCACCAAATGAAGTTCAAAACCAGGCAAACTTAGTCAATGATGGCTAAGGCCAGAATTGTGGGGACCGACCGACCATCACGATTTGCCTGGGACGTTCCCAATTTCCGCACAGAAAGTTTCTCATGCCAGGAAACCCCTTAGTTCCAGGTAAATTGTGACCATTGGTCACCCTAGTAGTAACCCATAAGAGGAGGTTACAGACTAGAAAGAGTCACAGAAGAAACCCATTGGGACTGGGAATGAGGAACTTGATTTGCACTGGTTACAGGCTGGCTGCGTAGACCTGTGAAAATCATCATGCTGATGATTAGCATACTCCATTCACTGTAATGTACGTATATCCTGCCCTTAAAAAAAAAAAATAGACCTGACTCTAGAAAGGATGATAAGCAGTTGGAGAAATGAGATGGTCAACAGTGCAGGAGACGGTACCCAAAGTGGGTATTTCCCCTCCAGACCCCTATGGATCTCTTCATCCACCCCCTTCTCTGTCCTTCCCTTACATCTGACTCCTGGACCCCAGGTCCTGGCACCACATCTGTCCTCAAGGAAGGAAGAGATGGCTAAAGGAGTCAGAGTTCAGCAATCCCTGGGCTTTTTATTCATGGTCCAGACCAATTGTGGAAGGCAAGTCAGTTACAGATAGTACTGATTAACTCCATTCTTAAAATACTCGCAGGTCTTTCCAGACCTGCAGGCACTGGTGACTTGGGGACAAAACTCCCTCCTGTCTGAGGGCCTCAAGTCGCTCAAGAATACAATGTGGGAAACAGTCATCTCTCCCACAAAGCCCCTGGGGTGATACCCCCACCCAATCCAGAGCCACTTCCCAAACTAGTCAACACTCACTCGTTCTGCCCCAATTCTCTATGGCTTCAGTCACCTTTCCATGGACCTGGTTTCCACCCCAACCCAGCCCCTTCAGACTGGTGCTTTGGTCATGCTGTTTGGCTCTCTCAAGCCAGTTTCACCTCTGAAAACTTCTGGAAGGGATAGAATTTAATCTCCAGACCCGATGTGCTTGAACATCCTCTCCATCACCATAGTCACTACTCCTACCACTGGAGAAATCTCCTGGTGGCCTTAAAAATCCAGCCCCCATCCTCTGTATCCCTTGAAAGAACTAGGTCAGGGGTGGTTAGTAAGTATTTGGCATATACACCTTCAATCCACCCTACCACCTACCACACCCTCAACGGACATCACTCATCAATAATGACTCTCCTCTTTGGATATGGATGAGGTCTTGGGAGTCCTCATTAGCCTAGAGCTCTGTGTGTGATTCATGGATGAGAGAAAATGAAACCTACCCGTTATCCTCATACTGGCTTCCAAGTTCACAGAGGGACCTAATTAGCTTTGTGCATGGCCATGGAAGCAAAGGCAAATAGTGCCTGCAGTCTGGCCAGTGTATGTGCGACTTATAGATGCCCTAAGCCCCATAGTTTCATGAAATGAACTTGGCCACTCATCCAAGCAACTGGTCTGGTTGGGGTAGGTTTCCCATCCTAAGGTCCTGACCGTTCCAAGTCTGACCTGCCCCACTGGCCAGTGCACGTTATTTGCCACTGACACCGTGGCAGAATAGCTCCTCTCCTTCTTTACCTCATTTTATCACTTGTATTATTTTTTATTGGTGTACTGATATCAATAAAATGTACCTGTCTGAAATGCTTAGCTCAGAGTTTTGCCAGCTGTACCGCCACCCCTTGTAATCACCACCCACAACAAGGCAGAACACTTTCTAGCCCCTTCAAAGTTCCTTGCCGGTGAAACATCTCCCATCACGGTGAAAAGCCGGCAGAAGTTGTCCGTTCCCTTTACGCGGATAGGATCAGATTCCTCGCTGGCTTGTTAAATTGCCCTAGTTCACGGGACTCATCCAACTACGGCTATAACCTCAAACAGCACCTTGTAATTTTCCATCTAAAACAAAGAAAACTCCATTTTGTTTCTGTCCCTGAACTATTGAGTTTTATCTCCCTAGGCTTCGTTGACCTTCTAAAGGTTTTTTATATGTTTTCTTATATCCTGGTTTCTCCACTTATCTTCTTTACTGAAGTATCAGTTTTTCAGGATAGACTGTGTAAGTCCTTTTATGGTGTTGCACGGCAATCTTATATATTAGGTTTCTTGTGGGAGAGCTGTAAACTCGGGAGATTGTGGTAGGTATGGTGCTTGGGACCTGCCATAATATTTTTTCTGTCTCGCTCCCTGTACTATCACACAGTATTAGAGTCTCTGCCTTAAAATCCATCTGGTTCTCGACCTGTGGGCTCTGTGTGATGTTCCACATAACCTTTCCATGCTGCTCCAGCAATTTCTCAGATTTGTCAACCCCACAAAAAGAGAAGCGTTTGTTAGAAATGCAAAAAGAGTCACGAAGTGGCCTCCTCACTTCACAAGGCAAGGTCGTTTTGCCAGATGATGAAGGACTTTCGGGTCTGGTGGCTCCAGATAATTGTCAACCTCTACGCCCAAGCAAGTTGAGAAAATGTTTCCAGGTATTTCCACGATACCCAACCTGCTCCATCTGAAAGGAAACGGACACAGACAAAAGCATGAAGGAGAGGGCGGAGGTCCTGTCCCTTTTGCTTTGCCATTTCGCACAGTGGCGTTTTTCAGACCTTCATTGCTGCCGGCCTGGATTATTTCAACAGCCTCCTCATTGGTTCCCTGCCACTGGTCTCCCCCCCCCTCCCCCCCCCACCGTCCTCTCTGCCCCTCACCATGGCTGCCTACGTCATTCTGCAATGGCTTCCCCATGATGGCAAAGGAAGACTGAACCCCACCGTGCTGTTCAAGGATTGCCGGAGACTGGCTCGCCTCTCCCCTGCCTCCTCCGTTCCACTCCTCCTGCTCCACCTAAGTGTTGTCTTCTGCTCTTCTACCAGCCTTGCCCAGGACAGCCTGCTCTGCCAGACCCCCCGACATCCACAGCTGCTGTTTCTTCTGCCTGACATTTGTTTCGCTCTCTCTCCTTCGAGTTCGCTCTGCATCAGCACGAATTAGCTGGTATAACATCTCCTCTGAAACTCTTTCCAAACACTTTTGGATAGCTCATGTCTCCGTGCCTGCACCCCAGGAGTCCTCCGTCGTGGCCCATTCAGCGCTCCTGCACTCACCTCCCACAACCCCAGGGGCACTATTCCCATTGAACACAGGGACTCCCTGGCCCTTATCCAACATGGCAGCGCTGAGCCTCTGCACCCCAATCAGTTGGGCACCCCGCTGTCTCCCAGGCCCCTCCCTCCACACCCCCACAGCAAACCCCCCACTTGTAGCCACGACCACAGCTCTTTTTCAGAGGCTCTCTCCTCCGCCGCTGGGTCCTCAGGTTGCCTTCTGGGTCCGCCCATCCTTCCAACCTACTGGGTCCACCAGACGAACCCCTTTGGCAGACTGTGTTTTGGGATTCGCAAGCGTCTGTTTTTCCAACAATTCTCAAGTTTACCTCCATCTGGGGCGGTATCACTGACTTTCAGCAGGGCCATTTCTGCCACGGATAGGCAGCACCAAGCCCCAAAACTCCACCCTGGCCAGAGTCCCGGGCTTCATTGCAAAGATGAGAATTCAGCCACACTGTGGCAATAAGGAAGAGTCTGGGATCCCTTGCCTCTTGAGTCTCAGCATTTGCTCTTTGCAGGCCCCATCACACCTCTACTTCCTTGAACCTTCTCTCTCTCTCCAGGTAGGGTGACTTCTCTTTGAACGCCCATTTTCCTACCAGGCTCAGTGGCATTTAGGTTAATTTCTTATATATATATATATATATATATATATATATATATATATATAATTTATTGTCCCAGTTCAACTTGGCGTTATCCTGGCTGCTGCTTCTAGCAAAGGCTTCAGGAGAATGAATTAGAAGCCGTTAGCCCTGTTCTTTGACGTCTTTGGATAGGCACGTACTGTTTGTTTCTAGGTTTGGCCAAGCCAAGGGCACTGACAGGTTGGTCAGTGGGGTTGCTGCATAAGCAAGGATGAAGGCAAATTTGCATAAGGCTCTATAAAAAAAAAATCTAACTACAAGACACTCAACAGCCAAACTATGCTGTGAGTAGATATCACCTAATAACAGAAACTTCAGAGCAGGAGACCCACCTGGCCATGGAACTGGCCCCAGGGGATTGTGTTAACCAGTTTCTGCTTGGATCATGGGCATCTTGGGATCCTTGTTCCAATGTCTTCCCATTCTTAGGGAGGAGAGGGCTGGTTAAAAAATATATATATACACACACACAAAACCACACTTTTTCTCAATCGGCTAAATTATAAGGTGTATATAGCAATTATCCATTTAACGCTTTTTAGGCAAATACACCTACACATTAATGAATAATTTGGAGTTAAGAAATATTATTTATCTTTAGTTGGGATGTGCATTCTCACAATAAGAAACAAAAATTAAACCAAAACCCTTTTTTGAAACATAAGGATCTATGAGCTATTTTGTTGGTTTCATTACTACACAATTTCTGCAAACCTGAGAAGCGTTGCTTCCAAAAACCTGGAAGAACAAGTCATACAAATGCCCAGGTTGGTGTCTCTGATCAATAGACAATCTCTTTGGCAGGGAGCGTCCTCCACCGTGAATCAGGCTGTATTTTCCTTTACAGGTTGGGGGCTGCAGATTCTCAGTTTATTCGCAGAGAAGTAAAGTGTCCCAAAATTGTATGTGAAAAGCAGATGTACCGTGAGAGAGGAGAGGATGGGAACAATGGAGAAGGAGACTTTAGTTTTATTTCCTGAACATGGCAGAGCTTCATTCTCTCTGCTCTCGAACTTGGTCCTGTGGCAACCTCGAGTCGGCCACTTTCTGGGACAGCCCATAGCCCCAGAGAGTCCATCTGCCTGACTGAATGTTTCCTCACTAAAAAAAACAAAAAAACAAAAAAAACAAAAAAACACCACCAACTTTCTGTTTTGAAACCTCTTATAGCCAAGTGACATAATTTGTCTCTCGCTCTGGAGTCTTTGCTCTGCCAGATAGCTTAAGGCGGTTGAGGTGTCTGCCTCTGGATCTTTGGCCAAGTTCAGATCATATCCCATTCTTCTTCATTCATCATAAATCAGTTCTTCTGGTCTTTTAACCACCCTGTTGTGTTCTAAACTGGCTCCAGGGCAAAAAATCAATTAGGAAAAGTTTGTAAAGTGCTTTAAAAAGTAGGAAATGTAAACATTAAAAATAATAATAATAAAAAAAGGGGGTGCCTGGGTGGCTCAGTCGTTTAAGCATCTGACTTCGGCTCAGATCATGATTTTTCCATTGGCGAGTTCGAGCCCCACATTGGGCTCCGCGCTGACAGCTCAGAGCCTGGAGCCTGCTTCGGATTCTGTGTCTCCCTCTCTGCTCCTGCACCACCTGTGCTCGGTCTCTCTTTCTCTCTTTCTCAAGAATAAATAAACATTAAAAAAAAATTTTTTAGAAGAAAGTAGAAAGCGTGGATGAGCTCATCCCATTACAGAAACAGGGCAGTGCACTTACCCGTGAATCTGGTGGTCTAGGTGTGGTCTTTGCGTGCACAGGAGCTTACTTCTAATAAATTTCACCATAATCTTCCTGAAGTGGATTGATTCATTTCCCCTTTGACATGTCTCTTATTTTTGAGAAGCAAAACCAAATCGTATTTCTCTGAGATATTTGTTTGGGTTGAAGGATAAGGACAGCCCTATTTTTACAGAGGGAGAGATTGTATTTGGATATGAACCTTCTGATGGCTGAAGAAGAAAAAGAAGCAGTCATCAACAAAACAAGACTGGAGATTCCATCAATGGAAATCTTCAGGAAAACAAACAAGCAAAAAGAGAGCATGCTTGAATTAAGACCAGGGAGAGCAAACAGACCTCGAGTTAAGTTGAATTCTGATCAGTTCTGATCAATTGGTAGCAGCTGTCTATAAAAATGGTTGTAAAAGACTGTGGAGGCAATGTCCAGGGTCGGTGGGAAAGTGTCACGATCAATTAGCAATGTCTTCCCTGAGCGTAGAGGAGAAAGACAGAGCCTTGCATGGTACCTACCTCCCTTTAGATGTTAAGAAACCTGGAGGTAGGATTTATAGGTGCTCCCCTGACACAAGACACACATTCTCCTGCTGTAGAAGACTCCGCATTTTGATTAAAACAGCATTGCATAGGCTCCACGTTCCATACAGAATATGTGGCCCATCAGCTAACATGAACTGCATGACTGTTCCATACAGAGATCTTTGCTAAGCTCCTGGAGATGGTGAGCAAATGCCTTCCACTTGTATTGCACTGAAGTTTACAAACATTTAACATCTATGTTTTCTTTATTTCATACTCCTTTCATTTTTCAACAAGTGTATCTTGTGCCTCCTAGGAGTCAGTTAGTATACTATGAGCTGGACACATTGCTGCCTTGAAAATAAAATATAGGCCCTGCCTCTTGATTTCACATGTTCATAAAGGATAGGAGGGAGGAAGACATAGATATGGAACCCAATTTGGAGATGGGAAAACTGATATTCAAATAGCATACGTAACTCATAAATTGTAATTTTTTAAAAGTTTTTCATGTTTATTTATTTCTGAGAGACACACACCCAGCATGAGCAGGGCAGGGGCAGAGAGAGAGGAGACACAGAATCCAAAGCAGGCTACAGGCTCTGAGATGTCAACACAGAGCCTGACACGGGGCTTGAACCCACGAGCTGTGAGATCATGACCTGAGCTAAAGTCAGATGCTTAACCTGCTGAGCCATCCAGGCACCCCAAATAACTCATAAATTTAAAAAGAAGAGGAGAGGGGCGCCTGGGTGGCGCAGTCGGTTAAGCGTCCGACTTCAGCCAGGTCACGATCTCACGGTCCGTGAGTTCGAGCCCCGCGTCAGGCTCTGGGCTGATGGCTCGGAGCCTGGAGCCTGTTTCCGATTCTGTGTCTCCCTCTCTCTCTGCCCCTCCCCCGTTCATGCTCTGTCTCTCTCTGTCCCAAAAATAAATAAACGTTGAAAAAAAAATTTTTTTTAAATAAATAAAAAGAAGAGGAGAGGAGAAGAGAGGAGAGGAGAGGAAAGGAAAGGAAAGGAAAGGAAAGGAAAGGAAAGAAAAGGGACGTGTGGAAGAATAGGACTCTAGGCAAAATCTCCCAGTGTCATTTCTTTCCATCTAGTCCTGGGCTTCTGCTTCCTTGTCCTGTGTAACCCTGATCCCAGAGCTGGAGGCCTCCTGCTTCCCCTGCTCTGGCAACCCTGAGGACTGCTCATCTCCTGGGCAATGCTGACATTCTGGGGCTTCTCCAGTGACACCCTCAATGCCACAGATCCCTGATGGCTCCTTCAGAGAATGGGGCCCTAGGTCTGGAAGGCAGAAGAGGGCTTTGCAAGCAATGTGGAGTCAAGCTTGACTTCAGACAGCAGATAAGATCTGCGGTGGAGAAGGGAGGGAAAGGCATTGCAAGTGGTTGGGGTGTGAGAGTGAGAAGCAGGGGGGGCCTGGGTGGCTCAGTTGGTTAAGCGTCGACTCTTGATTTTGGCTCAGGTCATGATCTCATGGTTCATGAGAGCCTGCTGGGGATTCTCTCCTTCTCCCTCTCTCTGTGCCTCCCTGCTTGCATTCTCAGTCTCTCTCTCTCTCTCTCTCAAAATAAATAAATTGAAAAAAAAAAAACCTTTAATAAAAAGAGTAAGAAGCAGAAAGGGCATAGGCTACATGTAAAGGTAGAAAATGACAAAATAAGTAAGTGCCTTCAGGGAACAATGAGTAGACAGGTTTAATCAACCCAAAGAAAAGAATTCATATATTTAGTGCCTGTATGCCACAGGCACTGAAAAATTTCACTTCATCCTCACAGCAACTGCTTGAGTGAGGAAGGCAGACGTCCCCCCTCATTACACATGGGTGACCAATCCTTGTCGCTGGTCAGTAACGTGCCCAAGGTCACAGATTGGTAAGTGGCAGAGTCGGGATTCATACCCACCTCTTCCCCTCCCCACTGCCGAGCTCCCCCAGCTGAAAGCACGGATGGTGAGCTCATGGTGAGTTACATGGCGAAGCGTGCGAGGTCCTCGGGCACAAGTGGGTGAGGCCAGGGGAAAGAGTGAAAGCAGACGTCAAACCAGGCTAGAGAGAACACAGGCAGACCAGTTTGACAGTCTGACACTGTTTGCTGTCTGCCAGTTTGACAATGTGGTCGTGACCCACCCGTGCCTGGTCCGTGATGTGTTCGGGGGAAGATGGGACACAGCTCTCCGTCAACAAACCCAAGCCTTGTCTGCCATGAAAAGGAATCCTTGACTGTTTCTACTTTGAGGAATGTGAAAAAACCTAGAGCTGAACTCCTCACATGTCCTCTATTACCTCCTGCTGCCTTCCCTTTATGGCCAAAGCCCTCGCTGCCCCTTTGCCTCTTGCTAAGGGCAAGCTGGTTGACGTCTCCAGAGGGACTTGCTAAGACGCAGCTGGTTGACGTCTCCAGAGGGACCCCTCTCCCTCATCTTTCCTGCCGACCCTGGGATTCACTCCTTTGCATCCCACCCTCCTCTGTTAGGCCACGTGCATCAGAGGAGGCAGGATGTACCCTGGTCTCAGCGGGTGACTCCTGCTTAATCTCAGCCAGTCACAGCGGCCCTATTCCCCTTACCTATGTGGACTTAGGAGTATGTCATGCAACTGGGCCGATGACATATGAGGATGAGTGTGCTTGGAAGCTTCTGGGAGATGGTTCTTCACTCTCAAGGGGATACAAGGAGGAAATGCCCTCTACTTCTTCTGGATTTTCTTGTTAATCTAGATGCAATACCTCGAACTGTGGCAGACGTGTTGCAAACATAACGGGACCAGGACGGACCAAGGTCACAGATTAGTTAGTGGCAGAGCCAGGATTCACACCAATCTAACGACATTGCTCTTACCTGCTCTTGACTGACATGTGATGTGTTGAAAGGAAGATGGTTCCTTGTGCTGATTCCCCATCATGACAGTGTGTTTCTTGGGGCGGGGGGCGGGCCAAAGACAAATAAGAGGTTCAGAAAAGGGAGTATGGTCTATAGGCGAAGGAGACAGAAAAAAACATTGGAAGAAGAATCACTCTAGTTACTAAATGGGTACCATATAACATCCTCTGAGAAGAAGGAAGAAATAATAGAACTTCTGAAAATTTTTTTGGTGGTTGAACTATGTTTCTTGAATAGAAACCACTCAGAAACTAGACCACAGCGATCATAGCTTCAGTAGCATGAACACAGGCCTAAAGGAAATGAGTCACTGCCCAGGAGGCCACTGTCATGTGCACATTTGTTGATTTTGCCTGCTCTTCATTGCAGAACAGGGGTCGGCTAAGTGCAGCCCTGCGACCAAGTCAAACCAGCCCCCTGTTTTTATAAATAAAGTTTTGTTGGGACACAGCCAAAGCCACTTGTTTACATGCTGTCCATGGCTGTCTTTGTGCTAAAATGTCAGAGGTGGGTAATTGCAGGAGACACCATATGGCTCATAAAGCTGAAAGCACTTTCTATCTGGCCCTTCACAGAAAGTTTGCCACCCCTGATGTAGAAGGAGGAGAACTGATCGGACAGGCTGTGTACAAATGATATATATATATATATATATATATATATATATATAATCTACAAATAAGATTTGGTAGCTGACTGCCTTGCTATAGCAAGGGCAGGATAAAGAGCCTTTGCTTTTTGCATCTGGCTGATCTCTGTTGATTTCCACAGAACTTAGAGTCGATTTAATTTTAATAAAAATTAAAAATTAAAGAGGCAGAGTCCCTGCCCACGGTAGCTCACAGGTTACATATACTTTAACGGTGAGATTATTGCCATTGTATATATATCATGTACAGATATAGACACATACATGGCCAACCAAATGTAAAACTGACTCACATAAACCCATATGAATTCTGACCCACAATCCACAGCAGCCATCTCAAGAAACCAATCCATGACCTATAATAACCAGCTCAGGAAACCAACCTGTTACTACAAGTCAGGCTTGTGGGAGGGGAGACCATCGTCTCCAGCACCCAGGCCAGGCCAAACAATAAATCCTGTAACAATCAACCGCAGTCAGGGCTTGATGAACGACTGACAGCTTTCCTAATGTTCATCCTCACTTGCAACAAAGGACAAGAAAAAGCCAAATACGCATCCCACCCAATCACACAGGTTGCCTGGCTTCTAAATATCCTGCCTGCAGCTTCCCTGGGCCCACAGCCTACAATCAGACATACCTGAAGCCTTCCCTGTTTTCTACTAAAACGCTTTCCCTGCCTGCCTTTGAGTCTTTGCCAAAACCCAAGTGATGGTGGCTGACTCTTTTGCTATCCCAAGTTCAGAATAAATAGCCTTTGCTTTCCCCATTTGATCTCTGTTTATTTGGCTGATCTCTGTTTATTTCCGCACGGCTTGGAATCAAAGAATCGGAGTTTTAATCTTGGATCTTCCACTCATTCCATACATGACATTGAATAACTTGCCTCACCGGTTAAAAAAAAAAAAATGAAAGACGAGGCGTCTAGGTGGCTCAGTCGGTTAGGCGTCCAACTTCGGCTCAGGTCATGATCTCACCGTTCGTGAATTCAAACCTCATGTCGGGTTCTGGACTGACACCTCGGAGCCTGGAGCCTGCTTTGGATTCTGTGTCTCCCTCTCTCTCTGCCCCTCCTCTGCTCACACTCTGTGTTTCTCTCAAAAATAGGGCACCCATTGGGATGACCACTGGGTATTCTATGGAAACCAATTTGACAATAAATTTCATTTAAATAAATAAATAGATAAACATTTTTAAAAATTTAAAAAAAAATAAGGAGGCAGCATCCCTACCCATAGTAGCCTATAGGCTACAAATACTTGAAGGGTGAGATTATTGCCATGCTAAAAGTATGTATAAAGGACAGAGGTAGCTCTGAAGAAGGAGTGACAGGGTGTATCTGGGTCATATATCTAGTAATTGCCCGGCATTGATTAATCAATAATCATTGTTATCTTTGGCCACTATTAATATAGTCATTGTGAAAATATCTCTCCCCTAAATTCACAAATTTCTTCCTTTCCAAGCAAAACTGTAAGCCACTCATTTCAAAATATGGTGTAGTCATTTGTTTGAAAATCCAATTTCACAAATGGCTCATCTGTTAAAGGAATATTTTAATGGATCTTGATTCAAACCTCACTCAAACCCTCTTTTCTAGGGTTTCCATTAGTGGAATCAGGTGAGTTTGTCCAAAGCACTGTCGGTTTGTTCTGTGGGTGCTTAGAAATTTCCACAAATAATACACTTCTGAGTATCTTGGATGTCTTTAATCTTTTGTAGAATACCTACCTACTCGATGTATGGTGTACAAAACAAAACACCAATCGTACAGAACCTCTACTAAGATCTCATCGAGGGCCTTAAGTCATATTATCATAGTTTCATTGTCCATGAGCCTTCTATGAATGTCCTTAAAAAATGTTCATTGTTAAAAGAGGCTTTTAAAGACACAGTTTCTACTAGTTAAAAAAAGCAATACATGAATATTTATTTGGATTTTTCAGCTTTAGCGTGAATGTTACGTGACATATAAGCAAAGCCTAGCTTGGAAAATATCCCAGTTTTTCCTACTACATGCAAATGGAAAATTACACTGGACACGTGTGGGGAGTCCTGGTATCCAGTCTGAAATCTACCCCTGACTAAGCTCTAGAGAGTAACATTACAACTTTGGATCACTATTTCCTGTCTTCTAGGCTATCACAAAGGTCCTCTTCAAGACTAAACAGCTATCATCAGTCAGCTCCATGAATTTTAAGAAATACTAGCAGAAAATGACATTGTCCAGACGCTCAACAGGATGGTTTCCATCAGTGGAAGCTTAACCTCACAAAATTTCAACAATGTTCCCCCTAAGTAAGGAGCATTGGATTCAAAGTGGAACCTGGGACGATTTCTGTCCAGGCGGTGTTCCCAGATGGAACAATATGTAGTTAGCAGCATCAGCATGGATGATTGAAAAGGTCAATGTGGGAAAGGCCTTGACTCAGCCACTCATAGAGCAAGGGCTGAGCTAAAGTTCTAGGGGTTTGGGAGTGAGCAAGACACCGCCCCTCGAGATGCCATAGCAAGTGAGGAGAGAAATGGTTTGCAAATGAAGAGAGACCATTGACTTGGCTCTGATTTCATTGTGAGACCCATTTAGTAAAGAAATGGATGATTCTTGTTATCATCCCACGCAGTATGGTGGTTACCAGTAATAAGTCTAGAACCATGCTTCCAGGGTTCAAATCCCTCCTTTGCCAGGGTCCAACTGTGTGATCTTGAGAATCACCTAAAAGTCCTCTGCCTCAGATTTTTCCTTATCCATAAAGTATGTGCAATAGTAATTAATATCTACCTCATGGAGTTTTCTGGGGATTAATTAGGCAGTATACATAAAGCACTTCATATGATACCTAATTGTAAGCACTTTGCAAGTATTGGTAGGTTTTAGTTCCCATTTTATTGAGCATTGTCTGAACAGTGGACATGCATGATGACATTTAGTCCTCACTAGGGTAGGTTCTAGTATTCTCACTTTATAAAGAAAGTGAGGGAGGGAGGAAGGATTAAAAAAAAAAACAACTTCTGGAATTTTGCAATCTGCCAGTAAGACCTGAAGAAAAGGATATTCTCTTAATTTTTTAAAAGTATTTCTTCCCAACGTCTAGGGTCTAGTCCGGACTATTCTCTTTTCTCTTTTCACTATTGCCTTTTCTCTTTTCACTGGAGCTCATAAACTCTATGAGGTCATGTTCAACCTTAAAGGAGAAATCTCATCTGGCTCTCTCATACAATTCTGTCATTTCTACTTCACCAGCCAATTAATAACTCATAATTAGGTCCAGAGCTGAAATTCCTTAGTCACTGCCCCCTGTGAGGGGCAGTTGTCCATAAAACAAGACAAAAATATGGCACACTTCTCCACTTTCAGCCAGCTCGCAGCAGTTATCTGGAGCGGTGATGTGAGCCCCCGTTACTACAACAGCCTACCTCTGAGCACTTTGTGACCTGGGTGAGAGAGACATCTGGTCACTTCCTTCGAGATTCACATGGCTTTTATTACACCTGTAGCAGCAGCCCTTCCATGCATCTTTATTTATAGCCTCACCTTATTCTCTGCTGACCTGTTTTCCCTCTCATGCCCTCATTTCCATCAGTATGTCTATGGGTTTTTTTTTTTAACACAAATTACCTCCTCACATAATAGGTATATTACTCATTTTAGTATGTACCAATATTGAATTCCAGCTCAAGTCTTGGTGATTCTAAAATATCACATTGACTGGGGGCGCCTGGGTGGTGCAGTCGGTTGAGCGTCCGACTTCAGCCAGGTCACGATCTCGCGGTCTGTGAGTTCGAGCCCCGCGTCGGGCTCTGGGCTGATGGCTCAGAGCCTGGAGCCTGTTTCCGATTCTGTGTCTCCCTCTCTCTCTGCCCCTCCCCCGTTCATGCTCTGTCTCTCTCTGTCCCAAAAAATAAATAAATGTTGGAAAAAAAAATTTTTAAATATCACATTGACTGCATTTTGTCATTAGTTTCTTTTCTTTCTTATAATCTGCCAATTTGTATGGAGATTCTGAGACCCTAATTCCCACCTCCTTTAAAATCGTTCCTTCCCATAAGTCCCCAGACACATTCTGCATCTCCATTCTTCTCTCTGACTCATACTTGTTATCGGCCAAAGCAATTATTTCCATGAACGTTTCTCCCTTCCCATCTGTATTAGTTTCCTAGTGCTGCCTTATCAAAGTTCCACAAATCCAGTGGCTTAAAATGACAGAAATGTATTGCCTTACAGTTCTAGAGGTTAGAAACACAGAATCAAAATGTCCACAAGGTCGCTTCTTTCTGCAAGTTCTGCGGGACAATCCGTCCTATGCATCTCTTCTAGAATCTGGTGTTTGCCAGAAATCCATGGTGTTCCATGGCTTGTAGAGACATCACTCCAATCTCTGTGTCTTCACATGGCCACCGTCTTCGAAGGATACCAATCACTGGGATGAGGGATACCCTAACTCAGTATGGCTTCATCTTAACCAATTATATCTGCAAAGATCCTATTGCCAAATAAAGTCATGTTCACAGGTACTGGGGTAAAGACTTCAACATATGTTTTTGAGGAAACACAATTCAATGGAGAACATCATTGCTACTCACTTCAGATCCTTGTGCTTCAGTCGGCTGAACTACAGAACAAATAGACTGTTCTTCATCCCCAGGGATGGAGTCAGCCCAAGGAGTCATCACCATCTCCTCCTGAGCTCAGGATGCCAATCCTATGATGGAACCCCAGGTACACAGCCAGCAGTACCCCTCCCAAAACTGCCACTCCCTTCCAAGATCGAAATACCTACCTGAAAAAATAATGAAACGCTGCCTATATTCTCCACCTTCCTGGAAACCCTTCCCTGCTGATGCTGTTTTTCCAGACCAAATTAAGAGGAGCTGATAATGAGGTACAGCACGCCCTTGACCACAACCTAAACATACCCATCATGAAGACAACCGGTTGCCTTCAGCCAGATTGGATGGTAAGAATGAAGACTTTTATCAGACAGACCTCGTTGTAGGTAAATCTTGGCTCTGCCATTTACCAGCTTAACTCCAAGTACCACAGAGGGTGACCATGTTTGGACGGGGGGCCTTTAAATGGTGATTAAGTACAAAATAGTGATTAAGGGGGGGCCTTTAAATAGTGATTAAGTACAGATTGGTGGGCCTGAACCAATCTGACTGGTGTTCTTATAAAAAGCAGAAATTCACATGGAGAAAAGCAGAAATTCACAGAGAGATACCAAAGATACATGCACACAGAGAAATGCCCTGTGAGAACAGAGCACAAGACGGGCATCTGTAAACCAGGAGCCCCTGCCCACACCTTGATCTCGGACATCCAGTCTCCAGAACTGTGAGAAAAATACATTTCTGTTGTTTAAGCCACCCAGGAGCCTGTGGTATTTGGCGGGTTTTTGTGTGTGTGTGTGAGGTAAACTTGACAAATAAAAATTGAATGTATTTAAAGTGTATCCTGTGATGTTTTGATATATGTATATATACTGTGAAACAGTTATCATGATCGAGCTAATTAACATACCCGTCGCTTCACATAGTTACCACCTTTCTTGTATGGTGAGAGCACTTACGATCTACTCTCTTAACAAATGTCATGTGTACAATACGGCATTATTAACTGAAGGCACTGTATTCCACATTGGATCTTCAGAACTTATGCATCTTCCATAACTGAAACTTTATACACTTTTACCAACATCTCCCCATTTTCCCTACGCCCCAACCTCTGGAAACCACCGTTCTGCTCTTTGCTATTATGAGTCTGGCATTTATCAATTCCACATGTTGGTGAGATCTGTGATTGTGTAGTACTCGTCTTTCTGTGTCTGGCTTATTTCACTTAGCATAATAACCTCCAGGCTCATCCATATTGACATGAATGGCAAGACTTCTTTCTTTTTAAGGTGAATAATATTCCGTTGTGTGTGTATATATATATATATATATATACACACACACATACATATATACATATATATACACATACATATATACATATTTATATGTGTGTGTGTGTATATATATATATATATACATACATACAAATACCACATTGTCTTTATCCATTCATCCATCGACAGACACTTAGGTCATTTTCATATCTTGCTTATTGCAAATAATACCGCAATGAATCTGGGGATGCAGATATTGAAATGGTGATTTCATTTCACACACACACACATATATATATACACATGCATATATATATACATCTACACCTAGAAGTGAGACCGTTTTTTGATTTTTTGACAATCCGGCCCCTCCTACTGTTTTCCATAGTGGCTATACTAATTGACATTCCCACCAACATTCCAGTTTCTCCACATCCCCGCCAGCATTTATTATCTTTTGCCTTTTTTGATAAGGGCCATTGTAACAGGGGAGGTGATACGTCACTATAGTTTTGATTTGCACTTCCCTGATGATTAGTGATGTTGTGCACCTTTTCATATACACACTGGCCATTTGTATTTCTTTTCTGGGAAAATGTTTATTCAGATCTTTTGTGCATTTTTAAAATCATGTTTACTGTTTTGAGGCTCCTGGGTGGCTCAGTCCGTTCAGCGTCCAACCTCGGCCCAGGTCACGATCTTGCGGTTCATGAGTTTGAGCTCCGCATCAGGCTCTGTGCTGATGGCTCAGAGCCTGGAGCCTGCTTCAGATTCTGTGTCTCCCTCTCTCTCTGCCCCTCCCCTGCTCACACTCTGTCTCTCTATGTCTCTCAAAAAACAAAACAAAACAAAACAAAAAACGTTAAAAAACATCATGTGCATTGTTTTTATTTTTTAAACTGTTAAGTTGTTTGAGTTGCTTCCATGTTTGGGATACTAAGCCCTTGTCAGATACATGGCTTGCTGTGTTTTTGCCTTCTTCCCCCATCAATCAAACTCCAGTGTCTTTCAAACCTTGGCTAAAATTCTGCCTCCTTGATAAAACTTCCAGTGACAATCATCGGCCCTTTCTCTGCCACATCCCACAGGCCGGGAAACAGTCTGGACCCCCCTCAGCTTGGCTTCTCTGAGTTGCTGAGAGCAAGACCCCACTGATAAATTCTGTTTGAACTGAAGGAAAGTAAACATGAATCTGCAGCCTGGAGTAGAGATGAGGTGTGCCAGGACATTGTCTACTTAGGAAACAGCTTTACGTTGGAAACGTGGGCAAAATTCAAAACAGGAAACCCTTACAACTGGAATTCCACATCCAATTGCATTCATGGGGAAGGAATTCTACCAACCCCTCTAAGAAACATGAATCCCCAAGGGCACAGTGAGAGAAAAGCCTTCTTGTCCGGTCCCCAGACTCTCAGCCTCTCCTGAGTGAAGACATGAGTGGCCTTTCTAGGGAACCACAGAGAAAGCTACAGTCCCAATTGTCCCCGCGGGGCTGAAGACCCAAGGCTTAAATGACTCTGAAGGGTAATTCAAGTGAAATTGAAGAAAGTCTAAGTGTTTCAAGAGACAAGTCGCACAAGGCGAAACTTCAGCATGCACTGCCCACAACACACACGGAGGTACTGGGGACCCAACTCTGAGGCAGGGCAGCCAGCGATGGGCATCGTGGACAAGAACTGGACCTCATAACCACGTGGCCCCACTATTTACCAACAGTGCAACTTTGGATAAGTTACTCAAGCTTTCTGGACTTCACTTTCCACTTATCCAAAAATAGAGCCACGTAAGTTAATGTTGAATTCTTAACCACACCTGGATAGACACTGTGCGAATTGCTTTCCATGCCGTATGTAACCGGATTGAATGAGTTAATGTGTTTAAAGGTCCTGGTTCAGAATGTGACACCAGGTAAGCACTTATAACAGTGGATGGTGGTCATTGTTGCCGTGAAGACAGATATTATCCCTATAGTCTATGATCAGATGGATTGGTAGATTTTTCTTTTCTCAGAAAGTTCAAGCTCTGGCTTTGTCCCCTGCCAGCTGTATGGCCTTGGCTAAACTTCTGAAGCTTTTCAACCTCCCTGTCTCTGATCTTCCAAAAGTGCCTAACAGTCTCTACTTCCCAAGGTCTTCAGGATTCCCAGGTGGGATCTGGATGTGAAGGGTCTTGAAACAATGCATTGTGTGCATGGATGAAATTATTGTGATTACCACCCCCACCAATCTGCCCAACCTCACAGAAAGTGGCTGTGACTTAATGCTTAAGGGAAGAGAATATGTAGACCAGACCTCTCCATGGGTAAGTGCACAGTGGCAAGCTGTGACTCCATGCTGTATCATCCTAGAGCTCTCAGCCCTCTAAATTTAAAGGCCATCGACAGGCCACACCCTAGCACGATCAACAGAGCAACAAGCGGGCCAATGCATTTGGCCAGTCTCTCTGTCCTCCCCATACTTGTCACACCACTCTGGCTGGAAGGACGGCCAGTCTACTTAAAGGTAATTATGATGATGATGAATGGCAGGATAGCCTCACCAAACAATGGTAGGGTGAACGTGGAGCAATTAGAAAAGGAATTATGGGACGCCTAGGGGGCTCAGTCGGTTGAGCGTCCGACTTCAGCTCAGGTCATGATCTCGAGGTCCATGAGTTCAAGCCCCGGATCGGGCTCTGTGCTGACAGCTCAGAGCCTGGAGCCTGTTTCAGATTCTGTGTCTCCTTCTCTCTCTACCCCTCCCCCACTCATACTCTGTCTGTCTCTCTCTCTCTGTCAAAAATAAATAAACATTGAAAGAAAGAAAAGGAATTATGGATTTTAGGGACACACAAGGAATGTGCACTTCCAGCCCCTGCTTAAGTCGTTCCCCTGTAGTCTTTCCTGATCATGCTGTCTAAAATGTCCCACCTCTCCCCACGACTTTCTCGCTCTGTGCCTCAGTCTCCTTTTATTAAATGAAGATACTAATTATACCTCTTTTAGGATGACAGTAAGGGTTAAATGCATCATGCAGGTAAATGTTCGCAACAGGTATGCTATGTGGTGTTTCATAAATGTTAGCTTTCACCAATAGTATTAGTATTTTCATCTAATTGCTATTTTATTCTAGCCGGTATATTCTGAAAGCATTATCTTGGCTTTCCACCTCTTCTATGTGGTTGTTACCTGACTTCCCCACTAGGTCTTAACCTTTACAAGAAGGGGCCGAGGCCATCTGTGCACTAGGTGCCTAATAAATATCAGTTGGTTGGACGAATAAATGATTTAATGAGTGAATGAATAGACAGGCAACCCCCACACTCACCAGACTCATCTCTCATATCCCGACAACATATTTGTAGAATGCAGTTTCTTATGTAAAGTTTAGGCATGAAGAACCAGTGACTCTGAAAAATCGATTTGTCCACATAGGAAGGTGGGTGAGCAGTTGGCTGCAAGACCCACTGATTGATCACTGATTGATTTATCCAGACTTGTGGTCATTTGTTCCACAAATATATCTTAAGTCCTTGCCCCGCACCATGCAATGGGCTCCCCAGCCCCATCCACAAGGGAAGCTGTCTTTAAATCAGGACTGCACCCAAGTTTTATTTTTTTTAATGTTTTTTTATTTATTTTTGAAGGGGAGAGAGAGACAGAGCATGAGCAGGGGAGGAACAGAGAGAAAGGGAGACACAGAATCCAAAGCAGGCTCCAGGCTCCGAGCTGTCAGCACAGAGCCCGATGCGGGGCTCGAACCCACGAACTGTGAGATCATGACCTGAGCCGAAGTCGGACGCTTAACCGACTGAGCCACCCAGGCGCCCCTGCACCCCAGTTTGATAATCTCAGTATACACATAGGAAAGCAAGACTCAGAACAAATCTCACAGTGAAGAGGAGACAAGGGGCCACAGTCCGCCAGGGCACCCCCTCTTCCCCCCCCCCCCCGCAGCATCTGAAGCACAGCTGAGTCTTTTCTCCCTGTGACACCTGATTTCTTCATCGATGACTGTCCTAGCCAGAGCTACATCGTCCCAAGGACAAGGCCATCAGGGTTCAGCTTCAAGAGCCTGCAAGTGTAGCTTTGTTTGTTCCGGTGGGGGAGGGGGAGGATGTTGATAAGCATCACCACCATCCATGGCTTACCGTTCATTTCCTAATCAGTCATCACATTTTGTACAAGCTCGGTGCCGACCTGTCGTATTTAACGCCGTGTTCCGCAGCAAAAAGCTACTGCTGGGATTACTTAGCAAAACCCGCCAGCTTCTGTCCTTGGCTGCTGCAGCAAGCAAAAGAAACTTAGGTTTTCAGGATATTTTCCCCCTTGCGGTCTAGGGGTTTTCATTTTGTTCAGACACTGTGTCCCCCTCCTATTCCTTCTTTCCCTCCATGGTGTGAAGACAAGTCAAATTATTTAAAGCAGAGCTACCTTTGGCTACTGTCTGGACCTGCTCTCCCCCCGCTAAAGCCACCCCTCATGGCACGCACACACGCACCCACGTTATTAGTCAACAGAACCGTGGGACCTTGGGCCTACATTTCATTTCTCAGCCTACATTTCATCAACTATAACGTGGGGAGATCGGACTAGGTCATCCCTTCCTGTTCTGAAATTACACAATTCCAATTTTGCCATGATTCTCAAATGATGACAATAGAGTCCCAAATTGTCTGAGATGGAAGATATGTTTAGAACTAATCCAATATGGGAGCACCTGGGTGGCTTAGTTAAGAATTAAACTTCAGTGCAGGTCTTGATCTCGAAGCTTGTAAGTTCCAGCCCCCATCAAAATCTGTGCTGACAATGGGGAGCCTGCTTGGGATTCTCTCTCTCTGTGTCTCTCTCTGTCTCTCTCTCTCCCTCTCAAAATAAACAAATAAACAGAAAGAAAGAAAGAAAGAAAGAAAAGAAAGAAAGAAGGAAAGAAAGAGAAAGAAAGAAAGAAAAGAAAGAAAGAAGGAAAGAAAGAGAGGAAGGAAGAAAGAGAGAAAGAAAGACTCCATGGGGCACCTGGGTGGCTCAGTTGGTTGAGTATCCGACTTCGGCTCAGGTCATGATCTGGCAGTTTGTGAGTTCGAGCCTTGCACCGGGCTTTGTGCTGACAGCTCAGAGCCTGGAACCTGTTTCGGATTCTGTGTCTCCCTCTGTCTCTGCCCCTCCCCGGCTCGTGCTCTCTGTCTCTCAAAAATAAACATTAAAAACAAGAAAAAGAAAAAAAGAAAGAATCCAATATGGCAGCCTTGTACCTCAATCATTTTAGTGCCGTTTCATTATTTGCCACATCTGCATACCACCTATCCTATGATTTACCCAACTATTTTTCTTCAAGTTGACTTTATTTCTTAAAGGCACGTATTTTAAAGGGACAACTTACCACTACCATAGACCGAAAACCGTAATCACTTGCCGTAAATAGAATCATAATTAAGGAAAGTAAAACAAGCAAAGAAAATTCTAGCTGGGTATGATTGCCCACCCAAGGACACCAGCCAGTCGCGTGCACCTCTCCGTTGAAATGGCAGCATGGCTAGTGTCGAAAGGTTACTGACGTCATGCTTGCACAAAAGGCGATTTCTCCTGGCCCTGCTCCACCTCGAAAAGGGCCACAGCTCTCTCCCAAGCTGTGCTGGTGTACTATTCATCACAGAGCCTGGACGCGGCACCACCCAAGATCAATCTCACGTACTTCACTTTGGGTGAAATGTCTTCACTGTTGGTCTTTGCCCACCATTACACTTAGTTCGTGCAACCTTCCAAGGCGTCTGTGTCTGTGACTCGCCCACCTCCTTCACCTGCGGGCACTGCCAGGGAGCAGGGATGAGGAAGCAGAAGCAGTTCAAAACACACACGAACACAAAACGCTCCACAACAGATTGCAAATGGTGCACCGCCTTCTCTGGCGCTTCCCCAAGTCCGAGGCTCCGGGGGTCTCTGACCTTGGGCCGTTCAACGTTGCTGCCTTTTTGAAAGGAATCGCCGCCAGTGCACCACCAAGAACAGCTTCCACTGAGTATCTGGGGAGCCCCTGGGGTGGCTTCCCTTTCCCCCTTTCCTCTTTCTAGAGACACCAAGAGGAGGAGGGAGAACAGGATAGAGACTGGGGGCAGAGGCAGGAAGGAGAACACAGGGGAGGCACTGCCTTCATTTATTTAGATGGTGCGGGGAAAAGACACTCCGGTGTTTCCTCCTTGGACGCAGTCTGGCATCCGCTTCCGGTTCTATCCTTTCTCGGCAGCATAGACTTGGGTAAGTTTCTCCCTCCTGAGCTTCGATCTCCTTTTTTGCAAAATGGCTCTGAACGCACATACTTCTGTGGTGAAGACGTCAGGAGTTCTGGCAGGTACGGGGCCAGGCAGGCACACAGATAAACACTCGTTCTGTTCCTCTTTCCGTTATTCTTAACTTTGGCACCATTTCTGGAGATCCAAAATACGCCCTCTCTATATCGGTTTGTTTGTTTTGCCTTCCAAATCCTGGGTCTCGTCTACAAAGTAAAACAAAGTGAGAGACAGAGAGAGAGCACGTGCTGTGCATTCTCATAATTTAAGGGTTTTCTCCTACGGCCTGATGATGGAAAGGGATGGGTGGGGGCCAAGTGGCTTGACAAGGGAGCAGAGAAGAGGGAAGAAAGACTTTACACCAGCAAGCCCAATAATCAGTCAGCCCCATTTGAATAATCAGCAGCAGCCTGCTGGAAGCTCCAAGTCCCCAAAAGGTTTTCGGGATGAGAGAGTAACACCATGAATCTAGAAAATGTGGTGCGTTTTGTGCATAGATTTGAATTAGAGGATTCGCGGTTGGTTTTGCATCTCAAGTCGGGGAGGTGGATGGAGGCATAAAGAAAAACAGAGAAACACTGCCCCCTTCTGTCCATATGGTAAATAGCAGCATCGATGTAAAAAATTTCCACTCACGCCCTAAATATTTGCAAAGGATTCTCTATGTGCAGATATTTGAATTTTACCGAATGCCTTCTTCCATCTGAAGCTATCCCTCAAAGGTTGCAAAAGTGATCATAGGACAGAAGCCTGCTTTCCAGTGATTATATTTTCACCGGACATTTTGCTGTTTCTTGATCTGAACAGGAAATGCATTGACATGATTTTTAAATCAGAACACTATAAAGAAAAGTTATAAATTGAAAAAGGCCCCATCTTGTGGATGCCCTCCTTACCCATGCCCAGATGCTTTCATTCGATCTTTTATGTAAATATAAGCAAGTGTGGCTGTATAATCTTTTCTTCCTTCTTTCTCATAAAATAGGTACCTACTCACCACTGTTCCACATACTGCTTTTGTCACTGAACACCATATCTCAGAGATGTAAGCTTCCTTGTTCTTTTTCTCACTGAGCATTTCAAATATGGGGGGAGAAAACACACACTGCCAGTTGGCAAACCATACACGTTGGTCGAATTACCGCAAAATGTGAGTCATTTAAAATGGTTGGTATAGACATAACCTTCGGCCCACATCACCCACAGGCGAACACGGTCCATATTGTCCTTGGTAATAAACTTGTCGCCTGCTTAGATTTGCATCCTGGTGCTCCTGCCAATGAGCGTCTCTCACCTTGGTGCCCACTGTGTTCCACGCCAGAAGAGAGCTTTGTCGCTACTGAACTTTACAAGCTGGCGCTCAGAACTGAAACGGCTTTATGCACCAAGATTTCTATTAAAAACCCAGGGTGAAGAAGAAAGCCTTTCGCTTCAGCTGAAAGGCTCTCGTAAAGGGCAAAATGGGAAATACAAACACCACTGCCTTTTTGCTGGTTGGATACCATGGCCATCAGCACCTCCTGAACGTAGCAGTGGCAGCCGGCTTTGGCTTGTCGTGTTCGAAACAGAAAACGGTGCCTCCAGTGCAGACAGCAAGGCAGTGAGACTGTCAAGGTCAAAGAAAAACCCAGTTATCTATAACAAACACTGACCGTACAATTAAATTATACCGGTCGGAAAAACGTTTGATCCCCTACAACTGGCCTTTCCAGAAAATGCACCCACAGATCAGTCTGTGCAACTGATCAGCATCCAGCAGACCAATTTCCTTTTGTCATCCTGCATCCTGCGACATGTCACTAGTAAATTCGTTGGTGCCCACCCACATTTCCTTGGTCCCACCCCGGAGGCCACCGGCAGCTTCAGTGGGAGTTCCCACGAGCACACGGATATCTTATCATCAAGGAATTGCTTCTCTCCACCCAAGGGTTTTTTCTGTCTACCGAAGTGTGCCCTGGACAGTCCAGGCACACAAGGCAGGACAGAAGTGCCAGGACGTTAGGGTCCCCATACAGCAACGCTCAACCAATGACAGATGGAAATTGGTAGATACATACCATAAATATCCAGCCCCCTTGCCTCTTGCTCGAGCAACGCTCAAGCGTGTGGTACCCAGACTCTCAGAGGGACACCAGTACAGTTGAGCCCCAAGAGCCCACAATAGTGAGCCACTCGTTAACACATCCTTTATTGGCTTTCTTCCTTCTCCATTCTCTTGCTTTCTTCCTAGGATCACCTCCTATGACAATCTGGATCCAAACAGGAGACAGAGACCACAAACTAACTCAAACAGAGCACACTTAGTACAAAGAACCATTAACTGTGATAGAGTAACTGTCAGATACAAGAAAACTCTAGAAAGGCGCCCTGTGGCTTAGGAGGGGTACCCATGGAAGAACCAAACTTGTGAGGGGTCCAGACATCTTTGGAGGTGTAACTCTGCCCACTGGATAGCAGAGAAGTCTGCTGCTTTGGCCAGGCTGGGGCTGGTCCAGAGGCGCTGTAAGTACAAGAGACCACACTCCAGAGAGCGTGTGAGAAAGCGGACAACCAGCGACCGACCTTAGGGTGTGGAGTTGGGAAGCCAACAGGGCCAGGAGTCCTTCAGAGAATACGTCTATGCCTCAGGCTCTGGCTTCTGCGTCGAGGGGGCTGCACAAATGTCATCACCACCTTTGCCATGTTGCCAAAGGACCACATTTTGGCCCGTGGCTGAGGGGGGTCCCACTGAAAGTCCTCACACCCTTACAGTTGAGCCCCCTCTGGTACAAAAATGGCAGGAGACCTTCCACTTCTGCAACAGCCCTCCAGCGCCCTCTACTGAGAAGCTTGACTCCGTGCTCACATAAAATGGAAATACTTAAGGGAATTCCGTTATCACAGAGCATAGATTGAAGGGCTGCCTCAGAGATGAGAAGCAATAAGTTAATCACACAGACTCCTCCCAAATAAACTACTTGCATCCATATCCTTGTCTCAGGGTCTGCTCTTAAAAGAGCCCAAATCAGACTTGATTTCAATCTTGGCGCTGTGACCTCGAGGAAGGAACTTAGCGGCTTACAGTCCTCACTTTCCCAATTGGTAAACAGAGGTAATAATAAACAATATCCACCTCACGAGGTGTCGAGAGAATGAAAAAATAAACCACGTGCAACTCATCCGAAACAAAACAAGGGCTCAAAGATGTCATTATCTGTCTTCCTCCTTTTCAATCCAAATTGCAGCCTTAAGGTTTCTTCTTAGTTGTCAGGATGCTCAGAGATGCCCAGCCCAAGATGTTTTTGTTCATGAACATGCCTCAAGACAGCTTTCGTGGGGAAGGGATTAGAAGGACTGGAAAAGGAATTTTTTTTAATGTTTATTCATTTTTGAGAGACAGAGCGGGGGGGTGCGGGGGGGGGCAGAGAGAAGGAGACACAGAATCCGAAGCAGGCTCCAGGCTCCGAGCTGTCAGCCCAGAGCCTGATGCGGGGCTCGAACTCACAAACTTCGAGATCATGACCTGAGCCAAAATCAGACACTTAACCAACTGAGCCACCCAGCTGCCACCCAGAATTCTCTTGAGAGAATCCTAAGCAGGGCTTAGCGTTTGAATCCAATGCCAATTCTCTAGTTCCCACCCTGAGATCATGACCTGAGCTGAAATCAAGAGACAGATGCTTAACCCACTGGGCCACCCAGGCACCCCAAGGTAAATGTTATTTTTAATCTCAACTTCCCAAATGATGAAACAGAAACTCAGAAAGATGAAGCAATTTGCCTAAGATCAGAACTAGGATTTGAACCCAAGTCGACTTGACTCAAAGACCCAGCTCCAGCCACAACTGTGGACAGAAGACCAAGGACATTTAGACCAAGGAGTCACAAGACTGTGGTCCACGCCTAGCTTCCAAGTCCCTGTATGATTGGGGAAATCCCAAGATTTCCCCATCTGTAAAATGAGGGTGTTAAATGAGAACCGTGGTTCACATGGGGGTAGTCCCAAAGATATTTTGGAAATTTGGGGGGGATGGTTGGTATTGTGATAAGAGGGCCCCGACTGGCATTTCATGGTTGAGGACCACAAAGAGTAGACACTCTATGTGATGCTTGGGACAGTGCTGTTCAATTCAGAATATGTGTCATGCCACAGAATGTGCCAGTAGTTGATGAAGTTATCTGAACCTAGACCCCAGCTCCATTTTACATAGAGCAAGCATTCTCGCACAGTTTTAATAGACAGTGACTTTTCCAGAACCGATCAAAGGAAGATTGTACTTTACTTTATTAGAAATATTACCAAGAGCAGGTCACCATTTGGAAAATCACATCACCAACAACAGTGCAATTCAAGGCAGGAGTTACAAGGCCATCAGATGTCTCTCACTTCATTCTGCGTTTGTACTGATCACATGTGTAGTTGTGTCTGTGTGTCTCATTGTGTCCTTCTGAGGCAGTCATCCTCAGGCATTTGTATACTGAAATTCTCATTACCTTACTATGAATTATTTTCTTTTATTTTTTTCCTTTGAAGAATAGTTAGAACATCATATTGATTAAAAAGAACATACATGTGTAGACAAGCTGTAATATCTATGAACTTCATTTCCAGATAAATAAAAAGGCATTATAGAATATTTGTTTTAGAAGCTCCTGGATGGCTCAATTGGTTAAGCAATCTGACTTCAGCTCAGGTCATGATCTCATGGTTCGTGGGTTCAAGCCCCGCATCGGGCTCTATGCTGAGAGTTCAGAGCCTGGAACCTGCTTCGGATTCTGCGTCTCCCTTTCTCTCTGCCCTCCCCTGCTTGCACTCTTTCCGTCTCAAAAATAAATAAACATTTAATGAATTAATTACTAATTAAATATTTGGTTTAAAAGGGGGGCTCTGGGCACAGGGAGAGAGGTTCTGACCTCTCTGTTCACTGAAACAGGACAGCCCCAACACAAAGCCAAAAAGCAAAATGCACAATATGTAAATATTTTCATGTACTCAAAGACAACCCATTAACACCAACTCAAAGCCAGAAACTGCTCTGGGTTCCAGGGATGCAGCATAGACGGAAAAGACCTAAGTCCGTGACTTTATGGAGCTTCCACTGGAAAAAGCAAAGGCTCATATTGACTGAAGTTAAATAGTCACCCAACCCGTGGTCCAGTAATTCCATTAGTAGTCACACACTCAAGGGAATTAGGGTATATGTTCACCCAAAGATGTTATGAGAAAGCTGACAGCAGCTTTATTCATAATAAGCAAAAACTGAAAACAATCCAAATGTCCCCCAAGAGAAGAACAGATAAATAAATTATGGTGTTTTTGTACAACGGATTAAAAAAAAAAAGATGAAGTACTAATACGACATGATACATCTCAGAGACATTATGTTAAAGAAGCAAGACACAAAAGCAAAATTATGAAATGCCATTTTTATGAAAATAAAGAACAGTCAAAATTAATCACTGATGGTAAGTATCAGAATAGTGGTTATCTCTAAGTGAAAAGGTTTTCACTGGGCAAGCACACAAGGGAACCTTCCAGAAAGGTGAGAAAGTTCTGTGTCTTAATCCAAGTGATGGTTATACAAGCTGAACACCTAAGATTAGTGCACTTTGGCAAACCTTAAAGTACTTAATTTTACCTCAGGTTTTTTTTTTTTTAAGTTTATTGATTTATTTTGAGAGAAACAGAGATGAGGCAAGTGGGGGAGGGGCAGAGAGAGAGGAAGAGAGAGAATCCCAGGCGGGTTCTGCACTGGCAGTGCAGAGCCCAGCGTGGGGCTTGAACCCGTGAAACCGTGAGATCAGACCTGAGCTGAAACAAAGAGTCGGATGCTTAACCGACCAAGCCACCCAGGCACCCCATTACCTCAGGTCTTTTAAAGGACTCTATTTGAACACCCCAATTTACCAAGTTAGTAACTGCAAATAAAAGGCCTCTGGAATCAGAGAGATCTAGGATCAAATCTCATTTCCACCACTCCCTACATTGTGAGACCTGGAGGCACGTACTCAGCTTGGCTGAGCCTTCATTTCCTCACTTATAGAATGAGGACGGGGCGCCTGGGTGGCTCGGTCGGTTAAGCGTCCGACTTCGGCTCAGGTCATGATCTCACGGTCCGTGAGTTCGAGCCCCACGTCGGACTCTGTGCTGACGGCTCAGAGTCTGGAGCCTGCTTCAGATTCTGTGTCTCCCTCTCTCTCTGCCTCTCCCCTGTTCATGCTCTGTCTCTCTCTGTCTCAAAAATAAATAAACATTAAAAAAAATTTATTAAAAAAAATAGAATGAGGACAATAACTCAATCCTCTCCAGTTTGCTGAGAGGGTTCGAGACATGACACCTGTAAAAGCGCCTACCACCATCCTTGTGCTCAATAGCTATTCATTTCTTCTCCAGGAATGTTACGCTCCATTAGCTTTGACTTCCCCAAAGCAGAGCTGTGTCAGTGGTGGCACATGTGGGATGGGCATGTCCCCCACTGTCCCCTCCTGAGCCTGAGAACATGACTAACCAATGACACCCCTGTTCCCTGCTGGGCCCTAAAATCCATCTCCAAGGTTGTCCCTGAAGCTGCAGGTTCCACGAGGGCTGGCACATGAAATAAAACCTATGTGCCGTCCTGACCTAGGTCAAGTTCATCTCTGCTTTGTCTGTAGCATCTAGTACAAAGACTTGTCAAGCTTGCGGAAAATTATAAAAGAACTTGATATCTATTTAACATCTAAAACTCAACAGACTCGGACCAGGGTTATATACACACACGTGGGACCTCTTAAATCCTCACAAAGATTTTGTGAGAGAAGCATGATTCTTGCCGAGTAGTCAAAGAAAATGATACCCAGGCTTATTGAAGTAAGGAACACCTGTCTCCAGGTCATAGGTGGCTAAGCCAGGTTCAAATCCAGGTCTGCCTGGCCCAACGCCCAAGGTGTGTCCACCACGACGTGCCACACTTCGTCAACAGCAGAAAACCAATGCGCATCTGACATTAGACAACAGACAATCATGGACGAATCCTTCAGAATCCAGAATGAGGAAAATACACACATTATGCCATTAGGAGGGAGTTAAAAAGAGAATATAGGAAATGATTTCGTGACAAGAAGTAGGTAAAAAATAAGTGAGCTCTGGTGGTATAAAGGAGCAGCACAGAACCAATGGTCTGCAACACTAACAATTCATTGGCTGCTGTTTCTGCAGACTTGCTTTTGGAAACAGGAGGGCCTGAGGTATTCTGCTAATGGAGCAGAGAGCCCCTTGGCTAATCTCAGGTGAAGCACAGCCACACAACTCTCCACAACACCGCGCCTCTTTTTCTTGCTTTCAGTTGGGTCTGCTTTCCTGCCAGTTTCACGTGCCTCATCAGAGACGGAGGTGGGACAACAGAGCTGACTCTTGACGAAACAGAGCTCTTGGCTGGGGAAGACGGAGAAGAGCCACCCAGCACAGTTTTGATTCTGGAAATGCATAATGTAATGCCCTCTCTCCTGGAGAGGCAGAGGAGACAGGAGAAAAGACGGGGAGGGGTAAGAACGTCAGAACGTCAGAGCCAGGAAGACCTGCAGAGGCCATTTTGCCCATTCCAAATATCAATCATGACCGCCATATTCCTATGGCATCGGTACTATCTTTGGCTTATTCTCTTCCTTTAAATAAGTCCGCTTACTTGACTACATTTACCTTCATCTTGGGCAATAAACAGTGAAATTAGACACTTCATGTGCTCGTTATATTTTTCCTTACAGATATTAAAATAAATATGGCAACCAGGAAAGCTAAAAATGTTCATCCAAAAACATGATGAGATACCACCTCACACCTGTTAGAATGGCTACTACCAGAAAGACAAGAAATAAGAGCGGGCAAGGATGTGGAGAAAAGGAAACCCTTGTGCACTACAAGTGGGAATGCAAATTGGTGCAGCCACTATGGAAAAAGTATGAAGGATCCTCAAAAAATTAAAACTAGTGGGGCACCTGGGTGGTTCAGTCGGTTAAGTGTCTGACTTCTGCTCAGGTCGTGATCTCAGGTTCGTGAGTTCGAGCCTCCTCTGTCAGCACAGAGCCCTCTTTGGAACCTCTCTCTCCTCTCTTTCTCTGCCCCTCCCCACGTGTGCTCTCTCTCAAACATAAACATTAAAAAAATAGTAAGACACACTTATCATGATAAGCATTGAGTAATGTATTGAAGTGTTGAATCACTATATTATACATCTGAAACTAACATAACACTATATGTTAATTATACTTCAACTAAAAAAAAGAAATAAAACATCAAATATAGAACTACAATACTATCCAGCAACGCCATTCCTGGATACTTATATGAAGGAATCAAAACCACCATCTCACCAAGATATTTTTACCTTGTTGTTCATTGCGGCATTATTTACAAGAGCTAAGATGTGGAAATAACCCTACTGTCCACTGATGGCCAAACCAGAAAATGTGGGAGGTATATACAATAGAATATTATTGACATAAAAAAAGAACAAAATCCTGCCAATTGTGACAACATGGATGAATCCTGAAGGCAGTATGCTGCGTGAAATAAGTCAGAGAATGACAAGTACCAAACGATCTCATTCATAGGTGGTATCTAAAAAACACGGAACTCATAGATTATATTGGTGGTTGCTAGAGGCAGCGTATGCGGGATGGGAGAAATAAGTAAAGGTGGTTCAAAGGTCCAAACTATCAGATATGAAATAGGTAATCCCTGGGGATGTAATGTACAGCATGGTGACTGTAGTTGATATGAAAGGTGCTAATAAGAAAATACATCTTAGAGGTGCTCGTCACAAGAAAAAAAATTATAATCATTGGGATAACGGATGGTAACGAGACTTACGTGTGGCTCATTCTGCAATCCACACAATATCAGGTCATAATGCTGTGGACCTGAAACTAATAGAAGATTATATGCCAAGTGGATCTCCAAAAAAAAAAAAAAAATGGTCAGCCATCTAACACATGAAGTCAACATGTATCCCTCTAGTGGGGCATGCACCACACACATATGGACAAAATATTCATAAAGTTAGTTGGATTCTAGCCTTTTTTTTTTCTCTAGTAGCAGAAATTTAGTGGTACTAGGGGCCCCTGGCTGGTTCAGTTAGTAGAGCATTTGATTCTTTATCTCGGGGTCGTGAGTTCAAGCACTTTGGGCATAGAGCTCACTAAAAATAAACACATAAATAAATAAATAAATAAATAAATAGATAAATAGATAAATAAATAAATAAATATTCCAAGTTAGAGAAGCAAAGAAATTTCGTGGTAAGAGGGGGGGTTAAGGGACCCCAGCCTGTCCTGCACATAGCACAGAGCCACTCTGAGGACAGTGGCCAGGAAGCCAGCCCTTTAAGTATCCACATTGCTGCCACCCTGTCCCAAGCCCCTGGCCGCCCCTTATAGGTCATGCAGTGTGCAATGAGCAGCATTTGAAACATTGCTCTACCCCTGGCCTCTTGTTGGACAGAGGCGGAAACTGAGGCACAGGGAAGAGAGCGGATGACAAAAGATTGCATGTGAAGTTACTGCAGAAAAGAGTTTGAGCCCAAGGCCTCTGACATACATCTGACAAAGATCTGGAGATCTTTGTGCTCCCCCGTGCCCTGGAAAAACTTCCACCCTGGGTCAGAGATGACACATGGCCTGCCTCCTCCTCCTCACTCTCCACAACTTCTGGTCCGGAACAACCTTTGAAGTGAGAGAAGAGGCAATCTGGGCCAGGAAGAAAGGCAGCAAGGTGGCGTTCTGACAACCACGGCCAGGGTGATAGTGCTCCGAAAGCCCTTTGCACTGAGAATGTAACGCTGATTCAGGGCACTTGAGGGGAGCAGACACAACTCAAATGCACCTGCACAACTTGGGCCCCCTGTTCTCCCTTCACAGACATTTCAGTTGATTGAAGCATCTACAAACACACCCACAAGCAAACCCCAATCCTACTCCAGAATCACTGAAGAATAATTTGGGACAGCTTCCACGCCTCTGCCTCTTTCCTCCGTCCCCTCCCTGTTTCTTCTCACCCCATTCCTATCGGGCCATGCCCCTCCAGCATCTTTTCTCAGGATCTTTCTTTCTCAGGGGATCCCCAATCTTTTGCCTGGAGAGCACGCTAGCCCTTGCAGATCTCCCCACTCGTCAAGCTGCTCCACAGAAAACGCAGCACAACCCACACCTGCTGGCGATAGGGTCATCCTTCCCCTGAAGGCTGGAGGTGGGATCATAAATGAGGAAATTTTGAACAATCTTGTTCTGTCCACTAGATTTTAGCTCAATGTAAGGACTCATTTTCCAGAACCAGAGATGGCGACAGCAAATAACACAGCACCCATAGCCTGCATTTCAGTGAAGAGCCCCAAGGAAGCCTTCATGTGGCTTCCCTCACTGGTGATACTGTGAGAACCTAGGGTCATGGAGTCATACTGGTCAGGGGCTGGGACCACTACACTGACCACTGCATGGGGTTGTAAGAGGAAGGGAGATGAGTCCGTCACCGGGTGCTCACTGTCCAAAGGGGCAACTCTGATTAGATGCCGATTAGCATAACTAACTAGTAACAGAGATAACAATAAGACATTACAAGTTGCTTTTTCCACATCCTTTTCTCAACCACCCTGTGAGGCTGCCATTCACATCAACCCCATTTACATGAAACAGGTTGCCCGGAAGAGACTGAATCCTAAAATTGGTTGAAACTAACAAAACTACCATCTGGGCTGTGTTCTGTGGTTTCTCATGGTAAAAATTTGAACTTTCGTTTGGGGCAAGTAGTCCTTTGTCTTGGAAATGACCATTTCAATAATTCCTCTGAGTTATACATATGCAAAGTAAGTGCAGTCCTGCCCACCAATATTGGGAAAGGGGCTGCTTTAGTGGAGAGGAGGCTTGGAAGGAGCTTATGTTTAGAAGAGAGAGGCTGATAAGTGATCATGGATCCTCTCTCCTACATTTATATATATATATAATATATATAATATATATATATTATAATGTGTATAATATATGAATCTACTTGGTGGGCCAAGAATCTTTCTGGGAGCAGAAGGTGGCCATTTAGCCACTAATTACATTTATTAGAACGCATCTGATGGACAAGGGTGGACCCATCTGAGGCCAGAGAGCGAGATGAAAAAGAAAGATCTCCAAGAGGAAATTCATCAAGAGGGAGGAGCATGGACTGAGCAACCACCGCATAGGTTGTTGGAACAGATTGTCCCGCTCTGAGCAGTGAGTGAACGATGTTGTCACTCATGACACCGCTCTCTGGTTACGGGGCTGTGCCCTAGAAAACGTGGTTGCTCCTGTGTGACGTGGAAGACCTGACATCTGATGGGCATGGTCCTGGTGACCCAGGGCAAATATAGGGGAGTATCCGTAACCAAAGGTAAACCAAGAGAAGGACCATGGTCCATTGTTCTGAGCAACCACCGCAGCATTTCTGCCAGCCACAGGGCCTGCCCAGCTTCAGCGTGGGGATAAGGACGCCAATTATTGTTCTTCTCCCCTGCAGAGCACCAATGGGGAGTCTTGGGTGCCTCATGAAAGGCCCCTGAAGACAAGAGGTGGGGGCAGGTGAACAGACTGCACTGCCTGAACAGGTGGAGGACTGCAGTCACAAAGTGACCGTTCCCGAAGGGAGCTCATTTTGTACTTCTATGAGCTGCTGAGGTCCAGGGACTTCCAGGTTATGAGGACATGGGCCAACTGAGGCTTAGAGAGGCTTACTAAGAGGATCTCAGCAATTCTCCACCTTCACTGCTCACAGAATTGCCCGGGAGCTTCTAAGACAGACTGACGCTGGGGCTGAAACCCAGTCCAATTGAATGAGTCTTTTGGAGTGGAGCCAAGGAAGCAGTGATTTCTGAAAAGCTCCCTAAGTAGGTCAATCTAATGCGTGGCCGGGTTGTGAAGTACAGGACTAATCCAAGATCGAGGAATACAGGATAGAAAGGGGGAGAGAGACCCCCATTTTATGGATTAGGAAGCTGAGGGTCAGAAATTCAGATGAGTAGCCCAAGGTCATTCAGCCAGTCAGGAGCAGAATCATATATCAAATTTGGATCTATCCGATTGCTGATCCCACATTGATTTTACTCTATCATGTCGCCTTCAGACTCTGGAGAATGAGGAAAAAAAGGAACCAAGACAGACAAAATAGAACAGAAACACCCTCCAAAACTTCAGCTTTCTGCCTGTTAAAAATATCTTTGCGGCACTGCTAGGAATTTACCCAAGGGATACAGGAGTGCTGATGCACAGGGGCACTTGTACCCCAATGTTTATAGCAGCACTTTCAACAATAGCCAAATTATGGAAAGAGCCTAAATGTCCATCAGCTGATGAATGGATAAAGAAGTTGTGGTTTATATATACAATGGAATACTACTTGGCAATGAGAAAGAATGAAATATGGCCCTTTGTAGCAACGTGGATGGAACTGGAGAGTGTGATGCTAAGTGAAATAAGCCATACAGAGAAAGACAGATACCATATGTTTTCACTCTTATGTGGATCCTGAGAAACTTAACAGAAACCCATGGGGGAGGGGAAGGAAAAAAAAAGAGGTTAGAGTGGGAGAGAGCCAAAGCATAAGAGACTCTTGAAAACTGAGAACCAAAATGAGGGTTGATGGGGGTGGTGGAGAGAAGAAAGTGGGTGATGGGCATTGAGGAGGGCACCTGTTGGGATGAGCACTGGGTGTTGTATGGAAACCAATTTGACAATAAATTATATTTAATATAAAAAAGAAAGAAAGCAAATAAAAACATCCTTGCATTGAGTAAAAGGCGGATTTTTGCACTGTGACACAAAATACTCCTGTATATCAATGAAAAGCCATCCGGGCCAAAGCATCAACATATTTCAAGAAAGGTTTCTTTCTCCCCATTTCTCTGTAGCTGAACATGTTGTCAAGCCAGGAGCACTAGAGGTATCCCTGGGGGTGGGTACTGAATGAAAGGGTATGTGGCTGGGGCGGCTTGAAGTACCCCAGAGTCACGCCCGTGCCTGGGCTCCCAGCCACACGGTGCACAGGCAGGCAGAGACTGCCACCTGGTGGAAGAGAAGGCACAAGCCAGGCTGGTTCCCGGGTTGCAGACATCGCCAGAGATGGCGGGGAGGGGTGGCCTCTGGGAACTAGCACTTTGCAAGCGTTTCCAGGGCAGGGGGTCCCTGAGTGTCTGTGAATACCTGGCGAATTTCAATTAGAGCTTCATTTAGAATTTCAATTAGAGCTATCATATACTGAAAGCTTACAATGCACCAAGTTCTAAGCAAAGCCTTCCATGGACACCCTTTATTACCCACCCCCCAACCCCAAATGTCACACGCAAACCTTGGGGTTGGCAGTATTCTCTTCCTTATAGTGACGAGGAGACAGGCCTAGAGATGTGGATAGTTGACTAGCTCAAGCCACAGGGCAAGTGGCAATTCGCTGGGTTCAACCCTGGGGCCAGGGAGTGGGGGTGGGGGCTGATATTGACGCTCATTTGCTCTTAGGAATGTGGGGTCTGTTTGACTAAGGAACTCCTGGCAGAGTATGTGATGGGGGAAAATGCAGAAAGGAAAATGAATGCCAGCCAAAAACCTGTCCTGGCAACTGTCCCACTGTCTTTCCATGTCCTCTCCTTGGTCTGTAACCAGTCGGAAAACAAGGGTGAACCAAAAGGCACTTGAGTGACAAACTGGTAAATATTTAAACACTGGTTCCGGCGGGGGGGGGGGGGGGGGGGGGGAGAAATACCCTCATTTGTGGCATTTTCCAACTTCTGGTATAAATACTTCACTGTGACCAATTTCAATCTACCAACTTGGCATCAACTACTTCGCAAAATTACCTGAAAATTTAACATGAGCTTGTTGTTTGAACTGGCTCCAGGACACCTATGGAAGCAATTCCATTCTAAGAAGATATTTGTTAGTTAGAAGTAGGGACTCTCCCATCCTCCAGTCCAAAATAATCCAGAGTGTCTTAACATCCCTCAATGATCTCATCCAGGTTTCTTCTCACAAGGGCTAATGCGTAATTTACTTCAGTCTGGCAGACCCACACAGTCTGGTTGTGTGACTGGCATTGCACACAGAACACTAATGACTTCAAGCTCTGGGTTCCATGGACTGAAAATTCAAGCAAGGGACGTTCTAGACCAGAAGAATAGGTTTCATGAGTCAAACTGGAGAAAAAATCCATCCAAGACAAAATTGGGTTCAGTTAGTGAAGGAACAAATTTTCTTACAAATGAAAAGCAGAGTGGGAATAGAGGTGAACTACATATACCCTATGTCTAGGAAATGTACATATATAGTATATACGTATAAATATATATGTAGTGTGTGTGTGTATATATATATATCACCATATATATATATATATATATATATATATATATATATATATATCACCACCTTGGTGGGGGAGAGGAGGTCACAATGAATCAGTCTTTGAAAATCAATATAAACTTAAATAATATTGGGATTTCAATAAAAGAAAAAGGAGTGTGGAAACCAGGGATCATCCTTTCCCTTGGGCTCAGATGTGCTTTGCTGCTTCTTAGAACTCTGGGTTAAGTTTGGTGTTTCTGGGAAGAAGTACATGGAGTGCCTACCTGTGCAGGCTTTGGGAAGCAATCTGTGGCATTGACCAAGTCACTTAACATTTGTAAGCCTCAGTTTCCTCGACTGTAGAATGGGGATATTCGTGATAGCTTCAAAACAGTTTCTCAGATGAATTGTGTGAACATTTATCCACATTTTATTTCATTGTTAGGGGCGAGAGAAAAGACCTCAGAAAAACCAGTTCCAAGGTTTTATTTGGAGAGGAAACAAGTGTGATTTAAAGAACACTATCCAACTAGAGGTTTAAAAGATGAATGTGTGGCTTACAGATTACTAGGATAGCATCTGGCTTAAAAGAGCATTCTACCTTTGAATATCTGGTTAAAAGATATTGGGTGCCTCGAAAGAATGAGAGTTAACGGAATGGAGTCAAACTAAGTCCCTGGAAGGACTCTAAATCGTATTGAAGTCCATCAGAAAAAAAACAAAAAAAAACCCACCGGTGCTTTATCAGGAACGCTAGGTCCTTCCCAAAGGGGCTGAAAATCACATCAACCCACCAAGTTCTGCCCCAGATGAGATTTGGAATGATTTCCTTTCATGGTAACCATCACATTGGGCTGGCATGAGAATTAAATGAAATCGTAATAGCAGTTAACAAATACTGAATGTTTAGCCTGTGCCAGGACTGGTGGTGAGCCCTGTACATCCATTAGGAAATCATGTCATTTACTGGTTTAAAATTCTCCAGGGGCTTTTCCATGCACTTAAGACAGAACACATTTCCTATCCTTGATGTCAAAGCCCTACATGATCTGATTCGATCCGCTACCCCTCTACCCCTTGCCTAATATCCTCCAGCCCCAATGACACGATTTCTTCTCCTCAAACACATTAAAGCTGATTCCTGCCCCAGGACCTTTACATGAACTGTTCTCCCTGCCAGGACTGCTCCTCTTCATGTTCTTATTGCTGACTTCACTAGGACATTCAGGTCTGAGAAAGACTGGACCTAAGCTGCTCTCCCCTCACCCTCTAGCCTATGGCTCTACTTAATCTTCTGCAGGGCACATATCTCTGCCTGATATTTTATTCATGTATTTGTTTGTTTGTTGACCAGACCAAGGGTTTGTCTGTCTTGCTTATCTGCTTTCTCTTGCACATCAAGAACATTTCCTGGCATGTAGCAGGAGCCCAAAACATACTTGTGGAATGAATGAATGACCTCACTCAATCTTCTCCCAAGCCCTATGGTAGCTCTCTTATTCTCTCTTATTCTCTGTATTTAACAAATAAGAAAACAAGGCACAGAAAGGTGGAACAATTTGCCCACAGTCATGAAGCTAGAAAACAGCGAAGCTGAAATGCACACCCAGATGTGGCTCCAAAGCCCCCAGGCTCTACCCCTTCATCGTCATGCCTGTACAAATAAGCTTCTTCACTTGTATATTGTGATAGATATTACAGTTAGTCTAGAACTCTGCCCTTGCTTTAAATTGGTTCCCCTGATTTCTTTTTAGATGTTTATTCCTTTTTTGAGAGAAACACAAAACATAGGCAGGGGAGAGGCAGAGAGAGAGGGAGACACAGAATCCGAAGCAGGCTCCAGGCCCTGAGCTGTCAGCACAGAACCCAAAGCGGGGCTCGAAACCACAAACCGTGAGATCACGACCTGAGCCAAAGTTGGACACTTAACCAACTGAGCCACCCAGGTGCCTGTGGCTCCCTGCTTTCATTAGCAAAAGGGCTAATGTACTATTTTAGGTAAATCAAAATTAAGGAAAATGCCCACTTAGGGAGTGAATATGCCTATAATTGTATGACTACACTGTTTCTGTGCCTGACCTTGAAAATTAGGCTGCTTAACAACTTACTCAGGCCTTCCAGCCCCTCCCCCTGCCCATCCAGTGTCTGTTGTCTCTTTTAAAACCAGGTTCAAGGCTGCCTTCCCACAGAGTGTTTCATGGATTAACTGAGCCCAGCCCAGCACTGTTCCATATATGTACACATCCATTTCTTCCATTTTGCCCTCATTTTTACATGATCCAACTTCACTGATTTTATTTCAAATATGTATTATAATTTAAATCAAGGCTTTAAAAATATGCACTGTATGTGCATGACAAGCACGTTTTGTCTTTACAATGAGCACTCTGGCTCCCTGAGAATGGAACCCATGCCCACTGGGCTTCCTATCTTAGGCGAATCCACGTGGGGCCAACAACCCAGTAGAGAACAGGTGCTCAGGTGCCTATTAGCAGAAAATGTGAATATATAAATAAAAATGCACTTTCTTCTCCATTCCTTGTTGACATGTCCAGATTTGGGGAACACCACAAACGCTTTATTACAAAATTCACTGTTTAACCAGCATTGCAACTTGTTCAACATGTTTACCACATCAAAGCGTTTATTTCCAATAACCTAAAGTAGTAGAAATTCAAGTTTACGTTCAGGCAAAAAGAATCTTGACAGCTACTCAGGCTTTTATTATTATTTTTTTTAAACGGTTACCGGAGTCTCACCTGTTAATCACGATCTCATCCTTGTCACAGAAAGAGCGTGTAAAACACCCGGACGATCGCCAGACTTACATCCGGAGAAGCGTAACTGTTGGTTTGGTATTGTCGAAATAATTGCTGATAAATATTTTTATGCCCTTTTCTTTTAAGAAGTGCGCATTTGTCTTCTCTTGTCCCAACTAACTTTGATTATCTCTTGAGGCACATGGTTCAACCCCACGGAAATCAGTCTTGAGTCAGATCTTTGTAGCAAGAGACTTCCTGCCTTTAAAGAGATGCCCCCACCCGATCCACGGCCCCCCTGAGTAACTGCGGCCCTGAAGCGAAAAGAACAATTTGTCTGGCTGGCAGATCACATTTGTATGGACGCCTCGATGCTTGCCAGCAGCAAGGAGCAGGAAGTGCCGGGCTCAGGTTGTCTACAAAGGGGTAAACACTGACCGATGCTGGTGTTCATGGGTTCCCACTCACATGCTACCATTTTGCACCAGCCCTTCCCATTCTCGGTCTCTCCCGTGACCACAGAAAGGCATGCTCCATATTAAACAACGGGACTTTTCTTAGGATGTATTTTGGAGTTTGTTTTACATCATCAAATGATGAATAGGGACAAGTATAATTGGGCTGCAGGAACATGGTGGATGCAGGCTGGGCCTTTGTGTTCTCTGTGCTTTCCTCTGTAGGTTAGCAAGATTTTCTTTTTCCCCCCAGAGTCCGGTTCTGACCATGTGGGAGATGATCTGGTGGTTGACTACTCCAGACATGTGTTTACCGTGTGGCCACCAGGAAGGGATACCAAAAGGGACTTCAAAAGTCCCAAAGATGGTTCTAATTAGTGCAGCTCAGATCTGGGGCTTATCTCTAGATTGTTAGCTGTTGCCAATAAACTTCTAGATTTTCCTCCTTGTCTACAAAGAACACGAGTCACCACTGTAATCAGTGCCACTTGAATTTAAAACCAATAAAATTGGCCAATAAAATTGGAGGTGACCTGAGATAGGCCAGTGGCCACCCATACTGCCCAAGGCAATGACTCAGTTCCTTCACCACAGTGTGGGCCCTGCCTTCAGGCTTGCAAGGTCAGAAGGTGAATATCAGTACTTAAATAATGTATCTGAACCCCAGATAGTTTCACAAGTAAACCAAGCTCTTAGAGCTTTATGCATAAAAATCATTCAGAGGACTCGAATTAAAATAAAAACTTGGAAAAAAAAAAAAACCACCTCGAAATCATTCATGGGGAGAGACATAACCAAGTCAAGAGCTTCCCATATTTGCTGAACAAATAGCTAAATATGTCCCCCAAAGGTTGCCTAAGGATCAGAGTCATAAGAGGAACAGCTAAGATCATTTAATTGATCTTTTTTTTTAATGTTTTATATATTTTTTCAGTTTTTATTTATTTTGAGATAGAGAGAGAGCATAAGCAGTGGAGGGGCAGGGAGAAAGGGAGAGAGACTCCAGGGCTCAAACCCACAAACGACGAGATCATGACCTGAGCAGAAACCAAGAGTTGGATGCTTGAACCGACTGAGCCACCCAGGCGCCCCAAGATTCTCTAATTGATCCTAATGGCTGATACCTAAAGGCTGAGGGGGTTCAGAAGAAGCGTCTCCAAAATATGCCCCTTTGGCATGGGGATTATCTTTGATTTACTTATTATTATTTTTTTTTTTAAGTTTATTGTCAAGTTAGCTAACATACAGTGTATAGAGTGTGCTCTTGGTTTCTTGGGTAGAGTCCCCGTGATTCATCGCTTACATACACACCCAGTGCTCACCCCAACAAGTGCCCTCCGACATGAGGATTATCTTGAACTAAATTCAGATAGCCAAAACCCAGCAGATTTAGGAAAATCTCTTTATCTCCACCTCAGCTGCCTAAATTTACACTGGAAAGGGAGCCTATACCAGGAAGAGAACAATTACCAGAAGACATTTATTTTTTGATGTTTATTTATTTTTGAGAGAGAGAGAAACGGAGCACAAGCAGGGAAAGGACAGAGAGAAAGGGAGACACAGAATCCAAAGCAGGCTCCAGGCTCTGAGCCGTCAGCACAGAGCCCGACGTGGGGCTCGAACTCACGAACTGCGAGACCATGACCTGAGCTGAAATCGGACGCTCAACCGACCGAGCCACCCAGGTGCCCCAGAAGACACTTTTTTGAATTCAGCTTTTTATTGAACACGTTACAAAACAGGTTTGGTCAAAAAGAGCAAAGCCCATCTCGAGATCAGACTCCTCAGATTCTTCTTTCTTTGTTTCCACTTTCTTCTCTTCAGCTGGGGTAGCAGTGGTAGAGGGGGCGGGGGCTCCTGCTGGTGCAGCACCAGCTGCTGGGGCAGGTCCCCCAGCCCCGACACTGCAGCTGAGGCTCCCGATGTTGACATCGGCCAGGGCCACTGCAAATAAGCCTAGCCAGAAAGGTTCAACGTCTATACCGGCTGCTCTACTGAGGGCATTGGTCTTCTCTGTGGGGGTCATCTCCTCACCTTGCAGATTAAGGACGGAGTGCAGGCAGGTAAGCATGCCCTCAGCTTCCTCGGAAGGACCGATCACTTTAGTGCCAGCTGAGGAAAGGGGCTAGAAGATCCCTTCTTACCTAAGAAACTTCCCTGGATAACAGGGCAAGCTTTGTTCTCCAAATGTCTCTCCCCTTCCCGTGAATAGCCTTCCTTCCCTTTGTATCCCCAGACCCCTACCAGCCTCTTTAGCTAGGATGTTACAGAAGCCTGTCACCTGGCTGTCCTTCAGGTGTCACAGGTTTGCGGCTCCTGGATGTGCAGAATTACACTAGTTTTTCTCCTGTTAATCCTGTGCAATCTCCATTTGGTTGTTTGGCCAGCCAAATAACCTAGTGGGGAGGAAGGGAAAATTCTTCTGTCCCGACACAGCAAATATATACTCTCCACGGAGACAATGCCGATTCCAGACACTGTAAATCCCTCCTTTTCAGAAACCTTGTCTGTCATCTCCCCTCTGAAAATATTCCTTTCCCAGAGGTAGAATATTCTCATTACTTAAGTATACAATTTCTTGCTTATAATTACTATTTTCTCCTCTTCCTCAGAATTTCTAACTAGAATTTCTCCCTAGATTCCACTTAGACCTGGATTAGATTTAGGGTATTCAGATAATATCACATAATTTCTACAGATCTTCCTTTCATTTCTGCATTTCCTCGTTTCATTCCTGGAGGTGTGACTTTTCATGTTCAGGGCACCATGTACCTTCTAGACTATTCAAGGAACATATACACAAACTAAAGCTATTTTAAAAATAAAGAGAGTCTTCGTGACGACTAACTCACAAATGCAAAGTTCCTTTCCATCTTTATAAGCACATAAAGGAATATTTTTTATTTCAAGCCATCTGCTATGTTACCCCAATTGTCAAAACAGCCAGCAACTCAGTAACATTAACAGATACTGGCTTCTTAACTTCATAATAAATCTTACTTTTGTTAATCTGATTACTGTCATTACCAGAAGTTTAAATCTTAAAAGCAAAGAAATATGAAAAAAAAGGGACGTTACATGCGTTAAAGGAGTATTTTCTTATAAAAAAAAAAAGTGTTCAAACTAGAAAGGAATAAAAATATGACAAAAAGGCTATCGCTTAAGGGAAAGATAAATGGCCATCAGAGTTCCCAAATGTAGATGAGAAAATTCCTATTTTAGAGGTCTAGGTTGGTATACCCAGCCCCTCCCTCCTTCAAGACCAATAGCAATTTCCTCACAAAGTAGCAAATCTCCATGTGTGTTAATGGACAGTTTAATGTTAACTGATGGGCTACATCACAGAATATTTCTAACAGAAATGAAATAAATATCCCATAATAAATGAACACCTGTTACATCCATAGTGTGTGCCCAGCACCATGCTAGAGACCTGGTTTTCTACCTTGATTATATTCTCATTTATGGAGTGACTGGAGACTGGAACAAAGGCACACTCTGACTCTTTTCCTGTAGAGCGTGTTCTTTCCTCAACAAGGCATAGCTTCCCCTTTCTCTCTCTATCTAAACTTCTTCCGTTTTGTTTTGTGTTTTGTTTTGTTTTGTTTTGTTTTGTTTTGTTTTGTGTTTTTACAGAGAAAGCACGCCCACTGGGGCACGAGCTGGGGAGAGGAGCAGAGGGAAAGAGAGAAGCTTAGGCAGGCTCCATTCGCGGAGCCCTGGGTAGGCCTCAATCCCATGACCCTGGGATCCTGACCTGAGCAGAAATCAAGAGTCGGACACTCAGTCGACTGAGCCACCCAGACTCTCCAAAACTCCACCCATTCTTAATAATTCACTTCATCTGGGCTGCACAGTACAAACCACAGTCATTTATAAGACTTGGCTTCCCTGCTAAGTAGGCATTATCTCCTCTGTTGGGAGTACTTTGTTATCTAGTGAATGGCAGAAGTTCTGGAATACAGGCTTCCCAAATGGAAAGCCTCACCACCGAACCTTTGCGGCCTCCTTCCAGCCCAGGGGTTTGGCAGACGTTTTCTATGAAGGGCCACACGGTAACTAGTCTCAGCTTTCCCAACCACACAGTCTCCATCTCAACTCCAACCTTACAGTGAAAGCAGCCAGACACTGGAAACCAAGCAAACCCAGTGGGCGTGGCTAGGTTCCAGAGAATACTTAATAAGGACAGGTAAACGGGACTAGGCCTGTGGGGTGTGGTTTGTCTATCCAGTGTTTCTCAGACGGTGATCCATCAGCATTTGTTTCAAACACAAGTCTCAGGCCCTGTTCCAGACCTACCAGATTAGACTCTGGGCCTGGATGGGGCCAGCACTGTGTGCTCACCAGGCCTCCAGGAGATTCTGGTGCATGCTAAAGTTTGAGCACGACTGCTAATCTTCCTGACTACCCACACAGGACTCTCCTATCACGTAAAGTATGAGTAACTAAGGTGATGGGTACGTCCTACTTCACCAGAAAGTGTCCCTTCCCAGCTCCCCCCACCACACCCCACATCATGATTTCTCTCCTCTGGACTTCCTGCCCCAGTATCCCAGGGCCCAGCCCTGGTTCTCAGTTGCCATCACTGCTATCTTGCTGTGCTAGTCCCACCCTCCACTGTCCTACCAGCTAGGACTCAGCGACCTTCTTGGACTCTGCAGCTCTAGCATATGCTCACACAGCCACCGTTGCCAAAGCACCTCTACTCTTGAGCACTCCCAGACCGGCAAGGAACAAGGAAGTTTCCAGTGCCTGCCAGCCAAATGCTGCCCTGGACAACCAGCCCTCTACCTGACCGTCTCCCCTCTGACACCCCATCTCCAGGTCCTGACCCTGGAGCAAGGGGCAATTCTTTGAAGTTCCTTCCAGAGAAGAAAGCACCCCCCGCCCCCGCTTCTCACATTCACGTTTTATAACGCTCTGTGCAACAGCCACTTCCGTCTTTACTGGGTATTTTATACTACAGCCGAAATGGAGGGCTGGCTGTGACTGCGGAGCTTGCTGCGGGGAGGCAAGCCACACATCCTTTCCTCTCCCCACAACCTGACAAAAACTGTTACAAAAACTTCGTGGGTGGGGCCCCTGGGGGGCTCCCATCATGATCTCATGATCTCACAGTTCGTGAGAGTTCAAGCCCCGAGTCGGGCTCCGTGCTGACAGCTCAGAGCCTGGAGCCTACTTTGGATTCTGTGTCTCCCTCTGTCTCTGCCCCTCCCCTGCTTGCACTCTATCTTTCTCTGTCTCTGTCTCAAAAACAAATAAACTAAAAAAAAAAATACAATTAAAAAAAAAACAAAACTTAATGGGCATTTGAACCCCACCTAAAAACGTGTTCTAGTGTCATTGAAAAAGTGAACTTTCAGGGTTTTAACTGGGCTTTGGGTGGGTGGAGGGTCATTTAAGAAATGATACTGGTCTTTTTGGATTATCTGTTTAAATTATAATCAGTTCTTACATAGAACATATTTAGGATTTTCTAAAATGTTCACAAAACAAAAAATTTACTAGCCAATGAACCAATTTATTTTTAGTAGCAAAAATGCTTTATTATTTTTTTTTTTTAGGTTTGATCACTATGACTGACTATATTCATGGAGTTTTGCTGAATTTTTATGGATGATTCATACTTAGTTATTCCCCTAAAGCTGAATAAGTTTGGTGATACAAGCACCCACACATACCAAATGCCATGCCTTTTATCATACTAGACACACTTAATAAATAATATAAATATATTTAGCAAATTATATTGCACTGTTGATAACTAAGGGAAACATCATATTTGCATCTCATTTTCACTGATTTTGAAAGTGGGTAAAACAATTGTGTCTTACACTATTTTAATCTTTATTGCTTTTAGTAAATCTTTTACAATTCATTCAATGACTTTTTCTCTCCGCAGTCTTCATTACAATCCTCAAAATGCAAGACACTTTATTTAAACTGAAACAAGGAAGTCAAAGTGTTTCTCACGGAAACTAAATCCAATTTGGCTGGTTTGATGGCGAAAACGGGCGCTATTAATTAGGGTATATGACAAACATTTTCCATGCTTGACAAAGTTTCAACTGGAATGAGCTGTATAATTAGCTGCAAAGTCTTGACAAAACAAAACCGAGCTATCCGATAACAAAACAAAATTTAAAAAAAAAATTATCTGCAGCCACTTACGAAAATGAACAATGTCTAGATTTTCCCCAAATTTTGAGCGTGTCAGGTTACACAAGATACATCTCACTGAAAAAAAAAAAAAAAGTCTAATTCATAGTCATTTGATATGTTGTTAAGCCTATTTGTTATATTTCCCAGAAACTGAAAAAGTGGAACAATAAGGACTAGATACACAAATCCTTTGACAAGTCGGGTGGCTTTCAATTCTTTGCTTTCAACAAAATTGAAGGAGGCTGAATTGAGTAAGTGAACTCATAAGTCATCAACTCTAATTTTTTGAGATCAAGAATTGAGTGACATTGCTATAGTAAGACTCCATTCACAGGTATGTACTTGTTTATATGAACACGGTTTATATGAACAGGTTTTTCACGTAGAGCTATAAAAACTAGAAATAACAACAGAAGTCATGCTCAGCCTTTCTCCTTCCAACAATGAAGCGTATTCATCCACAAATGAATTTGTAAAAGCAACAGTATCCGCTTAACCAAGATGTATTTTCCAATAAATTTTGCATTCTACTAAATAATTACGAAAATTTGTTAATACTTATTTCACTTTGTGTACTAATAATTTTAAAAAATAGATTAGTCTAGAATCGGGCCATTTGCTTGCTGTGTAACCTTAGGCAATTTACTTAACGTCTCAAGGGCCTCCGTTTCCTGATTTGCAGACCGATGACAGTACTAAGACCTAGTAGCTTAGTGTCGTTCCAAAGACTGAACTAATTAATGCATATAAGAAGCTTTCAGGGCCATGCGGGGCACACTGTGCTGAATGAGAGCTACAGGAGCGTTACCTGTTCCTATCAAAGTAATCCATAACAAACCGTTAAAACTAAAAGCCTGGGGGCTTGTCTTCACGGGCAGGAAGGTGCTGTTGGGATGGAGCGAGTTCCAGACCACGGGCACATTCGGAGTAAGAGGGGGACGCCCACGGAAAAACCGGAGGGAGAGAGGGAAAGAAAGACAGGAGGCGGCTGGAGCTACCTGCTTGGAAGAAAACTGGGCAGGATCGTAGGCTGAGCGAAGACGGTTGGGAGAGTTTAGAGAAAGAAGCACTTCCACCTACGGTTCGCATTACAAACGACTATGGATCTCGACTGCTCCGTGTAAGAGAAGCAAGGGCGTCAGGCCTAAATGCCACCGCGCAGGGAACCCGGCCGGCGCCGCGCGGGCGCCCAGTCGGCCCCCTGGCCGGGAGAGTCGCGTGGCTCGCTTGCCCGACCACCCCGGATTCCTGACCTTGGTCTTTGGCCCCGATGCCGCGGCTCGCAGCGCCTGGTCGCTGCCGCTTCCGCCGCAAGCGCGCCTCGCGAGGGCGCCCGCGGGCGGCCGGAACTGGCCCCTCGCGGCTCCCGTCGCCAAGCCTCCGTTGCTATTGTCACCTCCTTTTCCTCTCTTCCCCTGGTTCCCTTTCACTTCCGGGGTTGCTCTGGATCCGCTGGTTCCGTAACAACATCCCGTTGGCTTCCCTCAGGCGGCGGGACCGGTGCAGCCGCCGCCTCCCAGGAGCGCCCGCCCGCCCGGGCCTGCGCCTTCCCCGGCCCAGGCCTCCATGGCCACCAACCCGCAGCCGCAGCCGCCTCCTCCGGCGCCGCCGCCTCCCCCGCCGCAGCCGCAGCCGCCGCCGCCGCCGCCGGGCCCCGGGGCTGGCCCGGGTGCGGCGGGCGGCGCGGGGGCCGGCGCCGGGGACCCGCAGCTCGTGGCCATGATCGTGAACCACCTCAAGAGCCAGGGGCTCTTCGACCAGTTCCGCAGGGACTGCCTGGCCGACGTGGACACCAAGGTTCGGGGCGCACGGGGGCTGCGGGGGCAGGGCGAAGGGGAGGACCCCGAAGGCGGCCCTCTCGGGCAGTGTCCCGCACTCGTCCGTCGGCCGGCTGCGCCTCGACTTCCCCAGCTGGGGCCCCTGCTGAGAGCGCCTCTCCCTCCCCAGGTTCCCTGGGCAGCCGCTTCCTCTTTGAGCGGCTGCTAGGGGCCGGGCACTGTGCGAGGCTCGGTGCGTTCATTCATTCGCCGATCCTGTCGTTCGTTTAACGGGCTCGTGTTAATCACCTGCCCTGCTTGGACGTGGGGAGTATGGTGGTGAGCAAGACTAAGTCATGGTTCTTCGGGAGACTCGTCTGGAAACACTAATGCTAACAGGGCTTTCGTCTCTGGTCTTTTTTTTTTTTTTTTTTTCGTGGTTTACTTTGTATCCAAGTTATTTTTGCGTGCTCTCTTGAAGATTTTTGGGCGGGAAGGGTCATGTCTGTGTCCTTTGGAGGAATCCAGTGGTAATGAATCAAATTATTAGCATTGTGCATTGCTGGTCACTGTGTGCGTGGGGGCAGAGGTAAGGAGACAGAGCCGGACGGTGGAAAGGTGGGCTAGAGAGACTGAGACTCTTGTTTCCACCGCTGACTGCCGGATTAAGGTGGCTCAGGCCAAGTCACTTCTCTGAAGTGACAAGGGGCAGGGGGATAGGGAGAACCAAGCCATTCAGTGAGGAAAGGTTGGAGGAGAGGTGACAGCAGGTATTGAAGTGGAAGAAGGACAGGAAAGAAGAGAGTTCTGGAGAGTAATGGGAAGAGGAGAAAGGTCAGCAAGGTGCTTCCTTGCATGGGAAGAGTTAGGGGCTGGGAAGGGGAAGGATTTTGTACCAAATTTCAGAGTGAAAGAGGGTGGTAGCCGGAATCAGTACACTTTGCTGATTCTGCAAAGAATGAGCAGTGGACAACCAGGATAGAGCAGTCAGTGAGGAGGATGGAACACAGAGTCTGGAATTCTGGAAATGATTGAAGCAGGAAGCTTCAGTTGGAAACAATTAGGAAATTGGGGTATTTGGCTTATATCTGGTTGGGTCCCTCAGATTGGAGTTTGCACGGGGTGAGGGTTTTCTCAACACATTCCTCACATTTTCTGAGGAACCTCATGTCTTTGAGACAAGGAGTGTTTGCATCCTTACACGGATTTTTCCTTGTGACTCTGTCCACCAGGATTTGATGGAAACTGCACACGATTCTGCTGTCTTCCCTGGGGAAACCCTCTGGAGAATCTGGGGATCTCTGCTCCACCATGTGGACCAGAAGTAGAATGTGCTTTTTCGGGGTGTTGGGGTTTTTACACCACAGAGAATTCAAGATACTTGGAGATGTTCATCTGTGTAGGAAGTATATAGTTTTCTCACTTTGTTTTAGGGAATATGCACAGCCATCTTTTTGAAAATGTCTGTTGCCCTTTTTTTTTTTTTTTTTTTTAAATGGGAGATGAGACAGATTCAGGTACGTGTTATGTAGATGACGCTGATTATTTGTATCGGGAAAATAGAGATTTCACTCTGCTGTTCTGAGAAACCACATCTCTATGTTACCCTTGCTCAGGCACATTGGAAACTTGAATATGCTAAAGGGGGCGCTGCAACACCTAAGGCTCAAATTTATCTTCATCCCCCATCCCCACTAAATGTTATTGTTACGTGTTTGTAATGCCCCTGCCAGATCCTCTCAAAGTGGAGCCTGAAAACCTTTCTTGGTGGGAAGGAAGGGAGGACGGTTGCTTGGACAATCTAATGAAGCCAGGACCTTCTCCCAAGAAAAAATGTACCTGTGCATATTAAAGTGAAACTTTCGTCATTCAGAAACGGTCGACTGTAGGCAGTTACATGTGGCTCAACCTAATACCCAGTTGCAAGGACTTCAGGGGCCGCAGAACAAGGTCCCTTGTTTTAATGTTGGAAACTAGAGAACTGAAATAATACCCCTTCCCTGACGGAAAAGGATGCCTGTGTGCAGCGGAAATTCTTTCCTCACCCCTCCTGTGCTTGCTTTCTCCCTCTGTCTTCACTCCTGATGCCTCCCCTCCTCTCTTTTTCCTCCTTGTCTTCTACCTCTGTGCCTCCTGGTTCTGGTTCTCTTTCCTCTTTCCCCCATGAGTGTCTCACTCTTCCTGTTCCTTAGCTTTACTAACGATTATGCAGATTTTAATCTGATTTAAAGTGTTTCTTCTTGTTTTGTAGCATTTTATATCCTTTTTCACATATACGTATATACGTATACATACATATGACTTAAATTTGAAAGTCTCAAAAATCCTACAGAAGCCAAGGTTTTCTTTTGAGCCTGACATTCCTCTCCATGTGATGAGTGGGTCAGAGTAGACGTAAGATCCCCTGTTCATGCAAAGGAGCATCACTTTTAGGGAACTGTCGAATCTGCTCTGTAAGAACAACTTGTAATTGAGACCATTTGTGGTATGGTGCTTTTGATAATTGAACCCTGAAGACTGACCTGCTTTATGTCAAACTCTGACCTGCAGTACAGAATCTATAGGGTTATAGCAGTAACTGGCTTGTCAGTCACATGCATATTTAAGAATCAAGACATTTGACACCTAGCAGGAGCTCTCCAAGAGCAAAGCCACCATCCAGCCCAGTGTGGTTAAAGCAAGATGAGAAGTACGAAAGTCCGCTGGCGTTCCTGCGGGCCAGAAAACCCTCCAGACTGCCCTGGGATTATTGATGGCCTCTAACCAACCAAGAGAGGGATCTGACCTTAGCAAACCAATCAGCCCTCCTACCCAAAGAATGAGAACCTTAGTCATCCCAAGATCTAACTAAGGCTGAGGCTCCTCTGCTGTAGATTACTGGTTCTCAGATCCCTGCCGTTTCTGACCCCTTGGCTCTGAGGTCACCCTGGAGAGTGTGAAGAGGGAAGATCAAGAGAGGCCTGTCCTTCTGTCCCAGGCAGACAACTCACCAACCAAATAAATATGGCACCTTTCTCCCCAGGTAATAAAGGCCAAGTTTTGTATACTTTCTCGGTTACAAGTGGCTCCTGGTCACTGTGACTATTGCCTCTTTTTTTTTTTTTTTTCTTTTTAGATTTGAAAGGAATATTGAAGACAGAGTATATAAACTTACTCACCCAACACATATTCATTATGTACAAAGCACTGTTCAGATGCCAGGATACAGCAGTGAACAAAACCTCCCTGCTTTTATGGAGCTTGCATCCCAGCAGCGAAAAACAGACAGGGGATAACATGTAATAGGTTCTGTGGAAGAAATAAAGCAGGGTGAGGTTGGGAAGGGTTGCTGATTCGTTTTCAGTAAGTTGTCCAGGGAAGATTTCGAGAAGGTGTTACTTGAGCCGTCACTGAAGGAGCCAAAGAGACCATCCAGCCAGCTGTGTGGGGCTCAGTGCTCTAAGTAGAGACCACAGCCAGTGGGAAGGCCTGAGGCAGGACCTGGTGAGGGAGAAAGTGACAGAAGGTGAGATAGGAGTGGCCCTCCGTCCCCCCTCCCCCTTCATGGGTCTGGCAGGCCTTGGATGCCATGGTAAGAAACTGGCTTTTACTGGAGCTGAGAAGCCATTGGCACCTTCTGAGCCTAAGGACGTGGTCTGACTCCCCTTTTAGATGGGTTGGGTTTAGGTGTGTAATTATTAAGGGTGTCCCCTTCACGCTCAATCATGATGTGGTTTGGACAATAAATATATGATTACCCTAATTTTGGAAGATTAACCCCAGCCACTGTGTGAAAAATAGACTTCAGGTGGGCAAGTGGTCAGAAGTAAGGAGATGGGTTGGGAATCGAGAGAGGAGATGAGAGCACCTTGGACCAGAGGGGTGGCAGTAAAGGGGGTGGAAAGTGGTCAGATTCTGAGTGTATTTTGATGCTACTGCGGACAGAATTTGCCAAAGGTTTGGAGGTGGGGTGGAAGAGAAAGGGAGGAGTCAAGGATGACTCCAAGGCTTTTGAGCAGAGCACTGGAAAAGGAAGAAAAGAGGAAAAGAAAAGCTTCTCAGAGGAGTAATGGGATCCAAAATATTGCTGAAGTCACTAGGCTTTTTACTGAAAGGAGAATGTGGCAACAAGGAGACTTACCTGTTGTAGTTCAGATTGGAGCTTGTTTGGGGCAGCAAGAGTGCTGAATGCTTTGTGATGATGTTTGAGTCCAGTGGTTCTGGGATTGGGGGATACTGGAGACAAGAATTATGTTTTAGAGTCAGTGGGGAGAAAGAATTCGTTTTAGTTCACGTTGATTTTGGATAAATGGAGAGGGATGTGAGACGGGATCCTGAGTGTTTCTTGTAGGACAGGAAATAGGAATCAGGAAAGGTCTGGAAATTGGGAGGGATGAGGGGGCATCACAAAGGGATGAAGTCTTATCATCTGTGCCTGAGATAGGTATCTGGCCATCTCCGTGGACAGCTACTTTTTTAATTGCTTATCTGCCAAGCAGTGTGAGAAGCTATGTGGAAACAAAGATGAAGGGAATGTGAGGACCCGGCTTCCTCTTCAGTGGAGAGATAAATACCCCCCTCCCCAAAATACAGTACAGGGCAAGCATTGTTGGAAAGGGGGGATGTACACAGGATGGGAGGAACATGGGGGAAAGCCAGGGGTGACATCACAGATGAGGGTGAGCTCTGAAGGCGAGAAGTTTGCCAAATAGAGAGTAGAGGGAATGGTAGGTACAGAAGATTGAAGGCGTGAGAATGTTTCACTGGACTACGGGCTTTGAAGGGTAAGGTTAGGAGCCACAAACAGCAGATGAAGCCGTATGGCCATTCAGGGACTCTCACTCCACTACATGAAAAGCCACGTGACAGACCGTGAGTGGTGGGGGTTGGGGGCAGGCTCTAGGAAGGAGGGGTGCAGTCCTGATAGGGTGGTCAAGCACTCCTAGGCATGTCCTTTTAAGAAGTGACATACGGGGATGTCACAGTCACTTAAGTCTGTGCCTGGATGGCACAGTCACTTAAGCGTCCGACTCTTGATGTTGGCTCAGGTCACGATCTCACGGTTCTCTCGCGGGTTGCGAGTTGGAGCCCAGCATCAGGCTCTGCGCTGACAGTGGAGCCTGCTTGGGATTCTCTGTCTTCCTCTCTCTGCCCCTCCCCTGTTCTCTCTCTGTCTCTCTTTCTCTCTTTCTCAAAAATAAACTTAAAAAAAAAGTGACATACCATGTGTTCTCTCTCCTGCTTCCCTTAACTTAGGGGTTCTCAGCCTCAGCACCATTGACATTCTGGGCTGGAACTTTCTTTGTTGTTCGGGTTCCCTCTGCACTCTGGGGCACTCAGCGGCATCCTTGCCCTCAACGCACAAGATGCCAGTGGCAGCTCCCTGAGTTGTGGCCACCAAAACTGTCTCCAGACATTGTCTAAAGTGCCCTGGGGTGGGGGTGGTGGAGGCAGAATCGCTTCTGGTTGAGGACCACCGCTTACGTTAGATCGAATGCCTGCTTGCAGTGTTGGTTCAGCCCGTTTCCACTCCCCCGGTACACATCTTCATCGCTGTAGTTACTGCCTCCTTTCCAAAGTATATCGTGTGTCTCTTTACTCTCTCCCTGTCGGAAGATTACTGGGCAGAAAGCTCAGCCATAGCGTATCCCTCTGCTCACGTGCAGTGAGTTCCTGTCCTCAACCCCATAATCCCAGACGTCTACACGTCTGGGATGCCCTCCAGCCCGTGGCCGCGGGCTGTCTGCAACCTCGTATCTCTGCTTTTTTATATTCTATTCCCCCACCAACTTGGAGGCTCCCAGATGCTCCTGACCCCACATTTTCTCATCCACTTGCACTGCTTCTATTGTTGGCTGTATGTGCAAGGCCTGCGTCTCCGATGACCAGCTGCTTTGTGAAACTCGGAGGGTCCAACTCAAATGCCACATCCTCAGCAAAGACTTATTCCTCTGCTCCCCTCCCTTTCTTGGCTCCAGATCATCTGAAGCTAATCTAACCCAGATAGTTAACTTGTATCTGATTTTCGAGTCCTTTGTCTACAGATGAGAGGTATGTCTTTCTTCTTTGTGTCCTCCTATCTCCAAACATCTTGGCTTCGACAAAATTAGCAGTATTTGCATGTCTCAGTTATCCTGAAGCAGGAAGGTCCTAAGCTGAGAAACCTTGTGGCCACATTGATGCTGTAATGTAAAAAACGTTAACACTGTTAAGCATCCTCAAATTCCTGAGACTTAGAAATATTGATGTTATGTAACACTTGTGATTTTTAACATTTGTCTTTCCCCCCCACTTCCCAGCCTGCCTATCAGAACCTGAGACAACGGGTTGACAGCTTTGTTGCGAACCACTTGGCAACTCATACATGGAGTCCTCACCTCAATAAGAACCAGCTGAGAAACAACATTAGACAGCAGGTGCTCAAGTAAGTCTTCCAGACCCAGAGTCCCTAGGCAGGCTTGAAGGCATCAGTCTGCTCTGTGGAAGGCAGAGACCATTTTGTGGAAGCTAGATGTCGTTTTATCACGTCTGGTTGGCTCTTTCGAGGATGACGCAGTGCAGCTTTAGAGGGGGCTCAAATCGCTTCACGTTTCCCCATGAATTTTAGCAGTCTGACTTCTGCAGACCTTTGGAAATACCTGAAGGACCAGGATGCCAATGTGACTCCAGAAACAAAATACTAGGGTATAATGTTAATTGCTGGTAAGTGCCAGAATATCCCATAAAGATCAGGCTTTATTATTCTGCTTTGATAAATAAAAAAGGCATTCTAGATCACGGCAGTTAAAATAATTTCCCCTAATTTGAGGCCATGTCTCCTATCTTCTAATACGACGCCCCTCTTTTTTTTTTCTTTTGCACTTTACTGTGACTTTTAAGTCTGCTTCTTAGTGATGATATAGCCAAAAAAAAAAAAAAAAGCAGGAAAGTGTGTTTGGACCTGTCAGAGCCATTTTGGGTAAGATAAAGAGAATGAGAAGAGCTGGAGTGTTTAGAGGGACCTATAAAAAAAATCATATTTGTTCCCAGAAAAGTAGATTTACAATACCATCTTGTTCTTGAATATAAATATTTGCCAAGACAGGAAGACCCGGACCTCGTATCCCTGCGTCACCCTCCCCGCGGAAGGGGTGACTGAGTTATTTAAAGAGTGCCCAGTCTTCCTTTCTTGACAAATATTTACGTTCAAGCTCATCTTTTAGAATGAAATGTGACTTTTAAACAGTTAAACAAATTCATCTTCTACCTCCCACCTCTTCAAACCCTCTAACTGGGTAGGAACCCTGCAAGCCTACCTGGTGTGCAGGCCCCGGGGAAGCCCCACAAACAAAGCTTCACACTCTGACTCAAAGACCCATTTAGCCACACGTAATACTAGACACCTGGAACCTGGGGGCCCTGACTGTCTCCTACTGAATAAGAGAAGAGGGAAATTTAACAAAAGCTTTGTTGTCTGCATTTTAAAGGATGTTTGCGAAACCTATAAAACAGTCCCTGAGAGGTCAAAAGACACCAGAGAAGGCTGCAGAGTTAATATCTGATGGGAAAAGCCAAAGACTTTCCTGAAAACCCGAGGGTCTGTGGCTGCCAACGTTTCCAGGCTTTTCAGACCAGTAGCCGGAATAGCAGGGGGTGGGGGTGGGGCTAACCTCGGGGCAAGGTCGGGGCCTGCCCTCGCTTCTACGGAGCACTCCAGATTACAGAGGGTGGAGCTGCCCCCCTTTTCAAACCAGCCATTACGTCCCTTTGGAAGCATAGAGTTTTTACTGGGGCGGTGTGGGGGAGGTGCATTCTTTTTTTTCAAAAGTTGAGCGACCGAAGTCATAGGCAGATTTCCTGGCATTGTATTTATCCCTCAGCAGGCAAAACCTATCAAGGAGGGAAGCAGTCCTTCATTCTTTTCTCACCCCTGTAAAATCGAAAGCACTTAACAATTCTTAATAGCCCCCTTATAAGACATTTTCACAGAATCATGCTTAGTGAGGGGTTGCTGTACATTGCAGTAAAGGGTTCTTGTGACCACCAGCCTGGGTCTTGGGAACTATCTTCTAGAGACACTTAAATTTCTTTTTTTAATGTTTATTCAGTTTTTTGGGAGAGAGAGAGACAGAGACAGAGCGCACACAAGCAGGGGAGGAGCAGAGAGAGAGGGAGACACAGACTCTGAAGCAGGCTCCGGGCTCTGAGCCGTCAGCACAGATCCGGACGAGGGGCTCGAACTCACAAGCCCTGAATTGGGACCTGAGCCGAAGTCTGGCATTTAACCGACTGAGCCACCCACGCGCCTGTCTTCTAGAGACATTTTATAACAGGACAAACAGCTTCCCTTGGATAATTTAGGAATTGCTCTTCTTAGACTAACATCTGTAAATTCTCTGCTAGCTATGTTGTTTATTATTTTTTTTTAAATGTTTATTTGAGAGAGAAAGAGAGCATGAGCTGGGGAAGGGCAGAGAGAGAGGGAGAGAGGGAATCCCAAGCAGGCTCCACGCTGTCAGCACAGAGCCCGACGCGGGGCTTGAACTCACAAACTATGAGATCATGACCTGAGCTGAAATCAAGAGTCAGATGCTCAACCAACGGAACTACCCAGATGCCCCATTAATTAAAATATTCTCTTACTGAGTAAAGTTACATATCACTTGAGTATATCATTTTCAAGCTTCCTTAAGGAAAGATACCACAGTATTTAGTTGTCCAGCTGTTGTTGTAGAGAGGGACCAGCCCCTATACATACAATTTCAAACAGTTTTTCCTACAAAGACTTTGAGAAATATTCAATTGACCATTAGCCTGAACCGTCTACAATTCCCATTTTTGTAGGACAAAAATACGGCAATTTCAAATGGTTCGACTTAATAATTGATTTTCGGACTCAGTGGTATTTTTTTTTAATGTTTATTTATTTTGAGAGATTGCGAGTGGGAGAGGGGCAGAGAGAGAGAGAATCCCAGGCAGGCTTCATGCTCAGCGCAGAGCCCAACGTGGGGCTCGATCTCACGACCGTGACATCATGACCTGAGCCCAAATCAAGAGTCAGAAGCTTAACCCACTGTGCCACCCAGGCACCTCTCAGTAGTGTTCTTTTTATGCATTCATTTGAACAGCAGAATCTAAAATGCCAGATAGCTCTAAATAATGATCTTAACAGAATTTGAAAGGAAAAGGAAGTAGCTTTAATCAGGAAAATACTGCCTACTGGCATTTCGGCTTTGCCCTTGAGTCCAAGGCTGTAGCATCTCCCTCTGGTGAGGCTGCTGTGACCACACCATACTAGAGTGGGCCCACTAAGAGCAGTGTGTTCATTAGGATGGCCCCCACTTTGATTTAGGATCAGAGCTGACCTCGCGGGAGACTAGACTGAAATAGACGAGGGCCTGGAATAGAGGCAGAGAAACATCGGCTGCAGCAGTGATGTTAGGGTGAGTGGGTTTTATTTTTTATGCTGTGCCTTTGTAGTGTGCCTGAAAACATTTTTAAGATGGCTTGTCCTTATTTCTTTTACACCTGCTACATGTTAAAGGCACCTCTAAGATGTAACGATGTGTGCAGGATTTGGATTTTTTTTTTTATCTTAGAACTTTAAAAAGCAGGTTACCTACTTTGTCCGGTGTTGACTCATTTTTCTCTATGGCCCACATAAGTAGAATTATAGTATCACAAGGCTGCAAGGTACCTCAGGAAATGGAAATCAAATCCATCCTCCACTCAGAAAGAGCTGCACTCAAAAATAACATTGTCAAGTGTAAGGAGAGATGGCTCCCCCGTTCTGCGGAGAGAGCCGAGGCCTAGAAGCTGGAAGAGACAGCCCCTGGCTCATCCAATACTGTCCAGAAACATTGGCTCCTCAGGTGGTTGGTTTTGTTTTGTTTTGTTTTAGCAAGAAACGAGGTGTAGGTGCGTTTCTTAAAACAAATCCACATCCTCTTATTTTACTCACGCTTTTGTGATTTTCTGCACATTTCAGCCTGTGTCGCCCCCTTTGCTCCTCCCGTCTCTTGCGTGTATTTCTCTCAGCTCTTTCCTCCTCTTTGCTTCTATGGAAATCAAGGCTCAGTGGAAGTGTCTTCTCTTTGTGAAGCATTCCCAGATCACCTTAAACATATTTAATACTTCCCTATTCCCCTCTTTCCTAGAGTAGACGGTGTCTTATGGTGCCTGCCCTCTGGTATTTTAATCGTGTCTGTCTCTCCTGCCAGACCAGAAACCAGGTCTGATTTGTAACAGACCGATCCCCAGCACGGTGCCTGTTATGGAGAAGACACTCGTAACCTGATTGTTGAATGAATAAATCATCAGTTTTTACAGCAGGAAGATAATGTAATAAAAAGAAAACGAGAAGTCTTAAGTTTTTCTTTATTTTTCTGAAGTTTGCTTTCTTTTCTTTGTTTTATAAGCTTGTTGAAATTACACTCTGTGTATGTTCTTCAGTTTTCCTGGAGATTCTCATATTTCTAAAAGGCTTACATTTTTCTGTTAAAAAAAAATTTGTGGAGTCCATAGATTTATACCCAGAACTCAGCTTTAGTGATCATTTATTCCCATATGCCCTGGCCAGGGTTGGGGTAAGGTAAGCATCACCTGGAAGTGTGGGCTCTAGATAATGTATTGTGTCTAGTTCTTTTTTTTTTTTTTTTAACGTTTATTTTTTTATTATTGAGAGACAGAGCATGAGCATGAGCATGGGAGGGGCAGAGAGAGGAGGAGACACAGAATCTGAAGGAGGCTCCCGGCTCCGAGCTGTCAGCACAGAGCCCGACGTGGGGCTGGAACTCACAAACCCAGTGAGATCATGACCTGCGCTGAAGTCAGATGTTTAACCGACTGAGCCACCCAGGCGCCCCGTATTGTGTCTAGTTCTAAAGGTGTTTTGTTTCTTGTTTTGCCTGCTTTAGCGTTTCCACTAGTGACACCGCTGGTAGAAAGTATACAGACTTTCTTGCAGTGTGATCGACCTAAATGCTGCCTGGTGTGAAACTGACTCCCCATTGCCTATTCTTTCCATATATTGAGATGAGTGGATTGGGTAATTTCAGGTTGAACATATATGTGACAGGTACAATTTTATTTAAAAGCAGTTAATGTAAATCATATGAAATTGTGTTTTACCTTTCTGTAAAACTTATTTTGTGTTTCAGATCAGGAATGTTGGAGTCTGGTATTGACCGAATTATTTCTCAGGTTGTGGATCCAAAGATCAACCACACGTTCAGACCTCAGGTGGAGAAAGCTGTGCATGAGTTTTTGGCCACCCTAAACCACAAAGAGGAAGCAAGTGGCAGCACAGCCCCCGATGATGAGAAACCAGACTCTTCCGTCATTACACAAGGTGCTTTGCTTTTACTCTTGGTCAGTTCCTTTGCTTTGCTTCTTGAACTGGGTATCAAGCTAGGGATATAATTATCAATTTTGTTCCTTGGCTACTCTAGTGAAATTGTATTTATTTCAAATATCACATTCCTCAACTGATAGAACATTTCTTTTTGAGATTAATGCAAAATGGTAGACATTTTCCTGACGTGTTGGCTGTGTGTATGTGTGTGTGTTTCAACTGAGGGAATAATTAATATAACCGAAGAGAATTAGACTATTCTCAGATTTGCATGGTGCCTTTCCTATGACACAGTGTTAGAACAGTAGAGGATTTAGAATGTTCTTGGTGTTAGCATTGGTATCCGAAAGTCTAAAAGAATATGAATGGTCTGCACAGCATACGTGTCTTATAAAGATGAGAGCATCTTGTAGCATCAATTCATCAGAGGGGCTTACCTTCTGCATAAGTTTTTTCTAACGCTCATCTTTCCCTCAAAGGTGTCCCAGTGCCTGGACCCAGCGCTAATGTAGCCAATGATGCCATGTCAATCTTGGAAACCATAACTTCTCTTAACCAAGAAGCTAGTGCAGCCAGAGCTTCAACAGAAACATCAAACACCAAGACCAGTGAGAGAGTGTCCAAAAAACTCCCATCTCAGCCCAGCACTGACACTAGTACTGAGAAAGAGAGAACTTCAGAGGACATGGCTGACAAAGAAAAGTCTACACCCGACTCTGCAGGGGAAGGACAGGAAACAGCCCCCAAGTCTGAGGAATTAAATGATCTCCCTTGTCCAGTTGAGGAAATTAAAAATCACACGAAAGAGAGTAATAGTTCAATTCTGCTAAATAAGGATGTTCAACAGGAAAGCATTGACCAAAAAAATAAATCAACGGACAAAGGTGAAAAGAAACCAGAGAGCAATGACAAAGGAGAAAGAAAGAAAGAAAAGAAGGAAAAGATGGAAAAGAAGTTTGACCACCCAAAAAGGAGTGAGGACCTACAAAAAGCGAAAGAAGAAAAGCAAGCAAAGGAAAAAGAAGTAGAGTGTTCAAAACTCCCGTCAGAAAAGAATAGTAATAAAGCTAAAACCATTGAAGGGACAAAAGAAGGTATATAAAAACTTGCAAAAATCTACAACAGTTTACAGATCAAAGAGTGTCAGTTGGGGGGGGGGGGGGGGGCAATTTTTTTGACCTGTATTTAATGCAGAGTATTTTAAATGTAATTTAGGAATTGGGTGCTGAGTTTGTCCTTATAACATGACTTATCTTTGTGTTTTATTTCCTCCTCGAAGATTGCTCTTTGATAGATTCTGATGTGGATGGACTTACAGACATCACAGTTAGCTCTGTCCATACCAGTGACCTTTCATCTTTTGAAGAAGACACCGAGGAGGAAGTTGTAATGTCTGATAGCATGGAAGAAGGAGAGATTACATCAGACGGTAAAGCATTTTACTTAATAACGCCTCTGGGAAGCTTCCTGTCGAGCATTGTTTGTATATTCACATGGCTATATCGTGAAAGACAGTGTGGTATACTGGCAAGAGCATGGGACTTTGTAGTTGGAAGATGTGTTTCTGAGTCCCAGCTCCGAGGTTGTCTGTCTGAGCAAGCTTGGTAAGTTACTCCACAAGCCTTGGTTCTCCATCCTTGAACTCCATCCTGCAGGTTTATTAGAAGATGTAGAGGAGACAGTGTATATGACGGTGCTGTGGGTGTGGGTGTCTGTGGGTTTGTATGGGCGTTGTTGGGGGAGCACAGTCCCCAAGGCTGCTCTCACTTCTGACACCATTTGCAAAGTTGAGGTCTCCAAGCCTACCCTTAGGTTTGACGATTCTCCAGGAGGACTCCTAGAACTCAGTGAAAGCTTTACAGTTCATGGTTGTGGTTTATTACAGTGAAGGGACACACATTCAGATCAGCCAAGGGAAGAGGCACACAGGCCAGAGTCCACGGAGCTTCCGGAAGCCCTTTCCCTGCGGGGTCACAGAGAGCATTACCTTCCTGGCATTGATGTCAGAAATATGTATATGGCTAATCGCCAACCAGGGAAGCTCACAGAAACCTTGATGTCCAAAATTTCTACTGGGGCTCCATCATGGAGACATAGCGTCAGATCTTAATCTCCAGCCCCTCCAGAGGTCAAGCTGATATGCCATGGCCCAAAGCTACTGACCCAGATCATACCGTGAGTTGATTTAGCTTGACCCAAGACCCCCAGGCAGACAAATACTCGTGTCAGACATGACATTCCACAGACTTAGAGATTACCTCCCAGAAGCTACGGGCAAGACCATACTTCTCTGTAGAGTTTGTTGTTCACCCAGCCCTTACTAAGCACTTACTGTGTTCCAGGCACTGTGTACTATTCTGTGTCCTAGCTCCTGTAATCCTCAACAATCCTGAGAAGTAGGTCCAGGTGAGGAAAGAGAGTCACCAAGAGAAGGTGTCCTGTCTAGGGTCACGCAGCTGTTGAGCTCCGGTGTCAGTTTCAACCCTGGTCTGGGCTTCTGACCAACACTTTGTGCTACTCTGTACCACGTGATTAAGTTCTGTTTACGACCTTTGTTAAAAATCAAATATTATTTGCAACTACTTGTAAGCAGCATTTTGTAAATTTGCCGTGGGCTTTTGGATAGGACACCTAGAGAGAAAATCCTAGAGGAGAAAAAGTAGAAGCTTTTAATTCCACCTTTTAATTTCAGTCCATCCCAGTTTGCATCTTAGTATCCCCCTAAAACCGAAATGACCAGCCCAGAAAACAACATCAGGTATGCTTTTCATACCTCGTTGCGAGGTCAGTTCCGTAGGCCCTGTGTATGATGGATATCACTCATCCTGTGTGTACCCCACTTTCTGAAGCCTGACTAAAATTCTCATCCTAGGTGCTTTTGTGGGGCTTTCCACGTTTTTTCATGGACAGGACTAGGTTTTATATGTCTGAGATCCAAGAAGTAAGAAGGTGACTGGTTGGAGACTACTAAGTGGTAGAAATGAAGACCTTGTTTACAGGTTTTCTACTTCACTTGCTGTGTTGTGGGAAACATACCCACCTTCCTAGGGTAGAGGGCTTTTAGTACATACTTGGTGTGGGCCAATTATTGACTCTTGCCTCTTGCGTAGTGAGAGACTCTCAGGTGGTCATTAAAATCTCAAAATTAAAAAAAAAAAATCTCAAGCCTACTTTAAAGTGTGGGTTCAAGTGAACTTGTTCAGTTTTACAGTGGCAAAGCCGCGTCCATACCAAGTCTACTGACATACTAATGAGAATTAAGTATTTGTCAGGGAACCCTGAATGGTGACAGGGTCTAATTTTTTTTTGCCTTCTTTATGTGTGAGAAGCTCATTGGAAGAAGTAAATTTCGATATGGATGGGATGATAGCCTTTAAAAATGTTTATTTCTGGTTTTTTTGCATCCTGATATTTTCCATTGGGCTGACAAATGCACTTGAACTCTATCGATAACTGCTTTTGTTGCTTGATGTTGATCAAGCATGGTGTCAACTTTATTGGTAATTCACAGAAGCACTCCTCTTTCTGTTGGCTTTCTTCCAGATGAGGAGAAGAACAAGCAGAACAAAACAAAAACTCAAAACAGCGACCCCAGTGAAGGGAAAGCAAAAAGCGTGCGGCATGCTTATGTTCACAAACCATATCTTTACTCAAAGTATTATAGCGACTCTGATGATGAACTTACCGTAGAACAACGACGCCAGTCTATTGTAAGTCAGATTCGATCTGTCGCTATTTTAACCTGTCACATCAGGTTGACCAACCTGGCTAGTCTGTGTGCAAGGTACTGGGCAGCAGACAGAACCATGACACGGAGGTTCTGCCTTCAGCAGCCTGTCATTTAGGCAGAACAGACATAAACGTGTGACGTAGGTGTTTGTGTCATTATGGTTAATAGTGAAAACCGGGCAACAGGTGTTTCACAGTATGGAAATGTTTGAATCAAGTGTGGATCCAGCCCATACAAATATAGGATGTGCAGCCATTAACATAAGATTAAGAGAGAAGTGCAGGTGGGTGGTTGAGTTGGTTAAGTGTCAGACTTCAGCTCGGGTCACAATCTCGCTGCTTGTGGGTTCGAGCCCTATGTCAGGCTTTGTGCTTGGAGTCTGGAGCTTGCTTCACGTTCTGTCTCTGTCTCTCTCTGCCCCTCCCTCGCTCATGCGCTCGCTCGCTCTCTCTTTTAGAAGTAAATAAACATTAAAAAATTTTATTTCGGGGCGCCTGGGTGGCGCAGTCGGTTAAGCGTCCGACTTCAGCCAGGTCACGATCTCACTGTCCGTGAGTTCGAGCCCCGCGTCGGGCTCTGGGCTGATGGCTCAGAGCCTGGAGCCTGTTTCCGATTCTGTGTCTCCCTCTCTCTCTGCCCCTCCCCCGTTCATGCTCTGTCTCTCTCTGTCCCAAAAATAAATAAACGTTGAAAAAAAAAAATTTTTATTTCAAAAAGAGAGAAGTGCAGTCTACAAATGTCCTAGGTACAAGATGTGTCATTGGATTAACAGCTTCTTAGAGAAAAAAATTTGCTACCTTATCATAGGTGTACGTCAGTTTTAAGATGACTTATGGTTTTAGAAACATTAAAATATGGAGCTGCACATCTTAGAGCGAGGAAATGCTGTTACCTACGATGGTCATTTGAAGGAGGTGGAAATGCTGATAGTTGCTTGTCTCTGAGAAGTTTGCTTCATCAGAGGTTATACCAATACTTAGGGTTTTGGCCCTCTAAGACTTGGAGTTCTGGCTGGAAAAGGGTGGGGGGTGTAACCCACGATGACCAGATTCTTGTTTTTTTATATTATTTTATTTTATTTCTTTTTTTTTTTTTTTTTTTTATACTTGACAGAGAGAAAGACACATCATGAGCGAGGGAGGGGCAGAGTGAGAGAGAGAGACACAGAATCTGAAGCAGGCTCCAGGCTCTGAGCTGTCCACACAGAGCCCGATGTGGGGCTCAAACCCAAAAGCCATGAGATCATGACCTGAGCCAAAGTCGGATGCTCAGCCGACTGAGCCACCCAGGCGCCCCTTGATTTTTTAACATAGGATAGCAGAAAGTCCCATGTCCAAAACCTGGGTCCCAAGAGCATAACCCACAAGTCATATTTGTTGTAGAACTAGCCTGTCTCTTGAATCTGCACTTCAGTTTCTCCTTTAAGAATAATTTAAAAATTTGAGGTGCCCGGGTGGCTCAGTCAGTTAAGCGTCTGACTTCGGCTCAGGTCGTGATCTTACAGTTTTTGAGTTAAAGCCCCGCGTCGGACTCTATGCTGACAGCTCAGAGCCTGGAGCCTGCTTTGGAATCTGTGACTCCCTCTCCCTCTGCCTCTTCCCCGCTCACTGTCTCTCAAAAAGTAAATGAATGTTTAAAAAAAATTTTTTTTAAGAATAATTTAAAAATGGGGCGCCTGGGTGGCTCAGTCGGTTAAGCGGCCAACTTCAGCTCAGGTCATGATCTCGCGGTCTGTGTGTTCGAGCCCCACGTCGGGCTCTGTGCTGACAGCTCAGAGCCTGGAGCCTGTTTCGGATTCTGTGTCTCACTCTCTCTGACCCTCCCCTGTTCATGCTCTGTCTCTCCCTGTCTCAAAAATAAATAAAAACGCTAAAAAATTTAAAAAAAAAAAAGAAGAATTTAAAAATTATTGTACACAGGAGATTTGCCTGTGTACATATGTACATTGATGTTCATATATATTTTCACAGCCAGCCTTTTAATTGAAGTAACTGGTTTGTTAAACCACCATTTCCCAAAATGATACCTTTCCTATTCCTTAAACTAATGGCAATCTGAAAGAGTAATGGAAAATTTTCTGATCTGTCTCTTCTGGTAGCTTCCAAATTATATAATGTGTATGCACCTTTGCAAAGCCCATTATTTTGTAAGAATATTTGAAGGGTAAACATACTTGTTTTCATTGTTTTTGCTTTTGCCTAATAGTTGGTCAGGATAATTGTGAATATTTTGTGGTTTTAGGCTAAAGAAAAAGAAGAGAGGCTTTTAAGAAGGCAAATTAATAGAGAGAAACTTGAAGAAAAACGAAAGCAGAAGGCAGAAAAGACAAAGTCTTCAAAAGCTAAGAGTCAAGGTATAGGAGGTGTTAACTTTAATATTTTAAATTATCTTGTATACTCCATTATTTTCTAGATATTCATATTACTTATGAGATGATTTAAAATGATCTAAATTGCATCTCAATAAAGCTGTTGTATTAAAGTTATTCTTAAATATGGAAGGTTTTTTTTTTTATTCTGATGTATCACTTTTTAAATTATATTGCTGTATCTAAGTTATACATTCTGTCAGGTACCAGCTTATACAGCTCTCATTAGCAATTTATTTTCTAGCCATTGTGGAATGAATTATCACTGGAAAATGGATTGTTTGCATGTGAGTAATCAAGCCTTGCTGGTGACATTAGTGGAATTAATCTGTGCTTTTTTGTTTACTAAAGTGTCAAACATTTATCTGGAATATTTCATTGAATAAAATTGAACTTTCTCTGGGCACTGATCCTATGTAGCATACAAAAAAAAAAAAAAAAATACACACACATAAGCATTTGAAATAAAAAAGCTAAGACTTGTCCATCTAAAATATTACTTTTCTTCTAGTACAACTTAAGGATATTAAAGCCATTCAGCACTTTTACATTGATCAGAAATTCTCAATGAAAAATAAATATTACACTGTTTATAAATTCCATTCTAAAGTACAACTTATTGATATTGCTTCTTTCCTAGGCAAAAATAGTGTGGACTTAGAAGAATCATCAACAAAGACTTTGGAACTGAAAACCCCCAGAATTAAAGAAGTCCTTAAAGAGCGGAAAGTATTAGAGAAAAAGGTAGCCTTAAGCAAAAGAAGAAAGAAAGATTCAAGGTACATGTTGTATCTGGTAGTGCTCCCATTATAACTTTCCCCTGGCATACTTTCAGAAGGGAGGCATTGGCAGTGACAGTAAAGAACCTTACCTTGAAAGTGTGTGTTATTGTTGCACATTTATGAGAACCATGGGGGTTCAGAACTCTTTATATCCTCATTCCTTGTGTTAGTATCTCTAATGTAAAATAGTGTGTTTTAATGTTTTTGGGAGAGGGGGGCCCGGAACTTTTTCATAATCTGATGGCAGTTTTGGATCTCCCCAGAAAAATGCATGTGTATAAACATACAGTTGTTTTGAGAATTTCAGAGTTTATGGACCCTCTAGAATACTCAGGAAGTATCCCTACAGTAGCCACTTAACCACTTATTTATAGTGACTGCATCCATTTTCTAGTCTTGCTAGGCATTCCCTTCAACAGTGTCTCATGCTTCTCCCTGTAAACCAGAGGGCTGAACCAAATGCTTATCTGTCATTGCATTGTCATAGTGAATTCTATAAGAATTAGAAAGCCAAAGAGACTCTGAAAGTGGCCTGAAGGCCCATGAGCCATAGGCTACAGTCAAGTTGCATTATGTACATTTGTCACAGACTTGGATGTAGCTGAACCAGTAACTAATCTTACTGAGAAATTCTTATATTTTATTCAAATTAAGCTCATATATGACTTTTTCTTCCCACTTAGGAATGTTGAAGAGAATTCTAAAAAGAAACAGCAATCTGAAGAAGATTCCAAAGAAACTCTCAAGACAAGTGAGGTGTGTCTGAATTAATAAAACCCATTTTAAATGTTCTTTTGTTAGATAAAGGCCATTCAGTCCTTCAGAGTAAAACTTGGAATGCATTTGATCTTTTCCAAGTTAGATAAAAAATGTATCACCTTCAGCATTCTTGAACCCCCATCTTATTATGACCTGAATTCCTCATTTTGACCAAATTGATTCACGTGATCTTTTATCCAAGTAATAGCTACTTTTCTACTTTCCTTTCCCTCATTCCCCAGCCCCCCACCCTCATTTGTTATATTAGCAATAGCAAAATTGCCAGTAATGGTAATGGAAAAGAAAGAGGGTAGCTAAAATCCCTTCTCCAGGGCAGATTATTCACTTCATTCTCCTACATTCCTCCACAAATGTACATAATTTTGTAGAGCGGGTGTAATCTTGCAAAATGATTTTAACATTCCCTCTTGCTCATTTCATGTTACCTTGTAAGTTTCTAGTTATTATATTTAATGACTGCATAGGGTTGTATTGAATAGATAGACTGTAACTTAAGCATTCCCTTATAGTTGAGCACTTAGATTACTTCCAAGATCTGCCAATGTAAGTACTGAAAGTATGTTTAATGAATACATTTTTTCCCCGTTTGGATTATTTTCTTGGGATAAACTTTTGCTTTCACTGGATTCAGATCCTTATTTACCCTGCCATATTTATAATTCTATAGCCAAACTATCTTTTTTTTTTTTTTTTTTTTGAGCAGACTCCACGCCCAACCTAGGGCTCACTCTCACGACCCTGAGATCAGGAGTTTCACACTCTACTGTCTGAGCCAGCCAAGCACCCCTATACCAAAACTATCTTCACATTTCCAAGGGAAAACTAATAATTTAGTGATTATTTATTCATAGCCAGTAAATAATCTTGATTTCTTTATTCAGAAATTAGAGGCATATTTATAAGAATATCCTGATGTTTTAATGGCATACTTTAAAATATTTAACTTCATTTTGTGATAAATTTCTTTTAAAAATGACTTCATAAAATTTTGTTCATATAAACTGGTTGAAGCTTACTGTAAAATTAGGCGATAAAATCCTTGTTAGTTCTTTCTTTGAGGAATTTCACTTTAAAGTGTTTTTTTAAGATCTTTCTATGTCCTACTCCTGAATCTGTAGAAGTGCATTAATCTTTGTGTTAAATTGTAAGAAGTTGCAGTGATAAACTAACCCAGAGACACAGATCCTTCTGAGAACTTCAGCTCATTATTTGAATGAGAAATTATAGGTAGTGGTCAATGAGACTATAGTATGTGTGGTCTGCGTTCACTGACTAACATTAATAATGTACTCGGTGCCATACTGTGGGACAGGGAGGAAGGGTCGGATGCTCTGGTCCATCATTTTCTTCCTTCAGATACATAAACATACACGTGCTTGATATGTGATAAGGTTACTGTTACAGTGAGGTTTTGCGTGCATTTGAAACTTCCTAACTAGAATGTCCTTTAAGGAGCCTGAATTCATGAGGTTTCCACAAATCATTCAGGCTCCTAAATTAAAATGTAAGAAACCTTCATTTCAGTATAGAATTTTTAAATTGTCTTCATCATGTTTTGGAACTGAAAAGAACATTGAGCTCTCATTCATGCAGCTTATATTTATTAGTGGCTGCTGTGTGTTAGTGAGCTTTAACGGTTTGGAGTTCAAGGAGGCCTCCCAAATGCAGGGACAGGTCTCAGGAGAGATAGCTGGTCTCTGCACAGATCTCTGCGGTGCAGTGGGAAGAGCCCTAGACTGCAAATGAATTCATCTGAAGTCGTTGGCCTGGGGACAAGGTCATCAAGTCCCACTGAGCTTCGGTTTCCCGATGCACCAAGTGGGGTCACCAGTACCTACCACAGGCTGCTGGTGAGCTTAAGTGACATGTAACACATGATGGCACTCAGCATATCAGGGGTACCCAAATGCTAAGTTTGATTTTAGTATTGCTCATATTTTACCTTTTTTTTTTTTTTTTTTTTACAGCATGGCGAAAAGGAAAAAGTGTCCTCTTCAAAGGACCTGAAGCATGTTCACACAAAAAGCGAACCAAGTAAACCTGCCCGGAGACTTTCCGAGTCGTTGCATTCAGCTGATGAAAACAAAAATGAGTCCAAGATAGAGAGAGAACACAGAAGACGCACATCCACCCCCGTCGTGGAGGAAGGGGCACAGGAAGAGGCTGACGCAAGAGATGGGAAGAGGCAGGCAGAACGGTCAGAGGTTGGCACCGAAGAGCCCCAGAAACAGAAGAGCACACTTAAAAATGAAAAGCATCTAAAGAAAGATGATTCTGAAACACCACATGTGAAAAGCCTACCTAAGAAAGAGGCAAAGTCCTCAAAGGACAAGCCTGAAAAAGAGAAGACTCTGTCAGAAGACAAAGTGTCTATGAAACATAAATATAAAGGTGACGGTCTGCATAAAACGAGTGAGGAGACGGAGCTTCACTCTTCTGAGAAAAGCTTAAAAGTGGATGAAAATACTCAAAAGCAAAGTCAACAACCAAAACTGTCTTCGGATGATAAAACTGAACGAAAAAGTAAACATAAGAATGAGAGGAAATTATCAATTTTAGGCAAAGATGGGAAGCCAGTTTCTGAATATATTATAAAAACAGATGAGAATGTTCGTAAAGAAAACAACAAAAAAGAGAGACATGTTTCAGCCGAGAAAACTAAGGCAGAACACAAATCAAGAAGATCAAGTGATTCTAAAGTTCAGAAAGATTCTCTGAGTTCAAAGCAACACGGAATCCCATTGCAGAGAAGAAGTGACAGTTATTCAGAGGACAAGTGTGATATGGACCCAACTAATGTAGATAGTAATTCGAAACCAGAAGAGATGGTTCACAAGGAGAAGCGAAGAACAAAGAGCCTACTGGAAGAGAAGCTTTTGTTAAAGTCGAAACCAAAAAGTCAAGGCAAGCAGTTAAAAGTAGTTGAACCGGAATTACAAGAAAGTGTCGCGAAACAAGTGACCACTCCAAAACCAGATAAGGAGAAGAACGCAGAAGAGATCAACCCAGATAGACAGCGAAAGTCTAAAGTTGAAGACAAACCTTCTGAGGAAACTGGTGTAGAAGCTGTATCGGACAGTGCCGCTTCTTCACACGGGGTACAGAAGGACTCTTCGAGTCACAGAGCCAAGTTACCACTAGCAAAGGAGAAATATAAGGCTGAAAAAGATTCAGGCCCCTCCAGACCTGAAAGGAAGTTATCAGATGGGCACAAAAGCAGAAGCTTAAAGCATAGCAGTAAGGAAGTGAGAAAAAGGGAAGAAAATAAATCAGATGACAAAGATGGTAAAGAAGTTGACAGTAATCATGACAAGGCCAGAGGGAATAGTTCGGTTATAGAAAAGAAATTGAGTAGGAAGTTGTGTGAAAACCGAAGAGGAAGCTTATCCCAAGAAATGACCAAAGGAGAAGAAAGATCAGCAAACACCTTGGGCACCACCAGTAGTTCCTCCATTCAGAGACCAAAAAGGAGTGGTGATACCACATCGATGCCTGAACAAGAGCCAATGGAAATTGATTCCGAGCCAGCTGTTGAAAATGTGTCTGAAGCATCTAAAACCCAAGACAACAGCAATACTATCTCTCAACAAGACGTTGACTCTGAAAATGTTACGAAACAAAAAACCGCAGTCCTGGTTCTAAAGGATGAATTAAGAACTTCCACAGTAGACTCAAAAACAGCAGCTCCAGCCTGTAAATCAGGACGTGGAACAGGAGTTGTTAGTAATTCTGAAAAGCACGCTGACCATAAAAGCACCCTGACCAAGAAAGTGCATATCCAAAGTGCTGTGTCCAAACTGAACCCTGGGGAGAAAGAACCCATTCACCAGGGAACTCATGAAACAAATACAGACTCCGAAACTAGTCCTACACCGTTTCCTCGAGCCCCGTCCGACAATGACAAGGCACAAAAGAATTTGAAAAATACAACCAGACCCCCCGAAGAACATGCTGCCCAAGGAGATGCTGATCGTGTACATTCCCCAAATTTAGATGCTTCACCATCCTTAAGTTCAGTAACTGTCGTGCCTCCAAAACAGTCTCCTGATTCGGACGTAATTCCTTTGGTTGACGGGAGGACTGTTTTAGAAGGCGACCCAGCCAGCCCCTCACTTGTGGAGCACTCTGGTATTCCTAACACAAGTTTGACTGCTAGGGAATCACAAGTCCTTTTGACAGGTGACAGCAAAGAAAGTGGGGCAGTTTCCACAGTAGATACACCAGCAAAAGCAAGCGTGGATAGCAAAAGACACATTCCAGAAGGTTACCAGCCCACTATGTTGCACAGTAAGCAGGGACAAGTAAACATGCCTGTTGGTAGCAAGTTAACTGATGCGAGGATGGAAAATGAGAGTGTTAACGCAGAAGATGGCTTGATGGACGTGGCCAGGAAAGAAAGTGACTTAAGCACAGAGCCCAGTTCAAAGCCGACAGTGAGAGCTGTGCAAGAAAATGGCAAAAAGCATGGCGTCACTGTTGACCCAGTGCTCGGCACGCGGACAGACAAAGCTGCCGAGACAGTTGTGCTCAAGTGTAGTAGTGGCCCAGGTGAAATAGAAAACACATCAGTTGATGTTGAAAGAAGGACTGAAAACAGCGAGGTGGACACCAGTGTTGGATGTAATGCCGCTTCCCCAGTTTTGCAGCAAAGGAGTGGAAATGCTGAGGGTGTGACTGCCGGGCCTGGCAGAGCAGAAAAGTCTTCTTTTGCCACTAGTTCCGAAGGGAAAGATGAAGGTGTTCCCTTCAATACCGTAAAGGCGGGGGATGCTACAACCACGTCCTCAGAAACAGGACAGGGTGAGGTGGCTGTGCCCTGCATGAGCATTGAGGCAGACGAAGGCTTCGTAGCAGGTGTCTGCTCTGGAAACAGTCCCCTTCACGTCGGGGCAGAAGCCAGCGAATGCACTGTCTTCGCGGCGGCCGAAGAAGGCGGAGGCGTTGTCACAGAAGGGTTTGCCGAAAGTGAAACCTTCCTCACAAGCACCAAGGAGGGAGAGAGTGCAGAGTGTGCTATGGCCGAATCCGAAGAAAGGGCAGCAGACCCCGTGACTGCTCACACAGTAACAATTGAAGACAATGTCAATAGTGGGGTGACAGAAGAGAAAGATGATGCTGTCACCAGCGCCGGCTCTGAAGAGAAGTGTGACGGCTCTTCACGTAGTGCATTGGAAATGGCAGAAAGAACTGTCACCTTTATCAGTGAGGTTGAAAGCGATGGCGCGGTGACAAGTGCTGGGACAGAAGTAAGGGAGGGCTCCTTAAGCAGTGAGGAGGTGGATGGGTTCCAGAGAAATGTGACAAGAACGGGCCCCAAAAAAGAAACCGAGGGGACCGTGACATGCACCGGAGCGGAAAGGAGAAGCGCTGCTTTTGTCATGTGCTCTGTCACAGGCGCAGAGCGACAGGAGGAGCGTGTGGTTACAGGCGCAGCTGTGGCCCTGGCAGGTAATGACGCGCCACCAGGAACCAGCGCCCCCCAGGACGGAGACGCTTCTGTGAATGACGGCGCGGAAGGTGAGAGTGCCGTCACCAGCACTGGGATAACAGAAGAAGATGGAGAGGGGCCAGCCAGCTGCACAGGCTCGGAAGAGGGCAGCGAGGGCTTTGCTCTGAGCTCTGAATCAGAAGAAAATGGAGAGAGCGCAATGGACAGCACGGTAGCCAAAGAAGCCACTAACGTGCCTTTGGTCGCCGCTGGCCCATGTGACGACGAAGGCATTGTAACGAGCACCGGCGCAAAAGAGGAGGACGAGGAAGGTGAAGGTGTGGTGACCAGCACCGGAAGGGGAAATGAAATCGGGCATGCGTCCACCTGCACCGGGGCAGAGGAGGAAAGCGAGGGGGTATCGATTTGCGGAAGTGCCGAAGAAGGGGACGGTCAGATTGGTACTGCGGCAGGGTGCGTGGGAGCTGAGGCCGGAGCCACCGTCACCAATGCCAACGAGAGCAGTGTTGACAGCTTGAGCGGTGCGGAGAAGGGCATGAAAGATCCGGAGATCTGCTCCAGCGCCAAAGGCGTCGTGGAAAGCAGCGTGACCAGTGCAGCTTCAGGGAAGGGTGACGTGGCCCCAGTTCTCGGAGGTTGCGAGGCTCCCATGACCAGTGCAGCTTCAGATCACAGTGACAGTCTGCTCACCAGGAAGGAAAAAGTGGACGACACCACTACTTCCACTGGCTTGGTGGGGGGCAGTTACGAGGCACTCGGGTCGGGTGCGGGCCCACAATGTGAAGCTGGGCACATGTCGCCTGGTGGGAAGGAAGACGAAGGAATCATCACCTCTGGGGAAAATGAAGAGTGTGATGGCCTTCTGGCCACTACAGCCAGTGACACCATTACCAACCCAGCTGGCGTAGCTGGGGGCAAAAGTCCAGGCAAAGGCTTGCTGATTTCCACCAGCACGACAAACGATTGCACCCCTCAGCTAAGCACAGTTGCTGATGTACGGGAGGGTCATTCAAGCGCACTGAGAGGTGGGGCAGATCGGGAAGGTGCCGGCATAAACGGGGAAGAATTCGAGGCCCCCATGCCCAGTGCGGTGTCAGGTGAGAGCCAGCTGGCTGCCGTGAGAAATGAGGACAAAGACGAGTGTGCCATGATTTCCACGAGCATCGGCGAAGAGTTCGAGGTGCCGATTTCTAGCGCGACGACCCTCGCGTGTGCCGAAAGTCAGCCGCCGGCGGCCGCGGCGGAGGACAGTGCCAAAGGCGCCGGCTCGGCGAGCGCCGACGACTTCGAGGTGCCCATGCCCAGCGCGCCCACGCAAGCTGAAAGCCCCCTTGCCTCGACCAGCAAGGAGGAGAAGGACGAGTGCGCGCTCATCTCCACCAGCATAGCGGAGGAGCGCGAGGCCTCCGTGGCAGGCGCGCGGCCCGCCACCGCCCTGGAAGAGAAGGACGGCAGTGCCATCATCTCCACCAGCTCGGGGGAGGACTGCGAGGGCCCCGTGTCCAGTGCCGCCCCGCGGGAGGAAGGCCACCCCTCGGCTGTGCGGGCGGAGGAGGTCGGCGACACCGCCATGATTTCCACAAGCACCTCCGAAGGCCGCGAGGCGGTCATGCGGGGCGCTCTCCCACGGGATGATGAGCGGCCCACCGCTGCAAGGACAGAGGACTCCAGCGACACGGCCATCATCTCCACCAGCACGGCCGAGTGCGTGCTGCTTCCTGCCGGCCTCGACAGGCACGAGGAGAGCCCGCTGACCGCCAGCGTCGCTGACAGAAAAGACCCCTCGGCCGCCAGGAGGAGCCGGGGCGAGGCCCCGACGCCCAGCCCGATGGCCGCGAACAGCCCTCCACACCCAGCACCGCCACCAGGGGCCAGAGCCATGGGCCCCGAGGACCGTCCCTGCGAGGTGCCACCGACAGTGACAGAACGGAGCGAGAGCCCTTCGCCCCTTGTCGGCTTGGCAGAGAGGAGCACGTGGCCGAGCTCCATTCAGAGAGGGCGGGGGGGCCAGGGGGCCACCGCGGCAGGGCATGACACCTGTTGGGCAGGGAGGGGCGAGCAGAGGGGAGCGGGCGCACCCGAGGATGGACAGGGGCGGACGGCCGGGGAGGCCTCCCTTGGGAGCCGCTGTTTGCCAGCAGTGAGTCCCGGTGCCGGGAGGGCCAACAACGTGCCTCCTGTCCCAGACGCTGCAGCGCGGCCGCCCTCTCCTGGGCACTGTGGGCCGGCCGACCCCGGGAAAACCACCACCAGTGAATGTGTTAATGGCCAAGAGTCAGAAACTGGTCCTTCCCACGGGGCGCCCCTTCCAGCTGCCTGTGCTGTAGCTCCGTCGACTCCAAGACGTGAGCAGGACTTGACTGTGACAAGTGACCACAACGGCAGACGGACAATCCAAGGGTCCAGTGAGAAAGCAGGAGACAGCAGTGGCATGAGGAAATCATTCCAGGAGGAAAGAGACCTCAAGGTCATTGTTCCTCCTGAGGAGAATTTGCACGATATAGGTGAGACTCTCCCTAATTGCACATACTAGCGTTTTACAAAGGTGATTGCACGTAGAGTATGTTTAAAACCATCTTTCAAAAGGCGGGTTTGCTTCCAGGATGTCACAAAATAACTTCTCAAGTAGGAAGATTGAGCTCAGAACCATGGGTTTAAAAACTTAAAACCTTAGACACGTTTCTCATGTGCCAGGAGAGCAGAGGCAGGAAGCTGGGGGAGGGGAGGTCAGCCACCCGTGTGTGATTTGCATGACTGCTGCAAGCTACTAAACCTTGAAGCCTCGGGTTTTTGTCAAAATGAACACTACCTTACAACAGCCCTGTGAAGTGAGCATTTTCTTACCACTCCATTTACACATGAGAAAATAGGTTCAGAGAGTTTAAATAACTTGCATGGTACTTAGGGCCCTTTAGAAAAAAATTACTTCCGAGCCTTAGTTTTCCATCGTATAAAAGGCGGATAATAGTGCAAAAACAAACACGATTCAGCCCTCATCTAACGTCCTATAGATTTGCGATGAGTGTCAGTTCAGTCCGGCTGGCTACTTGTCATCAGGGGAGCACAGTATTTTTTAACAGAGTTTTTCATTCAGGTAAAGTGAGCTTCTGGTTTGGAATTTGAAAGACAAAAAGAAACGTGTTCCCTCCTGACAGATCTCAGAGAGTAGATGTTGGTAGAAACAGTTGGTAACTTTCAAAGGGGTAACCTTTAGGCTCAGTCATTCACTGTGCCATCCAACTTGGGACACCCTGTGCCAGCCAGGACTGTGCTGGGCTTTGGGGAAGGGGAGCAGCTGTGAATCCAGCTTTGCATTTTAAGTAGGCAGGGACGCTCTGATGGCAGGCGCTTAGATGCTGTGGAAACTCAAAGGGACGTCGTGGGCTAGACCTGAGGGAGTCAGGGACGTCGACTTCTTTTCTGTGGGTGTGTGAATTAGAGTGTTCTGGACTTTTAAACTGCAACAGCCCTTAGATGTCATCAAATACAGCCTCAGGAAGCTGAGGCCAATAGATTGAGTCCTGTTCATTATAGGGACTTAAGGGGCATTAAGAAGTGTTCCAAGGGTTGAAATAAGGGACTTGAAATTTTTCCATTGCTTTTTGCCTGGGAAAATTGAGTGTTCTGCCAATTTTGTTTATTTTTGACAGAGGGACAGAGAATGAGTGGGGGAGGGGCAGAGAGAGGGAGACACAGAATCCGAAGCAGGCTCCAGGTTCCAAGCTGTCAGCACAGAGCTTGACAAGGGGCTTGAACCCACAGGCCACGAGATCATGACCTGAGCCGAAGTCAGACACTCAACCGACTGAGCCACCCAGGCGCCCCAAGTGTTCTGCAACTTTTTATGCATTAACCATTGCTACAGTCTGCTACTCCTTTCTCCCCTGCTTTGTTTCCCTGAAGGAACAAGATAGAAGAGGTTTGGGGCGCCTGGGTGGCTCAGTCAGTTGAGCGGCCGACTTCAGCTCAGGTCATGATCTCACAGTTTGTGTGTTCGAGCCCCGTGTCGGGCTCTGTGCTGACAGCTCGGAGCCTGGAGCCCGCTTCGGATTCTGTGTCTCCCTGTCTTTCTGCCCCTTCCCGCTTGTGCTCTGTCTCTGTGAAAAATGAATAAACGTTAGAAAGAAAAAAAAGTAGAAGAGATTTTAGCAAGGAAAAGCCCGCATCCTCTTAGAGAAAGGAAGGATTTTCTTTGGAGGCTTCTGTGCAGGTGGATGAAAGAACTGGAGGCCACAGTCACAGAGGGACGAGGGCGAGAGAGAAAAGATCACAACAGGGATAGGACTGAGTCTTACCAGAGAAAATGCCATTTTCTTTCTGTCTGCCTCCCGGTTTCCTAACTTTATTTTCAACTCTGCTGTGTCAGGGTGAAGCAAGCAAAGTGAATCTGTTCATAAACATGTTCTTTGTTGAGAATATAGCTCAGCGGCCCAGAGTTTTTTCTTTTAGGGCCAAACTTGATGCAGAACACTGTAGAAAAATATTTGGAAATATCACGTCTCCAGAAATAATCTTCTGTTATTCTTTCTGGGCAGCCATCTTAACAACGAGAAACAATTTCACCCCCAAACTTAGCAAACGACTCCTGCCTTTCAGCCACGATTTTTCACACATCCTCCTTTTGTTGTTTTCTACTGACAGCAAAATAAAACAGCGGAGGAAGAGGTCACGGCAGGCTAGGGAACAACATTGTTACCTTTTGATTCAGCATGTTTTTGTTTTTGTTTTTTTTGCAAGCAAATTCTTAAATTGGTAAATGGTTTGGCTTTCTTTAGGCACTGAAGAATCTCCGTCGAGTGTTTTGGGAGGATGGGCACTGAAAGGCAGCTTGAAAACTGAGGTATGGCTGACAGTTCAGTTCCACTGGGCTGCACGTGGTGTAAGTACTATCTCACCACGCGTAGACGTGTGCATCCTTCAGCATCACACGGCTCCTGTTCCCACTGTACTTTGGACGTTTACACGTTGTCATGGTCATGTCCTGTGCAAGGAAAGCTAATAATCTCAACACATAGTGCCGTCATCAGTTCCATGTACTCAAACCAGGAGTCACCCGCAGTCTCGGTGTCACCCTACATTTAAGCCATTGCCAGTTCCTACACGTTCCATGTCCAAAATGTGACTTGAATCTCTGCAGCCGGATCTCACAGCCCCCTCTGAGTGTGTGAGACAAGGTAGCAGTAAGCACGGGAACGATGCACAGTGCAGAGGACGGTCAACTTACCAGCAGGAGCAATGGTGCGCAGACAGGAGGGCTTGCAAAGAAGACATTTGAGTGGTGGTTCACAAGCAGAGTAGGGGTTTACCAGAGGGGAACGAAACGGAAAAGAGCCTTGCAGGCAAAGAAGTATGTTCTGGACGTGGAGCAGGAGGGCAGTTGTGAGCCCCAGACGCCGCAGCGGGGCGGAACGGAGGCCTGACGAGGGAGGGGACATGATGGGGGCGGGGGGTCGTCTAGTGTGTCGTATTACGGTGGCGTTTCACTTTTAAGGGGACGGGGCAACCACTGATGGATGAAATATGAGATTAGACTGACTTTCGTTTTCAAAGTTTGGCATGTGTTCGCTTTCAATTCTGCACAGACTTGAACGTGGTCTTTTATATTGTTACAAGATGCAAGATGCCTTCATTACCTTGAGGTTAGTCTTGCCTTCTTGTCGTCAGAACCTCAGTTAACTTAGTGTTTTATGGTGCTTTGGACTTTTTAGACATTTGTACCATCAGAGGAAGAGAAAACCCAGGAAATTCTAGCAGCACCAGAAAGTCTGTATGGGAGACAGCCAAGTGGAGCAGGTAAGCCCTTTTAAGTGGTTGTCCATGTTACTGTTTTCCTGGTCTACAGTTTTTACTTTCTGTTGCAGCTTAAAATCAGTAGCTGATTCATAATTATAAAACACAGGCTATATGAATTTTATTCTCACTTTTTAAAATAGGTTGGAGAGAGTTCTTTCCTATTTCATTTTTAGCATATACTCTTTCTTATCTTAGCATATACAGTTTCTCATCAAACTGACTCTTTGTCAGTTTCATGTAAGGTACTTGTTTAAATCTCTTCTTACCAAGTAAGTGTGCAAGGAGGCAAACTGCTCTGGAGCAAACTCTTGCTCTTTCCCCAGCACGTGGCTCCCTGCACCTTCCTGCCACGGAAGATGCTGTCACAGGTCCTTTCCAAAAGCTGGAAAGCCCGTGCATCCCTTCAAAGCTCTGCTTGTTGTCCCTTGGACTCTGGCTGGGCCCCAGTGAGCACAGAGCTGCTCCCGGCACACACAGGCTCCTCCCGGTCTCTGTGTGCTGTCTCCAGGGTCCACTGCAGGCTTCATAGGAGAGAGCCCCAGGATTTACAGCAGCTCCCAAACTCTGGTCTCGGGACCCCTTTCCATTCTAAAAAATTATTGAGGATCCCAGACAGCTTTTGTTACGTGGATGATACCCATTGGCATTTATCAAATAAGAAACTAAAACTGAGTTAATATCACCAGCTCACTATAGGTTAAGCACAAGTAACATTTTTTTCATGAAAAATAGCACATTTTCCAAAACGGCAAAATGTGCCAAGAAAAGTGACGTTGTTTTGCATTTTTGCAAATCTCTGTAAGTCTGGCTTTAATAGAAAGCAGTTGGTTACTCGGGGCTGTTTCTTTATTCAGTGTATTGCTGATTCTGTCTTGATTGAAGTATATGAAGAAAACCCAGCATCACACTTAAATGGTTGGCTTTTAATAGCATTTTCAGATAATTCTGGGAACATTACATGTCCTCTAGAAAAACTCCATTGTGGACTCATGAATTTAAAAAGTTAATAACATCTTAGTGTGTTGACAATAGTTTGGACTTTGTGGACCCCTTGATGGAAGATCTCAGGAGTCCTAGGAGTCCTGGGACCACACTTCGAGAATCACTGGGTTAGGGAAATAGATATGAGAATGGTGACAATGGATAATTATTTCTGGTTTGTTTCTAATCGGTACTGTAACATCTCTTCTGGTTTGCACATCAACCAGGGAAAAAGATACTAGGAACTTGAGAGTATGTGACCAAATTTAAGTCTGTTCTTTTTTGTTTGTTTTTAAATGTTGGAATGTCCATATAAGCCACGTAGAACGGTCAAGGTGATTTTGGTTGCAAGTAACAGAAACCCTGCCAATGTTTATGGGGAATGTGTGCGCTCAGCATCTTAGGCAGTTCAGCTGCTAGAACAGAATTCCATAGACTGAGTGTTAAAGCGACATATTTATTTTTCATGGTTCTGGAGGCTGGAGGTCCAAGTGAAGGGGGCCAGCGTGGTCAGGTTCTTGGTAAGGGCTCTCTTTCTGGTTATGTTCTCACATGTATGCATGCAGAGAAGGAGATTTCCTACCTCCTCTGCTCTCCACAAGGACCCCACTCCCATCACAGTGTTCCACCTTCATGATATTGAAACCTCCCAAAAGCCTCACCTCCAAATACTATCACAGTGGGGACTAGGGTTTCAATATATGAATTTGCGGGGGACTCAAACATCCAGTCCATAGTATTCACACAACTGCAAAGTTCAGGCAGAGCAAGATCTCGGAGCATGATGAGGTCCCCAAAGACCCAATTTCTTCCCTTTCCCTCAGCCCCCAACAGAGATAATTGCTTTCTCATTTGTGAGCCTTTAGAGAAATATCTTTGTCCTGTCATTCCTGGCCAAAATCCTGAGACTTACTCTGATTTCAGCTTACATACCTTTGTCCACTCTAAACTAACTGCTATGACCAGATGAATATGATTTGCTGGTTGACTCAAAGTGAATCAAGTGCTCTCTGGTCCTGGGGTAAGAGTAGAGTTAGTGTCTTTGGAAGCACGTAGTATCTGAGACCACGGTCTGAGTTCTTGGAGAAGGGGCTAGGAGAGCAGCTATTATATTTACTATGATGACCTTGGCTCTTTAAATTACTCCCCCGACAAACATTAGTAAGCGGGGTTCCTTGTGAGTACCAAGGAAATGGAGGTGGAGAGTATGGTTCCTGTGCTCAGGGAGTTTGCAGAAGTAACTGCCAGTGAGGAAGGTTCTCTGTGTAAGACAGATACATGCATGACTGGTGGGGCTAGCTCTGCTGGGAGGGCCTTGGGGAGGGCCTGGCTTTAAGCTGAACCAGTCTCTCTCTCTCCCCTTTAATTATAGAAAGTAAGATACATAGAAGTGCATAGCAAGGTTTCCCACATTTCATGATACCCACCTTAAATATAATTCTGTATTTAAACAAAGATGAAATCATAGTATTTGTAGTGTTCTGTAATTTTTTTTTTTAACTCGGTGTTAGCATATACAGATTGACTTCATTTGTTTTAACAGCTGAAAGTAGTCTGTAACGCATTTTCCCATTTGTTAGAGCTTTAGTGGTCTCCAGTTTTTATGGTTTTTACTATTATAAATAAAGCTGCGATGAACTTTCATAGGCATATAGTTCTGTGTTTCCCCCAAGTATTTCCATGAAAGAGAATCGAAGGGTCAAAGAATATAGAAGGTTTAAATTTCCGTAAGTGCTGGTCACTCCCCCTAAGTTGGAGCCAAATTATGGAAGGATGAGCAGGTGTGCATTAGGTAGACAAGGCGACAGAGGAGGACGACGTGTAGGGAGCGGTGTGTGTGGATCCTCACCCAGGACTGTCCAGAGTGGTCAGAACAGGGACCCTCCAAGGCAAAACCATCTGAAGGCACAGCCTCCAGAGTATGTGATCTCAAGAGCCTTATAAGCAGAAGTATCAAATAGTCCTCGGGGAATCACCCCAAGACCTGAGAAGCCATTCATGGTGACATGTTAAAAACAGTGACTGGGGCGCCTGGGTGGCTCAGTCGGTTGATCGTCCGACTTCGGTTCAGGTCATGATCTCACAGCTTGTGGGTTCGAGCCCCGCGTCGGGCTCTGTGCTGACAGCTCAGAGCCCAGAGCCTGCTGCAGAATCTATGGCTCCTTCTCTCACTCTTTGTCCCTCCCCGGCTCATGCTCTGTCTCTCTCTCTCTCTCTCAAAAATAAATAAACGTTAAAAAAACCTAGATGCGTTAGTTAAAATTGGTCTGTATGTGTTAGAGTACAAATAATTAACATCCCCTTGTTAATTGTCAAAACCTAGATGCGTTTATCCAAAACCTAGATGCGTTAGTTAAAATTGGTCTGTATGTGTTAGAGTACAAATAATTAACATCCCCTTGTTAATTGTCAAGGTGATGTTTTTGGATTCTGAAGTCTTTTTTCCCACAGTATAATCCAGATGACTTCACTGTGTTTAGGTACGATTCAGTAAGAGATCTACTTACGTAAAAGGAAGTTGTTTAAAAGAAAAATGTGTGTTCTGTCATTGTTGAGTAGAAACAGTAGACCTTGTACTTCAAGTTTCCAGAGAATATAAATAGACCATTGCTGTTTGAAGGGATAGAATCTGACTTTTTGCTTGATGACATTATTTTTAAATGAACCCGTGTCACTTTGCAAAGGTCTCCCTTTCTTCTAAGCTTCAGATCACCAACATAGTTAAATAGCTGCAGCGATTTGATGGACCACTGCCATTATTATAAAAATGCAGACAACAATAATTCCTGTTTTTCTGGCATAATGGCAGACACGAATTGTAGAAAACAATTGGTCAGAATCTCATAGTTCACAAGGCAGCTAGGCCACTTAGCGGCATAGCCCCTACCTTACCTTAGAAAGTTCTCAATTTGTTTCTCTGTGGTTCAGAAACCGTATTCGGTTTCCTTATTTCTCATTTTTGTTTTTGAACAGCTGGACCACAGGGGGAGCCTTTCTCAGTGAATGAATCACTTAACGTAAGTCACCGTCATGGTTTGGGTTTTGTCGCGGGGTCTGGTGTTCTGAGAGCAAATGTATAGGGGCGTCTCGCAGAAGGGCAGTCTTGTGCATTCTTTAGGAGACAGGAGGCTGCTTGTAATGTGCCCTCCACTCGAGAGCAGCACGCTGACTGCTCTCGCTGCACTGACTGCCAGCCAGCATTCAACTGTGTCCCCTGATGTCGTGAAATTTAGTTGTTTTCCTCAGAAGAAAAGGGTCTCCCTGAATTCAGCAGTACCACGTGCTAGTGACTCCTTAGACCAATGTCTTGAAGCATTTAAGGAAACAGAAGAAGGCCTGCGTACCTCAGACTAGGAAACTCACCTGGTAATTACTAATGCAGTCCTTCAAAGAACTATGAACTTTCTATTTTTTATGAATGGTAGCAAGTTTGATCATTGGATTGCGGCCTCTGAAATTATCCTGGTGCTGTGGACAAAACCGTTTGAAAACTACAGGGCGTTTTATGTTTGGGGAAAGCTTTTCTGAAGATACTCAACTGTGATTGTCATGCATACATATTCTTTCCCAGCAGTGGCTGTCATAATCCCTTTTGTGCTGGGAAGAAATTTTATGTCTCTCTTAACGCACAAGGGACCTGATATCTTACCAGGAGAGAACATTTTGTAAAATGCTTGCAAGTTGCAAAGAGACACATTCTTGCCAGTGCCCCCAGAGAACTGGGGGAGCTCTGCACCAGCAGATATCAGAGGGCTAACTTCACCCCTTTGAAACATCCTGTATGGTAGCTGGAAACTCCTCCACAGTCAGCTGAGTGAGAAGGAAGAGAAAAAAGCCCACTGGGTTTGGTTCAGCTTTATCCTCCAAAAGGATTCCAAATGTGGAGGCCTCCACCCCGCCTCATTTCCCTGAGGCCTCCCCCGGCAGCTGCCTTTCCCCAGTCAGGGCATCACTGTCCTTTCCAAGTATTCATAAAGTTCTGTAGCTAAGATTTCGAGTGTTGTAGGGTATTCTGAGACTTCCCTCAGCTAAAAAAAATAAAAGCACAATTGACAAGATTTGCCAGAGAGAGATGATGACAGAAAGACAGAATCCTTCAGCATTTTTAAATAAAGAGGGGGAAAAAGTCATGAGGGATCATTGGATGGGAAGAGAATTCATAGAAATCAGAAAATTCTTCTTACCTCCTACACTTTTACCATAACCATTTTAAAGACAAGGAGAGTAAACACAGTGGGATAATAATTTGTTAAACCAAAACTTCTTCAAAAGCACTCTGCCCTTATGCCTCTGGGTGAAATTTATTTTTTAAACTTTTTTTTTTTTTTCTGGGTGAAATTTAGTTTTTGAACTTTTTTTTTTTTTTCTGGGTGAAATTTGAGCATGTGTTCTAGTCCATTTCAGCATTCCCACAGACTACCAGATTGTGCCCACTATCTTCCTTATTTGTTTTCTCTGCCTTTAAGACTTTGGTGACACAATCTATAAATAACCTTTCCTATGGTATGTTTAGGTCAAAAATTCAGGCTCCAGAACAAATGAAGAAATTCATGGCAAATCTCATAACCAAGAAGGTAAGTTAATGAATTTCTTACTATTGACGTTAGTATTAATTGTGGTTACCATTTGTCGAGGGCCTTCTGTCTGTCAGGCCCTATGCTAATTACTTCACAAAGTCGCTCTTACTCAAGTCATATCATTTGGTAGGTGTTAGCAGCATCACTTCTGTAGCTGAGGAAACTGAGGCTTGGAGAAATCCAGTGTTTGTTCAAGGCCCTCTGGCAGATAAGTGAGTGGTGGCTTGCCGTAAATAGCTACTAGAACTTTGCCGGTAACTTCACAGTGGACTTAAATCCGGCGGGAACACAAAACGCATAGTTCCCCGTGGTCTGTACTGTAAGAACAGTTCCTAGTACTTGTGCTCAGTACTTGTGCTAAGTACCTGTGTTGCCTTCAGACAGACAGTCCCAGTTTGGTAGATCAGGGGTGTCACGGTTATGTGGCTCTTCTCCCGGGAGTCAGGCCTCCACGAAACCTATAGAGGCTGCCAATTGCAGAGGGATTATTCTCCTCTCAAGCAGAACATAGACTTTAGTCGATTCCTGCTGTGGGCACCTTACTCCAAGAATGGGGAAAGAGGTATTTTTGTAACACGTTATGTACCGTGTTTCAAACCAAAGTAAAGCAGCGGTAATTCTACACACTCAAATACTCAGCACCTACTTTTGTCATATCTTAAAATTTGGTATATCTGCTCTATCGGCTTTTTGGAAAAAAAAATGTTACAGATAGAATTGAAATCACATTGTATGCCTCCCTGATCCCAATTCCTCTCTGTCAACCCACTCCAAAGGGAACCACTCTTCTACAATCGCTGTATGTATTTCCCCAGAAAATTGTAGCCTGATGTTGCATACACGGAGAAGCTGACCACCCCCCCCCCCCCCCCCGCCTTATTTGGAGGCCATTCATTCGGCATCACGTCCTGAAGTTCTGTCGTGTTGACGTGTGTAACTCCAGTTACTTGGTTTCGGGTGCTCTTTAGTATTCCACTGTGGGACTAGACCACCTTCATCCTGTTTTGCTTTGGTTGGTGGACGTTTGGGTTCTAGCAACTTTTCCCAATTACGAAGAGTGCCGCCGTGTGTGATCTTGTACCTGTTTCCCAACGCGTAGTCGTGTGGCTGTGACGTGGGTGTGCAGTTGCTGAGTGGCTGGCTGCCTCCTCTGCTTCACAGACTGTGCCCAAGTGTCCCCAGGTGGTGTACCAATTATAGCTCCACATCGTCTCCTATATTTAGTATTATCAGACTCAGGAATGTTCGCTAATCGGAGGACTGTGAAACAAGGACTTGTTTTCCTTGGATACGTCTTCACAAGATGTTGTTACTTGAGCTGGAGGAAAATGGCGCTACTCTGTGTAGAGTCCAGTGACCTTCATCCTTCCACAAACCCATTTACTCACATTTTACAAATGGAAATCACGGAGCTTACCTGACGTAGTTGCCGTGAGGACCCCGTCACAAAGATTTATGAAGTCCTTCCCCCTGCCACACACGCCCCTCAAATAAGTACCAGAATGAATAATTTAACCTTTTTTTTCTTTTTTGTTGTTTATTAATCAGAGATGTCCAATGGCAGAAAAGACAACACAGAAGCCTTAAGAGATCACAGTGTTGAAGCAAATCCTAAAGAAGTGAGTTTTCATAAGAAACTCAAGTATTGCACGGTTTGTATCTAGTGTTTTCACCGGTGCACGGAGAAAGGCTTCACTTTTTTGTATCTATTAAAAATTAAATGAATCTCCGTATCCCTTTTACCTGTATATGCTCTTGTGTTGTGTAAGTAGTTATTGGGATGTGTCCACGTTGTACAGTCAGGAAGGTTAAGTGTTATTTCATACCTGCCTTTCCTTGGCTCTTTGCTGGGCCACTGAGGAGGAGAAGAGCCCTACCGATTCATTTATGACATGCCATTGATTATAAGACACAGCTGGACTTCAGGGATGGTAAAAAGGAGATACTTCTTTAAGAACATATTTTAGAGTTGTTGGATTACAGTATCTAACCAGAAACAGATTTAGATGTTTCGTATGGATTTACATTCAGATCCAAAAAAAAAAAAAAAAGACTCAGGCTCACAAAATAAGTCTCATCCAAATCTAGATGCCAAAAATGCTATCCTGGATTTAAAAAAAAAAAAAAAAAAAAAATTGCATGAAAATTTATTTCAAAGGCTAGAAGCTAATATAATGTGCTGTCATTTCAATAGATGTGGTCCTAGATTGTATTGCCTTTAATATAGTCATTCTTCATTCCAGGTTGAAGAGGAAGAAAGGCAGATGCCTAAAAGAAAAAGAAAGAAGCATTACCCCTCTTCAGAAGATGAACAGGGTATGTAGAATATATATGTTCCTCTTTTAGACATCTTTGAAGATCATATTATTTTTACATCCAAAATACTGGGCAAACATCCTAGAAAATTTTTGAGGGTGATACTTACTTTACAACTCTTGAGTCCAGTTTGTGTCCAGACTGGCTTGGCACCTCAAGGATTTTTCTGGACTTGATCTAGAAACTACATGCAGAAGACCCAATCACTGGGACTGACATAAACCCTGGGTTTTATGGGTCCCTCTGTAACCTGTGCCTGGACCCTGCCAGGGGCCACCAGTTTCCTTATTTTATATCATAAACAGATGCCCCACAGAGCTCGTGAAGTGTGTTAGTGAAGCTTAAATGCAGTAGGCCTTCTGTGCTTCATATTGTTGATTTTCCCACGGTCTGTAACAGTGCCATCCAATAGAACTTGTTGCAGGGGTGGAAATATTCTGCATTTGTTTTGTATAGTACAATAGCCAGAGCCACATGTGGCTGGCTGTTGAGCAGTAAAATGCCGTCAGTGTGAACGGAAGACTGGATTTATAATTTCATTCAATTTTAATTTAAATTTCAACAGTCACATGTCGCTAATGGCTACCGTATTGGATGGTACGGAGACTGATACCTGACACAAAATAGAAATGCAATAAATGCTTATTAAATAATATGTGAGAAAGAATATGTGAAAAAGAATTTCCTTTTTTGGTTAGGAGCACGTAATTATTTTTTAATTCTCGAGTTCATATTTTAGGCACCATTCATGTTATTTTATACACGTTCATAATAACTGTGTGAGTTAGGCATCATCACCATTTTGTAAATGAATTTGTAAATGAAGGTTTGGCGAGACGATGACTTCATTCCCACCAAGTAAATCTGATTCCCAAGCCCGTGGTCTTAATCCCTAAGCTACACCTTCTAGGTGGTAACTCATTGAGGGTGCTAACGTATCTCCAGGAACTCCGTGTGCCCTAAGCCCTTTCCATGGAACCTGCTGCTTTTTTGGTGTCATCTGAGCACTTGTGGATTTCTTGTTTTATTTTTTATATTTTGCTTTCTTGGTTTTGCCAGGGCCACCATCAGTGTTCAGTGCTCAAGTCACGTGACATAAATACATTTAGAGTAACTTTTGGCTTCACTATATCACAAGACTAAAAAAGAAGCTTTAAAGTGTCTTAAAATAGAACTATGCATTTCATTTTTCATTTAGCTTTTATCCCTTTGTGATTCTGTCCAAACTGATTTACAGATGAAAATCCAGATGTCCTAGATTCCAGAATAGAAACAGCACAGTGTTCTGAAACTAAGCCGCAAGATACAAAGGTATTTTTTCCACATATTAATTTTAGGTTTTGGGGCAACCTAATTACATCACTGTGAATACTTATTATGATATTCTTTCTCATTCTCGTATCCTTTTTACTTCATGTATCTCTAATAGTCACTTTATCATAAAAGGTATATTTTTTAGGATCCTGCAAAACAACAAATACTGCACTTTATCATTTTAAGCTGTAAGGGCAGTAACATCACAGTTTATATGTAACCATGGCTGAGGTTTCTGTTCAGTCATATTCACTGACTTAAGGTTTCTAGGTGTTTTCTTCCAAAGTGTCATATGCTACCGATGTGCTTGCACCAAAACATTGAAATACAGTGACGCATCACATTATTTTAAAAATTCAATATTCTGCCTTCTACTTTACTTCCTGGACTTAAAATAGAAGTAGTCCAAGGATTGGCCTCACCCACTGCCTCTCGTTCACATGGTCTTATTCTCCCCTGAGGACTCAGGGAGGCGGCTCACAAATTTGTATTTCTGCCCTTGCTCTCCAGGCCCCCGTTTCTGCATTTCCTGGCGACACCTCTTCTTGGGCACGCTTCCATTTCTGAGACTCAGTACTGCTTTTTGTCTCTTCCAAACTAGTTCTGTCTCCCTGTTCTCTCTTTCCCTAATTTATTTTTTCCACTTTGTTCCAGAAGTATTGAAGTCAGCTTATATCCATACATGCAGTTGAATTCTAGCTTAGTAAAACCAGTTCAGAGTCTCTCTTTTCTCCCAGTGACCAATGAACTAAATAAAAAGTAATGGCAGGATTTTAACAACCAGAGAGGGAGCCATGTAACGTCATGAATTTCAATTGGTCATGGTGAAGGAAAGAAAGAGGATTTTAACTGCATCCCTCCCCCTGCCCTGTGCTGAACAAGAATCCTGAGACAGTACACCTAGATTTGGAGAGACCAGGTTGAAGGGGTACCTTTATATTTTCCCTTCAATTTCATGTAAGTTTTTTCATGTTAAATTTAGGTCAAAGATACCAACCATTTTCACTAAAAAAATCACATACCGATAATATTTTCAATGTTGTAAGACAGAATTCTCGTTTTATATTTTAATTTATGTGGTTTTGTTTACGTACTATGTTAGTATTACAGTATAGCATTTTGATGTTTCTTGCTCAAAACTTTTTTGCCCCTAAGGGATGACTTCATGTGTTGCGAGATCATTGCTCTAAATCAGCCCAGCTGGATCCCCCCAGATTCTCACAGGCACTTTCCCCTTTATCCCTCCCCACCCCACCCCCTACCCCCTCCTCCACCTCCCAACGAACAAAAGAAATCTGTTGCAAATTCCTATCAGTTCTTCTCTGGAGTTTCTCACAAAAAGACAAAATCCAGCCTGAGGGAGGAAGAGTGATTTCTGTTTTGCAGGGGAAAAAAGAATGGCCTTGTTGCTGTAAAGTCTAGCCTTATCTCCTGTGGGTCTACCTTGGGAATTTGTATCTTTTGGTATAGCCTCACTAGCAGCAAAAACAGTTACTTTTTAAAAATTGTGCAACAAACTTCTACAAAAACTCCTAGGAAATACGTTTTGAAATAGAAAGGAAAACTTTGGGAAGGACAAAAGGAGGCAGGGTGAGGAAGCTTCTGGTCTTGTTCAACCTCTCCATAGGAGGAGAACGCAGGAGATCTGGAAGAATTATCTAAAATGAGCTCTAAGACGAACAGCACTGCCTCACGGGCCACGGACGAAAAAGGTGAGTGATACACAGACTTAGATACGTTGCTGGGAGAGACTAATCCTTCCAAGTGTCAGCGTCTCTGTCCCCAGGCTTCGCTGGCCACAGCTGCAGATGACTCAGCTGTCCTTCCCGGAGAATCCGGTGGCTCACACTTCAATAGCCCCAGGGCTTGGGAATCGTTTTGAATTTGGATCTTAACTCTACCCAAAGTACGCTTATCAGTTAGCCAGACTCCAGCGCCTTAACTTGGGCTGCATAGGCCTGAGGATGGCGTGTGTGCGAGTCGGTGACTGGGACCGCGTAGGCCACTTGGACGGGTGTGGTGGCGACGCGGCTGCCCGGGGTCCCCAGCAGTGAACTGAGCTGTGCTCTTTCTGCAGATGAATACAGCGGCGGGGAAGCTGCTGGCGAAAAGACGGAGCAGAATGACGATGACACGGTGAAATCTCAGGAGGTAAGCAGTGTCCTTCCTGTCTTCTTGTTCAGATACGCGAGTACTAACGAGAAATAGAGTGCGTTGAAGGCGATTACCGAAAGTTTTTGCCAGGTGCCTTTGAGGTCGTTTGTTTTTTCAGCGCGCTGGGCCACCGTTTCACGCCGCGCATCGTATCATCGGTGTCGTTGTGGTTAATCTTGTTCTCTTCGTTTTCACTTCATTTCATCCGAACATTTTAAGAGACCTATTTCTGTCACGACCATGTAGGATCAGCCCAGAGCTGTACCTCAGTGTTTAGGTCAGAGAGCAGGACTGCTGAGCCCTGGAGTCTAGACAGGACGAAACGGGGACAGCACAGCCGGGTGCACAGAAGGCCCACAGCGAGTGCTGAATGGGACCCACTTTCAGGAGGGCAGGCCGACCTCCAGCCACATCCCCCTCTACTCTGGGGGATGTGCAGAGCCTGGGGCGGGGGTGCGGTGGAGGCAGAATCCCGCTGGCCTGAGACAGGCCCATAAATCAAGGGAAGCAACCTATACACCAGCCACATCCAGATGACTGTGACCAAGTTTGCCTGACTTGATACAACTTCTGAATAGTTCTCTTTGTTTTCTCACACTTGTGTATGAGAAGATCAGTGGCCTGCTTTATTTTTTTTATAAGGGATAACATTTGGTCACAAGTGACTAGGACTGAATCCATATTTAAGTGCACATATATGTCGACTGCAGAAGTAAAAGCTGACGCTAAGCACTCACTTCCGTTAGCTCATCACCTAATCCCCAGGACTCCATGAATTAGTAGTACAGCTCTCCGTGTTTACAAGGTGACAATGCACGACTGGGAATGGAGCCCTGAGCCAGGTATTTTTTTTTTAAGTGACAGAGCTGGGATCTGAGACCTGCGTCTTAGGAGAGAACTCTAAATCTCATTTGGAGACAACAACAAAATTTTATTGCTCTTTGTTTCCTTCCCCCCTTAGGAGGATCAGCCAGTAATTATTAAAAGGAAAAGAGGAAGACCCCGTAAATACCCCGTGGAAACAGCGTTAAAAACAAGTAGGTATTTATTTTCACGTGTTCTCGGTTCACAGGAAAGATGTTTCCAGGGGGGCGTGGTTGGCTCAGTCGTTAGATTCTTGATCTCAGGGTTGTGAGTTTGAGGCCCACATCGGGCATAGAGCTTATGTTAAAAAAAAAAAAAAAAAAAAAAAGGATATTTTCAAACTGATTTTCTAAGTGAGATTTTTATTTTTGTATTTTTTAGAAGAAGATTGCAAAACAGATCCTGGTGTTGTCACTGTGAGTAATTGCAGCGCATGAGAAATCTGGGAGCATTTGCTCTGGACCTGGATAGTATATACTGCAGCATTCATGTTCTGAACCACTTTACTTTTTTTTAATATTTGGAAAGCATTGAACGAGTTCCTCGAATAGAACCCTGAATAACCATTTAAATAACATTTCAGTTACCAGTAACTTTACATAAACATACTGTTTTTCAGTCCAATCCCACCCTCACGTGTAAGTTTGGTTATATAGAAATTACGTAGGGACTTACCTTCTTGTCATCCTTGATTAAGATGTAGAAAATGGCTGTTGTATGTGATTTTTAGATAATGGCTTCTTTATGGAAACCCTCACTGTGTCTCACCTGTTACTACTCCCTATGGAGTTCCTTTCATGATAAAATGCACCCTGATATCAGTGCAGGAAAATCCTCAGCGATACTTTATCTTTTCTTTGTCTTTGGCCCTTACGTGTACCGTCCAACAAAATCATTGCGTCAAGACTTCACTGCATGAGTTTCAAGGGCAGCGTTATTAGAAGGACAAACACACGTCCAGTGTTTTAACAAAACCAAATGGAACTGGAGTCTCCACTCTGCCACTTCCTGCCAGAGCTGTGCACTAGGCTAGTGATGTGAGCCTCCAGAGACTCCCGTGTCTTTGGATGTAAAGAACTGTAACAGTACCTGCCGTGCTTCTCTCAGTAGAGTTATTAGAAGACAGCAGGACCGAGGAGCCACGTGTGAATGCACTTTACAACGTGTAAGATGGTTTGCCCGAGTTGGGGAATATTAACAGTGGGCCATGCCACGTCCCCTCCGGTGCTCCTCTCCCAGCATAGCAGCAGAGCGGCCGGGGACGAGGCTCGTGGCAGCCCCGGTCCTCCTGTGGAAAGACCATGCGTTCACAAGCACGGCATCCATGTTCTCTTGGTAGACCTAGCCAACGACAGGAGACAGGTTCCACAGATTCTGCCTACGTCGTAGCGATCTTGAACCTTCCTTACGTAATTGCTGACTTTCTTGGTGGTGACAACTAACTGCTGACTTCAGTTTTTTCTTTGTTTAAATTTAGGTAGAACAGTCTCCACCTGGCAGCAAACCAAAATTAACACAAGCAGGTATGCCTCGAGCGTTGCTCTGCACGGGATCTAGGGACAGAGCGGAGGCGGCCGCCTATGGGGGAAGGTTTCAGAGTTTCATTGTTTCTCAGTGAAGTGGGTTTCAACAGTTGCCCTCGTAGCCCTTGGGAGACTCTTGCTACTGGCCTCTCTTGTGACAGGAGCCCTTTGGCTTCAGGCTTCTTGAGGAAGCCTCCAGAGAGGAGGGTGAAGGCAACCAAAAGTAAAATAGGGGCGACACTGCCGTGTCCAAACCATAATTTACTAGGTATGTTTAAGGAAGAGACGGGTCAGGCTGGGGACTGGGCACTCGTACCAGGAAGATAGGAATTGATATTCAAAAGCCTGTTGTTCTCACACAGTTTTGAAAGTAGCCTGTGCAGTTCTAGAGGCAGAGTGCAAGAGATAAAATTGCTTCCGTTATTTTGGTCCTCGTTCCAAGGAGAAAAATACTCCAGAATGTTGACAATGATTGGCCTGGGGTGGTGGGATCATGGGAACATTCCGTGTTCTTTTCGTTACCTGCATTTTCCAGAATTTGTACAATGTGTATATATTACTTTCGTGGTTTAAAACTTTGTACTTAAAACCAACAAGACCCATTGGTGGGTTTTAAAGGATTGGCACAGGCAAAAAGATGAATGTGACCACGATTTGGGATCAAATAAACAGCTGGTTAGATCAGGAAAGTACATGTTCTCAGCAAGGTAAAGCAAATACGTGATTTAAAAACTTCTCCGCATTTAACTGATCACATTTGATCTTGTGATCAAATTCCGGTTTTTCTTGTCTCTTGGAAAATTAAGGTTGGCTGATTATTATTATTATTTTTTTTTTTTTTTTTACAAAGAGGACTTCTTATGTTTGGTTTTTAACCAGTTTTTATTCATAATTTTATAATATTTTGAATCCATATAACAAGAAACCTTTATAACTTGAATCCCCTCGAAAGAGTCTAATCTGAGCTGCGTGATCAGTGGTTTGGCAGCGATTTTCTGAGTCTCGGTAACGATGGCCGGTTGAGGCAGGCTTCTCCACTGCCAGCCTTCTTGACGTGACTGTTCCATCTACATAACTTTAATAACTTCAAACAGCGCCTTAAACTAAACTTCAGATACACCGTCAGAAAGCTGTAACATCTACAGGAAGCATGTATGTAAAGACCAGGCACACACAACCTAAAATCGGCCTCTAATATGTGCTTTTCTCATTGCTCCGATATAACTGTTTACAGTCAGAGCATTCCAGCTAGCATGCACTTGTGATGTGACTCCGAACAAATTACTCACATCAAGTTACCTGGGCCTCATTTTTCCTAACTGTAAAATGGGGATTATAACAGAGAGGGCGCTACACTGAGGTCTCTGTGAGGTCTCTCGTCCTGATGCGCAGCTCCCAGTGTGTCCCGAGGTGTCCCAGATGTCCCTTTCCTCCTCCTTTTCGGGGTTCAGAGCATTCGAGCTAAAAGGGTGGGCTAAGCCAGGTCCTCAGCTTACAGGTGAAACACTGAGGCTTGGGGAATTTAAATAATTTTCCCAGATGGCGCAGGTGACCTCTGACGGGTCTGAAGCACAGATTTGGAGGTCTCGACTTGGATTCAGATGTACTTTCTGCTGGGTATTCTGACTCGAGCTCCGCTTGCCTGATACAAGATGGTGACAGCTGGGGTAACAGGGCATTAATCAGCACTGGTACATTCGGAGACAACAAGCCAGACTGTTGAAAATTGATTTTACACCAAGTATTAATGCAGAGATTTTCCTTTTCTTAAAGATGAGTCCAATAAAGAAACCACTACCCCACAAGAAAGAAGTACAAGCAATGTAAGTGTTAATTTTCTCATCAAGGTCCATCCTTCAGGAATAAATTTAGTAAATGTTCAGTTAACCACCCTTTTCACTTTATCGTTACTGCTTCTAGGATGATGGTGAAGAAAAAGCAGTAGCAAGCGTGCGTCGGAGAGGAAGAAAGCCCAAGCGCTCGCTCACTCTGTCAGACGACACTGGTATGTTTCTGGCACGTTCTTAATTGCGGAGTCTTACCATTTCAAAATCACCTTTTTAAGAGTTTTTCTCTGGATGAGGGAAAATCCAGTGGGGCACAGCTAGTATTAATATTACATAAATATGTGTGAAATGGCTCTAATCCCATGTCAGAAATGGTACATCCCAGATGCTTTTCTGAGTACATGTGGATTTTTCGTGAATGCTGGCTGTGAACTGCCTAAGTAAACTATCGCAAATGTGTTTGAGATTAAGTTAAACAGTTCTGAGTTGCAAGTGCTGAAACAAAAGGAAATGGAAAACCGCTTCTTCTGCCTCCAAGTCCCTCATATCCTACGCTCTAAGTGCCATGACTCTCCTCTGGAAGTGTCTCGGGGAATTGTAGAATCCAGGTGTTACCCTTCTGTTTGAGCAGAATCTTCAGAGCCAGAAAGGAAACGCCAGAAATCAGTGTCTGAAGCCACCGAGGACAAGAAAGACCCGGAGTCTGAGGAGGACGAGGAAGAGGAGGAAGAGGATGAGCCCTCGGGAGCCACCACGAGGTCCACCACCAGATCCGAGGCTCAGAGGTAACGGGGGCAGAGAGCTTCCAAAGGCCTTCACCAGCTTCTCCCATCAGAAAGCAGCTTCGGGTTTCACGGGATTCTCTTTTCATTGACCCCCTCGTGCCGCGGTGTAAGCTGTGTCCTTTCCTTGTGTCTTGAGCAGAGAGCACGTGCTCTCAGCCCTCGCACCCTGCAGTTCTCGGAGAAACCCTCCTTCCACCCTCACATTCGAGTCTTTGCCAGGGTCCCAAAGCCCGTTTGGTGGAACCCGTTCGGTCCTGGTACAGCTCCTTACTGAGCGTCACTCGGTGTCTCGGATTCCGTGCTGGGCCCGTGGGGGAAGGGAGGCGCGCACACAGGCCCCGCCTGCAGCCGGCTCAGCTCCAGCGAGAGAGGAGGCAGGCCCACCCGTCACTGGTGAGGCGCGTGCAGCCGGTGGCCCGGACCAGGTTGACCGTGGGAAATTGCCCGCACGCGACCATTTTTTCCTCACATAAGTTACTTCATGTTTCCCAGAGTTCATTCTCCCAGGCCCTGGGTCAGCAGAAGCCTCTGGAAGACAGAGTGCCGTGGGCAAATGAGTTTTGGGAGTGCCAGTGAATTCTTTGTCCTTCAGGAGTCCCAGTGCACATGAGAATATCAAGGGCTTGGCGTGGTCCTAAAGGAAAGAAACCTGTTGAACTTTGTCTGAACAGACATTATTCGCCAGTTATACCCCCACCCGCACCTGTTAGTATCAGTCAGTGTTCTTTTCCCCAGGGCACATTTTGAGACCTGTTGCATCACTTTATGGTTTATTAACCTACTAAAGCGAGAGTATTTTCCATGTTTAAGGTGATTCACAAGCCGCTAATTGTGGCATCATCTTCTGTCCTTTCATTACCCAAGATTCAGCAAAAAGTTCAGGAACATTTATTTCAAGAGTATCACTTGATTATATCTGTCACCGTCGTGTAGCAGTAATAGTGACGTGTGTTTACGTGAAAACTTAAAATCAACCTATTTCTTTTAGTTTTTTTTTTTTTAATGCTTTTTTTTTTTTTTGAGGTAGAGAGAGAGCAAGCAGGGAAGGGGCAGAGGGAGAGAGAGAGAGAGAATCAGTGCAGAGCCCAGCACAGGGCTGGAACCCACGAACCGTGAGATCGTGACCCGAGCCCAAATCAAGAGTCGGAAGCTCCACCGCCTGAACCAGCCAGGTGCTCCGAAATCACCGTTTCTGATCACTCCATACTTAACTCATCAGCAGCCACTGGCGCCACAGTTTGGTTTCTCCAAGAATCAGATTTCAGAGCCACAAGACTTCAGGAGCTCGCATGGTGAAGAGAGGTGGCGGGTGGCCTCATACTTGGTTTTTAGCTGGAGCAGCTCAGATAAGCAGAAGAGCCAGAGTCCGGTCCCCTGTGCGTGGGAGAGGGCGGGAAGTGGAGCGCAGTCCCCTGCATCAGGCTCAGAACCACTGCAGGGCCACCGCCTCCGCCGGGACAGTTGGGCCCGCCTCACGGCCAGTCTGTGGGCCTTCTTGTGGTCTCTGAGTGAGCATCTGCAGGTAGCGGTCAGGTGTTTCGAATTCATTCTTTGAAAACAAACCTGACTCGACTCGATTCCGTGATCGCCTAGGTTGTCAGCGCTCTCCTTAACGTGCCTTCAGGGCTTCTGACTTACAAAGGGATTCTCTTGTCTTAGTTTCATTCCTTGGCATCCGTTGATTGGTTCCAGGGCTTTGGCTCTGGTTAATTCCAGATGCTGGGGGTTGGCCGGGGTCTCCGTGGGTTAGTGCTGCTAACCTGTTGCGCCCGCGGCTCCTCTCGGAAGGCCTTCCTGCGGCGGGGTCCTCGGGGGCGGGGAAGCCACCCCTGCTTGGCATTCTATTCCTTGTGCGCAGTAGGAGCTGGCCTCCCAGAGGCGTCTGCCCTTGTTCTGGATCTGCTCCGGGGGCTTCTCTCCAGCATTTCCCTAAACGCTTGTGGGCAACTTCTAGGTGTCCTCTTACTTTGAACCCCCTCATCATCCATGTGTTCCCCAGAGTTTCTGTGTCCCTCCGGAGCACTTGCTCTGCACACGTGTCCTGCACAACGTGTGGGCTAAGGAACCCGGGAGAGGATCGCCCCACCTTATCTCGTAGGGACGCGCTGCAGCCAGCCGTACAGCAGCTCACACGAGCTTTCTCTCCCGGGCTTCCTGGCGAGCCAGCTCTCCGGTCTCCTGTTACCTGTGCAGACCGTTACTCGGCCCAGTCCCAGGGCCTCATCTGTTAGCCTTGTGACTTGTACTTCTGTGACTCTGGGCCCTTACTCTCCCGCGGGGAGCACTGTGGGGATTGCTGTCTTGTCAGCCAGTGTATTTGTTATTATCACAGATTCCTCTTCCTCTAAATCATGGAAAAACCTCCCACACAATCAAAGCAAATCCAGAGCCGTGCGGGCAGTTCGTGGTAGACGACATCAGGTCCACTTTTTACCATCGGTCCGGAAAACCAACCATTTTCTGCTTTTAGTCCCCATTTTCTGACTCACCCACGAGGAGCCTTGTCCTTTCGGGACAGGCCCTGGGACTGGAGTGCTGAGGGTACCACTGCCCGGTGTTTCTGTAATCTGTTTCAGAAAGCATCCTAGCAAGCCATCGGCACCTGCAGCATCCAAACATGGCAGCCCAGAGACAGTTTCTTCTAGAAATCGCCAAAAATTAGCAAAAGAGAAGTTATCTGCCAGCGAGAAAGTTAGTAACTCTCCCCCATTAGGAAGGTAAGTCCCTGCTTACACTCCAAGTCTTTTTTAATGCCCTGAGCCTATTTTTGGTACGATAATGTTTTCTTCCCAAGTTCCTTTAAGATCTGTCTTTTGGGATCATTGGTTTCCCAAATGGAAACCTCCTCCAAAAGGAATTGGAGTGGCTGTGGAAGGAATGTTGGCCCTCCTACATGGACTTGCCCTTGACCCTTGTGCACCTTCCCTGCCGGCTCCCGTCCACCAGGGCCGAGGGCGAGGCGTGTTTCTTCCCAGGTGGCCACGGGTCTGAGTGCTTGGCTAACCCAGCACAGCATGGTCGGGCATCTCATAGCCCAGAACCATTTGTGTTTTAGCCGGAGCGTTGGCGAGGCGATGGGGTAACGAGCAAAACGGCCGCTTCTGGCTCAGCCCCCACCGTCCACAGCCCCCTTCGTCCTGCCGCTTCCCACAGGCTGCGCCGAGGCCTCCTTTTTGGCCTTGGCTTGTGCTGGGTCTCCAGCGCCCTTGCCACCAGCCCCCAGTAAGCCAGGCACTGCCATCCTGACTCTCCCTCCTCAGGAGCACCCCCCCCCCCCCCCCCCCCCCCGCTTCGGTGTCTTTGCTGTCCTTCCTGCTGCACCTCTCGCCTGCTGTGCGGAGGATGGCAGTGGGTCCCCCTCGGACTGAAAGCTTCTTCCTTGAGATGCGGGGCGTGTCTTACTTTCTGTACATCATAGCACCGAAAGATAGAAGACTCTTCACGCTGTACAAAGGCTGTCGCGACCTGTCCTACGACAGTTTGCTTCTCACAGCATACGGTGTGTATAATGTGTACATGCGCTGATATCCCCACGTCCTGGAAAGGGAAGCGGACTAAAGGGCCAGGCGCCTTTCACATAGATTCTCCATTTAATCCTCATTATGTGGAATGTAGTATTTATCCTTATTTCATCAGGGAGGGGATGAATCTCAGGAAAGGCTGGTCCGTATTTCCCAAAGCGGAACTGCAGACCAATCATGGACACTTTTGCTAGGAAGAAGATTGCCAGATTGCCATTCTGCGGGGTGGGGGGGCCGAGAGTCTGCGTTGCCAACAGCCCCAGGTGATGCTGGTGCCGCTGGTCACAGACCACATCCTGGGGGGCCCACCGAGCCCCCCCTGGCCGGGAAGAAGCACCCTGACCGAGAGCTGCTGTTCCCCACCACATGGCATGGGGCACAGGCCCGGCATACACCGGCTGCCCGGCAAATAGGTGTTCACTTAGTGGCCGGCGGCTTCCCCGACTCAGCTCGAGGTGGACGTTCGCTCATGCGGGCCCGCCGGAACCGCGTCCTGTACAAGCGCAGCTGACTCCGTTTGAGTTCTGTCCCTGTGCCGTCAGAAGAACGATAGAGCAAACGCATTCTCCTGTCGGTGTGGCCCCACTGGTCCACCCCTGCAGACTTGGCTTCCGAGGTGTTCTCCTTCCCGGGTAGCACACGGACAGGCGCAGACACGTGCCTGCGTACCCGGTACTGGACCCAGCAGCCGCCCTGGAGAAGCAGCCTAGGACGCGGACGCGTGGACGTGATTTTCAACTTTCCTTGGCCCCAACCGCGCCAAAACGGTTTTGCAGCATCACCTGTGTTCACATTCTGCCTCTATCACCAAAACAAAATTTTCGTGAACGAAATTTAATAGAAGCAATGCCGGTGGCATTTCCTATTGAGGTCTGTTCACGTGTCATTCTAGAACGATGACTGCGTCCTCTAGTTGGAAGAGAGCAGCTCGCTCTGTGATGACAACAGCTTCCCGGAAGGAGTTGCTTTTGAACTGGGGCCTAAAAATGCGCACGTTTGCTAGATGGGAGGTGTGGGTGATTCTCCAAGAATTCACATGTCAAAGCACGAAAACATAAAGGAATGTCGTGTTTGGGAACGGCAGGACTTCGGCAGGACCGTAGCCCAGGGTGGTGTAGAAGTCAAGGGCTAACTGTAAAGGACTTTTGAATTCTCAGGATGACTTTATCTTGAAAGCATCAGATAGTCAACAAGGACATCCATATAATACTAAACAGGACAGTGACACGATTCGTTGGGGTTTCCAACAGATCATTGTCACGGCAGACAGGAGAGCGAGGAGATTGGCCAGAATGCTCTTAGGAATTTCCAGTGCCTTTTTTTTTTTTTTTTAAACGTTTATTCATTTTTGAGAGAGAGACAGAGCATGAGCAGGTGAGGGGCAGAGAAAGAGGGAGACACAGAATCTAAAGCAGGCTCCAGGCTCCGAGTTGTCAGCTCAGAGCCTGATGGGGGGCTCGAACCCATGAACCGTGATGTGAGCCAAAGTTGGACACTTAACTGACTGAGCCACCCATGTGCACCTCCCCCACCCGCCCCGAACTCCCCCTCCGGTGCCTTTTCTACCATTGCCAGCCCTTCTCTGTAAACTGGCCTGTGAAACACGATCAGGCCCTCGCCCAGACGTAGCGGACAGCCCTGCTGGGGTCCCGCTGGCCGTCTCAACTCGGGGCAGTGCGTGGAGGACTGGCTGTTGGTTACTTTGTAGACAGAAGAACTAGGACCCAGAGAAGAAGGTGCTTGGACCCAGGCGGGCACCCGGAGCGTGAGGGAGCTGGAAGCAGATTACAGGCCTCCGAGCTGCCCTCGTGCCGTTTGTATGAGGCGGTCAGCGGATGACCAGTCAGCACTGCTCCCCCCTAGAGCCCCCTCTTCCTGCGGAAACGTGACCCGGGCTTTCTCCTCCTGGCTCTAAAGTCCAAAACCTCCCCTTGTTTAAAGAACTCCCAAGTTACTGAAGCCGTTCCCTTCAGCTCTCATCACTGCCTTGACTTTTCTTTCCTGCAGATCGAAGGCCCAGCTCTCCCCTCCTAGCAAGCGCAAGAGGGAGGCCAGCCCCCCCGGAGCCCGAACTAGAGGCCAGCAGAGGGTGGAAGAAGCCCCTTCGAAGAAGGCCAAGCGGTGATCCTGGCCGCCGCCGCCGCTGGCTTGTGGAGGACACCGCGGAGAGAGGAGGGACAAGCCTCGAGGCCATAAGCTTTTTTTTTTTTTTTTTTTTAACCAGGGAAAGGACATGCATGTGCTCTGAGTTTCTAGGTGCAAGCTTTTTCTTGTTCTGTTTTAAACAGCTTTATAAACTACTGTTCATAGAAGATATTATATACATTTATTTCAGATAAAGGAAAATAAGTTTACTTTGTATCTGAACTCAAAACAAAGTAGTTGTATATTTTAACATGTGAAATTGGGATTTCCCGATGGGACACGTCACTAATGCGAACCCTTCCAGCCCATCAGACACCAGGCTGCCTACTGGTAATCTGTGTACAGTATATAAACATGTAAAAATAGGTTGTATTTTACTCTATGTATGATGCTAATCAATGAACACTTTATTTATTTTACAGAGAAAACTTATCTGTGAACTTTACTATATATCTGTTTATTTTATTTTATTATTTTTTTTTATAAAAAAAAGGGGGTGGGGTGGGTTTCAATGCTATGCAGTCATCAGTAGAGATGTTTTAGGACGCTGCCTGCCTTGTAACTATATGAATATGACCCGGCAGGAAATACAGAACCTTCTCGCATGTATCCCAGTAAAGTAGTTTAGCTCCAGAAAGGGTCTGCATTGCTTTTCTGTTCACAGCTGTGACTGTTTTTAAGAATGTACCTTGTTTTTAGATTATGCTCGCCTCTGTGGCTCTCCTGCCAGCCCCACTGGCGTGCGAGGTCCTACATCCCGTCACCTGCAGCAAAAACCTCTCTGTCAGTGTTCGTTCCTCCCCTCTGTGCTACTCCGAGGCTTCTACCCATTTTCTTTCCATATTGTCCTTTCTCGGTGACGAGAAATGCATTGAGATTAGGTCACTCCTGTCTATCAAGCTTCAGGATTTTATGTTGTTTTATACACGGTGATTTCAAGATAGAAACTGGCTTTATCGCCAGGTTCTTTTTTAAACATGTTTTAACTCCCATATGAACAAACTGTCCAACCTAAGTTTTTTCATAAGATTAAATTTTTCTTAAGATCAAATTTGTCTCTAGCAATGGATGTGATGAGTTGCCAAATAATTGAGATTATTTTAAAATGTTTTGTTCATATTGTTTTATAATTAAAATTTACATTCAGTGTGTGTGAATTTTTTTTTTTGACTCTTAATGTAAGGTGGATATTTCTGTCATTTTACATGGTTTCTTACAAGATTTTATATATAAATTATAAGATGTTTCCAAAACTTGAGCGGTAAGATTTTTTTTTTTTTTCCGTATTTTAAATGTTCTTCCTGTGAAAAACACTTCTTCTCTTCAAATACTTGGTGTTGGAGATACTGTTCCATTTTCACTTTCAAATATGAGTCCGTGGTGGCCCCTCGGTAGAACTGAATGTTGGATCTGGAAGGGACCTTGGACACAAGAACACGAGAGTTACTCGTTTTCATTTAAGTGGATGAATTTAACCAAAGCTCAGAAATGGAAAGTGGCTTTTCTTAGTCAAGGGAAGAAGCCAGAGTTGGTTCCAAGGCCCCAAAGTCCTGGAGCCACAGTCTCTGCACTGTGGGGTTTAGATTGGATTACCAGAAACACCTCAAACTGCATTCTCAGTGCGAAACCTGCTTATGCGGTTGGGTCACAGCTGTTCTGGGCATGGCCTGACAGCGACAGAGTCGTCGGACCAGGAGGAAGTGCTGCCTCTTTATAAAGTTGGAGCTAAATATGGGCACTGGGAAATGCAATTTTCTGGTGGGAACTCAGCTAGGCCATTGTGGCTTCCAGTTGTTCTAAAAGCCAGGTAGGGAGGGGACACCGTCCCATGGGGCACCGGAACTACAGGGGAGCAGTTCTCGGTCATCACGATGATTCAGTCCTGCTGGCATTTAGTAGAAGGGAGGAGGTCAGAACGCTGAACGTTCTGCAGGGGACGAGACCGCCCTCGCCTCCACAGAAACGTCTGCGCCAAATGCCTGTAGCTTCCCCTGGAGACCCGCACAGACCATCTCCGTGTTTGCCATCCCCTGGTCTCCGCCCAGCTACCACTGTCCCCACCACTCTCTGCCCCTCCGCGAGCAACATGAACACCAGCACATCGCGGAGCTGAGACAGGGCTGGAATAAGCCAGCAAGACTTCCCGAAGGGGCAGAAAAATCCCCTGGTGGAAAGTGATGTGGCTAATTCCTCTTGAGCTAAAGCTGGTCGTGCACGACCACAGTCCTTCCCTGCCAACTTGAGGCCTCTGCACGTTATGCCCCCCATCCCCACCACCACCACCTAGGCTTTGTAAAGACTACAACCTACTAACGATGTCCTGCCCTAAGCACCCCAATTAGGAATGGCCATCTAGTGTTCCTCTTCCCGGCGAGATCTCAAAGTGGGTTGGTGGCAAAGTTGGGACTCAACTCTCCTAACCCCCAGGTCGGGGTTCTCCCTGCCAGGTCCCGTGGGAGGGGGCCACTGATGGAATTCAACAGCAGGCCCACCGACCTCAGGACCATCCTGTAGTGGAGCCCAGACATCGAGCGACTGGTCAACCTAACCAATTTGAGACTGGCGGTTGACGATTCGAACTCAAATGCTAAAAGGTTTGCTTGCTTTCTGTGATTTTCGTGTCTTCTATTCAGTCTATGTGCAAGAGCACTTTACGTTTCCCCGAATTACTGCTTAGCCATCATTATGATGAAGTCAAGAATAAGGCGTTCTTCACCATCCACTGACAACTCCCTGAGGCGAAGGAAATCGAGGGCCTGTCTTCCCATCGAAGCCACCGTGCTGGGGAATATGTATCTGACAAGCTCCTGCACCAGGCCTGGCACCAGGGATTCGAGTCTGAACCCAGGTGTTGAAGGGTGACATCAGTGAAACAGCTGTGCTGCACAGAGATTGCTGTCCAGGCACAGGACCCGGAAGGGGGAAGAGGGAAGCCAGATGAAGGACTAACTCCTGACAGACCAGAGGAAGAGGTCGTTATTTGCTTTCTTTTAAGTATAAGGCAAGTTTTCAGCAAGGTTAGAACCTACAGAAGAGAGCATTCTAGAAGCTGACGAGCAGGGTGAACTGGAGGCCATGATGGGTGCCATCTTTACCGCCAGGTCAACTTTCCAGAAAGTTCCTGGAGGCGTTAACTGTTTCAATAGCTTCACATCACACAAAGCACTAGTTCCAAGAGAGGCTTCCTCACCCTGCGGCCCTTCTGGAAAGTTCACTGGATGTATCAGCAGTGCACATAAATTTCCAAGAAATTAGGTTAGTTTATTTAACCCGGAAGTTACTAAACCTAAAACCCCTGTTTCCGCACCCCAACGCACACACATACACCTGCACACCCAGAAACGTAATTCAACGTCCACGGAAACTGATGAGGCTCAAAACTGAAAACTCCACTTGGTTCTTAGCCCTGTGAAGGATATCGGCCCCCCCTGTTCTATGGCAAGGAGAGGCGACACTCAGGTTGTATCACTGACTTCTAAGGACACACACACTACGTGTTGCTGGGACTGGAACCGAGATGCCGTGAGCCTCGTCAGCGTCCACAAGTGTGGCCGTGACAGTGTCTGCTGTGGCAGGAGCCAGGTGACCCGCGGACACACGTAGGCTGGAGCATCCTCGCTCCCTCTTAGTTGTATGCTTGACCTTTTTAAACAAATGATATAAAACCTGAATTTTGTTAAATAGTAGCATTTTTGTTCTAAAAGTAATGTCTTGGTTGTGGAAAAAATTAAAAACGAAACCAAGCAGGGGCACCTGGGTGGCTCAGTTAAGTCTCCAACTCTTAATTTCAGCTAAGGTCATGATCTCATGGTTTGTGGCATCGATCCCCTCAAACAGAGCCTGCTTGGGATTCTCTCCCTCTTTCTCTGCCCCTCTCCACTTGCACTTTCTCTCTCTCTCTCTCTCTCTCTCCCACGCCTCTCAAAAAATAAACATTTTAAAAAACAGGAGGCAAAGATAGAAACAAAAAAAAAACCACTCGTAAGCCCACAAGTCAGATATGTTATTACTTTGATTGATACACAATTCCTCCAGACTTTTCTTTTTACGTACATATAAAACTCATATGCCATATTTCATGAAATCTAAGATGCTATTGACTATAAAATGCATCATCATTACTTTATATACTAAGAAAGAAAAAACTGAGAGTATGACACCCATCATAGTCTCACTAGAGGCATGAATCCATCATACCCACTTGTTGCTTTGAAATGAAAGGGTTTGATGATTTCCTCCCACCGTTAGCTGTGTGCCTGGGAATCCACCACATAATCCTTTGCACATAGCTCAGGAACAAGATGGAACAGCCTCACCTGCTCTGGGATATCTTCCTTTCTTGTCTCACACGGAACTTGGTGGTTACTTTGCAAGAAAAGATGAAATCACAGGTATTTTTCCTCCAACACAGTATCTGCCTCCCTGATACGTCAGGTATTTCTTGCTGCCAGGTTCCTGGGACTTTCTGAATACACACTACCTCTGTTTTATTGCCAAATCGTGATGCAATCTTTGAAAAGACACTTTAAATGATGTTCAAAATCAAAGCACACAGAATCCATGATGCACATCATTCACAGCAGTATCAATAGTTAGAAACGAGAACACATGACGATAACTGTAGCCCAACTGCCACTTGATCAGTAGCAATTTTAAGATACTTTCTGGGGTGCCAGCGTGACTCAACAGGTTAAGCAGCTGACTCTTGATTTCGGCTCAGGTCACGATCTCACAGTTTGGGAGATGGAGCCTCGAGTCGGGCTGTGCACTGACAGTGTGGAGCCTGCTTGGGATTCTCTTTCTTTCTCTCGCTCTGTCTCTCTCTCTCAAAATAAATAAATACACTTGAAAAAAAAAGATACTTTCTAATTCCAGAGGTGTTAAAACACGGGAGGTAAAAGTGTGCCTTTGAATTAATGAAATAGGTAGATAGATTTTTTACGAAAATGAGATTTTACATATCTACATTTTTATACCCTTAAAATATTACGTATTTATGGAATATTTCTTACAATCAAAAGGATAGAGAGCTTTTATATATACGTATATAAAATATATGTACATACATATGATATATACAAGTATATAATAAGAATATCATATGTCTTAGATAATATACATAGTATGTAAGTATGGATATATGTATATACATATGCTATAAGATTATATATATAATGTATATGTGTGTATATACGTATATATGATGTATGTACATATGCTATAAAGAATTTTTTTTAATTTTTTTAATGTTTATTTATTTTTGAGAGAGAGAGAAAGCACAAGTGGGAAGGAGGAGAGAGAGGGGGACAGAGGATCCAAAGTGGGCTCCATGCTGACAGCAATGAGCCCAATGTGGGTCTCGAACTCACAGACTGCGAGACCATGACCTGAGCCGAAGTCAGACACTCAACCGACTAAGCCACCCAGGCGCCCCATGAATGGGTTTGTTTATGTATTTATGTATGTATGTATGTATGTATGTATTTTCGAACGAGAGAGAGTGTGCACAAGTGAAGGAGGGGCAGAGAGAGGGAGAGAGAGAATCTTAAGCAGACTCCATTGACAGAATTGTTCTTTAAAATCTCATTTACTCACCCTTCAGCTTGAGACACAGAATCATAAATACCAACACCTCCTGGAAGTTCCCAGCATGCCCACAAGGTTACCACGACCATTATAAATACAAGTTTATCATTTTACTACATGTGTATACGACCCTAAACAACATTGCAAGTTGTGAACATTTTTACACTTTACATAAAGAGAATTTTTTTTTAATTTTTTTAATGTTTATTAATTTTTGAGAGGGAGAGAGAGACAGTGTGTCAGCGGGGGAGGGGCAGAGAGAGAGGGAGACACGAATCCGAAGCAGGCTCCAGGCTCTGAGCTGTCAGCACAGAGCCCGACGCGGGGCTCGAACCCACAGACCGCGAGATCATGACCTGAACTGAGGTCGGCCACTCAACCGACTGAGCCACCCAGGTGCCCCTCACACCGTGTTTTAAAAGTCATCTCCAGGGGCGCCTGGGTGGCTCAGTCAGTTAAGCGTCGGACTTCGGCTCAGGTCATGATCTCATGGTCTGTGAGTTCGAGCCCCATGTCGGGCTCTGTGCTGACAGCTCGGAGCCTGGAGCGTGCTTCGGATTCTGTGTCTCCCTCTCTCTCTGACCCTCCCCCGTTCATGCTCTGTCTCTCTCTGTCTCAAAAATAAATAAACATTTAAAAAAAAATTAAAAATAAATAAATAAATAAATAAATAAATAAAAGTCATCTCCAGTAATGGGTGTGGCTCCAGTTGGCTCATTTTCACCACTGTGTAGGATTCCAGTGAAAGACTTTACCACAATGTACTAAAGCCATTTAGTTGCCTGTTACTGGTCTTTGTGTCATTCCTGGGTTAATGCTTCCATGACCATTCTATGAATATTTTGTGGGCAGACCTTCCCAAAGTTACTCATATCGCTGTACTCATAGAAAATTGCATTTACCGCAGGGGCAGAATTCTGAGGTAAGAAGGACGAGGCTGGTTGCTGCCTGGGGAGACCATCAGCCTGCGAACCAGAGGACCAGCTCAGACCGACAGCTTTGACGGCCAGAAGATGAGCGTACCCCCATTTTCCACTTCAAGACATGCCCAGCTTTCGGCCCCAGGGGCACAGCCGCTAACCTCTAAGGTAAGCATGTTTTCAGCTTTGCGAGGTAAGGTCCAAGTGTTTCCCAAACGGGTTTACCACCTGTCCTCCTGTTGTACGCTTCCCTCTCTTGACCTTTTAGTTGAGGACTTCGTGATTTTTGCCTATTTGGTGGAGGTAAAATATCTCACCGGGGTTTTTATTTGCACTGGTTTCCAGAAGGTGGAAGGAGTATCTTTCCATGGGTTTATTTTCCGTCTCAGTTCCTCTTCTGAGAAATGCCTGTTCATGCCTTTTGTCCATCTTCCCATTCAGATCTTTGTGTTTTGCTTATTGATTTGTGAGAGTTCTTCATAGATTTTTATATGAAGATACAAACATAGGATGCCTGGGTGGCTCAGTCAGTTAAGCATCCGACTTCAGCTCAGGTCATGATCTCACGGTTCATGAGTTCGAGCCCCACGTCGGCCTCTGTGCTGACAGCTCAGAGCCTGGCGCCTGCTTCGGATTCTGTGTCTCCCTCTTGCTCTCTCTGTCTCTGCCCTTCCTCTGCTCGTGTTCTGTCTCTCTCTCTCAAAAATAAGTGAACATTAAAAAAATTTTTTTAATTTTTTTTTTCAATGTTTATTTATTTTTGGGACAGAGAGAGACAGAGCATGAATGGGGGAGGGGCAGAGAGAGAGGGAGACACAGAATCGGAAACAGGCTCCAGGCTCCGAGCCATCAGCCCAGAGCCCGACGCGGGGCTCTAACTCACGGACCGCGAGATCGTGACCTGGCTGAAGTCGGACGCTTAACCGACTGTGCCACCCAGGCGCCCCATAAAAATTTTTTAAGATGTAAATATATAGTTCTAGTACTGGGGGCAATAATCTTTGTGTATATGTGTCACAAATATCACACTCTCAAACACACACACACACGTGCACATATCGTGTAGATTATCTTTTCATTTCTTTGCACTACTTTCGGTGAACGGTTTTTAATTTTAATGTCACTGAATATAAGTTTCATTTTGTAGCTAGCTATTGTCTTGAGATTCAAGATCAAATAGCTATTCTTCTACAAGTTTTATGTTTTGCGTCTCACATTGGGGATGCGGAGAGGAAAGCAAGGGCTGTGTTCGTGTGAGATCCAGGCAAGCCAAGTACCCAAAGAAATCTGGCCAAGTTCTCCCAGTCTAAAGCCGGAAGGTATCTTGCTGAAAACAGCTCTCTACCAGTCTTTTGAGTTCCAGTTCTCCAGTGTGGACTGGCAGCCCTCATGTCCTGGGGTCCTCTAACCACTGCCCTGGGGATGCCCTTCACCGCTCTCGTCCCTCGGATCCCCTAAGACCTGTATCACACACCTTCATCATATTTTGACAAAGCCCCGGTAACATTCTGAGAAATTTCTTCTGTAAGAACACAAAGGACCAACTGTCAGGTCAGACTCATCATAAATGGGAGCTCTCGCCCAGCGTCAAGGGTTGTAACAACGTCAAGCACACGCATAGCTGCTGGGCACAACTCAAGCATGGAGGTCTGGGCCAGGACACGCACGTACCCACGTTGGCAGATAAGGTCTCTAAAAACTACCTGCAGCTCCATTGCTTACACAGAAGGAAGACGTTTCAGTCATGGCACATCCCTCCCCAGATGGCGACACAGCCTGTGTGACATTTTCCAGGGAGCTATGCCCATAAATCACAGATTCCAAGGGGTGGGGGTCGTTTGTTTGCTGTGTTGTTGCTACAAGCAATCCTGGAGGGCCCAGGTACATCCCACTAAAAGCATTCTGTGAGTATCAAGTCTCTAGCAAAAGCCATCACTTGTTTGCCTGGAAATTTCTAGCTCCAGGTCACGTAATCCCTTCTCAGGGCATCTCTCAGTATCGGATTAAAGGCCTGATGGTAATCATATTCTTCGTATTACATTATAGCAAATCATTTTATTTTTTGATTTTATTTATAAATGTAAGTTAGTTAACATACTGTGAAATATTGGTCTCAGGAGTAGAATTCAGTGGTTCATCACTGACATATAACACCCTGTGCTCATCCCAAGTGCCCTTCGAATGCCCATCCCCCATCCAGCTCATTCCCCACCCACCCCCACCCCCATTAACCCTCAGTTTGTTCTCTGTATTGAAGAGGCTCTTATGGTTTGCCTCCCTCTGTTTTTACCTTATTGTTTCCTTCTATTCATCTGTGTTCATCTGTTTTGTTTCTTAAATTCCACATGAGTGAAATCATACTATATTTACCTCTTTCTGACTTATTTCGCTTAGCATAATACACTCTAGTTCCATCGACATTGTTGCAAATGGCAAGATTCCATTCTTTTTGATCGCCAAGTAATATTCCGTTGTATATATAGACCACATCTTCTTTTTTTTTTTCTTTTTTAGAGAGAGAATCCCAAGTAGGCTCTATGCTATCAGCATGAGACGAACTCATGAACTGTGAGATCATGACCTGAGTTGAAATCAAGAGTTAGACACTTAGCCGACTGAGCCACCGGGGGTGGGGGGGAGGGAGGGGGGTCCCGATACCACATCAGTCGATGGACATTTGGGCTCTTTCCATAATTTGGCAACTGTCCATAGCGCTGCTATAAACATTGGGGTGCATGTGCCTCTTTGAGTCAGCATTTTGGTATCCTTTGGATAAATACCCAGTAGTGCAATTACTGGGTCCCCGGATAGTTCTATTTTTAATTTTTTGAGGAACCTCCATACTGTTTTCCAGAGTGGCTGCACCAGTTTGCATTCCCACCAGCAGTATAGAAAATCATTTTAGACCTGTTTCATCACGGTCCAGTCGGATATGAGAACCCACATCAGTTATTGTAATAAATCATTTAATATAGGGAACTGGCTTTGACTAACAAGCTCAAGGGGGACACACAGACGTAATACAGAGTAACTTCAGAAAGCAACCGTCACCCCAGCGTGGCTTGGGGGAACGCAAAGACAAGACTGAGTGTGGCAGGAGATGGAGGGGAAGCCCTGCAGAGCTCAGGGACTCAGACTCAGCAGCAATGCTGTCCGGGTGGTGCTGGCATGCCCGACACAGGACGGGGGGGGGGGGGGCTCGTTCCAGGAGACAGGAAAAATCGGACACTGAAGCCAACGGTGACCCATCAGCTGCCACCGCTGCAGCGATGAAACGTTGCAAGGGTGACACTAACAAAAGAGGGAGCCAACAGGAAGCAGCAAATCCCTTCCCCGGCTTCAGCTTCAGTCTCTTTTTAGTGCCTCCAGCTGACAGATGGTAGAGAGCCAGCCGCCCAGGGAGAAACCGGGGCTGCAGACGGCCTGTCCCGATGCCACGAAGCAGCATTGAGAGGCGTGGCTCCGGGATGAAGAAACAGTAGTTTAGTAATTGGCACACGCCACACTCCTGACGACTCATCCCCCACACCCTGCTCTGCACCCAGGAACAACAGGCGGCTTGTACATTTCCCTCGTTCTCCAGCAAGCTCAGCAATGCACTTGACGTCTGCTTGCACTTGACGTCTGCTTGCACTTGACGTCTGCAATCCCGGCATGTAATTAATTCATCTAGCATCTGGGCGTTTCGTTGCAGTAGGGCCTTGCTAAATTCTTTCTGTGCCATGGTTCCTAAAGCGGAAACTCCAAATACATTTTTCTAAGCCTCTGCAGAAGCCTGTGTCCTCATTGACTCAGTTTATATCTCCTGACGGATCAGCCTCTCTGCTCGCTTTTAATAAATGTGTTTCCTATGACCACTCGCAGAATCCATGCAATGCTTTTTTTTTTTGTCATCTTTTCAAAATGAGTTTATCATCAAAACTCAGAGTTGTTTTTATTTGCGGAAACCAATTTGTCAGTCTTCCGCAAGCCTTACTTGAAATAGTCAACAGTTTTTCAACCGAAAAGAAGTATTCAACAAGACCTTGCCTTTTCCTATTTTTGGCTCACGCGTCCCTGTTTGCCCTCAAACACCGTTGTTCATTTCACCCCCATCATTGTGGGGGCCCTCTGGTCCTTTAAAAAATTCTTTCCCCAGTAAACACGATTGGCCTTTAAAAGGATACACTTGGGGCGCCTGAGTGGCTCAGTTGGTTAAGTGTCCAACTTCAGCTCAGGTCACTATCTCGTGGTCCGTGAGTTCGAGCCCCGCGTCGGGCTCTGGGCTGATGGCTCAGAGCCTGGAGCCTGCTTCTGATTCTGTGTCTCCCTCTCTCTCTGCCCCTCCCCCATTCATGCTCTGTATCTCTCTGTCTCAAAAATAAATAAAACATTAAAAAAAATGTTAAAAAAATAAAAGGATACACTTAGTTGTTTTGGGTTCTTGAAATTAAAAAAAAGCAAATCTAACCTTTAAGTGAAATCCATGTCTCAATAAATGTGTCCCCCCTCCAATCCCCGGAACCCTACTTCCTTCCGGCCTGAATCTGGACTGACTGCAGAGTCGTAGCTTAGACAGAAGAAAGTACCTTTGTGTACTGCACTAAGAATCCTTTCTGACCTACAAGAAGCCCGTGTCTCCAGCCCAGGTCACCTGCACTTGTGCAGGGATTTCTCCAAAGCCTCCTCAAGCTTATTCCTTTGACAGTTCCCAGGACAGCTCAGGCCCATCTGTTCATCTGACATTCCATGAAGTCCACGTGCTACCACGACATCCTGTTTTCGCCCTTCCTGTTCCTCGCCACACTTACTCAGACAGAATGACAGTTCGCTGTAATTCTTTGACATAAATCTCCCCAGTGAGCTTTCTCCCCCACCCTACACCCCTTTCTCTGAAAGCACAGCCTTCTGGCCCTTTCCCTTTCAAAGCCTAGTCCAAAATATCTCATAATGGAAATAAACATCTCCAAGTTGGGCCTCAGAAGATGATTTAACAACAACAAAAGAAACTGAAATATGTTATTTGTGTTAAAAAGCTAGGGGAAGAGCTATGTTACTGAGGATGATGGAGAACTAACCCGTTTACAGAGCAGGCATCCCAATGCAGTGGCCATGCTCTGGATGACCTTGAATAAACCACTTGGCTCTTCTGAGTCTCAGGTTCCTCATCTGTAACTAGAAATTCTGATTCCTGTCCCACCAGTCTCATTGTGCTGTATGAGGATCAAATGAGACCATACACTCAATAAATATTTGCCAAGGGCCTATGATGTGCCAGACCCGCCCCCCCCCCCCCCCCCCGCCACCTCCAGGCACTGGGGATGCGACAGGGAGTCATTTAAAACACTGTGTTTAAGTCACTGAAGGCAAGGGAACTATCGGGACTTCATCAAGATAAAAAGCTTCTGCACAGTAAAGGAAACAATCAACAAAACTAAAAGGCAGCCTATGGGATGGGAGAAGATATTCCCAAATGACACATCCCATAAAGGGTTAGTATCCAAAATCTATAAAGAACTTATCTAACTCAACACCCAAAACACAAACAACCCAGTAAAGAAATGGGCAGAAGACATGAATATATATATATATATATATATATATATATATATATATATATATACATACATATACATACACACACGTATATATGAATATTACTCAGCCATCAAAGAGAATGAAATTTTGCCATTTGCAATGACATGGATAGAGCTAGAATGTATTATGCTAAGCAAAATAAGCCAGAGAAAGGTAAATTCCACATGATTTCACTCATAGGTGGAATTTAAGAAACAAACAGATGAACATACGGAAAGTGGGGCGAAAGAAGAGGGAAACAAATCACAAGACTCTTAACTATAGAGAACAAACCCAGATTTGATGGAGGGACATGGGTGGAGGATGGTCTAGATGGGTGATGGGCATTCAGGAGGGCACTTGTTGGGATGAGCACTGGGTGTTGTATGGAAGTGATGAATCACTGAATTCTCCTCCTAAACGCAATATTGCATTGTATGATAACTAACTAAAATTTAAATTTAAAAAAAAAGGAAAGAAAAACAAACAAACAAACAAACAAACAAACAAACATTGTGTTTATGAGATTCATCCCCGTGGCTGCCTGTGGCTGTAGACTGGTGATTTTCATTGCTGCATAGAACCCTATTCTGGGATTACATCATATGTGATTTATCCATGATATTCTGAATGGGCATTTGCGTGGTTTCCAAGTTTTTGGAAACTAGAACACGAGGCTCTGGACATTCTGGTACATGTCTTTGGAGAACGTACCTGCACATTTCTGTTGGGTCAACTCCCTTTCGGTCTTTTTCATTAGGTCAGAGAGAGAGGCTCAGGTTGATGCCTGTACGTTGTATTGTCTCTCCAGCACACGACGAGCTGCTCCTGTAAGAGAGCCAACCTCAGGCCCCCAGTCTTCGGCATCCCATTCTACCCAGGTAGTTTACTAATGCTGTTTTATTGGCATTCCATGTTTTTTCAGATTATACTTGGCAAGAGGTTCCCAGTGCCCCATTTATTTACATACTTATATCCAAATACATGCTCTTTCTACAAAGGTTCTTTTGAAAATAAATCTTTTTCAAGTTTATTTTTTTTAATTTTTTAAATGTTTATTTATTTTTGAGAGAGAGAGACAGAGCATGAGTGGGGGAGGGGCAGAGAGAGAGGGAGACACAGAACCCGAAGCAGGCTCCAGGCTGTGAGCTGTCAGCACAGAGCCCGGTACGGGGCTCGAACTCACGAACCGTGAGATCATGACCTGAGCTGAAGTTGGACGCTTGCTGACTGAGCCACCCAGGCACCCCATTTCAAGTTTAAAAAGTAGTCATTTAGGGGCACCTGGGTGGCTCAGTTGGTTAATCATCTGACTCTTGACTTGGGTTCACATCATGATCTCATGGTTTGTGAGTTTGAGTCCCCTGATAGGCTCTGCACCTGCAGCATGGAGCCTGCTTGGGATTCTTTCTCCCTCTCTTTGCCCCTCCCCAGCTCTCTCTCTTAAAATAAATAAATAAACCAAAAAAAAAAGAGTTTTTAAAAGTAGTCATTTAAATAAATCTATTAAGCAACTAATGATGACAGGTGGCTACAGATGGTAAAAAAAAATGTGAAAAGGGTATCAAGTACTGTAATGTAGGAAACGCTATTCTAAAAAAGCCACACTTTCGAATGAAATACCTTTGTTAATCATCGCTGGGCGGCAGTTTGCCCAGATGAGTTGCTCTAATTAAAGACAAAGTGCTCAGGTCAGGTGTCCCAGCAAATCATTCCAAAGCACTGGGTTTCCTCGTTTCCGGGAGGGAAAGGTCACAACAGGTACGGGTGGGAGGGGAGCAGAAGGACTCCGAACTAAAGCAATACATGAGCTGAGCTTGGCAGGTGCAGGACAGTATCTTTGAAAAAAAAAAAGTACATTTTCCTGCTTCCGTGTTCTTTGCCAGCTTTGTGGGTCAGTGGGATCTCCACCATGAGGAATAGGGCAGATGGCAGGTAGGTGGAAGAAACAGGAGCCAAGGTTGGACGGTTTCGTGGGAACATCACGGCAGACATAAGAAATAAGAAATATTGGGGGAAATAAGGCCGGAGAGCACCCTCAGTGATCAACGCCTCCACCGGACGGACGCTGTCACCCTTGACCTCGGTGTCACTGACAACTTGAGTACCTGTGAAGTCTTGACTAATTTCCCCAATCTGTGACTACGGCTCTTTCCAACTCATATCCCTGATACGCATGCTCCAGCACGCATCTTACTCTTCCAGAACTTCTAAGCCGTCGATCTTAAATCTATCCATCACCTTCCTCATGTCGTCATTTTGCCCTGATCCAGCTTCGACTCCTTGGCTCCGAGCCTGAAATCCCCAGCTGTCTTGTTCTCTGTTCACGGCCCCACAACACCCCCACCTCGGGAAGCCCAACTGTTTACCAGTCTACCTGTTTGGTTTTTTTCTTTTCATTCTTTGGCTTTTGGGTTTATTTTGTTTTGTTTTGTTTTACCCAGAGCCGGGGAATGTAGCTAGACAGAAGGACACATCTGTGCTAACCGGTCACACTTTCAGTGTAGGCATGTGAGTCTCAAAGACTCCCTCAATCCTGCCCAGCTGTTCTACCTTACCCTGGAATCTTCCTTCCCCGTTGTCCAAAATGACTATTTCTCACCTCCTCTCCCCTGCTCACACTCAGTCTCTCTCTCTCTCAAAAATAAATAAACATTAAAAAAAATAATGAAAAAAACAAAACAAAACCAACCACTTCAATGATGGGCAAAGGACGAGAACAGACCCATCTCCAAAGAAGATACTCAGATGGCTAATAAGCATATGAAAACAAGCTCAATGTCCCTAATCACTGGGGAAATGAGAATCATAACCACAGTGAAATGCCACTTCTTGCCCATTAGCATGGCTACTAGCAAAAACAACACAACACAACAAGAAACAAAAGTGTTGCCAACAATGTGGAGAAACTGGAACTGTGGCCACTGTGGATGGGAATGTGAAATGGTGCGGCCATTATGGAAAACAGCATTGGGATTCCTCAAAAATTTAAACACAAGTTACCATATGATCCAGTTACCATATGATCTTTTGGGTGTATACCCAAAAGAACTGAAACCAGGGTCTTGAAGAGATGTTTGTAAGCCCATGTTTATATCAGCAGTATTCACAATGGTGCCAATGTATGGAAGCAACCCAAGTGTCCACTGAGGGATGAATGAATTGTTTAATATGGGGTATATATGCATACAATGGGGTATTATTCAGTCTTAACAAAGAAAAGAAATTCTGACATATGCTACAACATGGATGAAACATGAGGCCATTATGCTAATGAAATAAGCCAGTGAAATATGCTAGTGAAATAAGCCAGTCGCCAAAGGACAAATAGTGAAGGATTCCGTTTACAGGAAGAAATTAACGTAGTCAAATGCGTAGAGACAGAAAGAAGAATGGAGGCTACCGAGGAATGGGAGCTTGTTTCACGGGTTCGGTTCAAGGAGCTTCAGTTCTGCAAGAAGAATGCATTCTGCAGATGGGTGGGGGTCGTGGTCCCACAGCAACGGAAATGTACGGAAATGCCACTGAGCTGCAAATGTCAAAATGGTTAAGGTGGTAAATTGTATGTTATAATCATTTTACCATGACTTTTTCAAAGAAATCAGTAAAAGGAACATACTCCTGTGGTACTTGGCTGGTTCAGTCAGTGGAGCAGGTGACTCTAGATCTTGGGGTCGTAAGTTCGAGCCCCACATGGGACGTAGAGGTTACTTAAAAATAAAACCCATTAAAAAACATACTACCAGAACAGATGCCAAATCTGGCTTTTCCCTCCATCTCTTCTTCTATCTCTAGCACCACCTAAGGGACTCACTAGCTTCTAGCTGGTCTCCCCAATTCTCCACTCGCCACTGCCTGAATCTTTTGGTTGCAGAACAGCCAGATGCAACCCATATTCAGTTAGCTCTGTCTGGGCCTCCGATCTTCTGTGGCTTCCAATCATGCTTAGAATAAAGGTCACCCCCTTGACTGTGGCTTATAAAGTTCTGTGCTGTCTGGTCTCTGACCACTCTGCCCCTCCCCCCTCACTCTGGCCACAGGAGTGTCGTGTCCGGGGCCTTGAGCTCACCGACTCTCCCCACCATGTGCCCTGGGCACTAGTTTTTCCCTCTAAAAATCTCTTCCTCCGTATCTCTTTCGGCTTCGAATCTCACGCCCAATGACTGAGCTGAAGTCGTATGCCCCACCAACTGAGCCACCCAGGCGGCCCCGAAGATTTTGTATTTTTTAATTTTTTAAACATTTATTTATTTTTTGAGAGACACAGATAGAGCATGAGCGGGAAGGGGCAGAGAGAGAGAGGGAGACACAGAATCCGAAGCAGGATCCAGGCTCCAGCTGTCAGCACAGAGCCCGACGCAGGGCTCGAACCCACGAAGAGGTTCGTGAGATCGTGACCTGAGCCGAAGTTGGATGCTTAACAGACTGAGCCACCCCGGCGCCCCCAGAAGACTTTGTATTTTGCAAGCATCTCAGACTCGACCAAGCAGCAGCACATAACATCTTCCTCTTTATCTACTCAAACCTGCTCCTGTGACTTAACCTCCCCACACCTCAGATTATCACCATCATCATCCACCGCCCAACTGACAACCCAAATGAGAAAATACAACCTGAGGGACAAGATGGGTTCGTTTTAATGCCTGAACTTTCCGATGTTTAGGGCGAAATATCCCCAATTAGTGTCCTGAAGAAATTGGTTTCCGAAGAAACAGAAAAACCTTCCTACCGCACCATTTAAACACACTGAGAGCGTGTGCTCTATATGACCATCCATCAGGAGCCTGGAGCCAGCACTCTGGAGAGGCAGCCTGCGGAGCCAGCACAGAGGATGGAGGGGCTGTTAGGCCAGGAGGTGTCTGGACTCTCCCCACTGCAACCACTTCGATTCTGAAACTGGCCCGTGTATGTCCCTCCAGACTCCAATCTTCCCCTGACCTGGAGTGGGAAAGTCTCCAGTGGGGGGTCCCGAACGCGTCTGCGTGAGTTTTTAAAATGGAACACCCCCGCTACTACATCACGGACAACGTGAGGCTCTGGAAACAGAAAACTAGGAGCAAAGACATCCCGTTTTGTGAAGCCAACATTTTCTTCCTGCCTAAGCTGCTTATCCCGGCCCGTCTCTACACGGGTACGCCACACATCCCTCAGGGGCGCCCGCTAGGTGGCGCCCGTCCTCCACTGTACCCGGGCGGGTTCGGGAGTCCGCCCAGGGCTTTTTCAACAGGAGAGGTGATCTCCAGTCCTGACTTTTTACAGGTAGGAAAACGAAGTTCCACAGTGTCTTTCGTGAGGTCGTAGCACTGCATCCCAGAGCCGCGAGCAAACACAGGTCCCCCTATTTCTGAACCCAACCAGCTTCCATCACCTGGCTGTCTCCCTCTACGCACGGTTTAGTTTGTTGATTATAATGATAATGCTGTGTTTCTTTCTTTGTATACAACAAGGTTTAGGTTCAGATGTGCAGGCCTTAGCGTCCTTTATTTCCAAATGCCCGGAACAGAAAAAATCGTTAGACTTGCCTGCCTGGATTCTTTCTTTGATTTCCTTAAGTTCTGAGCTCCTTTTCTGATGAATGAGTAGCACAGAAATGCGTAGGGAGGGCCATGGAAAACGTTTAATGAGAATAAATGTGAAGGTTTGAGAAGACAACGGTTAGAGCAGAAAACCCAACCAGATTGCCTTTTGACAAAGTCAGAACTGAATCCTGATTTCGCCACTTTTAAACCCCGTCTCAGTTTACTAACCTATAAAATGGGGATAATAATGTTTTCTACTAACCACACCCCCAGTGTTGTGTAGGTTAAATAACACAATAGGCCATGACTGCTGGTACACGTTGGTAAACAACACTTGTTTAAATGTAAAACTCCCTTGGTCCACAGTAAAGCTGCTGTCTTCAGACTGATACACCCGGACCACGTTTGTGAAAAGCCCTGACGCGGGAGGCCAGGAGCTGAGGTCTGCTGGCAGGAAAGCGGCACGGAGCTTGGGGCTTGGGGTGCTGCGGGTGCTTCAAGTGCCCTCAGAAGCCTGGGGGAGGTGGAGGTGGACAAGTGCGGGTGGAGACAGGCGGTCAGTCCCCGGCGCAGCCACTACCTAGACCTGGCTCCGCGGGCCTGCGCGCTTCCCCCCCTCCCGCCTGCTCGCCAGTTCGCGCCGTTCCGCAGCGGCCTCGTAGGGCACCAGATACAAGCCCTCGTTTTAAAGGATTGGAAACCTTGGCCTAGAGAAAGCAGGTGACTTCAGTCAAGGTCATCGGCGTCTGAGGGCCGAGTCCTGCGTGGCCTCCCACTCCCTCGGGCCACTCCGGGTACAGAAGGCGGTCTCTTCCCCCGGAAACCGAGGCCGGCCAAGGGCGCAGGTGGAGGGCGGCAGGGGCGCGCCCCCGGTGGCCCCGCGGGAAAATGCCGGCGGACTCAGGTCCGGGGGAGCGCCGGGACGTGCGCGTCAGCTTTCCGTGCGCGCGGGAGAGCCGGGTCCCCCCTCCCCGGCCCCCACGTCTCCCGCACCCCCCTCCCACCCTGCGCCCGCGGCCCGCGCAGGCTTCGCCGCCCAGCAGCGCTGCGGGGCAGTGCAGTGCCCGGGGCGGGAGGGCGCAGCTGGGCAGGGGGCGCGCAAGAACCGAACTGCGGAGGAGGGAGCGGAGAGCGGGGTGGGAGGGGGGAAGAAGGAGGGGAGGACTAGGAGAGAGCCGGGCGAGGGGTCGGGGAGGAAGGCTCGGGCGCGGAGCTCCCCGGCCGCCTCCTCGAAGGCTGGCCGGCTGCCGGAGCTCCCGGCTCCGCCGATCCGCGGGGCCGGCCCAGGACAGAGCGCGGCGCCGACAGAAGGTCAGGCGCGGTCAGGCAGCCGCGGGGTTCCAGGAGCTCGCGGCCGCGCCCGGGGCCCACCGCCCTCCGAGCTCCGGAAGCGGGGCCCTGCGCCCGCGCGGACGCGCCCCTTCCCCGCCGACCCGCGGCCCTTACGCGCGCTGACCTGCGGAGCCTTGGCCACACGCCCCCACTCACCGGCCTGGACTCTGCACGTATCACGGGCAGCCTCTGCCTACTGCTACGTCTGCTCACCGTCCCCAAAGCCTTTTCACCCGCCTGCCAACGCCTTACCAGGAGCAGCTTCTAGTTGTAGCTCGAGACCGGTGTACTTTTACCCACCTCCCGGCCCAGCCTGCAGCCACTCACCAGACCTTCAGGTCCTCAGCCGCCGCAGTTGCCCGGAGATGACACGAGTCTCTGTCGCTTTCGCCTGCTGAAGTCTCGGAATTCGGCCACTTTCCTGCGCTCCGGGCACGCACGAAAAACGGACAACTCAAAATCACCGAACTGCCTCTTTAACGCCTTGTCAGCCTCTGCCGTAGACTGGCAAAGGGCAGATCCTGCTCTGATTTGGGTTTCTTTTAAAAAAATAATAAATACGTGTGAAGGGCAAGGAAATAGTAGTTACTATTTTCAAGTGAGTCTTGGTGCAGCCCCCAAACTTACCCTGATACTAGGTCATTCGACCTCCAAAACATCTCGGTTGCCTGTGGGTGCGGAACTCTATTGTTTGTCCACGCCAAGTCCTGACCCCACAAACGCATAGCTGTTCTGGGACGCACAGTTCACACCTGCCCATCTCTCACCTTCTGGGCGACCTGTGTCAATGTCCTCCTGGATGCGCTCCCCAGAGAATAACAGGATAGTGGGGGAGGGAGGTCATTTACAGAGTAAATAAAGGTCAGCGGGAGGGAGGAAAGGACATGCTTTCTTTTGAAACCTCACGAGCATCCTGTTCTGTTCCCCTCCCGGCCTGAAGAACGTCCGTTCCTTACACTGGCCAGATGCTAACACCAAATTCAAGCACCTTTCCCTTAAAAGTGATGTAATCCTGAAGAGCTGTAAAGGGCAATGATCTCTTCAAGTGCGAATTTTTCACCCAACTACACTAACGGATCTGCACCGCCGTGTGTGGGATGCAACAAAGCATCATGTAGCTAAAGTGCTGGAAAAATGTAGACACGGCAAAGCCCTCCCAAACGTACACCCTGAGCCCGAAAATTATGAATAGTGCATGTATTTCACACTGCGGTGCACAAGAAGAAACAGCAAGAACAGGGGGAAATGTTATTTATTTTAGTGACACCAACAACACCAATCCCAGCATTTACTAAACCAAAATCACGGTTCTTTAAACATACTCAGTGGTTCAAATTGTGTCTCTGGCGTTGTTACACCTTCGGTAAAATTATGGAAGACAGTAACATATGTCACTTGAGCAAATTTTTTTGTTTAAAAATAAATAACGTAAATAAGTAACAAATGTTTTCATGCCACGATATTTGTGTTTCTTAGCTTGGTTCCTTCTGTTATGTAAAACAATCCAGGACTTGCTTTTTTAAGAGAATTTCATGTCGTCAAGATCATTGCCACAGTAATATCTATACAGTCCTTTAAGCAAACACATATCTTTTCTAATCTCATTCAACTCACAAGTAAAAGAATATGTAAAGAACAAATGGAAAGATTTTTTTTTTTCTCCTCCATCCTGGTGCAAAATGTAACAAGCTCCAATTAAGTTCAGTATTAACCGTCCAGGGAAATGACCGCGCGATTTCCAGACACTCTCCCAAAGATGCCTTCTCATTTCTCTCCTGACTTTAGTCCTCTAACTGAACCACCTTTTTTTTTTTTAATTGCTCTACAGTAATCGAATCAAATAAAGTAAGGTGAAGAAGGAAAAACAGTATTTCTAATGATTTTAATTCACTGATTATTTCAGCGGAAAGAATTAGTAATGAAGAAACCACGAAACTGTAACATAGAGGTTTTTTTTAAAAAAAAGCATTCTGTCCTTCTCTTTGGACCTTCCTAGAGAACGGAAAACTGCGCGCGCGATTTACCGAACTGCGTTATTTTGGATTTCCCCCCTCCCCACACTCCCACCGCCAGATCTCGACTATTAAATATCGTGTTCCATAAGAGCGCTGGAATAGGCGGATCCTTCCGCAGCGGTAAGACACGTGGTTTCTCGGACAGAGTGTGTGGGTGGGTGAGCCTCCCAGTCGCCGGAGGATGCTTCGAGGACCGGGGCTTGGGAGGAAAGGGGTTAAGTCAGACCCTGACTTTCTCGGCGCAACGTGCCCAGTTTTGTCTGTTAAAGTCAACGTCGCCCAGCTGGAGCCAGCCAATGGGCGGCCGGGAGGGCCCGGGACGGCCCAGTGAAGGGGCGTGGCGCGAGGCTGTCACTCAGCGGTGAGGAATGACACCCGGGCGGGAGGGGGGGATACGGTGGAACGCCGGGGAAGGAAAGAGAGAAGAAACAGATAAAACCAGAGCAGGGGGTAAAAAGGTGCCCCGCGCCTCTCGGAATCCAGAGGCCGCCGTCGTCGCCGCCGCCGCTGGGGGTGGGCTCCGGAAGAGCCCGACCAACGGGGAGGGAAAGGACGGGCCAGGAGCGAAATCCTGCAGCCCGGGAAGAGACCGAGGCGCAAAGAAAAAAGTGACTCGGGCCGTGCGCCCCGGAGGCGCCCAGAAGGGGACTGCGGCCGCGGCGGGGGCCCCGCCGATCCGCCCTCCGCATCCTCGGAGGGGGCAGACCCCGGCCCGCCCCTAAGGGCGCGAGGCGATGAGATAATCCAGCTGAGCTGCGAAAGGAGAGCGTCTGGCGCTGGATTGGGGGGGAGGGGGGTCTCCGCGCGGGGTGGGCCTCGGAAGTGGGGGTGAGGGTCGGCGCTGATCCCGGGCCAGAGGGGGGCGGGGGCTGCTGGGCCGCGCAGGAGTGGGCTGCAGGGGCCTCGCGCGCCCGGCTCACTCGCGCTGCGGCGGCCCGCGCGCTCCGTCCAGCTCGGAGCTGCCCCGCGCCCCAGCCGCCCGGCCGGCCGGCCGCTCCGGCCCGCGGCGCAGATGGCTGTGCGCGGCGCCAACACCTTGACGCCCTTCTCCATCCAGGCAATCCTCAACAAGAAAGAGGAGCGCGGCGGGCTGCCCGCGCCAGAGGGGCGCCCGGTGCCCGGGGGCACCGCGGTGCCAGTGGCTGAGGCTCCCGCTGTCTGCTGCTGGCGACTCTTCGGGGAGACAGACGCGGGCGCTCTGGGGGGCGCGGAGGACTCTCTGCTGGCGTCGCCGGCGGGGACCAGAACGGCTGCAGGGCGGACCGCGGAGAGCCTGGTTGCTTGGGACTCGGACTCGGCGCTGAGCGAGGAGAACGAGGGCGGGCGGCGCTGTGCGGACGCGCCGGGGGCCAGCGGGGCCGGCCGCGCAGGGGGGACGCTGGGCCTCGGCCAGCCGGTCTGCGAGCTGCCCGCCGCCAAGGACCTGGAGGAGGAAGCCGCAGGCCGGAGCGACAGCGAGATGTCGGCCAGCGTCTCAGGTCTGCCTGGGCTTCGCGGGGAAGGGGGCCGGGCCGGGCGGAGTGGGGGTGGGGGTGGGGGGGTCGGGCGAGGAGGGCAAACACGCCGAGTGGGGTGGGCCTGCTGTGTGCACCCTGCGCTCTGGGGCCCCGTGGCTGGTCGGGGACCGAAGCTATTGGCGCTGGCGCGGACTGCTCTGATCCTCCGGGAACTGAGCCCGAGAGAGAACCGAGAAACTCCGCAGGGCTCTGCGTCCTGCGATGAGGCCTGAGAGGTCCAGGGACAAATGTGCCCTAGCCTGGGCTAGGAAAAAAACGCCGCGCCCTGGCTTTAAGTGCGTCGCCAGTGCTTCGGCCGTGTCTGGGTCCAGATCCCCCGAATCAGCGGCAGGGAAGAGCCGGGGCCCAGAGACCTCGGGTAGCCAGTGCCCTGGCCCCTGGCCCATAAAGCAGAAACGCCCAGGCCCCGGCCCTCAGCTCAAGGATAGGTGGTGAGGGCGACCCCTAAGTGGTACCGAGGTCGTCCATCCGCCCAGCCTGGGCTTTGGGGGGTGGGGGGGGGGCTTATTTACCTCTCCCAGACCCCAGGGTCAGGAGAGCTGGGAAGGGTGGAGGAGCGAAGACCTTGGCCACAAACCCTGCAGCTAGCTGAAGACAGAAGGGCTTGGTGTGGGTCACCCCAAAGGTAGCAGGGAGAGGGACAGCCTCAGCTAGGGCTGGCAGGTCATTCGGTCGGAAAGACCCCCGTTCCTATCCCTGTCGGCCTGACGTGGCTGTAGGCCTCACGCTGGCTCCAAGTAAATAGTGTTTGCCAGAGGCCGGAGCTCTGGACCTCTCTGTTAGGGGGCTGTGTGGAGATCCAGGAGGAAGCTGAGGAGCTGGCGTCGGATTGGGGTTCAGGGACTCCAAGCGGGGGCACCTCCCTCTCTTCACCCTCGGTCCCTAGCCCTCCCTCATTTCCTTGCAATAAGAGAGAGAGAGAAGCCCCCCAAGGCTTTGGAGCAGCCTGTTGCCACGGCCGCTGCAGAATTCCGGGTGCTTGGGGGTAGGTGGGCGGGTGGGTTAGGTCCCGAATACTTCTGTCCCGGGGATTCGGGCCCCCACCATCCCCTTGTGTGCAGTGGACGCCTGTGTGCTGCGACTGTGTGTGTGAGCGTGAGTGCGGGGAGGCCGGGGAACCCAGGGAGGGGAGTAGTCTGGAACCCTAGGGCTCAGCGCCGAGAACGGAGGAGGTGCTCAGGCCCCAGTGCCCCACGACCCCGAGGGGAGCCTGGGGCCCAGAGAAGGCAGGGAACTGGATGTTGGCCCCGCAGCGTGGATGAGGCGGCTGAGTGCGTTTCCCTCGCAGGACAGGCCTAAATGCGAGAAACTATGGGGCAGGGTTCCGAGACTGATTGCCGGGGACCCGCGGCTTACAGACGCTCCCCAAGCGTTCTTCGGGGATCAAAGTGTACTTCCGTACCCTACCTCACCCCCACGGTCGAGGCCCGACCTCGCTTCTCTGCGGCGCTGACGGTCTGTTGTTTCTGTTCCCCCCGGGATCGGCAGGCGACCGCAGCCCGAGGGCCGAGGACGACGCTGTGGGCCCCGGAAGCGCACGCGTCCCGGCGCTGTGCGGCCGAGGCGGCGGTGGCGGCGGACCGGCGGGCGGCGCGGAGGAGGAGGAGGAGCCCGCGGCGCCCAAGCCGCGCAAGAAACGCTCGCGGGCCGCCTTCTCCCACGCGCAGGTCTTCGAGCTGGAGCGCCGCTTCAACCACCAGCGCTACCTGTCCGGGCCGGAGCGCGCCGACCTGGCCGCGTCGCTGAAGCTCACCGAGACGCAAGTGAAGATCTGGTTCCAGAACCGTCGCTACAAGACCAAGCGCCGGCAGATGGCCGCCGACCTGCTGGCGTCAGCGCCCGCCGCCAAGAAGGTGGCGGTGAAAGTGCTCGTACGCGACGACCAGAGACAGTACTTGCCCGGCGAGGTGCTGCGGCCACCCTCGCTGCTGCCGCTGCAGCCCTCCTACTATTACCCTTACTACTGCCTCCCCGGCTGGGCACTCTCCACGTGTGCAGCCGCCGCGGGCACCCAGTGAGCGGGCCTGGGGCGAGGCAGCAAATGATCCCTGCGCCCCAGTTCCGGACGGCCGCGGACGGCTGTGCAGGTTGTGCTCTGCACAAGGGCGCCCCGCGGAGGGGGCAAGTGGAGGATGAAATCCAGCCTGGGCTCAGACTTCCAGGAGTGCGCCCTGGCAGCGGGACTGAGTCTGTCCAGAGAGGGCGCCTTTTTCTAATTCGAACAGAGGCACCCTATGGCCTAGGGGCCTTGCTCCCCTGTCGCCCGCCTGGAAGCTCTGGGACATTATTTATTATCACAACAAAGTTGGATGTGGATTGTACCTGCCAGGAGACCACGTTTCCCTGGAGTGGAAAGAACTCCTGGAGATCACTTAGCCTGAATCCCCAGAATTTCAGGCTAGCCGGGAGCTTCGTGCGCTAGGCCACAATAGTTCATGGTATCCATGCTACCAATCTATGTGTATCTACATATCTATTTTTTTTGGAAATTGCATTTGTATCAAAGAGGTGCGGAACCCTGGCAGCCCCAAGGAGCCCCAAGCCATGGGGTTGATTTGAACCGTGAAAGGTTTGGTTTTCCTGCCCTCTGCCCCACCCCTCCCCATGTCACACCTCGGGTGGGGATGCCCTATTGGGTGCTGAATGTAAAGACGGGAGCCTCTGAGCACAGGGCAGGGCATAGACCCCCCCGGAATCTTTCCCCTGCGAAGTCCAGGGTCGCCACCAACTGGGGAGCTTCCTGGGAACCCCAAACCAGGAGACAGCAAACCCAGCAGCCCTTCACAGAAACTTTCCTGTATTTCTTTTTATTTTTTTAAAGGAGGTTAAAACTTGTAGCACTTTTCAGTTGTTTGTATTCAAATAACGGTTATTTTTGTATTCAATGTGAATATCCCTGACCAGCCTTTCCATGGCATCCCTCGCTGTTCAGCCACCCGGCCGTCTGTCCCTACTGACCATCCTCTGAGATTCTTGCGTTCTGACCCAGGATTCTGTCATCCCTGTCCCTGCCCCGAAGACAGATGATCCTGTCAACCTCGTCGCTTTTTGCCTCCTTAAGGGCACTGTGCACTCATCTAGAATATTAACTTTAAAAAGATTTGTGAAGTTTGGAAGCTCTATTCGCTTTATCTTTTTTTTTCCTTTAATTTATAAACTTTTAGTTTAACATGCCCTCTCGGACGCCGTGTTTTCTCTGAGCCTCTCTCCGTCTGGCTTTGGGGAATCCAGTACCGTGAAAATGTCTGGGGCTCATTTTCCCAACCACTTTTCGGTCCTGGACCAAGGATGCCTCTCCCCTCGAGGAAGCGGCCGTGTTTCCAGCCCCTCAGAAAGTGCTTAAACCCATGTAGTTCAGGGAATGGCGATTTAGGAGATTTTGCAGAAGTCACAGATGAATCCCACTAAATCGAGAGCAAATGCCTAGGATTCCCTTTTATTATTTTTTTTTTTCCGTGGGACTGGTTTCTGAGTCTGGAAATCGTTCATAACTGAACCTGCACCCAGCTTCAATCCCCTCCTAACCTGCTGACTTCTGCACCTGCCCATGTCCTATCTGCTTTTGACTTTACGAGCGTTTCTGTAAGTGACCCTGTCTTCATTTCGTTTGGAGAATAGGCTAGCAAGAAGCTGAAATTCTAAAGCGACTAGGGGCAAACAAGGCTATAATGAGGGGACCCCCTGGGAGGGTCAACTGAGCTTTGACCCCGGCAGGGTGCAAATGGCCCTCTACCTTGTTCCAGAGCGATTCCACTCTCTCTGTGACACGGTGTCATCTGATTCACACAGAAGCCTGAGGCGGAAGCAGAGAATGAGTGGGGAGAGGGTTATTTATTATTTACCTTTTACAGATTAACACAACCCTCCCCCCCTCCCCCAGGCCCCGTTCAGACTCCCCAGGCTGTCAAGGCCTGGCCAGAGCAAAATGCTCACCGCTGCACTCCCCTCCCGCCGGGTCCGCGTCGAGCAAGGAAGAGTTAATGCCACATCGGAGGCTCTGAGGCCTTGGGGCCGGCGGCCGGCCGCCGGAGCAGGGAAACGCCAAACCCAGGCCCCAGCTACTTTCAATTTTACCCGGCGCGGAAAGGCCGATCCGCCCTCCTCCCAGGCCGTGACCTTTTCCAGCCTCAAGACCCCTAGGCCTTTGTAGCCCAAAGTCCTTGGCCAGGGGTCTGCAGGCCACTCGGCCCAGCAGGCAGCGGGGTGGACAGTCGCGACTTGGGCTTTACCCAACCGATTCCTGTTTGTGGACACAGCAAAGCGCAAAGGGAAAGGCACAGGCCCTCGGGATATGCACACCCTTGTCCCCGAGTCCAACTACCTTCTAAGTGGTTCCTGCAATCATTTTGTTCCTTTTTGGCATGTTTAAAAATTCCATTTTAACCTCATAATTAATCACGAATGCATTTTCCTTGTAGAAAGAACATTTCCGATAATGCCAGAGTCTCTGCCCTTCCTCTCCGCAGAGATCGCCACAACGAGAGGTTTCCCCGGCGGGGGTGGGGTGGGTGGAGAGGGTCGATTACTTCCCTCTGGGAAAATGTCAGATACTTGTGACTGGGGCCCAGGGAGGGTAGGTTTGTCTTCCACCCTTGCAGCTCTGGAGTTGACAGGACTGGGGATTTTCTTTCAAGTAGGCCCGGCGGCGCCTGCTCCCTTCGCGTCCCCTCTCCGCTCCCCGCCAGGGCCAGCGCTGCCGGGCTGGCTCTAAATGCCTGGGGAAAATGACTCAAACGAATTCAGTTTGCCCCGGGTTGTGGCAGTTTCCCTCTGACCTCCCCCGCGGCTGGCCCTGCCACCAGCGCCTTGTGATCTGATTCGTGGAGTCGGAGTCAGCCTGCGGGTCCAGCCGGGCTTGGGGAGGTTTCCCAACGCACTTGGGAGACCCAAGACCGGCACCTTTACCTGGGCCCCTGGCCGCCGACGCGGGACCTGTTGGAAACAGGCGGTACTACTTTCTCAGTTTCCTTTTCCTTCTCCATTCCCACCCCCGCCTTAAAAAAAAAAAAAAAAATGGGAGAAACAATCAGTCCTGCTCCCTGTCCACCTTGACCGAGGGGACCTTAGTCCACTCACTCTCTGCGCCCCTGGCGTGCCCTGTTCTCTGTCGGTTTCCTTGGGGCCTGACTTCCCAGAGGAGCTGCAGCTGAGCCCAATGTTGGGGGGGGGGGGTACCTTTTCGTCTTTCTCAATCCTTTGGGGCCCGTAGTGAATCTCAGCGCTGGCCTTCGGTACAGTTGGGGACGACGTGCACACTTACAGGGGTAAACTATAGCAGGAGGAATGGCTGGGAAGGGGGGCGAACAGCTGTACCTGCACTGAAATCGGCCCCAAGGATTCAGGCTCAGTCCACGATGATTCTTGGGCTCTGGGCAGCAAATTTGGGATGACAGGCTGCCAAATGTCTCGTGTGTGTGTGTGTGTGTGTGTGTGTGTGTTTAACTCCAACCCCTGGCCTGTTGGCCTTGGCTCTCCCAACCTTCCTCTAATTCCAAGCAACTAGGTTTGAGGGGCTCACTGACGCGAGGGCGTATCTCGGTAGAGCTGGGCCAAACCGGGGAGCTTAGGAATGAGTTCCATTTCAGAAAATAAATGGCTTCCGGGCCGCAGAGAATCCGCGCCCACCCGCCAGTCCTCCGCGCTAGGAAAGGGACAGGTTGACTTCGTTCGAGAAGGTCTGAGAAAGACTCCCACAAGATCTCCCTTTTCCTCTGAGAGCCCAGTCTGGATCCCCGGACCCCGAGGGGCTGGGCCCCTAGAGGGGCGGCGTCTGAGGGCAGCCCGGAGTGGGGAGCTTTTGCTGACCCAGAAAGTGGCAAGCGTGGGAGCGCCGCACCGAGCATCGCACAGAGGCCAGACCTCCTCCGAGGCCTGCAGAGGTCCCACCGCGCGGGGATCCTGCGACTCTGCGGCCGCCGGAGCTCCATCCTGGCCAGGCCGACCCTCCACTCACGTTTCGTCGGTGTTTGCCAGGAAAAGGTAGTCTCCGGCCTCTGCCTCCGGGGAAGCTGCCGCCGGCGGAGCCTGAGCAGCAGAGAAAATTAGACATCTCCCCTCAACCCGAACACTGGCGGAGGAGCTCCTGGTCCGCAAAGCACGAGGAGGGATCGAGGCAGACTTTGCGAGGCGCAAGGGGGAAGGGGGGTGGGAGGCGCCCTGCCCGGGCGCTGCAGGGCTCCAGTCTTGCGGGCCACCAACCTCACCGTGCTAGAAATCTTAATTGGGAATCACACCGAGCTGCGTGAGGACCGCGGGACACAGCAAATTCTCGAAAGCGCTTCGTAAGTTGAAAAGCGCTGGGAGTCACGCACGCTAGCTGCGCGTGGCTACTGCACAAGCCCTGGCTGAGAGTGAAGGCCGCGCCCAGACCCGCCAAGGAAGCGGGAGCTGAGCGCTCCGTAATCCGAGGGAGGCCCGGGCGAGCAGCCAAACAATACATAATAACAACAACCTCAAACATCGATAACTACGGTCTGTGCTTCCATACCCTGCTGCGCAGCGTTTTCCTGTGGCCGCCTTAGCTGCGTGGGCTTGGTCTCCATTTTACAGACGGGGGAATTGAGGCTCAAAGAGGCAATGTGACTTGACCGAAGTTAGAGGCCATAAAGAGGCCTTTCGGGGTCATTCAAAGCTCAGAAGCATATTTTAGTATTTGAGGCTGGCAGTGTGGATAGATGGCCCTTTAGAGCAAGCATCTCCCAGGTTTGGCTTTGGGTGACTGGATGCGTGTGCTTTGAAAACCATTAAGCACAGTACAACCAGTGTGGACTCGCTACTACTGTGGCCATTATTATTATTATTATGAACTTCTGGGCAATGCTCGTAGGCAGATCTGAAACAGTCTCCCTGAACTCCTGCACCCTTCAGGGTTTTCCAAGTGACCTGGATGTGCTCAGCGATGGGTCCCTTAGAGGTGTAGAGACTCTGGGGCTTGGCCAGTTTTCAAGTCTCCTGATCAATATGTTGTTGTTGTTGTTGTTGTTTTTTAATGAAGAAATGCCAAAGCAGGCGGCAAAAAAAAAAAAAAGCTATACTGTAAATGGTTACATCATGTAATAAATTATTTTTTTTCTGTAGTTACACATAGAAATTATTCAACATAAATTTGGTTGCCCAAATCATTAAAACGTTTATAAAAGAAGATTGATTCCCAAGGCCCCTCAAGCTGGGGTGGTCCGGTATGGAGTCCAGGTTAAGTTGAACGATGAACTTCTTTCCAACCTGTTGGGTGTATAGGAGGCTGTGGGGGGAACGTCAAACGTCCACATTTGGGGCAGTTGGCGGATGTGAGAAATGAGCAGACGGCCCTACCGCCCCGCACCCCGCCGGGAACGCTGCTGTTACGGTTACTTTTTGCCTCGGAGCGGGAGGGGGCGGATAGGGGGGATGGGGGGCAGGCGCCCTCCTTCTGGCGGATCCGGAGCCGACCCAGAATCGGCAGAACTAGCAAATGAAAGTTCCTGTTGGAATGTCAAGTTCAAAGGGAACACGCAGTAGCTGCGGGAGCCAGGGCAACACCTTCCCCGGAGTGTCTGGCTAGGTGCGCTAGATCTTGGGCTCAAAGCTTTCCTCCTTGCCCGCGGGAGAGTGCGTGTCCGGCTGTCTCCTCCCCCACCCCGGCCTCCACGCCCGGAGCCCGCGCACTCCAAACCCTCCCTCCCAGAAACACCCGCATTTTCTCCAGGGGTGCCCCGCCCACAGGCCCCGGTGGAGCCCCCGGACCCCAGCGGTTAGTGCGCCCGGGAGTTCAGAGCGCGTGATCTGCGCCTAGGCCTCGGTGCCTACATCACTCCTTACTGTTTCTGCAACAGCAACTTGAGTTCCAGGCATAAGGGGGGTTTCTGATGGCTTCTCGGTGAGTCCTTCCACTCCCCGGCCTGGCCCGCTTCCTGTCGCCACACTCAGGCATCCCGACTGAGCTCCCCTCCTAAGACTTGGGGGTGCGCCCTATCCTTTTAGGGGAGTGCGGCCCTTGACATCTGAGATGTCCAGGTGAGAGCTTCTCTCTCCAGCCTGCACAAATAGGACTCCATGGCCCCATAGATCCATAGAGTGATTCTGCCTCGGGCCTGAGTCTACAGGCAGGAGTCAGCTCTGCCACTGACTTGATGAATTGGAGGCAATTAACTTCTCTTCTCCGCATCTATATTTAAAAAAAAAAAAAAAAGGTTGTGACATGCGCTTTAAATCTGGGTAATGTTTGGAGTCCACACTCACCTCTGGCTTGGAGCGGAGGTAAAAGGCAAAGCCTTTCTGCTTTAAATAATGAGCCGCGCCCTTCCTGAGCAGTCTTTTGGAGGGAGAGTTGTTTTGTGTTATTTTTTTAAAAAGGAGCTAGGTCCCCCAAGTTGCCGCACCGTGGGTCTCCCCAAGGCCGTTATCTCTGGGCCTCCTCTGTCCACTTCCCAAGCCTGGGTGGTCAGCCGGGCTGGAAAGTCCAGCTTTTCCTCGGCTTGGACTTCTCCCCACCCACCGCGCTCTGGAGTGGGGGAGACCTGAGGCTGTTCCGCCTCTGTGGCCGCACTGAGCCTGGGAGAGTCCCCTGTCCTTGGTCGGAAAATACGTTAAAAAAAAAAAAAATTAATGCCACTAGTGCCTTCTCTCCCATGGTCCACCAGAAAGCAAGGGTGGGCAGCAGGCTGTAAAACGAGCCAGTAAAGCCGATTATTTTAATAAGCTTATTAACATTTTTGAATGGCTCCCCTTGTGCGCGCCAAGGCCTCCCTTGGCGGTGTGGCCCAGCAATGCGGGGGCGTTTTTACGCAAAGACAAGCTCGCTGCCTCTCGGTGCTGCTGCCCTGGGCGCAGGGGGGCCTGGCTGGGCTGGGGCTGCGGGGGTGGGTGTGGGAGTGTCCACAGTGTTCTCTCAGGGACCTCAGTGTCCCCATCTGGTCCATGCCTTGCTGCGCACAGCCCAGCCCGACAGACTGCGTCCATTGAAGGATGCGGGACTGCTAGGTTAGAGGTCGCCAAGGAGCTGGAGTCACCTAATGTGGCCCCAAAGCGTGCCCACGGCTTTGATGAACCCGCAGGTCTGGCCTTTTGTTCCCGCTCTGCTACATTTTTGCTTGTGTTTTTGCAACGATCGATTGTCAATGAAAGTGGCTCCTCTCCCTGAAGATCGAAAAACTAAATTGTAAAATCTCGCTCGTGTGCAGGTGTGAGGGCAGGCCGACAGGGGCTTGGTCCGCCCGCAAGCGAGACCTGGAGCTGGAGTGTCACTAGGCTGACTGACTTCTGGGAATCCCTCCCTCTAGGGGAAGCTGAACAACTGGTCCTCCTTCCCCCCACCCCCACCCCGCCTTCACCAACTTCGTTGGAAAGGAAAGAGTAGACAGACCTCCTAGGACACAGAGCAGGTGAAAGAAAAAGTCAACTAAAGGGAAGACCTAGCCTGACCAAGTTCATGGTGGCCCTTCAGGTCTCAACATACAGGTCTCAGGCCTTCCCTGAGTCAACCCTCCCGGCAGGTTTCAATTAAACGTCCCCCCTGAGGCTGTCCCACTGTCCTGTTCCTTATCACTTGCTGCAGTGATAAGTAATATTGGGTTCAGTATCGTGCTCTGGCATAATCTGACCTGGCCTTCCAACATCCGGGAAGACAGGGTCCCAGAGTCCGGAGGGCTTGCCCCTGAAGTGGCCCTAAGCGCCTCGCACGGAGTCTGTTGCTCTTTGACGTGCTGTTCATACTTGAAGGACTCTTGAATGACGATCAGGATCCTTAAAGCTTTGTCCCTGTCTGTCCCCACTCCATCCTTCCCTTCGGCCCGAGCGCTTATCCACAGGCCGGCTGCACTTTCCCCAACCTCACCAAAGTCTTGTTCTCCTAGCTGGGCTCAGGGAGGAGCCTCGAGGGTCTCAGGGTCAGGCTTCCAGGCCTGGGGCTCAAATTCTTCCTGGAGCTCTGGCAGCCACCTTAGCTGTGAGCAAACTGGATAAAGCCTCTCACCATCTCATACTTCACCATATTAAAATGTACACAGTAGGGGCACCTGGGTGGCTCAGTCAGTTAAATGTCAAATTTCGGCTCAGGTCACAATCTCATGGTCTGTGAGTTCAAGCCCTGCATCAGGCTCTATACTGACAGCTCAGAGCCTGAAGTCTGCTTCAGATTCTGTCTCTCTCTCTCTCTGACCGTCTCCCACTCATGCTTTGTCTCTGTCCCTGTCTCTCAAAAATAAATAAACATTACAAACATTTTTAAAAAATGTACACAGTACCTGACCAACTAAGGACTGAAAAAACCATGGTCCTGAATAATATTGTGCTTCTGGTTTTTATGGGAGGGGGACTTGGGGTGGGGTGGGACACTGGTCCAATTTCAAAATTGGACAGGGGCTATGGTGGAGAGTGTCAGCTGGCCCACTGAGTGCAGAGCCAGGCCAATGGATGGGGACACCCTGGGAGAGCTATTTTGGTGGATCCGGTGGGGGGCCTTAGCTGGGGGGGGGGGGGCTCATTGGCCTTGGGCACGATGGCTTCATCTAGAGGCCTTGAGATGAACTTGGTCTCCCGCCCCCCTGGGGAGCAGACTTGTGATCACCACCTAAAGGTTGTGCTGTTAGTTGGGACAACTGCTTTTGAGCAACTCTCTGGATTGTCAGCTCAGGGCCTGGCACTCACATGTTTTTAGATGAAAGATTCCTACTGTCCAGCGGCTTGTGTTTCATGAACAGATTCTCCTGGCCCATCTCTGTTCAATGTCGGCGGCAAGCAGTTTTGGTTCCATGAGTAGCCTCAAAGAGGGAGAAGCTGGTGCCTGCAGAAAGTTCACAGACAGAAATGCTGAACCCAGGCATCCAAGTACATCTTTTTGATTCTCCAGGAGGGAAGGCGTTAAGAGCTTCCTCCTGAAAAACCCCATGGGAACAGAGACTTGGAACTAGATGGTTGATGAAGACCCACATGGAGTTGCTCTGCTGAAAATAGAGATAATTACCCCCCCAACCTCCGCAAAGATGGGGTAGTCTAAGAACGGAGTGCTTCCTGAACAATAGGCACCATGAAATGCTCACAGCCTAACTGATAATATTTTTTGCCCAGTTAAATACATTTACCAGTTAAAGAAACATATCTACGGAGATGGGTAGGGGTGGACAAGAGATGTTGAGTGATTGTAAAAGCAAGCAAAACGGTGAGAACAGTCAACCCGCACTGCAAACCCTGTATGCAACAGGTCCTGTGTATTTTTGTGACTGCAATGATGCTTTTAAAATAAATTCAGTGTGTAGACTTTTAAGGTTTAAAGAAGACATACATCAAGGGTTTTCCAGTTGATTCCTTCTTTTTTTTTTTTAAGATTTTATTTTGTTATGTAATCTCTACCCCCAAAGGTGGGGGGCGGGGCTCGAACCTACGACCCCGAGATCAGGAGTCGCATGCTCCACGACTGAGCCAGCCAAGCGCCCCTCCAGTTGTTTCCTTCCGTCCACAAGAACTGGCAGAAAAGTTTCTTAAAATAATTGTTTTCTAAGATGTGTATTATTTATTTGATTTCCGCTAATCCTTCTGTGCAATGCTGCCTACGGGGAAGCACTCCCCCACCTCCATGCTGCTGCTGATGTCTGCAGGAGGTTCGTGTCCTGCTTTATCATTCGGTCTGGAGAAGGCAACCCCAGAACACCCTTGGAAAGACAGCCACAGGATAGCAGGGAGGAGAACTGGGGTCTCACCCTTCACAGGTGTAGGTCAAGGGGAGACCTCAATAGAGCTGGGAGGGGAATTACAGAGAGGGTATTTTTTCCTTTCTTTCTTTCTTTCTTTCTTTCTTTTTCTTTCTTTTTCTTTCTTTGCTTTTCTTTCTTTAGAGAAACCTCCTTTTGTGGAACTGCTGACAGTCCCTCTTTCCTCTTTCATTCATTTGTTTGTCCAGATATCCAGCAATATTTGTTGGGCGGCTACTCTGTGCCGGGGGTGCAGAGGAGAGAGGCCCCATCCTAGTGGGGTTTACCATCTAGTGGGAGGCAGGGATGCGAGTGCCGAAAGGAAAATAAAGCAGGCCGTGGGGTAGCGCGCGGCGCGCAAGGGGTATCATTTGCGAGGTTAGTCCGGGAAGGTCACTGGAATGTCAACCGTGTGTTAACAGCGCTTTCAGTGCGTGCCGTTCGCTGGGGCTGAGTCTCCGACTGGCTCCATCAGGAGGTCCCTATTCGGGCCAAGTCCCTGCCCCGTGGTGTCCCTTCCTTCAACTCCGTCTTTGAATCTTCCCTATTCCGAGAGCGTGGGGGGCGGAGAAAAGGCCGGGAGCTCCCAGCGCGGGCCGCTCCTGCCTTCCTCCCGTTTGAATAACTTCCTTCACCTCCCAGAGGCCTGCGGGAGGGCCCAGGAGGCGCAGCCCCGTGACCCAGGAGCTCTCGGAACCGGTGTCCGAGTTCCCGATCTCCAGGGCTGGGAGCGGCTGAAACGCTGAGAAGTTTCCGGAGGGGGCTGGGGCCAGCCTCTCCTCCCCAGACAGCAGCCGTCCAAGCCTGCGCGCCAACCGCCACCCTGGTAATCAGTGCTTTATTTAGCGCTTACTCTGTTTCCCTGAGTGCTTTCCTTGAATTATTTCATTCATTCCTCCTGGCAGCTCCATTCCTGTTACCCCACTTTGGGGATCGACCCTGCGCTGCGGCTACTGCTGGCGGAGCTGGGGTTCGAACTAGACTGTCTGGCTCCAAACTACTTAGCGCTGGCCATATTTCCGCTCTGTTCCCCACCGCAGAGCCGCGGCCACCGGCATCCCATTTACGGAGGAGAAAAATGAGGCCCGGGAAGAGTGCGCTGGGTCAGGCACCGAACTGAACGTTTCAGTTTCGTAGCTCATTTCATTTCCACCACTTCTGGGCGAGGCGAGATTCCCCACCCCGTAGCAAGAGGCTCAGATGAAGGAGGGCCTCGGCCGCATCGCCGGGTTAAGGCTCTGGAGCCTGGGCGCGCTTGGCTGTCACTTCTCCCGGCTTTGTGTGTCCCCTGGGCGAGTTCCCTAACCTCTGACCCTCAGCTTCCTCGTAGGAAGGAACTCTGGAGACCTAGGTGTGGTGGGAGATAATGGGAGAAAATGTGGGCAAAGCCCACAGGAGCTGGTGCCTGTACAGAGCAAGCTCTCTGAGGTGACAAGGGTCCAAGGCAGGACAGGAACCAGCCTTCTTTCACTCACACTCTCACACTGGTCTCCCCCCGCCCCCCAGCAGAAGGAGGGGGATTTTCCCCAAACTCCCTACAGAGGAGAGCAGGGGATAGTAAAATGCCTTTTCATCTGGGCAGGGGACTGAGAGGGCTGCCTGTAAAGGAAGATTTCTTACTCTTGGTTCCCTTTACCATTTACTTCTCCTTGGTGACAGTGTGGTGTCCCATGACACCACGGATCCCTCTGGGCTGGTGGCTGGGGCACCCAGGGAGGCACAGTGGAGGACCCGGCGCTCTGTTTCTTTGGCAATGTGATGGGGAAGGGGGTACGAGGTCTACCCAAGGCACACAGGTTGCTCTGAGTTTACCCCTCTGTGATTTTCAGAGATTCTGACTTCGTTTCTCAGGGCCTGATTGGCAAGGGCGTCTCAGCTGTGGCTACCCAACCCTAATCTCCAACCCTTCCCAGCACAAAGACAGGGCCTGTCACCGGGGCCCCTGGTGCAGAGCAGGGTGCTCCTACAAGGGAAAAGGCATCTCTCAGGTCTGAGGGATTCTGGTGCTCGCTGGTGACCAAATCTGATCTCATTTAATCCTCAGGAGAACCCCATGAAGTGGGTGGGATTATCTCTCCTTTACAGATGAGGGAGCCAAGTTCAGGAGGGGTCAAGTGACTAGGGCAGGGTCATACAACTTTCGAGTGGTGAGCAGAAAACTTACCCTGGGGGGCCTGTGAGACTTCAAAGCTTCCAGCTACTGGCCAGGGACACTTCTGTGCCCCACTCCCTCTCCTGGGGTGGGGTCTGGGCGGTGGGGAGAGGTGAGGAATTCCCTGGTGGGGGGCGAGAAAACGGGTATTAATTCTCTGGGCAGTTTCCTATTAAGAAAACACGGTGCTCTGGCCCGCCTCCTGCCCAGGGCTGCTGCTCGGCCGCCTGAAGGCGAGGCCTGTATATTTGTAGTTTGATTCCGCCCGTCAAGCCTAATTTCTCCCTACAACTTAATGGACTCGGCTTGACATGCGTAATGATTCCTAATCACGAACATTATTTTCGCTAGCGCGGAGACATGTTCCAGTTGTTGTGACAGATCGCGTTTCAGCCATAATGACGGAAAATTACCATTTCTAATTCTCCGGTTTTTGACACCTAAATCCACACACCATATGTGGCAGCGGGAACTGTGGGCCCCACGGTTCTCCCTCCCCGCTGGGGCAAAGAGATCTTGCGGGCCCGTGCTTCCCCCCACCCCCTCGGCCACGCCCAAGGTGGGGGGAGAGCTGGAGGGGCCCCTGGGGTGGGCCCATCTCTGCTGGCTGCTCAGTCTCCCGGCCTCTCCCTCCATCAGGAGGTTCCTCCAACTACCAATGGCAAACACCGGAACTTGGAAGGGACCTCAGAGGCGGATGCATTTTTAGGGACCCCTCCCTTTGCAAATGAGGGCACAGAGGGGCAGAGAGGGGAGTGCATCTTGTCCAAGATGTCAGGGCTGGTCATTGGAGGGGAGGTTCTTCTCAAAACCGTTTCTGGATGCTGAGCAGTGAGACTGTTGTGTCCCTCAGCCCGAGAAAGGGAGACCTGGCATGTTCCTTTACTTGCAAGCCTCGGACCGAGGGAGGCAAATTTTTCTAGGGAACGTTGTGGCGAGAGTTCATGCAGAGGAAGAAGTTGAGGCACAGAGAGGCTAAGTAATTTGCTCCAAGGGCTGGTACAGATGGAGTCGTGCCCGGAACCCAGGCTCTTGACCACTTTCCAAGGTGGTGCAATTCACCTTGACCACTCACTCATATCCAGCGCGCACACCAGCAGGGTGCAGATTATTATTCCCACCTAGGGTGTGAAGAAATTGAGGCCAGTAGGCAGAAAGCTGAAACTGTGAGTCCCCCGTCCGTGTCTCGGGTGTTGCTCGTTTTTAGAGGCTCGGTGGACCCAGAGGACCTCTCCATTGGCCAACATTCTCTAGTTTGCTTCAAGAGTAGCTTCCCTTGTGCTCCTCGAACTCCCCCCCCCCCCACGTCAGGCGTGTGTCTTCGGGATACCTTGAAGAGAGAGAAATGGAGATACAGCCCCTCCGCCAGGGGGTCGCAGTAACAAGAGTTCATCACACAGGCGTGAGGGCCTGATAGTGACTGATGCACTTTGTTCTAGGGAAGCACGAAGGTCCACCGGCCCGGGAGGAGTGTCTGCTCAGAATTGACTACCTGACCTTGGGAGTTATGTCATAGAACCTCAGATCCATTCTCTGTCCGATGGGGATGAAAACACCCACCTACGAATATGGTTGAGGGAGCGGTAGAGACCTCTTGTCCAGGCACTGGGAAGGCGCCAACCTTCACTGGGGCTCCATTCCAGCAAAGCCACTGTGCCACTTCCACGGTGGTGGGTGAGGGATGCTCCTGTCGCTAAGGAATGCAACCCAATCTTGAAAGGAAGCCCCGAACTTCCCTAGATGGTGTAGGTGCCTCCTAGAGGTTATCTGCTGTCTCTGCAGAGTCCTGAGCCAAGGACTCGAGGGCCCAGAAGAAGAGGAGACCCCTGGTGCTCTCTACAATGTCTCTTCTGGGAGAGACTGACCACCTGAGTTTGCAGACATCACTCCGATCTTAAGTGCGCAGAAGCAGCGTAGACTCAGCAAGGTCAACCAGACCAGACGCCCACTCTGGAAACAGCTGGAGAAGGGAAACAACTCGAGTCCTGGTCTGAAAGGGGGGCGGGGTGGCTCTCCGCCTCCACATTGCCCCATCCCCACCACTCCACCGTCCCCGCCCCAGTGCCCTCGGCTCCCTGCCGTCCCTACTGCCTGGCATCTCCCCACGGTTCCCCGAGGGTCTCGCCACGCAGGGCTCCTCTCCCTGCACCCAAGGTCTGCTGTGGACCACACTCGGTCACCGCCGCAGCCTCACTTGTTGTTTCCAGGTGACCTTAAGCTAACAGATACTTAATCTGCTTGTGCCTTGGTTTCCTGTTATGTAAAATGATTTTTAAAAGATAGATGTAAAGCATTGATCTCACTGCCTAACAGTAAGAGTTCAATATTGTTAGCCCTAATTTCTTCTTGGTGTATGAACTGCCCTTACAGATACGTGTGTTCCCAGTATAGAGGAAGACGATACAATCGTGCTCTGGTGAGCGCCTGGGTATGACCGCTCGGAGACAAGGACTTTAGGGATTACCTGAGTTCAAGGCTGACCTGACCACTCACAGTTGGGTGACGTTGTGCCCATTATGGCCTCTTGGAGCCAGCTGCCACCTCTCCAAGAAAGACAACAACTTCCATTTAGCAGTGGAAACTCCAGAATTTCCCAACAGGAAGGGCCGGGGAGGCTTGGGTCATCTGGAAGTTAGTCTTAAAGGTGTTCTGCAGAACAATCAGTCTCTTCTTAGATTGGATGCTGTGATCCACTGGAAGGGACCCCGCAGGCCGTGGTACCAGCTCCTCAGTCCACTGGTAGAGATCCAAGTGCTGTGCTAATACGCCTATCATAATCCCTCAGGTCTGCGGGTTCTTGCAGACACAATGGATGAAAGTCTGATTGACAGGGCACTTTCTGCCTAGCCCCTCACAAAAGGCCAGCGGAAGGGCCGAATTCATCTGGGGCTCCCGAACTCCTCCTCCTCCGCAGGACAATTGATCAGAAATCCCCTTTACTTGCCAGATCTTAGAAACCACTTTGCGTTTGCCCATGGGATTTAAAAGGTCCACAGGCTTCAGGACCTATTTTGTAGATTTAGAATTAGAGCATGTGAAAGGTTTGGCAACTTGCCTAGCACACAGTCCTGGAAAAATGGAAGCCCCTATTCCTAAGTCAGATCATAAATGCCTGGAATAAAAGGGCCTAAGCGGGACCTTCTGGGACACATTCACAAGAAGCCTCCGGGGGCATTTTTAAGCCTTCCCGGATGAGCCTGCAAGAGGCTTGTGGTGCAACTTATGTCCATTTCACTGAGGGACATCCCGAAGCCGAGAACTTTCCTGCTAGAATTCTTTCAGACAGGAGGCTATCTAGCAACTCATTTCGGAAGAAGCGAAGCCGGGGGGCCTCTTAGCACCTGCTCCTCCGGCTCCCGGGTGCCCAGCGCGGGTGCTCAGGGCGGGTTGGGATGAGCCGTGCGCGCGGCTGCACCTGCGCCCGCGGTTTGCTCTGGGGCACCTGGTCCGCGCCGGGTGCCGGGCGCACTGCTGGACCGCCTCGGGAGACCCACAACCCTGAGGTCTGGGAGAGCGAGCAGGATCTCTGCGCTTCCGGCTCTCCGGCCCTGTTGGCAGGGGCCGAGGGTCGGCATCCGCCGGGCTGGCGGCCGCAGTGCGGGCGTCTCCCTGCGTTCTTCACGTCTGCGCCCCTTCCTTCTGATCCTTACGGAGAGGTTGCTGTCGAGACTGATGGATAGCACGCTCGCTGCACTCTGAAGCAGGATAATGGAAGTGACCGCTAACGATTTGGTGAGCTTTCCACAGGGGTCAGTCTCCATGGCAAGCTACCTATGCCCATTCGATAATTTGCCACATCCGTTCTATGAGAGACGTATTGTTACCCCCAAATCGCAGCTACGAGGACTCAAGTGCAAAGAACTGAATTTTTCTGTGGTCCTGTAATTTCCCGAGCAAAAAAGCTGGGTTTGAACCGTGGCACCTCGCATCTCTGACCGCGCCTCTATGCTGCTTTCCGCAGCGTCTTTCCGGCCCAGAACGGTGCCTGACTACTTGGGAGAGTAGTCTTCTCTCTACTTGTTCTTCTCTTGTTACTAACGGTGAGCAAGCGGACAGACTTGCTGAGCCAAGCCCGGGGCCCGGAAGGGGTCTGATGCCACGCTGGCGTGTCTTCTCCCCTGCGACCGAGGTGGACTTGAGAAAGGGGGACGGGGCCACCAGCCGGATCCACCCTGCCTTCAACACCTGGGTCTTTCGGTCCCAACCAGAGCAGGGAGTTCTGTGAATTAGGGGCTCTCAGCCCGGCGCGCAGAGGACACTGATTTAGTTTTATTTCCGAGCGCTCCAATCAGAAGGCCACCCCATTTCCGCGGACTAAACGTTCCCTCCACCCCCCCCCCAAACACTGAGTCCCTCCAGGGTGCTGGAGGCCGAGGATGAAGAGCCCGGAGTGTATACGTGGGGGGGGGGGGGCAGGGGGGGCGCTGCCCAGGGCGGCTGCGATCTGGATCCTGTCGGTGTCTCCTAGCAAGGCAGGCAAAAAGGATGAGGCCAGGAATCCGCTCCCGGGTTGGTGCCTGGGGCAGCCTCGCGGGTGGGAGGGTGAGGGGGCGTAAGCCGGGCCTGAGTGGAGTGTAACCGGGCAGGAGGCGCGGGCCGCCCCCCATCCCCCGCGGGTGGGATGAAACGGCTTAGGGGCCGCAGGGGCAGCTTGAGTTGGGTGCGATGGGGTTGAGGGGCGCAGTCCCCACTCTCACTAAGATGGCCTGGCCCCCACGCACGGACACCTGCCAGACCAGTCCTCCCTTTGCCCCCTCTTGGCGAAAGCCACGCAGGGTGCATTTGGCTGAACCAGCCTCTGCCCTCAAGCTGGGGGCTCCGTCCCCCCCCCCCCCCGGCCCTGGAACCCCCCCGGAACGCCAGCCTCTGGGTCCCGGGGGGCAGGTGGAGGGAGTCGGTACGCAGGAGCAGTGGGAGCCAGGAATCTTCCAGGCCCTAGCAGCCCTGTGCTCCGCCCCACGCAGGGCTCGTGCGGGCACGGCCCCAGCCGCGCAGGGCCGCTGCCCGCGAGGGGCTTTGGGCGCCCCCGCCCCTCTTGGTGCTGTAGGTCCTCCTCCTGTAAGATGGGGTGGTGATGTCTCTCTGGTTGCGAAGCTGAAGATGCTTCTGAAACGCAAAAGCTGCGATCGGCCAGGGCCCAGCAAGCCTCCAACTTCAGCCCGAGTCAAAACTCAGCGGGGAGGGTGCTTGCTTTCACGGGGTGAGGGTGGGGCCCCGAGTCCGCGTTTTCGCCCCACGGGTGGTCCTGGTGCACGTGGTCCGGGGACCTCACAGGGAGACCCGCCGCCTGCGGCGGGCGGGGTGGGGGGTAGCGGTAGGAGCGTGCAGGGCAGTCCGGCCTGGGCCGGGTCAGCCTGTCCCGACAGCCTGGGTGCCGGGGGCAACGGGGGAGCCAGGGACAGCCAGAGACTCGCCCTCTGGGAGGTGACAGTTTAGCAGTCGAGAGTCAGGCCTGGGACCAGGACTCTGCCTTTGGGCTACTTCCTCCAGCCAGGCGGAGGTCCACATGCCGCCACCGGCCCCAGTTTCCCGGAGTCGCTTTCGCGCGGTCGGTGTGGTGGCGCACGCGGTGGGGGTCCGGGACAGCACAGGCGTCCCCGGGTCCCGGCAGGGGAGGGAGCGGCCACGCGCTGCAGCTTTCCTGGGGCCCCGAGTGCTTTGGCGGGGGACCCAGCCGACACTCCATCCGGCGACGAGGCGTTTGCCAACTTGGGGAGGGCGGTCACCAGCTGGGGAGCCTAGGGTCCTGCGTTTCCCGGCTCGGGTCTTGCAGCGGTTTGTGCCGAAGCACTCGAGCAAACTGGGTCCCGCTGCAGCCGACCGGCGGAGGCCTCATTCTCCTCGCAGGGAACAGAAGCGTCGCTTCCTGCCACCCTGGGCGGGGTCACTTCAGGCTTCCCGAGCCAGCGGGTTTGCGCCCGGCCTTGTGCCAAGGAGAGCCACCTGCGGAGGCCGCGGGCGAGTGCCGAGCTGAACCCACACCTGGGAACGTGCCCCTCCCCGGTTCTCTCCTCAAAGCCCTTTCCCGGCCGGTCTGAAATGAAGCGAGAGGTTCTGTCTCCTCCCTTGGGTACAAGGCAATGAGGTTGTCGGGGATTCACAAGCAAACAGTGTTTGCTCGCCTTTACCTATCCAGGTGAATTATTTGCGGTGACTTCTAATTTCCTTCCCCCAAAGAAAACCATGTCCTCCCACCTTTCCACCTTTTTTTTTCCCCCTTTAGCTTAAATGCTTATGAAAAATTGATGGAAAAACATCTTCAGTGGCCTTTGGGTTTCTCCTAGAAAAACAACCCAAACCCACACCTCACTAGTAATAGTGAAAACCTTAAAATTCAGCTCTTTATCCCATGCTTCCCCAGTTTTCAACTGACAACGCAAACATGTTTGCACTTCAAATGCCAAACTTGATATATGGCTGTTTTACAGAGATGGCTTGGGTGAGAAAGGACACAAAAGGTAACATATTAATTCTGATAGATATGGGGACCTTTTTCTTTTCCTAAGCCGGCCATCGGCTTGCTGAGTGACCAAGCTAGTCATTGAAAATTGTGTGTCAATATATTGGCGGTTTATAGGGAAGAAAAATAAGGTGGAATATTGAGCTAATGAAACTCAGTAAGAATACCATTAGAATTTTCCCTTATTCGTCATTCCCCCTTGGTTTCTTTTACATGGAAATCCATATAAAACACAAACTATTTATATAAAAGTTTGCAGAGTGTTGCATTAACCAAAAATACAGGGAATGAAACAATTAAGGAGCACATACAGGCATATTAATTACCCCACCTTGCACATGCAGGTATATGTTCTACATGGCATTTTTCATTACTACATGAGCTGTTAAATGTATAAAGTAGGTACATTTGTGGGCACATTAACACACTATGAGAACTTGAACTTGTTCATTTCCTGGCTTTTATGGGCCTGGTTGGGCTGTATGGGCTTGCTTTACACAGGCTCACATGCCCTGAACTCCCATTGACTTCTGGAGTCCCCACCTCCATGGACAGAGGGAGGCAAGTAGAAAATGGCACCGAAGGGTAAGCTGGCTAAATCTGTGTTGTCCTATATGCCCAGCAACGGCCAACAGCCCCCCACCCCCACCCCCACCCCACCCCAGTGGCTGTGGCTCTGGTCCTGGGGACAGAAGAAAGCTCTTGATCCCTCAGGAAACTGGGCCTGGGTAGTTTCTTCAATCAGTTTGTCTCTTCAGAGATCATTTGGCAAGAACATCATTGTGCTGGAGGGGTGTGTGTGTGTGTGTGTGTGTGTGTGTGTGTGTGTTTTCCCTTGCTGTGCCTGGGCTGTTCTTCCAACTTTACCTTACAAATAGTAAACCCAAACTGAAGCTTCCTTCAGTAGATATATTGATAGATAGATTCCCTGCTCCCTTAACAGAGTACCCAGTTTTCTTCTTTGAAGTAAATGAGTATGAAATAATCCTCACCCCCCTTGCAGACAGCGAGCCACGTGGGCTTTTATCTTGGGTTTCTCTACTCCTTTATTTGTAAACATAAGACTAAAAATATTGATAAGGCAATTAGACTCCCAGTAAAGAACAGGTAGATTGGCATAAACATAAATAATCTTGGGTCCTGATGGGTGTTGCAATTAAGAGAACTAATTTATATTACCTATATTGAAGAAAATTGCTTGCGTATGCAAGAGAACTGAAGGGGGAAAAAAGTACATACCTCTACCTACCATTCATACAGTTTTTTTTTTTTTTTTAAGAAATCAAGATTCTAGCAAAAAAAAACCACGTAGCTTATTTGAATCTGGAGTTAGAATAAAGAGCAAGGTTTGAGAACTCAACGGTGGACAATGAAAAGAAATCTTAAAATCAGCTTCAAGGCAAATCTTGAAATAAATGTTTAAAATACAATTTGGTTTACATGCACATGGCAAATGAAGGAACATAGCACCATTGTTTTTAAGATGGTAAAAGCCTTTGAAGAAAAGTGAAACATGCTCTTTGTCACTTTAAGTCTTGTTTACAGAAACAGGTAACCAGAGGGGTGCCTGGATGGCTCAGTCGGTAAGTGTCCGACTTCAGCTCAGGTCATGATCTCCTGGTTTGGTTTGTGGGTTCGAGCCCTGGGTGGGGCTCTGCTCTGACAGCTTGGAGCCTGGAGCCTGCTTCGGATTCTGTCTCCCTCTTTCTCTGCCCTTCCCCCACTTGTACTCTGTCTCTCTCTCTCAAATGTAAATAAACATTAAAAAGAGAGAAACAGATAACCAGATATTTTGGAGGGAAAAACCTGACCTACGTGTGTGTGTGTGTGTGTGTGTGTGTGTGAAGTATTTTATGAATGATCCAGGTTTTCACATTTTATCTGGTGTGTATAAGCAGTGTATGATGGGTCAATTGAAATCTGAACTGAATACTGATAAAGTTTTAAAAGATATGACTGGCCATTTTTAGTCTAAAACTACTCCATCTAATTTTTAAAAATAATCAGGTTGAGCATGGAGATAACTACCATTAGGGAGGGCTTCCCAGGTGCTAGGCACTACGCTTGATCCCTTACAAACATTTCATTTCCTTCTTATGAAAATTTTTGATATGATCCCTACTTAACAGTTGAAAAGGTGGAGCCTTGCAGGGTACAGTTAACTTTCTTACAGTCATATGGGTAGTAAAGAGTGGACCTGGGATCAGTTGACCTTCAGATGCAAATTTTAGCCACTACTCTAAGCTACTCTCTCCATTGATATGAATAGCCATGTGTCACTGAACAGACATGAATTCACAGAACCTTGTATTAAAAAAAAAATGTTTACTAAATTAAATGGTTCAAGCTGAAATGGAAGAATTGGCTATGAACTTAGACTTTGAGAAAAATTACCTGGCTTTCAAGAAGGTGGTCTTATTTGCTAGGCCTAAAATGTTTTACTTTACTGTTCTGTTTTGAAATGTCATTTTTTGGAACAAAACCAGTGGTAAGGTTCAGAAATGGAAATGCCAATATAAAGGATGAAATGCTGGAACTTTTTCAAGTTGTAAACCGGAGAGGGCTGAGTTGGGGGATTTCATATGCATATCAATTTCGTATCAGACCACTTCATATATCTGATAGATTTCATGTGGCCTCTTTCTGTGAAAAACATTTTTCTTTAACATTTGTTTGCTAAAAAGTGTAACTCCCAGCACCAAATTCCCTGGCTTGTCTACTGAAGATATTCAGCGTTTTGAGTGTTAAGAACTGCGAATTAATCCCCGGGAAAAATTCCTTCCATTTCCAAGTCTGCCAATGCAGGATTTTCAGAAAGGATAGTTGACCAAGGAAATTAAACTCCCTTTTACTATGCAGATGTCAAGAGAGAGCATGCTCTTCAAAGCAAAACTATGAAACAGAAGAATTTTTTCTTCTCTTTGAAATGTATTTTCTTCTTGCTGTTGGTATCTAAATTGAATTCCCTAGGAAAGGTCTAGTTTCTTTCTTCTTGGTTACTGTGTGGCACTGTTTTTTTTTTTGTTTTTTGTTTTTTTTGTGTTTTTTTTTTTTTATCACCCAGCAACAACTTTGTGTAAAGGAAATTTAAAATTTCAATGGCAATATCCAATTCTCTAAAATGGAGAGAGTAAACTGGAATTAACATACATGCCATTGAAGGTTGAAATTTTAAATTTGGTCCTAATTGTCCCAATACTTAGAATTAGCGGAATTATTTTGTGGTTAAAGACTCTTTAATAGTATTTCTAGAATGTGGTACATGCTGATTGAGCAGGTTAATGTGCTGCCTTTTTAATAGGGAGCTCTTGCTACTGGCTTACCTTCCATAAGGCATGCACTTGGAGTTGTTTTCCAGGACTGTGAGCGCTAATGAAGGCCAATTTAAAGCAATTTTCTTGAAGATTGCTGTTCAGCGCCGTCTGACTTGTAATTCCAACACTTATGCCAGGCAGGAGGGTGTAGCAAGAGGTTAGTAAATACAATTATATTAATATTGGTGTTATTTTAGTTACTAAGAGTTCAGTTATCTTGAAGGCAGCCAGTCAACTAATATAGACCTGGTCCACTCAATGCACGCATTACACCAATAACCCTAGCATTTTAACAGACCTTGAAACTACGTGTCTGAGGAAGGGTCAGCATGTAAATACTCATGGTCAGGCTGAGCTTGCTCTGAACTGATGAATGAGGGCAAAAGATCCTTCTAGAGTATAGTAGATGAGTTATGGGCATGTGTTACCTTAGATATGTCACTGCCATGTTTACCGTGGAATGATTATAGCATCTGTTTTTTTTGAGAGGTGAAATTGTTTTGCTCTGTTAGAGATATCATATTTGTTTATATTTTCTGAGCAGGATGCAATCTTTCAGAATGGACGGAATAACACAGAATCAAGTGGCTCAGTTGGACATACAGAATTCAGACAGAGGCTAGTTCAGTGATCTTTGCACCATGAAAACTCAGTAGGGTCCCTCTAGCCCAGTGACTTCATTATTAGGAAAATAAAAAAAGGAAAATACGGCTTTTACACATTCTTCTGTCATTTTGCAGCCTCCCAGCCATTTTCAGGTTTCACTTTTCATTTTAAAAACAAAGTTTCATAGGCTCCCTTCCAAACTATTTAATTCACTTCTGGCAACTAAAAGGAAAAATGAGGCATAAGTTGCTTTTGAAAACTGAGAAAGGTACCTGTATTACTGAACATAATATTGTATATGACTTAATTAGTATAATATTTTATACCTTCAATTCCTTTGAGACTAAAATGAAAAAATGTTCTCTTTGAGGCAAAAGATAAAACTGATTTGAAATACAAGGACTAAAATAGGGTATTTTTTTTTTTGCTCTTATTTCTAAATTATTCCTCCTTGATTAAGAGAGAATGAAAAGTTCCAGGGAGGAAAGCTTAAGGGTATCTAATATGCAATCAGAACTAATAGGTTGGTATTTGTACATTCTTTTGCAATTTTTGAGCTGTAGTATAGAGATTATTTGATTTATCAAACACATTTCATGGAATTTAAATGGAAATGAAAATAAATGATGCGTGCTACATAAATTTTGACATTTGAAGAAAATTACTTTTTTTCCCCTCCAAGTATCAGCTTATATTGACATGTAAGAATGTGCCCTTTTGTATGAGAGCCACAATTATAGAAATAATTTAAATAAAGTTTAAAAGGAGGTCATTTGAATTTCCATTGTTGTCAGTGATTTACATTTAGTTCAATAATTTAACTTTTAATATTTGAATAGTGGCAAGGTAATTCAGGATGAAGTTTCCACCTTGGGCCTTTTCCCCCAGTTTGTGTTTTGACTTGCATACACAACAAATGTATTCTTAAAAAAAAAAAAAAATGAAGACGTTGAGGTTGGCATTCAAGGCTTCTTTGAATGTTAAAAAAAAGTGAGATATTTACAAGTGTAATGAGCACTTTTTTGGTGCTCACTTCAAAAGAATATCAGATTCATATTGATAGCAAACAATTTTAAGAGATTTTATTACAGTGGCCCTTGTAAAAGTGTGAGAACACATCCTCTCTCTCAGAGTTTCTCTTTGTCTTTCCATTTACGTGGAGAATAAGGAAGTGTGTGTAATTTATTACTATTAAGGAACTTTATGAATGGTCTTTCTCATATTTCCCCCTTGGAAGCCATTAGATAATCTGTTTTTGTAATACTGAGTCAAACATTTGGTTTAATATTCTTTTTTCAGAACAGACCACATAATCATAGGATTATTAGACATGTCATAATTTTTAGAGGTGTCTTAAACCCATGCATGGTTATTCCTGTGCTGAGTTTCCTAAAGTTACAATCTTTAATTCTTGTTCTCAAAAGCAAACAAACAAAAAATGTTACCCAAGATGCACATAAAACATGCATTAAAAGCGTTTCCTACTCTATGTTTTTTTATTATCCCTCTACCTTACCACCCACCAGTGTTGTGGATTTAAGAGAGTCGACATAATTGAGTAAGTAAATTACCAAAAACCTAGGCAGCTGCTGCAGACGCCTAGCAATTGGCTGTTCCTTGGTTCTAATGTTCTCGTATTAGCACATTAAAACAAGCAGAAAGGGGGCTCTTAATTACGCCTTGCTTTATGGGAGCACAATAAATTCCTTTTGTTGACCTTACTGCAGGCTCAATGGTGTTTTTGTGCAGTGTTGAATTAAGAGATATCAAAAGTCATAGATTGAAGGATTATTCTGAGCATTTCAAGAACGTGTAAGTAGGTAGTAATGAACCCCCGGTACAACCCAATCTGCTCGTCTGAATGCGAAAGTACCAGTTATTCAACATTTCACACTGACAGCTTGTAAATGTAAATTTTATTAAATGCACAGCAATAAAAATTTGTAGGTTTCTGTCACTTTGAATTTTCGTGGCTCAAAATGAGGCCTCGAGCCTTTTAAATCACAGCAGGTAAAGGCAGAGCTCTCAAGCGTTCAGCGTTTTCAACCGGGAACCTTTTTCAGGTTTCACGATGTGCATTTGCTCACATAATATCCTTTGCAGGATTCAAGAATGGATGTGTTATGTCACTTAACAGGCTTGCATTTTCCACTGCCCTTATATCACAGTTCACGAAATGTTTCCCTTGCAACCCAGGAGAGGGAGCGAGGTAAGAGAGAAAAAGTGTGTGTGGGGGGGTGGGGGGTGGGGGGAGGTTGTTTAAAAGGAAATGAAGAAATTAAAGAGATAAAAAGAAAGATTAAGAAGGTTATAAGAAAGTGTACCATATTAATGTTTTGCGATGTGAATTTTTTTAACTTGTCAAGCTCTTTCTCTTGGAGATGTGGAAAATATAAACCTGACTGAAGTCATCGAAGATAAACATAATAGTGAGGAAATATTGTGGGGAATAAAATCTTGGTTAAAATATCCCAAAGACTTGTAAAACCTAGAAGGAAAAATCAAAACCATGCATGTATCAAGACTCAGTGTGTTGGACAAAATGATAATTGATGTTTCATTTAAGGAAGTCTGATGCCAGATTTAAGTAACAATTGTTTCCTACGTTCTCACCTTGCTTAGTAACAGAAGTATTTCATTTCTCTACTTGTCCTATGGAGAAGGAGTTTCAACTGATAACGGGACAAACGTCAGAGTTTAAACTAGTACTTGAATAGGCAGTTTGTCAAATAATATTATTTTACCTTGGTGAATATTGTTGCCAGAAGTGACTTTTCTGATGAGACTTACGAAAAGGCATTTGGCCACCTGCAGTTGTTAAATATCCCCCTGGCACTTTTCCTAAGAGTTGAAGTATTACCCCGTGTTTTGGCCACATTCCAGTTTGGGCTAATGGCATTCATCCTTTCGAAGTTTCCTTTGCGGATTTAATTGGGTCTGACCCTTTTCTTCACTTGAAGGAGACTTCCCCCCTCCAAACATTTCCATTCTGGCAGAAAGAAGACAGTCATCCCTTCTTCGACTAAATTTCTGAGAGTATGAGGATGTTCTGTGCATTATCAAAGTGGCTGAGGGTGAATTTCAACACTGTGCATGTATTAGGATTAGGCGACTTTTTCGCATTTATAAATTATAAACATCATTTGGCGGATGCATAGAAACTCCCTTCAAAAGATTTTACTTTTAGGGTACTTTAAGAGAGGATGTAAAGCAGTTATTTATTTATTTATTTTTAAAATTTTTTTTCAACGTTTTTTTTTTTTTATTTATTTTTGGGACAGAGAGAGACAGAGCATGAACGGGGGAGGGGCAGAGAGAGAGGGAGACACAGAATCGGAAACAGGCTCCAGGCTCTGAGCCATCAGCCCAGAGCCCGACGCGGGGCTCGAACCCACAGACCGCGGGATCATGACCTGGCTGAAGTCGGATGCTTAACCGACTGCGCCACCCAGGCGCCCCTGTAAAGCAGTTATTTTAATTTCAGAGTTTCAACAGCTTATTTTTATGTGTTTTTTTTTTTTTAGTGTTTATTTATTTTTGAAGGAGAGAGTGAGACAGAGTGTGAGCAGGGGAGGGCAGAGAGAGAGAGAGAGAGAGAGAATCCACAGTAGGCTCCGGGCTCTGAGCTGTCCCCACAGAACTCAACGTGGGGCTTGAATTCATGAACCGTGAGATCATGACCTAAGTCAGTTGCTTAGCCAACTGAGCCACCCAGGCAGCCCTCAAGAACTTATTTTTAAAGTGGGGGAAATCAAGAATGCCTTATGATAATAATTTACACATATTAAAAGATTGTGATTGTTAAGATAGTGATCACATCTCAGGAGGCTAACTTTCCTATCTGTATTAAAAGTCAAAATACTCAGGATGCCTGGGTGGTTCAGTCAGTTGGGCATCCTACTCTTATCTGGCCTCCAGTCGAGATATCATGGGTTCGTGGGATCAAGCCCCACATTGGGCTTTACGCTGATGGTGCGGATCCTGCTTGGGATTCTCTCTCTCCTCCTCTCTCTGCCTCTCTCTCTCAGAAATAAATAAACTTAAAAAAAAAAGTCAAACCCTTTCTTAAAGACCCATGGGGACCAGCTAACATCTATTTGAAGCTGTTCCAACTTTAATAACTCTTGTTATTGCTGGGTCTACTGAATCAAAACTAGAGTCAAGTATGGAGTACGTATCAGTCAAATGGTTCTTACGTTTTCTTATTTTTTCAACATATGAAATTTATTGTCAAATTGGTTTCCATACGACACCCAGTGCTCATCCCAAAAGGTGCCCTCCTCAATACGCATCACCCACCCTCCCCTCCCTCCCACCCCCCATCAACCCTCAGTTTGTTCTCAGTTTTTAAGAGTCTCTTATGCTTTGGCTCTCTCCCACTCTAACCTCCTTTGGTTCTTACGTTTTCTTAGCTAATATGTTTACATTTGAGAGGCAGTCACTTTTGAGAATGTTTCTATTTATGGTTTCTCACCTTCCCTTGTCACTTCTGGTTGGATGTGCTTCCGACATCAATGCTCTGTCTTGTTAGGGTTACCAATATTTTGGTGGATAGCTGTTCAAGGGAGGGAGGTGGAATCAACATGGACAAGTGGCCTAAAATCATGGAATTTCAGAGTTAGAATTTCAGGACTCATACTTAGTCACCTTACTTTATTTTAATCTGCTTCATGTTGTTTTTTTTTTTTAATTTCAAATTACATAGTGATACATGGCTATTAAAAATACATCAGTTATATAAAGTAAAATAATTTACTCTCCCTCCATCCCCCTCAATCCTAGAACCTTCCCGGTGGTGATTACTGATGTTACTTTGGCATTGGTCCCTCCAGACACATATTTTTGTACATAATTTTGTTTTGTGTGAGTTATTTCAAACACAAATGGAATCATACCATACCTTTTATGCATCCTGCTTATTTTTCACATTTTAAACATTGTTTTAAGGGGCGCCTGGGTGGCGCAGTCGGTTAAGCGTCCGACTTCGGCCAGGTCACGATCTCGCGGTCCGGGAGTTTGAGCCCCGCGTCAGGCTCTGGGCTGATGGCTCAGAGCCTGGAGCCTGTTTCCGATTCTGTGTCTCCCTCTCTCTCTGCAACTACCCCCCCCCCCCCCGTTCATGCTCTGTCTCTCTCTGTCCCAAAAATAAATAAACGTTGAAAAAAAAAATTTAAACATTGTTTTAAAAGTTTTCCATATTAGGGGCACCTGGGTGACTTAGCCAGTTAAGTGTCTGACTTCGGCTCAGGTCATGATCCCAAAGTTTGTGGTTTCAAGCCCTACATCAGGCTCTGTCTGCATTGATAGTGGGGAGCCTGCTTGGGATTCTCTCTCTCTCTCTCTCTCTCTCTCTCTCTCTCTCTCTTTCTCTCTCTCTCTCTCTGTCCTTCCTCTGTTCGTGCTCTCTCTCTCAAAATAAGTAAACTTAAAAAATATATTTAAAAAATTAAAAAATAAAGTGTCCCCTATTAGTACATATAGATATACCTAATTCTTTTTGCCTGGGGCTTGTAAATCCATACTATGAGTCACCTCCCAAGTGTTGAATGTTCCATTATCATAACCATAAGCCCTTTGCCCCTCTTGATATACGTGTGGGATTATTGCTCTAGAGCAAATACCCATGGACTGTGCTGCAATCCTCTTATAACCAAGGCACCCAGGCTCCACAGAGATAAAGCGATTTGCCTAAAGGATGCAGAGTTTTGGTAAAGCCAGGACCAAAGCCCCGGTCTCCTGACTTGTAGTTTACTGACTTTTCTGTGACACCATATATGGTGGCTATGCTGATGCTCTGCCCGAATCCTCTGTTCCCAGGAAACGCTCTCCTCCTCAGAGGCTGGGGCTGCTTCTGGCCACTCACAGCTGCATTCCTCATGGAGAATTGCCCTTGGCTGCAGGAAACTGCTTTGGCCCAGGTTATATGCCCCCCCCCGCCCCCCCCGCCCCCCCCCCCCCCCCGAGGGTCTCATGGTGAATGATTGGCTGATTTCAGAATACAGGGACCTGGCTCTCCTCTTTCAATTCGGAACAACCCCAAAGAGCCACACCAGCCCCAGAGCACCAGGTTGGGTTAAGGCCTCAGCTGCAGCTACATCTAGGGTCAACTTCTCTTGCTGCCCAGTGCACACTTCCCTACAGGAATATCTCACTGGAGCACCCAGCAATCAACCTCTTTTTTCCCCTCCCCAAGCCACCTTGTGCATGCGATTCTCTGGCTCAAAACCTGTTGTCAGGGAACCCCATCTGAGAAACATATAGCTTCATGTATATGTTCCTGAAATATGAACCTGGAAGTTCAGAGGCAATGCGAGAAGTGACGTTCAGAACTAGGTGGTGTCAACAGCGTCAGCGGTCCCTGTAGGCTTGAAGGCTACGTGTCAGCATTGAAAGCTAAGCATTGCACATAACTGGTACTACAAGAAAAAGTGCAGAGATGGAAGAAGGAATGTGTGTGTGTGGGGTGGGGAGGGGGGAGAAGTAGAGATGAGAGGGACTACTTTAAAAACATTTTTTTAATGTTTATTTTTGAGAGAGAGACAGAGTGCAAGTGAGGGGAGGGACAGAGAGAGAGGAGATGCAGAATCCGAAGCAGGCTGCACACTCTGAGCTGTCGGCACAGAGCCCGACGCCGGGCTCGAACTCACGAACGGCGAGATCATGACCTGAGCTGAAGTCGGAGGCTTCACCATCTGAGCCACCTAGATGCCCTGAAAGGAGTTTCTTAAAATCATTTTTGGGAAGAGAGACGATAAACATCAATCAATGAACAGATGTATTAGGATTGAGAAGTTGTGTTCGCCAGAGTTCGTTTTCTAGGTACAGGACTATCTTTATGGGATAATGCAGTGATTAGTGTAATGCTCTCTCATTTTCCAACCTTCCCCCCAACACCCTCAACCTGAATATGCAGACATAGGTGGGCGCCAAGAGCTCAGAGGATAGAGAGGGAGGAATGTAAAGTTCGAAGGGAAATCAGTAAGGACGAAAATGAAGACAGGGTCACCGGGAGTTGGGTTGCTTAGAAAAAACAGACAGGAGGGACCTGGGTAGAAAGGGGGCTGAAATAGAGCCGCTGAGGGACAAACGTCTGAAGGGATTTCTGTCAAGTTGTTCCCTATGGACCATAGTCTATAGATTCCCCTCACCCTTTGTCAGGTAAGGGTTCTCCCCCTACCAGGGACCCTGCCTAGTGACCTCGGCCCCCAGCTTCAGTTGATTAGACCTGTAATGGACCCCTGAACTCATGTGGGCCAGTCGGAAATTTGGAGTTGGGATTCAGAGACACAGGATTCATGTCTGTGTGCAGTTGGAATTACAGTAATGTAAGCCTGGGAGCTGAGGCATGGCTGTCTTCCAGACAAGGAAGCAAAGAGGACCAGGCTACATAGAGTGGACTCAATTATGTGCATAGAGAAAAAGAAATATGAGAGACAGGCAGAGTACTCTGTCTCCCTTATGGATTTCTAGGTCTTGCCTGAAGTCTTCTGTGAAGCTCAGTTCCATTCAGGTCCTTTCGTTTTATGGGAAACTCTTGTACCCCAATAACAAATTAAGTCTAGTCCAACGTACATTTTAGTACTTTAATTAAAAGAGTTTTCCAGGAGCGCCTGGGGGCTCAGTTGGTTAAGCGTCCAACTTCGGCTCAGGTCATGAGCTCAAGGTTCGTGAGTTCGAGCTCTGCATTGGGCTCTGTGATGACAGCTCAGAGCCTGGAGCCTGCTTCAGATTCTGCGTCTCCTTCTCTCTTTGCCCCTCCCCCGCTCGAACTCTGTCTCCGTCAAAAATAAATAAACATTAGGGGCGCCTGGGTGGCGCAGTCAGTTAAGCGTCCGACTTCAGCCGGGTCACCACGATCTAGCGGTCCGTGAGTTCGAGCCCCGCGTCAGGCCTGGGCTGATGGCTCAGAGCCTGGAGCCTGTTTCCGATTCTGTGTCTCCCTCTCTCTCTGCCCCTCCCCTGTTCATGCTCTGTCTCTCTCTGTCCCCCCCCCCCAAAAAAAAAAGTTGGGAAAAAAAAATAAACATACATTAAAAAAATTTAAAAAAGGTTTTCACTTTCACTATCTGAAGAAAATGAAAACACTATCTCAAAAAGATATCTGCACCTCTGTGTGCATTGCAGTATTATTAACCGTAGCTAAGACATGGAAACAACCTAAGTTTCCATTGACAGATGAATGGATAAAGAAAATGGGGTCTACAATGGAAAATTACTCAGTCACATAAAAGTAGGAAATCTTGGCACTTGTGACAACATGAATGGCCCTGGAGGGCATTATGCTAATTAAAAGAAGTCAGACAGAGAAGAAAAATATTGTATGATCTCACATTTATATATATGGAACATGGAATCTAAACAACAACAACAAAAACAAAAGAAAAAAGAAACAGCTCATAGATACAGAGATCAGATTGGTGTTTGCCAAAAGTGGGAGGCGGGGGTGGAGGAAAGGGGTAAAGGGGGTCAAAAGATACAAACTTCCAGTTATAAAACAAATAAGTCTTGGAGATGTAATGTAGAGCAGGGTGACCATAGTTAATAATACTCTACTGTTTATTCGAAAGTTGCTAAGAGAGTAGATCTGAAAAGTGCTCATCCTAAGAAAAATCACCACAACTAAGGGAGGCGATGAATGTTAACTAGACTTATTCTGATGAGTATCTTGCAATATATAAAATAGCAAATCATTATGTTTTATACCTGAAACTAATATAACGCTGTATGTCAATTATACATATAAAAAAGGTCTGAACGAAGGATGGTGGTACAAGAAGTTGGGTTGCAAACAAAAATAGTCCTTTAGAGAACATGTGGAATTGACTCTGTTGAAGTGATATAAAATGGAGTGAATAATGGAGATTTCGCTAGAGTGGGACAGGAAAGTAGCTTGATTTTGTAACTTACAACAATACACATATGGCCCATGATTAAAGGGGAGAAAAGAAAAGTATTGAGGGAAAACCATTTTGCAAATTCCCTTAGAGATCACTAGAGAAAAGAAATGGGTGTGGAAGGGAACATCCAGTGTATATCAGGTGAAAGAGTTCAGGAAGTGAGTTGATAGCAATACTTATGTCTTCAGATGAAGAAAATGTTAGAAAGAAGCAAAGCCAACTTTACATTTAAATGGGATTATATATGAGTACTTATAAACGAAAAAGGAAAAATGTAGAGTGGTGGATATTGTATTTGTGTCAAAAAGTGGAGGTGTCGTGTGTTAGTTTTCCAGGGAACGCAGACTGAGTGACTTAAATCTATTGTCTCATGGCTCTGGAGGTGAGAAGTCCAAAACCAAAAACATGACCAGAGGGGCCATGCTCCCTCTAGAGGCTCTGGTGGAGAATCTTCCTTTGCCTCATCTCAGCTTCTGGTGGTTCCAGGTGTTCCTTGGCTTGTAGCAAGATCACCCCAATCTCTGCCTCTGTCTTCATATGGCTTCCTCCTCTCTATGTGTCCCCGTGTCTTCACATGGCATTCTCCTCTTTTCTCTTTTATAAGAATACCAGTTATATTGGAGTAAAGGCCCACACCAATGACCTCATTTTAACTTGATGACATCTGCAAAGATCCTATCTCCAAATAAGGTCACGTTAACAGGTGCTAGGGGGTGGGGAGCTGGAAGGTTGGGACTTCAACTTTTTTTTTTTTTTTTTTTTTTTTTTTTGGTGGTGGAGGGAACAATTCAACCCCAACTGGACTGCATGGACATGTTTCATTATTCAGTAAACAAATGTTTTTCTACTGTAGATATTGTAGCTCATATCTTCCAAAAAAGGCCACCACGATGTCTCCCATTCTAGGTCCTCTTCTGCAGTGTGTCCTTACCACTCCTCCATTGATAGATGGAGCGTAATTCCCCTCCCCAGAGTACAGACCTGCTTTAGTGAATCTTGTTGTAACCAATAGAATGGAGCACAAATGATACCATATGACTTCTGAAGTTTCTCCAGGAGAAGCCCGGTGGCTTCTGTCTAGGTCTTTGGGAATGCGCGCTTTCTGGTCGCACCTTCTCAGGATGCTCCCTCTGGGCACATGGCCAGTAACCTGTGATAAGCCCAAGACGCAGTGAGAGGCTGCATGTAGGTGCGCCAGATGGCAGCCTCAGCTGAGCCAAGTTTTCAAGTTATCCTTGCACAGGATTTAGGCATTGCGTGAAGAAGCCTCCAGGTTACTCCCGACCTAAGGCATTTAGGTCATTCCCTGTCATTTGATTCTTCCCAGCTGTAGCCCCAGGCATTGCAAAACAGAGACAAACCACCCCTGCTGTGCTCTGCCCAAATTCCTGACCACCAGAAGCCCTGAGTATAATAAAATTGTACTTGTCTCATGCCACCAGTGTGAGGGGATTTGTGATGCAGCCACAGTCATTGGAATGCTGGGGCACAACTCATTAGTTGCGTTTCAACGTGAGTTTAGTGGGGCACTAAAAATTAAATTAAAAATTAAAAATTTTGTATGCTATATCTTGATATTTTATGTAAAAATATAAACAGCATATTTTTGTTGTTAAAGTATATAGTTACATTTCTTTAAAAAAATTTTTTTTGATGTTTACTTTTGAGAGACAGAGGGCGATCAGGGGAGGGGCAGAGAAAGAGGGGACACAGAATCCAAAGCAGGATTCGGGCTCTGAGCTGTCAGCACAGAGCCGGACATGGGGCTCAAACTCACGGACTGTGAGATCATGACCTGAGCTGAAGTCGGATGCTTAACTGACTGAGCCATCTGGGTGCCCCCATAGTTATGTTTCTTAAATAGGATTGCCAGTATATCAATTAATAATTCCAGTGTCAGTGAGAACCTTCTTCCCAACCTCAGATGGAAACTTTCAATATATATATTTTTAAGTTTATTTATTTATTTGGAGAGAGAGAGGGTGGGAGGGGGGCAGGGGACAGAGCAGAAAAAGAGAATCTCAAGGAGGCCCCATGCCTGTTATGGAGCCCAGTGTGGGGCTGGATCCCACAAACTGTGAGATCATGACTGAGCTGAAACCAAGAGTTGGATGCTTAACCAACTGAGCCACCCAGGCACCCAGAAACTTTCTACATTGTAACAGTAAGTGTAATATTTGCTGTAGGCTTTCTGTAAATTGGTTTATCAAAATAGGAGATAAAGTATTTTATCCTGGTTGGCAAAAAGTATTTTTTAAATATTTTATTTTTATTTATTTATTTTTAAAGTTTATTTCTTTCTTTTAGTAATCTCTACACCGAATGTAGGGCTTGAACTCATGACCCTGAGAATAAGAGTCACACGCTCTTCCAAATGGGTCAGCTAGCCGCCTCTAAAGGATTTTTTAAAATCATGACAGGATGTTGAATTCTACTGAATTAAAATCTTTTCCTCCATCTATTGAGATGGTCATAATTTGTATCCTTTAATCCTTAAATGTAGCATAGGATATTATTTAATTTTATATTGTCAAACCAACCTTATATTCCCGTGAGAAGTGCAACTTCATCATGACTTTAAACCAAGTTACTCTATTTATGCCTTTCTTTCTCCCGCTCGTATGCAATTATTGTCATGTATTTTAATCCTACCCTTTTAAGCACTACAGGATATGATTGTTACTATGTTATATATTCAGCGTTCATTTGTTCACTAACTTATTTATCCCTTTCTTTTCTTTTCTTACATGTCAGTCCATATGGGATCGTTTTTCCTGCTTGAAGTGTATTCTTTAAAATTTTCTTTAGAGTGGGTCTAATGGTGGTAAATCATTTCTACTAGCCTGGAAATACCTTCATTCTGTCTTTTTCCTTGTCCAATATTTTCTCTGCATATAGAAATCTAGCACGATGGTTATTCACTTGTAGAACATTGAAGGTTCAGTTCCTCAGTCTTCTGACTTCAACTATAGCCGTCAAGAAGTGTCAATATACCTCTCTTTCAGTGGTAACTTTTCAGATCCTCTCTTTGTCTTTGAAGTTCTGTGTTTCCACAGGATTTATTTGGGTATGGATTTATTTTTACTTAACGTGTTTAGGATTCATTGTGATTCTTGAATCAGTAGATTAATGTTATTCATCAGTTTTTGGAAAACTCTTTCTGCCCTTTATCATGACAACTCTCCCCTCTTAGCACCTGCTCTGTTTCCTCTTTCATTGTGTTGTGGAGCTCAGATTAGATACTCGATAGATCTTTCCACTTTATCCTGAGGGTTTCTCAATTTTTATTTCATATTTTTAAAAAATATTTTTTCTTTCTGTGCTGCATTCTGGATACTGTCATCTGGACGGCCTTCTGATTCAAAGATTCTTTTATCATCTTTGTCAAATCTGTTGTGTTTTTAGTCTCAATTATTTTCATTTTCAGGTTATGAAATACTATTTGATTTTTTTTATGTCTGCCCTGTTGTATTTAATAAATTCCTTTTCCCCGAAAATATATTCAAGCTTTCAAACTTACCTTTTATCTCTTTAAAAAAATTTTTTTAATGTTTCCTTATTTTTGAGAGAGAGAGAGAGGGAGAGAGAGAGAGCAGTAGCAGGGGAGGGGCAGAGAGAGAGGGAGACACAGAATCCGAAGCAAGCTCTAGGCTCTGAGCTGTCAGCACAGAGCCTGACGCAGGGTTTGAACTTGTGAACCACGAGATCATGACCTGAGCTGAAGTTGAATGCTTCACCTACTGAGCCAACCGGGCACCCCTCCTTTTATCACTTTAAACATACCAAGCAGATTTTCTTCATTATCTGTATCAATAATTCCATTTTCTTTTCTTTTTTTTCTTATAAAACTAATTGTGGGGACGCTTTGTGCATAGGGTATGGGTGCTTACCTCCAGAAATAATTTGTTTTTGTCTTTTCCCATGTACCTAAGAACACTAAGGTTGGAGATCCATTTTAAGCTGTCCCCATGGCTTGAATTTTGTCAGTTATATATGTGGCATAGGTCTTCCCTCATAGCTTGCTTTTAACTTTGTTTACCATGTTTTTTATTGAACTAAAGTTTTTTTTTTTTAATTTTAAGGAGAGCATTAAAATTTTTCTTTGTCATTTTGTTTTAGAGGTCCCTATTCTAAGTCATATGTTCTTAAGAGGTCCCTATTCTAAGTCATAGGTTCTATATTTTTTACCTAAAATACTAGAAAAAAGTTTGATTTTTATATCTGTAAATTATTTTTATTTATAGTGTAAAATAGAAAATTTATTTCTTTTCCTAATGAATATCCAGTAGTCTAAGTGCCACTTACTAAATGGTTTATTTTTTCCTTGCTGTTTTGAAGTACCATGTTTCAGTGTATGTAAGAGTCTATTTCTGGGTTCTCTCTTCGTTCCATTGGTGCCTTTACCTCCACATAGTCTGCTTAATTTGTTTTTCTTTTTCAAACTTACTTGACTACCAAAATTTAGGATCATCCTGTCAAGTATCACATTAAAACCTGTTTGAAAAATTAATTGAAATTGGGTAGAATTTTTGTAGATTTGGATCTACTTTACAGTAGTAACTTTAAAAAGTTTTTGAGTCTTGGGGTGCCTGGGTGGCTCAGTTGGTTGAGCATCGGACTTCGGCTCAGGTCATGACCTCATGGTTCGTGAGTTTGAGCCCTGAGTTGGGCTGTCTGCTCTCAGCACAGAACCCACTTTTGATCCTCTGTCCCCCCCTCTCCCTGTGCCCCTCCTCTGCTCACATTTTCTCTCTCTCTTTCTCTCTCAAAAATAAATAAAACATAAAAAAATAAAAACAGACTTTATTAAAAAAATTTTAGTCTATCTATGAATGCAGTATATATCTATGAATGTAGTATATATATATATATAGTATAATACTATATAGTATATATATAGTATTATTTCTTCAATGATGTGTTATAATTTTCTCAACAAAATTCTTGCAGATCTTCTGTTCCTCATTACATTTATAATTTTTGTGTTTGTATGTAGATGGTATCCTTTTTTTTCTTTATACTTTCTACTTGATTTAGCTGGTCTTTAGAAATACCATTATTTTCTGTATGTTGATCTTATATCCAGCAACTTTAATGAACTCTTTTTTGTACTCTAAGTTTATTGAAATGCTTCTTTGGCATTTCTATGTCTTTGATCATATCATCTACAGATGATCATATCATCTACATCATCTGTCTTTTCCTTTTGAATGTTTATTCCACTTAAAGTATTGATTAGTAAGCATTCTTGTTTATTCTTAACTTAAGAATGTTTCAATAGTTTTGCCATTTAGTGTGATGAAGGTTGTGAGAATTTTGAAGAATCTGAGAGTTATTTTTTTTATCAGATTAAGTAAGCTCTCTTCTATTCCTCTTTTTCCTAAGTCCCCCCATGAGTTAATATGGACTCTTGTTGAATGCACTTTTGGTCTCTGTAATCTTGAAAGAGATAAATTCTTTTGTCTTTTCAAGACCTGAAGTCATTTATGCCCATAGTTTCAGTTCTATGGTCTTAATCTTTAATTCAACATGATTTATACCTTGAATTCTATTTGTATACTTCACCTGTAAAATTTTATATGTACACAGTAGAGGAAATTGCCTCAAATCAAGAGGTTATAGAACTATTTTAACTAGAAGTCTGATCGAAAGATGTAGTACTCCTAAAAAGATATGTCTGTATCCTAATCCCTGGGACTTGTGAATGTGACCTTATTTGAAATGTGTCTTTACAGATGTTATTAAGTAAAGGATCTCAAGATGAGATCATCCTAGATTATCCAGGTGAACTCTAAGTCCAATGATAAGTGTCACTCTGAGAAACATCCAGAAGAAGAAGGTGGATTCCTTACATGGTCTTCTCCCCCTTCTCTCTGTATCACACGGCCACAAGCCAAGGACTGCCTGCAGCCACCAGAATCTGGAAGAGGCAGGGAAGGTTTCTTCTCTAGAGTCTTTTTTAAAATTTATTATTTTATTTATTTATTTTTGAGAGAGAGACAGAGCACAAGTTGGGGAGGGACAGAGAGAGACACATACACGGAATCTGCAGCAGGCTCCAGGCTCTGAGCTGTCAGCCCAGAGCCCACCGCGGGGCTCAAACTCGTGAATCGGGAGATCATGACCTGAACCAGTTGAATGCTTAACTGACTGAGCCACCCAGGCACCCCTCCACTAGTCTTTAGAGGGAGTGCAGCTCTATGGACAATTTGGTTTTGGACTTCTGGCTTTCAGAACTGTGAGACAATAGATTTCTGTTGGGGCAATTTGTTATGACATCCCTAGAAAACTAATATATTAGGGGTTCTTTATTCTTGTTATTAATTCTTTCTCTATTTTATATGTTGCAAACCTCTTCCATGAGCCTCTTGTTTTTTAACTGAGTATGGGCTATCATCGTCTCTTTTCACACAGGGAGTCCCATTGTCTTCTGAGCTTTTCTTCCAGAAAGATTAAAAAAAAATTTTTTGTGTGTGATTACGGTAAAGGTGGAGTCATAGCAGTCTCAAGAAAAAGTATGGCTCTTATTAGAGGCACTGAAAGTGGAAAGTCTCTTGGTAAAACACAAATCAATTTTGAAATCGTTGTAACATTATTGACAGTACTAATTAAGGAAGGATTGCACCTTCACACGAAGCAGGAAGACATTTTTATTATTCTGGGACAATTAGACAGGGAAAATAAATCTATAAGATTTATAGAAAAGCAGCTGAAATCTATTCATTCAGTGTGTACTCAGATGAAAAATTCCATGTACATTTGTGTATGTGTGTTAAAGTATCATTGCTTATAGTATTTAAGATGTAGCCTTTTGTAATTTCCTGTACACTCTTTTCTTAGTCTGAGATATAATTTCGTTTTTATAAATATTTCCCTTTAGAATGACTTAAGCCTAGAAAATCCCAGACCGATAATATGGTGCCACCCACAGTTATTATTATGCCATTGCTATTAATAGATACTGTTCAGTAGCAGAGTAATTAAGCGCATTATCTAAATAGAAAACTGCTTTCAAGATTTTTAGAATAGGTATTACATTGCCATCATCTCTAAAAGCATGGATTTCCCCCCACCTTGGGTCACCAGTAGAGGATCTTCATATGCATTCACATGGATAAGTATTTTTCTCATTTGCTAAGAAGAAAAATTGATATTTTGCACGAGGGTTTTGGAGCAGAGAAGCTGGAGTCTCTTAGCTTGGCGTATCATACAGTGGAGCTCCGAGACAGGTATTTTCCCTCAAGTACTTCAGCAGTGACCTCAACTACTGGGGCTCAGATTCAACATAATTGCAGCACAGCAAGGGAGGCCCTTCTGGAAACCAGCTGCTTGATCAAGGATTCATTTATCAGGAGGATTATGACTCCACACATTTTTCTAAACTGTTGTGGCCATTTACAGGGGGAAAAAAAGAGAGGAGTCTGGGGAACTAATTAGGAAGGAGTGGCTCCCCTCCGAGTCATGACCTTAACCCCACTGAGAAAGTGTGGGATTTACTTTACCTAAGTAAGAAAAGAACATAAATAGTTGGCAAAAATGCTTTGTGCTGTGAGTTCCAGCAGGTAATGAATTGGCCTGATACAGAGAGAGAGAGAGAGAGAGAGAGAGAGAGAGAGAGAGAGAAACAAATGCAAGAGAAACTCCGAATGCTTTAACAATAGCAATTAAATGCATTATTATGGCATATTATTTTGCGCTTTCCTGATTACAAGAAAATAAATCAAGTCTGTGATTAGCATATAGAATATAATATGCAAACCATTTTCTTTCTTCTTTTTTTTTTTGGTCTTTGGTAGGTCATGAAGTTTTGCCACAATTCTGTTATTCCCCTCCGTATATTGTGTTTTCTCTGTCTGCATTAATGCCCTTCGTTAATTTGGAAAATCCTTAGGCTTTGCCTTGTAGAATATCACTTCTGCATCTCCTCTGCCCTGTCCTTTTCCAGCTCCTGTTGAGTATTACACATTCTCATCTTATTCTCCATGTTTTTTTAAATCCCTCTTTCATTTTTTTAATCTCCCCAAATATTTGTGTTACGTTCTGAGTAATTTCATCATGTCCACCTTCCGGTGGCTGAGCTGTTTCAAATGTACTGCTTAATCCATTCGCTAAGATTTCAATTTCAATGGCTGTAGTTTTCCTTTCTTGACGGTCCGTTTTTAATAATACAAAAACCAAACAAACCCAGAGGGTTCATTTTTGAAAGTCTTTCGTTGTGTGTTGGGAAGATTTTCCATCTCTGTATAGTAAGCAAACTGGCAGACAGAAGAAAATGTAATAGCGAGAAAATTCAAATTAACCACAGCGAGTACTTGCACATCTTTGTATAGTTTATAGAGTTCTTTAACATATTGGTATTTAGTTTGATCTTCATGGTACTCTTATGAGGTGCTTACTCTTATTTCCATTTTATGAGTAACAAAACTGAGGCTCAGAGACTTACCTAAGGTCTCCAAACTAGTAATAAGTAGAGCTGAAATTAACACACATGTTCTATGACTCTCGTTCTATCCCATAATTTCCCAGCACATAATCCTTAAATTATTTTTGTGTACTTGGCATGGGATTGTGGAGGGCTGAGTGATTAGGGAAAGGTGTCTTTATTCCTTTATCTATAAATTAAACTTCCTTTGGAAGAAGCTAATCGGGCTCAGCCCAAGATAACTCCAAATGTTTCCTCAAAATGACAACGCCTTTTCAGAATTACTTATTTTTCCTTCCTTATTATTATTTTTTTACTACTTCCTGCTTTATTTTTTCCTACTTTTATACCCCCCCCCCTTTTTAGGATCTTATCTTCTATATGGCAATTTACAAATTGCAATCGATAATAATTTAAGATCTACTACTTTTTAATTTATTGGATCATTGTGAGGATGAAGTTAGATGATGTACATCCAAGTTCCTCATGGTGTCTGGTTCATAACGGGCATTCAAACAAACAGCCACTGGTAAGTTATTTTATTTGCACAGAAAGAATAAGTGCTAATCCAATGAAGTCGTAATTCATCTTGTATCCCTTACAGCATGTATCAGTCGTGGTTCTCCAGAGAAATGGAACCACTAGTGTGCACGTGTGTGAGTATGCATGTGTCTGTGTTGAGAGAGGGGGAGAGAGAGAGAGAGAGAGACTGATTTTAAAGAATTGGCTCATGGGACTGTCGGAGGCTGGTAAGTCTAAGATTTGTAGGGTGGGCTGGTGGTAGGCTGGAAACAGGATTTCTATGTTGCCATCTTGAAGCAAAATTTCTTCTGCAGGAAACCTCAGTTTTTGAAAATTAGCCATCACACAGCGTGTAGTATTAATCCACAGCTTTGTGTAAACAGAGCCTACATCACGTGTTTTTATTGAATTCAGTTAAACTATTTTTTTTTGGAGAATGTTTCTCATGTATCACACCAAGCTTTAATTTATCCACATTGCATCAGAAAACTTACTCCCTCCCTTTGCTCACCTTCCAAAAAAGATATTTGAAAAATATTGGCATCACTAGCTTCACTGTGGAGCTTGCCATGGTGACGGCTTTTCGACAAATTTCAACTGAATATTTGTAGTCTAATGTGTTTACTTGGTATTAACATAAGAAGCTTTAAAATAGGTCCTGACATAGATTTGGTGTTGTACTAAATACTGTATATGTATTTTTAAGAAAAGATTTTACTTTTAAGGTTGGCTCAGTCATTTAAGCATCTGATTCTTGATTTTGGCTCAGGTCATGATCACATGGCTTGTGAGTTCAAGCCCCATGTCGGGCTCCACAACAACAGTGTGGAATCTGCTTGGGATTCTCTCTCTCTCCCTCTCCCTCAGCCCCTCCCCTGCTCATGCACACTCTCTCTCTAAATAAATAAATAAACTTAAAAAAAAAGATTTTATGTTAAGTAACCTCTATACCCAATCTGGGCTCTAACTCACAATCCCGAGATCAAGAGCCGTGCACTCTACCCCGTGAGCCAGCCAGGCACCACTGTATATATATTATCGATAAGCTTTATAACAACCCTATTGAGTAAGTACTATTACTAGAATATCTATTTTATAGATGAGGAAATGGAAACTCATAGGATTTAAATTACTTGTCCAAGATCATAAACTTGACTACAAGTGAAAATCCGACCTATTTGAATGTAGGCTATAGCTTATAGGCTACAGCTTTAACCACTAAGTTTGGGCACCTCTTCGTGTTCTTATGATACTAATTTATTTTAGTAATAATACCTAAGGCACTGGAAAAGCTTTAAATACATTCTGAATCAAAGCATTTGTATGTAGTAACTGAACTCTTAATACATGTAGGAGAATTGAGTCCTTTTTCATATGAACCCTTCTACAACAAGGATGTAAGAACTGGAAATCAGTTTCTTAACTACTTCTAAGATTTCTCTCTTGGAACTTTTTAGTTTAAAAGTAGGGTTTCTGAAATAATGCTTTATGCAACATTAATTCTGTATGGTATCATTAAATATTACTTGGAAAAAGGGTTCTTTGGTCAAATAAACTTGGGCAAATCTGGGTTAAAAAAGTCCAAAGAGATTGTTTTCTTCAGTATTTCTGAGTGTGGCATGCTGAAAGGGCATGATCACTTTCCAAATGTGGAGTAAGCTATAGCCGGTCGCAAACTTTATCTAAGCAGCAATTCATGGGACTAGTGTCCCAAAGAACACACTTCTGGGAAATGCTGTCCCAAGGTTAAGATAACACTTTATAATAGCATCTTTCTTGTTGGAATGATTTAAATCTAAATTTAACAAAGTAGATAAGCTGGAAACCCAGACAGCTAAGGGACACCACCGGTAAAGCAGTTATGTTGTAGAGGAGAGCTGTGTAAAACAAGGTTCCATAAGGGATCAAAGTCAAGGATATTATGCCTCAGAGAACGTTTGTGCCATAACTCTCCATGGAATCTGGAAGTGCAGAGTTTCCTTAAAATCACTGACTTCTCTATGCTCCTTCTGGACGGTCAGGGAAATCCACATTCCCAAAGCTCCCACAATCAAGTTTCAAATAATATTTTGCATTTGTACCATAACTTCTCTTTCTTCAAACCATTTCTACACCTATTACCTTATTTAACCATGTCAGACTCACTGGTAAGTTGTGATAGGTCTGGTTTTCACAGCTGTAGAGGTGACTTGAGAATTCTCCTGCTTTACAAATTTTTGGTTTTGTCTGGAGCTATGCTTTAGGAATCAGTGAAGCACATCCCCAAGCAATGAGGCAGAACTATGGACAGCTGGGAAATTGCAGCTCGCACACCAGCTTGGGATTCTGTTACCAGCAAGGGTTTTTTTTTTTTTCTTTTTCAAACAAAGGCTCTTAGATGATTATGAAACTAACAAGTTTTCTGTATTCATGGAATCTACTCACATCACGGAGTTCTCATCTGCCCACTGTGAGAAGGACTGTAGCTATTTAGCGTTTTGTTGTTGTTGATATATTTTTCATGTTTTTTTTTCTGATTATAACACAGGCATGCTCACTATAAAGAATTCATACAGTGCAGAAATGTATAACACGGAAAGTGACAGTTCTTGACGATCTCATTGCTATCAATGGGTATTAATAATACGGTTTTTATTCTTCTAGGTGTAATTTTACTATTTATTTGCTGTCAGCTATATACTATATTATGTTATGTTACATTATACTATTTTAATTTAAGAATAACGTACTTACAGAAAATTGCACTGTCTTAAGATTACACCCTAGTGAGTTCTAGGAAAGTGGGCACACTCATGTGACCCACGTAAAAAAATAGAACCTTACCAGTCCTCCAAAAGCTCCTCTTGTGTCCCGCTCTTGATCACTTCTTCCTCCTCCCCAGAGGTAACCATTTATTTGACTTTGAATTGAATACCTGAAGTTATTTTTTTGAACCCTATGTAAATGGAATCATGGAGAATATGCTCATTTGCGTCTGCCTTCCTTTCATTCCACATTATATTGATGAAATTGTTTCACACTGTACCATGTAGCCACCCATTCATTGTAACTGCTGCATAATTTCCCGTTGTGTGAATATACCACAATTCGACTGTGGATGGACATTTGCAATGGTTCTAGTTGTGGGGTATCATGAATAATGCTGCTGTGAACATTGTTGTGTATGCGTTTAGGTGCGTTTCAGTCAGATAGACACTAAAAAATGAAATTGTTAGTCTATTGGACATACATTCAGCTTTAGGTGGTGATGCCATACTTGCTGCCAAAATGGCTTCAGATGGGGCGCCTGGGTGGCGCAGTCGGTTGAGCGTCCGACTTCAGCCAGGTCACGATCTCGAGGTCCGGGAGTTCGAGCCCCGCGTAGGGCTCTGGGCTGATGGCTCAGAGCCTGGAGCCTGTTACCGATTCTGTGTCTCCCTCTCTCTCTGCCCCTCCCCCGTTCATGCTCTGTCTCTCTCTGCCCCAAAAATAAATAAACGTTGAAAAAAAATTCAAAATGGCTTCAGAAAAATATACTTCTACAAACAGCACATGGAAAGTTGAAATGCTCCACATCTCCACCACTTGGCAAGGCAGTCTGTCTCATTTTAGTCATTCTGGTTTGGGTGTGGTGACGGTTCATTGTGGTTTTCCTTCACATTTACCTGATTACTAATGAAGTTAAGAAACTTTTTTGTTATTGGTAATTTTCTCAAGTGTTAATTCAAGCCTCGTGTCCAATTTTCTATTGGGTCATTTGTGTCTTTTTCTTATTGAAATAGGTATACTTTCCAATTCTAGATACAAATACCTTGTGAGTTATGTGTATTGAAAATACCTTCTTTCACTCTTGGGTTTTCATTTTTAATTTTCTTAAAGTTGTCTTTTGATGAGCATAATTTTATTTTTTTTAATGTTTATTTATCTTGAGAGAGAGAGAGAGAGAGAAAGAAAGGGAGCGGGGCAGAGAGAAAAGGAGACAGAGAGAGAATCCCAGAATCCCAAGTAGGCTCCACTCTATCAACACAGGCTCTGTCACATGAACCATGAGATCATGACCTGAACGGAAATCAAGGGCTGGTCGCTTAATGGACTGAGCCATCCAGGTGCCCCTTGATGAGCGCAATTTAAAAATGTTAATGTAACTCATTTAATTACCTTTTCCCTTAAAGATTGGTTTATCTTGTGTCTTCTTTAAGAAATCTTCACCTAGCCCAAGATCATGAAAATACTTTCCTGTGTAATCTTTTGAAAGCTTTCTTACTTTATTTTATTTTTTATTATTTTTTTAAAGAAAGATCTACATCGAATATGGGGCTTGAACTCATGACCTCGGGATCAAGAGTTGCATGCTCTACAGATTGAGTCTGCCAGGCACCCAGAAAACTTTCTTACTTGGGACTTGGCTTTACAAAATGCCTGGAATTAATTTTTGAATATGGCATAAGGTAGGAGTCAAGATTCATTTTTGTTCTATATGAATATCTAATCGGCCCAGTGTTATTTATTGAAAAGTCTTCTTGTCTCGGTGTTCTGGAATGCCAGAATGATGAATCGAGAAAAAAGGTATTATCTTTTGGAATGGCAATTATTTATTTTGAACATAGTCCGTATGTCTTTTATCATCTTCTCTGTATTTTCTATCCCACTGCTCTTGTGTCCTTCAGTCTAGATATTGTTTTTTGACTTCCATGTTACTTCTGTCTTCAACTATGTCTAACCTGCTATTAAACTTACTTTTGGGCTTAATTTCAGTTATTCTATCTTTTATTGCTACTTTCCATTTGGTCCTTTTTTTAGTTTCCACCTCCCTAACAAAATTCTCAATCTTGTCCTATAAACCCTTACACATATCAGCTACTTAAAGTCCCTGTAGCATAGCTCCATTATCTGGATATCGGTGGCATACTTGTGTAGCTCATAATTTCTTTTGAGTTTGAGTCACAAAGTCTTTCTCCTTATATCCTAAGTGTTTAACAGAGAGTCAGAAATTGATCATGGGAAATTGTAGAGCTACTCTGATATTCCTCCAGAGAGACTATAGCTTTACTTCTAGTAGTTCACTTAAGGGCACCAGCAACCCCCCCCCCTTCCCCTCCTGCCCCCGTCATCTGAGTCCAATGAGGGATTGAGATAACACAAAACTTGACTTTAGTTTCTGTGGAGATGATTGTTTTCTGGTTCAACCACCCTCACTTCTAAAATGGAACTTTTCAGTGTCTTAAAAAAGATGGGAGCTGATGTGTGCTTAACTCTCATGTTTGCTCAGACCTCTGTTCCTGGCTCTTGAGAGCACTACTTACCTATCGTTCAACTCAATTCTTTTTTGTTGTTGTTGTTAAAATTTTTTTTTTAATATTTATTTTTTGAGAGAGAGAGAGAGAGAGAGAGAGATTGAGCGGGGGAGGGGCAGAGAGAGGGAGAGAGAGTGTGAAGCGGGCTCCATCCAGTCTCTGAACTGTCAGGGAAGAGCCTGACATGGGGCTTGAACTCACAAACCATGAGATCATAACCTGAGCCAAAGCCGGAAGCTTAACCGACTGAGCCACACAGGTGCTCCCTTAAAAACAAACAAACAAACACACAACTTTAATGTTTATTTATTTTAAGGGAGAGGGAGAGAGAGAGAATTCCAAGCAGGCTCCTGTGCTGTCATCTTGAAACCCGCCCAGGGGCTCGATCTCATGAGAACCGTGAGATCATGACCTGAACCTAGACCAAGAGTCAGAGGCTTAACTAACTGAACCTCTTAGGTGCCCCTCAAACTCAACTCTTGAATCAGCAGATACCTTCTGGGAAGAGTGGCCCTACAGCTGGCTTCTGCTCTTTGGGCTTCCTTTCTCCATTAGATCTTTGGTAACTCTCTGATAACTTCAAACAGATTAAAATAAATGTTATGGCTAGCTTTTCCAGCTTTCCTCAGTGGGAAGGTTGGTCCTAACTGACCTATTGTTGCTGGAAGCTTATATGATCCTAATGGTGCTTTTTGCCACATGGATATATAAAGTTTTAGGTACACAAATTATTGGTATGTAATTTTTTGACTTGAATTTTATGCGATGCTTACAGGAGCTATTTCCATCCAAAGTTATAAATATTGTCCCATTTCCCCCTAGTTTGTTATGGCTTTATTTAAAGAATATGATTTAATTTCATGTGGAATTCATTTCGGGGTAATGGATGAGGTAAACATCCAGTTTTGAAAATTAACACCTAGTGGGTAATAACATGTCTTCCCCACTGACTAGAGATGCCACCTTTTCTATTTATTTAATGGCTTTATATATCGCAACCCTTCTGAACTTTTCTGTTGAAGGAATTCATCTATTTAGTCCAGGGTATTTTCCATATAATTTTTAAAACAATTTTTAAGTGTATTTATTATGAGAGAGAGAGAGAGAGCAGGGGAGAGGCAGAAAGAGAGAATCCCAAGCAGCCTCTGCACGGCCAGCATCGAGCCTGACACAGGGCTCGAACCCACGAATTATGAGATCATGACCTACGCTGAAATCAAGAGTCGGATGCTTAACCGACTGAGCCACCCAGGTGCCCTTTCACATGAATTTAACTATAGTAGTTTAATAATACTTCAAAAATATCTGGAAGTTCTAATCTCTTTTCAGTATTTAAAAATTAAGCAGGTGTCACTTATTTTTTTTTTTTTTTAGATACTGATATAAATTGTGTTCCTGATCTGTTTTTAGTCAGCTTGGGCTACCATAACATAATATTGTAGACTGGGTAATGTAAACAACAGAAGTTTTTTTTTTTTTCTCACTGTTTTAAAGGCCAGAAGTCCCAGGCTCAGCAGGTCAGTTTCTGGTGAGGGATCTCTGACTTGCAGATGGCTGCCGTCTCGTTCATTCCTCATGTGGCTTTTCCTTGGCATGTGCAGATGTAGGGAGGGAGATCTCTCTCTCTCTCTCTGTCTCTCTGTCTCTGTCTCTCATTCTCTTTCTCTTCTTATAAGGACACCAGTCCTGGAGCTCCTGGCTGGCTCAGTTGGTGGAGCACGTAACTCTGCATCTTGGGGTTGTGGGTTCATGCCCCACATTGGGTGTAGGGATTACTTCAAAAAATATTAAAAAAAAATAAGGACACCAGTCCTAGGACTCCACACCAATGACCTCATTTAACCTTAATTACCTCCTAGAAGCCCTAATCTCCAAATGTAGTCACCTTGGGAGGTAAGATTTCAATACATGAACTTGGTGGTTGGGTGGGGGTAAGGACACCATTCTTATGTTGAAGACCTAATCCCCACTGTGATTGTTTCTCTTCTCTCTTATCCATCTTCCTGTCTTGAGGTTACCACTAACTAGAATTTTATGTTTATTATTATCTTTTGGGGACAATTTTTATCATGTATATACATATATATGCATATACACTTAGTTTTGAGCTCTTGTTTTAGAGCTTTATAAATATGGTATCATGCTGTATGTAGTCTTTGGGGATTAGCCTTTTTCACTCAATATTATGTTTCTAAGGTTAATCCACACAGCTGTAGTTTATTCATTTTACCCTCCTATATGATATTTCCTTATGTGAGTATTTCAAGATTTACTCATTGTGCTGTCAAAAGATTTTGGATTATTTCTTTTTTTTAATGTTTATTTATTTTGAGAGAGAGAGAGAGCGCGCGCGCATGCACACACAAGTGGGGAAGGGGCAGAGCGAGAGGGAAAGAGAGAATCCCAAGTAGGCTTTGTACCACCAGTGCAGAACCCAACATGAGGCTCAATCTCATGGACCATGGGATCATGACCTGAGCTGAAAACAAGAGTTGGATGCTTAATTGACTGAGCCATCCAGACGCACTGGATTATTTCTCAAATGAAAATGAGCCTATGAAAATTCTTGCACAATTCTCTTGCTGCATGATGGGAGTTTTCAGGATCCACCCCTAGGGGTGCAATTTCTAGGTCACAGGGTATACAAATCTTTAATTATGCAACATAATGACAAATTGTTTTCTAAAGTGGTTTCGTATACTCTCTACAAGAAAAGTACAAGTTCCTGTTGATCCACACTCTCCTGAACAATTGGTGTTGTTCTGGTTGTAATATCATTGTTAAGCCCCAACCCCACCATCTCTATGGACTTAGTATGATAAGGGCTAGTACTCTCTACTCGGCATTGTTCTTTTGCTCATTTTCTTCCTTTCAGTTTCTGCCAATGGCAGGGGTACTAGAGTTTTGAAGGTAGGAGGATGCAGAGGGCCTTTTCTTCCCCATTTTTGGCATATTCCTATCAATGTTCTTCCAACAATGACATTTCACCTCAGCAGCATTTCTAGTTTCCCACTTCTTTCCACACTCCTAGAATTAGCCTCATTGTGCTCACATAAAGGCACCAGAGCAGTGGAATGGTTTTTTTCTCCTCTGTGGGGAGTTCTAGCCCTGGAGGGGCCCCCTGTGCAGATCTTCCAATGCATGGCCTGTAGCAGCAAGTGGAACTCTGTCCTCAGAATTCTGACTCAGCTACTTGGGTTCTTTCTGTCCCTGAAGCACAGCAGCAGTGAGCCAATAGTCTGGGTCCCAAAGCCCCAGGCTTCCTTCGAGCTTTAATGTTATGATAACTCCTGACCTCTTCCCTTTATTCTCTGGGTCTTGGGGTAGTTAACTGCCTCCGGGAGTGACTAACTTGGTGTTACCGCAGTGTTTCCTTTTTGTTTTTTTTTTTTTCAGCCTTTCAATACCATGTAACCAATTCCCTATGTTAAATTCTCTCTGATAACATTACTATGTGGTTTCTCTTTCCTTGACTGATAAAGATTTGTTGGACTTCTTAAGTTTTGCCAATGTACTGGGCATGAAATGGTATCTCATTGAGCTCTCTTTGTGTGTGCGTGTGTGTGTGTGTGTGTGTGTGTGTGTGTGTGTGTGTGTTTCTGAGGTTATATTAAGGAGATTGGACATTTTTCCATAAGTTTATTTTCCATGTTTCATTTTCTGTAAAATAACTTTTTATGAATGTGCTCATTTTTCCACTGATTTTTTTTTTCTTATTGATTAGTAGTTCTTTGTGGATTCCGGATATCAACTGGTTTTAAGTTTTAGGTGTTGGAAATATCTTCTCCCAGTTTGTGACTTCTACTTTCCCTTTCTTTTTTTTTTAATGTTTATTATTTTTAGAGAGAGAGAGAGGGAGAGAGAGAGAGAGAGAGAAAGAGTGTACAAGAGCATGAGTGGGGGAGGGGCAGAAAGAGAGGGGGGACAAAGGATCCAAAGTGGGTTCTGTGCTGACAGCAGAGACCCCGATGTGGGGCTTGAACTCATGAATCGTGAGATCATGACCTGAGCCAAAGTCAGACGCTCAACGTATTGAACCACCCAGATGTCCTTCTACTTTCTTTATGGTATCTTTTCATTAGTCATTTTAAAATTTATTGTAATTTCCTTCATGTCATCTTTTATGATGAACTCTTTGCATCTTGTTCAAGAAACCCTTTTCTATCTCAAGATGAGAAAAGATAGGCACCTCAAATCATTTAAATTTTGATTTTCACATTTGGAATCTTGATTACATTGGGATTGTGTGTGTGAGAGACAGATGAGATGTAGGATTCCAGTTTCATTTCTTTTCCTGTATGGTTTCTAACTGCTACCTACCCTTTTATCTACTACCATATATATTGTGTCATATATCAAAGTTCCATGAATATGGGAGCCTATCTGTGGCTCTCCATTTTTTTAAATAATGGTCAATTTGTGTATCCCTGAAATAATATACTGTATCTTAATTCATATAACTTGATGCAAAGTCTTGATGTCTGTAAAGCAAATTCTTTACTCTTCTTTTCCAGGAATATCTTCCATGTTCTTGGGTCTTTGCCTTCCATATGTACCATTCCAAATTCCATGACAAATTTTATTAGTTGCATTTACACTATAGGTCATATGAGAGAACTGATGTATTTCCAGTATTATATTTCTATACATGGACATGAGATATATCACCATTTATTGTTTATTTACTGTCTTTCAATGTTTCATAATTTTTTTTCCTATACATATTTGAGATACATTCCTAGGTATTGCATGATATAGTTGAAATGGTAAATAGTGTCTTTTGGAAAAATTGTGTTGTTTGGTGATCCTTTCATCTCTTACCTCTTCCCTTAATTTTCCTCATTGTTCATTCTTTTGGATGAAGTTTAACATTATCTGCCATTTAAGACAGTCAGGGAGGTTTTGGTTGAAAATGAGCTCAATCTGTTTGTGTGGAACTGGCATGTTTATGATGCTGAATGAAACCCCTGTGTGAAAACTGAAGTTTCAGTGGAGACCACTAGATACGACAGATGAGCCACTCCAAAAGCAAATCAACACATCTAGATGTTACAAAGGTGTTCTCAAAAACCAGCTCCATGATTATTAAGTGCTCCAACCATCTCAAGGCTATAAAATGTAGATGGACGATTGGTGTGTGTGTGTGTGTGTGTGTGTGTGTATGTGTGTGTGTGTGAGCGCTTACATGCATGTGGGAAAGGAGAGTGCTGTTTTGTGGTCTGTGGTTTTCTTTGAGGGAGACATGAAGTGTTATTCATAATATCCCCAAACTTGAAACAATCTATTTGTCCATCGATGGTGGAGTGGATAACTAAATTGTGGTTAATTTGCACAATGGAATAGTATGCAGCAATGAAAAAGTACAAGCTATTGCTGCACATAACACCGTGGATGACTCTCACAGACTATATTTAGTGAATAGAGCCAGATACCAAAAGAGTACATACTATATGGAGTCTATTTATATAAAGTTCAAAACCAGGTAAAATTAACTTATGGTGCTAGAAGTCAAAGTGGCAGAGGAGGTAGTGATGGAGAGATAGCACAAGGGAGCCTGCTGGGATTCTGAATTGTACTGTATCTTGATCTCTGTGGTGGTTACATGTACCTGCAACACACACGTACAGGTGTGTATAAGCAAGGGAGAAGAGAATTTCAGGAAGAGAGGCTTGCTTATTATTTATTTATTTATTTATTTATTTATTTATTTATTTATGTCCTCTAGGAATTTAACGGACCGATAAAGCCTATAGATCATTTCTATATTTTTCTTACGTTTTCAGCAGAAATACAGCCACAGCGCCCAAGCGGAAAGCATGGCCATTATTCTGCCTTCCTCAACAATATTTTACCTTTGTTTCCAAATCTATCCTCACTTGGGCTTTAATCCTAAGGCGTGCATCTTCAAAATTATGCAATATTTAAAAAGATGACAGAAAACTAATGGATGGCTCTTGGATTTAAAATGATAGCAGACATGGGGGTTTTGAAATTAGTTTACTTGTTGATTCACTTACCATTTTTTCATCTTAATTGGTGATACATAGAATGTTCCGATGTTTTGACTCTTAATTCTATCCATTGAATGTTTTATTACCTATTTTACCTGAATCTAAGATTTTCCTGTTGATGTATGAAATATCTGTGTTCCTCCTTGGATTAGTTTCCTGTGGCCATTGTGACAAATTACCATAAACCTGGTGGCTTAACACAACACTTATTCTCTCATAGCTTTGGAGCCCATAAATGCTAAATCCGCATTCACTAGACTGGCGTCAAAGTGTGGACAGGGCTGCACTCTCTCCAGAGGCTCTATAGGGAGAATTCCTTCCTTGCCCCCGCCAGTTTCTGGCGGTGGCTGGCATTCCTTGGCTTGGGGCTCTATCATCCTAGTTACTGTCTCTGCGGTCACATTGCCTTCTCTTTTGTTTGGGTCAAATTTCTTTCTGTCTCTCTTTCATAAGGTATGTATGATTGCAATTAAGACCCAAGCCAATAATCCAGGATTATCTCTTCATCTCAAGATCCTTAATTTAATCACATCTGAAAGATACTTTTTCTGAACAAGGTAATATTTATAGGTTCCAGGGATTGGGACCTGATAGCTGTAGGACAGTCACCATTCAGTCTACTATACCTCTCCACCAAGTTGCAGGGACCATGGGAGCAGAGCCCTTGTATATTTTGGGTGCTCTCATTGCTTAAAACAGTGCAATGAGAATGTCTGGCACATAGTAGTCATTCACTTAATATATGTCAGGTAAGTAATCATAATGAGTAAATTTGAAGATCTTCTTTTAGAATAGGGGAGATCTGTTTTACTCCAAAAGATAGCCAATACCATTAGTTGGGATTTATAGTGAAGGGCTTCAGTTCATCTCACAAAGAATATTCTAATAACTAGACCTATCAGTCCACAGTTCGCGTTGCTTCATGAGGGAATAAACTCCTTGTATCTGGATGTATTCCAACAAGGTTTATCATCTGTTAGGGAGGGATGCTACAGAGGGTATTTTAAAATTAGTTGGGAAGGTGGTAGCAGAGAGCATTCAAGTTTGTCTTGTGTAAGTACTTTTACTTCTTCATATCTAAAGAACCCTAATCTCCTGAAATTTCTAGAATTCTTCTTTAAGCATTTTGTTAAATTGTTGGTTTTATGACCACTGAAAAAGATTCCCCTAGTTTATGGCCCTGTTGTGGCTGTTTTACAGAGGCGCCACAGAAATATATTTTTTTTTCCCATGGATCAGCTCTATGTCTCTGTAGACTGGTAACACCATACTGGAAGTTTTCAGTGCTAGCTAGCCTGAAAGAGGAATTTTTTTTTCTCTTTAATTTACAAATATGGCTCCAAGTCTTCAAATCTAATTTCCAACCTGGAATCTTGCCACTGATGTATAAAATATGGTCACTAAAATAATGCAATTGGCTTGTTTCATGTAGCAACACTGCCCAGGGATGAATCCATATGCAAATAAGTGAGGTCTCTCCATCAGGACAGTTGTCTCGAAAATTGATGATAGGAAAATGCAAAGTTTTCTTCTAAATTTCCTCTCACATGAAGCCACACACGATAACTGATCTTATGATCTTAACTAAATCGAGCTTTTGGCCAACGTAGTTGTGCCAGTTGGGATGTTTCTATCTGCAAGTAATGGAATTCATTGCCAAAGTGCCCCATGACAAGAAGCTTGGAAGATGGGCTGAAGCAAGTTGAGGCAGTTCCAAACATTATGTCCTCACCCAAATAATAACAGCAAGGGAAAGGAGGGGGAGATGTTGTTTCCCCGCATGTCGTCGTCGTCTTCTTCTTCTTCTTCCTCTTCTTCTTCTTCATCAGGGAGGAAAATCTTCTCCAGATGTTTCCCAAAGCATATCCTTTTCTGTCTCATTGGTCAGAACTGGGTCACATAATCATTTCCATTAAGGATGAGTAGAAAAGCAAATTTCTATAACGTTAACTCCCTTCATTGACAAGAAGGGGTTAAATCTGTCCTCATTAGAAACAGATGCCTCAAACGAACATTTACAAATAACTTTGCAGATCCCTTTGAGGTACTTTTTCTGATTCTCATTAACACACCTAGTAATGTAGGAAGTTGTTGTTAGTGGTGGTGGTTGGGAGTAGGGAAGGTACTGGGAACTACTACTAACTGGGTATCATGGACTAACCGTATCTACAGATGAAGAGACTAGACTCTACATAAGAAACCTGTCTAAGGTCACATGGCTAGGAAGCAGTGATGCTCCAATATGGACCATCGCTAATGATGATGATGAAGATGGTAATTACATCAGTTAATATTGAGTGCTTACTAGTATATGCCAGGCATTGCGCTGTTACTTTACATTGATTACTTCACTTAATTTTCAACCTTATGATGGAGGTAGTGCCTCTGTTTTGTAGATAAGGAAACTGTGGTTCAAGGTCACACATTTAGTAAGTGTGGGTCTACGATTAGAACTCCAATGCTCCCCTTAGGGCTGGGCACTTCTTAAAACTGTACTGGTTTCCTATTCTACTTCCTACATTCTTTCCAGGACCACTGCCTCTGAGCTAGGCTTTCTGTCCCTTAAGCTCACTCATCTGTAAAATGAGATAATTCTACCTACTTTATGGGGTTCCCGCGAGGAATCAACCGTGACAATCCCTGTAAAGTAGTTAACAACGAGACAAGCATAGGAGTAAGTTGGCATTATTATTGTAGAATTTATCCTACTATCTTGAAATTTTCAGTTATGTCTTTTTACCTACCCTAATGGACTGAGATCATCCAGGACAGCAGTTCTTGTACTTTTGGGACTCAGGGCCTGTCTACACTCTTAACAAATTATTGTAGGCCCCAAAGACCTTTTGTTTATGTAAGTTATAGTTATCATGACTGCTTTGCAATTAATACCAAGAAATGTTTGAAACTTCGTAACAAGCACACGCTTCCTTAACTGTCCGAGCAATGATATCATACACATCATGCATCCCCTGGAAAACGTACACTCGTGAGAGAAGGAACGCAGAAAAGGCAAAAAGGTGTTTGTATTGTCATGAAGATAGTTTTGACTTTATTGGGAACCCCCCAAGGGTTTCTCGTACCACACTTTGAGAACTGCTGTTCCAGGGTACTTGCTAGATTAATGAAACATCGGATTCTGTTCGTCGAGAAAATCCATGGTTCGAGAGGTCAGAATAAGCGCTAGAGCTCCGTTAAACGGCAAGCCACTATCGCTGTGTCCCCGAAGGCAGCGCGATCCCGAGCAACGTCCGCGGCGTCCACGCTCCTCTGGGGTCTCCACCCCCGGCGCCCACACCACTTTCAGAGGCCCCGCCCCAGTGCGCTGCCCCTCGCAACCGGCTTCCCGGGCGCCTGGAGACAGGCCCCGCCCCACCGCCTTCCATGGCAACCGTGGCGCGCAGCCCGGGCGTCTACGCGCCCCCCTCCCCTCGGGCTAAACCATTTGCTTCAGGGACCTTCTCAGGAGGTGATGGAAACACAGGAATATGATACGACGTCTGAGAGCTCCTCAGCTTCCACTTTTCTACCTGGTTGGGACGCTATATTTTAGTTTTATGCTTCACAGCTGCCCCTGCGAGAGGAGCAACCATCTCTCCCTGCTCGGTTCGAATGCCTCCCCCATCCCAGGCCGGCGGATGGGTCGGCTCGCCAGGGAGGCTCGCGGTCGGCGCGGGTTGGCCCCGAGGAGGGGGGAGCGCGACCGACGTAGCGCGTGGGGGGCGGGGCCGCGCTCAGGGGGGAGGGGAGGTAGGCAAGATGGCGCCCGGCGAGTGATTCACCCCAGATACGTCCAGCGGCCGCTGAGGCACCGGGGCGGGGGGTCCTGACCCCACGGTCGCCCTTCCTCCTCTCCCCCACCCCCGGAGACCCCCCCCTACCCTTCCTCCCTCTACCTCGGGGTGGGGGTGGGGGGGCGAGCCTGGTTCCCGGGACACCATGTCGGACTCTGAGGAGGAGAGCCAGGACCGGCAACTGAAAATCGTCGTGCTGGGGGACGGCACCTCCGGGAAGGTCAGTCCTCCAGCGGGCCCGCCGTCCCCGGCCTGCAGGAACCCTGGCGCGGCCCCGGCACCCCCCTCCCCCCCAGCCTTCTCCCCGCCGCTCTGCGTCGCCTCATTACCCCAAGGGCGGGGGCCCACCTGGTCGTGTGGCCTGGGGCCAGACACGAAGTAGGCGCGGGGTGAATGCTGACGGAGCTGTCCAGCTCCCATTAAATTAAAAAAAAAGAAAAGAAAAAAAAGAAAAGAAAGAAAGAAAAAAAGAAAAAAAAAGTCACTCCCCGGCTCTCTCTGCCTGGATCTCGAACTCCTACTTCTTCAAGAGTCGGGCCAGCATCGCCCTCCTGGGAAGCTTTCCAGCTTCTCGCCTCCGACGACTGGCAGACATCTGCCAGGGCCTCTTACTTGTTCTTCCTTTAGTCCAGGTCGCACTTTGCCTCCGCGCCCCCCGCCCCCGCCCCCCAGTCTCCGCGCCCCCGGCCGCTTTACGGTTTCGGATGCCAGCACTGCGCTGGCGGCTGCCAGGAACTTGGCTCTGGAGTCAGATTCCCTGGGTGCGCCTCGGGGCTCCATCGCTAACTTGTCGGGGCAGCGGAGGGCAGATTCTTAACCTGTTTGGGCTTCATCGGTCAGGTGGGTATGGAGAGGGGTCGCCTCAAAGGGTGCAGTGTGCAAATGCACATGAGATGGGAAAAGCCACGTAAAGCTTTCAGAACGCGGCGTGCACCCAATAAACGCCAGTTGCTGTTTGATGGCGTCATACCTCGTCGTCGCTGCTGCTCATGCAGCACCTGTCCGCACAAGCATTCATTCAACAAGTACCTGGGCGCTCCTAGTGAGGGCCGGGTGCCGAGGGGTACGGCCGCTCTCCTGCCAGAGGGGGTCCTTGCTTAGGGTCTAGTCTAGCCTTTGGGGACGGTTGGTTGAGCCCGAGTGCGTGAGAACATCCGACAGCCAGTCTCCTGGCTTGTTAGGCTGAGGCTTTTAACTCTGGGTCGTGGAGCTCCGCAAATGGTATAAAATCCTCTCTCGGTGCTTGCTCTTTGGGGAGGGTCCACGGGATCCCGAAGGGTCAGTGACTCTCCCCCAAATAAAGCGAAGAGCTGCTGCCCGCGGTGCCTTCACACCTGTCGCTTCTGTCAAAGGCGCCCACAGTTTCTGGAGTCTTGCTGCAGCCTGTCTCCGCTCCTCCCCTCTCCCTGTTCCCAGCCAGAGTCTGCAGAAACGCAGGTGGTTATTGTCCACCAGTGTCCGGCTTCACCGACCCGTATAACTGGTGTAGCTCGGACCCTGGCTTCTGTGGCGACGCCTGCTCGTTGCATCTTCCCTGGCAGTCGGCCCTGCAGAGCTGCCCCTGGCTTTTGTGGGATTCGAGTTCCCTGGGGCACCTGGGAGAGGTGGCATCCACATGCAAAATGTGCAGCATTCCGTTGATTTCCTTCTGCCTTCCCGGGTGGAGATTTTGTTACTGATTTTTATTGCTGAGGAAAAGCGTCCTCGTGCCCTCTAATGACCTTTGAAGGTTTTGGGGAAGCAACGTTTTGAATAGTTCGACTGTTTTAAATCGGCATTGTTTCTAACACTCTTATTTAATAAAAAAAAAATTTAAGTTGTGTATTTGTATGGTTTTATTCAATTTCCTTCTGAATACCTTCAAAGCTTTCGTCTCCTAAATCTTTTACAGTCAGCTCATAACTGAATTTATTTCCTGTTTCAAGTTGTAATGACAGTCTATAGCCCCAATACACTTGTTTAAAGAGACAAAAATTGCCTTTTATCCTGCATTCTATCATAAGTCTTTAAACTTTTGCTCATTTTTTTTTCCCTCCTAGTATATATCAGTCTTCATACATGTGTGACTCAGTTGAAGTTTGTTCATCATGTTGTATGTGGGTTTTTTATTTAGCCTGCCATATGTTTTTTTTTTTTCTTATTGCTAATTTAATGTGAATAATTGCAGTTTTTCATCTCTTTATAAAATTCCGTCTAGTGTAGGACAGGGCATACTTTCTCTCCCTTCCATACTGTTGAATTAGGACTATCATTCTGCTTCAGAGGGTAACAGTGGTAACTCTTTATGGTGTTCTGATTGAGCCTATCATCTCGACTAATCTATTTGGAAGCTGTAAAGGCATTTTCTGCCCGAGATTCTCAGACACAAACATCAGGAACTGAACTTTTTTTCTGTTGGTATACCAAGCTTTTTTCTCCTCCATACCCTGTCCAGCCCTCAAGTTACTGGCTGCTATCAACATCCCCATTCTGTTTCCTTTACTATCCTTTTATGAATTCGGCCTCCCTTTCATTCTTATTTGTATCCTGATTCAACGCCTGACTGTTTTTTCTAGCATTATTTTTTCTTGTTAGTTTTAACTCCTGGGATTTAGATACACATGGACGGAGGCAGTGGAATATTGAGATAATCACTAACAGTTTCTCCAGGAGAAATATAAGCTCCTCCTCCTAATAACATGTGTTTCTATTTCTTTCTGTTTTGATTCATACTTTTGATTTTATTACACATTTCTTAAGATTTTTTTGAGGCAAAATGTTCTTTTTTGGTCCCTTTTTTTTTGGTTTTAGTAAATGTAATATTGGTAAAAATTATAAGCAGAAGTTCACCCCAAAAAAACCAATATAAAGAATCAGATAAAAATGTTTCAGATGTGGTAGATGATTGTTTAAGAATGATATTTATATAATGACTTGTGAGAACTTATTTGAGTATGAAAGAGGCAGAAAGTCCAGAGGATTGAGGAAGTGCCTACCACTGATTCAGCCGATTCTCTGTCCAGAGATGGTATAAGAACACATGTTAATATTCTGTGTTCCCAGTGACCTATGCTTTTGACAGATTATACTTTATTCCAGTAAAAATCCTAGCTTTACGTTTGCCTCAAAAGTGTGAGGGTAGGGCTTTCAGAATCTTGCAGTCCTGTTTCCAAGAAAAGAACCTTCGAATTTTTCTAAATACTCATCAATGTAAAAATACTGAACTTTGAAAACCCTAAATGAATGGGAAAAATTACCTTAAATGGCACGATGCTAATGCTATATGTGCCTTGAATTTCTCTTTGTCTTATAAAAGTATATCAACCATCCCTGTGTTAAACACTTTGAAACATCTGTACTAAATAGTGGTATTTTTCTCTAGAACTATGAGCCTCTTAACAGATTTTGCACTCTAAGTTAAACAAGCTCGGTGGCATAAATAAAGCTAAATGAAAAACAAGCTTTAAAAAGGAATGCTTACCTTTTTCATTCTAATCTCTTAGTTTTTATACTATTGTTCAGGGAAGCCAAATAAATTTTCATTTGGGTGTAGTGAGTTTATTTCTCAGTGCCTGGCAGAACCTCTTTCCTATGGTGCTCAATAAATATTTGACCAAATATCTTAGAAATTTATTACAAGTTCTGAGTGTTTAAATAATAAAAGAATTGGAGTGAGGGTGTGCAAATTGTTCTTTGTGTGAAAAATCTGGTTCTTGTGTCAAAAGGAATTTTAGGTCTTTTTGTTTGAAGGAATTGAAATGTGGCCAAGTTTTCTTTTGCATTACTGCACTTATGTCATAATTAATTATACTAAGTTATCTTCGAAATTTTATTTTAGTTTTCGTTATTTTGGGAGTTGACATCTAATTTTAACTTTCAGAGTAAAAAAGGGTAATTTTCACTTAACTTTGGGAGTCTTGCTTAAAGAGCATAAAAGCTTCGTGAAGCTGCCTTTCTCCTTTTTGGTGAAGTGTACAAATAAATAGTGCATTTAATGTTTAAGAAGCCTTTAAGTTATTGAGTTGTTTCACTTGTTACCAGAGTGATGATTCTACTTTGATATGAAATGGTACTCTAGAGTTTTGAGTACAACTTTGAGTTTTTATTTAAAAAAAAATGTATATATATATATATATATATATATATATATATATATATCTGTTCTGGTTATAATAATCTTGTGACTTTTAATCTTTATGGTTGTTGGATTGAAAATACTTTTTTTTGCCTATAACATTAGTCTCAAAAATGCTTTTTAATTTTAAAGATAAATATTATCACAGTCATTCTATAGGATCATTTTCATTTAACATCTTTAATGTAGAGAAAATTAGACATTTAAAGACACTTTTTTGTGGGGAAAAAAGAAATTATATAAACAGTCTTTCCCCCTTTTAAATTAGTACTGCTTGTTATTGGCTGAGGGCACAAATACTCAGAATATTTAACCTCAGAAATGAAACTTAGAATTCTCTGAAATTTGTATTCAACTGATATCTATAGATATACATATCTTTAGTCGTGTTGTTTTAGTTTTCTTGTTGATATATCTCAAATTCTGATTTCCAGCAAGAAGGAGCTTGACTATCTGGGGATTTAAAGAGATCCAACCCATTAGCCTGTTGCCCCCACTGATAGTAGTTGCAAGTGAATTTACCTGGTGGAGTGTTAAGTCCCTCCTCCCCTTGCAACTGATTAGAACTGCTTAAAGTTGCTTGTTGGATTAATGGGAGTGTAAATACTAAGATTACTTAATAAGGTTTAGTAGTGATTTTATGTTTACATTTCTAAAACAAAGACATTAATTTTGGTTTTCTATGCATCAATTTTTTAGACCTCCTTAGCTACGTGTTTTGCTCAAGAAACTTTTGGGAAACAGTACAAACAAACTATAGGACTGGATTTCTTTTTGAGAAGGATAACACTGCCAGGTAAGAGACTAAAAAATCTTAACATAGTAAATTGTATATATCTTACAATAAGAGACATAGGGAGACATGCAAAATAAATTTGGGGGTCGCTTCTGTGTGAAAATATATATAATTAGCAAATCTATCTTCAGAGGTTAACCTTCATCAGCATCTACCATGAAGACGAATTGTCTATGGGCGTGAGAGAAAAGTTTATATACTCCCCTACTCTCCTGCTATTTTTGACCACTCTACACATTTTTTTGAGGATACATAATAGTTGTTTATAAAATTCTAAAAAGTTAAAAAAATCAAATGCTGTACAATTATAAACAGATATTGTATAAACTAAATGTGAAAAGACTGGAAAGGATTATTTTTTTTAAATATTATTTTGATTAGCCTCTGCTTCAGTTTTTTGTTCGAGAGAAAGTTGGAACAGAAGTATAATGTAGCTATGGAACTTCTGTGCTCTAATATGTGAATGCTGTTTTATGCAAGGCAGCATGAAATTGCTGGCATTTAATAGACCACTAAAATTTAGGGTCCCTAGGCACTCATAAAAATACAGTTTGAGCATTCAAGATGTTTCAGTTCACCATGCAAAGAAACTATTTAGATGCCAGTTGCAGCACATTTTGTGGGAAATACAGGGAAATAATAACAAAAAGAGAGTGGTTTCTGTTTTAAGTTAGTTTCTGAACAATTGGGGCTTTAAAATGCTCTGTCCATTCATTTGTAATGGTTAAATTATATGTTTAAAGTATTTTATTAAAACCAGTTTATCTTGATTGACTTTCTGAACCAGTCCATCCCTCTCCTCTCTGAGGAAACACATTTGAGTAAAAACGGTTGCAAGTATAGCGTCAGATTCATATACTGGAGCATGAGTGATACAGTGGGCAGGGGTTTAATAAATTCCAATATTATTGAAATATGTTAACCTCTCAAGCATCCCATCTATCAGACATCTTTCCGTGAAAGTTTTAGAGCAGCCAATGAAAACTCTTGGTAATTGAAGGTATTCTGCATATCTCACTGGTAATATGCTCTGTTATATTTTGTGACTGAATGCAGTTACCAATGAAGAATGCATTAAAAGATACAGTGTGACAAAAGATTTCCAACTTTCCATTCTAAGTTATTGTTCAGCAAGAGGCTTAATGAGAAACATATGCATATTTTGTTTCGATTGTATTCACTTTTAATCTATTCAAAACTGAAAATCTCATTTTATTATTCTCACTAGTGTGGATAGGTCAACGCTACATTCAGAATTTTTACAGTAGTCACTAGCAGAATACATGCTCAAATCATGTAATATACATGCTGGAAGCTTATTTTTTGCAACAGTGTTTTCAGGGATGCCAATTGTACAGAGAACTTTAATATGCATATAATTATTGACTGTTTTTGATGCTAATCGGCAAAAGCATCAGCTTTCTGTACCATTAATATTAGTTTTTCTGACTTTTTAGTTCAAAGGCTTAAATAAAGGAATAAGCACCATGCAGATACTAAGATATTTTAAGACTGGTTTTGGACATTTTATATATATATATATATATATATATATATATATATATATATATATAATATGTATGTGATGATTTCGGATTTGTTGCACAGTGTGACCCATTTTAAAGTTTTGATGACTTTGTAAAAATACTTGGTATTTTTTGAAATCAACATTTATAGTATAATATTTTAGAGTTAGAGAGTACTTCTATTAAAAATGATGTTAGGAAATTGATAGTCCAATGAATGTGTATTTTAATATTCCTGATTAAGTTTTTATTTTGATGGGTAGAGTTCCAGAAGAAAAAAAAAATTTTTTTTTAAGGCAGTTGGTTTTATGCTGCTTAATAGACTCAAAATATGTTAGAAATTTCAGCAGGAAAAATTATTTTAATATAACTTGATTTTATACAATTAATAGTATATTAACAAATGAGATAAGTAAATTACAAGGTTCATAGTATATCCTTTATAACTTCAACCTTAATTTTAACTGTGTCAAATGTAGAATGATTAATATTTGTATCGTTAGCTAAAACATTATAGACAGCATTATTGAATTTATAGAGTGTACTAGGCAAATCTAATGTTTGTTAAGTATTCTGGTAAGTCTTCTGTCCATTCAGATTGTTAGAGGTGTAATACCTCCTGTCCATCTATTGACATTCTCTTCATGCAAGTTTTCAAGGTCATTACTTTGTAAATATTCATCCATTTTAGTATATTTCATGTTCCGGTATGCTGTATAGTCTGGATGCAACCACTGTGCAGATTTTACTGCTTAAAATAGTGTATCTGTTAGTCAGAGATTCTGCTGATAGAGCTTCTTAAGAGCCTTAGTCAAAATACTTTCAGGAAGCTTGTGGGTACAGTCCAGTAAACAGCGTTCTACTGTGAAAAGGATTTCTAAGTCTTTAGTACAAGAAGTGGGCAGACTTGTGTTTTTAGTTCCATCTTGACTATGCAGCACTTTAAGTAAGGTTAACCAAGGCTCCAAGTGTACTTTCACAAGGTCACTGTTGAATCCTCTTGGTGGCTTTGATTCATACCAAAAGCAACTTACCTGTATTTTGTCACCTCATTTATTTTATTTTTTTCCTTGGTTACATGTCATTTCTTACTGAGGAGCAGGAATTTTGTAGCATTTTACATTCAAGATTAGATTGCTGACAATTTCCTTAATGTTGTTAGTTGGAAATTTATGTTAGATGGATTTTTGGTTTTTAAAATTTTTATAGTATTGATTACTTGAGTACTCATACATAGGTTATTAGGTATGTCACTTTGAAAATATACTTGGAAGCTTTATATGTTTATGTTTGGGAAAAGTAAAATGAATATTAACTTGAATTTCATCCGTATGTGACTTTGTCTCCCAAATAGAGGACTCTCATTTATTTTTATTTTTATTTGTTAATAAGCCTAAAATTCAAATGTGGAAGTTAAAAATATGTTTCTAGATATACGAAATGAGTATGAAATTAGTATCATTTGTTGAAGCTATACTGATAGCAAAAGTGTTTTTTTCCCCCCCAGCTTTGGCTAGCATTGTGGGTTATCAGTAATGCGTAACTATTTTTATTTCTGAGGCACTAGAATATGTATATTAAGGAAATAAGAAATAGTAAAGAAATAAGCCAACAACAACCAACACTGTTTATTTGGAAAGGTATGGATTTAAAAAATACCTGCAACACATGAATATAAATCAAAGCTTCTTGGATGGGGGACAATTGAATAAACAATGTAGAGTCTTGAAATGATGTTGTCAGAATTTGGAAACGTGTAATGAAACTCATGTTCCTAAAGTTGTAGTTAAGGTGTTCACAATAACTAATTCAGATAGGATCTCGCTATTAGAATTTAAAGAAAGAAAAGCTTTCTATTTCTTGATATAAAGTTAAGTGATAGGAGTTATTGACCTTGAAGAAAATGGGATTAAATGCCTTTTATTAAGTGTTGCCTAAAATCCTGTAAGAAAGTTAATTTTGTTAAGCACTGTTGGTTTGAAGTAAATAAATGACTGTAAGAGTGTGCAAGTAAACTGGATAGAGTACTGCCTGTTTATCTAGGGGCTTCTGAAGCTGTCTGACATAGATCTAGTGACTTCTGGCCCTTTCTCACCTGCTTAATTTGAGGCCACATCAGAGGAGAATGAGTTCAGCTTTGAATCTTGAAAAATTTAGATTTTTAAGTAAGTGGGTTTATCCCAGTTATTGGATACAGTCTTAGTTTGTGACATTTTGGTTTACACATTCATAGAGCTTTAAGAACATTTTTGTCATTACTCTGTGAGCCTTGATGGTGTATGTGGGAATGATGACGAGTGATAAACTCCAGGAGCTCTCATTAATGCTCATGGAAGTTCCCCATGTAAATCCTTTGCCCATTGGCAGATGCAACAGACCCACCTCAAAATAATGGAAAGACTGTATTACAAACCCAACAAAACTTAGAGTCAAGGGTAAAACTTGGCTGGTTAATCCAGTGTTATACTTGCTTTTCAGTGGAATGGTGAAACTGACATTCTCCAAGTTGAGTGTTTTGCATTGGTATAAAAATTCATGTCTTTATAATCTTTTTTATGGTTGCTTTTGAAGCAAGACCATTTTTTGCTGTCTTTAAGTTTTTATTTTGAGTTTTCCTTATTTGCAAATCATTCAGAAAGATACATTTGTAGTATGGGAGTTCATTTTGAAGGTACTAATTGAGACTTTGTCTAACTTTGGAGAAAACTGTATAGTTTTCTTAGGAGAAACAGTTTGAAATGTTAAAAGCATGTTGGACATGGTCTTTAACTTCTGGGGTTCTGCATTGATAAGAGAATAGCTTATCTCATAAATTTTTGGATCAGCCGAATATTTTGCAAAATAGAAAAAAGAAATTTAAAGATTGCTTTTTAGTATTTTAAAATGCTTTCATTATGCTTGTGTGGGGAAGATTTACACCATTTTATGAAGGCTTCGAAGCACATGTAATAGTTTGTTTCACCGGAAATTCTTTGAACAGTTATAAATGTATCATAATATTTAGTGAAATACTGGGTATCTATCCTGTCTGTTATGAAGATAGCTATCATATGTGTTTATATTTTATAGCTTAAATTTGAAAACATGTAGTTTAAAAAAAATGTGTTTACTATTGCATATAATAGGTGACATTCAAATTTTAAAGGTCCATTAATTTGAGTTGAAACTCTGGGTCCATTTTTGTACTCTATTATTAATCTATGAGTATTAGAAGCTATGGAGTTTAGATTACAGCAAAATTCATTATGTGCTATAGGGCAGGTTAGTATATACGGCTCTATTTTTATTTTTTAAGTATATTTTTTTTACCCCACATATAAGTGCTTTATTGTTCTATTCTCTGTTTAAGGAAATTACTGTTTTTTTAAGTTTTAAGAGGTTTATGAAATTAAATCTTTCTTTTGTTTTGAAGGTGATTATAAATACGGTTCTACAGAAATGGGGTAAAAGTATAAACCTAAATTCCCCCACTATAATATCTTTTGGCAACGTTATTTCACAGTTCCAAATATCTGACCATAGGAACATGCAGAATAAAAGGCAAAATAGATTCATAGTTTATCATTGTGACTTAGTGTTCTCTGAAACTGTATTCACTTATTTTGTTACTTATCTTTTCTGCATTCTTATTTTTATATTCAAGGAAACTTGAATGTTACTCTTCAAGTTTGGGATATAGGAGGACAGACAATAGGAGGCAAGATGTTGGATAAATATATCTATGGAGCACAGGTATGACATTCTGTGATTATTCCAGTATTAAAATATCCTCTCCCAAGCACATATAGCTGGGTACACGCACATGCACACACACACGCACAGACACACACACACACACACACACACACACACACACACTATAACTTGATTTTTATCTGATATGTGGAGATACTGATTTTATCTTTGTGCTAATCCTTTGGTTTCATCGTCCCCAAATTATGTTTGGAATGATTTGGGTCAGGGAACTGGTGTGACTGTAATACCTTTTGTATGCTTACTTATATTGTTAGGTATTATGTCAGCAGTTAAATAAATGCATGATAAGTGATATATTTATTAGCTGATTTGGTTATAGTGACTGCTTTCAGAATATTCAAACTGAATGAAAAATATAGAAGGGAAAAATTTAATTTCATTTTAAGTTGTAAGGACAAAAAGCATATTTACATATTTTTGTGCTATAAAATGGTTTACTAAATATTTATAATTCTTCAGATTTAATACATATATGAATCTATTATATGAGCAAACTAAGTATGAAAAATTATATATATGAAGCACATACAATATCTTAACATAATATATGATACCTTTTCAGAAGAAAATCTATATAGAAGGAGAAAAATCACTCAAATAATTATATAACACTTTTTTTTTGGCGACATGAGCTTATATGGACATAATTTATAAGTTGCTAAATTATTATGCAAATAGAAAACGTGCATGGTAGTGATATACTTTAAAAAGTTAATTATTGACATGCTATTTAGTTTTGCTTTTTCTTCCACTCTAGTGTGTGTCTTTTACACCATCATGAAGCATTAGAGGGGGTAATAGCCATAACCCTTATTTGGTTCTCTATTGGAGTTTAATGTTTTAAGTGGGAGGATTTTACCTTGGTTATGTGGAACTATGTTTATAGGAAGTGACAAAGACAGGAGACAAAGTCGGACTGTTAAAAGCACTGTTCTGTACGCTGATTCTTGGCATATGCCATTGCCTTAATTTTGGATGGAAAATAGATTCTGAATTATTTTCTAAAATATTCAGTGAAAAGTACATGAAGCTCATATGGTTCTGAATCATTTGTGAAGGCCCTAGAGTATTGGTTTTTGCACTATTAATATATAGATTTGGATCTTAGAACTATTTTTTCTATGCCTTTTCTTCTGCATTGTTCTTTGTCTCCTGAAACTCTTGTTGGTTATTTAGCATTTTTCACTTGTAATGTATGACTTAATATTTTATGCGTATTCATTTTTCTTTTAAAAGATAAGTCTCAAGATTTTTGTGTCTGGCTTTTTGTTGTTTAATTTTTTCTGTTTTAAACTGATTATATTTGAAGTAGGTATTAAGCTAAAGAAAAATTTGTGGACAGAGATGTGTGGGAAGCCATAGTTGTTATTTTACTCCCCTTTTTGGTAAAATTGGTTTCGAAAATAGTAGTCTCTTTCCTCTTTGTCCATTAAAGTATACCTTCAAGGGTGCATATTGGACTTAAAAAAAAATAAATATTAGATGTGTCAAGCTTCTCATAATATTTGACTCTGAATGTCAAATAAAATAACTTTTTATTATTTAGATTTATCTAGAGAACAGGAAATTTTATGACTCTCAGGGAAAATAATAATATGAAATTCAATTAATGAATTTTTTTTGACTTAAAAATTGAGAGAATATAGTGCTCATGATTTGGATTCTCTTAAATTTACCTTCAGATCATTAAAAATTTATTATTTGATTTATGTAAATTAATTCAGTTTATTAATATAAAATTATATATAAAACTAATGATGTGAAATTGACAGGATATAAAGTTAACCATTTTAAAAGTATGTAATCAGTGGCATTTAGTGCATTCACAATGTTTGTGGCCATTATTTTAAATCATTTTTTTTTACAGTGCATATTTTATGCTATTATGTAACTGCTTAAAAATCAGATATTATTGGTTAAATTTGTAGAAATTAAAAAATTTTCATCTTTTCTGAGAGGACCTGACTTCAGTAGGATGTCTTCATTCTCTTCTTGTACCTCATATCTTGTGAGAAAGAGCTTGTTATATTTATATTCCTTCTTAGAACTTGTCAAATAAGATTTCTGTTTTGAAGGTACATGGGACTTTTTTTCCTTTGGATGGTGCCTTATATTATTTATATTTTACAATTTCTGTGAATGTTGTAAGCGTATGTCTTGTTTCATTAAACAACAATGTAGTACAGTATTTCTGAGAAGTTCATGGACATTTCCATGAAATTGTGCCAGCAAATGGGGAATTCTGAGGTGATAAAATGAATTATCATAAATTAATGATAACATAGTAAATTTTCCCTGCTTTCCAGAGATTCTAAACTAAATTATGCGTAATACATAAACAACATTTACTAGTAGTTTCTTTTGTAAAATGTATGTAAATTAAAAATTTTTTTAAAATGTTTATTTATTTTTGACAGAGAGAGAGAGAGACAGAGCACGAGTGGGGGAGGGACAGAGAGAGAGGGAGACACAGAATCCGAAGCAGGCCCCAGGCTCTGAGCTGTCAGCACAGAGCCCGACACGGGGTTCGAACTCACAGACCGCAAGATCATGACCTGAGCCGAAGTTGGATGCTCAACTGACTGGGCCACCTAGGTGCCCCAATATATGTAAATATTTTATCTAGGCCAGAGAAGCTCAGACTACAATTCACTACCATAAATTGGAGGAATGTTACTTTTTAAAAATATTCCTTTCAGAAGCATTCTAAATAGTATTTTAATATACTCAATCACTTTATATCATTTAGTCATATAATTATTGTTCAGAATGAATCTGTACTTTTTCCAGAGTTCTTGTAGATGCTTATGTTGGTTATGAATACTTTGTATTTTGGTATACATGCAACAGGATAGAAATCTTTCAGAAATGATGTTTTGATTGGCTGTTTTGAGGAAGGACATCAGTTTACTGTGTATTTAGGATTTTCTTTTAGGTTCTCTAACTTCTGTATGGTGTATGGAAAGCCTCATCTTATACATACCTGGGCTATTAAGCTAATGAATCTATTTTTCTTTTTAATTTCTTTTAATGTTTATTTATTTATTTATTTAACATTTATTTATTTTTGAGACAGAGAGAGACAGAGCATGAACAGGGGAGGGGCAGAGAGAGAGGGAGACACAGAATCTGAAATGGGCTCCAGGCTCTGAGCTGTCAGCACAGAGCCTGACGCGGGGCTCGAACTCACGGTCCGTGAGATCATGACTTGAGCTGACGTCAGACGCTTAACCGACTGAGCCACCCAGGCGCCTCAATGTTTATTTATTTTTTGAGAGAGAGAGAGAGAGAGAGAGAGAGAGAGACACCGAGTATGAGTGGGGGAGGGGCAGACAGAGAGGGAGACACCGAATCCGATAAGCTCCAGGCTCTGAGCTGTCAGCACAGAGCCGACTCAGGGCTCGAACTCACTAACCGTGAGACCATGACCTGAGCTGAAGTTGGACGCTCAACCAACTAAGCCGCCCAGGCGCCCCTTGAATCAATTTTTCTGAAAACATTTCTTAACATCAGAAAGAGGTTTACTTGTAGGCTGGGAATGAACTTAGATTCAAATGGAACTGATTATTTCACCCCGTTCACATTTTTCCCCTAGTAGCATTAAACTTCAGCAATCGTCTGTTGAACAGTGTTGGTTGAAACAAAATTGGATTGACACCCAAGAAAGAATTAATGAGGTATTTTGACAAGAACTAGTTCTAAGAATTGAAGTATTTCCCAGTTAAATTCCCAGATTTTAAATTAACTTAAAATTTTCTAGGAGTCTTCAGAAAGATGTTATAGGCTATTTTTCATAGTGGTTACGAGCAAACACACAGTACATAGTGTTTAGTGCCCTGTAACCTGTGGCTAACAGAGGCTAATAACAAACCTCAGAGAAGGACTGGGTGTTTCATTTTTGTAGCTCTTTCCGTCCTGGAATCTAAGTGGTTTGCAAACACTGCCCTACTGAGCATAAACTCAATGAAGTGTAGTCACTTGTAAGGCAGAACATAACTACTATTGTGTGCCAGTGCCCCCCACAGATGAGCTTGCCTGTTAACCAGCTACAAAAGGATTTGGTTGCCTGGATGGCAGCTGGGGAGAGAGCGCATCTCAAAGCTGGACTCTCTGAGACCCTCTGCTGTCTTTTACTATGCATTTTTAGTTGGCTATTTGCCAGCTTAGAACTGATTATACACCTTTCTTGGATTAGTGTTCCTTCTTACACAGCAAAGTATGTGTTGTTAGTGGTATAACTGTGGTATAATCTGTATGATCTAATCCATTTCTGCGTATAAAAGGCTACTGTAGATTATTTGTCATATAAATCAGGGAGAAAAAAATACCTGCTTTGTGGGATTTGGGACCCTTTCACTTTTGGGAAGGTTAAATGGTGTACGTACTGTGTGGGTTGAATTTTAGAACTAAATCTATGGAGTCACCTACAGGACTTAAATGTTGCCACCAGTGCTCACGTTTCCTTGAAGACTTCAGTGTTCCTTGGAGAATGGTTTCTGCCTGGTTAATGACTCGTCGTGTTCATCAGATATGATCAGTAGAGAGATGAAAACAGAGTGCTGTGTGAAGAGACTTTATGTAATATTTACCAAAAGTGTTGAGGTTTATGAAGAGAAGGGTGATAGTATCTTCTGGGGAATTGTAGGTGGAAAAAGTGAAGTGAAGGCATAGAAAATATAGGGAATTTTTGTTGAAGAATTTGAAACTATAGAAGAATGTATTAAACTTGAAATCTGATTTCCAAAAGTCCTATCAAAAACGAAGAGGAGCAGTTGGAGGGTAAGATGGGAAGAGCAAGCATGGGGCATTGTGGGGAAGAGATGGAAAAAGATGAATGGTAGATAGGAGGGTGATAAAAGCCCATCAGGGACAGGAGACGTGATGATGGATTTCGATGGCCACCGGCTTGCCAAGAAAATGGCTTCCAGCAGTTCCTGGTAGATTCTTCATGGGTTTCCCCTGTTGCCAAGATGTGTTGCATTTCTGAGGGAGTTACACCTTCTTGTGGCTGAGAGGATTCTGATAGTTTTCTGGAAGCAGTCAGAAGAGGTCTGGATTGATGGATGTGGGGAGATACTTAGGCATTGGGGGTGCTTGTGTTCTAGGCTCCTGAAGAGGTGAGTACTTAGAGGTCTGGCTCTGGGGTAGACTACAAAGGAATTAAACTGGAAATCAGTAATTGAAAGATAGCTGGAAAAACTCAAAATCTATGATGATTTAAAAACATGTTTTTCAATAACACAGAAGTCTCCAGAGAAGTTTTAAAATATCTTAAATTAATAAAAATTGTGGGAGATAGCAAAAACAGTGCTTAGAGGAAAATGAATAGCAGTGAATATATATATTAGAAGAGAAGAATCATCAGTAATCTAAGCTTCTACTTTGAGAAACTGAGAAAGAAAAGCAATTTAAGCTTAATGAAAGCAGAACCAAAAAATAATAAAAACTAGAGGAGAGCTCAGTGAAATTTTAAAAAAAGAAAATAATGGAGAAAATCAATAAAACCAAAAGCTGGGAAACCTCTAGCCAGGTTAACCAAAAAAAAAAAAAAAAAAGACAGAGAGAGAGAGAGAGAGAGAGAGAGAGAGAGAAAGAGAGAGGAGAAACACAAATTAATGAGGGACCATCACTACTAATCCCATAGGCATTAAAAGAATAATGAGGGAGTAACATAAATAACCCTATGGCCAAAAATTTGCTCATGTAGATGAAATAGACCAGTCCTTTGAAAGACACAAACTACCAATACTCATACAAGCAGCCTGACTCCCAGGCTTGGTATGATTTCCAGTCTTATAAATTTGTTAATGTATGTTCTGTGGCCCAGAATGTCATCTGTCTTGGTGCATATTTCGTGTGAGTTAATTGTGAGTTAATTGATTTTCTCCTTGCTTAATGTAAAAGTCAATGAAAAAGGGGCATTGAAGTCTCCAACAATGCTAGTGGATCTGCAGATTTACAGTTCTATCAGTTTGCCATTACATATTTTAATAGTCTGTTGTTAGGTGGGTATACATAAAGGGTTGTTATGTCTTCTTGGAGAATTAACTCCTTTATCATTGTGCCAATTTCTGTACCTAATACCTTTCCTTATTCTGAAGTCTGCTTTGTCTGAAATGAATACGAGTACGCCAGTTTTGTTTTCATTAGTGTTAGCATGGTATTTCTCTATTCCTTTACTTTTAATTTGTGTCTTTATATATAAAGAGAATTTCCTGTAGTCATCGTATAGTTGAATCTTGGTTTTTCATCTATTCTGATGATCTGTCCTTTAATTGATATATTTGGATCATTCACATTTAAAGTGATAATTGATGCATTTTGGTTCATTTCTATCATATTTGTTTTTTATTTATGTTTGCCTTTTTCCTTTTCTCTTTCTCTTACTGTTTTATTTGAGCATTTTATCTTCTCTCTTAGCCTATTAGTTATACTTGAACAATTTTTTTTAGCAATTGCTCTAGCGTTTCCAGTATACATTTTTAACTAGTTTAAGTCCACCTTCGTCTGACAGTGTATTGTTTTTCATGTAGCTCAGATACTTCATGAACGCATATTCTCCATTCATCCCTCTTGTCCCTGTGACATTGCTGTCATTCATTTCACTCACCCATATGTTATAATCACTCAATACATCGTTAGTATTGTTACTTTAAACTGTTGCATTTTAGATTAGTTAAAAATAAGAAAATAAATGCTTTTGTTTTGTCTTTACTTATTCCTTTTCTGAAATTCTCCTTTTCTTAATGTAGAAATGAGTTTCTGACCCATATCATATCATTTCTTTCTCCCTCAAGGGCCTCTTTTTTTTTTGTTTAAAAAAAAATTTTTTTTAATGTTTATTTATTTTTGAGAGATAGAGACAGAGCATGAGCAGGGAAGGGGCAGAGAGAGAGGGAGACACAGAATCTGAAGCAGGCTCCAGGCTCTGAGCTGTCAGTACACAACCTGACGCGGGGCTTGAACTCATGAACCATGAGATCATGACCCGAGCCCAAGTCAGATGCTCAACCGACTGAGCCACCCAGGCACCCCCTCAGGGGCCTTTTTTAACATTTTCTTTGGGGCAGTCCTGTTAGCTCTGACTTCTCTCAGGTTTTGTTTATCTGAGAAAGTCTATTTCTCCCCCACTTATAAAGGATAATTTTACATATAGAATTCTAGATTGGTCTTTTCCTTTCTTTCAACACTTTAAATATTTCACTCCATTCTTTTCTTATATGGTTTCTGATAAGAAATTCACTGTAGTTCTTATCCTTGTTCCTCAGTAGATAACATATTCCTTCTCACCACCCCTTCCCAACCCCTAGACTTCTTTCAAGATTTTCTCTTTGTGTTTTGTTTTACACAGTTTGGATGTATGCTGTGCCTACATGTAGATTTTTTGGGTATTTATCCTACTTGGTGTTTTCTGAGATTTCTACATCAATGGTGTGGTGTCTTTAATTGATTTTGGCAATTTCTTGGCCATTATTACTTCAACTATTTCTTAAGCTCTGTTCTCTTTTCTCTTCTGGTGTTTTAGTTATACGTATGATATACAAATCAGAATTGTCACATAGTTTTTTTTTTTTTTTTTAATTTTTTTTTCAACGTTTATTTATTTTTGGGACAGAGAGAGACAGAGCATGAATGGGGGAGGGTCAGAGAGAGAGGGAGACACAGAATCGGAAACTGGCTCCAGGCTCTGAGCCATCAGCCCAGAGCCCGATGCGGGGCTCGAACTCCCGGACCGGGAGATCGTGACCTGGCTGAAGTCGGACGCCCAACCGACTGCGCCACCCAGGCGCCCCAATGTCACATAGTTTTTTAATGTTCTGTTTTATTCATTCTTTTTTCTCTTTGCATTTCAGTTTTGGAAATTTCTATTAGCTTATCTTCAGGCTCATGGATTCTTTCCTAGGCTGTGTCTAGTCTACTGATGAGACCCATCAGTGGCATTCTTCATTTCTGTTACAGTGTTTTTGATAGCTAGCATTTTCTTTTTGTTATCCTTTAGTGTTTCCATCTCTTTGTGTACCTTATCTACCTGTTCTTGCGTGTTGTCTACCTTTTGTACTAGAACCTTTAAAATATTTATCATTGTTGTTTTAAAGTCATCATCTGATCATTCCAAAATCTGTATCATATTTGAGTCTTACTCGTATTCTAAGGCTTACTTTTTCTCTTCAAAGTGCCTTTTAATGTGCCTTCTAGTTTTCTGTTGAAGGCTAGATAAGAACTCAGGTAAATAGGCCTTTAGTGTGGAGCTTTATGTTAATTGGGCAGGAGTTGGTCTGCGTTTAATGTTTGCTGAGGCTCTAGGTTCCAGAGATGTCAAATTCCTCTAGTGTCCTTGTTTTTTTTCTCCCCTGTCTTTTTAGACATCTCAAAGCACTCTTCCTCAGTTGAAGTTTATGTTTTGCAGCTCTTTCAAATGTAGTGTAGTACTATTATGCTGGAGCCCAGTTGGTGTCGTGGTGAAGTGTAGGGAGGGGGAGGGAATTCTCTCATTCTGTGCTCTTATGACTAAGTCATAGCCTTATGGTGGGCCTGTGTCCCTGGGCTGTGACCTTCACAGGTATTTATTAGCTCTTCCCACTTAGGAGACACAGGATGGCTAGAAGGAGCTAGAGATGGGAACTTGTCCTACCCCCATGTGATATAAGACACTCATTAAGCTTTATTCCTGGACAGTATGCCTTTTTTATGGCTAATACTCTGGGCATATTTACAGTGGTAATTTCTCCCCTCCCCATGTCAGAGCCATGTGGGGATCTTTCTTGATTCTACCGAGAGGATGTGGTAGGGTTTCTGGAGGTAAAATCCATGAAAGTGTGGGGGTACCCCCACAGACTGTGTCGCCTGGTAGTTGTTCATTCTCACAGTGGAACACAGGCAGCCTCCACCAGTTTATCAAAATTACCATTTTTTTTTTAAATTTTTTTTTCAACGTTTATTTATTTTTGGGACAGAGAGAGACACAGCATGAATGGGGGAGGGGCAGAGAGAGAGGGAGACACAGAATTGGAAACAGGCTCCAGGCTCTGAGCCATCAGCCCAGAGCCTGACGCGGGGCTCGAACTCGCGGACCGCGAGATCGTGACCTGGCTGAAGTCAGACGCTTAACCGACTGCGCCACCCAGGCGCCCCTCAAAATTACCATTTAAATGTTCCCACCGTTTCCTGGCTGTGGTGGCTTCTGCGCCAGGTTAGCATATTTGGGCTGTGACTCTTTGGATTCACCTGTCTCCCCAGATTTCAGGGTGGCGATTTACCCTGCAAACTCAGCTCTCTGTTTTGTCCAGAAGAGTCATTGATTTTGTTTGTTTGTTAGATTTTTTCTTACTGTAAAGACAGACATGATAACTTCTTGGGTCTTTACGTGTCAGAATTGAAGCTGACAGTTCTAGAACTTTTTTTGTGTTTTAATGTCTTTTTGGTTTTCCCATTTCCCTTTTTGGATTTTGACCACATTGGTATAGGTTAGAACTGATGAAAAATTGCCATATTAGGAGCAAAGATGGAATCATAGTTTTTACATTAAGTGGTACTGAGAATGGGGTATATGACGTTTGGTTTGTGGATAGCTAGATTAATGAAAGGCATTTAACCTTTTGCCTTTCTCATGACTTCTGGAAGATTCATACTTATTGATCTCTGAAAAATACTGACACACACTGGTTTAGCCCTGGAATTGGCCAGCTTTTCCTTAGAGAGCCAGACAGGAAATATTTTAGGTGTCACAGGCAGTACTGGCTCTGTTGTAGCCACTCAACTCTCCAGTTGTAGTACAGAAGCAGCCCTTGATAATACTTAACCAGGTAAGTATGACTATATTTCAATAAAAGCTTATTCACAAATATGGGCTTTGAACTGAGTTTGACTTGGGGACCATAGTTCACTGACTTCTGGTATATAATAGATACCTATTCTAAGCTTAGTGTTTAGTTTTCATTCTAAGCTCTGGTCTAGTACTGATCATTAAGGGATTGTGGCCATGTTTTATTTGCATCATATGCACGTACTGGCCCATGTTGAGATGAAGATTTTCACATATTGATTTAGAAGGGTTCCAAACATCTTAAGGTTTAAGAGTCATCGTGGGTCAGCAGCTCAATCTATGAGTTATAAAAACTATCACAGGGTTGCCTTGAAAATGTGATTCTTACTCACACAGAATAGTAAAAATTCCCAGTAGTTGTGTAGTATGTTAGTTTTTAAATAAATCTTTTTGTTACTTCCCATAATCGCTTAGACATGGCAGCTATCATCAAGGTAGATTACAGAAGCATTGCTCAAGATCAGTGGATGGTAGGGCCAGGCCAAGACTGCAGTCCAGCGGCGATCTGACTTTCAGGGCAGAGCTCCTTCAACACAATATGTGGTATCATTCGAGTCAACTGAAGGTGGAGTCAGTCGTTTGAAGATTAGCTTCCTTTCTTCCTCTCTTCCTCTCTATATGTGCTGCCAAAATGAGTACTGAAGATTAGTTTTCTTCAGAGGCCAGTTCTGGGGCGTTATTCTTAATAAGAAAAGTGGGCTTGTGCTGATTATTTCAAATAATTCTATTGCTGGGCATTATTTCAAAGCATTTAGGAAGACAGAAAGAAGTGTCTAAGCTACCAAAATGAATCAGACAAGTGATTTTGCATAAAAATTATAGAATATTTAAACTGGAAGGGATGTTAGAGACCATTTACTTTCCGTGATCTAATTTTAGAGGCAAACAACCTGAGACCCAGAGGAGCTAAGTGACTTAGGGGCCAGTGTAATTTAATAAAAGAACATGGTCCTAGAAGGTTATAATAGTAGTATGCTATTCTCTGGCTTGAGAAAGGCAGTTGTTAAATTTTCGGGAATTTTTGTGAGCCAGTCGTTAAATACATTCATGATTAAAAATACATAAACTCATCAATTATATTAAAAACGAAGATATATGCTCAAAATTCATCACTTACTAATCATTTTACCAGATATTTTCTTAAGTATGTTCTTGAAATTATTGATGTCTAATGTACCTGTATGGTTCAGATGCAATATGGCGATGTCCTACCCAGCTTTGTTGAGTGAAGTGACATTGATAGCTTGAAAATGGCCATAGGGGAGTATTTATACCACAGAAATAGGCAAATGAGACAAATAACACTCTACCCTTCCCGACCCCCACCACGGCGCTAGCCAGTTTATTAATATTTACCAGCATATCACTGGTCATTACTTTTGTGTTCTATACTTGTCTGTTCATGTGCCTGGCTGCAAGACTGAGTTTCTTGAGGTTTGGAATTTATATCCTTAGGACCCAGCACAATGCTTGGCATGTAGTTGGCAGACAAATGCTTATAGAATGCATGAGTAGACTTTATATTCACACAGCCCTTGATTCAGATCTGGCTTCCTCACCTACCCTAGTGGTAGTGGTATGTGACCTAAGTATGGTTGACCTTCGTTATTGTAGCTTCTCCTTATTATAAAATGAGAATAAGAGCAGCATTAGATGATTATTGTAAGGACTGATGAAAAGATCTAAATATATGTCTAGATGGATAGTAGGTACAAAAATGTAGTAAAAGTTTGTGATTATATCCTAAGAAGGAGGAGACGTAAATGCTATTAGGGTCCAGACTTAGACTATATGCAGAGCTTTGTATTAAGTGTTTGACCACGAACTGGATGAGAATCAAGAATGTGGCACTGTTATTTTTGTGTGTGTACATACTTCTCCTTCCCACACAAAATAATGGGATATATTAAAAGGAATATGATATATAAGAGGCAGGAAGCAATCCCTCTGTTATATTTGGCTTTGTTCAGGCTCTTATTACAGTATCATGTCCAGTTTTACATTGCTCATTTTAAAGAGGATGTCAAAAAACTGTATGTAGTGTGTCCTGGGAAGAACCCAACAACTATGATTAAAGGGATAGAAAATAGGTCCTTTGAGGCAAGTTTAAGGAATTGAGTTTGTTTATTCTGGAAAGGAGATGGTAAAGGAGTCACTTAACTATCTTCAAGTACATGAAGGGTTATTACAAGGAGGATACCCCAGTGTTGTTCTCCAAATGCACAGAGGACCAAAAGAGGAAATCGACTTACTTCATTTAAAGAAAATTGTGTTAAACACTAAAATTGACTATCAAGGGATGTCATGAAATCTCATTTTTGAAAATATTTAGAAAGAGCAGCAGCAGATGGTTATTTACTGGAAGGTTTACATGTTTGACCTCATGAAAGTAACAGGCGGGATTGTAGACCTTTGCAGCCTTTTCACCCATGATAGGATTTTTTCGTATTTGTGGTGGCTCACCACGTCTATGCCAGGTATCTTACAAAAAGTTCTGTAACTCTTTTGTGACAGGGAATCCTGTTGGTATATGATATTACAAATTATCAAAGCTTTGAGAATTTAGAAGATTGGTATTCTGTGGTGAAGAAAGTGAGCGAGGAGTCAGAGACTCAGCCGCTGGTTGCCTTGGTGGGCAATAAAAGTAAGTCATTAATGCTTCTTTCTGTATCGTTGTTTATCTGCCTATCCTTTAGTCTTTACAAATTTATTTAGTCTAAACAAATTCTGATGTGTAGAAACATAAAAGATACAGCTTTCCTGGAGTAAGTAAATTGCTTGAAGAGAAAGTTTGCATGGATGTATACAATCTTTTCAGTGACAGTTCTGATGCTTGATCTCACTGCCCTGCTGCTTTGGCCGATTCCCGTTAAGGTAAGTTCTGTTCTGACAGTGTGTGTTTTGGCTTCCTGTGGTCTAAGGAAGCAGCACGGACTATTAAGAACAGCAACACAGCTGCAGATTTTATGATATTGCACTGCAGCTTCAGCTCTGCCCCAGAGATTTTGAGAGAGAGATTTCATTAAATGATCGCCCATTGTAGGGAAGAGAGCAGCGTCGGGTGGAGTTTTGGGTGTGTGGTTCCTTGCTCCTGTTTCTCGCAAACGTCTCTCTAAATTTTGAGATTAGTTCTAAAGTACAGATAATTTCTTGTGTTGTTTTGTTTTTTGAGAAAGAGTGTATTGGGGGAGTTGTCGTGCGTGGTGAAAAGGGTGGATAATTTTTGAGATCTGTCAGCTGGGCTATTATATACAGCATATAAAATTAATAAGGCTGAATTTTGTACAGGACTGTTGGTTCATAGTCCTGCAGTGCATTTACCTGGAAAAGGAGACCTTAATAAGGGTTTTTAAATATATAAAATATTATAATATGACCTAATCTTCTACAACTATTTGAGGTCACAAAAAGAGAAAATGAATTTAAATTATACCATGGAGGATTTAGGTCAGGAAGAGTTTCCTGACTACAAGCGTTGTTAAACCAATACCCAAGTATACTACCAAGAGAATTATCTTCTCCAAAGGTCTTTAAAAGTATAGTGCGTTTTTTTGGTCTGTAATTATTTAGGAAATAGTACTTCCTGAAGGACTAAACCAAGATTTCTTCATTATGTGGTTTTGCACACTTAGATGAACATTTAATAAATCCAAGCCTTACTTTAAAACCATTACAAAACAGGTGTGGACATTTCTCTGAAGAGTTAAAAATACAAATTTTATAATAGTGTCTAGAAAAATAGTATTACATATCATGAAATGGATGCCTTGGGTACAGTTTTTTTTTTAAGTTTTAGGTGAATTTTACTTTTCTGTTCCGTAAATAATTCTAATTGAGTGAATCTGATGCTTTTCAATTCATTGAAATTCCCCTTTAGAAATCATAAGTTTTGGTGACCTTACCTTCTATTTCTGAGTGCAGCTTTTCATTTTAGGAGACCCTTCCTTCCTTCCTTCCTTCCTTCCTTCCTTCCTTCCTTCCTTCCTACGTTTGTTTATTTTTGAGAGAGACAGACAGACAGAGAGAAACACAGAATCTGAAGTAGGCTCCAGGCTCTGAGCTGTCAGCGCAGGGCTCGATGTGAGGCTCAAACTCATGAACCCTGAGATCATGACCTGAGCTGAAGTCGGACGATTAACCGACTGAGCCACCCAGGTGCCCCTAAAATTGTTTGTGTTTTTATGAAAATCCAGCAAACTGAAATTTGGACTGAAGATTGAGGATACTCTTAGGTAAGGATGAATTACAGGTTTATTTTTACTAAAAATTGTATTTTATTATGTTTAAATATAAACAGTAACTAGAGTAGGTTAATGAAGTAGCCAGTAGAGGAAGAGACTTGCTTTAATGAAATAGAATTAGTAATGACTAAACTATTTCAGTGTATAATACTTAAAACAAGTTTATTTTTTCCATATTCTGAAAGGCTGTAAGACACTAGTTAGTGATTTTTTTTGTAGTATAGAAGACTTTAAATGAAGTATTGAGTCATGGTTAAGATCATAGGACTTTGAATTTAGAGACTGCTTTTACAAGGCCGGGTTTTTTCACTTAACAGCAGTGTGACATCAGATAGGTTACTTTATATCTTTATACCTCAGTTTCCTCATCTGCAGGTAAAGATAGTAGTTTCTGTCTGATAAGGTTAAAGATTAAGTGAGATTTACATGGAAAGTGCTTAGCATGAGGTCTGTATACTGTAAATGCTCAGTAACTATTATCATCATTATTATTATTAATCATAATAGCCTTTAAAAAACACTAACTATAGCTTCAATTTGAGTGATCACAAATTACAAATTAGTACAGCTGAAACAGACATCTTACAAAAGTGGCCTGGAGGAAATGGTTCCTAGAGAATTCCTTTGTCACTATCTTATGCCTCATTTATTTCTTAAAAAAAATTTTTTTTAAGTTTATGTATTTTAAGAAAGAGAGGCAAACAGGGTGGGGGCAGAGAGAGAATCCCCAGCACTCTGTACTGAAAGTGCAGAGCCCGACGTGGAACTTGAACTCACGAACTGTGAGATCATGACCTGAGCCAAAATTAAGAGTCTGATGCTTAACCGATTGAGCCACCCAGGCGCCCTCCCTCCTTTTTTTTTTTTTTTTTAGATTGATATTTCTTGTACCATAAGATGGGTAGGGCGGTTCAGTTCAGCAAACACTCTTGAGTGCCATTTATGTGTATTCAGTTAGTCATTGTTAATTTGCACAAAGTTTGAGCTAGAGTGCTTTTAAGTAGTGAAAGGGCCTATTAACCTTACTCTTAGTTTTTTGAGGTTGTTTTTTTTTTCCATTTTTTTTTTTTTTTTTTTTTTTAGCTGACTTCAAGTTTTCTAAAAACTTGACTGCCTTTCTTTTGCTCTGTTTGGTTGTTGGGATTAATAAATACAATTATGTCCAAATCTTCATGGAAGGCCCTACTTTTTCCTAGCAAGGTAAATATAAATTCCTGCTAGGTCTTTTCCAAAATGGGAAAGAGGGTAAGTCAACTGTTTATTCTGTGTAGTTTACAGAAGTTCTCTGTTGAAGTTTGATCGTGTCTGTAGCCTGATGTGGGGGGAGATGACTGATAGGCACCTGGAAACAATTGTATTACCATCTAAAGGCAATTTCTGCAATTCACAGAGCTGTCTTTACCAGGTCTGATACCTGGTTTCCTGGTTTTGAAAGTCTTGGTCTCCCACTTGACCAGAGCCTATACACTGCAGAACCTGGGGGTTTTCCATTCATGTCCGCTTTATGGGCTTATTACAGGTGCACCTGGCCATGGCCTAACACTGCACCATCACCTCTCACACGAATACTGCAGTAGCTTCCTAACTGTCCCTCCTGCTTCTAGCTTTGCTCTCATACTATCCAGTTCTCTAATGGCAAATCATGGTATGCCTCTTCTAGTGCTTTCTCATCACACCTAAAATGAAACCTAAACTCTTCATCCAGGTTTACCAGACACTAGGTGATCTGGCTCCTACCTGCCTCTTAGACTTCGTCTGTGTGTTCCCTTGCCCACTCTGTGCTAAGACACACTTGTATTTTTTCCTCTACTTTAACATTCCAAGTTAATTTGTATCATAGGGTTTCTTCTGCTTGAAAAAGTTTTCTCTTCTGGTCTTTACTTGATTGGCTCCATTTTATCATTTGGATCACATCTTAGGTGTCATCTCCTCAGAGTTGCTTTTCTTGACCACTCAGTGTAAACGAGCCATGTAGTCCCTTTGTCTCAGGACATTCTGTTTCACTTCTCTGTGTCACCTCAGTGCCACCTGATGTTTCTTGTTTGTTTCCTGTCTGTCTTTCCCTGCTAAAATCTAAGCTCAATGAAGCATAGGGACCTCATCGCTTAGAATAGTGCCTGAATGAATGAATACTGAATGAATGAATAAAAGCCTTTTCATGAAGCCTCTGTTGGAATTAGAAGTGTTTATGGCCTGGGATGTGTTATTAAAGGCAAATGGTTTTCTTAATGAGGAAAAATACATACGTAGATACAGGGAATCTATTAGATGGCCTTCAGGCCCGGCTGGCCTACTGAATTCCACTTTGGTTAATAATGTCAGAGAGTTTCTTAGGAAATATTCTGAAGTTATATTATGCTGGATTATGTTCAAGATAAAATGTCATAGATTTTATATCATGATTTTAGGTTAAGTAAATACAAAAGAATTAAGAATTTTGCTTTTTCCTAAAGTGACCTTTATGTAATGATAGAAAACCTACACTTTTGACTTTTTATTTATTTTTAATTTTTTTTTTTTTTTCAACGTTTATTTATTTTTGGGACAGAGAGAGACAGAGCATGAATGGGGGAGGGGCAGAGAGAGAGGGAGACACAGAATTGGAAACAGGCTCCAGGCTCTGAGCCATCAGCCCAGAGCCCGACGCGGGGCTTGAACTCACAGAGTGCGAGATCGTGACCTGGCTGAAGTCGGACGCTTAACCGACTGCGCCACCCAGGCGCCCCTATTTTTAATTTTTTTGTTTAATTTCAAAAACCATCTGCATTGAAGTAACAGTTTTCATGTTTCTTTCAGTGTTTCAGGGAAGGTTCACATTGAAATTAAATGAACATTCAGGAATATTCATTTTTTTTGAATTAATTTTAAATTCAATCCATGTTGTTATAAGCACATGGCATTTTAATTTGTCATTTTGTTATTTTCTATCTTTAAGCTGTTATGTTTTCCTACTATCTGATCCATCAGCTAGTTTCTCCCCTGACTAGCTAACATTCTCGGTTGGATAGATTGTAAACAGAAATTAACAGGGGTTGCATAGAAGCTGCCCTCTTCCTGATTTATAGTTTCTTAGTCAGTGGAGGGGTGGTGGTTATCAGTAACTTGTATTGGGGGTAGGAATTATCACGCTCCAAGATAGAGTGGATAGATGAATGATTTCTGCTCTTAAAGATATTAACCAGATCCTTTCCCAAATAAAGACTAATAACTCAGATTTTTAAACAATCTTCATGACAGATGAGGGCATCGAGAAGAGTGCATCAACACTAATTAACAATGTTGAGTGTATATTCTTCTTAACAGTGATTGATTGTTCTTGGAGTACTATCTCTGCCCAGGAAGTGATGTGTTACACTGCGAGGTTCAAAGGTCACATTTTAATGTACTCTGTAGTTGTGTTCCCTGAACTCAATGGAAATGTATTAGTAAGACAAGTACATTTCAGGTTGGAAAATTTAACTGATACCCTCAATAAAATTATGACAATTTTTTTAAAGATTATTTTTAGTGATAGAGGAGTGTGAAGAAATGGTTATGCATCCGGCTTGAAAAGTTTCATGGGAATTTACATGAAAGTGCTTGCCTATACTGTGACTTTTTGAGTCTTCAAAAATCCTTATTTTATCTGGAGAGTAGAAATAGGAAACTGTGAGGTAGGTGACATTTACTCTGATTCCTAAGTTGAAGAGTTCATATCAACTTCTGTAAAATTTACCATCTACAGTATCATAACAAAGTGAACGAGTGAGTCATTATTATCAGTTTGCTTAAGAGAATTTGTAATTTATAAAGCATGAATCAAAACTCTTGAAGATTTGAAAAATTCATTCTGTTTATACATTGTGAATTAAAACATTCCACCTCTTTGCCCATTTGTTTTAATACTTTTTTGTTCTGGGAATAGTAATCCCAAAGTATCAGATCCAAGTGTCTTTTTCAGATGGACTTTATATTTTTGTTTCTATTGCTTCTTCTTTTTTTTTTCCCCCTCTCTTTATATGTACATTTGTTTAACTAGAGCTATGGTTATTTGCTAGTAGGTGCTGATAGCATCTGATTCTGATAGTGACAGCATCAGTATTTTGTGTACTGAGAGTGAGCAGGGAAGGGGCAGAGAGAGGGAGAGAGAGAATCCCTGTGTTGACAGCCCGTTGCCTGACACAGGGCTTCATCTAACAAACTGTGAGATGATAACCTAAGCTGAAATCAAGAGTTGGATGCTTAACCAACTGAGACACCCAGGCGCCCCTAATACATGCTCTTAAAACTATTCTTTTACATGATATTTCACACTTCTGCTGAACTTTCAGAACATTTTGATAGTATTTCCAGTTTAATTGGTGGAGTTGTTTCCTCAAATGCATAAGCTTGCATTCAGACTGGTATTAGGACTGGTAATTATTGGGGAACAAAATGTCAGATGAGTGCTTTTTCATAATACTAATCAAAAATCATTTTCACCTGACAATTGTTGCAGTGATGTTACTATGTCATTTCAGAGTAACTTTTTTTTAGATAGTTTACTTCAAACCATTTGACAGTATTGTAATTTCCTTAGCCTGAGAAGTATTAAGATTTCTGTGGTTTTGCTTTGTTTGGGGCAATTATGTAAGCATTGTATATGTTATAACAATCAGTTTATATGATTTCTGTCCATCTTCTTGTCATGATAGAGTTTATTAAATGCTAAAGAAAGGATCATCCACTTTACTTTTTATTTCTTTTATGATGAATCTCTGATTTTAAAAATTAGAAGACATAAAATATTAAACTTAATTTTAATCTATTAAAAGTTAAAAAATATATAGCATTGTAAAATGTATAAATTAAACTTTTATTGGTATAAAAACAGATTTTGTGAAAAGATTTAAAATTTTCATTAATGTAATTTAAGTCCCTTTACTAATTTAAATTTATTTGCAGTGATTGAGGAACAAATCCAATACAGATTAAAGGAACATTTATAGGGAGGATCAGAAAACTTTAGCTTCTGTGCTAGGGCTGTCATTTTATCTGGTTATGTCACCTTGGGCAGTTTACCTAATCACTTAGGATCATCCTCATGTATAAAATGAAGGATTATACTCGGTAATCATAAGCACCTTCCATTCCTAAAATACAATGACCCAAACATGTCCAGTAATAAGTCTGCTTAATTGAACATATTTACTGCCATATATATTTTTTTATAATTTGTTTAATGTTTATTTATTTTGAGAGAGAGAACACTCACATACAAGCGAGCAGAAGCGAGGCACAGAGAAAGAGAGAGAGGGAGAGAGAGAGAATCCCAAGCAGGCCCTCCCACTTGTTAGTGCAGAGCCCAATGTGGGGCTTGAACTCATGAACCATGAGATCATGACCTGATCCGAAATGAAGAGTAGGATGCTTAATTGACTGAGCCACCCGGGTATCCCTGCCATATAATTTTTTTTTTTAAGCGTTTATTTATTTTTGAGACAGAGAGAGACAGAGCGTGAACGGGGGAGGGTCAGAGAGAGAGGGCGACACAGAATCTGAAGCAGGCTCCAGGCTCAGAGACATCAGCCCAGAGCCCGACGCGGGGCTCGAACTCACGGACTGTGAGATCATGACGTGAGCTGAAGTTGGACACTGAACCGACTGAGCCACCCAGGTGCCCCCCTGCCATATAATTTTAAGAGAGTTTAATTTTAAATTTATGTGTATTGTAAACACTGTCTTCTTATCTTTGCAGAGATGGTTTCTTAGGTCATTTTATTCACTTGTTAGATTATTAAGCATCTATTTTCTTGATACATGGATAAGTGCCCATACCTAATAATAACAATAATAAATCTAGCTAAGATTTATTGACTTCTTACTACTTGCCAAGCACACCCTGGAACTATGGTCAACTTTGGAGTGTTTTGGGGGCTCTAAAAATAGCATTTCTTCTTAATTTAAAATTGTTCTTGAAGTTAGATTTAATTATTTTTTATATTCTATGACATTTTCTCAAATTTCACATGAATGTGTAGTTTTGCAGTATAAATAGAGCAATTCAGCATGTATTTCCTTTTTTTTGCTTTCTTATGTCTTCTTTCATTCATTTCATTTAAAAGTTAGTGATTGAGCCCATACCTGTCTAGGTGTTAGGGATACAGAAATGAAGAGACAAACTTTTTTTGCCCTCATCTAGCCTGGTTCCAGTAGAAGAAGATAGTAAATAAGTAAATCAGAAAATATATAATATGTTAAATGATGGTAAGTTTTGCATAGACAAAGCAGGAAAGGGAGAAAAAGGAAGACTTGGAAGAGGGTGTTAAAATTTTAAATATTGTAGCAAGGAAAGTTTGAGAAGATGACATTTGAACAAAGAGATAAAGGAAGAGACAGTGCCATGTAGATATTTGGATGAAGAGTTTCCACGGCTCCTGGGTGGCTCATTCGGTTGGGTGTCCGACTTTGGCTCAGGTAATGATCTCATGGCTCTTGAGTTCGAGCCCCGCGTCAGGCTCTGTGCTGAAAACTTGGAGCCTGGAGCTTGCTTCAGATTCTGTGTCTCCCTCTTTCTCTGCTCCTCCCCTGCTCACGTTCTCTCTCTCTCTCTCTCTCTCTCACTCTCTCTCTCTCTCTCTCTCAAAAAATAAATAAATAAACTTAAAAAAAAAAAAAGATTTTTCCAAGTAGGAGGAAGAGTAGGAACAGAGCCCTGAGGTGGTATTTTGTTTTTGATTTTGTTTTTTCTCCCTAGGAGCTATAAAGAGGGGTGTGTGTGTGTGTGTGTGTGTGTGTGTGTGTGTAGGTAGCAATTAGTAGGGAATAGTCAGCAAAAGAATAGTGTAGGACATGAAACTAGATATAAAGAGGGAAGGATCTAGGAAGAGGACAAATCAGGAACAGCTTTGTAGGCCATTGTCAGGGCTTCAACTTTTACTGTGTGTGAGATGGAAACCCACTGAGGGATTGCAGCAGAGTGAAGTGATTTAACTTGAAAGGATCACTGCAGTTCTTGTTTTGAGAATTTACTACAGTGGGTAAGAATGGAAACAAAGTAAACAGATAGGAGACTGGACATATTTCAGGTGAGAAGTAATGGTGGCATAGACTAGGGTTACAGCAGTGCAAGTGGTGGAGAAAATGAGTTGGTTTCTGGATATATTTTGAAGGGACAGGTGATGGATTTTCTCATAGGTTGGCTGTGGAGTAGAGGAGAGGAGGCAAGATAATGCCAAGAGTTTTGGCCTAGGCGTTTGGAATGCTGAAGTTCAGGTTACTGACGTCAGAAATTGAGTGCAGGAAGAACAGATTTGGGTGAGGATCTCAAGTTTCCTTTTGGACATGTTAAGTGTGAGGTACTTCTATTAAGCATCTCTGTGGAGCTACTTAATAGGTAGTTGGATATATGAGTCCGGAGTTCAGAGGCAAGAGAAGGTCTAGAGATAAAAGTCTGGGAGTCAACAGCATATTGATGATATTTAAATCCTTGAGACTGGATGAACTTTACATAGGAGTGAGTATAAAAAGGGAAGAATTACAGAGATTAATCCTTGGGTTACAGCCATGTTTTAAAGCTTGGGGAAATAGAGAGATCAGCAAAGGAATTGGCATGTGGCTAGTGGAGGTACGAGGAAAGTCTGAGAGTGAAGTATCCTGGAAGCCACATGTGAAGGTGTTTTAAGAAGGGAGTGATCAACAGGTGAGCTCTAAGAATGGTTATTAGATTAAGCAGGCTGAGGTGATTGGTGATCACCTTGGCAAATGGATTCATTGGAGTGGTGGGGGTGAGAGCTGAGTATAGTGAGTTGGGGAGAGAAAGGAAGACAATGAATTGTAGACGATGAATAGAAGCAACATGTATATGTAATGCCAGTCTACAAGGGAATTGACACATGGGGCAGCAGCTGGAGGGAATGTGGGTCCGAACTCTTTGGTGTTGTTTTTAAAGGTTGGGAGAGATGACAGCATGTTTTGTGTTTATGGGAGGAGAGAGACGGAGACAGACATGGAGGTATGTGTGCAAACACTTGATGATTAAGCGCGTCTTACGTCTTCTTTTGTTGTTTTAGCACTGATTCTATTTTTAGATATAATTTTGAATGAGTCAGCTCCACTCCTTAATCTTCAGTCTATTGCACTGATTCTGATTTAGTGAAAAAGTAGAACATGAGGGGTTTGTGAGGACTTTCCCAAATCTTAAACTCATCTTAGAGGGTTGAGAGACACGAACAAATAGAATAGGAGTAGGACAGAATGCTAGGTAGTTTCTTGCTTGATTTTAATAATTATTAGCTATTTCTTGCTTTTTAAACTCTGAGATTCTTCTGAAAAAGTCACCTTTTTTTCGAATACACATTTCCCCCCCTGCCCCTTTGCAGTTATCCAGGTGTTCTGTAATTGAAGCTCCCTGAAAGCAGAGACTGCTTTGTTCACGGCTGTCTCTCTAGCATCTATCTAGCTTAGTCCCCGAACACCCAAAGTGCTCAGTAGATACTTGTTATGAATGACTTGAAAAGTATTCATTCTCTACCTCAGTGAAAAACGGAACTATGGACTTTTTGAGATGATACAGTGAAAATAATACTGTTCTTCTAGCTTTTGTGTAATGCTGAGCCCAGGTTTTTTGAATCAGAAGAGGAGTTTAATAATGACAGACTCATTTCATGCTTATGAGTCACTATCACATCAGACCAGGCAAGACACCTGCTACGTTACACATGTAGTTCTTTTGAAAACCAAACTCCTAACTTTAATTAATCTCTTAATTTTCACACAAAATTTTAGTTTAAAAAAGATGAGAAATTGTATTTTCCCTTATAGATATTTACTTTATAGTGCGTTCTGGCACGTTAATATTGTCCATACAGTGGTTAAGGGCACAGACTTCTAAGTAAGACCACTTAAGTTCAGATATGGGCTCACTTATTAATTGTTGACCATGGTAAGGTACTCACTTCTTTGTAGCTCGATTTTCTCATCTGTTAAGTGGGAATAATTTACAGGGAGGTTGTTGCAAGACTTATTTATATAAAGCTCCCAGAACCAATGCCTGTATGTAACAGGTGCTATGTGTGTTAGTTGTCATTATTGTGTCTCCCACTGTGTCCTCAAATTCTGTCTTCTAATTATGGATAATGGGAGGAAGTATTGCTAAGTACATATAATTTTTTACTTTAAGGATTTGAAAGTCAAGACCATTAAAAATCATGTGAAATGTCTCTGAAATACATAGTGATTAAAATTTCAGTTATAATTAATATTTGGAAGCCAGTCTTCATTTAGCTTCTATTTTAGAAATACATTTTTCTGAAAAATTATTTAAACTTGGTGGAGGTGATACGATTTTGATATCTAATCTCAATGGTGAAAGCTGGTGTATAGTTGCCATGAATTTTATCTCAAGTTTATTTTGCTATGTAGACATATGTCTAATAAAAAAAAAGATGCTGCATAAACCATCGTTTGAGTTTCAATGTGCTTCTGTTTTTGGTGGAGGTATAAATGTTATTTCTGGCCGTGTCCTTCATACTTAGCTCTTCTTACAACAAATGGAAAGGCCTTAATTGTACCTAAGGGAATAGTTAATCCACAGTGGACATATGGTGGACAAAAGCCGAGTCTAGTGAATGAAATAAAATTATAAATGGTAAACATGTGAATGCTTGCAAAGTCTGGCAGCCATGGAAGATGGAGTATTATTTGAGATTAGCAAATTTGTGTGCAGCATAATTCTTTTCTTGACATGTTTGGATTGTACAGGTTTATAGAAATTCGATTAAAAGATTCTTATATATAAAGCATATTTGTCTCTTTTATTGTTATCTTTTCTTGACATGTTTGGATTGTACAGGTTTATAGAAATTCGATTAAAAGATTCTTATATATAAAGCATATTTGTCTCTTTTATTGTCTCTAAAATTTATCTATTTTATTGTCTCATTAAGCTTTGTGATATGACTTTGGTGTCAACAATAGAGGCTGATGATCTCACATTTTTGGAAAGTTACTGCTCTTTTGATTGGGGGCAGTTAATTAGCATTAACCCAGAACAGCTCTTGGGCTTTATGGATTTGAGCATTATATGTGGTTGCACTGCTCCAGCAAAAGGTTAAGTATTAATGGAAAACGGTCACAGCCCTTTTACTTAAAGAAAACATGTTACTTGTACGTTTTCTTTTGATTTTACTTTTACAGTTACATTGAATGTCTTCATTCATTTAGCCATCCATAAAGCAAATATTGTTGCACACGCAGTGGATAATAAGTCTTTTTAGGACTACTTGTGTGGTATGTCACAGATCATTAACTGCAAGTAACCACCTGACTTGAGGGAAGCCTGGAAGCATCATTATAGTGAAATAAGCTTTTATTTAGGTATCACTGCAGCACATTGATTTATTGAAATGTCACCAGTTGCTACTGTGAAAATATATTCTCATTATCATTCAGGGAAGGGTAGAGATTAACTGCTGTAGACTGTAAAAGAGATATAGTGCTGACAATGAAAAAAATAAAAAATGAAAAAAATGTGGTCTGTATTTGATCTGATAATTACTTTTAAAGAAGTAATTAGGTAATTAGGCTAAATTAGGTGATTCTTTAGGATGCTTTCAAGTCTGTGTGTGCTTCTACATATGTTTTGCTTTCTCCCTAATTTGAAATACCTTTAAGTTAAGCAACATAGAAAGGCAGCAGCAAACTTCATTACAACAGTCCATAAAGTAGTAAGTTCTTTCTGTGAGCACATGGCTGCTTTCTAGGCAAATATATCATGGATCCTACTTTCAGGAAATTTCAGGTCTTGTTGTGGAAGTGAGATTAACATAAAAAGTACAAAGGAAAGACAACATATAATTTGGTACTGTCGTATCAGTGGGAGGGAAAAATTGCCACCTAAGGATTAAGAGGAAAGTGTAACTCACACTGAGTCTTTGCAAAAGTAGTAGGGTTTGGATATATAAATGGAAGGACTGAAATTCAGGCAAAATGTTAACATTTTAAGATAAAGTGTAGTTAGGGAGAATTTGACAGAGTCTTGAATCCTTAATTATTTGATTCATTTAATAGAGTCTATGCCAAGTATTTACTATTTTTCAAAGCAGTATAAGCTATGTGTCAATTTGATTATATTTGGGCTTTATTATTTAAATTATAGTAAAAATTACATTATAGGTTTTGGCATTTTGCTGCCATACACACACACACACACAGTGCTTAGGTGGGTAGCTTACTGTTCCTTTTGGACTAATGCTGAGTTGTTTAAATATAGTGATGGTATGGTGTTCCCTTTTATAGAACATTTGTTATGTGCCAGGCATTCATGCGAAGTGATATCCCTTTATGACTGAGGAAGCAATCTCAGAGACGGTAGATTGGTTGTTGTTAGATAGCTAGTAGGAGGTGGAGTTGAACTCAGCTGCTTTCCTCTTGAAGACCTTCACTCCTTTCCATTTTGTTACAGCTGTTTTGAGCCAATTCAAGGATATCTATCCATATGGAACTTAATGTTGGCTCTTTTGCAATTAAATTAAAAAAACATTAAAGAAACATATGTATACGTATACCATAACACGAAAAGCTGGTAGAAAGTTAACTTTTGCTTTAGGGATGTGGAATTTACTATTTCTAAAGCCCTGCTGCACCCAAAACAATTCAGCTTCTCGGGAAGGATGTCCAGAGCCCTTTTACACACTTATATCTGCAAAGAACTCATTTTAGTTTCTTGAAATAGGAGTTCTATTTCTTTATTTTGTTTTTGTTTCCATGCTAAGAAAATCTAAATAACTGAAAAATTTTAGAGCCTGGGTTAATTTGGCAGGGTTGCCATAATGAAGTACATCGGACTGGGTGGTTTAAGCAACAGAAACTTACTTCTTCACAGTTCTGGAGACTACAAGTCCAGAATCAAGGTTTCCTTTTGAGACCTGTCTCCTTGGCTTGCAGCTGGCTGGCAGTCATCTCCCTTCGTCTTCACACGTTCTTGCCTCTGTGCACGTCTGTATCTTAGTCTCCTGTAAGGACACCAGTCAGAGTGGAGTAGGGTCCATCTGTAGGACCTTGATTTTACCTTCTTACTTTACAGGCTCTATCTCCGAACAGAGTCACATTCTGAGGAACAAGAGAATTAGAACTTGAACATATGAATTCATGGGGATGGGGGTGACACAGTTAAGCCCCAAACAGAACCATTATGTTTAATATGTTGGAAGTAAATCTCAAAGAATTATAGAAGTTGAAACTAGAAGAATCTAGAACTTTTAAAATTTTGTTATTTTACTTACTAATGAGAAAACCAAAATTAGAGCTCTTTTAGAAACATGAAAATTAGTGGGAATTAAATTTACAAATTACCTTTGAATATTTAGTATATAAAAATGTGGTTTATTGTGGTGATGAATTAGATTATTTAAATAACTTTTTTTTTGGTATTAGGAGAATCAAATGCACATACTTTGCAAATTAAGGAAGAATACTTCTAAAAGTAAATGGTGCCCTTCCTCTTTTTTTCTGTTCCAGTACTTCTAAAAATATAATGGAAGCCAAAGGAAGGGTGATAGTGAATTGATTTACAGAAATACAGTATTACATATGACTTTTAGAAACATATTTAACATTCAAATGTACTTTTTTTTTTTTTTAATGAGTATGTAGGTTTAATTACAGAAGCTTGGTTCTTTTACCTCTTTTTGAACTAATGCTTTTCTATGGATTTCTCAAATTTAATAAATGTGTAATATGGAACTATAAATTTTAAATAACTTTTGGCAGATGATGAGGTACAAATGAACTATACAAGAAGCTACTGGGTACTTACTAAAATTTGTAACTGTGTTTTTAAGAAGTACTTCGTATTATAATCTATCAGTTTCTATATGATCAAAGATTCTGATGTTGATCCCTCCCCTCCCCTCTCCTCTCCTCTCTTCTAGTATAATGTGTAGTGTTGTATAACTGTCAGGGGTACAGTATAGCAGTTCATCCATTAGTGCCCATATGTTACTCAGTCCCCATCAGGGTACGTGTACGCTTAATCCTCTTTACCTATTTCACCACCCCCTCCCCCATCTACCTCTCCTCTAGTAACCCTCTGTTTGTTCTCTATAGTGAGGAGTCTATTTTTTTGGCTTGTCTCTTGTTTGTTTGTTTGTTTGTTTTGTTTCTTAAGTTCCACATATGAGTAAAATCACGGAATTTTCTTTCTTTGGCTTATTTCATTAAGCCATCTGTATAGACCCACCCATGTTGTTGCAAATGGGAAGGTTTCATTCTTCTTAATGGCTGAATTATTTATGTATGTGTGTATACACACACACACACACACACACACACACACACACACACCACATGTTCTTTATCCATATTCATCTATCAGTGGGCATTTAGGCTGCTTCCGTAATTTGGTTATTATAAATAATGCTGCAGTAAACATAGAGGTACATATATCTCTTCAAATTAGTGTTTTCATATTCTTTGGGTAAATATCCAGTAGTATGACTATTGGATCATAGGGTAGTTCTATTTTTAATGTTTCAAGGAACCTCCATACTGTCTTTCACAGTGGCTACACCAGTTTGCATTCCCACCAGCAGTGCACAGGGGTTCCTTTTTCTCCACATCCTCACCAACAATTGTTTCCTGTGTTTTATATTTTAGCTATGTGTGATATCTCATGTGGTTTTGATTTGCATTTCCCTGATCACAAGTGATGTTGAGCATCTTTTCATATATCTGTTAGTCATCTGGATATCTTCTTTGGAGGAATGTCTGTTCATATCCTCTGCCCATTGTTTAATTGGATTATTTGGGTTTTGGCTGTTGAGTTGTAAAAGTTCTTTTTTTTTTTTTAAGTTTATTTATTTTCAGAAAGAGACAGTGAGTGGCAGAGGGACAAAGAGGGAGAGAGAATCCCAAGCAGCCTCCCTGCTGCTAGCATAGAGCCCAATGTAGGGCTCAATCCCACGAACCATAAGATCATGACCTGAGCTGAAATCGAGTCAGATGCTTAAGCAAGTGAGACACCCCTAGTTGTTTAAGTTCTTTGTATATTTTGAATGCTAATCCTCTATCGGATATGTCATTTGTAAATATCCTCTCCCATTCGGTATGTCATCTTTTGGTTTTAGTTAGCTTTTTATTTTGATGTAGTCCCAATAGTTTATTTGCTTTTGTTTCCCTTGCCTCAGGAGACATATCTGGAAAGATGTTATTATGGCCGATGTCAGAGAAATACCTGCCTGTGGTCTCTTCTAGGAATTTTATGGTTTCAGGTCTCACATTTAGGTCCTTAATCCATTTTGAGGGTGTGTGTGTGTGTGTGTGTGTGTGGTGTAAGAAAGTGGTTCAGTTTCATTCTTTTGCACATAGCTGTCCAGTTTTCCCAATGATATTTGTTGAAGGAACAGTCGTTGTTTTTTCAAGTAAATCATCACAGAAAACATTTTCTGGTGCAATAAAGGCAGTCATGGCACACTTGATGTAATCAGTTGTGCTCTGTATTACAAATAATTTAGTAATAATAAAGCAGACCTATGTATGTAATATATGATAACTATATAATGTACTATATGTCTATATAAAGTATTACCTTGTATTCTGATTGGCTTTCTAAAGAGAGAGAGAAATGAGTGGAGATTCAGTAAGTGCTTTGGGAATTGTGCATACATAACTGTGTTTGATGGCATTATTCATCGCATATTGTATTGGAAAAAATTTGAGGATTAAAAGGGGCTCTGGGAGTCTTGTATGCACGATTTAAAGTTTTGTTGTCCATGTATTAGTTCAGATTGTTAAAATAGGAATCAAAACACCTCTTATTAGTCCAAGAGACCATATAGTATCTTATGCTTTTATAGTTTTTTTCTCTTTTATTGTTTTAAGATGCTGTAGTTTTAGGATCTTTTTTTTTGTTGTTGTTTTGAGATATAATTCATATACCATAAGATTTGCCATTTTAAAGCATATAGTTTTTATTTTTATTTTTATTTTTATTTTTTAATTTTTTTTTCAACGTTTATTTATTTTTGGGACAGAGAGAGACAGAGCATGAACAGGGGAGGGGCAGAGAGAGAGGGAGACACAGGATCAGAAACAGACTCCAGGCTCTGAGCCATCAGCCCTGAGCCTGACGCGGGGCTCGAACTCACGGAACGCGAGATCGTGACCTGGCTGAAGTCGGACGCTCAACCGACTGCGCCACCCAGGCGCCCCATTAAAGCATATAGTTTTTAGAATATCTACTAGGTTATGCAACCATTGTCACTATCAAATTTCGGAACATTTCTGTTACCCAAAAAAGAAACTCTTTGCCCATTAGTACTCATTGCCCTTTTCCCTTCTTCCCCCTTCCATTCCTAGCCCCTGGCAAGTACTTATCAACTTTCCATCTCTGTGGGTTTGCTTATTCTGGGTATTTCTTATAAATGAATCATGAAATATGTGGCCTTTGTTTCTGGGTTTTTCACTTAATGATGACATTTTCATGGTACTCTGTTATAATGCGTATCACTACTTCATTTCTTTTTATGGTTGAAGAATATTGCTTTATATGGAGACACTTTACCACATTTTGTTTATTCATTTATCAGGTGATGGACTCTGGCTTGTTTCTAAGTTTTGGCTATTATAAATAATGCTGTTATGAACATTTGTGCACAAGTTTTTGTGTAGACCTGTTTTTCATTTCTCTTGGGAAGATCCTTAGGAATGGAATTGTTGGGTCATATTTGAGGAAGTGTTTGAGGAATTGCCAAGCTACTTTTTACAGCAGCCGCCCCATTTTACACTTCTACCAGCCATGTGTGAGGGCTGCAGTTTCTCTACATCATTACCAGCGCTTGTTATTATGCTCATCTTTTAATAGCCATCCTAGTGTGTTTTCTGAAATGATATTTCATTGTGGTTTTGATTTGCATTTCCCTAACGATTAATGATGTTAGGTATCTTTCAATGTACTTAATGTCTATTTGCAGATCTTCTTTGGAGAGGTACATATTCAGATCATTTGCCCATTTTTTTTTTTTTTTAATTTTTTTTTTTCAACGTTTATTTATTTTTGGGACAGAGAGAGACAGAGCATGAACGGGGGAGGGGCAGAGAGAGAGGGACACACAGAATCGGAAACAGGCTCCAGGCTCTGAGCCATCAGCCCAGAGCCTGACACGGGGCTCGAACTCCCAGACCGCGAGATCGTGACCTGGCTGAAGTCGGACGCTTAACCGACTGCGCCACCCAGGTGCCCCTGTTTGCCCATTTTTTAAATTGGGCTAACTTTAAAAAAATTATTTCTTTAAATTTAAGTGAGTTAACATACAGTGTAGTCTTGGCTTCAGGAGTAGGACCCAGTGAGTCATCACTTCCATATAACACCAGGTGCTCAACTCAACCAAGTGCCCTCCTTAAAGCCCATCACCCATTTAGCCCATCCCCCCACCCGCATCCCCTTCAGCAACCCCCGGTTTGTTCTCTATATTTAAGAGTCTCTTATGGTTTGCCTCCCTCTCTGTTTTATCTAATTTTTCCTCCCCTTCCCCTATGTTTATCTGTTTTGTTTCTTAAATTCCACATATGGATGAAACCATATATTTGTTTTTCTCTGACTTATTTCACTTAGCATAATGCACTCTAGTTCCAGCCACATTGCTGCATATGGCAAGATTTCATTCTTTTTGATCACCAAGTAGTATTCCATTTGTTTATTTATTTATTCATTTATTTTTTATTTATGTGTGTGTATGTATATATTTATGTATTTACGTGTATATATAAATTTGTATGTATATATTTATATATTTACGTGTGTATATTTATGTATTTATGCGTATATGTTATATATTATAATTATATATAATATATTCACATACATATATACACATAAATATATATTCACACACATATATACACATAATATATATTCACATACATATATACACATAAATACATAAATATTTACATACACACAAATGTTATATCACCTTCTTTATTCATCAGTCAATGGATGTTTGGGCTCCTTCCATAATTTGGCTATTATTGGTAGTGCTGCTGTAAACATTGGGGTTGCATGTTCCCCTTGAATCAGCATTTTTGTATCCTTTGGATAAATACCTAGTAGTGCAGTTGTTGGGTCATAGGGTAGCCCTGGTTTTAATCTTTTGAGGAATCTCCATACTGTTTTCCAGAATGGCTCTACCAGTTTGCATTCCCACCAATAATGCAAAAGGGTTCCCCTATCTCTGCATTCTCGCCAACATCTGTTGTTTCCTGAATTGTTAATGTTAGCCATTCTGGCAGGTGTGAGGTGGTATCTCATCGTGGTTTTGATTTGTATTTCCCTGATGATGAGTGATGTTGAGCATCTTTTTATGTGTCTGTTAGCCATCTGGATGTCTTCTTTGGAAAAGTGTCTATTCATGCCTTCTGCCTATTTCTTTACTGGGTTGTTTGTTTTTTGCGTATTGTGTTTAAGTTCTTTATAGATTTTGGATGCTATCCCTTTCTCTGATGTTTCATTTGCAAATATCTTCTCCCATTCCATCTGTTTGCCTTTTAGTTTTGCCGGTTGTTTCCTTTGCTGTGCAGAAGCTTTTTATCTTGATGGGGTCCTGATAGTTCACTTCTGCTTTTATTTTCCCTTGCCTCTGGGGACATGTCTAGCAAGAAGTTGCTGCGGTTGACTTTTTATTATTGAGTTGTTAGTGTCCTTTATATGATATTATACCCTTATCAGATACATGATTTGTAAATATCTTCTTTGATTCTGCAGATTACCTTTTATTTTCTTGTTAATGCCATTTGATACACAGAAGTTTTAAACTTTGATGAAATCTGTTTTATCTTTTTTCCCCCCCTTTGGTTGCTTACACTTTAGGTGTTATATCTAAGCAATTGTTGCCCTATCCAGGGTCATGAAGATTTATATCTATGCTTTCTTTTAAGAGTTTTATAGTTTTAACTCTGTAGGTTAGGTGTTTCATCCATTTTGAATAAGTTTTTTTGTATTCTGTGAATAGGAGTCCAGGTCTATTCTTTTTTGCATATGTGTATGTCCCAGCATAGTTTGTTGGAAATACTCTTTCCCCATTGAATGGTCTTGGCACTTGTTACGGTCAATTGACTGAAGATGTATGAGTTTATTTCTGGACTCTTATTTATATTTCATTGATCCGTATGTCTGTCCTTGTGCCAGTACCACATTGAGTTATTACTGTAGCTTTGTTTGAAATTAGGAAGTGTGATTCCTCCTATTTTTTTTTTTTCTTTTTCAAGATTGTTTTGACTATTCTGAGTTCCTTGCATTTCCATATGAATTTTAGGATTTACTTGTCATTTGCTACAAAGAAGTCAGCTGGAAATTAGGTACATATTGTGTTGAATCTGTAGGTCAGTTTGGGGAGTAATGCCATTTTAACCATAGTAAGTCTTCCAGTCCATGAAATTGGAAGTTTTTCATTTATTTAGTTTTTCTTTAATTTCTTTCTTTATTTATTTATTTTATTTATTTTTGGGACAGAGAGAGAGACAGAGCATGAACGGGGGAGGGGCAGAGAGAGAGGGAGACACAGAATCGGAAACAGGGCCCAGGCTCTGAGCCATCAGCCCAGAGCCCGACGCGGGGCTCGAACCCACGGACCGCGAGATCGTGACCTGGCTGAAGTCGGACGCTTAACCGACTGTGCCACCAAGGCACCCCCTCTTTAATTTCTTTCAACAATGTTTTATAGTTTTCAGAGAGTAAAATTTATACTTCTTTTGTTAAATTTATTCCTAAGTATCTTATCCTTTTTAATGCTATTGTACTATTATAAGTAGAAATGTTTTCTTAATTTCATTTTTGGGTTGTTTATTGCCAGTGTATAGAAATGCGATGATTTTTGAATATTATATTCTACAGCCTTGCTGTGCTAGTTTATTATTTCTAATAGTTTTATGTGTGTGTGGATTCTTTAAGATTTTCAACACATAAGATCATGTCATCTCTAAGTGGAGATAGTTTTACTTTTTTTTCTTTCCAACGTGGATGCCTTTTAATTCCTTTTCTTGTCTAATTGCCCCAGCTAGAATTTCCATTGAACAGAAATGATGAGAGCAGATATCCCTGTTGTGTTTTTATCATGAAAGAGTGTTGGATTTTATGAAATGCTTTTTCTGTATCTGTTGAGACAATCATCTCTTTTTTTTGTTTGTTTTAGTTTTTGTTTTTCTGTATTCCAGTTTGATTATGAATAGCCTCAATGGACCTGTCTTTAGGTTACTCATTTTTCCTGCCTGCTGGAATCTGCTATTCTGTTGAATCTGCTATTTTATGACTTCAACTTCTCTAGTGAATTTTTCATTAGTGCTTGTTAATTAACCCCATGATTTTTATCATTTCTGAATCTGTTTCTCTGACTGGCTTTTATCCTAGTATTGCTCAGATTTTCTTGTTTCTTTATATAAATACTTATTGGGCTTGGACAATTTTGAGTGCTGTATTTTATTACCTTCTTTTGTGCTTTGGTAGGCACTTAAATTTTTTGTAGCTTGAGTTTTTAAGCTTTGTTAGAGTCCCTGTACTCTAGGGCTAACTTAGTTCCATTCCTAAGGTGCTACCCTGTTGTGTTCTCTACTTAATGCCCTGGGTATTCAGTGAGTTCCATCCTCTGTAGTTGGTTGGAAGTTGAATATCTGCTAGATCTAGATCTGTGCATTCTGGCAATCTTTCTGGTTCTTCTTTGCCCAGCCTTATGGAATTTTGCCCTATACACATGTACCTTAGTCCAGAACAGGCTCAAAGAGACTCTCCTAAAGATTTCTGGACTTTTTCTCCTTGTAGAATTGTCCTTTTCGGTAGTCTGTTGCAGAGTCCCAGGTGCTTCTGCTGATTTGAACTGTTTTCCCAGTTTTCACTCGTCAGTGAGCTGATGGTGCTTACTTCAGTTCTCCCTTTCCTTTCTATGGTCCAGAAAGTCAAAGTGACTGTAAACTCACTTTATTTGTATCTCATCTCTCAGGGGTCATCCGGCCTGATGTTCAGTGTCTGCTGAATGTATTTTGCCCAATTTTCTAGTGGTTTATGGTAGGAGAAAATCTCGTCCCAAGTATTCTATCGTAACTGGAAGTAGTAGTACTTTAAGAAAGTCATCAAATATTTTATATCTTCAAAATGTTTTGTATTTTCAGATTTGTATATCAAATAAAACATAGATTATACTTACCAGTGTTTTATATTAGGTTTTTTTATGAAGAGAGTTTCAAGATTAAAAATAATTAGAGAAACTCAAAACTAGATCAGTTCAGGGGCACCTGGGTGGCTCAGTTGGTTAAGCATCCAGCTTCAGCTCAGGTCATGATCTCACAGTTCATGAGTTCGAGCTCCACTTTGGACTCCCTGCTCCACAGCTCCCTGCTGTGCTGAGCACAGAACCCACTTTAGATCCTGTCCCCGTCTCTCTGCCCCTCTTCCACTTGCACTCTCCCCACTTAAAAAAAGAAATCAGTTCATTTCAGAATACCAATCTATAGGGAATTTCACTCATTTGGGTCATGAGGCTGAGCCATTTTCTTACACCATACATACTTGATTTCATGGAAAGTAAAGAGAAAGACAGTGTTGATGATGATTAAAAAAACCACACAGGGGCGCCTGGGTGGCGCAGTCGGTTAAGCGTCCGACTTCAGCCAGGTCACGATCTCGCGGTCCGTGAGTTCGAGCCCCGCGTCGGCCTCTGGGCTGATGGCTCAGAGCCTGGAGCCTGTTTCCAATTCTGTGTCTCCCTCTCTCTCTGCCCCTCCCCCGTTCATGCTCTGTCTCTCTCTGTCCCAAAAATAAATAAACGTTGAAAAAAAAAAAATTAAAAAAAAAAAATAAAAAAAAAAAAAATAAAAAAACCACACAAACTGATGTTTTCTTTTAAGAAAGTGACCTTGAAAATCAAAACCTCTGAAGTACATGTTGTTACCCATAGGGTAAAAATATTCTTGTTAGTGATACTCTTTAGAGTAAAGGTTACTAAGACTAATAGTTAAGTACTTTAAAGGTCAGCCAAATATTTTGACTAATACTATTGAATAACATGAGTATCATCTCAGCAGTGCAATATGGTAATGTGCTTACTTAGCAAATATCTGTTAAGGGCCTGTTATGCCTAGGAATCATACTAAATACTGGGAATACAAGAAGATTAAGGTGTGGTCCCTATCCTTAAAGACCTGATAGTTTTCAAGATATGGTCATAAAATTACAAGGAAAGTTGGAATCATAAGGTTGGAAGTATGGACAGTCAGGGGAAGGTGGGATATTACATGGAGATCAAGGTGAAGGATCAGTACTGTGTGAAGACTATGGAATAAAAAAGGCATAGATGTGGATGACATATCATTTGGGGTTTTATGGCATCACTTACGTTTTTTTCCTCATGGTTCTCATTGTATTGAGGCCTCACTTCAGGTTCTCCTCCTCAGAGAGTCTTCCCCAAGGTTGCTTCTTAAATTGCACAGGATTCCTGTGAGATTAGGTGAGACCAGATGGTGACCTGAGGTGAAGAAGAGGATGAATTCTGCTCTGTTCTCTCTTCCCCATTAAGGCCTTTGCACTGAATCTTTGCGGAGTCTCCCAGGAATTTTTTCAAAAGATGGGAATGTCAAAGAGAGGGGCTCCAGGTTGAAACAGCAATCAGGGCAAATTTGTGTCCTCTTCAATTTGAACATTATCTCAAGTTTAAATCTCTAGAGAAAATAGATTTGATAGTAATATGATAGTCATGAAACTTAAGCCAAAGTTATCAGTGTGACATTTGAAATCAAATCTTGCCTTTAACCTAAGTTTTAATTTCTTCTTTATTAAAAAAAATATTTTAGTGTTTGCTTATTTTTGTGTGTGAGAGACAGAGAGAGAGGGAGAGAAGGAGGGAGGGGGAGAGGGAGGAGACACAGAATCTGAAGCAGGCTCCAGGCTCCAAGCTGTCATTACAGACCCGATGCAGGGCTCAAACTCACGAACCATGAGATCATTACCAGAATCAAACTCAGACCCTTAATCGACTGAGTCACTCAGGTGCCCCAAATTCTTTTCTCTTTTATTTATTTTGCTACTGTAATACAAGTAGGTGTTGAGTGGGAATGGAAGGGGAAAGTAGTATCTCAAAGTGATAACATTATGAGGATTGTCATGTATGTATTGTTTAGAATTGATTCAGCTCCAAAGTATGACTGTTGTACTGTTACGTTTTTCTTGCCACAGAACTTCGTATACATGTGGTAAATTAAAAAATCAAAACCCAGAAAACTTCCAGGATGTATTAAAGCCAGGAACTTTGCTAGAGGTTAGAAATTTCTATTGATTTGGGGCACCTGGACGGCTCAGTCAGTTAAATGTCTGACTTTGGCTCAGGTTATGGTTTCACGGTGTGTGAGTTTGAGCCCTGCATTGGGCTCTCTACTGTCAGCCTGGAGCCCGCTTTGGATCCTCTGTCCCCCTCTCTCTCTGCCCCTCCCCTGCTCACTTTCTCTTTCTCTCTCTGTCTCTCTCAAAAGTTAATAAACTTAAATAAATCCTTAAGAAAAAGAAGTTTCTATTGATCTTCCTATAATGCCAAATTCAAGATCTTGAAAAAAATATATGTGGATCAAATTTGGCTTTCTCTAAGAATTCCTCCTGCTCAGTTGCTTGTGTATACACCCCCTGCAACCTCCACACCAACAGCTTTAATGTAGGATCTTGAGTGCTTTTCATATTGTTTTTAAGTTTATTTATTTTGAGAGAGAGTGCAGTGAAGGATGGGCAGAGAGATAGAGAGAGAGAGAGAGAGAGAGAGAGAGAGAGAGAGAGAGAGAATCTTAAGCAGGCCCCATGCTGTTAGCGCAGAGCCCGACACAGGAACTTGATCCCATGACCTGAGCCGAAATCAAAAGTCGGGCACTTAACCAACTGAGCCACCCAGGCGCCCAGTCTTTAGTTTTAGTAATATCCACGGAAGCTTATTTAATTCCGGAATCAGTTGCCTGCTTACTGATACTCTTTTTTTTTTTTTTTTTTTTAATATCATTAAGACTGATTTTTTTAGAGCAGTGTAAGTAAGATTCACAGGAAAATTGAAGGGAAGGTACACGGCTAGCTTCTCCCATTTTTCACACTCCAGAGTGGTACATTTGTTACAGTTGATAAATCTACACTGAAACATCATAATCACTTAAAGTCCGTCGTTCTCTCTGTGATTCATTCTTGGTATTATGCCTTCTCTGGGTTTGGAAAAATATGCAGTGACATTTGTCCATCATTATAGTGTTGTACAAAAGCCATATTGGAATCAACAAGTTTAGATTATTCTTCTGAGGAGTTTTAAGAAAGCAGAGAAATAGAAGTAGGGGATGCTGAAGAGTTTTAAAATTATTTTTGCTTTTGTTTTTTCAGATGGGAGAAATACGTTTGTATGCTGATAGAAATGAAGTAATAAGGTGGAACTGATGATGTAGGGGAGCGAGGTTAGAATCGCTGGAGTGATGTCATTAGATGGTTGAAAAGGGGTAGGATTTAGGGTGCAAATGTTTGGCTTGAGGTATGAGCATGGACCGTTTATCAGTTCATAGTAACAGGAGTATAGGCAATTTCTTATACCATGTTTGTGTGTGGAAGGTCTCGGCTGTTTCCAGTTTCTCAGTGAAATAGGAAGCATAGTCTT